>NC_133617.1:592706368-594108868 GCF_048593235.1 Sminthopsis crassicaudata
CAATATTGCTTCTGTTATTATGTTTCTAATGTCTATCTTTTCTAAGAATCAGGATTTCAATGTTTTGTTAGATTGTCTTTTGTGAATATATAACAAAACTGTTTAATGCCGTGACTTTGAGTGAACTGGAAAAAAGTGATGCATAGGAAAAAAATAATTGACCTTAAAGCACTGTGGTGGACTCCTCAGTAACAACATACAAACTGATCTCTTTGTTTTTATTTTCATGAATCATTATGAATGGCTATTTCATAAGAAAAACACACTAAAATGTAAATATAATTATCCCCCCCCCACAGGCTGGCTTCTAAAATTTCTGTGCAACTTTAAATTTTAAAATGCACTTTTTAAAATACATATACATATATAATTGACCTTCAGTCTTGCTTCTGTTATGTTTCTAATGTCTATCTTTTCTAAGAATCACGATTTCAATGTTTTGTTAGATTGTCTTTTCTGAATATATAACAAAACTGTTCAGTGCCGTGATTTTGAATGGACTCGTAAAAAGGGATGCATAGGAAAAAAAATTGATCTTAAAGCACTGATTTGGAGTCTTCAGTAACAACATACAAAGTGATATCTTTGTTTTTATTTTCATGAATCATTATAAATGCCTATTTCATAACCAAAACACATTAAAATGTAAATATATATATATATATATATATATATATATATATATATATATATATATATCCCCCCCCTCCCCCGACACAGGCTGGCTTCTAAAATCTCTGTGCAAATTTAAATTTTTAAAGTGCACTTTTTAAAATAAATATACATATATAATTGACATTCAGTCTTGCTTCTGTTATTAGGTTTCTAATGTCTATCTTTTCTAAGAATCAAGATTTCAATGTTTTGTTAGATTGTCTTTTCTGAATATATAACAAAACTGTTCAGTGCCGTGATTTTGAATGGACTCGAAAAAAGGGATGCATAGGAAAAACATTTGATCTTAAAGCACTGTTTTGGACCCTTCAGTAACAACATACAAACTGATCTCTTTGTTTTTATTTTCATGAATTATTAAAAATGCCTATTTCATAAACAAAACACATTAAAATGTAAATATATATATATATATCCCCCCCCCCCACAGGCTGGCTTCTAAAATCTCTGTGCAAATTTAAATTTTAAAATGCACTTTTTAAAATAAATATACATATATAATTGACATTCAGTCTTGCTTCTGTTATGTTTCTAATGTCTATCTTTTCTAAGAATCAAGATTTCAATGTTTTGTTAGATTGTCTTTTCTGAATATATAACAAAACTGTTCAGTGCCGTGATTTTGAATGGACTCGAAAAAAGGGATGCATAGGAAAAAAAATTGATCTTAAAGCACTGATTTGGAGTCTTCAGTAACAACATACAAAGTGATCTCTTTGTTTTTATTTTCATGAATCATTATAAATGCCTATTTCATAACCAAAACACATTAAAATGTAAATATATATATCCCCCCCCCCCGACACAGGCTGGCTTCTAAAATCTCTGTGCAAATTTAAATTTTAAAGTGCACTTTTTAAAATAAATATACATATATAATTGACATTCAGTCTTGCTTCTGTTATTAGGTTTCTAATGTCTATCTTTTCTAAGAATCAAGATTTCAATGTTTTCTTAGATTGTCTTTTCTGACTATATAACAAAACTGTTTAGTGCCGTGATTTTGAATGGACTCGAAAAAAGGGATGCATAGGAAAAAAAAAAAAAAAATTGATCTTAAAGCACTGTTTTGGACCCTTCAGTAACAACATACAAACTGATCTCTTTGTTTTTCTTTTCATGAATCATTATAAATGCCTATTTCATAAGCAAAACACATTAAATTGTAAATATATATATTCCCCCCCCAAGGCTGGCTTCTAAAATCTCTGTGCAAATTTAAGTTTTAAAAGTATAAAGTGCACTGGTTTCTTTTTTTTTTTTTAATAAACATATATAATTGACATTCAGTCTTGCTTCTGTTATTATGTTTCCAATGTCTATCTTTTCTAAGAATCAAGATTTCAATGTTTTGTTAGATTGTCTTTTCTGACTATATAACAAAACTGTTTAGTGCCGTGATTTTGAATGGACTCGAAAAAAGGGGAGCATAGGAAAAAAAATTGATCTTAAAGCACTGTTGTGGACTCTTCAGTAACAACATACAAACTGTTCTCTTTATTTTTCTTTTCATGAATCATTATAAATGCCTTTTTCATAAGCAAAACACATTAAATTGTAAATATATATATTCCCCCCCCAAGGCTGGCTTCTAAAATCTCTGTGCAAATTTAAGTTTTAAAAGTATAAAGTGCACTGGTTTCTTTTTTTTTTTTTAATAAACATATATAATTGACATTCAGTCTTGCTTCTGTTATTATGTTTCCAATGTCTATCTTTTCTAAGAATCAAGATTTCAATGTTTTGTTAGATTGTCTTTTCTGACTATATAACAAAACTGTTTAGTGCCGTGATTTTGAATGGACTCGAAAAAAGGGGAGCATAGGAAAAAAAATTGATCTTAAAGCACTGTTGTGGACTCTTCAGTAACAACATACAAACTGTTCTCTTTATTTTTCTTTTCATGAATCATTATAAATGCCTTTTTCATAAGCAAAACACATTAAATTGTAAATATATATATTCCCCCCCAAGGCTGGCTTCTAAAATCTCTGTGCAAATTTAAGTTTTAAAAGTATAAAGTGCACTGGTTTCTTTTTTTTTTTTTAATAAACATATATAATTGACATTCAGTCTTGCTTCTGTTATTATGTTTCCAATGTCTATCTTTTCTAAGAATCAAGATTTCAATGTTTTGTTAGATTGTCTTTTCTGACTATATAACAAAACTGTTTAGTGCCGTGATTTTGAATGGACTCGAAAAAAGGGGAGCATAGGAAAAAAAATTGATCTTAAAGCACTGTTGTGGACTCTTCAGTAACAACATACAAACTGTTCTCTTTATTTTTCTTTTCATGAATCATTATAAATGCCTTTTTCATAAGCAAAACACATTAAATTGTAAATATATATATTCCCCCCCCAAGGCTGGCTTCTAAAATCTCTGTGCAAATTTAAGTTTTAAAAGTATAAAGTGCACTGGTTTCTTTTTTTTTTTTTAATAAACATATATAATTGACATTCAGTCTTGCTTCTGTTATTATGTTTCTAATGTCTATCTTTTCTAAGAATCAAGATTTCAATGTTTTGTTAGATTGTCTTTTCTGACTATATAACAAAACTGTTTAGTGCCGTGATTTTGAATGGACTCGAAAAAAGGGGAGCATAGGAAAAAAAAAATTGATCTTAAAGCACTGTTGTGGACTCTTCAGTAACAACATACAAACTGATCTCTTTGTTTTTCTTTTCATGAATCATTATGAATGTCTATTTCATAACCAAAACACACTAAAATGTAAATATCTATATCTATATCTATATATCTATATCTATATATATATATCTACCTGTATAGATAGATATAGATATAGATATAGATATTGCCCCTCCACAGGCTGGCTTCTAAAATCTCTGTGCAAATTTAAGTTTTAAAAGTATAAAGTGTCCTGGTTTTTTTTAATAAACATATATAATTGACATTATGTCTTGCTTCTGTTATTAGGTTTCTAATGTCTATCTTTTCTAAGAATCAAGATTTCAATGTTTTATTAGATTGTTTTTTTCTGAATATATAAGAAAACTCTTTAGTGCCATGATTTTGAAAGGACGTGAAAAAAGGGGGGCATAGCAAAAACATTTGATCTTAAAGCACTATTGTGTACTCTTCAGTAACAACATACAAACTGATCTCTTTGTTTTTATTGTCATGAATCATTATAAATGCCTATTTCATAAGCAAAACACACTAAATTGTAAATATATATATCCACCCACAGGCTGGCTTCTAAAACTCTTTGCAACTTTAAGTTTTAAAATGTAATTTTTAAAATAAATATACATATGTAATTGACATTCAGTCTTGCATCTATTATTATGTTCCTAATGTCTCTCTTTTCTAAGAATCAAGATTTCAATGTTTTGTTAGATTGTCTTTGCTGAATATATAACAAAACTGTTTAGTGCCGTGATTTTGAATGGACTCGAAAAAAGGGATGCATAGGAAAAAAAAATTGATCTTAAAGCACTGATTTGGAGTCTTCAGTAACAACATACAAAGTGATCTCTTTGTTTTTATTTTCATGAATCATTATGAATGCCTATTTCACAAACCAAAACTAAAATATAAATATATATATATTTATATATATATATATATTCCCCCACACACACACACAGGTTGGCTTCTAGAATCTCTGTGCAAATTTAAATTTTAAAAGTATAAAATGCACTGTTTTTTTAATATACATATATACTTCACATTCAGTCTTGCTTCTGTTATTATGTTTCTAATGTCTCTCTTTTCTAAGAATCAAGATTTCAATGTTTTGTTAGATTGTCTTTGCTGAATATATAACAAAACTCTTTAGTGCCGTAACTTTGAAAGGACTTGAAAAAAGGGATGCATAGGAAAAACATTTGATCTTAAAGCACTGTTGTGTACTCTTCAGTAACATCATACAAACCGATCTCTTTGTTTTTATTGTTATGAATCATTATAAATGCCTGTTTCATAACCAAAATACACTAAACTGTAAATATATATATATATATATATCCCCATATCCCCCCACTGCCTGGTTTGTAAAACTCTGTGCAACTTTAAGTTTTAAAACATAAAGTGCACTTTTTCAAAAATATACATATATAATTGACATTCAGTCTTGCTTCTGTTATTATGTTTCTAATGTCTATCTTTTCTAAGATTCAAGATTTCAATGTTTTGTTACATTGTCTTTTCTGAATATATAACAAAACTCCTTAGTGCCGTGACTTTGAAAGGACTTGAAAAAAGGAGAGCATAGGAAAAACATTTGATCTTAAAGCACTGTTGTGTACTCTTCAGTAACAACATACAAACTGATCTCTTTGTTTTTATTGTCATGAATCATTATAAATGCCTATTTTATAACCAAAATACACTAAACTGTAAATATATATATATATATATACATATATATATATATATATCCCCCCACTGCCTGGCTTGTAAAACTCTGTGCAACTTTAAGTTTTAAAATGTACTTTAAAAAAATATATACATATATAATTGACATTCAGTCTTGCTTTTATTATTATGTTTCTAATGTCTATCTTTTCTAAGAATCAAGATTTCAATGTTTTGGTAGATTGTCTTTTCTGAATATATAACAAAACTGTTTATTGCCGTGACTTTGAATGGACTCGAAGAAAGGGATGCATAGGAAAAAAAAATTGATCTTAAAGCTCTGTTGTGGACTCTTCAGTAACAACATACAAACTGATCTCTTTGTTTTTATTTTCATGAATCATTATGAATGCCTATTTCATAACCAAAACACACTAGAATATAAATATATATATATATATATACATATACATATATATATATATATATATATATACATATATATATATCCCCCCACAGGCTGGCTTCTAAAATCTCTGTGCAAATTTAAATTTTAAAAGTATAAAATTCACTGTTTTTTAAATAAACATATATAATTCACATTCAGTCTTGCTTCTGTTATTATGTTTCTAATGTCTATCTTTTCTAAGAATCAAGATTTCAATGTTTTGTTACATTGTCTTTTCTGAATATATAACAAAACTCCTTAGTGCCGTGACTTTGAAAGGACTTGAAAAAAGGAGAGCATAGGAAAAACATTTGATCTTAAAGCACTGTTGTGTACTCTTCAGTAACAACATACAAACTGATCTCTTTGTTTTTATTGTCATGAATCATTATAAATGCCTATTTCATAACCAAAACACACTAAACTGCAAATATATATATATATATATATATATATATATATATATATATATATATATATATCCACCCACAGGCTGGCTTCTAAAACTCTTTGCAACTTTAAGTTTTAAAAGCATAAAGTGCACTTTTTCAAAAATATACATATATAATTGACATTCAGTCTTGCTTCTGTTATTATGTTTCTAATGTCTATCTTTTCTCAGAATCAAGATTTCAATGTTTTACTAGATTGTCTTTTCTGAATATGTAACAAAACTATTTAGTGCCGTGACTTTGAAAGAATTTGAAAAAAGGATAGCATAGGAAAAACATTTGGTCTTAAAGCTCTTTTGTGGACTCTTCAGTAACAACATACAGACTGATCTCTTTGTTTTTTTGTCATGAATCATTATAAATTCTTATTTCATAACCAAAACACACTAAATGTAAATATCTCTCTCTATATATACATATATATATATATATACATATATATATATATATTTTCCCCCACACACACAGGCTAGCTTCTAAAATCTCTGTGCAACCTTAAATTTTAAAAGTATAAAGTGCACTTTTTAAAAATATACTTATATACTTGACATTCAGTCTTGCTTCTATTATTATGTTTCTAGTGTCTATCTTTTCCAAGAATCAAGATTTCAATGTTTTGTTAGATTGTCTTTTCTGAATATAAAACAAAATTGTTTAGTGCCGTGACTTTGAAAGGACTTGAAAAAAGGGAAGCATAGGAAAAATATTTGATCTTAAAGCACTGTTGTGGACTCTTCAGTAATAACATACAAACTGATCTCTTTTTTTCTTTATTGTCATGATTCATTATGAATGCCTATTTTATAACAAAAACACACTGAAATGATCAAATGGGAATGATGCCCAGCACTGAATTCTAAAATGATTTATCTGTATACACTTTTTTGTCTTTCAGAAATTTGAGCCTAAGAGAGAGAAATTTCTAAAGTTCAAACAAATGTTGGAATGATCATGAAACTTAGTGTGTATGTGTGTGTGTGTGTGTGTCTGTCTGTCTCTGCTGTCTGTCTGTGTAATATTGTACTTCTAGGGTCACCTACTTTTATGCTAGCATGAAATATTTTCTCCTTTACATTGTGATATAAAGTAAGTTTATCAGTGAGTCATGTATACTACATTTCTTTTCTGCTATATTCCAGTTGCTTTTGAAAGTTTCTCTTAGAAATTCCAATTTGCTTTTATCCTCTGGAACAGACAACCTTGCAATTTATTGTTCTCCTTAAAGCAAATTATAGTTTCACTGCATTCTCTGTGAAGTCATTATTTTCTCCAAAACAAAATAAAGCAATAGCCATAACCTCTATTCTCTAGCTTCATCTATTCAAAATTTTGTGGGCATGAGTTTAAATACTAAATCCCAAGGTTTAGCAACACAAAACATAAACATAGGATTTCCTGGAAGTGTTTACCTATAATATATAGAATATAGTAAATTGGCTTAATTTCAGCATTTGTGGCTCAAGTTAGGAATTGCTTCATGTTAGGGTTTTTCTGAAAACAGCTAGGAAACATGGAAATATTGAAGACAAGTTTAACATTTTAATAAATATCACATCCCCCAAAGGATATCTCCCCAATTGTCTTTTCAGTCATCCCTGTCCAATTTGAAGGAGCAGGCTAATTTTTTTTTGTCTCTAAGCTGGTGTTAGTTGTGAAGTCAAGACATTGTGCCTCTCATTCAAGATTTAAGACAGGAGTAACTACTTTTGGCAGAAAAGGAAAAAAAAATACAAAATGGACCATCTTCCTGAAGTATTCTGTTTCAAGTAAACTGACTAACAGTTTGTATCTATAGCTCTGGAAACAATAAAATCCTGTGAATCTCAAAAGCACTCTCCTGCAGGTGGCGACAAAAGCTCTCCTTGTTCGGAACTGTCCCAGGTGCTGATTACAGTCACTGGAAGCAGATTGCTATTTGAGAACTTTCATAGCACTTACTTTAGAAATTCCTGTACAGTTGTATTGGTTTAGAAGAAGGGAAGGCAAAATGCCTTGACCTTACAAGTAACACTAGTTTAGGAACAAAAAGGTACATCTTGCTCCCTCGAGTGGGGAGGGCGACTTAAAGAAAATAACATAAGGCACCCTTTGGTAGCAGTCATTTTCATGCAACTATTAAATACAGAAAATAAAAAGAAAGGGAAAAAGTGCGTACATTTGGGGGGGGGGCACAGAAACAAAAAAAAATTCATTCAATTAAGTTTTTCACAAATTGCTTACATGTTTCTTACTGGCATTTTGCTGAGGAGGATGATGAAGAAAATCCAAATGTGAAGATTCATTCCCTTCTTTTCCATTTTAAAAATAGTTATAATACAGAATAGTAGGTCTAACCGTTAGAACTTTACTTCCTCATTTGCCACGTCTTTAAATTATTTTTATCTTTTTTTTTCTTCTATTCCCACACACACACACACAAAAAAAAATTGCATGCCAATCCTTTTTTCCCTCTTCTTCTTTCGATCAAACTTATTGAGTAGTTTTAAATGGTTTTTTTTTCTTTGGACTTGGATGGAGTCAAAGCAGTTCTTATAATGCCACTATAATAGATGGCTAAGGGTTCATATAAGGATTCTGAAATCTGGAGGCTCTCTCAGTTGTGTGGATGAAAAAGTTGGACAGGATGGCAACAAGCAAGGTGAAGGGGGTGGAGGAGGGAAGGAGCAAATAGGGAGATATGCCGCATTAAAAAGGGGAGGGTAAGGAGAGAGTGTGGGAGGGAGGGAGAGAAGTCGTCAGAGTGGCAGGGAGTGATAAAAGGGAGCGAGGAAAGAGAGAGCAGACAGAAGAGAGAGACTTGAAGGCGAGTTGGGGAAAAGAAGGAGAGAGAAGAAGAAGGAAAGAAGAAGGAAGAGAGAGAAGAAAGGAAGCATGCAGTGAGAACAGTACTAGACAGACAGAGAGACAGAGGAAGAGAGAGAGAGAAAGAGTGAGAGAGAGAGAAGTGTCACTGAGTGACATAGGATTGGGGGTTCTCTTTTCCAGCTCCTTCCAGGTCTTTAGACTGCTTATGAATAGAGGAGTCTTGATCTGTCTGGCAGTTGGACAGTGGCAGCGACAGGACAGCTGCAAACCTGAGTGGACAGAGAAAGACAGAGACTCCAGGTAGCCCAGATATATCTGATTTAATCGGAGTTGCTTCTCCGCTAACTTCTGTTTGGTGCTGGTGATCAAGGAGCCCGCCGGACTAAATAAGTACACTAACTGTGTGGCTCGCTGAAGATGCTCGAACTAGTGACTTCGTCCGAGAGAGAACTCCCAGCATAAACTGCCCCATCCCTCCATCGCCCTAACTCTAGAAGTGAGAAGAGGACAAAAAGAAGGAGGGGGTAAGGGGGAGGCAGGTGCCTCACTCTGCCGCCCAATTCACCACCTCTGCGGCATGGATGGATTCACACCCAGCAACCCCCTGCCCCTTGGTCCAGATGACCTTAACAACCAGACCAACAACACTACCTCCAGTGACTCGCCCTCCGTTCGGGCCAATGGTACTGATCTCTCAGACGTGTCCTTCGGCTACCAGGTAGTCACCTCGGTGCTGCTCGGGTCTTTGATCCTCTGTGCGGTGATCGGCAATGCCTGTGTAGTGGCCGCGATTATGCTGGAGCGCTCTCTGCAGAACGTGGCTAACTATCTTATCGGCTCTCTGGCTGTCACCGATCTGATGGTTTCCGTGCTAGTTTTGCCCATGGCTGCTCTCTACCAGGTCCTCAACAAGTGGACCCTGGGCCAGGTGACCTGCGACATTTTTATCTCCCTAGATGTACTCTGCTGCACGTCGTCCATCCTGCACCTGTGTGCCATTGCTCTGGACAGGTATTGGGCCATCACTGATCCCATTGACTATGTAAATAAGAGAACCCCCCGGAGAGCTGCTATCCTCATCAGCCTCACTTGGCTTATCGGCTTTCTGATCTCTATCCCACCCATGCTGGGTTGGCGGACCCCAGAAGACCGCTCTAACCCCGACGCCTGCACCATCAGCAAAGACCACGGCTATACCATTTACTCTACGTTTGGCGCCTTCTACATCCCCCTGCTTCTGATGCTAGTGCTCTACGGGCGGATCTTCAAAGCCGCTCGGTTCCGGATCCGCAAGACGGTCAGGAAGACTGAGAACTTTGGGGATAGTTGCTTCGGTAGTTCCGTGGCTCCCCCACCCAAGGACGACGAGGCGGAATCCAGCAGCAGGAATTGGAGGCGCTGGGCGGAGCCCAAGACTGTGGAGGAGGCCTGCGTGAATGGAGCTATAAGCATGGGGGAAGATCGCGCCGCCGCGGAGGTGATTGAGATCCAACAGTACGGCACCACCAAGGAGCATCTATCACTCCCCAGTGACGGTGGTGGACTCCCCAGTATCACCTATGACCAGAAGGCCGAACGGAATGCAGAAGCCAAGAGGAAGCTAGCTTTGGCCCGGGAAAGGAAGACGGTGAAGACCCTTGGCATCATAATGGGTACCTTTATCCTCTGCTGGCTGCCGTTCTTTATCGTGGCCCTGGTCCTGCCCTTCTGCGAGAGCAGCTGCCACATGCCCAACTCACTGGGTGCGATCATCAACTGGCTGGGCTACTCCAACTCTCTGCTCAACCCTATCATCTATGCCTACTTCAACAAAGATTTCCAAAGTGCTTTCAAGAAGATCATTAGGTGCAAATTCTGCTGGCGTTAATTCTGCCGGCAGTAATATTTTGCTGGCTGGGGTCTGATTGCACAATCTGACCCCTCCCCATGCTCACCCTCACTTCCACCTCACTTCTTGATAAGTCACTCACCTCCAAATTTAGCTTACCTCTTTTCTCCTAAACCTTCATGTCGCCACTGCCTCTGCCTTTGGGGTTCCAGTCTTCTTTAGCTAATGCTAAATGCTGGGGGGGGGGGGGAGGAGGGGAAAGGGGGATTATTTGGACATAATGGAGCCGCAATGGGGAAAAGGGGGTCGGGTTTGGGGGCGCGAACTCCATCGATAGAGTTTATTTGGGAAACAAAATTGGTTATGACTTTCTCCCTTAACCCTAACTGAGGCTCCCTAAACCTGGACAGTTTCCAAGTTCTTGTTTCCTTCCTCCCAGGACAGAACTGAAAACAAAGTGGCAAATCGTGTTGCGCTAGGTGTATTTGAGTTCAAGAAATTTAAGTTGCTGGGTACCTAGTCTGGTTATCCCCTTCACGCCCTGCCTGCACCTACCCTCCGAACTTTCAGTCATTAGATTGACCTTTCCACTTCCATCCTCATTCACTCCCTTTCTCCTCCAGGTGTGTACTAAGATCAGAAAGGCTGCAGGACTTTCAGAGAACTTTGCTACTTATGTACACCAAATTTTCAGCGTTCCTCAGAGCGATGAATAGCAGCCCATGCATAACACCTGTTTGTCTTGCTTTTCCTGCCCACCTCCTCCAATCCAGGGGAGAGTGGAAAGAAAAAAAAAACAAAACAAAACAAAACAAGAAAAAAAAAAAAAAAAACCCCGAAAAGGCCAAAAAAAAAAAAAAAAAAAAAAAAAAAAAACCCAAAAAAATCCCCAAACCAACCAAACAAAAAACTAACCTTGAGAGTAAGTAAGTACCGGAGGCCTCGCTTGAAATGGACTGGAGAGTTGTGGGGATACTAGGAGACTTTGTATCAGGCGAGGGACATGAAACAGCTTCGGTATTTTGCCTCAGCAAACAAAAGGAGAGAGCTTCCGATAGAAGAAAAGTCACTCATCAGATTCTCTGAACAATTTGCTTCTCAACTTCTCTACAGTGGGAAGCATCGGCTATTTCATCACAAACCATCGATAATCAGAAATCAACACAACACTGTAGATAACACCCTAGCTCTGACCTCTACTTGGGGCCAAGGAGACTGATTTCTTGGAATCCTAAGATAGAGTCAAATTGCTTTCATTCTTTCGTATATTTGTCTCCCTCTAGGGATGCATGGGGGCATGCATGCTTTTATTAGAGAGCAGGAACAACTTTTAGCGCTTTCCAAGGACCACTGCACTGTTTGACTCTTTCTGTCTGAAAGTCACAGCCTCTAATTCTGGTGTTTAAATAAAGGGAACCAGGGAGAGTAAGTTGCTAAGGTTGCTGGGGAGGGAGTGATAACATTTTTTTTGCTCCGCGCGCCACAGGTGACCAACGCTAAGCAGAGGGGGACTGGGGAAGGGAATCGATCTATCGGGCTTGACTACATAGGTACTTGTTAAACTGTAGAGTTCATCTGTAGGTTCTGAAGGGGGTATCGTCGTTTTGCGTTTCTGGAAAGACTTTTTTCTTCAGTACTCATGAAAACGGAAATCTACTCCAAATGAGATACTGTTTATTTTATTTACTCGGGTTTCAAATCTGGGAATATGATGCGCTATCATGTAAATTGCTGTGTAAAGACATCAGTTTATGGTCTTGGCGTGGACAATTTCTTGTAAGGGGTGCTGGGATGTGTTAGGAAGTTTCCACCGTATTATGCTTCTGAATGTTGTTCTGATTACAGGGTATATGTTACCTGATTTGGGGTGGGCCCCAGGTCTAAAAGTATTGCACGTTTTGCACGATTGCGGTTGTTGAATTAGTGAATGTCTTCGGACAACGGTGCTTCGGTCCCCAACGGCAAATATTATTCCAATTGCTTCAATCCCTATCCCCGCTGAGTAACTTGTTGTAATCTCTGCTGCCCCATCCCAATGGAATGTTACCCTTGTGCTACAAGTGGATGTGTATTTTTCACTCATTTGACATTGTTTAGATTAACTAATATTAAGAGATGTAGCACATTCACATTCAGCCTCCTAATTTTCTGGTGACTAGTATTTAAATTCACAATATTGATAGAGAATTATTGGTCGTTATTGTCTTTCCTTCTCTTCCTATTTTCCCGTCTCTAAGGAACTTGTACATTTTGGATGTTTAAACTTATTGCTTTGAAAACAGTGTTGTATTTTCAAGTTGCAGAAGTCGTCAATGAAAGTGCACTTGTCCAAGTATTCAAAGAATTGAAAGAATGACTCGATTGCCTGAAGCCAGTTGATAAAGAAAACTCCCTTGCTGTTTAACCTACAAAATAGACAGCATCTCCTGTGAAATTGGGAGGGGGAGGGAAAGTCCGAACTTATAAATTGAGAAAGATTGAGGTTTAAACTTCTTAGGTCTTTATGAATTGTAATGAATGTGTTTCAGTAATCTGGAGGGGGAGGAAGCCTATGGGGGAAGGAGGGGGAGAAAGGGGTTAATAGAAATTTCCAGTCCAATTTTTATTAATTTGGGAAGTTTAATTTCACTATTAATCACCATGAATGAAATAGACCTAGATAGAAGAATAAGCTCAACAATTCTTCCTTTTCTATCATAAAATGTGTAAAAATTTCAAGGATCTTAGAAAACACCTAGTTTAACTTCCCTATTTATAGGTGAGGAAATAAAACCCAGTAGATTTTCAGCGACTGACTAATTTACAAGTTACAGAAGAACCATACTTGGAACCCAGGTCATTTGCTCCAAATGTTAATATTTCAATAATTAAAAATCAAAATTGTTTTTCCCCCAGGAAATTAAAACCCATGCTAACATTTCTTCCCTATATATTGAAGCTTAGTTCTTAAAAACTAAGTACTAGAATTGGAGAAGATTAGTTTTCCTTTTGGGACCTCTTTTCTCTCACTTCTTAACTTGAATGAAAAGGTAAAAATAAAACACAAGTGTGAAGGGCTGGGCAAATTAAATCTGTTTTCAAAGACTGTAGTTGTTTGAACAGAAAAATCATATTAGTATTGAGAAAAATAAAAGGGTTGCAACTCTCAAAAGCACTGTATTATTTTTAAGTGATTGTATTCAAGTAAAATAAACTCTGTGTTAAACTTGATCTTCAATGTTTGTTCTAACTTATAAAATGATACTTAAGAATTCATTATGGTGATGCTATAATAAAAATAAAAATTATATCTGATGCACATGATATTTCCAAGTCTCTGTTTGTCTTTATTCCTTCGGAAAACTGTCCTAACATTGATCAAGAGGACACAGTTATTAGGACAAGGTAGTTAGTCACATAGAAAAAAAAAAAAGCATAGCTACATAGAGGCACAGACTCCTTAAATATGCCACTGTAGTCCAACTTCTCAGCACCCCTTTCACCATGGTCAGTAGGTGAGATCTTTTTAAGAAATCTAACTTTAGAAACTTTTAGAAAATAATTTTTCTCAATTGGCACATCTAGATAATCTTTCCTCACATATGTAATCAGTATGTACAAGGAAAGAGGGAAGAAACAAAGAAGATCTCTGGTAGTCACAAGACCCTTTTAACTTTTAACCAATCAGTATGTTTATACTATTTTCACTGTCCCCTAATGTTTACCATTTCAAAGATCAGGGTCTCACTGAGGCTACTTTCTTTATGTATGAATGGTATTTAATTAATTATTGAAAGCTACTGGCTTTTCTGATTAGGGGTAGTTTGGACATGAGCCTCTGAATGCAAGACCTGTCAATATGTCAAAATCCTGGGTCAATATAACTTAATTATTGCAAGCCTTTTAACAGGAATCTCTGAAGAGTCAAGTTAATAGCACTTCCTGAAGTGCATGTATTGGATTTTCATTTGATTGCCCAGGTGTATTGACTCTGAAAGCTTCTTTTCCTTGCCGTATGTCCAACAGGTATTATTAAATTAAATTAAGTTTAATTTAAAAATTATCCTTTCAAATTCAAATGAGGAAGACATGAAGCCCTAGCACACTTAAATTATATAATTGTACACTGAGAAATGATTGGAGTCATCTATGGCTATGGAATAAGAGTGTGTGTGACTGTGTGACTGTGTGTTTGTGTTTTACATAACTTTTAAATGGAAAAGCATGAAGTCAGAGGGAATAAGAATACTTTGGAGATCAATTAGCCTGACATGGCCTCTGATTTCCCCCCCCCCCCCGAATCTTTTCCTCTTTCCTAGTACATTTATATGACCACCAATGTTAATACATATCACCAACAAAGAGAAAGGTAACAATATAAGGTAATATATGGTCATTATTAAATGAAAGGGACAGATAGTAAATGCTCTAGGAATTCAGAAGTCAGTAAAATCACTGTCTTCTATGAATTGAGGTCTTCAGGAAAGGTTTCATAGGAAGGGAATGATTTTGAATTGGTCCTTGGAAAGTGGATGAGTTTCATGAGCTTATCCAAAATGAAAGTGATGTTATGAACAAAGTTATGGAGACAATCATATGTTATGCCTGATTAGTGTATGCTATATAAATCAATCTGAATATAGAAGACTTATAAAACAGAGGAAGTCAAAATTGAATCTAATGGTCTAAGTTTGGCTGGTTTATTGAGAATTTTTATTACTGGAAAATAAGGGGAGAGTTTGGACCTGTTTATCCAAGGATATTAGCATTTTAAACTTTACCTACATGCAGAACATAATAATTAATAATTATTATCACAATAATAACTAACAAAATATTAATATTAAAAATATTTTAAGATTTGCAAAACATACATTGCTCATTCAATCCTCAAACAACCCTGTGAAGTAGGTTGGACATTTGGAACTCTGTGTTTGTGTGTATGTGTGTGTGTGTGTGTGTGTGTGTGTGTGTGTGTGTATGTGTATGTGTGTATGTGCGCACACAATAGGTATTCTTCTCCATTTACAGGTGAAGAAATAGATTCTGAAGGAAGTTAAGTGACACAATAAGTGTCTGAGCCAGAATTTGAACTCATATTTTCCTGACTCAATGTCTAGCACTCCATGAACTAGGTAAATTGAATATTTCAGGGTCAGGAAATATATTAGCAGTAGCCCTGAAAAAAGTAACAATCTACACAGTACAGTAGTTTTGTAAAAAATATATGCTAAAAAGAAAACATTTTTCTTGTCAAATTTTTGACTTTCTTTTTAACCTGATTTATTGCTTTTTCTAATATCATATTCGTCTCTGAATATATACTTTTCTCCCTCCTATGTCTAGTATGCTTCTCTTTAAAATAAGAATTTAATACAAACAAATAAAGTGGTTCAGCAAGACTAAAACACTGGCAGATGGAGATATGTGTAGTATTACACACCCATATTTTCAATCTTTTTGCAAAGGAAGCAGAGAAATATGTACATGCAATTTTTCTCTGAGGTTCCAAGCATGGACATTGTAATTAAGCCATCATGAGTGTCATTCTATTGTTGTTCATATTGATATAGTCACTGTATATGACTATTTTTCTGGTTCTAATTACTTGACTCCATATCAATTCACATAAGTCTTCCTTAAATTCTTAAAAAACACTTGTTTAAACTTTTCAATGACTTTAATAGAGAGTGATATGGATCAAATTTTTGACCTGGAAAGTTTCTCAGCAATATGTATTCTAGGAAAGTAACATAATGGCTTAGTTGTGCTTCTGCTTGCACAGAAATGTAAGCATACATGCACATGCACATGCATACATGTATACACCTACCTACACATACCAACTAAATAATTCAAGTAAGAACTAACTGTATTCTCATGTGCAGTTAATGCCCCACCTTCCCCCCACTGAAGCATCTTTAATGCTGAGGTATAAGCTTTAGTGGCCAATATTTATCACCAGAAAAATTGAAAATAATAAGCCTAAGGTTGGTCTCTTAGGGTTATTGTAAAGCAATTTGATTCATTTTTTTCTCACCTATATGACATCATTTTTGATGAGCAGATGAATTGACTGGTTGTTCTGGTGTTTGGTAGAAAAATATCAAATTTTCAATTTTTTTCCAGAGAAAACATATGGGAAAATATAAGGGGCCAACTTTATTTTCAGAAAACTCAAAAGCAACCCTCCTCAGTCCTAAAGATTGAAATTTGAATTTCTTTAAATTCTGGTGGATTAATATGAGATTCCTTGATTCCAATGAAGTAAATATAGAAACCTGAAATGCCTTTTAAAAATAAGAAATCAAGTAAGAAAAGGTCAGAGGATATATAAGGTATAATAAGCTTGTATTTGTTTTTATGGATGAAGGGGAATTGGGAATGATTTAAAAAAAAAAAAAGCTTGTCTCACCATCCCCCAGAGTATTCCTCAAATAGCCCAGAAAAAGATAGCTTATTGAAGTTGTTTATATAGGGTGATTGCATTAGAGCAAAGTAATATAATAATGGTGTTAATTATTGGTGGGGAAAATTGGCTGATAAATGAAGTCATTCTGAGGCATCAACAAGTATATCACTAATTGGCCTGAACAGAGCTGGGGGTGGGAGAGATAATGATCAGGAGAGGGAGGATAAGTGACATTTTTTGTTGCATTGGATTTAAAAAGTAATAGCATATTCTACAAGTTAAAAACAAAAAGAAATCCTACTTTTTTGTAATGATACAAATGAACCCAAAATACAAAATTGAATTCTCTTGGAGTGTGATTATACCCTTTCTTCTTTACCTCTTTCATCCTTCATCTTCTTTGCAAAAAGAATTGAAGTAGAACAGTGATATGTACAATCACTGAACAAAAGCTAATATCCTGCTTGGTTACTTCTAGGAGTAGATATTACCTTGAGGTTCTCAACATTTGTGCCAACAGAACACAAACTCCAACAGTTCTTATATTGAGTTCATTCAACAAGTAATTATGAATTTAAGTTCTTAAAAAAAAACCAAAAAACAAAAAACAATTGTTTAAACTTTTCAATGACTTTAACAGAAAGTGATATGGATCAAGTTTTTGACCTAGAAAGCTTCTTAGCAACATGTCTTCTAGAAAGGTAATATAATGGCTTAGCTGTGCTTCTGCTTGAACAGAAACATAAGCATACATGCACATGTACATGTGTGTACACGCACACACAGGAACTATGTTACACTGAGGCTACAAAGAAAATGTCAAACAATCCTGGCCCACAGACCTCACATTTGAAATGAGAAAAATGTCATTAGGGATTAGGAAAGACTTCTTGCAGAAAATAATACTTGTGCTAGGTTGAAGGAAACCAAGTATTCTAAGAAATGAGAGAGGGTTTCAGGTATTTAGTGAAGTCAGTATAAAGGTATAGATAGGACAGAGAACAGTGAGCCTTGAGTTGGGGCTGGAAAAGAGTAATAGAAAACAGGAAAGTTAGGAAAGGACCAGGCTATGAAGAACTTGGTTGCCATAAAGAGAAATTTATTTATCATCTTAAAAGTAAAGGGGAGTAAAGGAGTTTATTGAATAGAAGAGATAATATGGTCATATCTTTAACTCAGAAAAATAATTTTGGAAGCTATAAAGATTGGATTGGAGAGGGGGAAACACTGGAAATATTTAGGAGAAAATGCAATTGTCAAAATAAGAAGTGATGAAGCCCTCATGATGACCTTTAGTCTTCATTTGAAGATTAATATAAGTAAGAGAGATATTGCTACATTAACTATAAGAAAGGTGATGTTTTTTGGGGGGGAGGAGACAATAACTCTCAAATATGATCATTTATCATTTCCTCCCCTTTCCCATCACCTCATTTTCCTCCAAACTACACACACACACACACACACACACACACACACACACACACACCACACTTTTTTTTTTTTTTTTGGCAGGGATTACATTTGTCTTGTTCAGAGATGAGATGAGAGAGTCAGAGACAGGCAGACAGACAGACAAACACAGACACAGAGACAGACAAAGATAGAGACAGAGACAAAGAGACAGAGACAAAGACAGACACAGACACACAGAGAGGCAAGAGACACAAAAAGACACACAGTGAGAGACACAAAGATAAAGAGAGACATGGAGAGACACAGAGAAAGAAGAGAGGCAGACACATATACAAAGAGACAAAGAGACATAGACAGAGACAGAGAAACAGACAGAGGAGAGAGAGAAGAAACAGAGAGAAGAGAGACAGAGAGACAGAAAAACACACAGAGGGAGACAGAGATAGACATGGAGAGAAAGAGTGACAAAGAGACAGAAAGAGAGAGAGAGAAAGAGAGAGAGAAGAAACAGAGACACAGAAAAAACACAGACAGAAATAAAAACAGAAACAGACAAAAATACGGAGAGACAAAGATCGACACAGTGAGAGAGAGAGAGAGAGAGAGAGAGAGAGAGAGAGAGAGAGAGAGAGAGAAAAGCAGAGAGACAGAGAAAGAAAGACAGATAGAGACAGAGACATGGAGAGAGACAGAAATGAAACAGATACAGACTCAGAGACAGACATAGAAACAGACAGACACACAGAGAAAGAGAGAAAGGAAGAGAGAGATACACAGAGAAACAGAGGAACAGAGTGGTAGAGACTATAAATTAGCACAGAGAGAGACAGAAAGACAGAGACACACACAGAGAGACAGAGTCAGAAACAAAAAGACATAGAGACAGACAGAGAAAGAGAGAAAGAGACTGAGACATAGAGCAAGAGAGAGATTCTGGATAAAGCAACAGGGATGTTACACTAAATAATTGTAAAAGGAAGGAAAATGTCCTTCTTTTCTCCTTAACCCATCTCCTAATATTGGAAAACATATAATTTTTTCTTAAAAACACATAGTCTAAGCAGATATAGAATTTGATTTGGGGAAGCTAAGGTCCTCAAAACTTTATATTTAAGGTGTTTAAGCTGTAATCTGTAAGAATATTACAAAGATGGTCATTATCCACCAAGTAATGGAAAGAGTAGTAGAGAAGAAGATTGTGACAGTAATCTTGGAATTAGTACTCTATTTGTGATCCAATCCAATCTGACAAGCAATTTTTTAAGCATCTATGTGTGAGATGTTTTGCTTAGGTACTGTGATAAAAAGAACAAATGAAAACATGGAGTTTACCTCCTAGCTGGGGAGAAACACACAATATACACATTAATTTTAATATAATATATACAGTATGTATAATATAACATGTTAATTTTAATATAAACATTGATTATTTGAAGAAGAGGAAGAGAGCACTTAAAATATGGGGAAAGGCTAAAAAAGGTTTGGTACAGGAGATGGTACATGAGCCTCATTAGTCATTTTATTTTTTAAAATTAACTTATCTTTATTGTGACATATGTAATGTCAATAACTATTATTATTATTTATTAATTCATAGTTATTTTTTCTTATAGCTTTTTATATACAAAGCATATGCATGGGTAATTTCTCATCCTTGACCTTTGCAAAAAGTTCTGTTTCAACTTTTTCCCTCTTTCTCTCCACCCTTCACCTAGATGGCAGATAGTCTCATTAAATATTATATTAAAGTATATGTTAAATATAATATATGCATACATATTTATGCAGTTATCTTGTTCAAGAAAGATCGGATTTAGAAAGAGGATAAAAATAACCTGAGAAGAAAGAACAAAAATGCAAGAAAATAATAACAGAAAGAGTAAAAATGTTATACTGAATTTTTATACATTACTAACACAATCCAAGAGCAAGAGATACAAAGAGAAATTTCATTCAAAATAACGGTCGATAGTATAAAATATTTGGGAATGTATCTACCAAAGGAAAGTCAGGAATTATATGAGCAAAATTATGAAACACTTGCCACAAAAATAAAGTCAGATTTAAATAATTGGAAAGACATTGAGTGCTCTTGGATAGGCCGAGCAAATATAATTAAGATGACAATACTCCCTAAACTAATCTATTTATTTAGTGCTATACCAATCAGACTCCCAAGAAACCATTTTAATGACCTAGAAAAAATAACAACAGAATTCATATGGAACAACAAAAGGTCGAGAATTTCAAGGGAAGTAATGAAAAAAAAATTAAATGAAGGTGGTCTAGCTGTACCTGATTTAAAACTATATTATAAAGCAACAGTCACCAAAACCATTTGGTATTGGTTAAGAAATAGACTAGTTGATCAATGGCATAGGTTAGGTTCACAGGGCAAGATAGTGAATAAAAATAGCAATCTAGTATTTGACAAACCCAAAGATCCCAAATTTTGGGATAAGAATTCCTTATTTGACAAAAACTGCTGGGAAAACTGGAAATTAGTATGGCAGCAACTAGGCATGGACCCACATTTAACACCACATATTAAGATAAGATCAAAATGGGTCCAAGATTTAGGCATAAAGAACAAGATCATAAATAAATTAGAGGAACATAGGATAGTCTACCTCTCAGACTTGTGGAGGAGGAAGGGATTTGTGACCAAAGAAGAACTAAAGATCATTATTGATCACAAAATAGAAAATTTTCATTACATCAAACTAAAAATTTTCTGCACAAACAAAACTAATGCAAACAAGATTAGAAAGGAAGTAACAAATTGGGAAAACATTTTTACAGTTAAAGGTTCTGATAAAGGCCTCATCTCCA
Organism: Sminthopsis crassicaudata; assembly: GCF_048593235.1. Lineage (NCBI taxonomy): Eukaryota > Metazoa > Chordata > Mammalia > Dasyuromorphia > Dasyuridae > Sminthopsis > Sminthopsis crassicaudata. The sequence continues at coordinate 592,727,543 of NC_133617.1, forward strand.
AAATATACAGAGAATTGACAAAATAAAAAAATTTCTATTAGATTAAGTTAAAAAAGCTTTTGTATAAATAAAACTAATATGGACAGGATTAGAAGGGAAGCAATAAACTGGGAAAACATTTTTTACAGGTAAAAGTTCTGATGAAGGCCTCATCTCAAAAATTTATAGAGAAATGACTCTAATTTATAAGAAATCAAGCCATTCTCCAATTGATTAATGGTCAAAGGATATGAACAGACAATTCTCAGATGATGAAATTGAAACTATATCCACTCATATGAAAGAGTGTTTCAAATCACTACTGATCAGAGAAATGCAAATTAAGACAATTCTGAGATACCACTACACACCTGTCAGATTGGCTAAAATGACAGGAAATAATGATGAATGTTGGAGGGGCTGTGGGAAAACTGGGACACTGATGCATTGTTGGTGGAGTTGTGAAAGAATCCAACCATTCTGGAGAGCAATCTGGAATTATGCCCAAAAAGTTATCAAACTGTGCATACCCTTTGACCCAGCAGTGCTACTACTGGGCTTATATCCCAAGGAAATACTAAAGAAGGGAAAGGGACCTGTATGTGCCAAAATGTTTGTGGCAGCCCTTTTTGTAGTGGCTAGAAACTGGAAAATGAATGGATGTCCATCAATTGGAGAATGGTTGGGTAAATTATGGTATATGGAAGATGGCAGCGTGGAGGCAGACACCTGCTTGAGCTCCGTGTTTTCTCTCAGGACTTACATCATGACAAGCCTCAGAGTTAATACTTGACCGGAAAAGAAACCCCAAAATAATCACCAACAGACAACATCCTTGAAATTTGCCCGAGAAGGTCTGTGTTTGCTCAGGGGAGGGTAGAAAAGACTGGGCGCAGATTGAGGGAGGCAAGCCAGAATGAGACAGGCAGCTCACACAGCTCAGACCTGAGGGGGGAGGGGTATGATCTCTGCCTTTTCTGCAAAAAGACTTTTACCCCAGTGTGGATATTCCATCTTGGCAGCAAGCCAGGAGCAGCGGAGAGGGTGTAAACACCAGAGGTGAAGATTAAAATGCTGGAAAGCTAGCATCTCTCAGAACCGGCCATGCCCAACCCCCACCTGGAGTGACTCTGCCTTTCTCAGAGCCTCAGAGCGCAGACTCAGTGCAGCCATCGCTGTTCTGTTAGTGGCTCTCTGCTGCCCTACCCCCAGTCTGTAGAGGAAGCCCATTAACACCATCCAGCTCCATCCCCCCACAAAACAGACCAATTGTTTCTCTTGTCAGTTTGTTTTCTTCCATTCCACTCTCGAAAAAATGAACAAAAAATTAAAAAGGGCTCTAACCATTGACAGCTTTTGTATGGAGAGAGAGCAGACTTCAAATACTGAGGAGACTAAAAATAGACTGTCCCCAGAGGAATCCCCTAAGGGGGATATGATCTGCTCCTCAATACAAAAGAATCTCATAGAAGATATCAAAAAGGCTCTCACAAGAGAGCTAGAAGAGAAATGGGAAAAGGAAAGGGAAACTTGGGAAGAGAGCCTGGAGAAGTCATTCTACGCATTTAAAGACAGAGTGGATAAAGAAAACAAATCATTGAGAAATAAAATCAGTGAATTAGAAAAGGCAAATAACTCCAAGGAAAACAGGATTAGTGAGCTGGATAAAGAAATCAGCTCTCTAAAAAATAAAATGGATAAAATGGAAAAAAATTCCATAGAAGATAAAAACACAATTGGACAATTTCAAAAAGATATAAAAAAAGTGAGTGAAGAAAATACATCATTGAAAATTAGACTGGAACAAGTAGAAATGAAGGACTCAAGGAGAAACCAAGAGGTAGTCAAGCAAAACCAAAGAAATGAAACAATTGAAAAGAATGTCAAGTACCTTATTGGAAAGACAACAGACCTGGAAAACAGATTCAGGAGAGACAATTTGAGAATAATCGGACTCCCTGAAAAATGTGAGGAAAAAAAGAGCTTGGACACTATTTTCGAGGAAATTATCAAAGAGAACTGCCCAGATGTTTTGGAAACAGAGGGTAAAATAGACATTGAAAAAATTCATTGATCACCTACTGAAAGGGACCCTAAAATCAAAACGCCAAGAAATATAGTGGCCAAGTTCAAGAACCATCATACAAAGGAAAAGATATTGGAAGCTGCTAGAAAAAAGCAATTCAGATATGGAGGATCCACAATAAGGATAACCCAGGATCTAGCAGCATCCACATTAAAAGAATGAAGGGCCTGGAACATGATATTCCAAAAGGCCAAGGAACTAGGTATGCAGCCAAGAATAACTTACCCAGCAAAAATGAGCATCGTTTTCCAGGGAAGAAAATAGACATTTAACGAAATAAAGGAATTCCATCTATTTTTCATGAAAAAACCAGACCTACATAAAATGTTTGATCTTCAAATACAGAACTCAAGAGATTTCTAAAAAGGTAAAAAGAAATATTGAGAATGATACTTCTGCCATAAAAATATGTAAAGAACACATGTTTAATTAGTCCTAGAAACTAGAGGTGGAAAGGAAATTATATCATAAAAAAGTGTAAAGTGGTGGTACTACATCTCATGAAGAGGCAAAGGTAACCTAGTGTATCTGAGAGAAAGAAAGGAGGGAGATGAACATAGTGTGTATCAATAGACATATTCGATTTATGGTGAAACTTCTTCCACTTCATTGAAAAGTGAAAGGGAAGGAGTAAGCTAAGGGGAAGGGAATACAGTAATTTCGAGGAAAAGGGGTAAAATAAGGGGAGGATCTTTAAGGTGGAGGAGGGATCCTAAAAAGGGAGGGCTGTGAAAAGCAAGTGGTGTTCACCAGTTTAATACTGGGTAGGGGAGTAAGAGGGAAGGAAAGGGGAAAAGCATAAGCAGGGGTTAATAGGATGGCAAGCAATATAGGATTAGTCCTTCTAACCATAAATGTGACTGGGGCAAACTGCCTCATAAAGAGGAAGCAGTTAGCAGACTGGATTAAAAGTCAGAATCCTACTATATGTTGTTTACAGGAAACACACCTGAAACAGGGTGAGACATTCAAACTAAAAGTAAAAGGGTGGAGCAGAATATATTATGCTTCAGGCAAAACCAAAAAAGCAGGAGTAGCCATCCTCATCTCAGATCAAGCAAAAACAAAAATTGATCTAATTAAAAGAGATAAGGAAGGGCATTATATCCTGCTAAAGGGCAGCATCAATAATGAAGCAGTATCAATATTAACCATATATGAACCAAGTGGTGCAGCATCTAAATTCTTAAAAGAAAAATTAAGAGAGCTGCAAGAGGAAATAGATAGCAAAACTATAATAGCGGGAGATCTCAACCTTGCACTCTCAGAATTAGATAAATCAAACCACAAAATAAATAAGAAGTCAAAGAGGTAAATAGAATACTAGAAAAGTTTGATATGATAGATCTTTGGCGAAAGCTAAATGGAGACAGAAAGGAGTATACTTTCTTCTCAGCAGTTCATGGAACCTATACAAAAATTGATCATATACTAGGGCATAAAAACCTCAAAATCAAATGCAGTAAGGCAGAAATAGTAAATGCATCCTTTTCAGACCACAATGCAATCAAAATTACATTTAATAAAAAGCCAGGGCAAAATAGACCAAAAAAGAATTGGAAACTAAATAATCTTATACTAAAGAATGATTGGGTAAAACAGCAAATCATAGACATAATTAATAACTTCACCCAAGAGAATGACAATAATGAGACATCATACCAAAATGTGTGGGATACAGCCAAAGCAATAATAAGGGGAAGTTTTATATCTCTACAGGCCTACTTGCATAAAATAGAGAAAGAAAGGGCCAACGAATTGGGCTTACAACTAAAATTGCTAGAAAAGGAACAAATTAAAAACCCCCAGACAAACACAAAACTTGAAATTCAAAAAATAAAAGGTGAGATTAATAAAATTGAAAGTAAAAAAACTATTGAATTAATTAATAAAACTAAGAGTTGGTTTTATGAAAAAACCAACAAAATAGACAAAGCCTTAGTAAACCTGATTAAAAAAAAGGAAAGAAAAAAAGCAAATTGACAGTCTTGAAAATGAAAAGGGTGAACTCACCACTAATGAAGAGGAAATTAGAACAATAGTTAGGAGCTACTTTGCTCAACTTTATGCCGATAAATTCGATAACTTAAATGAAATGGAAGAATACTTTCAAAAATATAGCTTGCCCAGATTAACAGAGGAAGAAGTACGTAGTCTAAATAGTCCCATCTCAGAAAAAGAAATAGATCAAGCTATTAACCAACTTCCTAAGAAAAAGTCCCCAGGACCAGATGGATTTACAGGTGAATTCTACCAAACATTTAAAGAACAACTAACTCCAATGCTATGTAAACTGTTTGAAAAAATAGGGATTGAAGGAGTCCTACCAAATTCCTTCTATGACACAGACATGGTACTGATACCTAAACCAGGTAGATCAAAAACTGAGAAAGAAAACTATAGACCAATTTCCTTAATGAATATTGACGCTAAAATCTTAAATAAGATATTAGCAAATAGACTTCAGAAAATCATCCCCAGGATAATACATTATGAACAAGTGGGATTTATACCAGGAATGCAGGGCTGGTTTAATATTAGGAAAACTATTAGTATAATTGACCATATTAATAATCAAATTAATAAAAACCATATGATCATCTCAATAGATGCAGAAAAAGCATTTGATAAAACCCAACATCCATTCATACTAAAAACACTTGAGAGTATAGGAATAAATGGACTATTCCTTAAAATAATAAGGAGCATATATTTAAAACCTTCAATAAACATCATATGTAATGGCGATAAACTAGAACCTTTCCCTGTTAGATCAGGAGTGAAACAAGGTTGCCCACTATCACCATTACTATTCAATATAGTACTAGAAACTCTAGCCTTGGCAATAAGAGCCGAGAAAGAGATTCAAGGAATTAGAGTAGGAAATTAAGAAATCAAATTGTCACTTTTCGCAGATGACATGATGGTATACTTAGAGAACCCCAAAGACTCTGCTAAAAAGCTATTAGAAATAATTCAGAATTTTAGCAAAGTCGCAGGATACAAAATAAATCCACATAAATCCTCAGCATTTTTATACATTACCAACACAATCCAACAGCAAGAGATACAAAGAGAAATCCCATTCAAAATAACGGTCGATAGTATAAAATATTTGGGAATATATCTACCAAAGGAGAGTCAGGAATTATATGAGCAAAATTACAAAACACTTGCCACAAAAATAAAGTCAGATTTAAATAATTGGAAAGACATTGAATGTTCTTGGATAGGCCGAGCGAATATAATTTAGATGACAATACTCCCTAAACTAATCTATTTATTTAGTGCTATACCAATCAGACTCCCAAGAAACCATTTTAATGACCTAGAAAAAATAACAACAGCATTCATATGGAACAACAAAAGTTCGAGAATTTCAAGGGAAGTAATGAAAAAAAAATTAAGTGAAGGTGGTCTATCGGTACCTGATCTAGAACTGTATTATAAAGCAACAGTCACCAAAACCATTTGGTATTGGCTAAGAAATAGACTAGTTGATCAGTGGCATAGGTTAGGTTCACAGGGCAAGATAGTGAATAAAAATAGCAATCTAGTGTTTGACAAACCCAAAGATCCCAAATTTTGGGATAAGAATTCTTTATTTGACAAAAACTGCTGGGAAAACTGGAAATTAGTATGGTAGCAACTAGGCATGGACCCACATTTAACACCACATACTAAGATAAGATCAAAATGGGTCCAAGATTTAGGCATAAAGAACGAAATCATAAATAAGTTGGAGGAACAGGGGATGGTTTACCTCTCAGACTTGTGGAGGAGGAAGGAGTTTGTGTCCAATGGAGAACTAGAGACTATTATTGATCACAAAATAGAAAATTTTGATTACACCAAATTAAAAAAGTTTCTGCACAAATAAAACTAATGCAAACAAGATTAGAAAGGAAGTAACAGATTGGGAAAACATTTTTACAGTTAAAAGTTCTGATAAAGGCCTCATCTCCAAAATATACAGAGAATTGACTTTAATTTATAAGAAATCAAGCCATTCTCCAATTGATAAATGGTCAAAGGATATGAACAGACACTTTTCAGATGATGAAATTGAAACTATTTCCAGTCATATGAAAGAGTGTTCCAAATCACTATTGATCAGAGAAATGCAAATTAAGGCAACTCTGAGATGTCATTACACACCTGTCAGATTGGCTAAGATGACAGGAACTAATAATGATGAATGTTGGAGGGGCTGTGGGAAAACTGGGACACTGATGCATTGTTGGTGGAGTTGTGAAAGAATCCAACCATTCTGGAGAGCAATCTGGAATTATGCCCAAAAAGTTATCAAAATGTGCATACCCTTTGACCCAGCAGTGCTATTACTGGGCTTATATCCCAAGGAAATACTAAAGAAGGGAAAGGGACATGTATGTGCCAAAATATTTGTGGCAGCCCTTTTCATAGTGGCTACAAGCTGGAAGATGAATGGATGTCCATCAATTGGAGAATGGTTGGGTAAATTATGGTATATGAATGTTATGGAATATTATGGTTCTGTAAGAATTGACCAACTGGAGGAATACAGAGAGGCTTGGAGAGACTTATATCAACTGATGCTGAGTGAAACGAGGAGAACTAGGGGATCATTATACACTTCAACAATGATACTCTATGAGGATGTATTCTGATGGAAGTGGATATCTTCAACATAGATAAGAGCTAATCCAATTCCAATTGATCAATGATGGGCAGAATCAGCTACATCCAGAAAAGGAACACTGGGAAATGAGTGTAAACTGTGAACATTGTTTTTTTTTTTTTTGTTTTGTTTTGTTTCTCTTCCCAGATTATTTTTACCTTGTGAATACAATCCTTCCTTTGCAACAACAACAACAACAAAATTCGGTTCTGCATATATATATATTGTAACTAGAATATACTATAAGATATTTAATATGTATGGGAATGCATGCCATCTAGGGGAGGGGGTGGAGGGAAGTAGGGGAAAAACTCGGAACAGAAGGGAGTACCAGGGATAATATTGTAAAAAAAATTACCTCTGCATATGTAATGTCAAAGAAAATGTTATAATTATAAAAATTAATAAAAAAACAAAATAAAAAAATTATGGTATATGAATGTTATGGAATATTATTGTTCTGTAAGAAATGACCAACAGGAGGAATACAGAGAGCCTTGGAGAGACTTACATCAACTGATGCTGAGTGAAACGAGTAGAACTAGGAGATCATTATACACTTCAACAATGATACTGTATGAGGATGTATTCTGATGGAAGTGGATATCTTCAGCATAGAGAAGAGCTAATCCAATTCCAATACTGGAAAATGAGTAAACTGTGAGCATTTTTTTTCTTCCCAGATTATTTTTACCTTCCGAATATAATTCTTCTTTTGCAACAACAACAACAACAAAATTCAGTTCTGCACATATATATTGTACAAACATATACTATAAGATATTTAATATGTATGGGAATGCCTGCCCTCTAGGGGAGGTTGTAGAGGGAAGGAGGGGAAAAAATTTAGAACAGAAGGGAGTACAAGGGATAATGTTGTAAAAAAAAAAAACAAAAAAACAAACAAAAAAAAACCCTATGCATATGTACTGTCAAAAAATGTTATAATTATAAAATTAATTTTTAAAAAGTTATGCTGAGGTCCATACTCATTTCCCAGCATTTTTTCTCTGGGTGCAGCTGGTTGTGTTTATTACACATCAATTGGAACTGATTTGGATCCTTTCATTGTTGAAGAGAGCCCCTTCTATCAGAACTGATCTTCATGTAGTATTCTTGCTGAAGTGTATAATGATCTCCTGGTTCTGCTCATTTCACTCAGCATCAGTTCATGTATGTCTCTCTAAGCAGTAACACTGCTGAATCAAAGGATATGCACAGTTTGATAATTTTTTGAGCATAGTTCCAAATTTCTCTGCAAAATGGCTGGATCCATTAACAATTCCACCAACAATGCTTCAATGTCCCAGTTTTCCCACATCGCCTCCAACGTTATCTTTTGCTGTCATTTTAACCAATCTGAGAGGTGTGCAGTGGTCTCAGAGTTGTCTTAATTTCCATTTCTCTGATCAGTAGTGATTTGGAACACTTTCATATGAGTGGATATAGTTTCAATTTCATCATCTGAAAATTGTTCATATCCTTTGATCATTTATCAATTGAAGAATGGCTTGATTTCTTATAAATTAGAGTCAATTCTCTATAAATTTTTGAGATGAGGCCTTTATCAGAACCTTTACTTGTAAAAAAATGTTTTCCCAGTTTATTGTTTCCTTTTTAATCCTGTCTGTATTAGTTTTATTTATACAAAAGCTTTTTTAACTTAATCTAATAGAAATTTTTTATTTTGTGATCAATAATGACTTCTAGTTTTTCTTTGGTCACAAATTCTTTCTTCCTCCATAAGTCTGAGAGGTAAACTATCCTATGCTCTTCTAATTTATTTACAATCTCATTTCTTCATGCCCAGATCATGGCCCATTTTTGGTCTTATCTTAATGTAGAGTGTTAAGTATGGGTAAATGCTAGTTTTTGCCATACTAATTTCCAATCTTCCCACCAGTTTTTGTCAAATAATGAATTCTTGTCCCAAAAGCTGGGGTCTTTGAGTTTGTCAAACACTAGATTGCTAAAGTTATTGACTATTTTATCATGTGAACCTAACTTATTCCATTGATCAACTAGTCTATTTCTTAGCCGACACTAAATGGTTTTAGTGACCACTACTTTATAATATAATTTTAGATCAGATACAGCTAAGGCACCTTCATTTGATTTTTTTTTTCATTAGTTCCCTTGAAATTCTTGACCTTTCGTTCTTACAGACAAATTTTGTTGTTATTTTTTCTAGGTCATTAAAATAGTTTCTTGGGAGTCTAATTTAGGTATACCACTAAATAAGTAGATTAGTTTAGGTAGTATTATATTTGCTTTGCCTATCCAAGAGCACTTAATATATTTCCAGTTGTTTAGATCTGACTTTATTTGTGTGCAAAGTGTTTTGTAGTTTTCCTCATATAGTTCCTGACTTCACTTTGGCAGATAGATTCCTAAATATTTTATACTATTGGCAGTTATTTTAAGTGGAATTTCTCTTTGTATCTCTTGCTGTTGGATTTTGTTAGTGATATATAAAAATGCTGATTTATGTGAATTTATTTTGTATCCTGAAACTTTGCTAAAGTTGTGGATTATTTCTAATATCATTTTAGTAAAATCTCTGGGGTTCATAGCATCATATCTGCAAAGAATGATAATTTGGTTTCCTCATTACCTACTCTAATTCCTTCAATTTCTTTTTCATTTCTTATTGCTGAAGCTAGCTTTGCTAATACAATATTGAATAGTGATGGTGATAGTGAGCAGCCTTGTTTCACTTCTGATTTTATTGGGATTGCTTCCAATTTATCACCATTACACATGATGCTTACTAACAGTTTTAAATAGATGCACTATTTTAAGGAAAAGTCCATTTATTCCTATATTCTTTAGTGTTTTTAATAGGAATGCTTGTTGGATTTTATCAAATGGTTTTTATGCATCTATTGAGATGATCATATAATTTTTGTTAATTTAATTATTGATATACTCAATTATGATTATAGTTTTCCTAATATTAAACCAGCCCTGCATTCCTGGTATAAATCCTACTTGTTTATGGTGTATTATCCTGGGGATGATTTTCTGAAATCTTTTTGCTAATATTTTATTTAAGATTTTTGTATCAATGTTCATTAGGGAGGTTGGTCTATAATTTTCTTTATCTGTTTTCATCCTACCTGCTTTAGATAACAGTACCAAGTCTGTGTCATAAAAGGAATTTGGCAGGATTCTTTCATTTCCTATTTTGTCAAACAGTTTATGTAGCATTGGAATTACTTGTTCTTTAAATGTTTGGTAGAATTCATATGAAAATCCATCTGGTCCTGGAGACTTTTTTAGGAAGCTTATCAATAGCTTATTGTATTTCTTTTTCTAAAATTGGACTATCTAACCAATTTACTTATTTCTCTGTTAATCTGGGTAACCTATATGTTGAAGGTATTCATCTATTTCTTTTAAGTTATCAAATTTATTGGCATAAAGTTGGGCAAAGTATCTCCTGATTATTGCTCTAATCCCCTCTTCATTAGTGGAAATTTCTCCCTTTTCATTCTTAAGACTAAAAATTTGATTTTACTCTTTCCTTTTTCTAATCAAATTTACCAAGGGTTTCTCTATTTTTTTTTTTCACAAAATAAACTCTTAGTTGTATTTATTAATTCAATAGTTTTTTAACTTTAAATTTTATTGATCTCTCCTTTTATTTTCAGAATTTCTGTTTTATTGGGGGTTTTTAATTTGCTCTTTTTCTTGCTTTTCTTAGTTGCAAGTCTAATTCATTGATTTTCTCTTTCTCCATTTTATGCAAGTAAGCCTCTAAAGATAAAAATTTCCCCTTATTACTGCCTTGGCTACATCCCACACATTTTGGTATGATGTCTCATTATAGTCATTCTCTTGGGTGAAATTACTGATTGTATCTATGATTTGCTGTTTCACCCAATCATTCTTTAGGATGAGATTATTTAATTTCCAATTTTTTTGGTCTATTTTCCCCTGGCTTTTTATTGAATGTAATTTTTATTGCATCATGATCTGAAAAGGATGCATTTACTATGTCTGCCTTGTGCATTTGGATTTGAGGTCTTTATGTCCTAATATATGGTCAATTTTTATATATGTTCCATGAACTGCTGAGAAAAAAAAAATACTCCTTCCTCTCTCCATTCAGTTTTCTCCAAAAAATTATCATATCTAATTTTTCTAGTGTTCTATTTACCTCTTTAACTTCTTTCTTATTTATTTTGTGTTTTTATTCATCTAGTTCTGAGAGTGCGAGATTGAGATCTCCCACTATTATAGTTTTGCTGTGTATTTCTTCTTGCAATTGTCTTAAATTCTCCTTTAGGAATTTAGATGCTATACTACTTGGTGCATATATGTTTAATATTGATATTGCTTCATTATCTATGCTACTCTTTAGCAAAATATAGTTTTCGTCCTTATCTTTTAAAATTAGATCAATTTTTGCTTTTGCTTGATCTGAGATCAGGATGGCTATCCCTGCCTTTTTGACTTCACCTAAAGCATAGTAGATTCTTCTCTAGCCTTTTACCCTTATTCCATATGTATAACCCTGCTTCAAGTGTGTTTCCTGTAAACAACATATTGTAGGATTCTGGTGTTTTTATCCAGTCTTCTATCCACCTTTGCTTTATGGGATAGTTTACCCCATTCACATTTATGGTTAAAATGACTAATTCTGTATTTCCTGCCATCTCATTATCCCCAAATTATGCTTTTCTCTTTCCTTTCCCCCTTACTTCTGAGAGGGATAATATTAGACTTATGAATACCACTTGATTAATACAGACCTCCCTCTTTAGGACCCCCCCCTCCCCCACAGAGTTCCTCCCTTTTTCTTAAACTTTTCCCATACAATTTCTGAATTCCCTACTATTTATCCTACTCCATCTCTTTTCACTTTTCTCCTACCACTTTTCAATGAGGTGGAAGAAGTTTCTCTGTAAGTAGAATATGTGTAATATTTTCTCTTTGATCCAATTCTGATGAGAATAAGATTCACACTATGTTCATTCCCCTCCCTTCTTTCCCTCGGATATAATAGGCTTCTTTTGCCTCTTCCCTTTTCTGTTTCAATTTCCTTTCCCCCTCTAAATTATTTTTATATTATAACAGTAAAACCATATTATACATGTACTTTTTATGTATACTCATAATAGAAATATAGTTCCCAAGATTTCTTTCTTTTTTACCTTTTTATGTTTCTCTTGAGTCCTATATTTGGAGGACAAACTTTTTGTTTAGTTCCAGTTTTGTCATCAGAAATCGATGGAATTCCATGGAAGAAAATGCTCAATTTGGCTGGGTAAGTTATTCTTGGCTGCATACTAAGTTCTCTTGCCTTTTGGAATATCAGATTCCAGGCCCTTCAATCCTTTAATGTGGATGCTGCTACATCCTGAGTGATCCTTATTGTGGCTCCTCTGCATTTGAATTTTTTTTGGCTGCTTGTAGTATTTTTTCTTGATTTGATAGTTCTAGAATTTAGCCACAGTATTTCTTGGGGTTTTGGTTTTGGGATCTCTTTAAGTAGGTGATCAATGAATTCTTTCAATGTCTATTTTACCTTCTGTTTCTATAACATCTGGGTAGTTCTCTTTTGTGATTTCCTGAAAAATAGTGGCTATATTTTTTTCCATCATGATTTTCAGGGAGTTCAATAATCCTTATATTATCTCTCCTAGATCTGTTTTCCAGGTCTATTGTTTTTCCCAAGTAGGTTTTTTTTTTTTTTTTTGGTTTTGCTTGGTGTCTCCTCAAGCCATTCATTTCCATTTGTTCAAGTCTAATTTTTAATGAATGATTCTCTTCATTTACTTTTTAATTTCATTTTGTATTTGTCCAATTGAGTTTTTAAATGTGTTTTGTTCTATGGAGTTTTTTTTTTTCCATTTCCTCAATTTTTTTTTTAAGAATTATTTTCTGGGGCAGCTAGGTGGCACAGTGGATAGAGCATCAGCCTTGAATTCTGGAGGACCCGAGTTCAAATCTGATCTCAGACACTTAACACTTCCTAGCTGTGTGACCCTGGGCAAATCACTTAACCCTAGCCTCAGGGGAAAAAAAAAAGAATTATTTTCTTTTTCCAATTCACAAATTATGTTTTCCTTGGAATTGCTTATCTTTTCCAATTCACTAATTCTGTTTCTTTTCTCACTCTGTCTTTTAATGAGTTATATGTCATATCCTGACCCTCTTGGAAAGCTTTTCTTTCCTTTCCCCATTCTTTTTTTAGCTCTCTTTTAAGATCCTTTAAAAATTCTTCTATGAAAGCCTTATGCAGTGGGGACCAGATCACCTTTGGATCTAGAGACAAACTGTTTTTATTCTCTCAGGATTTGAAGTCTGCTTTCTTTCCATATAGAAGCTCTATCTGTAGTTAGAGCGCACTTAGTTTTTTTGCTGATTTTAAGATAAGAAAAGAAAAAAAAAAAAGAAAGAAAGAAAGAAAGAAAAGCTATTGTCCGCTTATGTGGTAGTGGAGATTTCCAAACTGCCTCTACAAACAGGAAGTGGCAGTGAAGCAGTAGTGGGAAAGCACCCAGAGGCTGCATTGGGATTAGCAGTTGTGCTAAAATCAGCAGCAGCAGCAGGAAAACAGTATCTGTACTGTGAGCAGTGATTGTGGCTGCACCTGAGTCATGTTGAGTCACTCCGGGTATTGGGTGGGTATGGCCAGGTCCCAAGAGATTCTAGAGTTTTATAGTCTTTACCCCCATGTTTATAGCTTCTCTGCTGATCTACTGGCTTGCTGCCAGGGCAGAGTAGCTCCCACTGTGGTAAAGTTTTCCCCGAAGATTTTCCACCTGCAGAGACTACACCCTCCCACACAACCCCTTCCCCCCTGTCTGCTCAGTGTGAGCTGTTTCCCATGCTCTCACTGCCTGCCTGAGTCTGTCCCCACACATGAGGAAAATAGAGCTTTTCTGGCAAATTATGAGATTATCTTCCATTGGTAATGTGTTGTACTCCCAATATTTGTGGGTTCTGACAGTCAAGCACTAATTCTGAGGCTGAATTTCATTAAAATTGATTGAGGGAAAAGGAGACCCTAGGAAGACATTTGTGTCCTCTTTGCTATCTTGGCTCTGCTCCTTCATTAGTCTTTTTAAAAAGTAAGCATTTGAAGAGATAGGGAGGATGAGGGAACCCATTCTAGGGACAAAGAGTCTGTATAAAGGCATGTAGTAAAAAGATGGGATGTCATAGTCAGGGAAGAGCTTGATCAGTTGTATTGAATTGAACCTATTTGAAGTGCAGGAGATGAATAGTGTCAAATCAATCTGGAAAAGTAGTCTGGACCTAGACTGTGAAGAGCTTCAAAGGCCAACCTCAGTACTTTATATTGCCTAGAGGCAATAGTGATCTTGGGAAGTTTCTTGAGCGGGGGAATAACAAGGTCAATCTTGTGCTATAGGAAGATTTTGTTTTGGCACCAGTGTAAAGGACACATTGGAGAAAGGAATGGTGGGAAGCTAGAAGTTAAATTAGAAGGTTGTCATAAAAACCCACAACATTGCTGTTGATGTCCTTTTTTTTTTTTTTCCCCAAAAGCCTATAAACATATGTGATCAGTTAAACATTTCTTAGTCTCTTAGTCATCACACTAGATTACACTTCAAGTAATTTGTACTTCTTTGTTATGTTAACTGCATATGGGCAGTAGGCTAGCCACCTGTTCTTTCCTACATAGTGCATCATGAGAGATTTATTCTCCTCAGACAACCCATGCTATAAGTGGTGTGTCATACTTCTTGTCTGTTCTCATGTCCCCTATTGCTTTTCCCAGTCTGTATCTCTTTATAATTCTGAGATATGACTCCAACAGAGGTAAAACCACACTGTAAAATTCTGGAGTATGGTATGAGGGGGGGATGCTATGGATTATTATATCTAGTTCCTTTATTTTTATATCTGAGGAAATAGAGTCTCCCTAAAGGAAAAGTAACCTTTTCAAGATCACACAGTAACAAGTGGCAGAATTAGAATCTCTGTATACAGATACCTATAATATAGTCATGTTAGCTACTGCCATTCATGTTAGGATATAAGAAATGCCACCAGATTCAAGATTGGTTCATTTACATGTAGTATATGCACGCACTTTGTAAATATTTATATCTTATCTTTTGATGGTTTGTATGCTTTCATTAATATTATAACATAATATTTTGAAAAATGCCCTGGACTTAAAATAAAAAGTTCTGATTCAAAAACCCATTGTGATAGCCAGTTGTTACATTCCCATTAGCACAGCATTTAATCTCTCTGAGTTTCTGTTCTTTCAAAAATTTAAAAAAAAAAAAAAAAAATAGAAAGTAATACTTGAACTCCAAACTTCACAAAATGTTTGAAAAATCTTTGTTGGGGGTGGGGCTAAGATGGCAGAGAGGACACATGTTTCTTTCTGAGCTCTCCTACTACTCTCATACTAATTATGAAAATTGGCCTCTGAAATAGTGCTGGACTGGCAGAATCCACAAATATAGGGAGTGCAGCAAATTACCAGCAGAAGATAATTTCAAAGAATGCCAGAAGAGATCTGTTTTTTTTTTTTTTTTTTTGTGGGGGAGGTGACCAGGCTCAGGCAGGGAGGCAGAGAATGGAGGCCAGAATACACTGATCAGAACCACGATGAGGTTTGATCTCAGGGAAAAGTATATACAGGGAAGAATCTAGTACAGTGTTGGCTACTCTGCCCTAGCTGCAAACCAGTAGAGCAACAGAGAAATTATAAAACATCCAACACAAACACTAAAGGTAA
This sequence comes from Sminthopsis crassicaudata, assembly GCF_048593235.1. Lineage (NCBI taxonomy): Eukaryota > Metazoa > Chordata > Mammalia > Dasyuromorphia > Dasyuridae > Sminthopsis > Sminthopsis crassicaudata. The sequence goes on from NC_133617.1 coordinate 592,742,999, forward strand.
AGAGTCAAGCCCAAAGCAAAAAGGGAAAGGGTATGCTAAACAGAAGGGAATAAAGAAATTGTAGGGGAAAAGTATAAGAAAGGGCAAGGGACTCTAAAGTAGAAGGGATTCTAAAGGGGGAGGGCTGCTTGAGGCCAGTGGTGCTCATAAATTAAATACTGGGGAGAGGGCCAGGGGAAAAGGAAAGAGAAAAGCATAATCTGGGGATAATAAGATGGCAGGAAATACAGAATTAGTAGTTTTAACCATAAATGTGAATGAGGTAAACTCTCCCCTAAAGTGGAGGTGGATAGAAGACTGGATTAAAAGCCAGAATCCTACAATATGTTGTTTACAGGAAACACATTTAAAGCAGAGTGATACTTATAGAGTAAAGATAAAAGGCTGGAGCAGAATGTATTATGCTTCAGGTGAAGTAAAAAAAAAAAAAAAAAAAAAAAAAAGCACATCCTTATCTAAGATCAAGCAAAAGCAAACATTGATCTAATTAAAAGAGATAAGGAAGGAAACAATATCTAGCTAAAGGGTATCATAGATAATGAAGTGATATCACTTCATTATATCATACTAAATATATATGCACCAAGTGGCATAGCATCTAAATTTCTAAAGGAAAAGTTAAGAGAATTACAGGAAGAAATAAACAGCAAAACTATAATAGTGGGAGATCTCAACCTTGCACTCTCAGAACTAGATAAATCAAGCCACAAAATAAATAAAAAATAATTTAAGGAGATAAATAGAACATTAGAAAATTTAGGTATGATAGATCTTTGGAGAAAATTGAATGGAGACAGAAAGAGTACACTTTCTTCTCAGCAATTCATGAAACCTAAACGAAAACTGACCATATATTAGGACATAAAGACCTCAAAATCAAATGCAGAAAGGCAGAAATAGTAAATTCATTCTTTTCAGATCAGGATGCAATAAAAACTACATTCAATAAAAAGTCAGGGGAAAATAGATCAAAAAGTAATTGGAAAATAAATAATCTCATCCTAAAGAATAAATGGGTAACATAACAAATCATAGACACAATTAATAATTTCACCCAAGAGAATGACAATAATAAGACAACATACCAAAAAACAGAAGGTTTTGCAATGTTGAAAAATTACCCATGCATATGTTTTGTAAATAAAAAGCTATAATAATAATGACAATTTAAAAAATAAAAATAAAGAAAATCTTTGTCAATCATCATGTTCTTTACAGATGTAAGATGTTGTATTTTGAATATTTTAGAACCTCTTTGAAGAACACAGATTTCAAGGATATCTGGATTATCTTTCATGAAAAAGTAAAACTGTTAAAGAATCACCCAAAATGTGTACAGCATGTCTGCAAGGATCTTGGAAGTCAAAATCCAAAAAGAAAATGAATCTGGGAGTTAGAGCATGGTTGTATAAATCCTTCTGCAATTCCACTTCTTAAGGAATAAAGCTAAGATAGTGATGCAGTCAAGATAGAATGATTTTTTTTCCCCTGTGAATAATACCAGCATGCTTGCTAGAATTATTTTGAGATTATCTATATCAATGATTTAAAGTTGGTCATTGAGACAAAGATAGCTGTTGTTCTGTCTTTTGATAAAGAGGACCAATGACATTAGGAAGGTGATTGACTTGTAAGTGGATTGAATTCAAGTGGGGGAGACTTGTGCAAAGTCATCAGCCTCAATCTCTCTTCCCGAGCCATCTTCTTTCAGTAGCAAGATATAGATCAAGATGACTGTAGTTGGCCCTGGCAAAATAAATATCATTCAGTAGAAGGAGGACTGAATTTATATTGGATTACAAGAAAATCCTAAGGTCTTTTGTCCCCATTATCTGGCAAAGATAAATGGTGTGGCCTGAAGCATAGGGTTGTTTGTTTCCATTCTCATTGATTTTTCCTGTGTAGATAGAGCCTGAAAGTAGTCAGCATTTATTTCAGTTAACATGGCTTTACTAATATCTTGTATTATTACTTATTTGCTAAAATGAATTTCAGCTTTCAAGCACCTATACATTTGACAAGGAGACTTGGCTACAAAAAAAGAGTTGGGGAGTTTAGTTATATGTTCATTTTGTAGAATTTTATGCTAGTTATTATAGAGATATCTAGGTGGTATAATAATATTAGCAATAGAGTAGGAATTATGAAGATCTAATAATCCTGTTTGAGACACCTGATAGTTGTGTTATCTTGGGCAGGCCACTTAATCCTGGGTTTGATGGCCTCTAATGTCCCTTCTAGTTCTAAATTTATGTTGTAATAGTAATATCATGCAAATTTTCAAAAGTATCACAAACATTTCCCCATCTTAGAAGATTATGGATCTAAAGCAACAAGGGACTCATATATGAAAGACATGAAAATCTTACTAACTACATAACATAAGACACAATTGATTTCATATGAGGGAAATAGAGAATATTATTCTAATAGAATGTGGGAGAGATTATTGTCCATTTGGGGCTACCAGAGAAGGATATGGGATTCAAAATTAATTAGAATTCAAGCTAAACCTTAGAAAATTGATAGGATGTTGGTAAGTATATAGAAATGGGAATGAGGAAAAGGCATATATTGCAGAAGGTGCATTTATATTTGTATTTGTGTATGTGTATGTGTTTAGAGGGTTGATGATGATATGATCAAGGATGTTGTACAAGGTGTGTTCATGGATAGGTCATGTACTCCAATCTCTTCATTTTACAGATAAGATAATTGAAGTCCAATGATGTTATATGAATTCTTAAGGTCACACAATAAACATCTTAGCTACAACATACTGGCAAATGACTTTTTTTTTTTTTTTTTTTACTACAATTTACTTCTTCCTTGTGAATATGAGAGGAATGAAGGAGGCCATTGGGGGAATGTAGAGAGGAAAATATACTTAACTTTACTCTCTTACTAGACTGTTGTATAGATTCATGAGAAAAAAATGTCTCTAAAATGCTCTCACAATCCTTGGAGGAAAGATGCACCAACAAATATAGTGTGCTTCACTGCTTCTGTAATCAATTTGCCTGACTTTGAAAAACTAAAGAAAAAAGAAAGTAAACAATAAGAAGAATTTTGCTTTTTGTTCAGTGGAATAGGAATTAAAGAGAATACTTGCAACTTTTTCTTGAACAAGGTGTGGGAAGAAGGTTTGGAAGGCCACAGAAATGGGAATGGTGAGAAAGCATCAGTTTTCAGTTCAAATGATATGAAGCTTCTAAAAAGGACCTCGTATTTTATACAGCCATTTGCTTCTCATTGATATTGTAGTTTGGAGCCCTTTGTCCAAAAAAAATTACCTCCATCCCCACTTTTCTTTTTTGAATAGTAAATTTTGATAATTTGAGCCACATTTTTAGGCTCTGTGGCTAACCCAGATCAGAATTGGAAAAAGAAAAGTATATTTTTCAGCCTTACTGAGAAGAAATGGGACTGTTAGATACTAAAAAAAAAATAATAAAAATAAAAATAGAAAATTGCTTTGTGAATTGTCACATCCATGACAGTAGTTATTAATAATATCATTTCTTCCTTGATAATCTGAACTCCCACTCAGTCCTGGTGTATCTTCTTGCTTCCATTATCAAACTGTGTAAATTTTTCATTCATGCTAAAATCTAAATCATTAGTCACATAAAATATCCTTCACTACTACTGTACAAGTCATAGTGCCAGAGTCTATGAGAAATGCAAGAATTCTTTTTTTTTTTTTTTTTTTTAAACAACTTACAATTTTGCTTGGAGAAGTAAGTCATATAAACATGAAAATCTCATTATATAATGTAAGACACAACTGAATTCAAATAAGGGGAATAGAGTATATTATGGTACTATATATAAAGGAGGGAGAGATTATTATACATTGAAGCTAACAGAAAAGGAGATGAATTTAAACTAAACCTTGGAGAATTGGTAGGAGGTTAGTAAGTATATGGAAATGAGGAAGAGGAAAAAAAATCCTTGCTCAATAAATATAACTTTAAAAATGTTTATAATATTGTTTGCAAGAGCTTGCCCAACACTTAGATCCTTGATGTTTGTATTTAAAAATCAATGTAGATATTTATATAATATGCATGTTTCAGTAGACATATGTAGTATACATATATATATATATATATATATATATACACAAATACAGACTCATATGTGTGAGTATATATATATGTGTGTGTGTGTATGTGGTTTTATATATATATATATATATATATATATATATATATATATATATGTTCACACATATACACATACACACATGTTCACAGAAAATTTCCAATATTTCCCTCACTCTGAACTTGTCAGAAAACCTGGGAGATCCTCTAATGTTTCCCTGACTGATAGTTTTGAAAATTATTGGCAGCCCATATTTAGGGTGTAATCCAATTCTCTCACACTTTTCTTCTTGCAAGGATATAATGAATCCCATATGTCATTTGTATAGTTATCCTACTTGTCTGCTTCCTTCTAAATTTCCTTCTATTTCTACATTGAAAAACTTGTACAGTGATAGTTCACATGGTAGCTCATATTTATATCAGTTTTAAGGTTGATAGTTATTTTCTTATATTCACAAAAAAGGTAAAGCAGACACTATTATTTCCATTTTATAAAATAAGAAATTAACTCTCAGAGAACTTTAGTGATTTCATCTTTTATTCCCTTGAGTTGAGCTAAATGGCCTTCTCTTTTTTTAGCCACAGACGCCACAAATTAAGAATTACTTTTTAACAAAGTAACAATTGTACATGAACATTGATAGTATATGAACACAATTTTGTGAACTAGTAACTGTACAAATATTGGCTCTGTGTTTGAATAAGGATCAAGACAAGGAAGGCTTTCTTTAACATTTGTCTTTAACAATTATACAATATTTATTTTTTTAGTTAATTTTTATAATTATAATTTTTTTACAGTATATATGCAAGAGTAATGTTTTTTATAATATTATCCCTTGTATTCATTTTTTCCAAATTTTCCCCTCCCTCCCTCTACTCTCTCCCCTAGATGACAGGCAATCCCATACATTTTACAAGTATAACCTAGATACAATATACGTGTGTAAATCCAATTTTCTTGTTGCACATTAAGTATTGGATTCTGAAGGTATAAGTAACCTGGGTAGATAGACAGTAGCGCTAACAGTTTACATTCAATTCCCAGTGTTCCTTCTCTGGGTGTAGTTGTTTCTGTCCATCATTGATCAAGTGGAAGTGAGTTGGATCTTCTTTATGTTGAAAATAGCCAGAATACGTCCTCATACAGTATTGTTGTTGAAGTGTATAGTGATCTTCTGGTTCTGCTCATTTCACTCAGCATCAGTTCATGTAAGTCTCTCCAATCCTTTCTGAATTCATCCTGCTGGTCATTTCTTACAGAGCAATAATATTCCATAACCTTCATATACCATAATTTACCCAACCATTCTCCAATTGATGGACATCCATTCAGCTTTCAGTTTCTAGCTACAACAAAAAGAGCTGCCACAAACATTTTGGCACATACATGTCCCTTTCCCCTCCTCAGTATTTCTTTGGGATATAAGCCCAATAGCAGCAATGCTGGGTCAAAGGGTATGCACAGTTTGATAACTTTTTGGGCATAGTTCTAAATTGCTCTCCAGAATGGCTGGATTCTTTCACAACTCCACCAACAATGTATTAGTGTCCCAGTTTTCCCACATCCCTTCCAACATGCATCGTTATTTGTTCCTGTCATCTTAGCCAATCTGACAGGTGTGTAGTGATATCTCAGAGTTGTCTTAATTTGCATTTCTCTGATCAGTAGTGATTTGGAACACTCTTTCATATGAGTGGATATAGTTTCAATTTTATCATCTGAGAATTGTCTGTTCATATCCTTTGACTATTTATCAATTGGAGAATAATTTGATTTCTTATAAATTAGGGTCAGTTCGCTATATATTTTGGAGATGAGGCGTTTATCAGAACCTTTAATTGTAAAAATATTTTCCAAATTTGTTACATCCCTTCTAATCTTGTTTGAATTAGTATTGTTTGTACAGAAACTTTTTAGTTTGATGTAATCAAAATCTTAAATCTTCTATTTTGTGATCAATAATGATCTCTAGTTCTCCTCTGGTCATAAATTCCTTCCTCCTCCACAGGTCTGAGAGGTAGACTATTCTCTGTTCCTCTAATCTATTTATGATCTCATTCTTTATGCCTAAATCATGGACCCATTTTGATCTTATCTTGGTATATGGTGTTAAGTGTGGATCCATATCTAATTTCTGCCATACTAATTTCCTGTTTTCCCAACAGTTTTTTTCAAATAATGAATTTTTATCCCTAATGTTGGTATCTTTGGGTTTGTCAAAGACTAGATTGCTATAGATGTACCCTTTTTTGTCCTTTGTATGTAATCTGTTCCACTGATCGACTGGTCTATTTTTTAGCCAATACCAAGTGGTTTTGGTGAATGCTGCTATATAATATAGCTTTAGATCAGGTACACCTAGACCACCTTCATCTGACTTTTTTTTTTTTCATTAATTCCCTTGAAATTCTTGACCTTTTATTCTTCCATATGAATTTTGTTATTATTTTTTCTACATCACTAAAATAGTTTCTTGGGAGTCTGATTGGTATAGCACTAAATAAATAGATTAGTTTTGGGAGTATTGTCATCTTTATTATATTCGCTCGCCCTATCTATGAGCACTAGATCCAATTATTTAAATCTGACTTTATTTTTGTGGCAAGTTTTTTGTAATTTTGTTCATATAATTCCTGACTTTTCTTTGGTAGATGGATTCCCAAATATTTTATGCTCTTGACATTTGTTTGGAATGGAATTTCTCTTTGTATCTCTTGCTGTTGCATTTTGTTGTTGATGTATAAAAATGCTGAGGATTTATGTGGACTTTATTTTGTACCCAGCAACTTTGCTAAAATTGTGAATTATTTCTAATAACTTTTTATTAGAATCTCTTGGGTTTTTCTAAGTGTACCATCATATCATCTGCAAAGAGTGACAGTTTGATTTCCTCATTACCTACACTTATTCCTTTAATCTCTTTCTCGACTCTTATTGATGAGGCTAGCATTTCTAATACAATATTGAATAGTAATGGTGATAGTGGACAACCTTGTTTCGCTCCTGATCTTGCTGGGAAAGGTTTCAGTTTATCTCCATCATATATTATGCTTATTGACGGTCTTAAATATATGCTCCTGACTATTCTAAGGAATAGTCCATTTATTCCTATTCATTCAAGTGTTTTTAGTAGGAATGGATGTTGGATTTTATCAAATGCTTTTTCTGCATCTATTGAGATGATCATATGGTTTTTATTAATTTGATTATTAATATGGTCATTTATACAAATAGTTTTCCTAATATTAAACCAGCCCTGCATTTCTGGTATAAATCCTACCTGATCATAGTGTATTATCCTGGGGATGATTTTCTGAAGTCTTTTTGCTACTATCTTATTTAAGATTTTAGTATCAATATTCATTAAAGAAATTGGTCTATAGTTTTCTTTCTCAATTTTTGATCTACCTGGTTTAGGTATCAGTACCATGTCTGTGTCATAAAAGGAGTTTGGTAAGACTCCTTCATCCCCTATTTTTTCAAATAGTTTATATAACATTGGCGTTAATTGTTCTTTAAATGTTTGGTAGAATTCACATGTAAATCCATCTAGTCCTGGAGATTTTTTCCTGGGGAGTTGATTAATAGCTTGTTCTATTTCTTTTTTTGAAATGGGACTATTTAAGCAATTTATCTTCTCCTCTGTTAATCTAGGAAGCCTATATTTTTTGGGGAAGTCATCTATTTCACTTAAGTTATCAAATTTTTTGGCATAAAGTTGGACAAAGTAACTCCTTATTTCTCTAATTTCCTCTTCATTGGTGGAAAGATCTCCCTTTTCATTTGTAAGACTAACAATTTGATTTTCCTCTTTCTTTTTTCTGATCAGATTTACCAAAAGTTTATCTATTTTATTGGCTTTTTCAAGCCAATCATAAAATCAACTCTTGGTTTCATTTCAATAGTTTTTTTTTTTTTTTTTTTACTTTCAATATTATTGATTTCTCCTTTTAATTTTTGTATTTCAAGTATAGTTTTTGGTTTGGGGTTTTTAATTTGGTCTTTTTCTATCTTTTTAAGTTGCAGGACCAATTTATTAATCTTCTCTTTCTCTATTTTGTTCAAATAAGCTTCTAAAGATATAAAATTTCCCCTTATTACTGCTTTAGCGGCATCCCACAAATTTGGGTATGATGTCTCATCGTTGTCATTATCTTGGGTGAAATTATTAATTGTTTCTATAATTTGCTATTTCACCTAGTCATTATTTTAGATGAGATTATTCAGTTTCCAATTACTTTATGCTCTATTTACCCCTAACTTCTTGTTGAATGTAGTTTTTTTTTTTTAATTTTTATTTTATTTTATAATTATAACATTTTTTTGACAGTACATATGCATGGGTAATTTTTTACAACATTATCCCTTGCACTTACTTCTATTCAGATTTTTTCCCTTGCTCCCCCAACCCCCTTCCCCAGATGGCAAGCAGTCTTATATATGTTAAATATATTACAGTATATTCTAGATACAATATATGTGTGTAGAACCAAATTTTTTGTTGCACAGGAAGAATTGGATTCAGAAGGTAAAAATAACAGTTTACATTCATTTCCCAGTGTTCCTTTTCTGGATGTAGCTGGTTCTGTCCATCATTAATCAATTGGAATTGGATTAGCTCTTCTCTATGTTGAAGAAATCCACTTCCATCAGCATACATCCTCATACAGTATCATTGTTGAAGTTTATAATGATCTTCTGGTTCTACTCATTTCACTCAGCATCAGTTGATGTAAGTCTCTCCAAGCCTCTCTGTATTCATCCTGCTGGTCATTTCTTATAGAACAATAATATTCCATAACATTCATATACCATAGTTTACCCAACCATTCTCCAATTGATGGACATCCATTCAGCTTCCAGCTTCTAGCCACTACGAAAAGGGCTGCCACAAACATTTTGGCACATACAGGTCCCTTTCCCTTCTTTAGTATTTCCTTGGGATATAAGCCCAGTAGTAGTATGGCTGGGTCAAAGGGTATGCACATTTTGATAACTTTTAGGGCATAATTCCAGATTGCTCTCCAGAATGGTTGGATTCTTTCACAACTCCACCAACAATGCATCAGTGTCCCAGTTTTCCCACAGCCCCTCCAACATTCATCGTTATTTGTTCCTGTCATCTTACCAATCTGACAGGTGTGTAATGATACTTCAGAGTTGTCTTAATTTGCATTTCTCTGATTAATAGTGATTTGGAACACTCTTTCATATGAGTGGAAATAGTTTTAATTTCATCATCTGAAAATTGTCTGTTCATATCCTTTGACCATTTATCAATTGGAGAATGGCTTGATTTCTTATAAATTAAAGTCAATTCTCTGTATATTTTGGAGATGAGGCCTTTATCAGAACCTTTAACTGTAAAAATGTTTTCCCAATTTGTTACTTCCCTTCTAATCTTGTTTGCATTAGTTTTGTTTGTGCAGAAACTTTTTAATTTGATGTAATCAAAATCTTCTATTTTGTGATCAATAATGGTCTCTAGTTCTCCCTTGGACACAAACTCCTTCCTCCTCCACAAGTCTGAGAGGTAAACCATCCCATGTTCCTCCAATTTATTTATGATTTCGTTCTTTATGCCTAAATCTTGGACCCATTTTGATCTAATCTTAGTATGTGGTGTTAAATGTGGGTCCATGCCTAGTTTCTGCCATACTAATTTCCAGTTTTCCCAGCAGTTTTTGTCAAATAATGAATTCTTAGCCCAAAATTTGGGATCTTTGGGTTTGTCAAAAATTAGATTGCTATTTTTATTCACTATCTTGCCCTGTGAACCTAACCTATGCCACTGATCAACTAGTCTATTTCTTAGCCAATACCAAATGGTTTTGGTGACTGTTGCTTTATAATATAGCTTTAAATCAGGTACACTTAGATCACCTTCCTCTGACTTTTTTTTTCATTAGTTCCCTTGCAATTCTCGACCTTTTATTCTTCCATATGAATTTTGTTGTTATTTTTTTTAGGTCATTAAAATAGTTTCTTGGGAGTCTGATTGGTATAGCACTAAATAAATAGATTAGTTTGGGGAGTATCGTCATCTTTATTATATTCGCTCGGCCTATCCAAGAACATTCAATGTCTTTCCAATTATTTAAATCTGACTTTATTTTTGTGGCAAGTATTTTGTAATTTTTCTCATATAATTCCTGACTCTCCTTTGGTAGATATATTCCCAAATATTTTATACTATCGACAGTTATTTTGAATGGGATTTCTCTTTGTATCTCTTGCTGTTGGATTGTGTTGGTAATGTATAAAAATCCTGAGGATTTATGTGGATTTATTTTATATCCTGCTACTTTGCTAAAATTCTGAATTATTTCTAATAGCTTTTTAGCAGAGTCTTTGGGGTTCTCTAAGTATACCATCATGTCATCTGCGAAAAGTGACAATTTGATTTCTTAATTTCCTACTCTAATTCCTTGAATCTCTTTCTCGGCTCTTATTGCCAAGGCTAGAGTTTCTAGTACTATATTGAATAGTAATGGTGATAGTGGGCAACCTTGTTTCACTCCTGATCTTACAGGGAAAGGTTCTAGTTTATCACCATTACATATGATGTTTATTGAAGGTTTTAAATATATTCTCCTTATTATTTTAAGGAATAGTCCATTTATTCCTATACTCTCAAGTGTTTTTAGTAGGAATGGATGTTGGGTTTTATCAAATGCTTTTTCTGCATCTATTGAGATGATCATATGGTTTTTATTAATTTGATTATTAATATGGTCAATTATACTAATAGTTTTCCTAATATTAAACCAGCCCTGCATTCCTGGTATAAATCCCACTTGGTCATAATGTATCATCCTGGGGATGATTTTCTGAAATCTATTTGCTAATATCTTATTTAAGATTTTAGCGTCAATATTCATTAAGGAAATTGGTCTATAGTTTTCTTTCTCAGTTTTTGATCTACCTGGTTTAGGTATCAGTACCATGTCTGTGTCATAGAAGGAATTTGGTAGGACTCCTTCAATCCCTATTTTTTCAAATAGTTTACATAGCATTGGAGTTAGTTGTTCTTTAAATGTTTGGTAGAATTCACCTGTAAATCCATCTGGTCCTGGGGACTTTTTCTTAGGAAGTTGGTTAATAGCTTGATCTATTTCTTTTTCTGAGATGGGACTATTTAGACTACGTACTTCTTCCTCTGTTAATCTAGGCAAGCTATATTTTTGAAGGTATTCTTCCATTTCATTTAAGTTATCGAATTTATCGGCATAAAGTTGAGCAAAGCAGCTCCTAACTATTGTTCTAATTTCCTCTTCATTAGTGGTGAGTTCACCCTTTTCATTTTCAAGACTATCAATTTGCTTTTTTTCTTTCCTTTTTTTTTTAATCAGGTTTACTAAGGGTTTGTCTATTTTGTTGGTTTTTTCATAAAACCAACTCTTAGTTTTATTAATTAATTCAATAGTTTTTTTACTTTCAATTTTATTAATCTCACCTTTTATTTTTTGAATTTCAAGTTGTGTTTGTCTGGGGGTTTTTAATTTGTTCCTTTTCTAGCAATTTTAGTTGTAAGCCCAATTCGTTGGCCCTTTCTTTCTCTATTTTATGCAAGTAGGCCTGTAGAGATATAAAACTTCCCCTTATTATTGCTTTGGCTGTATCCCACACATTTTGGTATGATGTCTCATTATTGTCATTCTCTTGGGTGAAGTTATTATGTCTATGATTTGATGTTTTACCCAATCATTCTTTAGTATAAGATTATTTAGTTTCCAATAATTTTTTGGTCTATTTTCCCCTGGCTTTTTATTAAATGTAATTTTCTTTGCATTGTGGTCTGAAAAGGATGCATTTACTATTTCTGCCTTATTGCATTTGATTTTGAGGTTTTTATGCCCTAGTATATGATCAATTTTTGTATAGGTTCCATGAACTGCTGAGAAGAAAGTATATTCCTTTCTGTCTCCATTTAGCTTTCGCCAAAGATCTATCATATCAAACTTTTCTAGTATTCTATTTACCTCTTTGACTTCTTATTTATTTTGTGGTTTGATTTATCTAATTCTGAGAGTGCAAGGTTGAGATCTCCCGCTATTATAGTTTTGCTATCTATTTCCTCTTGCAGCTCTCTTAATTTTTCTTTTAAGAATTTAGATGCTGCACCACTTGGTTCATATATGGTTAATATTGATACTGCTTCATTATTGATGCTGCCCTTTAGCAGGATATAATGCCCTTCCTTATCTCTTTTAATTAGATCAATTTTTGTTTTTGCTTGATCTGAGATGAGGATGGCTACTCCTGCTTTTTTTGGTTTTGCCTGAAGCATAATATATTCTGCTCCACCCTTTTACTTTTAGTTTGAATGTCTCACCCTGTTTCAGGTGTGTTTCCTGTAAACAACATATAGTAGGATTCTGACTTTTAATCCAGTCTGCTAACTGCTTCCTCTTTATGAGGCAGTTTGCCCCAGTCACATTTATGGTTAGAAGGACTAATTCTATATTGCTTGCCATCCTATTAACCCCTGATTATGCTTTTCCCCTTTCCTTCCCTCTTACCCTCCTATCCAGTATTAAACTGGTGAACACCACTTGCTTTTCACAGCCCTCCCTTTTTAGGATCCCTCCCCCACCTTAAAGATCCTCCCCTTATTTTACCCCTTTTCCTCGAAATTACTGTATTCCCTTCCCCTTAGCTTACTCCTTCCCTTTCACTTTTCAATGAAGTGGAAGAAGTTTCACCATAAATCGAATATGTCTATTGATACACACTATGTTCATCTTCCTCCTTTCTTTCTCTCAGATATACTAGGTTACCTTTGCCTCTTCATGAGATGTAGTACTACCACTTTACACTTTTTTATGATATAATCTCCTTTCCACCTCTAGTTTCTAAGACAAATTGTACATATGTTCTTTACATATTTTTTTGACAGAAGTATAGTTCTCAAGATTTCTTTTTACCTTTTTAGAAATCTCTTGAGTTCTGTATTTGAAGATCAAACCTTTTATGTAGGTCTGGTTTTTTCATCAAAAATAGATGGAATTCATTTATTTTGTTAAATGTCCATCTTCTTCCCTGGAAAACGATGCTCATTCTTGCTGGGTAAGTTATTCTTGGCTGCATACCAAGTTCCTTAGCCTTTCGGAATATCATGTTCCAGGCCCTGCGTTCTTTTAATGTGGATGCTGCTAGATCCTGGGTTATCCTTATTGTGGATCCTCCATATCTGAATTGCTTTTTTCTAGCAGCTTCCAATATCTTTTCCTTTGTCTGATGGTTCTTGAACTTGGCCACTATATTTCTTGGCGTTTTGATTTTAGGGTCCCTTTCAGTAGGTGATCAATGAATTTTTTCAATGTCTATTTCACCCTCTGTTTCCAGAATGTTTGGGCAGTTCTCTTTGATAATTTCCTCGAAAATAGTGTCCAAGCTCTTTTTTCCTCCCATTTTTCAGGGAGTCTGATTATTCTCAAATTGTCTCTTCTGGATCTATTTTCCAGGTCTGTTGTCTTTCTGGTAAGGTACTTGACATTCTTTTCAATTGTTTCATTTCTCTGGTTTTGCTTGACTACCTCTTGGTTTCTCCTTGAGTCCTTCATTTCTACTTGTTCCAGTCTAATTTTCAATGATGTATTTTCTTCACTCACTTTTTTTATATCTCTTTGTAATTGTCCAATTGAGTTTTTATCTTCTATGGAATTTTTTTCCATTTTATCCATTTTATTTTTTAGAGAGCTGATTTCTTTTTCCAGCTCACTAATCCTGTTTTCCTTGGAGTTGTTTACCTTTTCCAGTTCACTAATCTTGTTTCTCAATGATTTGATTTCTTTATCCACTCTGTCTTTGAATGCATGGGATGACTTCTCCAGGCTTTCTTGCCAAGCTTCCCTTTCCTTTTCCCATTTCTCTTCCAGCTCTCTTGTGAGAGCCTTTTTGATTTCCTCTATGAGGTTATTTTGTATTGAGGAGCAGCTCATATCCCCCTTAGGGGATTCCTCTGGGGACAGTCTGTTCCTAGTCTCCTCAGCATTTGAAGTCTGCTCCCTCTCCACACAGAAGCTGTCAATGGTTAGAGCCCTTTTGAATTTTTTGTTCATTTTGTCAGAGTAGGAATCAAAGAAAACAAACTGAAAAGAGAAACAATTGGTCTGTTTTGCGGGGGATGGGGCTGGATGGTATTAATGGGCTTCCTCTACAGACTGGGGGTAGGGCAGCAGAGAGCCACTAACAGAACAGCAATCACTGTACTGAGTCTGCACTCTGAGGCTCCAAGAACGCACCGAGTCAGTCCAGGTGGGGTTTGGGGGTGGCCGGGCTCTGAGAGACCCTGGCTTTCTGGGGTTTTAATCTTCACCTCCGGTGTTTACACCCTCTCCACTGCTCCTGGCTTGCTGCCAAGACGGAGCATCCACACTGGGGCAAAAGCCTTTTCACAGAAATGGCAGAGATCACACCCCTCCCCCTCCGGTCTGAGCTGTGTGAGCTGCCTGTCTTGCTCTGGCTGCCTGCCCTCAGTCTGTGCCCAGTCTGATTGACCCTCCCCCGAGCAAACACAGACCTTTTCTGGCGACCTTCAAGGATGTCTTCTCTTGGTGATTATTTGTGGATTTCTTTCTGGGTCAAGCATTAAGTCAGAGGCTTGTCATGAAGTAAGTTCTGAGAGAAAACGAGGAGCTCAAGCAGCTGTCTGCCTCCATGCCGCCATCTTGGCCAGAAACAAATGTAGTTTTTATTGCATTGTGATCTGAGAAGAAGGCATTTATTATTTCTGCTTTCCTGCATTTAATTTTGAGATCTTTATGTCCTAATAAAGGGTCAATTTTTGTATAGGTTCCATGAACTGCTGAGAAGAAAGTATATTCCTTTCTATCACCATTCAGTTTTCTCCAAAGGTCTATCATACCTAGTTTTTCTAATGTTCTATTTCCTTTTTTAATTTCTTTCTTATTTATTTTGTGGTTTGATTTTGTCTACATATGAGAGTGCAAGGTTGAGATCTCTCACTATTATAGTTTACTGTCTATTTCTTCTTGCAACTCTCTTAACTTTTCCTTTAGGAAGTTAGATGCTATACCACTTGGTGCATATATGTTTAGTATTGATATGGCTTCATTGTCTATGCTACCTTTTAGCAGGATATAGTTTCCTTCCTTATCTCTTTTAATTAGATCAACTTCTGCTTTTGCTTGATCTGAGATAAGGATGGCAACCCCTGCTTTTTTGGCTTTACCTGAAGCATAATAAATTCTGCTCCAACCTTTTACCTTTATTGTGTATGTATCTTCCTGCTTTAAGTGTGTTTCCTGTAAGCAATATATTGTAGGGTTCTGACTTTTGATCCAGTCTGCTATCCGTCTCTGATGGGAGAGTTCATCCCATTCACATTTACAGTTAAAATTACTAATTCTGTATTCCTGCCATCATATTATCCCTGGTTTGCACTTTTTTTCATCCCTTGAGCCCCCTGAACCACTTCCCCGATATTTAATTTATAGACCTCACTTGTGACGTGTAGCCCTTCCTTTTTAGTATCCCTCCCCACTCCTTTTAAGTCCTTTCCCCTTTCTTGTACCCTTCCCTTATTCCCCTTTTCCTTTTCCTTTTTCCTCTCTCCTTTTAATGAGGTGAGAGAGAATTCTCTGAAAAACAAATATGTCAATTATTTACTCTTTGAGCCTACTCTGATGAGAGTAAGATTCACACAATGTTTCTCCCCCTCTCTAAATTCTCTCAGATGTGGTATATTTTCTATGCCTCTTCCTGGGATGTAGTTTCCCTCTTTTTATCTCTTCTTCCCCTTTTTCTGATACTATCCCCTTCCCTTTATTACTTCTCTTTTTTTTAATATTATATTAGTAAAATCAAATTATCCATGTGGACTTTCTGTATATCCACAACAGAGATACAGTTCTCAAGAGTTCTTTTACCTTTTTCTGCTTCTCTTCAGTCTTGTGCATGTAAATAAAATTTTTTGTTTAAGTCTGGTTTTTTTCTTAGAAACAAATGGAATTCCTGTGTTTCATTAAATGACCATCTTCTTCCATGGAAGAAAATGCTAAACTTATCTGGATAGTTTATTCTTGTTGCAATCCTTGTTCTTTTGCCTTTTGGAATATCAGATTCCAGGCCCTTCAATCCTTTAATGTGGAGGCAGCCAGATCTTGTGTGACCCTTATTGTGCACCTTGATATTTGAATTGTTTTTTTCCTCGCTGCTTGCAATATTTTTTCCTTAGTTTGGTAGTTCTGCAGTTTAGCCACAATGTTCTGTGGAGTTCTTTTTTTAGGGTCTTTTTCAGAAGGTGTTCAATGAATTCTTTCAATGCCTATTTTCCCTTCTGTTTCTATTATCTCTGGACAGTTCTCTTTGATGATTTACTGTAAAATATAATCTAGGCTCTTTTTTTGATCATAGTTTTCAGGAAGTCCAATGATCCTTAGATTATCCCTCCTAGCTCTATTTTCCAGGTCTATAGATTTTCCCAGTATGTATTTGATGTTATTCTCCAGCTTTTCATTTTTTTTTTGTTTGACTGATTCTTGGTTTCTCAATGAATCATTCATTTCTATTTGTTCCATCCTGATTTTTAATGAATTATTTTCTTCATTCACATTTTTTAGTTCTTTTTGTATATGCCCAATTGAGTTTTTAAATGACTTATTTTGCTCTGTTGATTTTTTTCAATTTCACTAATTTTTTTAGTGAGTTATTTTCTTTTTCCAATTCAGAAATCCTACTTTCTTGAGACTTTTTTTATCTTTTCCAATTCAGAAATCCTACTTTCCTGTGGTTTTTTAACCTTTTATAATTCACAAATTTTGTTTCCCTGCACCTCCTGTGAATTTTTTATTTTTTCCAACTCAAATTTCAGGACGTTGTTATTCTCTATCATAGCTTCTCTTTCCTTTCCCCATTTTTTCTTCAAACTTTTAAAATTTTTTAATAGTCTCTTCTAGGAGAGAGTTATGTGATGGGGGGCAGGTATCATTCCCCTTTAGGGTGTTATCTGGAGACTGTCTGGTGTTAGCTTCCTTGGGGTTTGATACCTGCTCTTTTTCTGTGTAGAAGGGGTCAATCGTTCTCTTCAGCTTCTTACTCATTGTTAAAAATCTGTTGGGGTTTTCCCTTGGGGTAAGAAGTTTATTTATTTACTTATTTACCAGCTTCCTCCCAGACCTGAGGTAGAATGCAACAACCCTGTGCCTGAGGTAAGAGAGAGCTCTGGGAGAGATAAATGCCTCAGAAGTGGTTAGCATGGCTGCACTGTGAGGAGTGCTCAGTGGAGGACCCCACTGTGTGGCCTAGGGACTGCCCTGAGGTTTAAGGCTGAACAGTGAAAGCGTCACTAACCCCAGCCAATGGATATCAGCAGCTGATGTGAAAAGCCCCTGCGCTCAAACTGGAAGTGTCTGCCTGGAAACCTTGGTCCCTACTTCAAAGGTTCTGCTTCTCTGGGAGTTCTGCTTCTCTGGGAATTCCGCTGCTGCTAGAATTCCACTGCCTTAGGCTGAGTCCCACGCTATGTGGATTAGAGGCTACCTCAGGCTATGTCTCTGCTGTTCAGGCTCTCAGCTACCCCAAGGAGTAGCCCTGGGCAGCAGAAGGTGGCTGCACAGCTGTGCGGAGATCTATTAGGTAACTTCTGGAATGGAGTGTATTAAGGATCTGACTTTATATTTTAAAGTGGCTTGATTTCTCTTCTGAACTGCTGTTTTATAAGCAGAGAAGAGCTAATAGCCTGTGTCAGATTCCTCTATCTCAGTGGCTTCTCTGATCCCAGAATTCTCCCCAGCCCAATCGGCACAGTGTGCTAGCACCCAGTCCAACCCTGTCTATGCTGGCCTTTTTTTTTTTTTTTTTTTTTTTTTTTCCTCCCCTCGGAACCGACCTTTTCTGTTGAAATTCCAGATTCTCTTCAGCTGGTAAGTTGTGCTTCTAATCCTTGTGGTTTTTATAAGTCCAGCATTATTTTTGAGATTTAACTAATTGGTAATGAGGGAAGAAGGGAGCTTAAAAATCATGTGTATCTTCTCAGCAATCTTGCCTCCGCCCTTACAATATTTATTTTAAAGTCAGAAAAGGGAAGGTTGAGTGATAGTTGGAGAAAGCAACAAACTTAAGCATTTAACAATATCTTGTGTAAGACAATGACTATATTGCTTTGAAGTCTCTTGCTATCTCTGCCAGTCACTGCTTATGTCTCTTTTATCCCTAATCCATGCTGCTTCTTGCCTAACAAAGTCCAGAAGTGGATCCACACTTGTTTTCTCTGAGGTTGTACTTTTGCCATTCTCTAGTCTCCCCCAGTGAATCAGATTCCAATTGTCACAAAAAAGAAGGGAAGTGTTCTTTTTTTTTTATTTAAATATGTTGTAATACTAAGAAAGTGTCCCTAAAAATGTATACTTGGAGGAGTGTAGAATTAAAAACAAAAAAAAAACAAAACAAAACATCTTTCTAGATTGGTGTCATTGTTCTTGTATTTGATTGTCTATTAATGATTAAGCTCCAATCGCCTCAAATGCACACATACATACGTATTCATTCTTGATTGCTTTAATCTGATGACTTATTATAACCTTGCTTTAGTAATTTGTGTTAAATATGAATTCCAGTGGTTTAATTTTTTGTTTCTTATTGCACTGTTCTGTTTGATAACATCATTTAGCACAGTCCTTTGATACTCAATGGATTTGAATTATTATTATAATATGACCTTGATGATTTTGTACATAATCATTTTATAGTATTTTATTGGTTTCAATTAATTATTCATTATTATAATCACACTATAATAAGTATTAGGTGAATTAATTACTTATTTGATAACCTTGTTCTTCATCAACAGTTTGTTACACACACATTAAATGCATACATATGTAGAATATATAGTTATTATGTTTTGCTTTCAGTTATAGCTTATTATATACATTTAAACATGATTTTTCACTATAAAGATACATTTAATATTTTATTAAATTTGTATTGATCTATTATAATTAGATAGTGACAAACTGAAATTTTAGCAGGGAGAACTAATTTCCCTTTCAATGTAGCTATCTCTGTCTGTCTCTCAGTGATTTATCTGTACTTAAGGAAAATATAAAAATACACAAATCATTTTGGATTTGTTTAACCTGCAATATTTAATATCACTATGATGTCCTTTGAACTTGACAACTTCCTTATCAGGTAGACAAGAATTAAGTCCTTATTATAGAGTGACAGAAACATGAAGTCACTCAAAGCCACATAATTCAATTAAATTTAGGTAAAGCTCACACTCAAGGCTCTTAATTGCTAGTTGTCACATTTTAATCATTTGAAATAATCTCACCATGTAGAGATAGAAAAAGTATGAGTTTACTCATTCTTTCCTCAGAAGGGAAAATGAGCAATGATAATACATAGCCAATCAAAGAGATTTCATCTCTATATATCAAATATATATATATATATATATATATATATATATATATATATATATATATATATATATATATATATATATATATATATATATATATATATATATATATATATATATATATATATATATGCCAGTATACATCAATTGATTATTTATATCTGCCTTTTCATTTCTCTCTATGTTTCATTCTGCATCCCAAATCCATTTTCTTTCTTAGATTTGCTCCAATTATTTTGCTTAGACCTACATCTTTCCTTATTAAATTACAGTTGAAGAATCTAACATTATATCCTCAATTGTAATAGCTGAGTAAATGCATTTTTCATAAAAAAAGTATTACTGAAAATGTGTATAGATAATTTTTCATAAATATTTCTTGTTCATAGAAAATTTTCATTTAAAATATTTTCCAAAAAAGCAACAAAGAACAAAAACATTATTAATGATGAAGGCCATTGCTTCTGTCCTTGGATGAACAAATATCTGGAAGTGTTAGAGGTGGACCTGCTGCTATGATGCTTACATTTGGGGAATATAATAGGAAGAAGACAAGGAAGAGGGATCAGATTGGCTTAAGGGAATCCTAGCTACTTTCCTGGCAGAAGACTCAGTTCATGATATCTGTAGGGAGATTGTTGAGCTATAGTTAGAAACCTAGAGTGTCATCACCAAAGAGAAGAAAAAAAAGAAACAAAACATGAAGGTAAACCTTTACCATCCTTATAGGTATGATTTGTAGTAAAGCCCAAGATAGTCCCAAAGGAGGAGAAACATTGGAAAGTCATCCTTTTGATTTAGTTTAATGTGACAGATGAGGATTATTAAGCAGATAATAAAGATAATAAAGTTGTTACTATAATAAACATTGCGTCTGAAAAAATAGCTTTTCTGAAATATCAATGAGGAAGATATACTGAATGTTTAAAAATTGGAAAAAGATTTACTTTAGTATGAGTCTCAGAGGAAGAAGGAACAGGACATACTGCAAAGAGAGAAATACAAGCTGTCCACGCAGGGAAGGAAGACAAGAAAAGGACATAGAAAGGAAAAGGCTTAATTAAAGGAAGAACTGATGTTGCATATATCTTATTTATGTTTTATATAAATAAAAGAAATCCAGCTGGTTTTCCTAATGCATTTTCTCATCTGTTTATCACCTCCACCCCAGTCACAAATATTGAATTTAAAAATGTCCATGTAATTTGTGGTATGGATAACTTTGGGTTTTTGTAGTCTATGTGTATATCAAAGACTTGAGAAGGCATAAATATATTTTGGCAAATCAAATTCTGTGATCATTTTATTAACTATTTAAAAATTTTCATCTTGACCTTTTTTAGCCAGAAAATTAGGTTCATAAGAGTTTGAAGGTAGGTAGTATTAGAATGGATAATGTTCTTTATGATGGAATATATAATAAAAGTTTGTTTTGAAACAGCAATTAACTCTAAAATATGGTGTTTTTTATTTCTGTTAGATAAGGTTGAAAGCTTATAGAGCTCCACCTGATCCCAGATTTTATTTTTTAAATGATATGTAGCAACAGAAGATTAAGCCTAAAAAATTGAGTAAATTACAAATATTTCAAACACACACACACACACACACACACGCACACACAATCACATGTCTGTTCAAGGCCATTTAAATATGTAGCTCAAAATTGAGCTAGAACCATGATTCTCTTTTCCTGTCTTGATAGTAGAAAGCTTAGTACCATTATTACATTAAGACTCAAATCTTAATAAAAGCAAAAAAACTTCTAAGGATTCCTAGCTTAACAAATCAGGAAAGGGTAGAATGAGGTAATTTCTCTAAAGAAAAAAGTAACACTAGGAATTTCTAGCAACATTGGATAACCAGTAATGAGGTTAATCTCTCCTGATCCACCTTCTCATTCTTTCATTAACATTGAGGGAGAAAGAACCTTGACTATTTATCCAAATTTGGATTCTAGAAAGGTACTTTTGTCTATATTTTTTATTGGTAAGTACATTTGGAAGAGTCAGATGTCAGCAAAAAACTCTTTCACTCCCCAAATTTAGTTGCAAGTAATTTCTTTTTGTCTATTAAAAACTACTGATCATAAGATGACCTAGATAAGACATTTTCAATAAAGAACAGAATGAAGATTTATTTTGTACAATTAATTACATGAGAATAACACATATTTTTACTTCTGTGCACATAAAATAAATGCTTGATAAAGAAAAGGAGAGGTTTTCCCCCACTTTCTCCACACATTCCTGAGGCATAACATTTCAGAAATGTAAATGTTTATCTTTTCAACTTTTTTTTCCAAATAACCTTTTAACACAAATTAAAAAGTGAATTAATAGGGAAAAGATACATTGTTATCTTTCCCCTTCATTTGCTTGTCTGTCAATTAGTCAACTGTTCATTGAAAAAACAACATATATAACACCAGACTAGAGGTTTTGTTTGCACATATTGGCAATATCTCATAATGAAAAATAAACTTAATGAGTTTGTGAGAAAACAACTCATCTGCTCAGTAAGCATCTATTAGCATTCAATAAGAGTCTACTTTTGCTCCTGACCAACTTTGGATCTAGCTGTGAGGTGTGATTACAAAAGAAATATAGTGTTAATAAACTTTGTTAAGCTTTCATTCAATAAGTTAAGAGTTGGCATAAAAAACAGTACACAGCCAAGTTTATTAGAAGTTTAGGGCAAATATATTCTTATTTTAGATACAGGAAATAATTACCAGGTAGGATGGTTCTCAACCTCTGGTACAATATTTTTTAATTGTTAAATAGTTCCAAGTACATATTATGTTCAAAGCATTGCATCAGATATATATCTCAGAACGTAAAGACAGACTGGGACCTGGGACAGAAACATATAAGGTGAATAGGCTATGGTGGATAGACTCCAAGGGGCGGCCGCAGAGAGCTATCAGGTGGCTATTCAGACTGCAAGCTTACAGCTGAGGGGCTTTCAGAAAAGGAAGGAAGCCCTTTCAATTGTCAGGTTGTTATCAAAAGCTGAAAGGTTAGACCAGAGAAGAGGGAAAAGTGATGAAGTTGTCAGACTCTGATGGCTAAGGACAGAAAAGGTCAGGAGGATCATAAGCTATAGTGAAACTAAGAGAGCAGATTCTCAGAGGAGACACAGAATGGTGACTATAATAATATCTCACATTGTTATGTTACTTTAAGTTTCACAAAGTAGCTGTCTTCATGTCAGTGTTGTGAGGTAGCTAGGGGAATTTTAGCTCCATTTTATGGATGAAGAGACAGTGGTTCACAGAAGCTAAGTTATTTGGTGAGAATCACACCATCAGTGCTAAAATTAGAGCATTAAATCACCAACTTTGATATTATTTTATCTCTGGATTTTCATTCCTTAATTTTTCTTTTTCTTCATTCTTCCATGTAATTCTCCTTCTCTTTATTCTATCACCTAATATACTCTGCAAGTGACTTCAGTGAAGTTTATTCTCCCCTATATGCCTAACTTTGAATTTTCCAGGCATCAACTCATGTAGCTTTCAGAGTTGGGATTAGTAGTGAAAATCTTAGTCTTTCATACTTCTATTGTCTGTTATGACAGAGAATAAAAAAAAGTAATTACTATTGGTGGCTCACTTTTTGGCATAGGCTCCAAAATCACAGAATTTAGCATGTCCCTGTCCCTTATATCCAAACTAACAAAAGAACTAATATCTATTTTCACTCATGTTTGCAAATTTTGACACCATTGTTTGAAGATTTGCTTGTCCTTTTCCTCCTTTGAAGCAGGAAAATTGCTCTTGGTTTTAAGCTCTGCTACTTTATTGGATTGACTATTTAAAAGTGCATTGCAATTAGTATACTGTTTCATGTGGATGTGGACACCTGGCATTGGCAAACATTTTTATTTGTCTGTATTGCTGAGGATGTCTAAGATGTCAAGAAAACTGAGTTGTCATCCTTGTTTGATGGATGTAAGGCAAAGAAATAGTGAGAATATCAAAGAAAATGATGTTTCTGACTTGGACCAGAGTTCTTTCCTGTGATAAAAAGCACAGTTAAGTGATCCTGTGCTAATCTGCCAGTCCACAAAGGTGAACTTTGGAGTCTAGGGACCTCAAAGTATTTTGGTTTCTTTGCTTCCCATATGTCAAGAACTTTGCTTTTTTTCTAGGAAGAGAAAGATAAAAATGCAGGTATCCTTGCCCAAATGTAGCTTAAATTTCAATTTGGAAGCAACACACACATATTGCAGGTATATACAAAACACACAGAAAGAAAAAAGTAATCTTTTTTTGTGAGGGAAAAGCACTGGTAGCTGGGGGAGGAGGGATCAGATAAAATTTCATACAAAAGTTGATACTTGGGTTGTGTCTTGAAGGAATAAAGGATCTTGATAAATGCAACTGGAGAGGAGATGCATGTCAATATGAAGGCACAAGGACGAGAGGAGGAGTGTTCTATGTGAGGAGTAGCAAGAAAAGCAAAATAATAGAATTAGAATATGGACAAATAATTTATTAAGAAAATTACTGGATATAGAAGAATATATGTGAATTGTGGAACTTTTTGATAAAACCGAATTTAGCATTAAGACCATTATTATAATCTACTGGTATGTTAATATTTAAACTTTATCAGAATATAAAATGTTTTTCAGGATTTCAGATTAGGAATTTTACATTTAATCTGGGAACTATATTATTTATGCAATCCAAATGGTACTTTCTTTGAACTTAATTTTTAGCTTCTTCATGGTCAATTCCTTTTATATTATTTGCTGCCACAACCAATCACTTGAGTAGATACTGCTGACACCAACTCATAGATTTCTGGACTTTTTGAACTCATAAAATGATTTTTAAACCTGAACATAATGATTTAATCAGAAGAGGAAACCTAAAAGAGGCAAAAACTGTCAGAGGATCTAGTGCAAGCTTATTTAGTTGAGCCTATATTCCCACAATAGAATTTGCAGTAGTGAGGGCACTATAATACCAAGAAGAATCTGTCTTTCCTCACTTCTCACAGGAATCAGGTCATGTCCTCTAGAAAACTGCAATTGAGAAGACAGAACAGAAGCAAGGTAGTCAATGCCTTTCAAACATCTTCTGAGTCATGAGTTCCTCCAACCTAGCAGTAGTCATGAGATTCTTCATTATCTTAAATTTTGAGCTCTTTAACCCTGAGTTATACTTGATTGGAAGATAGCACCCAGATTCCTATGTGATTAACTGGGCAAAAATAGAGCTCCGAGTTACTGTAAAAAAAAGAAAAAGGATTAAAAACTTTAAGGAATCTTGGAACCCAACTTTCTGTAGTTCAATTTTCTCATTTTATGAATGGGGAAAATGAAACCTGGGGAAGTTTAGTGCCTTATGTAAAAATTTTCTCATATCACCCTTTCCATTCTTGAGCCAATGGACATGCTTTATTATCTGTTCTCCTAGACCATTAGAGCTTCCAATTACTCAGGATTTGGCTATCTTTTAGTGATCCTTTTTTCTGTAATGAAAGTATTTTGCTTATGGTCTTTTAATTCTTATTTTACTCTCCATAAGTTCATATAAATCTTCACATTCAGGATTATTTATGTCATTGCTCATTGTACAATAAAATTCTGTTATCTTCATAAATCATGTTGGTCAAATATTCCCAAATCAATGAATACCCCTTTATTTCTAGTTCTTTGAAAAAATGATACTTTGAATATTTTTGCTATTTACGAATTGGACCTTTATTTCTTTCTCTCATTTCTTCTTTGGGGCACACCTCATAATGAATATGTATGTGTGTGTGTATACATACATACATATATATATATATATATATGTATATATATATATATATGTGTGTGTGTGTGTGTGTGTGTGTGTGTGTGTGTGTAAATATGTAATCAAGGAGTATAAAGACTTTAATCAATACTTTTACAAAATTCAAAATTCAATACTTTTACAAAATTCAAAATTCCTTTTAGAATGGTTGAATGAAGTTTTGCCTCATTACTGTGCAGGTATTCTTTATGGTTCTATAATATAATGCATTTTAATGCTTTTATCTTCTTTGCCAATTTGAAAGCTAGGAAATAAAATATCCAAGTTGTGTCAATTCATGTTTCTCTTATATTAATGGTTTGGAGAATGTTTTTTTTTTTAATGTTTTCTAATAGTTCCCCCATTTGATTTTTGAAAAAAATTAGCTCTTAGCCTTTGGACTGTGAGGTCCTAGAATGCAGAGAAATTTTTCCTTTTTGATTTTTTTTTTTATGTCTAGCTCTTAGTACAGTGTTTTGCAGTAGGCATTTAATAAAGGTTAGTTGACTTTCTGTTCTATCTATTGAAGAATATAGCTCTTAACCTGTTATATTGGGTCAATTCCTTATATGTTTCAAGTTTTATACTTTTATCAATACTATTTAATGCAAGAATTTTTTCATTCAGCATTTTATTATTTGATTTTT
Source organism: Sminthopsis crassicaudata (assembly GCF_048593235.1). Lineage (NCBI taxonomy): Eukaryota > Metazoa > Chordata > Mammalia > Dasyuromorphia > Dasyuridae > Sminthopsis > Sminthopsis crassicaudata. The sequence goes on from NC_133617.1 coordinate 592,768,947, forward strand.
GTTGTTTTTGCATATGGAAAATTTTTTTATATAATTGAAATTATTTGTCTTTTATGATCATCTCTATGATCATCTCATGATCTGGCAGAAAAATTTCCTCTAGCTATAGTTTTGGAAGATTCCTTATTCTGTTTCCTAATTTTTAAATGAAACAATATTTTATATTCAGGCCTTATCTATTTAAATTTATTATTATTGTTATAAGACCTGTGATTTCATTGGTGTGGATAATTTTCAGTGAGGAAATTCTTTTATCAATGCAGATTGGCACCTCCTTTGCATTTTATAATCTTAGGTAGTTGCTAGGGAGCACTGAGAGAATATGGAACATGTCTGGGATTGGATAGTTTGTAGGTGTTGGATACAATACTTGAATTCAAATCTTCTTGTCTCAGAGACTTTACTTACATTCACTGTTGTTGTCAAGTCGTTCAGTCTTGTCTACCTCTCTATGACCCCATTTGGAATTTTCTTAGTAAAGTCACTGGAGCAGTTTGTCATTTTGTTCTCTAGTTCACTTTTACAGATAAGGAAACTGAGGTAAAGTGACTTACTCAGGGTCACACAAGTAAAGAATGTCTAAGACTGAATTTGAACTCAGCACCTTTTGACTCCATGGGTGGCACTCTACTGTGCCGTCTAACTGCCTTATCTATATGCATACTACTCTATTTCTTATAGAGCTTTTTAATATATTATTGTTGATTAATTATTGGGATACATCTCATTAGTCTGATGCTAATTTCTGCTAAAATGTTTTCCAGTTTCCCCAGATACTCTTGTCAAATAGAGCCCTTATCCTAGTTAGGTTCTTGGAATTATTGAATACAGGGGTAGTGTATTTGTGTTATTTTTGTTTTACTGGATCTCTCTAATTCAGTCTGGAAGTACAGGTCATGCACTGGACAGATCCAGTGCTTATTGACACAGAAATTTTTATCTATTCCATTTCTTACCTAGGACAGTTTGCCTATCCTTAGGCATCTTGGTACTCCTCTCCTCTTCTCCAGAACTCACTACATTGATGTATTAATTGTAGAAACCATTTGGTTTACCACACTGAAGCTAAGCACCCCTGAGCTCTATTGATATACCAGGTTCTGCCTCCTTCAATGGCAGGGATTATAAAACATAAGTCATTAAACTCAAGTTGTTTTCAAATATTGCTAGTTCTTACTCATCTAGTCTGTTTCTTAGACTTTCCTATTTCTTAATCAATGGAACAAAACTTTGGAAACTATCTGTTTTATTATATTATTTGAAACCTGCTGTTTCTATCTATGTTTCATTTGTATTTTTTCACATTTTCCCTTGAGAGTCTAATCTTTTTGTTTCTCTAAATGACTCTTTTAATTATATGTTTTGCTCTTTAAAATATATCCTGAGTGAGTTGGTTCTGTCACCAAAACTGCAAATAAATTTGGATTGTAGCATTCTTTAAATTATATTAACTCAACATTTCTTTAATTATTCATTTTTGTTTATTTTTACAAAATATGCTTTGTAAGTTATAATAAAATAGAGATGTAGTAGACTCTGGGGGAACTGATTCTATGCTGTGTAAATTTCCATTGTCACTGCTACTGATTTATTTTTTTACTAAATGTCTCTCTAGGTTCAAATTTTAGTGTGAAAGCATGAATAGGTTCAGAGATTACTAAAATTCTAGATATTCTCTAATTGGCTTGTCTTTATTTCATCCAGGACTGAATCAAGTCTCCTTTCCCTTCTTGATTAGTTTTTTTTTTCTTTTAATGTTGAACACTGTATTCATTGTCTTGAATGAAAGTAATTATATATAATCATATATTTAAAAGTAATTCCAAATAGCAAGGGGATATAAAAAATATTTTCTTCAAAATAAAGCATAAATAAACTTTCTCTTTTAGCTTTAACCAATGCTTTTTCTAATCTTGTCATAGGCTGCTTCACAGGAGATTCTGTTTGTGTCATTGTCTCTTCCCCTCCTCCTTCCTCTACCCCTAAAGGGTTAATTGAGGGAGGAGATGGGAAATGCTCCAGTTGCTCAGAATTGTACTTAACTCCATTGTTATCTGATTCATCCTTCTCACCTACTTTAGTCTGTCAACCTTATGGGATTATATATTTTTTTTTTTCTTTTCCCTCACTGCATTCCACTACCACCCCCAATCAGATGAGCAACTGGGAAGAAAGTTATTGGACAGCAAAAGGTATTGGGAGAATTGTTCAAATAGCATTCTTTGGCAGCAAAATGACATGATCTATATGAACTTCCCTTTAGCAGTCTCACTAACCCTTATCTGTTTTCCATTCCTATTCACTTTTGTCAACTCATCTTATTTCAGAGTGCAGATAGTTTTCTCCATCACAAGACCACTGAAACTGGCCTAAATCACCTTGCTGTTGAAAAGGGCCACAACCATCAGAATTGATCATCATATAATCTTATTGTTGCTGTGTACAATGTTCTCTTGGTCCTACTCACTTCACTTAGTATCAGTTCAGGTAAGTCTCTCCAGGTCTTTCTGAAATCGTCTTGCTAATCATTTCTTTTCTTCTTTTATTCATTTATTTATTTTTATTGAATTTTTTTTTTATTTTCAAAACATATGCATGAATAATTATTCAGTACTGACACTTGCAAAAACCTTTTGTTCCAATTTCACTCCCTTTCCCCCTTCCCCTAGATAACACATTATTCAATATATATTTAAACATGGTAAAAATATGCTACATTCAATATATGCATACATATTTATACAATTATCTTGCTGCACAAAAAAATCAAAAAGGAAAAAAAAATTAGAAAGAAAATAAATTTCAAACAAACAACAACAAAAAGAGTGAAAATGCTATGTTATGATCCATACTCAGTTTCCATAGTCCTCTTTCTGGGTGCAGATGGCTCTCTTCATCACAAGATCATTGAAACTGCTCATTGTTGAAAAAAGCCATGTCCATCAGAATTGATCCTCGTATAATCTTCTTGTTGCTTTATTTGATGATCTCCTGGTTCTGCTCATTTCACTTAGCATCAGTTCATGTAAATCTTTTCTGACCTCTCTGAAATCATCCTCCTGATTGTTTCTTATAGAGCAATAATATTCTATAACATTCATATGCCATAACTTATTCAGCCATTCTCCAACTAATAGACATCCACTCAATTTCCAGTTTCTTGCCACTATAAAAAGGACTACCATAAACATTTTGCACATTTTAATATCTCTTTGATGTATAAACCCAGTAGAAACACTGTGGATCAAAGGTTATACAAATTTTGATAGCCCTTTGGGCATAGTTTTAAATAGCTCTCCAGAATGATTGGAACAGTTCACAACCAATAATGTGTTAGTATCCTGATTTTTCCATATCCTTTCCAACATTCATCATTATCTTTTCCTGTCATCTTAGTCAGTCTGAGAGGTGTGTAGTGGTAGCTCAGAGATGTCTTAATTTGCATTGCTCTGATCAATAGAGATTTATAGCATTTTTTCATATGACTGAAATAGTTTTAATTTCTTCATCTGAAAATTGTTTGTTCATATCCTTTGACCATTTATCAATTGGAGAATGGCTTGCATTCTTATAAACTTGAGTCCGTTCTCTATATGTTTTAGAAATGAGGCCTTTATCATAACCCTTGTTTGTAATTCCCCCCCCCCCCCAATTTATTGCTTCCCTTCTAATTTTGTCTGCATTAGTTTTGTTTGGACAAAAACTTTTTAACTTAATATAAAACAAAATTATGCATTTTGTATTCCATAATGTACTCTAATTCTTCTTGTGTCTCAAATTCCTTCCTTCTCCACAGGAAGGATCTGAGAGGTAGACTATCCTTTGTTTTTCTAATTTGCATACAACATCACTCTTTATTTCTAAATGATGAGCCCATTCAGGCCTTATCTTGGTAGAGGATAAGTATCTCTGGTGAAGAGACAGATACAGAAGATATTGTGCAGATAAGAATCAATAAGAACTGACAACCCATTATATAGGATGAAGGAGAGTGAAATAGGGGATGATTCCAAAGGCCTGAATGATATCATTGCTTTCAATAGAAACAGCAAAGTTAGGAACAGCGGTAGATTTAGGAAGACAGATAATGAATTCCATTCCTATTTCAGTTAGTTTGTTCTTGACATTGTATGAACAAGAGTAGGAGGTGGAGGAAATCTGAGAATCCAGAATGATTGTATTGAACGTCTGCTGACTCTGCCATTTAAATAAACCAAGATTCCTTAGTTCCCTAAGTTCCCAGGCAATGTGTACAGGTCTTCAGGGTATACATGAATGCACAAGAGAGTTGAGTAAAAATCAGGTTAATCCCCCACTGAAATCCAGACTTCACTAAAGTTCATGCAATTCTCTTAATTAGGTGTCTTGTGAGAATCTGTTTTTGTGGGCACACAGCCATGATGGCATCTCTATATCAGTAAAGCAAATTGGCTGGAAAGAAAATGTATTAAAATGGGTTATTTTCTGCAGGTAGATGGTAAAATAACAACAGTTGTTTGGCTGGGTTCCATTTAGTATTTGAAAAGCCAGAATTCTGTCTAGCTTGTTTATGTGATTAGAATCAACTGCTGGGTCGTGCCTCTCTGCTGTGAGCAGGTGTTTGTGTAGTCTAAGGAGGCCTGTGATGATATGAAGAATGGCACGAAGAGCAAGAGAGCAGGGTGGCTTTGGTAAATAGGTTCCTTCCATTAGGGCATGAGTTCTGGCAATGTAAATCTCCTTGGGATATAAAGAAACCTTCATGCTAGTAGGATTTAGTAAAGGTTTGATAATTGCTAAATGTGGTCATGACTACTTCAAATAGGGATCAGATAGGATGTTTGTGGTTCACTAACTTTTCTTAAATTTGTTTTCACTTTTTTATTGTTGTCTTTGGTTTTCACATTTTATTCTTCTTCTGAATATATTTTCCCTCCCCACTCCTCAGTAAACTAGCCTTTAGTTAAAAAGGAAGAAGAAAAAATGCAGTTCAGCAGAATTAAGCAACACAGATACTATATTTGACAGTATATTTAAAAGTTTTCTCTCCACAATCCTCCAACTCTACAATGAAATAAAGCAGATGCATTTTATTTCTATTTTTCAGTGATCCATTAATTCTTGTCCTTCTCTTCCTCCTCTTTCTCCCCCCTCCTCCTTCACCTCTTCCTTTTCTTCTTCTTCCTCCTTCTCCTTCTTTCCATATGCCACACAGTCATTAAAATATGAATCAACTTAATAAAAATTGGCTTGATAGATAATGATACATTTTATGTTTAAATATCCAACTCAGAAATTAGCCTATTGATTCTAATTGAGAAACTTGGAGCAATCATAAGAAGAAAATCAATTGGAAACTTATTTTTTAAATGAGAATAGCTTGAAATTATATAGTGACTATGATACACTTTACAGACATTTTTACATTTGTTCCTAATTTTAAAGTCCTGTGAGGCCAATATTTTAAGTTTTACCCTCATTTTATAAATGAGCAAATTGAAGCTTAATTGCTAACCCATGTTGTTTTTTCCTGCTTGGGGAGAGAAAAAAGCTGCTTATAGTGATTAGGACTTTCAATACCTACTCTAACTCTTATCCCTTGTGTGACTTTGGGCAAGTCAATTAGCTTGAGACTCAGTTTTCCCATTTGTAAAATGGAAAAAAAATAGTATTTGAAATATTTACCTACCAGACATGCTTTGATGAAATTGCTTTGTATACCTTAAAGTGCTGCAGAACAATGAATGATTATTTTCTTAGTGGGATAGCTGCAAGTAGAATTTTTATATAGGAACCCCACAGTTAAATTACTTCCCCTTCTGCCACTCCCTGTATATGATCTTCCCTCTATCTAAAATAATAAATGTCCTTCAAATATAATTGAGTGGTTGAAGTTGCAAGAATAATTTTTAAAATGTGAGACAATTAAAATAATGAAAAGAAGCAAAAAAATACAACAAATTGGCAAATAGTATGAAACTGCAGAATTTATAACTGAAATGTCCAGATGAAGACTAAGCTGACATGTGGACCAATATAAGAAAGTTTTGGATTACTCAATGAATTGTGAAATTTTATTTATTTTCTCCCTTTATTAATGTTGTGTGGCTGCTAGAGTTTGCATGTTTTGAATCTGGCACAGCCATCTCAGAGACACACATGACTAAGGAGTTGCAATGTTTCCATACTTACAAAGTGAAGTTCAATTACCTGAGTTTGATAAAACATCATTAAAATTATTATTGCTTTTCCACATTTCATACCAGAGAGGGGAAAGGTTAGCTGCAAGAATATGGAGGGAAATGAAATTTGAATTTGAAGGATGATGGTCCCAGTTATTTAGATTTTCCATCTCAAAAATGTCTCTTCTAGTTAGGGCAGTAAAGCACCTCCAAGCTATTGAAGATAATGATCATAGCATGTGAACTTGACAAAGGTGTGCTAGGAGATTCAACAACAAGCTACTAAACAATGGAAGTAAGAACAACACTATAAGTAATGGAAGTAAGAGGCAACATTATAATCATGCTGAGCTCATCTCTTGATCTTACATTTGTAAGAAAAGGTAAACAAAGCTACTATTCCCATCATACTTTCAAAATAGCATTATCTTTTCTCTATTGAGCTGATATTCAGTACTTTCAGGTTTACTCTCAGGGGCTTAGATGTTTGTGGGAAAGTGACATAAAGGCACAGCAAATGATAATCCTCACAGGCACTGACACTAAACCAGCCTCCAAAGACATTATTGATTTCATATTGACTTATAATTCTAAAGCCACAATTGTCAGTTATCAAATGTTAGTGATTTTGCTTTGACAACTTACTGAACATGTAATTCCTTCTGTGGGTAGCAGCACAAATAAAGCAAGGAGACAATCCACTTACGACTTTTAGTTAAGTACTATGAAGATTATTTTTGTATATTTCCTTTAGTGACTCAACAATCCATGAATTTGGTCAAGTGGATCTTCATTCCCTTAATGTATGTAGACTGTGAACCCTCTGTACCTTACTTTGAAACATTTGGCCTTTGTGTATTTCCATATTTAGAGAATTTGTGATTTTGTCATTATGGATTGAATTGCAACTCCTATTTTGGGTAAAAAATAATTATTCTTCTACTAACCTTATGGTTATAAACCTAGAATCATGGTTTTTTTCTTTGTTCACTATTGCCTTACAAACATGGACAGAAAGGCTAATATGTGTACTTGGTCTGGACTAGAGCAGTTTAGTCACTGATCTTCTGATAAAAGCTTTGCAAATAATTCTCCAGAGTCATGTACTCATGACACTTTTAAAAGTTTAATCTGCACCTATATATTTTTCCATCATTTTCTTAGGTCTGAAAATCAACAAGCAATAAATGAGTCATTCAATTCATCAAATATTCAACTATCTATTACATGCAAAATCTTTTTGTAAGGATTTGGGGATATAAAAAATGGAAATGAAATTATTCCTGCCATCAAGGGCCTATAATCTAGTATACATAAGTACATGAATGATTAAATGCATATTAAGTACAAAATAATATCCCTTTCTAATTTTTAATATATTCTTATTCAACATAGGCTTTCCTGCTGCTTCCACATAAATCCAGGTCTTCCCCACATTAGAAATTCCAACTTGATGTTACTACTACCTGAGGTTCCAATTCTCTATTTATCTTTTCTTTTAAAAAAACAAAAAAACAAAAAGTAAATACTAATAAAAGCTGTCTGCACTGCTCAACTCCATTTTTTCTTGTCTCTTTCAGTCTCTTTGCATCTGGTTTCTATCTTATCACTCAATTGAAAAAAAAAATTTCCCCCAAAACTATCAGTGATCTTTTGGTTTCCATACCTGAACATTCAAACCTCATCATGCATAATCCTTCTGTAGCTTTTGATACAGTTCACAGTGCTCTTTTGGATACACTGTTCTTTCTGGTTTTTAATGCAATCCTCTCTCTTGGTTCTTCTCCTACCTGCTTGATCATTCTGACTTCTTTTTATTGGATCTAACTATGGATGTACCTCAAAGTCTTTGTCCTTGGGTTTCTTCTTTTCTCTCTTTCCATGCTCTCACTTGGAAATCTCTTTACTTATTATTGGTTCAAATTTTATCTCTATCCAAACAATGCCATAAAGGAAGTAGATGATTAAAACTTCATTAAAGTGGCTATGATGAATATAATAAAGATGACAATACTCCCCAAACTAACTATTTATTTAGTGCTATATCAGTCAGACTCCCAAGAAACTATTTTAATGACCTAGAAAAAATAACAACAAAATTCATATGGAAGAATAAAAGGTCAAGAATTGCAAGGGAACTAATGAATGAAAAAAAAGTCAGATGAAGATTGTCTAGGTGTGCCTGATCTAAAGCTATCTTATATAGCAGCAGTCACCAAAATCATTTGGTATTGGCTAAGAAATAGACCAATCAATCAGTGGAACAGATTAGATACAAAGGACAAAAAAGGGTACATCTATAGCAATGTAGTGTTTGATAAACCCAAAGATACCAATATTAGGGATAAAAATTCATTATTTGAAAAAAACTGTTGGGAAAACAGGAAATTAGTATGGCAGAAATTAGATATGGATCCACACTTAACACCATATACCAAGATAAGATCAAAATGGGTCCATGATTTAGGCATAAAGAATGAGATCATAAATAGATTAGAGGAACAGAGAATAGTCTACCTCTCAGACCTGTGGAGGAGGAAGGAATTTATGACCAGAGCCATTGATCATTATTGATCAAAAAAATAGAAGATTTTGATGACATCAAACTAAAAAGTTTCTGTACAAACAATACTAATTCAAACAAGATTAGAAGGGAAGTAACAAATTGGGAAAATATTTTTACAGTTAAAGGTTCTGATAAACGCCTCATCTCCAAAATATATAGCGAACTGACCCTAATTTATAAGAAATCAAACTATTCTCCAATTGATAAATGGTCAAAGGATATGAACAGACAATTCTCAGGTGATAAAATTGAAACTATATCCACTCATATGAAAGAGTGTTCCAAATCACTACTGATCAGAGAAATGCAAATTAAGACAACTCTGAGATACCACTACACACCTGTCAGATTGGCTAAGATGACAAGAACAAATAATGATGAATGTTGGAGGGGTTGTGGGAAAACTAAGACACTAATACATTGTTGGTGTTGTTGTGAAAGAATCCAACCATTCTGGAGAGCAATTTGGAACTATGCCCAAAAAGTTATCAAACTGTGCATACCCTTTGACCCAGCATTGCTGCTATTGGGCTTATATCCCAAAGAAATACTGAGGAGGGGAAAGGGACCTGTGTGTGCCAAAATGTTTGTGGCAGCTCTTTTTGTAGTGGCTACAAACTGGAAGATGAATGGATGTCCATCAATTGGAGAATGGTTGGGTAAATTATGGTATATGAAGGTTATGGAATATTATTGCTCTGTAAGAAATGACCAGCAGGAGAAATACAGAAAGGCTTGGAGAGACTTGCATTAATTGATGTTGAGTGAAATGAGCAGAACCAGAAGATCACTATAAACTTCAACAACAATACTGTATGAAGATGTATTCTGATGGAAGTGGATATCTTCAACATAAAGAAGATCCAACTCACTTCCAGCTGATCAATGATGGACAGAAACAACTACACCCAGAGAAGGAACACTGGGAAGTGAATGTAAATTGTTAGTACTACTGTCTATCTACCCAGGTTACTTATACCTTCGGAAGCTAATAATTAATGTGCAACAAGAAAATTGGATTTACACACATATCTTGTATCTAGTTATATTGTAACACATGTAAAATGTATGGGATTGCCTGTCATCAAGGGGAGGGAGTAGGGGGGGAGGGGATAATGTGGAAAAATGAATACAAGGGATAATGTTATAAAAAAATTTACTCATGCATATATACTGTCAAAAAATTATAAATAAAATAAAAAAATAAAGTGGTTATGATGTGCCAAGCACTGTGCTAAGCAGTAAGAGTGCAAATAAATCTAAAATCTAGCCTTAGTCTGTTTTCTGAGATCTACTCATATCAGCTCTGCATGATGGGCACTGAAAACTAAATGTGTCAAACATGATGACCACCAAAATCATCTAAATTTCAATTTGTCCAAAAAAGATCTCATAATCTTTTTCTCCTAAACTATTTCTCTTTCTAATTTTCCTATTTATTCTGACGGCACGACCATCCTTCTACTTTGCCAGTTTTATAATTCTAAAGCCACAATCGATTTCTTACTCTAACAAATACAGTCAATTTAAAAATCTCAGTGATTTTGCTTTGACAACTTACTGAACATGTAATTCCTTCTTTCCATTCATATGCTTCTTATTTTAGTTGTGGACTTTACCATCCTGAAGATGGACCATTGTAATAGGCTTTCAATGTGTTACTTGTCTTCATTCTCTCTTTTTCTCAATTGTTACTTCATATAACTGCCAAATCAATATTCCTAAAATACTGGTCTGAGCATATCAATCCCCTTCACAATAGGCTTCAGTGACTCCCTATTGCCTCTAGAGTCAAATACAAATTTTGTTGGCCTTTAAAGTCCTTTACATTCTTTCCAGATCTTGGCTACATTATTCTTCCTAACTCATTAATCCAGCTAAACAGGTTTACTTGTTTTTTTTCCACACATAATATTTCATCTCTCATCTCTAATACTGATGCTCTCCTGGGCCTAGAAGGAACTTTCTCCTTCCTTTCACTTTTGAAAATCCCTAAGTTTCTTTAAAACACAGCTTAAGTGCCATTTCCTAGATAGAATCATTCCTAATTCTCAAAGGTGCTTGCCATTTGCCAAAAATTATTACATATTTACTTAGTGTGTACATTTTTATGTTTTCATATATATATATATATATGTATATATATATATATATATATATATATATATATATATATATTAGTGCATATATACATTTTATACATAGCCCCAAATATATTATAAACTCCTCGAGGGCAAGAATTGTTTCATATTTGTCTTTGTATTTTTGTATCAGTGTATAGATCCTGGTATATAGTAGGTTCTTAAATATTTTTGCTAGCCAGTGCACCAATCATATTAATCACCAATAAAACCATGAAACCTAAAATTTACCATTATAACTTTTTTCATTTCTCTCAGACATATATACATATATGTGAAAGGAGACATAGACTAGTGACTTTTGCCCAATTTGTCTCTTCTTAAGCAATGAATAAACTGAATTCTAAGAGGTAATATATTAAAGTGAAAAGAATACCACTAGATGTAAGGTTAGAAGACCCAGATTTGATATTTGACTATGACTTTATGGTAACTTCTTTTGTCATCCATGGCTTGGAGAATTGAACAGGATGCCTTAAATAGATTTGTTTTTTTGCTAAAGACCTCCAACTGTTTTGTAGATTTTCTTTTCAAAGCAGGCCAATAACTCAGAACACTGGGATGCTAAGAAAAGGTGGGTCACTGTAAAATGTTCATACTTTATTACAGATGACAAATTCAACTAAATTGGTACAAGGTTTATTAGAGGCAGTAAATTAATCTGCTTCATTGTCAAGAACATAGTAAATGAACTAGGTCCTCTCTGAATTAATTTCTATGAATGATTTATGTTGCCAGCAATTGATCAATTACCTCCTCTCTTTTGAAAATTCCTACCATGTGATTATATCTTAGATGAGCAAATTAGGATCAAAGTTTTTTTTTAATTCAAATAATTGTAAACATATCCTCTTGTGACTAATGGTTAAATTAAATGAACATTGGTCAAATATTCTGGATACTAAAGATATACTTCTTTGCCACTGTTGTAACCTTGAAAAAATTCATTAAATTCTATATTTTTCATTTTGTCATCTGTAACAGATGTTTAAGTCCATGCCTTTTTTTTCTTCCTAGGGATGTTAAGAGGATGGATGTGATAAATCTAGCATAGGATATTTTTCTTATACCTTAAAATGTCTGGCATAATGCTTTGCATGTGAAAGATAGATTAGTATAAGATGTTTCAGAAACATCTCGGTGGCATAGTGAGTAGAATTCTGGGCTTGAGCTCAGGAAAACATGACTTCAAATCCAATTTTGGAGACTTATTTAGCTGAGTGCCTGCTTGTCTCTGTTTCTTCACTGTAAATGAGAGATAAGAGCATTTACTTTTAGAGCTTGTTGTGAGATCAAATGAAATAATATTCAATTGCACTTAAGAGTGTCTAGTAGGCACTTGATAATTGTTGAATTCTTTCCATCTTCTCTTCTTCCTTCCTTGCTTCCCTCCTCTCTTCCTTCCCTTCTTCCTTCCTTCCTTCCTTCCTTCCTTCCTTCCTTCCTTCCTTCCTTCCCTCTTGCCTTCCTTTCTTCCTTTCTTCCTTTCTTCCCTCCTTCCCTTCCTTCCGTCCCTCCCTCTCTCCCTCCTCCTCTCCTTTCTTCCTTCCCTCCCTCCCTCCTCCTCTCCTTTCTTCCTTCCCTCCCTTCCTCCTCCTCTCCTTCCTTCCTTCTTTACCTTCCTTCCCTCCCTCCCTCCTCCTCTCCTTTCTTCCCTCCCTCCCCCTTCCTTCCCTCCCTCCCTCCTCTCCTTCCTTCCTTCCTTCCTTCCTTTCCTTCCTTCCCTCCCTCCCTCCCTCCTCCTCTCCTTCCTTCCTTCCCTCCCTCCCTTCCTTCCTCCTTTCCTTCCTTCCTTTCCTCTTTTTCTTCCTTCCTCTCTCCCTTCCTCCCTCCTTTCCTTCCCTTTTTCTCTTCCTCCTTCCCTTCCTTCCCTCCTCCCCTCCTTCCTCCCTTTCTTCCTCCCTCCATTCCCTCTCTCCTCCTCTCCTTCCTTCCTTCCTTCCCTCCCTTCCTCCCTCCTTTCCTTCCTTCCTTTCCTCCTTTTCTTCCTTCCCTCCCTCTCTCCCTTCCTCCCTCCCTTCCTTCCCTTTCTTCCTCCCTCCCTTCCTTCCTTCCTCCCTTCCTTCCTTCCTTCCTTCCTTCCTTCCTTCCTTCCTTCCTTCCTTCCTTCCTTCCAACCAAAATTGAGATAATAGTAAAATTCTCAATAATAGATACAGATATAAGAACAAATTGTAAAAAACTATAGTTATATAAAAGATAATGACAATACAAAATATCAAAAGTTACAGAATATAGTTAAATTTTTAAAGGAAAATAATATCTTAAATATACATGAATAAGTTGTAGTATATGATTGTGATGGGATGCTTCTATGATGAAAGAAATGATAAACTCAATAACTTTAGAAAAACATGGATAGACTTGCATGAAATAATGAAGACCAACATGAACAGAACCAAGATAGCATGTATACAGAAATAGCAATATTGTTTTAAGAGCAACATTGAGCAAACACATTATTTTGTCTATTATAAAAGGCAAAAATTGCTATAAAGGATATATGAAAAAAGTACTATCTACATCCAGATAAAGAACTGTTAAATAAAAGTATATATAAAATTGTGTGTGTGTGTGTGTGTGTGTGTGTGTGTGTGTGTGTGTGTGTGTGATTGTGTATGTATATATTTAGTAGTAGCCATCTCTAAAGTGGAGAGAGGAAGAAAAAAATTACACAATAATTTTGTTAAATGTTTGAAAGGAATAGCATCTTATATATATTAGATTTGCAGTTTCATATGAGTTCAATCCTCTTTTTAAAAAAATTGTATCCTATTATGGAAAAGCTTGTTTTATTTCATAAGTTAAAATCATTTAAAAAGATAAACATGAATAAAATTTTAAAAGATTAGTAAAGCAAATATAAAATTAAAAATTAGAGAATATGCAAGGCTAGAATAAGCACAAAAGAGTAAGCCTTGACAATTAGAGGAGAAATACACATATTGGAAACTCAAAAGCCCTTGAACTAATAATATTAAAAGCTGGTTCTTTGAAACTACTAAAAAAATATCCAGAATAATTTTAGAAGAGGGTAGGACATGAAATCAATAAAATAAAAATTGAAGGTAAAATTATGATGAAAGTACAATAAATAAAAATAATTATCAGACACTTTTATGCCCAGTTATATACTAATAAAGCTAAGAAGGCAAAAGAAATTGAGTTCTACTTTCAAAATTATAAAATACTCAAAGTAAGAGGGCACCAAATAGTGACCTTAAATAATTCAATGTCAGAAAAGCAAGCATTACTAACTATAATAAAGGCCAAAGTTAGGAAAAAGTAAAGCAGGAGAGATATCCTAGGACTAGAGAATTACAGGAAAATTGTATTAAATTTTGGAAGAAAAACAATTATTCTTGCAAGTTGAAAAATGAATTTATCTACCAAACTCCTTTTATTAGACAGATATAGTAGTAATTCTTAAGCCAAGAAAAAATAAAGGAACTATAATCCAATATTATCAATGAACATGAATTTAAATAAAATCTTTTCAAATAAATTATAGCAATTCAAGAAAGTATTCATTCTGACAAATTGGATTTATGTCAAAGATGTATATATGGTTCACTAATAGGAAAACAACAGCATAATTAATCATTATACACAAAGCACTTAAAACAATATATTTATTTTAATAGAGGTAGTAGAAATATTCATTAAATACAATACTCATTTATGTTAAAAAAAAAAAAAAAAACAACTTTCCAAGAATGGGTGTAGATGATTTTTGTGTAATATATTAAAAATATCTATCTAAAACGAAAGGCAATCATTATGTATAAAGGGGATTCACTAACAAATTCCAGAAATATAGAAAAAATGAAATTATGTGATATTGTTTTAGAAATGTTAACACTAGGTAAAACAAGAGAAAGAATTAAAAGCATAAAGATAAAGGGATATAGACAAATTATTCTTTTTAGTGCATGACATAAAAGCTCACTTAAAAATTATAGAGTATGTGCTCAAAATCTCATTGAGATAATTAATAGATTTAATAAAATTTAGGCTATTAAATAAGCCCATAAGTTGACAGTATTTCTATATAATAATTAAAAATATTAATTACACTACAGAAGTTGTGATAGTGTTGTAGTCATAGTCGTAGTTGTAGTAGTAGTCATAGTCATAGTCATCACAGTAGTAGAAGAATATAGGAGGCAATAACAGAAACAGAGTCCCATTCAGTGAGAATTAAAAAAAAAAAAAAAAGAAAGTAAATCAGACAGTTCAGGATTTTTGCCACTAGGCCCAATAACTGGGCAAAAATGACAATTAATATTAAAGGGCTTGTGGAAAAAATAGGTACATTAATAAACTGATGGTGGAGTTATGAATTAGCAAAACCATTCTTTTATTTTTTTTATTTTCAAAACATATGCATAGCTTGTTTTCAACATTCAACCTTGAAAAACATTGTGTCCTAACATTTTCCCCTTCTGTTCCCCCTACTCCTTCACTATGCAGCAAATAATCCAATATATGTTGAATATGTGCAATTCTTCTATACATATTTCCACAACTATAATGATTCACAAGAAAGTCAGATCAAAAAGAAAAAAATAAGAAAGGAACAAAATACAATCAAACCACAACAATAAGAAAGGTAAAAATACTATGTTGTGATCGACATTTAACCTCCACAGTCCTGTCTCTAGGTACAAATGGCTCTCTCCATCACAAGACCAATGGAAGTGACTTGAATCATCTCACTGTTGAAAAGATCCATGTTCAAACAGAGAAAGAAAATTATAGACCAATCTTCCTAAGGAATATTTATGCAAAAATCTTAAATAAAATATTAGCAAAGAGATTATAGATAATCATCCCCAGGATAATACACCACAACCAAATAGGATTTATACCAGAAAAGCAGGGTTGGTTCAATATTAGGAAAACTATTAGCATAATTGACTGTATATATATAACCCAATTAACAAAAATCATATGATTATCTCAATAGATGCAGAAGAAGCATTTGATAAAAATCCAACACCCATTCATATTCAAAACACTAGAGAATATAGGAATAAATTGACTTTTCCTTAAAATAGTTGGAAGCATGTATTTAAAACTATTAGTAAGCATCATATGTAATGGGGATAAACTAGAACCATTCCCAGTAAGATCAAGGATGCCCACGATCACCATTGCTATTCAATATTGTATTAGAAATGCTAGCTTTGGCAATAAGAGAGGAAAAGTAGATTAAAAGAATTAGAGCCGGTAACAAGAAAACCAAATTATCACTCTTTGCAGATAATATGATGGTATACTTAGAGAACCCCAGATAATGAACTAAAAAGCTATTAGAAATAATCCACAACTTTAGCAAAATTGCAGGATACAAAATAAATCTACATAAATCCTCAGTATTCTTATAACAAAATCCAACAGCAAAAGATACAAAGAGAAATTCCATTTAAAATAACTTCCAAAAGTATAAAATATTTGCGAATTTATCTGCCAAAGGAAAGTCAGAAACTATATACAAAACTACAATACACTTTCCACACAAATAAAGTAAGATCTAAGCAATTGGAAAAATATCAAGTGCTCATGGATAGGTCAAGCAAATATAATAAAGATGACAATACTCCCTAAACTAATATATTTATTTAGTACTATACCAATCAAACTCCCAAGAAACAAAATTCATCTGAAAGAACAAAAGGTCAATAATTTCAAAGGAATTAATGAAGAGAAAAGCAAATGAAGGTGGCTTAGCTGTACCAGATATAAAACTATATTATAAATCATGAGTCCTCAAAGCCATTTGGTACTAGCTACTAAACAGAGAAGTTGATCAGTGAAATAGGTTAGGTTCATAGAACAAAGCAGCCAATGACTATAACAATGTAGTATCTGACAGACCCTAAGACCCCATCTTTTGGGATAAGAATTCAGTATGTGACAAAAACTGCTGGGAAAACTGGAAACTACTATGGCAGAAAGTAGGCATAGACCCACATTTAACACTCTATACCAAGATAAGATTGAAATGGATTCATGGTCTAGACATAAAGAATGATACTATAAACAAATTAAAATAAATAGGGTAGTTTACTTCTCAGATTTGTGGAGAAAGAAGGAATTTGTGACCAAAGAACAACTAAAGATCATTTTTGATCATAAAATAGATAATTTTGATTATATTAAGTTAAAAAAATTTGTACAAACAAAACTAATGAAGACAAGATTAGAAGGGAAGCAATAAACTGGGAAAACATTTTTACATCCAAAGGATATGATAAAGAGCTCATTTCTAAAATATATAGAGAATTGACTCAAATTTATAAGAAATCAAGCCATTCTCTAATTGATAAATATTCAAAACACATGAACAGACAATTTTCAGATGAAGAAATTTAAACTATTTGTAGCCACATGAAAAAGTGCTCTAAATCACCATTGATCAAAGAAATGCAAATTAAGAGGGTATCTCTACACACCTGTCAGATTGGCTAAGATGACAGGAAAGATAATGAAAAATGTTGGAGGGCATGTGGGAAAACTGTGACACTGATACATTGTTGGTGGAATTGTGAATACATCCACCCTTGCTGGAGAGCAATTTGGAACTACGGTCAAAAAGTTATCAAACTATATTGATCTAGCTGTATTGGGATTATATTCCAAAGATATCATAAAGGAGGGAAAGGGATCCACATGTGCAAAAATGTTTGTAGCAGCCCTCTTTGTAGTGACAAAAATTGGAAACTGAGTGGATGCCCAACAACTAGGGAATAGCTGAATAAATTATGGTGTATGAATGCTATGGAATAGTATTGTTCTGTAAGAAATGATCAGCAGGATGATTTCAGAGAGGCTTGGAGACACCTACATGAACTGATGCTAAGTGAAATGAGCAGAACCAGGAGATCATTATACATGGCAATAAGAAGACTATAATAATCAACTCTCATGGAATTGGCTCTCTTCAATATTGAGATGATTCAAACCAGTTCCACTTGTGCAGTGATGAAGAGAGACATCTGCACCCAAAGAGAGAACTGTGGTAACAGTGTGGAACACAACATAGCATTCTCACTTTCTCTGTTGGTATTAGCTTACATTGTATTTTCTTTTTCCGTTTTTTTTTTCCTTCCTTCTTGATCTGATTTTTTTCTTGTGCAACAAGATAACTGTATAAATATATTGACATACATATATTGTGTCTAACATGTATTTTAATATATTTAATGTATTGGACTTCCTCCAGCTAGGGGAGAGGGTGGGGAGAAGGAAGGAAAAATTTGCAACAAAAGGTTATTAAAGGGTCATTGTTGGAAAAATGACCCATGCATATGCTTTGTAAATAAAAAGCTTCAATAAAAAAGGAAAAAAAATAAAATTATTTATTGTAATGGATGTCATTCTAGTGGGAAGGAGTTATACAGAGGGAAATATAAAAAGATATGAATGAAATCTATTAAAAATAGCAATACAAGGTAAGATTTGAACTCTGATCTTTCTTACCCCAGACCTGGCATTCTCTTCATTGGACCACCAGGTACCTGTGCTGCACCATATATCACCAGATTACAAATCTTACACCCAGGAATTCTCAGTAAATTGGAGGCAGAGAAGTTTTGATTCATCCTTCAGGGTGCATATCAACCACTCTGAATTGCCCCAGTGAAAGAGTCAGAATTACAGCCTAACCCAAGAAAAGGGATAGTTTTCCCAATGATGCAATAATATTCTATTGCTTTCTAAGCCATAGTTTGCTCAACTAGACTTATTACTGGACTCATTTACTAAGCTGCTTATAAGATGCTCACATGTATACATTTCTGCATAAGGATTTCATTGATTACACAAATAAAGGTATGATAGCTAGCATTTTAAAGGACTCTAATGTTTGCAAAGTACTTTATAAGTATTTTCTCATTTTATCCTCACAGCAACATTGAAAAATAGATGCCTTTTTATCCCCTTTATATAGATAAGGAAAGAGGGACAGAGATTTAAATGTTTTTTTCCCAGAGTTACACAGATAATAAATGACTGTCTGGATTTGAACTCATGGCTTTTTTATGCCAGATCTGACTATCCAATATAAAGTTGACTTTACATGCTCTGCCTATTTTCCTCAAAATAGATTTCTTGACTTAGTTTAAGGGAATGAGATTATGGCAGAGTAATGAGTAAAAGAGATTGGAGTTGTACCTTAAAACCATGGCCATTTCAAATCAGAAATTAAACCAAACCTTTAAACCAATAATTTTCATGGCTATGGTTATTTCCAATGACTTGATTGTGACTAACGAGGATACACAAATATAACAAGTAAATAAAGGATCCTATGAAACATTACATCTGCTACCTGACTACAAGAAATCTTTTCCAATCTTCTTTAATGCTTATGCCTTCCTTCCAAGACTATCTCCAAATTTTTCCTGTATATATTTTGTTTGTACATAGTGATTTATATGCTGTTTTCACTATTTCTGTGAGTTTCTTGAGGCAGGGACTGTGTGGTTTTTTGCCTTTTTTAAATTTTTCAAATTTAGCAAAGTGTTTGGTACAAAGTAGAAACTTAATATTTTTAACTTGATTATGTTATTTTATGACAATAAACCATCCTAACTCATTTCTTCTCTGATTTGAGGAAGAATGTGGATCTGACACATCCCTCTATTTGGAATGTGCCTCTGCAGTACAGAGGATGGTGAACAGAAATCCCAGAGGGTCTCCAGCTAGAAGGAAATTGATGAATATTTCTTAGATGACTGATATCTGTGGAACAGAATTGTAGGGTCTTGGAAGGTCTTGTTCTCAGTGTATCTGTGATGGTATAGCTATAATTCTATAGGAGTTGAAACAATTGGCTAGTACCCAGGTCAGAACAAAGGAAAGGTCTTATGGCTCCCAGTTCTCATTGAAAAAATCTTTCCTAATTGGGTGAGCATAAATGAGACTGAGAGCCTTGTTCAGCCTCCTTTATTCATAGTTTGTCAGGGGAAAGTTCCAAGAGTAGGAAAACGTATTTGCCATTTGTAATTGAACCTTGTTATGCTGTTGAGGTATATATTTAAATTTTATTTTTAAAAGCAATTTACTGTTAATAATAGGTTTATAATGATGCTAATTTGAAAAATTAGAAAATAATAACCATTCTTTTATTCAATTCTGAAGGGAGAAATATATCACTTTGCAATAAGAGAGGCAGCATGGTAAAGTGGAAAGAGAAATGAATTTGAAAAGAGTAGATAGACCCAAATCATGTGTGTGTGTGTGTGTGTGTGTGTGTGTGTTCATATGTGTATGTGTGTTGTCCTTAGATGACCTGCCTCTCCTTTCTTCTTCCTTGGTCTTCTCATTTACAAAATGAGGCAATATGACATGATATATTTGAGGGACTCTTCCAGCTTTTGGATCTTCAGTCTTCAGTTCAGATTTTAATACTTATTTGTTGAGCAAATCTGTGAATTAAATTTATATTTCTTTATTCTAAAATAAACCACTTGCATTACAGGGAAAGTATTTTGTAAACCAAGAAGTGCTTTACAAATGTGAGTTATTATATTATGCTGTGAGCTATAATAATTTGGCATAGTAAACAGAGTAATGGACATATAGCCGGGATGATTTGGGTTCAAATCCTACCTCTGATAATTTCTGAGCACTGAGCAAGTGACTTCATTTCTATGAACTTGTTTCCTGAAGTTCATATTGATATTGTTTTTATAAAATAGAATAGTTCACAAATATACCAGCAAAGGCTTAAGGTTATCTCTTTTTTCATTTTCCCAACAATGGGAATTTTTTAAAAATTGTAATTGGAGCACATCAGTTTTCCCTTTTATAAATTATTGGTTTTTTTTAAATTTCAAATGGAATTTCATTTCTTTCCAATTACTGGTAGAGATAGCTTTCCAACATTCATGTTTTATAAGATTTTGAGTTCCAAAATTTTCTCTCTCCCTCTCTCCTTCCCTCCACAAGATATAAAAAAATATTATATAGTTTATACATGTACAATCATGTTGAATATAGTTCTATATTAGTCATGTTGCAAAAGAAGAAACAGAACAAAAGAAAAAAATCATGGGAAAAAAAAACAAGAAGAAAGTGAAAATAGTAAGCTTTGGTCTGCATTCAGATTCCATAGTTTTTCCTCTATAGATGGATAGCTTTTTACATCATGAGTCTTTTGGAATTCTATTATATCATCGTAGTGCTGAGAAGAGCTAAATCTATCACAGTTGGTCAATGTACAATGTTACTGTGCACAATGCTCTCCTGGATCTGCTCAGTTCACTCGGCATCAGTCCATGTTTTTTTTTTTTTTTTTTTTTTTAATTAATTTTCTATCCCTGCTACTCTTTTTTTTTTTTTCAAAAATATATAAGATGGGGAATTGCAAAGTGAGAGAGGGTATGTTGTAACAGATACACATAAGTAAGCAAAATAAATTACTGCATTGACCATATCTAGAAATATATGCAATTTAGCCCATCTTCTTTCTATCAGGAGGAGAATAGAATTCTTCACCATTGCTTCTCTAAATCATGATTGATTATTACTTTGATAAGAGTTCTTAAGCCTTTTAAAAGAATGATTTCAACATAATGTCTTCAAAATAACTCTGATCAGGTTACCTCCTTATTGGAGAATTCTGACTCAATTTCAATTTCTCATAAGATGCAGCAAAGTAGTAGGCATAATATGTTCCTATGTTAAGAGCTGGAAAGCATTATAGCTAAGCTAACCATCTTATTTTACTGTTGAAAGAATTATTAAATGAAGGAGTTATACCAGATGAATCATGAAGTCCCTCCTAGCTTCAGACTAGCAATCTATGATACTTTAGGGGAAAAGAAAAACACTATGCTATTTTATGTCAGGTTATTCTGTGCCACTCAGACCAATCTGACTTTGGTCACAAAAAAGATCTCAAGGAACCTTGAGAGAAGATAAGCATTTTGACCACCACTGGGGCCAATACAAATTGAATCCATTTGCAAAAACTCAGCTCCTCTCCTGTGGGATTATTGGAAGGCAGTTTATTTGTATTCTGTGAGAGAACGTGGCATGACCAAAAGTATAGAGAATATGCAATTTAGTGCTTGTGACTTCTTTTACTGCACAGGGGAGCAAGAGATCAATAATATCAAACAGGAACCAAGACTGAGCTGCTGAAAACCTGTCAAGTCATGCTTTATTACAAATGGAGATGTGCCCCCGCACTTTCTACTCTGCCCAGTAAAGTTAGCTGGTGTGTAATGCCAATGGGCAATGTCTGGAAATAAATTCAAAACCGTGTACAGAGTTTGCAATTCTGAAGTAGACATCTGAGGCATATGGGTTAACTTTTATTATTTATTTTAGAAGTTTCAGTGGGTGAATCTATATTCTCTGTTGCATTTCAAAAAGGCTTTGGCTCTATTGTTGTTCCTTTCCAACAAAAACAGAAAGACTTCTTCTCACTCTGTACCCCTTTACCCAGCCATACTGGTAACTCCTTTTCTCTTGCTGTTTGATTTATCTATTAATGCTCTTGGTTGCAAAAGGGGAGAATCATACATGTGGAACACAGAACAATTAAACACTAGTGCCAATGTCCCTTGGCTAGCATTTGAAGAGAACAGAATTGAATGTTCTGTTACTGCTCTTTATGATGGGGAAAAGATAGGTCTGTTCTGGGTTTTTTAATCCATTCATAATAGATTCATTTTTTTTTGAGAAAATTATTTCCCTCTTGATATGTTACAGGGCATGGCTATTAGAATGTGATTTTCAGTACAATGTTTATCATTTGTGGAGAGAGAAAATTACTTTTTAAATGATGGATGTAGAAAAGAAGGCCTGAATTTTCTAAGTACTCTACATCTAACATATCTCCTATAGTAGAATAACTTGGACGCTGGCTACAATTTGCTAGGAATTTTTGTTTCCATTACTTTGGGTAGAATGAAAAGAATGAAGAGAATATTCTGGGGAATGTGAATACATTAGGCTCCATTTTGAGAAAATAACTCCACAACATTCTGGTCATCTCATAATTGGGCCATGGGGGCTTGGAAAGTATCTTATTATCTGTCACTGAGCAGATGTAAATGGTAAATAAACTCATACAAAAATCAGAAGCTTGCTTTTGTCAATATTCTTACAGTCAAGGTGGCCATACATAACATTAGAAGCTATTTCTTTTCTCCTTTTGATTGTAAAGTTTGCCAGCCCACGGATAGTTATCATTTATATTTCTTCCATTTCCACCTATAAGGGTCAAGTGACTACAAGTTGGCACAGAATATAACAGAAAAAGACACTGATGAAGGGAAGTTAATGTAAACATGTCTGTAGTGCATGTAAAAATCCCTAGTAATCAAATCTCAGTGAGGTATAGAGCTATATAAAAAGTTGAAATTCTAAATACCTTTTTAGCATGATTTAGCAAACTAGTTCCCTAAAATTAAGCAGCTAAAGAGAAAAGTAATCTACTAAATGTTTCATGGTCCTACTCTTTGATAGGATTAAAAGATGTGACTTAACAGTAATTGTAATCAATTTTAGATAAAAGCCATGATAGTTTGATGGAAAGATATCTGGAATTTTTTTTAATTACATTTTTATTTATTTATTTATTTATTTATTTATTTATTTATTGTATTTTCAATATATATATATATATATATATATATTTAATTTCATAATTATACCTTTTTTTGACAGTACATATGAATGGGTAATTTTTTACAACATTATCCCTTGCACTTACTTCTGTTCAGATTTTTTCCCTTCCTCCCCCAACCCCCTCCCCCAGATGGCAGGCAGTCTTATACATGTTAAATATATTATAATATATTCTAGATACAATATATGTGTGTAGAACCGAATTTCTTGTTGCACAGGAAGAATTGGATTCAGAAGGTAAAAATAACAGTTTACACTCATTTCCCAGTGTTCCTTTTCTGGATGTAGCTGATTCTATCCATCATTGATCAATTGGAATTGGATTAGCACTTCTCTATGTTGAAGAAATCCACTTCCATCAGAATACATCTTCATACAGTATCATTGTTGAAGTGTATAATGATCTTCTGGTTCTGCTCGTTTCACTTAGCATCAGCTGATGTAAGTCTCTCCAAACCTCTCTGTATTCCTCCTGTTGGTCATTTCTTACAGAACAATAATATTCCATAACATTCATATACCATAATTTACCCAACCATTCTCCAATTGATGGACATCCATTCATCTTCCAGCTTCTAGCCACTATGAAAAGGGCTGCCACAAACATTTTGGCACATACAGGTCCCTTTCCCTTCTTTAGTATTTCCTTGGGATATAAGCCCAGTAGTAGTATGGCTGGGTCAAAGGGTATGCACATTTTGATAACTTTTTGGGCATAATTCCAGATTGCTCTCCAGAATGGTTGGATTCTTTCACAACTCCACCAACAATGCATCAGTGTCCCAGTTTTCCCACAGCCCCTCCAACATTCATCGTTATTTGTTCCTGTCATCTTAGCCAATCTGACAGTGTGTAATGATACTTCAGAGTTGTCTTAATTTGCATTTCTCTGATCAATAGTGATTTGGAACACTCTTTTATATGAGTGGAAATAGTTTTAATTTCATCATCTGAAAATTGTCTGTTCATATCCTTTGACCATTTATCAATTGGAGAATAGCTTGATTTCTTATAAATTAAAGTCAATTCTCTGTATATTTTGGAGATGAGGCCTTTATCAGAACCTTTAACTGTAAAAATGTTTTCCCAATTTGTTACTTCCCTTCTAATCTTGTTTGCATTAGTATTGTTTATGCAGAAACTTTTTAATTTGGTGTAATCAAAATTTTCTATTTTGTGATCAATAATGGTCTCTAGTTCTCCCTTGGACACAAACTCCTTCCTCCTCCACAAGTCTGAGAGGTAAACTATCCCATGTTCCTCCAATTTATTTATGATTTCGTTCTTCATGCCTAAATCTTGGACCCATTTTGATCTAATCTTAGTATGTGGTGTTATTTTAATTGTATTTTTAAACATATTGATAAGTAGCTGTGAATACTTTAGAATATGACTCCATTCAAAAACTCTTGAAATATGTAGTTAATTCTTGTATCAAGATTGCTAAATCCTCAGCTAAGGTGACTCAGTTTTCTTTTCTGGCCTTAGTGAACATTATTGTCCTTTATGTACTCTTTGGTACAATCAAAATAGCATTCTTGACATCCTCACCCATGGTATTCCATTTACCTCTCTCATGCTTCTGCTTTGGTTTTTCCTCATGCCAATAATACATTTTTCCCTACCTTTACCTCTTAGGATCCCTAGTTTCTTTTAAAATTCACCAGCTGGTACCATTGATATACAAGCTTTCCTGATTCCTCTGATTCTATCTACTACTTCTTACTTGAAAAAGGCTGTGTATTTATTTTGCATATATTTTATTTATACTTTTGTATAATATCAATTCTTATCTTTATCCTTATCCTTAAAAAGTACACATTTTCTACTTTGATGACTGTAAGCTTCTTGATAATGACAGTTTTATTTCTGTCTTTGTATCTCTAGTTCCTGTCATATATTAAGATATTAATCAATACTTGTTGAATGACTGAGTGATTCCAAAGTTTTTGAGAACAGGGATGATAGTTTACTTAAATTTTTAAATTTTCCTCTACTCCTAGTGCAATGTCTTACACATGTCAGATACTTAATAAGTATAGAAAATCTTTCAGGTACTACTTCACCTCTATCAGTTCAGGTAATATGTCAAAAAAGTAAAACATTTGATGTTGGAGGAGATATGGGAAATCTGAGGCACTAATGCATTATTGGTAAAGCTGATCCAACCATTCTAGAGAGCATTCTTGAACTATGTCCAAAAGACAATATAATATAATATAATATAATATAATATAATATAATATAATATAATATAATATAATATAATATAATATAATTAATATAATATAATATAATATAATATAATATAAACTGTGCACATCATTTAATTGAGAATATCACTGTTATCTCTAAATCTCAAAGACATCAAAAAGGGAAAAATCATAACTTCTATTAGCTCTATTTGTGTTGATTAAACATTGGAAATTGAAGGGGTGTCAATCAACAGGGGAATTGGTTAAACAAACTTGGTAAATGATTATAATTTAATATTTTTGTGCTATAAGAAATAACAAGCAATTTAAAAGGTATATTTCTTTGGGTAGAACATCTAAAGATAAAGATATGATACTCTATGAACATAACAAAGAGGGAGGAGGGAAGAAAGAGACAGACAGAGAAACAGAAAGACAGAGACAGAGACAGAAGGAAAAGGAAAAAAAAAGAAATTACAAGCAGGATGATCTCAGAAAAACCTGAGAAGACTTACAGGAACTGTTGCATAGTGAATTAAATAGAGCCAGGGGAACACTGTATATAGTAGTGACAATATTACTTGATGAATATCTATGAATAATTTAGCTATTTTCAGCAAGACAATGATCCAATATAGTCTAGAAGGACTAATTATGAAACATTCTATCTACCTCCCGAGAAAGAACTAACATTGTTTGAATATAGACTGAAGCATGCTGCTTTTCACTTTCTTTTTTTTTTCTTTTTTCTTTTATTTTAATCTTCTTATACAAAATGACTAATATGGAAAATTTTACATGATTGCACATTGTACCTTGATAGCTGATTTTTACCATCTTAAGGAGGAAAGAGGAAAAAGGAAAAGAGGAAAGAATAGAATTTATAATTCAAAACTCTAATTTATTTAATTTTTAAATTAATTTTATCTAATACAAAATTATTTAATTTAATTTAAACATATTAAAAATGAAAAAGTATAGAAAATATGAATATTTAAGTATCAAGGAAAGTACTTCTGTTTATATGTGATGTTGATGAATAACTTTGGAATGCTAAGAGATGTTAGTAATTGTAATCAGTTGTCCTTTTATAGAAAAATTTTGACTAGCTCACTGTATTTAGAGCATGTGCTTCAAAAAATTCAAAAAATATATCTGTGAAGCCTTGACATCGACCCACACTTCTGTATTATAGACTTTGTAAACAATAATATGTTTTGAGATGCCAGCTGGAGTTTAGGATGTATTTGTTGGTTATGAGACTATATTAATGACCTCTACTAGCACAATGCTGAAGCCAGGAATATGAAGATATGAAGAAAACTTGGAATGATTATTAAGGATGAAAAGTAGTAAAGATGAGAAAGAATGTTTGTTGATACTACTGAGGTGATAATGGTTTCTAGTGTGAGATGAACTATCTTCAGGGAATTGGATTAGAAGGTACAAATGTCTAGAAGTGGTGATGGAAGTGACCTGATAGGAAGCCACATAGGCATAATATTTAGCAAAACTGAGGTGTTTCTGAGTAAAACAGACCAATTAGATGTCAAGTTATATGTTTGATTTAGGAGATTTAGACATCAAAGCCTAATTTAGGCACTTCTTGCTGAAGGCTTTGAAGAATAGGGATTCAAGAGATAACCTTCATACAATGGGAGTGACAGCCTAGACCTTAAATGAACAGTCTTTAGTCAGTGGCAAGACATCCTTAGAGAAACTGAACTCTCACTTCTAATCCCTTGTCATGAGAAATGCCACAGGGTGGTTAGATCCTGAGGTGTGGATTTATTTTACTTATGCTACCTTTCTTATTTAATTAAATATTTTATTGTTGAATTCATGACACATGCATTGCCTGTGAGCAGCAAGGATTTTTTGACCAGGAGATGGAGTAGTGAATTGTATAACTGCATAACTTGCATATTCCACATTTAACCTGGGATAGTAAGTAGGGACTCCAAATACAAAAGATGAGGAATTCTAGTATCATCCAATATTTAACATTTGAGCCCACTAATAATAATCATATTTGTCCACATTTGAATTTCTCCTAATATTAATGGAAAATGGGTCATTTGCTTAGCTATATGCCTCAGTAGTGATTTAAACATGAGCTTGATTAGATCTCTCTGAAAGTGATCCCAAAGGTAGAATTAAAGATACCTATATATCTTATCTGATTGGGAAGTTGTTGTGGTCATTCATGCTTGCTGAGGCACTGGTTTGCTATTCTGTTGATTTGGGAAAGACATAAAAACCAATTTAAAATAACTGGACTACAACATCCAGTTCACTTGTAAGTGCTAATATGATACAGGCAACCTGAAACTCAAGTGAGGCTTATCTTTTTCCTTTTCCCTTTGGTATAGGTCCTTGCTTCCTATTTGCAGGTGGTGTTGGAAATGGGTCTACTGAAGGAAATAGAGCTCTTCAGTATTTTGTCTTTGCCAAAATCAGGTAAATAACTAGAAATCGGTGTGGAAGACACAGTACTCATGAGAAATCTAAATACATTTAACTTGGCATATTTTCTAAGAAGAATCTCTGAACCAGTAAAAGCAAGTCAGTGGCGTAGGAGGATAGCATTGCAGTGTCAATGGGCAAATTTTACAGATTAATGTACTTTCAATGATACTTCAAATGAGAAAAGTTTTGCTTCTCAAACATTTACTCATTAGCTTGTTCCTAAATAATTAAATTAATTATTTAGTTACTATTGTTGCCAATAGAATTAGAAATATAATTTAACTCCTGCCCCAATTATTAATTCTACATATGGTATACATCTAAAATTATGCTATGAAAAAATTACTTTTAGATATGTATTTCTGCATTCTAATTATAAGGATATTTATGAGGTATATTATAAGAATATCTACTTTTATTTTTATATGAGAACTATATTAGATAGCTGTTTAATTTGGTTTTGCATTCTGTTTATTTTCACAAGTAGAAAAATATAGATAAAGCATAATCACAAAATTGAATTCTTCCATATCCAGTCCTTTGTTAGTAATAAGTTTTACTCAAATGCAATTTAAGAGAGACAACATTGCATGAGGGCAGTTAGTATCATAGGAACAGTATTACAAGGAGTACATGCTCATTTATGTTGATGAAATCAGATTTTTTTGTTTTGAGGGTATTTTGTATTTGAGGATATTTGACTGGAGTGATTTGTGGTAAGGGTAGATGTAAAGACTTTAGTGTTTAGGCCCCAAAGTTATGACATAGGTGTACAGAATCATCAACTGTACTGATAAGTGGAGATAGTATTTATACCTAAGAATGGGCCATAGACCATAGGATTCAGATAAATGCAAATGGAGCCACTAACCCAAATTCATCTAGATTTCCAGAAAGATTGATCGACTCATTGCCATGTAGCACAGTACATAACCCTGGAAAGAATCACAAAAATGATTTTCTTCCATTTCTTCATTTTATTGCTTTACAGATGAGTAAGAGTCTACATGACTGCCTTAAGATGATGTAGATTGCCAGTATTAGACCCAGAATTAGAACCCAATTCTTTTGATTCCAAAGTCAATGTTCCTTCTATGTCACATTGGCTCCAATTTGTCAGACTTGATCTCTGGTCTTTTCTAAATACTAACTCTGTGTTCTACTTCTAGTTCTCTTTTCAGATAGAACTTTGAATTACAATTTGAATTAGAAATTTGAATTACAATTCAAACACCATACCATCTTACTTTATCAAATGGCTAGTTAGTGTCTTAAGAATATGTAGCTCAGGACATCCTAGCCAAAGCTCCAGCATCCTTGGCCTATCCTCAAGTTTGAAGGAGAACAGAGTTTGATTTAGGGATTGTATCTCTGGATTATGTGATTGGATCTGTGATATGATTGATATAGGAAACTATCAGATGAGGAAACTCCCTCTACCAATGTAGTCCATCACTTTCACTACAACTTGTATTCCTAGAAAGCTGCCTAAAATGCTGAGAGATTAAGTGACTTATCTAGAGTAATATAGCATTAAGTGTCAGAAGTGAGACATGAGGTTGAGTCTTCCTGAATCCAAGGTCAACTATCTATTATGGCAAAATGACTCAGAGGATTCAGAAGGGGAAAGATCAGGCATAGAGGTGGCTTAAGATCCATGAAGTTTGGAAGTAGAGTACAATGAAAGCAAGTCCTGTATAGCCAATTGATGAGGAAAGTCTCAATGAATGGAGCATTCTTAGGCATTAGGAGAAAAAGTAGCATGGGTGTAAGTGAAATAGAGCCTATGCAGGAGTTTAAGTACTAGCTTTGGATTCAAAGGATCTGGTTTTTAATCATCACTAGACATTTGCCATCTCTTTTGCCCTGTATAACATTAAGCTTCTTTTCTGGATAATTCTTGGTTAAGTACTTTCTTTTACTGATGTTTTACTGCTTATGATTTTTTATCATATGTATACATTGTTTTGTCTGTACAGCCACCTCTATAACCTGATAAACTGAAAAATGGAAACCTCATTTAACACCCGAGAAAACTGAACCTTGGTAAAATGAAAAGTCACACAAACTGGTAAATAACAGAGGCAGGATTTATGCAACCATCTTTTGATTCTGGATCCCACTATACAATATTGTCTTTTCAAAGATGTTTCATCAGACATTGATGCATCATATTTCCTAACTGCTTAAGTCAACTAATATTCTTTTCTTTACTGCAGCTTTGCAGAAGGGATGTTTCATCCTTGTCAGTGCCAAAGTCTCCCAAAGTAATTACAGTTCTAACATGACATTGAAATGTAATCTTGTGGAATATCTACCATTCTGAGAAAAGGATTTCTTTTTTCTCTTAAGAAATGTTGACAGAAGGCCTGATAGGGTCAAGTTGATGGCAGTCATTAAACTCTACCCAGAAGCAAATGGGCTGAGGCTTTTTTGAAGCATACATTGTTCCTTCTCAGCTTCACTCATTAAAGGAAGACTCTTTGCTTAAAGAACAGACTTATTTTTCTTCTAACTATGGGTTCACTTTTAAGTTGTATTTCCTATTAGCATTCATATTGTTTTTTTTTCCCATCCTGGGATCATAGTTTTATTTTTATTTGTTTCGTATTTTATTTTTCCCAGTTACATGTAAAAACAATTTTTTAACATTTGTTTTTAAAACTTTGAGCTCTAGACTCTCCTCCCTCCCCACCTCATCTCCTTCATTGAGAAGGCAAGCAATTTCATTTAGGTTATAATATGTAGACTTGCAAAACATTTCTATAATAGTTATGTTGCAAAAGAAAACATAAACTTCCAGAAAAAATAAAGAAAGGTTTTTATTTTAAAAGTATGCTTCCATCTGTATTCAGACACCATCAGTTCTTTCTTTGGGCATAGATAGAATTTTTCATCCTAAATCTTTGAGACTTGTTTTGGATCATTGCATTGCTGAGAAAAGCTCAGTCATTTATTTGCAGCTGACCATCATACATTATTACTGTTACTTTATACACAGTATATTTCAATTTACATCAGCTCATGAAAGTCTTTCTAGATTTTCTTAAGAGCATACTGCTCTTCATTTCTTATAGGACAACAATATTTCATCAAAATCGCTTATCACGTTTTGTTCATTCACTTCCAAATTGATGGACATCTCCTTAATTTCCAATTCTTTGCTACTCAAAAAGGCTGCTGTAACTAATTTTGTACATATTTCTTTTCCTCTTAAAAAAAATCTCTTTTGGGATGCAGACTTAGTAATGGTATTCCTAGTTCAAAGAATATTCATAGTTTTATAGCCTTTTGGGTATAGTTTCAAATTGCTCTTCAGAATGGTTGCATAAATTCACAATTCTATCAACAATGCATTAATTTCTCATGTTTTCCATATCCCTTCCAAAATTTGTCATTTTCCTTTACTGACCTATTAGTCAATCTAATAAATATGATGTAGTATCTCAGGATTGTTTTAATCTGCATTTCTCCAATCAATCCAATCTTTGCTGGATAAGTGATTCTTAGTTGTAATCCTAGATCTTTTGTCCTCTGCAGTAGTATATATTCCAATCCCTATGATTCATTAATGTAAAAGTTGCTAAAATTTATGTAATTCTGACTGTGGTTTCATGATACTTAAGTTGTTTCTTTCTGGGTGCTTGTAATATTTTTTTCCTTGACCTAGGAACTCTGGAATTGGCTATAATATTGCTGGAAATTGTCATTTTGGGATCTCTTTCAAAAGGTATTTGTAGATTCTTTTGGTTTCTATTTTACCTTCTACTTCTGGAATATCAGGGGCAATTTTCCTTTATAATTTCTTGAAAGATGATGTATAGACTTTTAATTTATTTTTGATAATGACTTTCAGGTAGTCTTATAACTTTAAAATTATCTCTCCTAGACCTATTTTTTCAGTTGTTTATCCAATGAGTTATTTCATAATGTTTTCTATTTTTCATTCTTTTGGTTTTCTCTTATTGTTTCATAAAGTCATTAACTTCCATTTGCTCAATTCTAATTTTTGAGGATTTTTTTTTCTTCAGCAAATTTTTGTGGCTTTTTTCTATTTGGCTAATTTTTAAGGCATTCTTTGCTTGATTGGCTTTTTGTACTTCTTTTATCATTTGGCTTAGTCTCTTTTTTAAAATGTTTAATATTCTTCCATATTTTTTGTGTGTCTCCTTTACCTTGTGTGTCCTTGACTTGTTTTTTTTTAAGTAATTTTCTTGCATCTCTATCATTTCTTTTTCCAGTTTTCCCTCTAATTCTCTTACTTGATTTTCAAAATTAAAAAAAAACCAAAAAACTCTTCCATGGTCTCAGACCAATTCATATTTTTCTTGGAGGCTCTGGATATAGGAGTTTTGACTTTATCTTCTTATTGGTGGGTGTTTTGATCTTCCATGTCACTATAGTAATTTTCTCTTTCCCCGCTGTTGTTTACTCACTTCCCCAGCCTATTTCTTGACTTTTAACTCTTTCTTAAAGTAGGATTCTGCTTGCAGGGTAAGAGGTGCATTATTCCAACCTTCAGAATTTTTGTTTAGCTGTTTTCAGCTTTGAGAGACCTATACGTTTTCAGTTCTATCTAGGTGGTGTGATCTAAGGGGAGAAGTTTAATATGCTTCCAATCTGTGCTCTGGTTTGAGTGATCACAATATCTCTTTTCTGCCCTGGAATTGTAAAAAGGTCCCCTTTCCACTGCAGCTGCAAGCTTTGGTGTGCTAGTGCTTCTTCTTACCCTGAGACTGCCACCTAAGACTGTGATCTGTATTTGAATATGTTCAAAGCAATGGAATCATGCCTCAATACAAGTGCTAGTAAGAGTACTGGAAATAGATGCTGTCACTATTGATTGTAGCTCCCAAGGCCTGCTCCTGGTTTATTGGAACCAGTGCTGTGCTGCCATGACCTGTGCTGTATTTTGCGCTACTCTCACAAAGGTGCAGCAGACCTTTGCTTTTAATATTCTAAGTTGTCTTGGGTTGGAAAATTGTTTCCCTCTTTGTTTTGTGAGTTCTGCCACTTTAGAATTTGTTTAGAGTTATTATTTAAAGATATTTGAAGGGATTTGGTTTCTACCTTTATTCTGCCATCTTGTCCCTGCCATCACATTTTTAAATAAAAGAAAATAATTAACTTATTTTCCTTTTGAATATAGACAAGGAGGCAGACCGAGCAGAGAAAAGTAATCAGAGTGAGAGAGGATATATGATTATTGAAAGGATGACTGGTCTTGTCATCAGAGCACCTAGATTTCAGTCCTGGCCCATAATACTTACTAGTCAAGTGAGGTTTTCAAAGATTGTTGCTGCCCTTTTTGTAGTGGCAAGGAACTGGAAACTGAGTGGATGCTCATTAGTTGGAGAATGGCTGAATAAGTTATGGTATGTAAATGTTATGGAATATTATTATTCTAAAAGTAACTATCAGCAGGATTATTTCAGAAAGGCCTGGAGAGACTTAACAAGAACTGATGCTAAGTGAAGTGAGTAGAACCAAGAGAACATTGTACACAGCAACACAAGATTATGTGATGGTCAATTCTAATGGAAATAGCTCTTTTCAACAATGAGGTGATTTAAATCACTTGCAATGGTCTTGTGATGGAGCGATCCATTTGCACCCAAGTCAGGACTATAGGAACTGAATGTGGATCACTGTAATGTGCTGTTGTCTCCAGAAACTGCCAATCGCTCTCTGGGAGGAGATCTGCTGTCTCAACTGCCGCCAACTCTGACCTCATGTAGAGACTCCTTCTTCCTCCAGAGAGCGGCCTCAGGTCTGGCCCAGACAAGATTCTCAATCTCTTGAGTGCAGCCCTCTTTTATCCTCCCAGAGAATGGGCGTGGGATAACGCAAGGGCTTCTGGGAAAAATTACTTCAACCAATGAACTTGCTCCTCCTAAGCATGTAAGCTCCTCTCCAGGAGTTCACAGGAGTAAAACTCCCCTAAAGGCCACAACTAGAGAATTGTTAAGTACCAACTTAGCACTTAGTAAGAACCTAATATCTCATTATCTCATTAGCACTTAGTAAGAACCTAAGAGATCACAACATAGTATTTTCCCTTTTTTATTGTTGTCTGCTTACATTTTGTTTTCTTTCTCATTTTTCCCTTTTTTATCTGATTTTTGTTGTGCAGTATGATATTTGTGGAAATATGTATAGAAGAATTGCATATATTTAGCATATATTGGTTTACTTGCTCTCTAGGGTAGATGGTGGAAGGAAATGAGAAAGGAAAAAATGGAACACAAGGTTTTGCAAGGGTGAATGTTGAAAATTGCATATGTTTTGAAAATAAAAAACTTTAAAATTAAAAAAGAAAGCTTGCAAGGCACTTTATACATGCCATTTCACTTGATCCTCATAGCAGCCCTGTGAAGTAGGTGCTATTACACACACACACACACACACACACACACACACACACACACACACACCCTTTTTTTCTTACAAATAAAGAAAAGGATAATACAAGTAGAAACCATTTCAGGTAGAATTCCAGGTTGCCTTTCTATGTACTGCTCCATCTAGTGGATAAAAATGGAATTTACTTAAGTGTTCTTAATAGGATCTATAGACAAAGTATAAATATAATGGAATAAATATATACACTTTTGAAAACCTTAAGGTACTATCTAAATGTGAAGTATGATATCATCATCATCATCATCATCATCATTGCCATTATCACTTATCTGTGCAACCATGGACTACTTTCTTAGCTTCTCTGAATTTCAGTTATAAATAGAGTTAATAATTAGGATTCCTCCCTCAGAAGTTGCTATGAGAAAAGTAATTTGTAAACATTAAAACACAAAATGCAATGTGAATTTACTCAGAGAGACTGGTACATTTTTGTTCTCTATATTGTTAAGGTTTCATGATCAAAAACATTTCATTCCCAGATAACCAGCCTACTGGTATCATCCTCCTCCTTCTCCTCTTCCTCTTTTTCCTCCTCCTCCTCCTTATCATCATCATCAACTTCTTCTTGTCCTTGTTCTTCTTGTTTTACTTCTTCATCTCTCTGTTTATCTATTTACCTGTCCAACTAAATATCCCCTATTGCTAGTGCTTTTCTTCTCCAAATCACCTTGTATTTATGTTGAATATACTACCCTTCCTCTCTCTATGTTGTATTCCCCCAATAAAATGATAGCAGAATTTCTTTTACATTTATCTTTGAATTCCCAACACCTCACAAAGTAACTTATAAAATGAATACTTAAGAAATACTTTTTAATTGACGTATTGCTTGGTTGATTTGGTGGGTGAAAATATTCTCTTTTTATTATTAAATACTTGAGAAACAGATTATCTTTATTGGCAGTTGTGATAGACTATACATATTCTGGCTAAATTTCTTTGTAGACATCTATTTATCAAGGACATGAAGATAGCACTAGAAATTGTTCTACGTTAATTTGATGTCAGAGCTTTAGTAAACATTTTCTTTTGGAATGGAGAAAAATATATCTCCTGAAAATTTGGAAATTTAAACTAATCTAAGGTTTTCCAATATTTAGTGAATAACTATGTAGAGTCAGTGTATATTCATGTGATTCACAATCACTTTCTAAGTATGACTTCTTTAGTTGGAAGTGAACCTTGGATTATTACTTCCTTTTTTCCTAGTTCCCCCTTTCTTTTGAGTAACTTGTGAATTATGTTTATTTTAAACTATAGAATGAGCTAAGATTAATTTTCTTTAGAATCTTGTATCAATGCCATTTGAAGTGATTAGATGTAACTGGGAAGGGGCCAGAACTAGGGTTTCTCCAGAGTCTGAGGAAAATTCTCCAGTTATATATGCCAACCTCCCTCATATTTCCTTGCTTTTGCCCAGATCAGACAATATCTGGAGTTTTGTATTCAGTTTTGAGTACAGTGATTTTGAAAGGGAATTGGTGAGCCTATTTTTTCATCTATAAAGTAAAGTGATTGGACTGTATGACCTGTAAGACTCTTTATGACTAAATCTATGATCCTAAGATTTATTTCATTAAATGATCCATAAACACCTAAAGGTAAATTCTATAGTTTCCAGAGTCCCTTCTGAAACTCTGAAATCAGATGAGGTCATATTTCCATAGACTATGTGTAGCTGGAACAACATGATGGAGTCATTTTCATCTTGGAAAAATCTGTCCTCCATTTACTTTGCATTAGGGACTTGGGTTTGCTGTTTATAGTACAGAAGCTGTGACATTTTGAAGTTTGAAATGACCGGTTTTCCTCTGGGTGGAGATACTCATCCATAAATCCCAGACTATCAATTTGACATGATGCTGAAAATTGATTAAAGCAAGTTTCTTTATTATATAATCTGAAAGCATGTGTGGTTATGAAAGTTTTTATTTAAAAAGCATTTGGAGAATCAGGAACACTGTGCTGACAAACCAGTGTCAAAGATCTCTCTTTAGTATCCCATATCCAATTTTCTTTTCCTGTCCTTTCCATTCTTTAGGGGATTTCTCAAAAAAAAAACCAATGGCAAAGGTTAAAACTCAGAAACCAATTCAGGTCAAAAACAATGGCTATTGAGACTACGCAGCCATTATCATTGATTTGATGGATCAAGGATAAATGTCCAACTTAGAGGAAAAACTGAGCCTTCACAAAGGAACAAGAAATAATAGAAAACAACCCAATCCCAACTGACCTTTTGGTTTTCAAGGGCCAATTACATACTTGGGTGATAGGAACTAGTAGATTCAGCATTTATCTTGTCAGTAAAATAATAACAGAACCAGAAAGTTCAGACAATTGTACTATTGATTAAATCCTTAATTCTGCCCATATTAACATGTGGATATGCTGTTCTTCTAGTTAGTTTGTTTCAGCTTTCTTTCTAATTAAAAATTAAAAGGCCATTCTTTTGTCACACTCAGTACTGATTAGACTGGAGAAAATCTCATATACAGCCATATAAATTGGAGCTAGCTAAAATGAGGGAATTTGGATATGAGTCAGCAGAGAATTCTGAAAATAATTGATTTGTTGGATGTCAATGTCTATATGGAGAAATCAACAAAAATTAGAGGACTAAAACCTTCCCTAATGTAGGTAGTGACAGATCTGGTTGCTAAATTTGTGTCTTGCAAGGGTACTACATTTCCTATCTGCCCCCAAATGTCACCTACACTGGCCTGACTTGTAACTTTCCCATCTACATAAATGTAAATGTGAATAATAATAATAGACTAAATGACACAATATTACTAATAGATTAGATTAAATGAGGACCTTGAATCTAGGAGAGTTCAGTCAAAATGAAGAGGCAATTTGAGTAATCCTTTAGATCCTGCTTGATTAGGAAAAGCTGTTTCTATGAACAGAGCTGGAAGAGATTTTAGAGGTCACCTAAGTCTAACATCTTCAATAGGTGCAAAAACTGAGATTTAGAGTGATTAAATGATTGGTTTAAGGCCAAATAGACATATGGATTTGAATTTTGTAGTCCAAACCAAGGGATATTTCCATTCTATCTCACTAAGTAAACATCTAGGTTCTTGGGGAAAAAAGGATATAGCATCCTATACTCAATGAGAATAATAGAAATAAACTTTGAGTAGCATTACATGGCCAAGTGTGTGTATGTATGTTTGTGTTTGTGTGTGTTTATGTGTGTGTGTGTTTATGTGTGTGTGTGTGTGTGTGTGTGTGTGTGTGTGTGTGTGTTGGGGGGCAGCATAGGTACAGCAAGACAGACAACTGTAGGATGTTTTAATATAGTTGTGTAAGTTTTTGGAAGAGTTGAAAGTGAGAAAAAAGAAAGAGGGCACTTTGAAGTAAGAGGCACGTAAGAACAAAATCTTGATAAAACAAAATTGTTTGTCAAAGAGTGGTCTACGATTAGCATCCTCCATCTCCACTGAAAAGAAAGACAAATTACAGCATTAGGTTAGATGTATCAATGAATTTCTTAATGGGAAGAGTTGCTAAATGAGGCTGTATGAGGAAAATGGTTAACTATTTTTTCTGAAGGTCTTTAATTAAGGGATATATTCTCATTTCCAAGTAGGGTGGAGGGGAGAGGTAAGCCATTCAATGAAGAGATAGATTTTTTAAATGCATTCTCTTATATATATATATTTTTTATTCTGAACCTAAAAAATACCAGCAGATAAACATTTCCATACAAGGAACAGAAAATAAATTTTATGAAACCTGAAATTTCCTGCAGCTTGTTTCCCCCCCCCCATAGTTTCATTTCCTATAGTTTTTTTTAAGCATATATAGTCAATTAATCATGTTAGATCCAAAACACACTCATTTTCTGTATTGTCCTCTGAACTCTACCTCCCTGAACTCTTCAGTGCTTTTTTCTTTAAATTCTTTCTATGGAGAATGTATTTTTAGCTTTTTTCAAATAATTTCTCTGTATGTCTTGGTATAACTTTCAACTATTTTATATGTTTTGGTAATTATTTTGAATGGAATTTCTCTTCCTATCTTTTTATACTGAATTTAAAATATTTCATTTGATGATCTCAACAGCTTCTGTGGATTCAATGATCATATCCATGCTGATGATTTTCAAATTTACTTAGTTAGCCTAACCTCTCTTCTTACTTTTGGTCTCACAACTCTAATTGTTTTTTGAATGGGCATTTTAAACTGGATGTCATGAAGACATCTTAATCTCAGCATGTAGAAAACTGAATTTATTATATTTTCTCTCAAATATTTCCTTTATCCCAATACTGCTAAGAACACTATCATCCAGTCTTGAAATCTAGGTATCATCATTATCTTCTGTTGTCCCCCCTCACCTCCTCATATCCAACATATTGCTAAGACTAATCAATTTTACCATCCCACACTTAGGTATCAAAATAATATTCCTAAAGGACACTTGTGATTATATTATCTGACACCTGAATGAACTCCCTTACATACTCAAAAGACTCTGTTTTCTCCCTATCATCTTCAGGATCAAATATAAAACCCTGTGTTTGGCATTCAAAATTGTTCATAAATTTCTCCTACTTTTCCAATCTTTTTATACATTACTCACTCTCCCATACTCTGTGATCCACTGACACAATTCTGTTCCTTCCCAAGATATTCTTCCTTCCAATTCTGTAATTCTGTTTTTTTTTCCCCATTGACTGTCATCCATGTCTGAAATGTTCCCCTTCACCTCCATATCTTTTCTTTTTATTTTTTTAAGGACCATCAGCTTAACTCCCACTTTCTATGAAGTTTCTTTTTAATGAGATTGTCTTCTCTGCTGATTTAAAAAAAATTACTGCTTATATTTATATCTTCTTTCAAAGTCGTTTGTATCTTGTCTCTCCCATTAAATTGTCAGCTTCTTGAGAGCAGATACTGTTGTTTTTTTTTTTTTTTGTCTTTCTCTTTATCTGCATTGCTTACTTAGTACAATGCCTAGCACATATTAGGTACTTGATAAAGTATGATTAGGTAATAACTCTAATTTATTTTTTATCTATTTAATTTTTAAGTGTAAGATTTTAGGTAGTCAAGTATATTATGGAACAGTAGAAATTTCACTTAATGTGAAGTCAATGGACCTATATTTGTATACCAGCTGTATGATCTTGAACCTTCTTAAACCTGAGTAATATCTTTCTTAAATTTCCTACATCTTATCGTTTTGTGATTTTGTTTCCCCTAAAAGTATCAATCATGTTTTATTTACCCTTTCTTTCCCCCACCTTTTTTATTCCCATTGGGTGTTACTGCTTTTCTGATCTTCTGGATTACAAATTTGGCAAAGCATACCTTAGAGCCTAATGTTTGGTATAAAATGTGCAAAATGAGTGGGTGCTAGAGAATAAAAATTCAGAAAGAAAGAACCAAAAATAAGGAGGTGGGAAATGTAATTAAAGAAAAGTTTGTTCAGAGAACATATCTCATGCACAAAAAATAATGTTTTTCTTTTATTTTTTGCTTTGATAAGTAAATCAGATGGCTCTGTGATCTCATTAGATAAGGATATATATAATTCATAAGTACAGATGATAGATCATTCAGGCCCCACTGTATCAGCATTTTTTAATTTAAAACATTTAATCAATTAAAATTAAATCATCCCAAATTTAATTAATTTAATTAAATTGGATGATGAGATTATTTTTTTAATTTCCCTCATTCTTCCATTAATCATCCAGAAAGAATACACCCAAAGTATCAAAGGAAGAACACTTTGCAAAATGTTTATGTCCTTGGCACACAATAGATGGTATATAAATACTTTTTTCCTTTTCATTCCTCTATATTGGCCTCACCTCTGATACTGGTATCTCACTCTGAAGGTCCAACTGTTATCCCTTATAATTGTGTGATAGGCCCATCCATTTTCCCAATTACAAATTCCTAGATGATATTTTTAAGCCATTAACAAATCAACATTAATTTATTAAATATTTACTATATTCCAGTCATCATGCTTGGCACTGGTGAAAGAAAAACGATGAAAGGAATAATTCTCACCCTCTCCTCAAGGAGTTTAGATTTTAATTGGAAAGATAAATTTTGTATAATATACACACATACCCATATACACATATGCACATATCTACATGTATAAAGAGTAAACACACATAGAATAATTACAAAATAAACACAGATTAGTTTGAGAGAAAATATATTAGAAATGGGAGGGGAAAATTGAAAAGATTCAGGCAAGTTGATACTTGAATTGTTTCTTGAAAGAATAAAGAGAGTCAATGAGGTTGGGCTGAGGAGTATTTCAAATACTATTAGTGAAGACTTCAATTCTGATGTGATTTCCTCACTGTTAACTGCCATGGGTTGACATTCCAATTCTATTAACTCAATTGACATCAATATATTTTAAGAAAGCGTGTTTACTGAGAAAAGATAGAACAGAAGTACAAGTATTTCCTTCACAGTCCCAGGGGGCAACTAGATGGTGAAATGAATAGAATGGAAGGTCTGGAATCAGGATAACCTGAGTTCAGATCTCAGATACTTAGTAACTGTATCCCCTGAGCAAGTCACTCAACCCTGTTTGCCTCATCTCATCTATAAAATGAATTGGAGAAGGAAAATGGAAAAGGAAATCACTACAGTGATCAACAATAGATATCTGCTGAGAAAACCCCAAATGGCATTGTGAACAGTCAACAATGACTGAAATAACAACCACGGGAATTCTCTGTCCTTGATACTTGGGGACAGTGGGATCAAACTTGACACAGTTTCCTCTTAGCTGTGGTTCCACCAATTTCACTTCCAGATATTCCTTAACTATGGGACAAATTCTTCTTTTAGCTACAGCTGGGGTGAATCAAACAGGTTATTCAGCACTTTATTCCTCACCATTAGCATCTAGCAGA
Organism: Sminthopsis crassicaudata; assembly: GCF_048593235.1. Lineage (NCBI taxonomy): Eukaryota > Metazoa > Chordata > Mammalia > Dasyuromorphia > Dasyuridae > Sminthopsis > Sminthopsis crassicaudata. The sequence continues at coordinate 592,810,455 of NC_133617.1, forward strand.
TTGTAGATGGATTCCAAATTCCTACTTCTAGTGGCTTGTTTTCCTGACTTTTTGCAGATCACAAGATCAAAAGCACTCCAAATATCCTTTATCTAAATGCACAAAGAATGTATACAACAAAGATATAAAGAACAGGTTTATGAATTCAGAGGCCATAATGCAGCATCCTTAGTAGGAAAGATTATGTCTAAAGATCTCTTTCTCCACCAAAGACTTGGGCTTTGGTGAATGCAATAAGAAGCTAGGACCTTCTTACTTTGATAGGTTAGTGATGTTTCAATGCCCTCCAATTTTGGCTATACAGTCAGTCAATAATCTATTTACCAGTGGATTAGCAGACCACAAACAATTATGGAATGCCTGCACATATTTCTAAATGGGGAAGTAGGGTCCTTTAATTGCGTAATTCAAACCTTTTCAGAAGTAGATTCTCAAGTGTCTTCCACATGTGAATTATATAAGCTAAGCATGCTATGTATGGTCACCAACCTTCTCCCATTACTCCATAAAAAAATGAAATCATTTAATTATTACAGCAACCCTTTAAAGTAGGTGGCATTACTATTACCTTTTAACAGGTGAGGAAATTATGACTCAGGCTGGATATTTTTAATTTACTTGATTCCAAATCCAATGCTCTATGCATAACCCTCATAATAATCCTACAACTAATTTATCTCAAAAATTGCAAAATAGCATATAAGGGAAATTTATAATAAATTTATAATAAAATTGAGGTGCTATTTTTGGTGATAATTAAATGTAACTATTGGCCCTAGATATAAATGAAGTTTTAAAAGCAAGATCTGATGTTGGTTAAAGGCAGGTGATGTTTTGTCAATTTTCCATGTTGTCTCCTGTAAAATTTATGGAGGAAAAAAAACTTCAAAAATTTAAAAATTCAAACATTTTTCTTCCTAATACGAATTTTCTATTAATACCACAAAATTTTAGGCCTGTCTCTTCCTCTACAAAGGGGTTAGATGGGAATAGATCATCTCTAAAATCCTTTTCCAACTTTGAAAGCCTATTGTGCAGTTTTCTGCCTTTTTCTACTACCACATGCCTATAGAAATTACAGCAACCCAATGATCATTATTTATCTAGTTCTATCTTGCAGTTGTAATTTCCATTTATTTACAAGAGTATTTAGCCCCAGGAAGAAAACAAACCAAAAGGGATTTTAAAAGATTTATGGACTTAAAATTGTTCTGAAAAACTCTCATTCAGTGACATCTGACCTTTACCTGAGGAAAAGCCAACTCCAGAGTGTATACAGGGGCTACTAAGTAAGAAAATCAGAGGCTGTCTCTTAATTCTCAATTGTATTCCAGGGGAGGGAGAGTGAGGTCTACATATATCATGAAAGGTAGCTATAATAAATAGGTAAAACCAGGTGCATTCTTTTTAGGAATTTACTGCAGTAAATTTATGCTACAAACCTGAAAGAACATCTTCATAAGTTGAGACAGTATGGTACAACTGAAACATTATTGGAATAGGTATCAGAAGACCTAAATTCTAGCCCTAGTTTTGCCATCATTTATTATGTGACCTCTTGAACATGAAATTTCACTTTGTCTTAGTACAATAATCTTTTATATATATTTGACTTCTTTTTTTTTAAATTAAAGCTTTTTTGTTTTTTAAACAGATGCATGGACAATTCTTCAACATTAGCCCTTGCAAAACCCTGTGTTCCAATTCCTCCCCTTCCCTCATGCCCTCTCCTAGATGGCAAATAATCCAAAATATGTTAAACATGGTAGAAATATATGTTAAATCCAATATATGTACATATATTTATAAAATTATCATGCCACATAAGAAAAATAGCAGCAAAATAAACTGCAAGCAAACAACAACAAAAAGAGTGAAAATGCTATGTTGTGAACCACACTCAGTTTGCACAGTCCTCTCTCTGGGTGTAAATGGCTCTCTTCATCACTGAACAATTTAGATTGGTTTTGATCATCTCATTGTTGAAGAGAGCCATGTAGAATAAAAATCTTAAAGCCAAAAGGGGTTATAGAGTTTATTTAGAATAACATTCTTATTTATGAAATGAGGAGATATAAGCCATTATTTTCTTCATGTATAAAATGATGGGATTGAATTAGATCATCTGGAAATCCTTTTTATATCCAACAACATTCTATAAATCTATTTTGTTTCTAGAAAGTTACTTAGGGACTCAAATAAATTGATCCATTTAGTAACTATATCTACTTATGGTTTCTTTCAGGAGCTCTTTGTACCTTCAAAAAGAAGACATCTATCATTTTGACCTTCATTGTCCTTTAAAATTTGAACAATTTTTGTGTAAGATATGAGTGTGTGTGTGTGTGTGTGTGTGTGTGTGTGTGTGTGTGTGTGTGTGTCTTGAAGGGAGAATAATAAAAAGGGGAGAGGTTTATATTCTTGCTTTTAAAAATAAAAACATGAGAAATAGTCAAAAACTTGCATTACTTTGTGAAAGAATTGGACCAATTTTACATGATGACATTCTTTCCTTTTATGAGTTACCTGGAAAACTGTGGATTTTTTTTCCAGTTTGGCAAATTTGTTACAGAACCTAAGTCATCTATCACTATGTCACAAAGTAAATAGAATACTTCTCTTTAAAGTCTTGCCTGGAGGTTTGCAAGTGTTTCTTAGAATAAAGGATTAGTGAAGCAGGGGATTGCAGGTGCCCTGGCCCAATGCTTTTTGTTATATAATTTTCCTTCCAAGGTCACTATTAACATCTTCCTCCCCAAATCCAATCCTTAGGTTGGAGAAAAGGAGGAGTGAAGTAGAAAAACTATCTATGAAACTATAGCAATAATCAAGATGAGAGTAAATGTGGACTCAAACTTGAGTAAGAAAAGTGTAGAGTGAATAAAATTTGACACATGATTTGGAGTGGATGTGAAAGGAAAGGGAATAATTGACATTGTTTCAATGTTACAACTTAGATAACTGGGAGAATGTTGTAGCCAATTTTATTCCTATTTCTCTTCCTGGAATGCCCTACTCACCCACTGTCAATCTGAACTTGCACTTGCTTTCTTCATGGCTTATCTCAAATTCAATCATCTCAATGAAACCTTCCCAAATTAGCCTAGTCCAAATGATCTTTGTTTTTTCTAACAATTCTTTGCCTTGGGCTGCCTTTTTTATATTGTCTGAGGATCTTATTTCCACCACAGATATTCCTCACTTATTTTTTATGGTTTCTGAAATTCACATTTTCATTTGACTAGGTCGGAGATATTAAAATGTCAATTTAATAAAAAACTAACATATTGACTCAGTGATATCAATTATTAATACCTTAATCCAAATTGAAGTAAACCTGAAAAACAAATCTCTCAATATATATCTCTTCAAAATTCTGGCAAGACTAATGCTCATATTATATATATCTAAAAATAATTTCTTTTCCTGCATTTTAAGTTCATTATCTTTATGATATATATGAGCAATTGAATGACATATTTCATTTTTATTCCTTTGGTCTTTTCATTGTGTTGATCAGAATGAAAAATCTTTTGAAACTGGTTTTCTCTGTAATGTTATCATTATATTAACTGACCTAAATCTGCTTGCTTTGCTTTGCATCATATTATAGAAGTTATTCAAGTTTCCTCTGAATTGTCTATTTCATCATTTTTATGGCACAATAATATTCTATTACAGCCACATGCCACATTTCATTTAGTCATTCTCCCAATTGGAGGATACATCTTTAGTTTATAGTTTTTGATTAGTATGAAAAGAAAATCCTATAAATATTATTTATATGTATATATATATGCCAATATATATATATATATATATAAATGTATATATATATTTATATTATTTCTTTGATTTCTTTGAATTATAGGCTCAATAGGGCTATATATCTAAGATTATGTACAATTTGGTAACATTCTGAGTATAATTCCAAATTGCTTTCTAAAATAACTGGAGCAATTCACAACTCCACCAACAGTGCTTAAATCTACCTATTGTAAACTTTAATTTTAAAAATGCTCTACAAATGTTAATTCATTTGAACATCTTAGTGACTGAGGTAGTTAATGTGTCTATTAATTTTCCCATTTTACAGATAACTGAATTGAGATCCAGAGAGGCTAGTTAGAAGGTGTTATAACTGAGGTAGTTAGAAGATTATGTTCAAGTGACTTGCATCTAGCAAAGATACCATATGCCACTGAGAATATTGATTGCAAAACAGGCCCAAGGGAAATAGCATATTTGCAAAAATATCAAAAACCTTATAACATCAGAAGCATGAATAATACTTTCATATGTATACCGTGGTCACACATCTTCCTACATATATGTCTTTCTATGTATATGCCATGGCTACATGTGTTCTTATGGGGATATAATATGTGTATTCTCTCTCTGCACAATTCTTATTTATATTTTTGAGAGAGTATGCATACTCCTAGGTTTATGCAAGAAATATTTTTATTGTTACTTTTTATGGTGTTATTTTATTAAATGAGTATACTTTGAACTAATTATGTGCTCTTTCTGACTGGTAAAGTTCAGAACATCAATTGGAGGACCCTGAATGAATATGGAACTACACAATTATCAGGGAGCTTGAATAGAAATTATTTATAAGTATTCAAAGAACAGCTGAAGAAGAGCAATCATATTGTTAATATTCAATAAAGAGAACTTGCATCTGTCTGATGCAGTCTCTTTCCTCTTGTCAAGGGAATTATCTAAATCATACAGTAGATTTATCTCTATGTTCCTTTTCCTGATCTTTATGGGTGCATGTATTTTAATCTTCTCTTTGTAAATATTTTCAATATGTTTAATATGAGCAAGTTCTTCATGTGAAGTCCATGTTGATTCAGTTTGAACCTATGTCCTTTTGTGAATCTGGATAGCCACTGGCAGCTTTTTCAATAATAGTCCATGTTCTTTTTGTTTATTTGGCTTGAGTTAATTACTTTGATTTCATTGATATAGTGAATTCCCAAAATGGAAACTCTCTTTAATAAAGTAGATTTCACACATCATGGTCTTCAAGAAATACCTGGAGTAATGAAAAGTTAATTCAAATACCCAAGGTCAAACAACTAATATGTATCAGATATAAGATTTGACTCTAAATCTTCTGCTTCCAAGGCTGGTTGTCTATTGATTATGCCATATTATCTCTCAGAAACTTTTTACTTATATAAAATACCATCTGTGAAACCACCTGTATAAATTGGGAAATTGCCTTACACACACACACACACACACACACACACACACACACACACACACACACAAGTGTGTGTGTGTGAATATATATATATATGTATATATATTATATATATATACATATATATATATATATATATTCATTCCTCAATAGGTATATATGGTCATTGAAAAAACAAATTTTGTTTCCATTTTATCAAATGAGCCATGAGAGGAATGGTCATTAAAGAAATGTGTAGTGATTCCACTGTTCATAGACATTCCCACTGAATACCCTTTAATCCCTTGTCAACTTTGTTACTGGAAACTGTATTCATTTCTTTGTCCTTCCTTTTTTAGGTTCATCTATGTTTTGATAAAATCAAAAATGGCAATACAATGCATTTGTGTTTATATGTTTTAAAATCCAAATCGTGAAATTAATCATTTGTATGAAAATTTATTTTTTTCTGTCATCTGAAAGCTAGTGACAGTTTCACTTTGAATTTAGAATAACATTTTCAAATGCATGTCCCCTGGAATAGTAACATGTCTTCCCCTCTTTTTTCAGGTAATGGCAATGACTTTTGTTATGTGGAATGTTACTTTTCCATATTTATGTTATGATAGGCATGGTGGAGGGGAGGAAGTGGTATTAGTCAGCAAATACTATCTCCACTTCTCTTCTATAACAAGAGACTTTTGAGGGAAAGAGAATCTTCATTTTGACAAAGATTTCTAGAAAGATCTAAGCTTTCTCGAGGTTATAGGTTAGCTTCTTTTGGAAGCAATTGTGACTTTTTTTATAAAGCCTTTGATTTTCAAAACATGCGTAAATAATTTTCAATATTCACTCTTGAAAAACCTTGTTTTCTAAATTTTTATTCTTCCCTTCTCCCCCACTCCTACCCCTAGACGACAGTCTAATGTTAAATGGGAGCAACTCTTTTGACATATATTTCTACAATTATTAAGCTGCACAAGAAAAATCAGATCAGAAAAGAAAAAAAGTACAAGAAAACAACAACAAAAAAGGGACAATACTATGTGATTATCCACATTCAGTCCCCCATAGTCCTCTCTCTGGATGCAGATGGCTGTCTTCATCACAAGACCATTGAAATGGGTGTGAGTCACATCATTGTTGACGAGAACCATGTCCATCAGAATTGATCATCGTATAATCTTGCTGTTGCTGTGTACAATGGTTCTGCTCATTTCACTTAGCATCATTTCATGTAAGTATTTCAAGGCCTTTCTGAAATCATCCTTCTAATAATTTTAATAGAAAAATAATATTCCATAACATTCATGTATCATAAGTTATTCAGCCATTATTCAACCAAAGGGCATCCACTCAGTTTCCACTTTCTTGCCACTACAAAAAGGACTGGCAAAAACATTTTTGCACATATGGGTCCTTTTTTTCCTATTTTATGATTTCTTTGGGATACAGGCTCAGTGGAGACACTGTTAGATCAAAAAGTATACATGATTTGATAGTCTTTTGGGCATAGTTCCATATTGTAATCCAGAAGGACTAGATCACATCACAACTCTGTTAACAATGTATTAGTGTCACAGTTTTCCCATATCCCATCCAACATTCATCATTATCTTTTCCTGTCATTTTAGACAATCTGAGAGGTATGTAGTGGCACTTAAGCATTATCTTAATTTGCATTTCTCTGATCAACAGTCATTTAGAGCATTTTTTCATATGATTTGGAAATGGTTTAATTTCTTCATCTAAAAATTGTATGTTCATATTCTTTGAATATTTTTGAATTGGAAAATGACATATTCTTATAAATTTGAATAAATTCTCTACATATTTTAGAAATGAGACATTTCACAGAAGCCTGGAATGGAAATTTTCTCCCCAGTTTATTGCTTCCCTTCTAATCTTGTCTGCATTGCTTTTGTTTATACAAAAACTTTTTAACTTAATATAATCAAAGTTATCCATTTTGTATTGCATAGTATTCTACTTTTTTGCCACAAATTCTTTGCTTTTCCACAGATCTGAGATGTAGACTATCCTTTATTCTTCTAATTTGCTTGTAATACTAATGTTTATGTCTAAATAATGAATCCATTTCAACCTTATCTCCAAATAAAACCCTCCAGCACACAAGGCTCTCCTATAAGAAATTATAAAAGATCTTAAAAGAGGGCTAGGAAAAAAATTAGGGAAAGGAAAGAGAAGCTATGTAAGAGAGTATGGAAAAGGCATATAACTCATTAAAAGAAAGATTTGATAAAGTGTAAAAAGAATAGAACCTCCTGAAATGTGAATTGGAAAAGATAAAGAACTCCCAGAAAAGTAGGATTTGTGAATTATAAAAAGAAAATAATTCATTAAAAATTTAGTGAAATGGAAAAAAAAATTCCATGGAGCAAAACAACTTATTTAAAAACTCAATTGGACATAAACAAAAAGAAGTAAAAAAAAAACTAATGAAGAAAATAACTCATTAAAATTCAGAACTGAACAAATAGAAATGAATGATTTATTGAGACATAAAGAATCAGTCAAGCAAAAACAAAAAATGAAAAAAATAGAAAAAATGTTAAATATCTACTTGAAAAAATAACAGAACTGGAAAACAGATCTAGGAGAGATAATCTGAGGATTATTGGACTTCCCAAAAATTATGGTGAAAAAAGAGCCTAGACACTATTTTATAGGAAATAATCAAAGAGAACGGTCCAGATGTTATATTATCAGAAGATAAAATTGGCATTGAAATAATTCATTGAACACCTTCTGAAAGAGACCCCAAAATAAAACCTCCAAGGCATGTTGTGGCTAAATTTTAGAACTATCAGACTAAAGAAAAAATATTACAAGCAGCCAGGAAAAAAAAAAAAACAATTTAAATACCGAGGAACTACAATAAGGATCACTAAGGATCTAGCTGCTTCCACATTAAAGGATTGCAGGACTTGGAATATGATATTCCAAAAGGCAAAAGAACTTGGAATGCAGCCAAGAATAAACTACCCAGCTAAACTGATCATTTTCTTCCAGGGAAGAAGATGAACATTCAATGAAAACAGGTGAATTCCATTTATTCCTAATGAAAAAACCAGAGTTAAACAAAAAAATTGGCCTCCAAATATAGGACTCAAGAGAAGCATAAATGATGAAAAGAATTCTTGAGATCTGTATTTCTGTTATGGGTATACATAAAGAGTACATGTATAATTTAATTTCATTGTTATAATATAAAAAGGGAAATAGAAGTGGAAAAGGGATTGTATCAGAAAAAGGGAAAAGGGGAGATAAAAAGAGGGAAATTACATCCCATGAAGAGTCAAAGGAAACCTATCATATCTGAGGTAATTAAGGGAGGGGGAGGGACATTGTGTGAATCTTACACTCATCAGATTTGGCTCAAAGAGAAAATATTAGACATATTTAGTTTACAAAGAAACTTCTCTCACCTCATTAAAAAGTGGGAGAGGAAAAGAGAAAAGGAAAAAAAGTAGGCTAACTAGAGGGAATACAGAAAAAATAAGGGAAAGTATAAGAAAGAGGGAGGGACTCAAAGGGGATAGGAGGAATTCTAAAGAGGGAGAGTTATGTGAGACAAGTGGTTCTTATAAGTTTAATATTGGGGACAAGTGTAAGGGGGGAAAGAAAAAGAAAAATATAATGTGGGGATAATAAGATGGCAGGAAATGCAGAATTAGTAGTTTTAACCATAAATATGAATGCGATGAACTCTCCCATAAATTGGAGAAGGACAGCAGACTGGATCAAAAGCCAGAATCCTGCAATATGTTGTTTACAGGAAACACACTTGAAACAGGGTGCTACATACTGAGTAAAAGTAAAAGGCTAGAGCAGAATCTATTATACTTCAGGTGAAGTAAAAAAAAAAAAAAAAAAAAAAAAAGCAGGGGTAGCCATGCTTATCTCAGATCAAGCAAAAGAAAAATTGATCTAATTAAAAGAGATAAGAAAGGAAATTATATCTTGCTAAATGGTAGCATAGAGTTTTAAGCAATAGCAATACTAAACATATATGCACAAAGTGGTATAGTATCTCAATTTCTAAAGGAAAAGTTAAGAGAGTTTCAAGAAGAAATAGACAGAAAAACTGTAATAGTGGGAGATCTAAACCTTCTACTCTCAGAATAATATAAATCAAACCACAGAACAAATAACAAATAAGAAAGAAGTTAAAGAGGCTAATAGAATATTTTAAAAGTTACGTATAATAGATCTTTGGAGAAAACTGAATGGACACAGAAAAGAGTACACTTTCTTCTCATCAGTTCATGGAACATATACAAAAATTAACCATATATTAGGACATAAAGAACTTAAAATTAAATGCAGAAAGGCAAAAATAGTAAATGTATTCTTTTTAGATTATGATGCAATAAAAACTACATTCAATAAAAATCCAGGAGAAAGAAGACTAAAAAGTAATTGGAAACTAAATAATCTCATCCTAAAGAATGACACAATTAATAATTTCATCCAAGAGAATGAGACAACATATAATAATGAGACATAATATAATATATATAGATATAGATATATAGATGTAATATAATAATGAGACAACATACCAAAATTTGTAGGATGCAGCCAAGCAATAATAAAGGGAAATTTTACATCTCTAGAGCCTTACTTGAATAAAATAGAGAAAGAGAAGATCAATAAATTGGGCTTGCAACTAAAAAAGCTAGAAAAAGAGCAAATTAAAAATCCACAATTAAATGCTAAACTTGAAATTCTAAAAATAAAAGAAGAGATTAATAAAATTGAAAGTAAAAAAAAAACTATTGAAATAATAAATAAAACAAAGAGTTGGTTTTATGAAAAAATGAACAAAATTAATAAATCTTTGGTAAATTATATTTCAAAAAGGATAGAGAAAAATCAAATTGTTATTCTTAAAAATGAAAAGAGAGAACTTTCCACTAATGAAGAAGAAATTAGAGCAATGATTAGAAGTTACTTTGCCCAAATTTATGCAATAAATTTGATAGACTAAGTAAAATGGAAGAATACCTACAAAAATATAGGTTGCCCAGATTAACAGAGGAGGAAGTAAATAGCTTAAATAGTCCCATTTTAGAAAAAGAAATAGAACAAGGTATTAATCAAATCCCTAAGAAAAAATCCTCAGGACCAGATAAATTTACAGGTGAATTCTACCAAACATTTAAAGAGCAATTAACTCCAATACTATATAAACTATTTTTAAAAATAGGGAATGAAGGATTCCTACCAAATTCCTTTTATAACATTGACATGGTACTGATACCTAAACCAGATAGGACAAAAACAAAGAAAGAAAATTATAGACCAATCTCCCTAATGAATATTGATGCAAAAATCTTGAATAAAATATTAGCAAAGAGATTACAAAAAAAATCATCCCCCAATTATTATACACCATTACCAAATAGGATTTATACCATGAAGGCAGAGCTAGTTCAATATTAGGAAAACAATTAGCATAATTAACTATATCGATAAACAAATTAACAAAAACCATGTAATGGTTTGTAATGCAGAAAAGGCATTTGATAAAATCCAACATCCATTCTTATTAAAAACACTAGCGAGTTTAGGAATAAATAAACTTTCCCTTAAAATAGTAACATCTATTTAAAGCCATCAGTAAGCATCATATGTAATGGAGATAAGCTGGAACCATCCTCAATAAGATCAGGTGTGAAACAAGATTGCCCACTATCACCATTACTATTCAATATTTTATTAGAAATGCTAGCTTTTGCAAAAAGTGATGAGAGATTAAAGAAATTAGAGTACTTACATCACTAACAAAATGCAACAGCAAGATATACAAAGAGAAATTTGATTTAAAATAACTGCCAATAGTATAAAATATTTAGGAATCTGTTTGCCAAGGGTAAGTCAGGAACTATATGAGTGAAACTAAAAAACACTTTCCACACATATAAAGTCAGATCTAAAAAATATTAAGTGCTCTAGGATAGGTCGAGCAAATATAATAAAGATGACAATACTATCTAAACTTATCTATTTATTTAGTGCTATACCAATCAAACACCCAAGAAACTATTTTACTAGAAAAAAATAACAAAATTCATATGTAAGAACAAAAAGTCAACAATTTCAAGGGAACCAATGGAAAAAAAATCAAATGAAGGTGACCTTGATTTACCAGATCTTTTTTTTTATTAATTTTAGAATTATACATTTTTTGACAGTATATATGCATGAGTAATTTTTTTTATAAAATTATCCCTTGTATTCATTTTTCCAGACTTTCCCCTCCCTCCCTCTACTCCCTCCCCTACATGACAGGCAATCTCATACATTTTACATGTGTTACAGTATAACCTAGATATACTATATGTGTGTAAATCCAATTTTCTTGTTGCACGTTAAGTATTGGATTCTGAAGGCATAAGTAACCTGGGTAGATAGACAGTAGTGCTAATATTTTACATTCAATTTCCAGTGTTCCTTTTCTGGGTGTAGTTGTTTCTGTCCATCATTGATAAGCTGGAAGTGAGTTGTATCTTCTTTATGTGGAAGATATCCACTTCCATCAGAATACATCTTCATACAGTATTGTTGTTGAAGTTTATAGTGATCTTCTGGTTCTGCTTATTTCACTCAGCATCAGTTCATGCAAGTCTCTCCAAGCCTTTCTGAAGTCATCCTGCTGGTCATTTCTTACACAGAAATAATAGTCCATAACCTTCATATACCATAATTTACCCAACCATTCTCCAATTGATGGACATCCATTCATCTTCCAGTTTCTAGCCACTACAAAAAGAGCTGCCACAAACATTTTGGCACATACAGGTCCCTTTCCACTCTTTAGTATTTCTTTGGGATATAATCCTAATAACAGCAATGCTGGGTCAAAGTATATGCACAGTTTGATAACCTTTTGGGCATAGTTCCAAATTGCTCTCCAGAATGGTTGGATTCTTTCACAACTCCACCAACAATGCATCAGTGTCCCAGTTTTCCCACATCCCCTCCAACATTCATCATTATTTGTTCCTGGCATCTTAGCCAATCTGACAGGTGTGTAGTGGTATCTCAGAGTTGTCTTAATTTGCATTTCTTTGATCAATAGTGATTTGGAATACTCTTTCATATGAGTGGATATAATTTCAATTTCATCATCTGAGAATTGTCTGTTCATATCCTTTGACCATTTATCAACTGGAGAATGGTTTGATTTCTTATAAATTAGGGTCAGTTCTCTATATATTTTGGAAATGAGACCTTTATCAGAACCTTTAACTGTAAAAATATTTTCCCAATTTGTTACTTCCCTTCTAATCTTGTTTGAATTAGTATTGTTTGTACAGAAACTTTTTAGTTTGATGTAATCAAAATCTTCTATTTTGTGATCAATAATGATCTCTAGTTCTACTCTAGTCATAAATTCCTTCCTCCTTCACAGGTCTGAGAGGTTGACTATCCTCTATTGATATTTATATATATATATAGTCTATATATATATATATATATATATATATATATATATGTCTATATATATATATATATATATATATATATATATATATATATATATATATATATATATATATATATATATATATAGACTATCCTCTAATCTATTTATGATCTCATTCTTTATGTCTAAATCATGGACCCATTTTGATCTTATCTTGGTATATGGTGTTAAGTGTGGGTCCATATCTAATTTCTGGCATACTAATTTCCAGTTTTCCCAACAACTTTTTTCAAATAATGCATTTTTATCCCTAATGTTGGTATCTTTGGGTTTATCAAACACTACATTGCTATAAATGTACCCTTTTTTGTCCTTTGTATCTAATCTGTTCCACTGATCGACTGGTCTATTTCTCAGCCAATACCAAATGGTTTTGCTGACTGCTGCTATATAATATAAGTTTTAGATCAAGTATACCTAGACCATCTTCATATGACTTTTTTTCTTTAATTTCCTTGAAATCCTCAACCTTTTATTTTTCCATAAGAACTTTGTTGTTATTTTTTCTAGGTCACTAAAATAGTTTCTTGGGAGTCTGATTGGTATAGTACGAAATAAATAGATTAGTTTTGGGAGTATTGTCATCTTTATTATATTCGCTCGGCCTATCCAAGAACACTGAATGTCTTTCCAATTATTTAAATCTGACTTTATTTTTGTGGCAAGTGTTTTGCCAAGGCTAGAGTTTCTAGTACTATATTGAATAGTAATGGTGATAGTGGGCAACCTTGTTTCACTCCTGATCTTACTGGGAAAGGTTGCAGTTTATTTCTATTGCATATTATGCTTACTGAAGGTCTTAAATATATGCTCCTGATTATTCTAAGGAATAGTCCATTTATTCCTATACTCTTAAGAGTTTTTAGTAGGAATGGATGTTGGATTTTATCAAATGCTTTTTCTGCATCTATTGAGATGATCATATGGTTTTTATTAATTTGATTATTAATATGGTCAATTATACTAATAGTTTTCCAAATATTAAACCAGCCCTGCATTCCTGGTATAAATCCTACTTGATCATAGTGTATTATACTGGGGATGATTTTCTGAATTCTTTTTGCTAATATCTTATTTAAGATTTTAGCATCAATATTCATTAAGGAGATTGTTCTATAGTTTTCTTTCTCAGTTTTCAATCTACCTGGTTTAGGTATCAGTACCATGTCTGTGTCATAAAAGGAGTTTGGCAGGACTCCTTCAGTCCCTAGTTTTTCAAATAGTTTATATAACATTGGGGTTAATTGTTCTTTAAATGTTTGGTAGAATTCACATGTAAATCCATCTGGTCCTGGGGATTGTTTTCTGGTGAGTTAATAGCTTGTTTTATTTCTTTTTCTGAAATGGGACTATTTAAGCAACTTATCTCCTCCTCTGTTAATCTAGGAAGCTCATATTTTTTGGGGAAGTCATCCATTTCACTTAAGTTATCAAATTGATTGGCATACAGTTGGGCAAAGTAACTCATTATTTCTCTAATTTCCTCTTCATTGGTGGAAAGATCCCCCTTTTCATTTGTAAGACTAACAATTTTATTTTCCTCTTTCCTTTTTCTGATCAGATTTACAAAGGTTTATCTATTTTATTGGTTTTTTCATAAAACCAACTCTTGGTTTTATTTATTAATTCAATAGTTTTTTTTTTACTTTCAATATTATTGATTTCTCCTTTTAATTTTTGTATTTCAAGTTTGATTTTTGGTTGGGGGTTTTAAATTTGGTTTTTTTCTAGCTTTTTAAGTTGCAGGCCCAATTCATTGATCTTCCCTTTCTTTATTTTGTTCAAATAAACCTCTAAAGATATAAAATTTCCCCTCATTACTGCTTTAGCTGCATTCCACACATTTTCTCATCGTTGTCATTATCTTTTTTTCCATTTCCCTAAATTTTTTAGAGAGTTATTTTCTTTTTCCAATTCAGAAATCCTACTTTTTTTGTGATTTTCTAAACTTTTCTAATTCACAAATTTTATTTCCATGCATCTCCTGTGAATTCTTTATTTTTTCCAACTCAAATTTCAGAATGTTGTTATTCTCTAGCATAGCTTCTCTTTCCTTTCCCCATTTTTCTTCAAACTCTCTTAACTGTTTAATAGTCTCTTCTAGGAGAGAGTTATGTGATGGGAGGCAGGTAGCATTCCCCTTTAGAGTGTTATCTGCTGACTCTCTGCTGTTAACTTCCTTTGTGTTGGATACCCACTCTTTCTCTGTGTAGAAGGAATCAATTGTTTTCTTCAGCTTTTTACTCATGGTTAAAAATCTTTTGGGGCCTGCCCTTGGGGTAAGAAGTTTATTTATTTACTTATTTACCAGTTTCCTCTCAGACCAGATGGATGCACGGCTCCTATGCCTGAGCTAAGAGAGAGCTCTGGGAGAGAGTTCCCCTCCCCCCTCCCTGGAAATGCCTTAGAGGTGATACGACTGCCCTGTGAGGGTTGCCCAGTGAAGGACCCCACTGTGTGTCCTAGCAACTTCCCTGAGGTTTAAGACTGAACAGTAAAAGCAACACAAAGCCCAGCCAATGCGTAACGTGAGGCATGGATATCAGTAGCTGACCTGAAAAGCCCCTGCACTCAAACTGGAAGTGTCTGCCCAGAAACCGTGGTCCCTACTTCAAAGGTTTCTCTTCTCTGGGAATTCCATGGCTGTTAGAGTTCCCCAGCCTCAGGCCAAGCCTGGCTCTATGTGTGTTAAATGTTGTCTCTGGCTGTGTCCCTGCTGTTCAAGCTCTTAACTACCCCAAGGTGAAGCCCAGGACAGCAGAAGGCGGCTTCACAGACATGCCAAGATCTGTTATGTCACTTCTGGATTGGGGTGGTTCTAGGATCTAGCTTTATATTTTAAAGTGGCTTTATTTCTCTTCTGAAGTGCTATTTTATAACAGAGAAGAGCTAACAGCCTGTGTCAGATTCCTCTATCTCAGTGGCTTCTCTGATCCCAGAGTTCTCCCTAACCCGATCGGCACAGTGTGCAAGCACCTAACCGTCTGTGCTGGCCTTTTTTCTTCCTTCTCTTCGAACTGACCTTTTCTGTAGAGACTCCAGAGTCTCTTCAGCTGGTATGTTGTCTTCTAATCCTTGTGGTTTCTATCAGTCCAGCGTTATTTTTGAGTCTGATTTAACTAATTGGTAATGAGGGAAGAAGGGAGCTTACATATTTGCGTGTATCTTCTCTGCCATCTTGGCTCCACCTCCTCGCTGTACCAGATCTAAAACTATATTATAAGGTAGCGGTCATCAAAACCATTTGATATTGGCTAAGAAATAGACTAGTTGATCAGTGGAATAGGTTAGGTTCATGGGACAAAACAGTCAATAATTACAGCAATCTAGTGTTTGACAAACCCAAAGATCCCAACTTTTGAGATAAGAATTCAATATTTTACAAAATCTGCTGGAAAAATTGCAAACTAGTATGGCAGAAACTAGGCATTGACCCACACTTACCATCATATACCAAGACAAGGTCAAAATGGGTTCATGATATAGACATAAAGAATGAGATTATAAATAAATTAGAAGAACATAGGATAGTTTACCTCTCAGACCTGTGAAGAAGAAAGGAATTTGTGACCAAAGAATAACTAGAAGTCATTATTGATCACAAAATAGAAAATTTTGATTAAATTAAGTTAAAAAGGTTTTTTGTAAAAACAAAACCAGTGGGGACAGTATTAGAAGGGAAGCAATAAACTGGGAAAACATTTTTATAGCTAAAGGTTCTAATAAAGGTCTCACTTCTAAAATATGTAGAGAATTGACTGAAATTTGTAAGAAATTGAGCCATTCTCCAATTGATAAAAAGTTAAAAGATATGAAAAATTTTCCAATGAAATTGAAACTATTTCTAGTCATATGAAAAAATGCTCTAAATCATTATTGAACAGAGAAATGTAAATTAAGACAACTCTGAGATACCACTACACACCTGTCAGATTGGCTAAGATGACAGAAAAAGATAATGAATGTTAGAGGGGTTGTGGGAAAATTGGGACACTGATACATCGTTTGGTGGAATTTTGAGTGAATCCAACCATTCTGAAGAACAATTTGGAACTATGCTTAAAAAGTTATCAAACTGTGCATAGCATTTGATCCAGCTGTGTTACTACGAGGCTTATATCCCAAAGAGGTCTTAAAGAAGGGAAAGGGACCCACATATGCAAAAATGTTTGTGGCAGCCCTTTTTGTAGTGACTAGAAATTGGAAACTCAATTGGAGAATGGCTGAATAAATTGTGGTGTATGAATGTTATAGAATATTATTATTCTGTAAAAAATGACCAGCAGGATGATTTCAGAGAAGCTTGGAGAGACATGAATTGATGCTAAGTGAATGAGCAGAACAAGGAAACCATTATACATGGCAACAAGAAAATTATACGTTCATCAACTCTGCTGCAAGTGGCTCTCTTCAACAATGAAATAATTCAAAGCAGTTCCAATTGTTCAGTAACGAAGAGAATCAGCTATACCTAGAGAGAGAACTATGGGAAATGAGTGTGGACCACAATATAGAATTTCCACTTTTCTGTTATTGTTTGCTTGCATTTCTGTTTTCCTACTCAGGTTTTTTTTTCTTTCTTTCTAGATCCAATTTTTCTTGTGCAGCAAGGTAACTGTATAAATATGTTAGTTATATTGGATTTAACATGTACTTTAACATTTTTAACATGTATTGGACTACCTGCCATCTAGGGGAGGGGGTGGGGGAAGGAGGGGAAAAGTTGGAACAGAAGGTTTTGCAAGGGTCAATGTTGAAAAATTACCCATGCATATGTTCTGTAAATAAAATAAATAATATTTCTAAAAAAAGATATACTTTTCCTCATTATCTCTTTAATAAAATCTATTTTTACTTTTTCTTTATCTGGGATCAGAATTGCTAGCCCTGCTTTTTCTACTTCAGCTAAAGCATAATGAATTTTCTTCCAGCCAGCAGTATACCTTTACTCTATATGTGTCTCTCTGTGTCAAATGTATTTCTTATAAACAACATATTGTAGGATTTTATTTTCTAATCAACTCTGTTATTTGCTTCCCTTTTTATGGGATAGTGCATCTCCTTCACATTTACAGTTATGAATATTGTTCTTTGATATTTGAGTTGTTTAGTCTTTTTTGGTCATCACCTTCAGATAGGTCAATAATTTTTAACTTGTCTCTTCTTGATTTATTTTCTAGGGCAGCTGTTTTGCCAATGAAGTATTTCACACTTTCTTCCATTTTTTTCATTCTTTTTAATTTGTTTGAAAGAATTCTTGCTACATCTCAAAATCATTAACTTCCATTTTTCCTGAAATTTCTTTTAAAAGTAGAATCAACTTTTTTTTTATTTTCTGAGGCTGGAGTTAAGTGACTTGCCCAGGGTCACACAGCTAGGAAGTGTTAAGTGTCTGAGATCAGATTTGAACTCAGGTCCTCCTGAATTCAAGGCTGGTGCTCTATCCACTGTGCCACCTAAATTTTTAGAATGATTTTTTTTTCCTTCTATACAGGGTAGTTGAATGGTCAATGGTATGGGTTCAGTATACTATAATGTCCACAATCAGTTTCCTTGGCTCTTTCTGTTTTTTCTGAACAGAACAAATTGCCACAGGATCTGTCAATCACTTAGCTAGCTTGAAGGGAAGGAAATATGTGTTTTTTGGTCACTAGATAGCATTTCAGCTTCTTGAGAATAGCATTTTTCTTCTTCCTCCCATTCACCTTCATTCTGTCTTGAGCCTACATGTGATGGTCAATGGAATCTAGCAGGTATAGTCTAAAATTATATTCTTGCCTACAAAAAATTGTATACAAATGCTTAATCTATCTTCATTTAGTTCAAATGTTATTTTCCCCATAGATTACATTTTCACTCTAAATTGCCATGTTATTTATTTTTTAATAAATGTATATTAACATTAAATTACATTTCATTCTGAGTAAGGGAATGGGAAGATATATTTAGACTATAAGGTAATATTAAAACAAAACATAGCAATAAATGTGTTTTATTTATTTTTATTTCAATCATTCAGATAGCAGAGTATAATAATATTAAAACCTAGATTAATCTCTCATTTTCATTCCCATCTTTTCATTCAGTCAAATTATAGAGAATAGAGAGGTAGGAGATTGAATAAAATTAGTGGAAGGTACCTCAGTAATGTTTTGGGAAATGTGGGAAATATCAACTATTTGATAATATCAATTGTAGTTATTAGTTTGGCAATGATCTGATCTCATCTCCATTCCTGAGCTCGTTTATTCTTTGTCTCCATCTCTGGTCCCATCATTTGTCCCCTCAACTCAGTCTCTGCTTCCATTATTCCTGAACACAGAGATTTCAGTTCATGTCCTGTAGTTCCTTATTGCAGTTACAGTAGGCAGTGCACTTACTGCTACCTATGAAATGATAGGAAAAGAATTGAGGTTAGGGCAGCTTTTCCTCCTATCTTTTCCATCTTACAGACTATGCAAACTTCTGGAGCAGAAATCTCATTGCAAAAAAAAAAAAAGAAAGAAACCTGAAGATTCTGGGAAATGCATGACAAAACTTAATTTTGTATTTACTTGATTTCCATGATTTCTAAATCTGATTTTTCTAGTAGTTCTAGAGAATATAGGCTTAAACTGCATATATGCACATATTATCAATTTGTAAATATAGTCTTTCATACATACTATCAATAGGATCTCTACTCATTTTACATGTTGTAGTCTATAAAATTAATTTGGTTAAATTTTTTTCCCTCTATGGATTCTTAGGTCAATCTATTTTAAGTATTCATGTGTCTCTTTGAGTTGATTTCCTAATATTTTGGGTCTTGATGCAGTTAGCATAATGTAATTATAAGTTGAAGAGGGTGTATGTTGTAGATTGTGAAATCGTAGAATAATTTCAGATGTTACCCCTGCCTCAGAGCTCTTATAATACTTTATGTCACTGCAATGTTCTGAAAGTCTTTGAGTAGTTTGAGTAGAATCTTTCTTAGCAGGATGGAGTAGCATAGGTGTTGGAAAAATGTGTCTTACTTCAGAAATAACTAACAATATCTGCAACACAGTTTAATCAGAAGAAAAGTGTTATTGTGTTTAGGAGTTTTCTTTTAACAGTTTCAAAAATTGACCTATCTAGGAAAATAAACTTAGCAAATTCCTAAAATAATGACATGAGAATCACATCAAAAACCTCAGCTAAAGCTTATAATAGGTAGAATTATTTTTGTTCATTTGGAAAAAATACAAATATTTCAAAATGAAACCTTTAATGATCACATTCCCAAACGGTTAAACTGCTTCAGGAGAATCTCATAGCATAGGTTTTATTTATGCATTTCAAGAAGTTCAGACCTATTGGACTGTTGGCAGAGAGTACCAATTGAAAAGAAACTCATTTCTTCTCTGTTCTCCTGCTGATAAACTGTAATTGGTGCCTGATTGCACGGGAGACAGCTTCTTTCTTTTCTGCCCTTTCTGCCCTGATAACCCTGGCTATTTCCTGCCAGGGGTCAGAATAAGCCATCTCTACCAGGGGAAAAGTGCATTTGCCTTGCAGAGCTAAAACACTTCACTGGCATCTTGAAATGTTTCTCATTTGCAATAAGAAATAGATTACATCATGACTGAATTATTTGGAAAGGCTTTGGAGGGCATGTGAAATGTGCCTTTCATAGCAGATAAACAGCATTGCAGAAACAGACAGCCAAATAATTTCCCATCTAGGAAGGAACTTGCCTGGTAACTCAAGAGTCTGAGGTCACTTGTTTTATTTTGCCTCCATCTCATATTATTCAATCAGAGCAATATTGGTCACTGAAACATGGGTTGAAAGGAGACTATGCTCTTTATAGTCTTTTGGGAGAAAGGGGCAGCGACTGTTGTAACTGACTTGCCTTTGAACAACAAGCTTGGATCTTTGGGAGTTTAGTTTGATTTGGGGAATATTTAAAAGTCTATGTTCTTGTTTTTGGAAGCAGATAATGAGATTTCAGAAAACTAAAGGCTTCCTATTTATACTGATAACATAATTTCTCACATGAAATAGCCTAGTAAGTCTGGGATGTAATACCTACTAAAATGTGGCAAGGGATGAGGGAAACTGAAGTAGTAAGGGAAGGACGACCAAACTGATCTGTTCTGTCACCTAGTCTTCCATTTCCTAGGATTATGAGATCATAAGAACTCAGGTTTAGTGTTGTAAGGGATCTTAAAGGTCATATAGTCCAATTGCTTTATTTAATAGAAGATGATACTAAGAGTAAAAAGTGAATCTATTTAACCCAAGTTACACAGAGGCAGAATCCAACATTCTTTTGTATTGTGGTGAGCATCCATTTCCCTTCTTCCAAATACCACCCTGAAGCAAATCTTCCTTATTCTTCCTTAATCTCTACCTCCCTCAAACCTTATTTTTTATTGTGCTCTTAGGAATCCTCTTCTAATGGTAAAAAAATAATAATACTCTTCATCCGTTTTCTTTTCTCTCACTTTTTTTCCCCATTTTCTAGTGTTCACTAAAATATGTTTTATATGATAAATCCCAATGTATCTGGATCCCTCTCCAAGGTGGGCTGTTCTTTCCTTTAAACATTTGATAAAAAAAAAAGTACCAAAAAGAGGATTTAACATACTTCTTGCTCTCCCCTGGGACTTTCAGAGCTTCTTCTGTCACCAACTCAATCTGTTGCTTTAAAATTCTCTCATTTCTTTTTATATCCTCATTGCCATATTGATAAACCTCCAAATCACTCCTTCTTTTCCCCATTGAGTTCAGATTCTTGAATCATAGTTTTTTTTTCTACAAAATAGCCCTTCCTATTTTAATATCTGAACCTCCCAGTTCTTGAGTCACTTCAATTCCTATGACTTTAGACACCAATCTATTTCTGCCATGCAGAAATGCATACCCCCTCTCCAACTTTTAAAATACAAACATCCAGCTCATACATACAAACACACACACACACACATACACATACACACACACAAACATACAAATACACACACATACACATACAGAGTTCCGAAACCATTTAACTGAATTTGCTTTAGAAATCAGGTTTCCTAATTTATATAGATATATGACAGATATAAATGGAGGTTGAATACAAATATTGAAAGCATATATTGTTTAGAAATGGAGAAAAGGAAAAAAGAAGAATTGGATACAGGGGAAATCCAAATCCCCTAAAAAAAAAAACCCAAAATAAAACAGAGTTTAAGGCACATTTGAAATCTTCATTGTGACAAATTAGATTTTCAGATGATGTTTAATGGTTGATTCTAATGTTTCATTAGGGTTGACAATATGAATTTTAATTCAACTTTATTTTTAATTCTGAATTATCTCTCTCTCTCTCTCTCTCTCTCTCTCTCTCTCTCTCTCTCTCTCTCTCTCTCTCTCTCTCTCTCTCTCTCTCTCTCTCTTTCTCTCCCCCATATAATCATGCTAAAGAAATTTCCACATTAATCATATTCAAAAAAATAAATAAAAAAAGAAAATATACTTCATGAATGTATGAGCTCTCTGTATGGACATAGATATGGATGACATATTTCATCATGAATCCTTTGAAATTGTGATTGTCACTATGTTGATCAAAGTAACAAAGTCATTCAAAGTTGATAATCTTCACAATTTTGCTATTATTGTTAAAGTTTTTTTTTCAATGTTTCTACTTACTTCCTTTTATTTCAGTTCATATGAGTCTTCCCAGGATTTTAGGGAAAAGCTTTATTTCACCATTTCTTATGATACAATATATTGTAGTATATAGTATTGGAATTGATTGTTTTTTAAAATTTTTGGCAGAATTCACTTGTAAATCCATCTGGTTCTTTTCTCCTTTGGGAATTCATTTATGGTTTGCTCAATGCCTTTTTGTGTTCTAAGTTAGGATAATATTAGTATTCTATTTTCCATTCTGTTAATCTGGGAAATTCATATTTTTGCAAATATTTGTAGATTTAATTTAGATTGTCATTGTACTGGCATATATTTGAGCAAAATAGCTTCTAATAATTGATTTAAAAAAACCTTTTATTTGATATCCTGATATTTTGGTTTTTTAATTTTATTTTTAAAGTCAAATTAATTATTGGCTTATTTATTTTATTGTTTTTCTACCAATAATCCAGATTCTAAATTTATTTATAATTCACTTTATTTATTTTTGAGTCTGTTAACTTTTTTTTTTTATTTTTGACGATTTTTATTCTGGAATTTAATTGAGGAGTTTCAAATTTGTTATTTTTTCTAGTTGAATGCTGACCTCATTGATCAGCTTTTCTCTGTTAAATGAACCTTACAAGATATAAAATTTGCACTTAACACTCCTTTGACTGAATCTCCAATATTTTAGTACATAGTCTCATTGTAGTCATTTCTTTCCCTTCTATCCCCTCCATACACATTGAAATTATACCCAAATATGATATGAATTTTGATTTCTGAAATCTCCCAAGATATATTGGTATTTATGAGTTAGAATCTTACCTAAAACCCAAATCACTGTGGCCATAATAGATGGAACAAGTCCTAGGCCAAGCCCCATTTGGTCATTGTTTGGACCCTAATTGGTTCAAAATGAAAGTAGATAACACTTGTTTCCATTTGGGGCAGAAACCCTGAAGATTTTCCTCTCCTGGACTGTTTTTTTTCCCCTAAGTAAAAGAAATCATTCTCTTCCTTATTTTTTACCTAATCAGCTATTGGGCATTCACTCAGTCAAACTGAGATCTGTTAAATATCTTAGTTTAAAAAGGCCAAGGCCAATCCCTGTATTCAAGACCATACCTGGTTGATCTGATCTATATTTTGCCACACCAAAATGACTGCAGAAGAGAAAATGAAGAGGATTACTTTGCGTAGCTCTGCTTCATTTAAATTCAATTCATTTACATGTCATGGAATCATCTCCCAAATGTCATGGTCCTCTTCAAGAATTAAGTTAAATGTTGTATCATTTAAGGGAATAGGGATCCTAAAGAGGGAGGGCTGTGAAAAGCAAGTGGTGTTCACAAGTTTAATACTGGGGAGGGGAGTAAGGGGGAAAGGGAAGAGAAAAAGTATAATTTGGGGTTAACAAGATGGCAGGAAATACAGAATTAAGTGGCATAAACTCCCACATAAAGTGGGTGCAGATAGTAAACTGAATTAAAAGCCAGAATCCTACAATATGTTATTTACAGGAAACACACTTGAAGCAGGGCAATTCATACAGAGTAAAAGTAAAAGGCTGAAGCCTATGCTTCAGGTGAAGTAAAAAAAAAAAAAAAAAAAAACAGGGGTAGCCATCCTGATCTTAGATCAAGCAAAAGCAAAAATTGATCTAATTAAAAGAGATAAGGAAGGGCACTATATCTAGCTAAAGGGTAGCATAGATAATGAAGCAATATCAATACTAAACATATATGCACCAAGTGGTATAGCATCTAAATTCCTAAAGGAGAAGTTAAAAGAGTTGCAAGAAGAAATAGACAGCAAAATTATACTGGGAGATCTCAACCTTGCACTCTCAGAACTAGATAAATCAAACCACAAAATAAATAAGAAAAAAAGTTAAAGAGGTAAATAGAACACTAGAAAAGTTAGGTATGATAAATCTTTGGAGATATGTTGTTTCATTTGATATATATATATACACATACATATATATATGTATGTATATATATACATAATACATACATATATATGTTTAATAGCTGACATTAATTTGCTTTCTAAGTATCTTTTAACAAAATGCAGTTTCCCTGATGATCTGTTTTAATTATGTTTTTTTTTCATTTTCTGAGAGCATGACTCTTGCCTTTTTAAAAATTTCAGTTGAAATATAATATATTTTCCTTCCACTCTTTATTTTCACTCTGTATATCTTTCTATTTTGAATATGTTTCTTATTAACAACATATCATATAATTATGGTTTCTAATCTATTCTGCTATTCTCTTACTTTCTATAAGTTCTTCTTAATCACACTCATAAGTATGATGGCTAACTCTTTGTTTCTTTCTGTCTTATTCTCTTAAATTTGTTCTGCTCTTTTCCTACTGTCCTTTCTTTAAGAGTCTGGTTTGCACCCTTTGCAGATGATGGTATACTTAGATAACCTCAGAGATGCTAATAAAAAAGTTATTAGAAATAATTCACAACTTTAGCAAAGTTGCTGGATACAAAATAAATCCACACAAATTCTCAGCATTTTTATATATCACCAGCAAAATGCAACAGCAAGAGATACAAAGAGAAATTCCATTCAAAACAACTATCAAGGGTCTAAAATATTTGGGAATTCATCTACCAAAGAAAAGTCAGGAATTATATGAGCAAAATTACAAAACACTTGCCACAAAAATAAAATCAGATTTAAATAACTGGAAAGACATTAATTGCTCTTGGATAGTCTGAGCGAATATAATAAAAATGACAATACTCCCCAAACTAATCTATTTATTTAGTGCTATACTAATCAGATTCCCAAGAAACTATTTTAATGACCTAGAAAAAAATAACAACAAAATTCATATGGAAGAATAAAAGCTCAAGAATTTCAAGGGAATTAATGAAAAAAAAGTTAGATGGAGGTGGTCTAGGTGTACCTGATCTAAAGCTATATTATAAAGCAGCAGTCACCAAAACCATTTGGTATTGGCTAAGAAATAGACTAGTCGATCAGTGGAACAAAGTAACTACAGAGGACAAAATAGGGTACAACTGTATCAATCTAGTGTTTGACAAACCCAAAAATACCAACATTTGGGGTAAGAATTCATTATTTGAAAAAAAAATGTTGGGAAAACTGGAAATTAGTATGGCAGAAATTAGATATGGACCCACACTTAACACCATATACCAAGATAAGATCAAAATGGGTCCATGATTTAGGCTTAAAGAATGAGATCATAAATAAATCAGAGGAACAGAGGCTAGTCTACTTCTCAGACCTGTGGAGGAGGAAGGAATTTATGACCAAAGGAGAACTAGAGATCATTATTGATCACAAAATAGAAGATTTTGATTACATCAAATTAAATGGCTTTTCTGCAAACAAAACTAATGCAAAGAAGATTAGAAGGGAAGTAACAAATTGAGAAAATATTTTTACAGTTAAAGGTTCTGATAAAGGCCTCACTTCCAAAATATATAGAGAACTGACTCTAATTTATAAGAAATCAAACCATTCTCCAGTTGATAAATGGTCAAAGGATATGAACAGACACTTTTCAGATGATGAAATTGAAACTATATCCACTCATATGAAAGAGTGTTCCCAATTACTACTGATCAGAGAAATGCAAATTAAGACAACTCTGAGATACCACTACACACCTGTCAGATTGGCTAAGATTACAGGAAAAGATAATGATGAATGTTGGAGGGGATGTGGGAAAACTGGGACATTGATGCATTGTTGGTGGAGTTGTGAAAGAATCCATCCATTCTGGAAAGCAATTTGGAACTATGCCCAAAAAGTTATCAAACTGTGCCTACCTTTGATCTAGCAGTGCTACTACTGGGCTTATATCCCAAAGAAATAATAAAGATGGGAAAGGGACCTGTATGTGCCAAAATGTTTGTGGCAGCTCTTTTTGTAGTGGCTAGAAAATGCAAAATGAATGGATGTCCATCAATTGGAGAATGGTTGGGTAAATTATGGTATATGAAAGTTATGGAATATTATTGCTTTGTAAGAAATGATCAACCAGATGAATACAGAGAGGTTTGGAGAGACTTGCATGAACTGATGCTGAGTGAAATGAGCAGAACCAGGAGATCACTATACACTTCAACAATACTGTATGAAGATATAGACTTATTGAAGTGGATATCTTCAACATAAAGAAGATCCAATTCACTTCCAGTTGATCAATGATGGACAGAAACAGCTATACCCAGAGAAGGAACATTGGGAATTGAATGTAAACTGTTTTCACTACTGTCTTTCTACCAAGGTTACTTATATCTTCGGAATCCAATTCTTACCATTCAAAAGTAAAACTGGATTTACACACATATAATATATCTAGGTTGTAACACATTTAATATATATGGGATTGCCTGTCATCTACTGGAGAGAGTAGAGGGAGGGAGGGGAAAATTTGGAAAAATGAATACAAGGGATAATGTTGTTAAAAAATACTCATGCATATGCACTGTCAAAAAATTATAATTATAAAATTAATAAAAAAAAAGTCTGGTTTGCTTTTGACTGATGCCTCTCTAAATCTTCTTTCCTTCTCATTGCCTTCCTTATTTTTCCTTAAACTCTTTCTCCTCTTTTTTCTTCTTAATGAAATATATTTATGTACCAAATCTCTGTGTTTTTATGCTTCTCTCCTTTAGCCAATTCAGATAATATTGAGGTATAAGTGATTTCTGCTTTTCCCCTTATTTGCCCCTCCTTCCATAAAGCTCCTTTTTGTGACCCAAATTTATATAAGGAAATTTTTCATCTTCCTCTCTCCTTTTCTCAGTACATTCCTTTTCTCCACTTATTCTGTGATTCTATTGAGATAATTCATGAACAATAGAATTATAATCAGGTTTTCTGTCCAATTGGACTCCCTGTATAATACCTAGCTATGATAATGTTTGGAATAGCTACGTATGTCATCTCTCTTATAAAATATAAACAGTTTTAGTTTAATCTTGTTCAGTCTCTTATTATTTCCTTACTTTAAAAAAAAAAACTTTTTATGCTCTTCACTCTTCTGCTTTCATTTTAAATTTTCTACTTTGTTCTGATCTTTTGATCAAGAATTATTATGTCTTCTGTTTTGTTAAAGGTTCCTTTTCTCTCTGTAAGATAATACTTTGTTTTGCTTATTCTTAATTTTTAGTTAGTGCATTGCCTCCTAGAATATATATTCCAACTTCTTGCTTCTTTAAAATGGTGGCTGCTTGTATGATTCTGATGTGGCTGCTTGCTATTTGAACTCTTTCTTTCCAGCTACTTATAGTATGCGGCTCCCCCACCCAGGACTTCTGGAAGTTTTCATTTTGGAGTTTCTTTTAGGAAGTTACTGATGATTAAAAAAAATCTACTTTGTTTTTTGGTTCCAACATATCTAGAGAGTTTTGATTTTTGATTTCTTAAAATATGATGAATAAAATTTTTTTGTTTGTGATTTTAAGGTAGTACAATGATTCTTACTCTACTTCTCTTTGATCTATTTTCTAGATTAATTGTTTTTCCTGTGACATTTTTCATATTTCCTTTTCTTTTTCAATGATTTGGCTTTGTTTTACTTTGTATTTTTCCAGTGTTTGACCTTGCTTTATTATTTATTGATGTCTTATACAGTCATTACCCTGTATTTAGTAATTTCTAATTTTAAACATTATTTTTTTTTAGTTAAAAAGGGAAAGCTTGTACTTTTTCTTAAAAACTGTTAATTTTCTTTTCATACTTTTCTTCTCTAGCTCTTATTCTTTTCTCTGTTGCCTTAATCTGGTTTTTAAAATAATTTTATTTCTTTTTAAAAAAAATTCCCTTTAGCTCTTCCAAGAATTCTCATTGGACTTGTGTTCCAGCTGCATTTTCCTTTGAAGCTTTGCTTATGGGTGTTTTCAAATTATTGACTTCTTAAGCTTCCTGTTACTATAATATTTCTTTATCATTCAGTTTTTTGTTTATTTGCTCATTCTTTTAGCCTCCTTTTTTGACTTGGAACTTTATTTTAGTTCTGAGATTTGAAAACTTCTGGGGATAAAAATTAAGTCTGGCCTGTGCTTATGTTCTCTTATGTCTTTCTGTTGGCTTTCACAATTCTGGCTGGGAACTTAAAAGCTTTTTAGTACTTTCAAAGTAGTGTGATCTGATGCAAGATTTGTTCATGTTCAATTCTACAGGTTTCAAACCCAGGTTTGATTCCATCAGAATTTCAGTAGACTATTGCTTGATTCAGCCACTATTAGTTTGCTACAAATATCTGTTGGTTTAGAGCTATTGAACTACTGGTTCCCCTTTGATCTATTATGCTGTGCTCTGCTCCTGGAATCAGAGCTACAAAACCATTATTTGCTTCCTACTACTTGTTTTCAATCATAGCTAGTGACAATGATCACATCTGCTCCTCTATGCCCTGGATGTATGACTTGAAACCCAATGATGGCTATCAGAGATGTTAGATTGCATCTATCCCTGAACCCAGAGATCCTAGAGACAAAGAGATAGAATCTGGTTCCCTGTTCCATATGTCTTTGGGTGCTAGAATGTTTTTTTCTCTACCACTACAGCAACCAAACATTCCCACTCCCACTATGTGCAGACCTCTTTGTCTATCTTTCTAAGCTACCATGGATTGGAAAATCTCTGTGACTCTTTCCAGACATTTTCTGATCAAAACTCACTCTGGTGTAATCTCTAGATTTTTATGGAGAAGACATTGAAAGGGGAGCTAGACTCTAATGATTCTTCTCCACGTATTGATTCCACTCCTGATTGAACAATATAAGAGGTTGGTCTATGTCTTTTTTCTAGATATATGGTGCATTGGAAATAAGTGTAAACATGAGTTGTTTTTTTTTCCTGCATAAATCTTCCCTGTCCACAGTAATTTGCTTATGGTCTCCTCTCATTAGGTAATGAGTTTCTTGAGGTACAGAACAGTCTTTGCCTTTATATGTAGATGCAGTGCATTATAGAAGGCCTGAAGCATAATTAGTACTTAATAAATGCTTGCTGACTGAATGGCTCCATATAATTTTTTGTGCATTATTTTATTCACTTATGAAATAAAAGGGTTAAGATCTAAAATTATATTATAAAGCAGTGGTTACCAAAACCATTTGGTATTGGCTAAGAAATAGACTAGTTGATCAGTGGAATAGGTTAGGTTCAAATAACAAAACAGCCAATAATGTTAATAATCTAGTGTTTGACAAACCCAAAGACCACAGCTTTTGGGATAAGAACTCACTGTTTGACAAAAATTGCTGGGAAAATTGGAAATTAGTATGGCAGAAACTAGGCATTGACCCACACTTAACACTATATACCAAGAGAAATGCAAATTAAGACAACTCTGAGATACCATTACATACCTGTCAGATTGGGTAGAATGACAGGGAAAGATAATGCGGAATGTTGGAGGAGATGTGGGAAAACTGGGACACTGATGCATTGTTGGTGGAGTTGTGAATGGATCCAACCATTCTGGAGAGCAATTTGGAACTATACTCAAAAAGTTATCATACTGTGCATACCCTTTGATCCAGCAGTGCTACTCTGGGCTTATATTCCAAAGAGATTTTAAAGAAGGGAAAGGGATCTGTATGTGCAAGAATGTTTATGGCAGCCCTCTTTGTAGTGGCCAGAAACTGGAAACTGAGTGAATGACCATCAATTGGAGAATGGCTGAATTAATTGTGGTATATGAATATTATTGAATATTGAATATTATTGAATATTATTGTTCTGTAAGAAATGACCAGTGGGATGATTTCAAAAAATCCTGGAGAGACTTACATGAACTGATGCTGAGCGAAATGAGCAGGACAAGAAGGTCATTATATACAACAATACTACATTATGTTCAATTCTGATGGACATGGTTCTCTTCAACAATGAGATAAACCAAATCAGTTCCAATAGAGCAGTAATGAACTGAACCAGCTGAAGTAGCTGGTTCTACACCCAGGGAAAGAACTCTGGGAGATGACTATGAACCACTACATAGAATTCCCAATCCCTCTATTTTTGTCCACCTGTATTTTTGATTTCCTTCACAGGCTAATTGTACACTATTTCAAAGTCCAAATCTTCTTGTACAGCAAAATAACTGTTTGGACATGTGTACATATATTTTATTTAACTTATCCTTTAACATATTTAACAACCTGCCATATGGGGGAAGGGGTGGAGGGAAGAAGAGGAACAGGTTTTGCAATTGTCAATGCTGAAAAATTACCTATGCATATATCTTGTAAATAAAAAGCTATAATTAAAAAAATTAAAAAGAAACAAAAGGATTAGACTAGATAATCTTTAATGGATCGCTGTTCTTATGAGAAATTTTCTCATTGAGTTTCATTTGTGACTGCCTAACCAGGAGTTCCTTTTTTTTTTTTTTTTTTTTTTTTTTTTTTTTTTTTTTTTTTTTTTTTTTTTTTTGTCTGGATGCTGTTAGAATTATTTTAGAATTGTGATTTGATCATATTTGCTTGGAAAAAAAATTGATAGGTGAAGGGATCCTATTTTCTCTGCATTTAATGTAAAGGACCAAGAAAATCATAACTTGTTACATGTCTAATCTTGTTACAATGAATGCTGCTAAAATAAAAAATACTATAATGAAAATATCCCCATTTAATAACAGAATATTGTTGTCAAGCTGAACTCATTACAACTTATATTAACTATCTATCTATCAAGACACACTGACTAGGCCCCTATTACATACCCAGCATGATGCTTGACACTGTAGAGAAAATCAAAGTTAAGGTGTATTCCAGTTATTTAAAAAGCAAGAGATAATTCAAAATAGTATATAACAATTGTGTGCTACATAATGTTAATAATCACATATATCTAGGGGAAAAAGAAAGACTAAATCATATCCAGACTCTGGTGCTTATTATCTTTGTGACACTGAAAATCACTTCTTTTTTTTATTAATTTTATTTTATTTATTTTTTTTAATTTTTTTTTAATATGAATGCCCTCTGGGGGTCCATTTTTTTTTTAATTTTTTATTATATATATATATATATATATACATATATATATATATTTTATAATATTATCCCTTGTATTCATTTTTCCAAATTATCCCCCCCTCCCTCTATTCCCTCCCCCCGATGACAGGCAATCCCATACATTTTACATGTGTTACAATATAGTCTAGGTACAATACATGTGTGTGAATATCATTTTCTTGTTGCACAATAAACATTAGATTCCGAAGGTACATGTAACCTGGGCAGACAGATACTAGTGCTAATAATTTACATTCACTTCCCAGTGTTTCTTCTCTGGGTGTAGCTACCTCTGTCCATCATTGATCAACTGGAAGTGAGTTGGTTTTTCTTTATGTTGAAGATTTCCACTTCCATCAGAATACATCCTCATACAGCATTGTTGTTGAAGTGTACAGTGATCTTCTGGTTCTGCTCATTTCACTCAGCATCAGTTGATTTAAGTCTCTCCAGGCCTCTCTGTATTCCTCCTGCTGGTCATTTCTTACAGAGCAATAATATTCCATAACCTTCATATACCATAATTTACCCAACCATTCTCCAACTGATGGACATCCATTCATCTTCCAGTTTCTAGCTACTACAAAAAGAGCTGCCACAAACATTTTGGCACATATATGTCTCTTTCCGCTCTTTAGTATTTCTTTGGGATATAAGCCCAGTAGTAGCACTGCTGGGTCAAAGGGTATGCACAGTTTGATAACTTTTTGGGCATAGTTCCAGATTGCTCTCCAGAATGGCTGGATTCTTTCGCAACTCCACCAGCAATGTATTAGTGTCCCAGTTTCCCCACATCCCCTCCAACATTCATCATTATTTGTTCCTGTCATCTTAGCCAATCTGACAGGTGTGTAGTGGTATCTCAGAGTTGTCTTAATTTGCATTTCTCTGATCAATAGTGATTTGGAACACTCTTTCATGTGAGTGGATATAGTTTCAATTTCTTCCTCTGAGAATTGTCTGTTCATATCCTTTGACCATTTATCAATTGGAGAATGGTTCGGTTTCTTATAAATTAGGGTCAGTTCTCTATATATTTTGGAAATGAGACCTTTGTTTTTAAAAATATTTTCCCAATTTGTTACTTCCCTTCTAATCTTGTTTGCATTAGTATTATTTGTACAGAAACTTTTTAGTTTGGTGTAATCAAAATCTTCTATTTTGTGATCAATAATGATCTCTAGTTCTCCTCTGGTCATAAATTCCTTCCTCCTCCACAAGTCTGAGAGGTAGATTATCCTCTGTTCCTCTAATCTATTTATTATCTCCCTCTTTATGCCTAAATCATGGACCCATTTTGATCTTATCTTGGTATATGGTGTTAAGTGTGGATCCATATCTAATTTCTGCCATACTAATTTCCAGTTTTCCCAACAGTTTTTTCCCGAATAATGAATTTTTATCCCTAATGTTGGTATCTTTGGGTTTGTCAAAGATTAGGTTGCTATATATGTACCCTTTTTTGTCCTTTGTATCTAATCTGTTCCACTGATCTACCGGTCTATTTCTTAGCCAGTACCAAATGGTTTTGGTGACTGCTGCTATATAATATAGCTTTAGATCAGGTACACTTAGACCACCTTCCTCTGAGTTTTTTTTCATTAGTTCCCTTGCAATTCTCGACCTTTTATTCTTCCATATGAATTTTGTTGTTATTTTTTCTAGGTCATTGAAATAGTGTCTTGGGAGGCTGATTGGTATAGCACTAAATAAATAGATTAGTTTGGGGAGTATTGTCATCTTTATTATATTCGCTCAGCCTATCCAAGAGCACTGAATGTCTTTCCAATTATTTAAATCTGATTTTATTTTTGTGGCAAGTGTTTTGTAATTTTTCTCATATAATTCCTGACTTTTCTTTGGTAGATGGATTCCCAAATACTTTATACTCTCAACATTTGTTTGGAATGGAATTTCTCTTTGTATCTCTTGCTGTTGCATTTTGTTAGTGATATATAAAAATGCCAAGGATTTATGTGGATTTATTTTGTATCCTGCCACTTTGCTGAAATTTTGAATTATTTCTAGTAGCTTTTTAGCAGAGTCTTTGGGGTTCTCTAAGTATACCATCCTGTCATCTGCAAAAAGTGATAGTTTAATTTCCTCATTTCCTACTCTAATTCCTTGAATCTCTTTCTCGGCTCTTATTGCCGAGGCTAGCGTTTCTAGTACTATATTGAATAGTAATGGTGATAGTGGGCAACCTTGTTTCACTCTTGATCTTACTGGGAAAGGTTGCAGTTTATTTCTATTGCATATTATGCTTACTGAAGGTCTTAAATATATGCTCCTGATTATTCTAAGGAATAGTCCATTTATTCCTATACTCTCAAGAGTTTTTAGTAGGAATGGATGTTGGATTTTGTCAAATGCTTTTTCTGCATCTATTGAGATGATCATATGGTTCTTATTAATTTGATTATTAATATGGTCAATTATATTAATAGTTTTCTTAATATTAAACCAGCCCTGTATTCCTGGAATAAATCCTACTTGATCATAGTGTATTATCCTGGAGATGATTTTCTGAAGTCTTTTTGCTAATATCTTATTTAAGATTTTAGCATCAATATTCATTAAGGAGATTGGTCTATAATTTTCTCTCTCAGTTTTCGATCTACCTGGTTTAGGTATCAGTACCATGTCTGTGTCATAAAAGGAGTTTGGTAGGACTCCTTCATCCCCTATTTTTTCAAATAATTTATATAACATTGGGGCTAATTGTTCTTTAAATGTTTGGTAGAATTCACATGTGAATCCATCTGGCCCTGGGGATTTTTTTCTGGGGAGTTGATTAATAGCTTGTTCTATTTCTTTTTCTGAAATTGGACTATTTAAGCAATTTATCTCCTCCTCTGTTAATCTAGGGAGCCTATATTTTTGGAGGAAATCATCCATTTCACTTAAGTTATCAAATTTATTGGCATAAAGTTGGGCAAAGTAACTCCTTATTATTTCTCTAATTTCCTCTTCATTGGTGGAAAGATCCCCCTTTTCATTTGTAAGACTATCAATTTGATTTTCCTCTTTCTTTTTTCTGATCAAATTTACCAAAGGTTTATCTATTTTAATGGCTTTTTCATAAAACCAACTCTTGGTTTTATTTATTAATTCAATAGTTTTTTTACTTTCAATTTTATTGATTTCTCCTTTTAATTTTTGTATTTCAAGTTTAATTTTTGGTTGGGGGTTTATAATTTGGTCTTTTTCTAGCCTTTTAAGTTGTAAGCCCAATTCGTTAATCTTCTCTTTCTCTATTTTCTTCAAATAAGCCTCTAAAAATATAAAATTTCCCCTTATTACTGCTTTAGCTGCATCCCAAAGATTTTGGTATGATGTCTCATCATTGTCATTATCTTGGGTGAAATTGTTAATTGTTTCTATAATTTGCTCTTTCACCCAGTCATTCTTTAAGATGAGATTATTCAGTTTCCAATTACTTTTTGGTCTATTTACCCCTAACTTTTTACTGAATGTAGCTTTTATTGCATTGTGATCTGAGAAGAAGGCATTTATTATTTCTGCCTTCCTACATTTAATTTTGAGATCTTTATGTCCTAATATATGGTCAATTTTTGTATAGGATCCATGAACTGCTGAGAAGAAAGTATATTCCTTTCTATTGCCATCAGTTTTCTCCAAAGGTCTATCATACCTAGTTTTTCTAATGTTCTATTTACTTTTTTAATTTCTTTCTTGTTTGTTTTGTGGTTTGATTTGTCTAAATCTGAGAGTGCAAGGTTGAGATCTCCCACTATTATAGTTTTACTGTCTATTTCTTCTTGCAACTCTCTTAACTTTTCCTTTAGAAAGTTAGATGCTATACCACTTGGTGCATATATGTTTAGTATTGATATGGCTTCATTATTTATGCTACCTTTCAGCAGGATATAGTTTCCTTCCTTATCTTTTTTAACGAGATCTACTTCTGCTTTTGCTTGATTTGAGATAAGGATAGCTACCCCTCCTTTTTTGGCTTTACCTGAAGCATAATAGGCTCTGTTCCAACCTTTTACCTTTACTCTGTATGTATCTCCCTGCTTTAAGTGTGTTTCCTGTAAACAACATATTGTAGGGTTCTGCTTTTTGATCCAATCTGCTATCCGTCTCCGTTTGATGGGATCGTTCATCCCATTTACATTTACAGTTAAAATTACTAATTCTGTATTTCCTGCCATCATATTATCCCCAGATTATGCTTTTTTCCCTTGACCCCCCTGATCCCCCTCCCCGATATTTAATTTACAGACCCCCCCTTGTGACGCGCAACCCTCCCTCTTTTTTTTTTTTAGTATCCCTCCCCCCTCCCTCCAAGTCCCTTCACTTATTCTCCTTTTCCTTTTCCCTTTTCCTCTCCCCCCTTTTAATGAGGTGAGAGAAAATTCTCTGAAAAACAAATATGTTAATTATTTACTCTTTGAGCCTCTCCTGATGAGAGTAAGATTCACACAATGATTCTCCCCCTCACTAAGTTCCCTCAGATATGGTGTATTTTCTATGCCTCTTCCTGGGTTGTAGTTTCCCTCTTTTTATCATTCCTTCCCCTTTTTCTGAACCGACCTCCTTCCCTTTACTACACCCCCCTTTTTTTCTTTTATATCAGTAAAATCAAATTATCCTTGAGTACTTTTTATATACCCACAACTGATTTACAGTTCTTAAGGGTTCTGTGTACCTTTTTCTGTTTCTCTTCAGTCTTGTGGATGTAGATCAAATTTTTTGTTTAAGTCTGGTTTTTTCTTAGAAACATATAGAATTCCTCTGTTTCATTGAATGACCATCTTCTTCCATGGAAAAAGATGCTAAACTTATGTGGGTAGTTCATTCTTGGTTGCAGTCCTTGATCTTTTGCCTTACGGAATATCAGGTTCCAGGCCCTTCTATCTTTTAATGTGGAGGCAGCCAGATCTTGGGTGACCCTTACTGTGGCACCTTGGTATTTAAATTGTTTTTTTCTAGCTGCTTGCAGGATTTTCTCCTTTGTGTGGTAATTCTGCAGCTTAGCCACTATATTCCGTGGTGTTCTTTTTTTAGGGTCTATTTCAGAAGGAGTTCGATGAATTCTTTCCACATCTACTTTCCCTTCTGTTTCTATTATCTCTGGACAGTTCTCTTTGATAATTTCCTCTAAAATAGAATCTAGGCTCTTTTTTTGGTCATAGTTTTCTGGAAGTCCAATGATCCTCAGATTATCTCTCCTAGATCTATTTTCCAGGTCTATAGATTTTCCCAGTAAGTATTTGACGTTGTTCTCCAGCTTCTCATTTTTTTTGTTTTGTTTGACTGATTCTTGGGTTCTCTGTGAATCATTCATTTCTATTTGTTCCATCCTGACTTTTAAGGAGTTATTTTCTTCTTTCACAGTTTTTAGTTCTTTTTGTAAATGCCCAATTTCATTTTAAATGAATTATTTTGCTCTATTGAATTTTTTTCCATTTCCCTAATTTTTTTTTGAGAATTATTTTCTTTTTCCAATTCAGAAATTCTATTTTCTTGAGACTTTTTTATCTTTTCCAATTCAGAAATCCTACTTTCCTGTGTTTTTTTTTTTAACATTTTCTAATTCATAAATTTTGTTTCCCTGCATCTCCTGTGAATTCTTTATTTTTTCCAACTCCAATTTCAGGACGTTGTTATTCTCTATCATAGCTTCCCTTTCCTTTCCCCATTTTTCTTCAAACTCCCTTAATTTTTTAATAGTCTCTTCTAGGAGAGAGTTATGTGATGGGGGGCAGGAATCGTTCCCCTTTAGGTTGTTGTCTACTGACTCTCTGCTGTTAACTTCCTCGGGGTTGGATACCCGCTCTTTCTCTGTGTAGTAGGAATATATGGTTTTTTGGGCTTTTTTGCTCATATTTAAAAAATCTTTTGGGGTCTGTCCCTGGGGTAGGAAATTATTTATTTACTTCTTTACCAGCTTCCTCCCAGACTGGATGGATGCAGCGGCTCCTGCACCTGAGCTAAGATAGAGCTCTGGGAGAGAGTGCCCCACCCCCTCCTTGGAAGTGCCTCAGAGGTGATTAGCACTGCTGTGCCCCGAGGGCGCTGTGTTTTAGCGGCTTCCCTGAGGTTAAGACTGACCAGTAAAGGCAGCACAAAGCCCAGCCTATGCTTCCCGGTGGGGCGTGGATGTCTGCAGCAGGTGATGTGCAAAGCCCCTGTGCTCAAACTGGAAGTGTCTGCCCGAAACCGCGGTCCCTAGTTCAAAGGTTCCGCTTCTCTGGGACTTCCTGGAGCTGAGTTCCACTCCCTCCAGCTAAACTAGGCAGTGTGTGTTGCCTTGGGCCGGATCCACCCACTTGTCAATCTCTTAACTATTCTCAGGAGGTAGCTGAGGCCACACCCCTTGGTGCCGAGATCTGCTGAGTCACCTCCAGAATCCGGGGAAAATCTACTCTGAGTTTTTAAAGTATTTTAGCTTTCTCTTCTGAACTGCTAAATAATTAGCAGAGAAGAGCTAACAGCCTGTGCCAGATTCCTTTATCTCAGTGGCTTCTCTGATCCCAGAGCCCTTCCCAGCGCGATCGGCAGAGTATGCTAGCACCCAGCCGTGTGTGCTTGCCTCTCTTCTTCTTCCCCTGGGGACTGACCTTTTCTGTTGAAACTCCAGATTCTCTTCAGCTGGTAAGTCGTGCTTCCAGTCCTTGTGGTATCTATCAGTCCTGAGCTAATTCTGAGACTTAATTTATCTAATTGGTTGTGAGGGAGTGAGGACGTTCACAGAGTCGTGTGTTTCTTCTCTGCCATCTTGGCTCCGCCCCTCCTTTATTAATTTTATAATTACAATTTTTTTGACAGTACATATGCATGGATAATTTTTTTTACATTATCCCTTATATTCACTTCTTTTCCAAATTTTCCCCTCCCTCCCTCTACTCCCTCCCCTAGATAACAGGCAATACCATACATGTTAAATGTGTTACAGTATATCCTAGATACAATATATTTGTGTAAAACCAAATTTCTTGATGCACGGTAAGAACTGGATTCCAAAGGTAAAAGTAACCTGGGTAGAAAGACAATAGTGCAAACAGTTTACACTCAATTCCCAGTGTTCCTTCTCAGGGTGTAACTGTTTCTGTACATCATTGATCAACTGAAACTCAATTAGATCTTCTCTGTGTTGAAGATATCCACTTCAATCAGAATATATCTTCAGACAGTATCGTTGTTGAAGTGTATAATGATTTCCTGGTTCTGCTCATTTCACTCAGCATCAGTTCATGTAAGTCTCTCCAAGCCTCTCTGTATTCATCCTGCTGGTCATGAAAGTCACTTTGAATCTCAGTTTTCTCATTTCTAACATGGGAATGATAAATATTGGACTAATTTCATGGAGCTGTCATGAGTAAAGTCTTATAGAGTTGTAAAGAACATAACCAACCACATGAAGAAATAAAAGTTTATTATGTACATGGCTATCTGTGAGTGACAGAGAAGGGTTTATGGGGAAGTTGTGACAACATCCCCAGGGAAGACATGAGAGATTGAATGTGGTATGTTCAGGAACAATAAAGAATTTAGATTGATTAGAATAAAGCAGCTTATTAGAGGTTAATGAGAAGTAAAGAGGTTAAAAAAAGGGGAGGGCTGATCAAAGTCAGGTAAAAAAGTTTAGACATGATTAAGTAGATAATTGAGAAACTTTAAAACTATTGGAGCCAGGCAGTAACATGATAAAAATCCTTCGCTCTCCTGTATTTTACCTTTAAACACTTTAACTTTTTTAGGTCTGTTTCTTCATCTGTACAATGAAGCTTCTGACTCATTGAATTTGAGAGGTGGGCAAAAAAAATTATCAGTACTCATTTTGTAGAAAAGGAAACAAATAAAAGAATAAGAGACTCATTCAACATCACAGGATGAGGGAGATCATAAGAAATAGCAGAGTTGGTTTTATTATATGTCCCAAAGCAACAAAAAACTTTTAAAATAATACACTTGGTTATTTCACATTGAAATTCTCATAATAAATATTAGCAAAAATACCATATGAAAATGATTACAAGTTATTTATTGACTTCCATTGCAGAGGATTAACAGGTAAAGAAATTCTAGAAAAACTGAATAAGACCCTTTAAATAAAACTGATTAGATTTTAACAGAAAGGAAATTAGTCATTTTTTATATAAGAGTCATTCCTGTTAAGTTTTCTCTGCATAGTCAGACCATGGCCCTATTAGAACAAAATCCAAATTAATACCAAACTGAAAGAGAGAACAAAAATGGAAAAAAACAAAACAAAAACCATCATGAGGTGCAAATGAATAACTCACTTAATATTACTGGTAATAAAAATGGGCTATAGATATAAGAAATAATGTATGAAAACTATAATTTAATGCAGAAAATAACACAAAGTCAGGCTAAAAAGAATGATTGTTGACAGACTCAATAAATTGAAACCACAGGCACACATACACATATGCACACACAAATATCCTTTTCAACTCTTGGCCCAATTCATTTTCCATTTGTCCCAGGTATGCATGTAGTGTATATAATGTTACATATGTTATATATACATATATATAATACATAAATAACATATACATATATTATTCTGTAAATTTTTATGTTTTGTGCTAGACACTGTGACAAGTTGTAAGAACATAAGGAAAGATTAAGTAAAAGTCTCTGATGTCAAGGAGTTCACAGTCTAATGGGTGAGAAAACATGCAAACAATTACAAACTATAAGCTAGAAGGTGAATAAACTTAATATAACCAAGGGAAGGCATAAATATGAAGGGGAATTGAGAAAAGCTTCTTGTAAAAGGTTTTATTTTAGTAGAAACCTGAAGGAAATCAGTAAATCCAGGAAATGGAGATGAGGAGGGAAAAAATTCTAATGGACAGTGGACAGTCAGTAGACAGTCATCAGTGGACTGTGGATAATGGACAAAAGGCAGTGGACTGTCAGTGGACAGTAAGTGACAATGCATAGTCTGAAGATTGAAATGATTTATGAAAGGAACAACAAGGATGCTAATTTCACCAACTCACAATTTAAAGGGGAAGTATAAGATGTTAGAAGGTGGAGAAGACAAACATGACATTTTATATTTGATCCTGGAAAGTGATAGGGAGTCAGTAGAACTTACTGAGTGGTGATGGTTGTGGTGGTGATGGTGGGGGTCGTATTTGTGACATGCTTTAAGAGATCACTTTGACAGGCAACTAAACTTAAGAGAGGAGACATTTATGTCAAGGGGACCAACCAGCAGACTATTGCAGTAATCTAAACATGAGGTTATCACTCCCTACACTATTTTTAAATAGGGAGCCAGTTCACTGTCCCTCAGACTGTTGGAGGGCCAGACTATAGTAAAAACAAAAGCTCGTACTCTATCTTAGCCCCTCAGCCCATTTGCCATAACCCGGCAGGCCGCATAAAAGTTCTCAGTGGGCCGCTTCTGGCCCATGGGCTGTAGTTTGAGAATCCCTGCTCTATTCTATTGGGATGACAAATCAGCAGGAGAGAGGGAGGGAGAAAAAGAGAAGGAAAGAAGGAAGCATGAGAGAAGGAAGCATATGTGAAAGGTAAAATTGACATGCCTTGGTAACAAATTAGTTATGAATGAAGGGTGAGAAAAAATTGAGGAGGTGACAAGAATGCCTAAGTTACAAGAGTAAATAACTCAAAAAATGGTGAAGCCCTTGATTTATTTAGCACTTGACTATTTACTGTTGAAGCCAGTAACAGAGAAATTGTTAAGGCAAAATGTTTTTGTTCAGTTTTGGACATATCATTTTCAAGATGTCTATGGGATATCCAGTTCAAGATATTCAACAGGAAGTTAGAGATAGATAAAGGGCTGAAACTGAATTGATGCACTGAGGTCGGACAACCAAGCACTTAAGGCTAATTACCAATTGGACAATACTCTATTAGAATATGCTTGGAAAATGGCTCTTCTCACTATTCTGTGCTGGCCCAATCATTAGGTGTTTACAGAGAATTGTAGGAGGGACTAGGAGGTGGAGTAAGACTAGCCAGAGCCACTTCTGGGCGGGAGACTAAGAGGCAGGTCACAGAGATTCTGCTTCCATCCAATTCACTCCTACCCCTAAAGACCAAGAATAAAGACTAAGGACTTTTGGTTATTCTGAATCTGGCTGATTCTAAGGTATCCAGGGTGCTAACACAGTCATCACATTCAGGGTGCTAGCACGCTCATCACATTTGGTGCCCAATGTGGGACCAAGGACCCTAATTTCACTGAAGAAGTCCTTGGGGATCAGGAAATAGGGTGAGTATTTTAATAGACAAATAGGGGACTTACTTTGTTAAGGGATAAACTAGTAACCTTTTCTAGCTGAAATGGGGCAGATATTAGAAAAAGATTCTCCCCCACCCTTGCCCCGAGTGGGTGCTATAGAAAGCATACTTAAGTTGATCAAGGGACAAGGCTTAATTGTGACTTGGGAGCAGATCATTAGACTTTTGGGTACATTAGAATGGAAATTCCCTTAGTTCTTAAAGGAAGAAGATATAGGGCCAGATAATTGGAAACTAGTAGGAGATCAACTATGTGAATACTACTACTATGTTAAAGGTCCTGGTTCAATTTCCAAGGAAACATTCTCTATATACAACATAATACAATTGGCCTTAAAGAATGTTGCAAGTAATAGAAAAAAGAAAAATTTTAAGAACAACCAGATGAGGAAGTGTGAGGAAAAAGAGGAAGACAATGAACAGATTAATAGCAATATCACTAGAGGGCATGTGGAGTTAAGTGACTATGAATATTTTGGTGAAGGGCGTGGTGAAGGGTGTGATGATTTTCCTTCTGATCAGGCAGCTTCAACCTCACTTAAACCGGAACTGGTTCTTGACACGCCCCCATCAACTTCACCTTCCCAGATGGAAATATCAGTTTTTGCTACACAAGAGGCACCCACAGCAGTCGTTCATCAAGGAGAAAGTGTGATAGAGTGGGTGAGCCTCCCAGCACAACCAGAACAAAGCCTTACTCCTTACCCAGTGCTTGTGGCTAGAATTTTAGTAAAGGCCATTAAGTGAGCAGTACAATTATCTGGGATTAGACCTGACAAGAGATATACTTTTTATACTAATGCACAAGTTAATGTGTGCTGTGAAACCATCCCAGAGTGGCAAATTTTATTAGCCATGGCTCCAAATTTTACACACGAGTCTCCATTAAAGATAATCAGACTGTTACATAATTGCAGATGGATTCTTGAAGAAAAGGTTTCTAAAGTTCCCCTTAAAGGACCAACTATCTTTATAGATGCATCCAAACATAATATTTGTCCTGTATGCTCTTGTGACTTAACTATAAAAAAGAGTAGTCAGAACTCCTTTTCAGTCCACCCAGCAGAATGAATTGTATGCAGTCATTCTACTCTTACTTATTATCAGGGAGACATAAATGTAATATATGATTCAGCCTATTCTGTAAGTGTTGTACAAAGAATTGCCACAGCCCAAATAAAATTTGTAGCCTCCACTATATATCAGCTCTTTAAGGAACTTCAAGAGCAAGTGAGAAAGCATCCAGGTAAGATTTATATCTTGCATGTCCACTCTCATTGTGGACTTCCAGGTCCTATTTTTGATGGTAATTCAAAGGCAGATAGCCTTCTAACTATGTTAGCCAATACCCCTTTATTTCAAGAAGCCCAAGAATCTCATTCTAAATATCGTCAGGCTGCCTGAGGTTTACATTTACAATTTGGAATAACAAGAGAAGAAACTAGGAGCATAGTAAAAGCCTGTACAGCTTGCCTTCCTTTCCATGTTCCTACACTTCCTCCAGGGAAGAACCCTCATGGTTTGAGACCTAATGAAATTTGGCAAATGGATGTGACCTATTATAAATCTTTTGGTTGTCCATCTTTTATCCACATTGTGGTAGACACCTTTTCAGGATTCACTTTTGCAATACCAGCAGCAAAAGAGACAGCCCAAGTGGTTACCAAATTCTTTATACAAGCATTTGCAATTATGGGTGTGTCACAAGCAATAAAAATAGACAATGGACCTGCATATACTTCTAAACATTTTGAACACTTTTGTGCACAATATAAGATTTTACATACCACTGGCATACCCTTTAATCCCCAAGGTCAGGCAATAGTAGAGAGAAGAAACAGAGACATTAAGACACTCCTCCAAAAACTAAAGAAAAGGGGAGCCACAGGTAACCCTAGAGAACTTCCAAATCTAGCCCTTTATACTATTAACTTCTTGATTTTTGACAAAGATGCACTTGCTCCAGCAGACGGGTTTTATAACCCACTGGAAGGGCAGTATCCAGTGCGAGCAGCTCCACCATCTTTTATGTGGAGAGACCCAGAAAGTGGTGAATGGAAGGGACCAGATAGGTTATCTTCTTGGGGGAGAGGGTTTGCTTGTATTGCTACAGATGGAGAAGGAATCAGATGGGTGCTGACGAGCCATATTTGCCTTGTCC
Source organism: Sminthopsis crassicaudata (assembly GCF_048593235.1). NCBI lineage: Eukaryota > Metazoa > Chordata > Mammalia > Dasyuromorphia > Dasyuridae > Sminthopsis > Sminthopsis crassicaudata. Next base: position 592,854,294 of record NC_133617.1, read on the forward strand.
ATCAGAGAGAGATGGAACAAACCCTTGAAATGAAGAAGACCCAAGAAACATTGGGTGGTTGTGTTGCTGACTGTGCCCACTAGTGAAAGAGCCTGGCAGTTATGGCATTTGACTCATGGACATCAAAAACTGTTGGACTTAAAAACCCTCAGTAATCACTGGAATCCCTGAGACATGAAAAGATTGTTGTAGGACTTGAAAACTCTCAGGAATCATTGGATTCTCTGAGACATCATAAGACTGTTGTAGGACTTGAAAGCCCTCAGGAATCATTGGATTCTCTGAGACATAAGACTGTTGCAGGATTTCAAAACTTGTAGGAATCATTGGATTACCTAATATATAAAAAGACTGTTGCAGGACTTCAAAAACTTGTGAGGATCATTGGATTCCCTGACATGTGAAGCAATGGACAATAGATTGGTTTTGGACTATCTCTTGGCTGCTGAAGAAGGTGTATGTGTGACTGATGTTCACATGTCCTCATTCTAGCATTTCTGGAAATATTTTACAACACCATGTTGATTTATATTGTTTGTTATATCACTACTTGCATGTACAATTCATGTTTGTTACACCTCATTGAGCCTGCACTGACTGTGTGGAGAGTCATCACTAATAGCTTGTGTGTTATTGCTATGTGCTTGTGTAATACCTCCCTTGCTGATGGGTTTGTAAATACCTATTTCTAATAAGACCCTTCTGTAGAGAGCTAGAACTGAGCAGATGCAAGGTAACCTAGCATGTGAGCCTAATCGCCAATTGGACAATTCTCTATTGCCACATGTTTGGAGGATAACCCTAGCTAACTATTCTGTGATGGCTTGATCAGTGGGTGTGGACAAAGAAGGGGAAGTGAGATCAGTGGGTGGAGTAAGAGGAGAAGATTGATTCATTTCTCCTGGTGGTGGAGAGAGAGGAAGGAGGTGTGGGGATTGCTACATTTAATCCCCTGACTGCAATGGCAAAAGACCAAGAATAAAGCCTTTTGCTTATCCTGACTCCTGCTGATTCTAAGAGATCCAGGGTCATAACATTTGGCCCCAACACCCTTCAACCTAGAAACTCGCTAGCAATCTCCACTTCCCTTTGGTGATTTTCATCTCCCTTCCTGAGATGTCAGGAGGGGTATGATCATCTCCTTTTTGGTGTTTTCACCGCCTTTCCTGAGTAGTCAGGGAAGGTGTGATCACCTCCTTTTTTAGGTTCTCACCTCCCTGAGAAGTCAGGGATGGGGTAACCACCTGTGTTCTAAAACAAAAGAAAGCGGGAGATGTAAAGGCCTGAAACTCTGAGTAGGTGCACTTGGACAATCTAGCATTTAAGGCTAATTACTTATTGGACTTGGAAAATGGCCCTTCCCACTATTCTGTGCTGGCCCAATCGTTTGGTGTATATAGAGAATTGTAGGAGGGACTAGGAGGTGGAGTAAGACTAGCCAGAGCCACTTCTGGGTGGGAGACTAAGAGGCAGGTCACAGAGATTCTGCTTCCATCCAATGCACTCCTACCCTAAAAACCAAGAATAAAGACCTAGGACTTTTACTTATCCTGACTCCAGTTGATTCTAAGGTATCCAGGGTGCTAATGCGGTCATCACACAGATGGGAGACTGAAGATTAGCAGAAAGATTTAAGACTAGACAAGAAAATTTGAGAATCATCAGCATAAAGATGGTAATTGAATGAGAGCTGATGAGATCACCAAGTATAATTATTTAAAGGGAGAAAAGATGGCCCAGGTTAGAGCCCTGTGGGACACCTCAGATTAATAGATATGACCTAGGGAAAAAGTGACTGAGAAAGAGGGATCATATAGTTAAGAGAACTGGAAGAGATCAGTATCATGAAAACAGAGAGAAAAAAGAGTTTCTTATGAATAGTATTTTATTTTTTCCAATTACATGTAAAAACAATTTTAACCTTCATTTAAAAAAAAAGGATTTCAAATTGTCTTCTTCCTTTCCCTCCTTCCCCCTTCCTTATATAGTAAACAGTTTGATATAGCTTATAAACTTGCATTATGTAAGACGTATTTGTATAGTAGTGTTATTGTGAAAGAAAACACAGACTAAAAAAGAAAAAGTAAACAACAAAGTAAAAAAAAAAAAAAAAAAAGTATATGTTTTAATCTGTATATAGACTCCATTAGTTCATTCTCTGGTTGTGAATAACATTTTTCATCATGAGTTCTTTGAAATTTTCTTAGATTATTGTATTGCTGAGAAAAGCCAAGTCATTCACAATTGATCATTTTACCATATTTCTGTGACTGTGTAAAATGTTCTCTCTCTGCTCACTTCACTTTGCATTAGTTCATATAAGTCGATCAAGGTTTTTCTGAGAGTATACTGCTCATCATTTCATATGACACAATAGTATTCTATCACAATCATATACTATATTTTGTTTAGCCATTGGGAATTCCCTCGATTTCCAATTCTTTATCATCTTTAAGATACAGAACTAGTAGCACTATATCTGGATCAAAGGATTTGCAGTTTTATAGTCCTATGAAAATAGATCCAGATTCCTTTTCTGAATATTTGGATCATCTCAAAACTCCACCAACAGTTTATTGATGTTCCAATTTTCCAAATCCATTCCACATTTGTCATCTTCTGATTTTGTCATATTAGTCAATATAAATTAATAAATGTGAGGTGGTATCTCAGAGTAATTTCAGTTCGCATTTCTGTACTCAGTAATGGATTAGAACATTTTTTGTATGACTATAGATATCTGATTTCTTCATCTGAAAATTGCTTGTTCAAATATTTTGGTAATTCATCAAATGACTTATTTTCTTGCAAATTTGACTCAATTCTCTATGTGTGAGAAAATAGGCTTTTATGAGAGCTACTTGCTGTAAATTCTCACCTCCTTCAAGAGTTCTATTTTCCTTCTAATATTGTTTTGGTTTTGTTTGTGCAGTTCCTTTTTAATTTAATATAATTAAATATAAATTTTTCTTCTCATAATCTGTTTTCATAAATTCTTTCCTTTTCTATAGATCTGACAGATAAACTATTCCCTGTTCCCCAAATTAGTTTATGGTATTACTACATACTCACTTTTACCTTGTTATATGGGATAAAATCATGGTATATGCCTAAGAGAAAAGAGTATCAAGAAATAAGGATCCCCAAATATCAAAGAAGGATAGGCAGTGTTTGTAGGAAATATACACATTTATCTTATAGTTTAGTTGCCAGGGATAATATCTAGAAATAGGGAGACATTTCAGAACAAAAATGTAATTCTTGCCTGTGTTTGCATAGGTCAACTTAAATGTTAAACCCACAATTTAACAGGAGGAGCAAACAGTAGCTCTGAAATTTTGCCTACATGTTTAATATTCTTTCAACTTTAGAAATTAGGATTGCAGAAATTGGGTTTATTCATTTCTTCCTTGTTCTTGATTGATTCCATGGGTTATTTTGTAGAATTTCCTTTCAGGACTGGTGATAGATTATTTTTAAAAGTCATTTTAGGAGGTTTTTCTGCCTATGGAAGCAGCATGACAGATGTCCTTGAATTCTTCTGTATTATCCTCCTCTTTCCTTTTGACAATACCTTCTTGGAAGTTAATTTTTTTTTTTAAAACATAAGTTCCTTTCTCAAACTGATTATAGCCCCAGATCTCAGTAACCTGAATTGTCACTCACTCTGAGTTTTTTGGGAGTAACTATGTGGTACAGTAATTTCAATGCTGGGTCTGGAATAGGGAAGACATCTTCCCAAATTCAAATCTGGGTTTAGGCATTTATGAACTTTGTGTCCCCTGGGCAAATCCCTTAATCCTATTTGCTTTAGTTCCTCATTTGTAAAATGAGCTAGAAAATGAAATGGTAATCCCCTCCAATATATTTGCTAAGAAAATCCTGAATGGGTTCCTGAAGAGTTTTATATAACTGAATAAGAAATTTAAATTTTAGAATAGTGAAAACTCTAATAGAGTTGCTTCCTTCTCCTCTTCCTCCCACCTTAAGAAACAACCATCTTTAAAAAGGCATGTTCCTTCCTTGTTTTTGATCTGAAGTCCTGCTTTTAGTTCCCAGGGAGGCTAGGACATTAATGGAGATGAATGTGAGACAGACAGCTTCATTCTACTGATAGAGTTGGCCTGCTGCTTCAAAGAATAGTCCTCTCTAGGCCTAATTTATTGCTCTAAGAAGTGGAAATAGCTTATTTTTTCAGAAGTGTTTTAACTCTTTGGGATGTCTTCAGATGTGTCCATTTACTGTTCCAGAAAAGGCAGGTGGAGAAATAGTCCTTGATGAAAGGGTTCATGCATGTCACCAGAAGTGACCCAAGTAATTTTTTTCATAGTAGTGGGATCAGATTACATATTTCTAAAATCTTTTTTCCTATTTTTTAAAAACTTCATAAGTTCATAGGATCATAGATTTAAGGAAATGAAATGACTTGTTTAAGGTATACAATTTCAGAGCTGAAATTTGAACCTAGATCTATCGATTCTAATTCCAGCATTATGTGCTAAATGCATTATGATAGAAATCTTTATAGGACTCAATGACTCTTCCAATTTGAAAATTTAATTCTTTGATAGAAAAATGATTAACAATTGTTTTTAAGAAAAGGCATGAGTTTTATATGGCAGGTAAAATATGAGAAAGAATTACTTTAGTATTATTCATTCTTCTTGGCTATTCAATACATTTAGTGTTTTGTTTAAATTAGCACTTGCTGGCTAGAGAAAGAGCTGATAGTTAAGTTTTTGATAATGAGCATTTATACCTCCTCAAATGGAAAATGCTACAGGTATGGGTTTACTCTATTGTTTTGTTAATTGCATGTTTAATTATGGAAGAAATGTTAATAATGCAGATTAAACTTCAAAATATGTTCCTATCTTTTCCAGAATCTTTTGTTAAAAGTTTAACAGCCCATCCCAAGCTTTAAGGTTTACAAAAGATTTTATAGACAAGTTATCTGCTTTTTCCTTACAAAAATCTTAGGAGGGAGGTATGATCATTATTCCTGTTTTACACTGGAGGAAGGTAGGTATATGCTCAGCCAAAGTTACACAGACAGTATGTATCTGAGGTCCAATGTGAATTCAATTTTCCTGACTTCAGATCCAAGCTCTATTTAAGCATTGTTCCATGTAATTGCTTGCATTAGTCTGAAGGAAAGCACTCTTAATAAAGGAAATATATTCTAAGAGAATAGGCAGAGGACAAAATGGTGGTGGCCTGGATGTATATGTAGTGAAATTTATGACAGTTGGGAAGACATATAATTTGTATTATTTTTTGTACCACTCACTATGCAAAGAAGTATGGTTTACCCTATAGAATTGTTGCTTCATTTTAGAGATTAGCATAGTTTGTGCAAGAGTGAAAAAATGACAGCAGAGCAAGTTTCTTTTTCTTATAATGATGAGAAAAATGATTCTTGTTTGATCTGTCTATTAAAATGAATATTAAATTCAACAAAAGTACATTTTTTTCCTCTTCAAGTTTTTAATGATTACCTGACAAATGAAACTGAAGTCACATCCAAAAAAATAATTCTTGGCTTTTCTTTAAAAGAATAACAGCATCATAATTAAGAGAAGAATAGTGCAATGAAATGAGTTTTCTTAAGAGAAAGACCTGACTTTAAATTCTGGATCTACTAGTTGGATGACCTTGAAAGATCCTTAATTGCTCTGTCTCAATTTCTTTATCTACAAAATGAACATATTGATGGCTTCATTAGCCAAAAAGTTGTATCAATGATCTGTGGTTCACTAAATATAAGAACTCTATCAAAATGAAATGAAATCATTATATAATTTAGTAGTTAAGATATAGAGAATTTCCTGAGGTTCAGAGAAACACCTTGGTTAACCAAGATCATATAGCTGTCCAATTTGACTCCAAATATCACAGCCCACCCACAAAGCCACACAACTTTTCATAGGATCAGTGTAGTGGATGGAAGGATAGAAGGAACGAATGTCCACAAAGTATTTTGTAATTGTAAAGTATTACATCAGTGAGATGTTATTGGTATTTTCTCAAATTGCTTATATTTGATTTTAATCCATTCTTTATAAAGGGGTATACACTCTCCTATCTTATCTTGACATTGTCAGAGATGAAAATGAAGAACACTCTTTGGGAGGAGCTTAAAATTATTATCCTTTTAAATAGGATTGTATAAAAGAGAAGATATGAAAGTTATTTAGTAAAAGGATAAATATTTCTATGATTGAAATCAAAGGGAATATGTTAAGAGATTCAGCACTGAAAGTGTTTTATTGAGACTAGAGTAGGAAAAACAAAAATAATGAACTATGGTAGATGGAAAAAAGACAGCTAAACGAATTCAATGCATCACCTTAAGACAATTCTACTGTGAATGAACTGGTTCTAGCTCAAAGATTCACACAAGCCTGGAGGTATTTTTAGTTTTTCTCATAACAGGCTGCAATTCTATTATGCATCATCATCATCATCTAGTTCAGATATGCCTCAATTTACAAAATGGATGTGAGCTAGGAAAAGTTTTCTGCAAAGTGGGGTATTGTTTATCAGATTCAATTTCCTATTTATTCATAATCTAGAATGTGAAATCATTTCCTAGAGAAAGTCATCAGACAGATTTAAAATTTTTGATAGAGAAGAGGTTAAGATAGAGTCTGAACCTCTGTCATTTTGAACAGATTATGGCTTCTGGAATTTGGGGTGGGGCCCAAAATTTTATATGTCTGTGCTTCTTGCTTGCTTTCTTTTGTGAATCTCTAGCAAATTGCATGGTGTGTGTGGATGTGTCTGAGAGAGCTACAAAGAAAGAAAGAAATAGAGGGACAGAGACAGATAGGTACCGAGAGATCTAGAGAATTAGAGAGACACAGAGAGACACAGAGAGAGACACACAGAAAGATAGATAGAGAGACAGAGAAAGGTAGAGAGAAATAGAGACACAGAGAGAGACAGAAAGACAAAGACAGATACAGAGACAGAGAGAGACAGACAGTGAGAGAGATCAAATAAGGCTCCTTTGAGAAAATTATGATACTACTGAACTATTAATAAAAGCTATACTTCTTCCCTCATTCTAATTTTCTGACTAGAAGATGAATGTGTTAGACTACAGGATTTTCTCTTATCTCTAGTTTCTGCTATAATTATATAGTCTTGTGTCTATTAGAGGAAAAGATAGTCCTGGAATAATGCTACACAAACCTTGCTCCTCACTTTCTCAAGTCCCAGTAAATCTAATACAAGAATAGATAGTATGGAGCAGTTAGGTGGCACAATGGATAGAGCACCAGTCCTGAAGTCAGGAGGACCTGAGTTCAAATTTGACCTCAGACATTTAATATTTCCCAGCTGTGTGATCCTTGACAAGTCACTTAACCCCAATTGCCTCAGGAAAAAAAAATATATATGTATATATATATATTTTTTTTTCCAACACTTTTTCCCCTTATGGAACCATACTATATGTAGTATGGTTCCATAAGGGGAAAAAGTGTTGAATTTGGTATCACAAGATGAGTTCTTGTGGAACCATAAGGGGAAAAAGTATTGAATTTGGTATCACAAGATGAGTTCTAATACAATCTCTTCCTGTATTTGCAAGTCTGCTTGACCTTGGATAAATAATTTAAGCTCTGTGGGCCTTGGTTAATTCCTCTGTAAAATGAAGGTCTTAAACTAAATGACAGCTAAGGTCAATTCCAGATTGAAATATATGAGTCTATGAACATCAGAATTCTAAGTTTGCCAAAAGACATGCCTTTGACAACCAGGAAAGTCTCAGAAAGCATTTTTAAGTATGACACTCTTATGGAACTTGTAGCACACCATAGTTTTGCCTGAAACTTTTTTTTTCTGTGTTCTCTATATCCAGACTCTATACTCAGGCTGTTCAAAACATTGCTCACTACATAGGAGTCCCATGGGAACATACCCAGCATAGGGGCAAACAGAATGACTCAGAGAAAACAATCTATGAACAATGGATTCTTGAATCCTAAACTGTTCTTCCAAACAGAAGTTTGCTCTGTTTCTCTCTGCCTCAAGAAAAATCATTTCTTCAAGGATAATAGTGTGGGCTGGACTCAAATGCCGACCTAGAGATTCTAATTTGTCTTGCTCTTAGCTGCTACCTGCAGGTAGCTTCAGAGCAAGAGAGAGGCTAGTACCCTTCTACATATTGAATGTCATTGCTATTTTTCAGCTCCCACAGCTCAAGAACCCAGAATCCCTGTTTGTGGTAACACCTCCACTACCAGCTTCTTATCTTTACCCTATTTTCTGTTTTCCTCCTACTTCCTCTTCATTATGCCTTTTTCATCCCCCAACTCCTCACTTCCCTCCTTACCCACTGCTTCCTCCCCCAAAGGAAACAGAATGTGAACGTGAAAAAATGTTTCAGACTAGATTTTTAGTTTGTGGCTCAATTTTTTTCTTCTGTTTCTCTCCTGAAATTAACAAATATCAATGAGCTTCATAAAATTAACATTTCAATGTACAAAGAAGAAGTGAATTGACTAAGAAACTGATTTTTTCCACCTTCTATAAAACTGTGCATTGACTTTGAAGTAGTAATATAATTAATAAGTTCATAAACTCTTGTCCTAATTAATGCCTCTTTTTTCCTAGTTACCCTACCCCAGTGACACTGTGACCTGTGACATTCTGAATTTTGCGTTTGCAAATAGCATCATTGTTTTTCAAGACCCAAAGTATCTTATAGCAAAATTAGTTTGAGAAATGTTGTATTAGATCTATCTCTAAATGGAACAAAAGCTTAAAAATCTGATTTGCTCCCCAAGTTTCATATTCTCAATATAAAATTCTTTGCATAAATATGTTAATTACTATAGTCTGTGGGATTCAAACATTGCTGTCTTTGTTAGGGAAGATATTCTATTTTACAGGAAGTTTTACCTAGAAGAAAATTAAATTCATGCTATTAAACCCTGGAATCAATGTCTGGTGTGTACAATTTACACAGATTCCTCCAACAAAGTCTTTGGGAGAATACAAAAGAATTGCAAAACATTTTCCCTGCTTGAAGCAACCATCATGATGTAGAAAAATAATACAGAGAGAGCATGGAAAGGAAAGTTCAAGTCCAGAAGATGTTGCAGGACACACACACACAGACACACCTGCAGGTACCCACACTGACTGTGGTCAATTGAGAAAGCAAGTAGAGAGAAGATACAGGAAGAGGAGCTAAATATAGAAGAATTTTTGGGTTAATATAAATTTTGATCTTAATTTGGAAGTAGGTGGACCATAAATTGAATATGAAGTAAATGGAATCTATACATAGTGGAGAGGCCATATGGTATAGTGGGGGAGGGGAGATTTAGGTTATAGAACTAAAATCCCACCTATTCGCTGTCATTTTTCAATCATGTCCTGCTCTTCATTACTCTCTTTGTCTCTGTCTCTCTCTCTTTTCCCATGTTATGTATCTTGTCAAAAATACCAGAGTAGATTTCCATTTTCTTTTCCAGCTCATTTTATAGATGAGGAAACTGAGACAAATGGGATTTAATCATTTGCTCAAGACAACATTAAGTGTCTGAGGCCAAATTTGAACTCAGAAGGACAAGCATTCCTGACTTCACGCCTAGTACTCTTTTCACTGTACCACCTCTCACCTAGTTGCTCCTGTCATCTGCTACCTGTTTGACTTTTGGACAGCAGTTTCTTCATTTATAAAATGAATGAGTTGTATTAGGTGACCTCTACAATCCTTTCTACCTCTAATGTCAAGACACTAAATGTCAGTTGTTTTTCTAGCTGAGAAAATGTTATATGCAGGTATTATTAATCCTTTGTTTTTGAAGAGGAACAATGACATCATGGATGACATATTGACTAGCTTGTGAATTACATTTAAGTGATGTGCAAGAGCATAAGGATGGGCATGAATAAGTCTTGTGTAGATAATACTAAGTAGGTTCATTTTCAGCAAAGGGGGCTTGGAAGGGGGGCAACTTTGTTTTGGGAACTTTGAATACTAGACAGTGTTTGTAAAGTTCCTATTGTCTCCAGAAACTGTCGATCGCTCTCTGGGAGGAAATCTCTCAACTCAATCTCCTGGTCAGACTCTGTCCTACAGTTAACTCTTCTCCCTTGATCAATGTTGCTTCTTTTATTGTCCCAGAGAATGGGCATGGAATAACTCAGGGGCTTATGGGAAAAATACTTCAACCAATGAACTTGCTCCTCTTAAACATGTAAGCTCCTCCCCAGAAGTTCAAAGGGGTAAAACTCCCTTTAAAAGCCAGAACTAGAGAATTGTTAAGTACTGACTTAGCACTTAGTAAGAACCTATCATCTCATTATCTCATTAGCACTTAGTAAGAAGCTAACAAGTATTTGCATTTATTGTTGTAAGAGCTAGTCTAGGATCTACAGGAATGGCAAATCATGATGCAAGAAATATTTGAAAGGCTTATTTCAGTACCTTTTTATAAAATGACTTAGGGGAAGGAGACGCTAGAGATAAGTTATATAATTAAGACATTTTAATTCATTTGTAATCCAATTAAATTCAGAAAGATGGAAATGGGAAGGAATGTTAAAATCAAGAGATATTGCAGAGAAGAAAGAGTCCTAGACTTGGAATAGGTGAACCTTGATTTTAATACTAAAGGACTTCTGAATCCAAAGGTTTTCTCTTATATGGATGGGATACAAAGTGCAAATGAATGACACTTATATTTTGAGGAAAGAAGTGAGAAGGATGAAAAGATATATGTAGAACTAGACAGGCAGAATCGCTGAGGAAATTCTTAGGCAAGAAAAAAATGAATCTGAAATTAAAAATTAACAATCTCTTCCTAAAAATGAAGAAGGTACTTCATTTAGTAGAACCCCTTCAGGATTTACTTTTGGTTTTGGTTTTTTGAGAATTAAAAGGATTTTAGTATAAGTACATCAAGGTGTGATGCCTGAGAAACTGAGGCAAGATAGAGATTAGAGAGTTTTAATATTTTATTAAATTGGAGAGATTTACTGGGATCGAATGGATCCATGGTTTGGTCCCAGGGCTAAATGAGACTATCATCTCCAAGAATCCAGCATCCAGCCAGCATCCAGCAGCCAATTTGGGTTCCCAATGACTTATTTATACATAGTAATTAAACAAAGGTAGGGGAGGTAGAGTCCAAATTCTAGTGATTGGGAATCTCCAGGCAGGAACCATCAATCTGGTTCTGACAGGTTGGGGGTAGGACCATAAATTCTAACAATCTAGGAGTTAAGAAAATGTGGGACTCTAGGCACAATGTCTGGAGTTCCCCTTTCTGAGTTTACATATTGACATTTTATAACCTTAGAGTAAATAGCCCTGAGTTATATCAGTCTTCATGAAGGAGGGAGGGGGGTTTGCAAGGAAGAAGATTGAGGCAGAACAGTTAAGGAAACTAAGGCAGAACAATTTAGGGAAACTGAGGCAGAACAGTTTAGGGAAACTCAGGACAGTTAGGGAAACTGAATCAGGACAATAAAAGAGAACTGTGGTACAAAAAAGCTAGCAATATATTGAAGAGCTGATCACTGAAGGTCAGCTTTGACTTCAAGGTGGAGACAGTTTTATAAGTAACTTTCCAAACATCAGATGGTCCACTTCAGCAGAAGTTTGGCCCTTTCAATTCCTGTCCAATGTAGCAATAATGTGACAATTTGCTGGTAGTAGGAACAAAAAGCAGGTAACACAAAAAAGCCATAGTGCTTCCTTTCCCTCTGCATCTCCCCCAAAACTGATTGATAATAAGAGCTGGGAATAATGGGATACTGAGTTACCATAACAAATCCCATCAGCATCACATCATTTCAGGTTAACTAGTCATTGTTAATACTTTACATATTTGGTTTAACAGGTTTTGAGGGCTGTCAGTTACTAAGTCCCTTTCATTAATATGCCACTAAAGGAACTCTTTCTCTGATTATCAGTACCAAAAAAAATTCATATTTCCCAAAGTCTCTAGTCTTCTGTCCTAAAGCAGGAGATAATCTTTTTTTACAACATGGTCCTGAGTGAAATTAATATTACATCATTCCATTAATGGCTAATTATTCATTTGTGGACCATCTTTTCCCCTTTTATTTCTGTTAAAATCCATCTCCTGAAAAGATCAGGAGTTTAACCAGCTTTGGAAAGTTATGGCTCAGTGATGAGATATATTCCTACCCCTCAATGTACAGGCTCTTTAGTTGGATATGACCCCGCCTAAATAGGACACCTAATTTCTATTTAGGGTGTACACAGAATCCAATATGAGCAAACCATTGCCTGAAGGAGGATCCCCTTATCCTTCGTCCCCTATTTTAGACTTCAAGCAACTCAACTCATGATGGAGAAAACTAGCTAAATAGATAGAGACAGAGATGATTTCTCTTTGTCCAATTACCATGAGGCTGCTGATCCCCATGATCAAGCCACTTCTTAGGAGGAGGAGCTGAAGACTTTTAACTTATCTTGTCATTTAAGTGTCTACCAGTTAAGGTTAATTTTGACTTGTCAGGAGAGTTCCTTTCAGAATGCATTTTAGGGTCTCTCTTGGAATCTTTGGTTACTAAGAAAAATCAATGGTCATTAATTTATTGATTGCTGGCTAGCTTTGATTTGATTTTTAATTACCAAGAAACTGTCTGTTAATGTTTTTCATTTGTTTCAGTCCCCTTTAACAATCTCTTGAAGTTGATGGGTACATCAAATGGCCTGAAGTTAGGAAGATCTGAATTATAATCTGGACTCATACGCGTACTATTTGTGTTACCCTAGGCAAGTAATTTAATCCTGCCTCAGTTTCCTCATCTGCAAAATGAGTTGGAGAGGAAATGGTAAACTACTCCAGAATCTTTGCCAAGAAATTTTTAAAATGGATTCACAAATATTTGGAACATGCATACAAACAACTAAATAGTAACAGTTGACATTGATGATAGGGTCTTTCTCAAAATAATGCTTTTAAATCCATAAAATATCAAAATATTTTAAAAAGTTTACAAATTACAATTAGAAACTCTTGACATAGAGTAATTTAGCTCAAATACTATCCCACTAGAAGTACTGGGATATAGTAAAATGTGCTTTCACTACTTAACTGCCTATGTAAATAGTTTAGTTTCTCTGAGCTTTAGTTTCATTATATTAGATGCTACTTTTCTACTTTACAGTGAAGTTAAAAATAATCAACAGGAAGCAAAAATGCCAATTATTTCATGGTAATTTTATAAAAGCAATGCTGAAGATAAATTATTGTTCAGAAATCCCACATGGAACTAGGTTTATATAACATGAAATTAAGTTTCCAAAATCAAAATCTTGCTCTGAACCTAAAAATCAAATAAAATTGAATTAAAAACATAGTTGTTCTAGGATGCTTTGGGTGTGAAAAATATGTTTTCTCTGAAAATATAATTCCCAAGAGACTTATCCTCTATTCTCAATATTTAAACTTCTTTTCTTACTTGAAGTCAGTATATCAACTCTTTCAGTATATCAACTCTTACTCTGAATGTTGTGGCTTTACCAAGTTTTGACTATTTAGTTAAGGAGCTAGGCAATGGAAATTCTCAAGGTTTTCTGTTGATTGTGAATTTTCTCTTATTTTGTGGTGAGCTTGTGTGTATAAAAATCCTACAGAACTGTGGCAATTACTCCACCTGCAGAGTAGCAATTTGTCCTACACAAATATAATTTTATATTGCTTTAAAGAAAGCTTTAGAAATATTTAACAAAGAAACTTCCTGCCAGGGTAATCTTCTTAGGCAAATCTTTATTTTGATATAGCTCAGTGGTGGGCAAAATACCCTCAGCAGGCTATATATGGCCCGCTGAGGGTATTTTGCCCAGCATTTGACTCTTACCTCTACTGGAACTTCATATCTGACTACTTGATACCTCCTGCTAACAAATAGATTGCAAGGCCTAGCTCAGTTAGGGTCATAGCATCAGAATCAAGAATCTCAGAATCAAAAGAGATCTCAAATAATACTTAGTTTAACCTCTACCAGAAGAATTCCTTTTAATTCATACCATCATTAGCTTAAGAGGTATTTGTTTGACATAGTTTGACCTATGCTGTAAGAGTCAATTGCTGAATGTTCAGCTCATGTATATCATGCTCATGCATTTATATTATATTTCAGAATTTAGCAAATGCTATAAATCAGGGCTTGATTTGTTATTGTCTTATTGTATTGCAGTGATTCATTGTCATCTGTCTCAATTTAAGAAAATGATAGAAAAATGTTAAACTTGAAAATATCTTATATATATATATTTTTTTTTTGATATCCAGTTAAACAATTATCAGCTCACCAAATATTACCCTTCTAAAGATAAAGGGTCAAGAGATAAACAATTTTCAAAAGAAGAATGATTAATTATGAACAATTAAATCAAAAATACTTGTAGCACTACTAACAAGAAATGTAATTTAAAACAACTCAACATCAAGCCAAACAAATTAACAGGAATGATAAAAAATGACTATAGACAATGCTATGGAAAAAGCAATAATATACTGTTGGAAGAACTATAGACTATTCCTATTTTTCTAGAAAATAATTTGTAATTATGGAAAAAAGCATTAAAGTTTTTATCTCTTTGGCTCAGTGATTTCTCTATTGCACATAATACCTCAATTTGACCAAGGAGGTCAAAATTTAAAAGAGAGAGAATCCCTATATACCAACATATTTTTAGCATAATTTGTGATCAAAATGCCATGCTATGAATGTTAAAACACTGAGTAAATTAGGTCCAATACCCATTATCTCATGAGAAGTACTTGGATATAGTAGAGTCATTTAGTCTCAATCATATTGTATTATAAAACTGATTATCACATTTTTTTCATCTGTCTCTTCTTTCTACTCACATAGGTCCCAGCTAGTTTAGTCCATCACTGGTTTTTGTGTGAATTATCATAGTAATCTTTTAATCAGTATGCTTCCCCAAGTCTGTCTCATCTCCATTTCCTCTAACATAGTTTACTAAAGTGATAACTGTAAAACCATAGACCTGACCATGTCGCTCTTCTCTCCCAAAACTCCAGTGCCTCCTTATTGTGCTCAGAATAAAATACAAAGTTCTGTTTGGCATTTAAAACATTTCATAATCAGGTTCCAGTCTATCTTTCCAGATTTATTTCACATTATTCCCCTAAGGCAAATTAGCAGTTTTGCTATCCTTAATATGTCCTATTTCCACCTCTTTCTTTATGTTTTTGCACAGTGTTTTGCCAGGCATGGAACCTAACTTCCATCTCTTATCATCACCTCATAGAATTCCTAATGCCCTTCACAGTGAGACTCTAAATCTTATATATCTGTATATATTTATATTTCCATATCCAACCATTCTCTGAGTCTAAGGAATCCTTCTAAGGGGTGGTAATTTTCTGATTTTATTGATGAGTTCCCATCCAGTATATTGCTTCCAATATCATAATTAATTATTAACACCCCAATATCATATAGTTCTGATATTATCTTCATATAAACAATAAAAATTTATGCTAACTAGCTTTTACTAAATTATATTTATTCAAAAGATATGGCAAGAAACAAATTGCAAAAATATGCTTGTAAATAAAAATATATTCTCCACTACTAGTGAGTCCCTGGAAAGAGTCAGTTTAAAATTAAAGTGGTTGCTCTTATATATCTGACCCAACAATATCACTTTTGGACATGGATATCGTTTCCCTTGATTTACCTCTCCCTTGACTGTAGGGCACAGTGCTTTGGCTGCCATATATATTTGGTGTAGGTCTAAGTCATGAGGTTATTTTTCAGGTCTACATTCTTTCCTCACCTGGTTCAGCCTTGGTGGTCAGAGCAGTCCTCCATGATGATTTTAAAATGAACTTCTGATAGTTTTGCCAGTTTATAAAATTTAATAAAGTTATTGTTTGATACACCTAAATAACAATGATTAAGGATGAAAACAGAAAGAAAACAGTACATCCTTTGACAATAGTAACAAGAGTGCTGAAACATAGAATGAGTAGGCTGCTACCAATACTAAAATCAAGAAAAGATGCTTTATAATAGATCAAAATTGTGCTCACATAAGGGAATGGATTACTCTTGGGTATGAACAGAATGGTATTGTTTGATGCTGAAAAGGTAAAACTCCTTTTGCTTTTCTTTTCTCTTCCAAAGAGAACAATCTTTGAACTGATAAGAATAGAGTAAAAATGGTTAACTGAATCAAAATTGAATTTAAATGAGGTGACTAAGAGAACCCTTAGTTGCTATCAATGAGTTAAAGATATCAAACTTTGAGAAATTACTTTCAAAGAATTGATAGATGTATTACTGAGGTGATCTTAATCTTTGAAAGATTAAAAAAATTTAAAAGGTGCTGTTGGATTGGATGGAGCCTACAAATTGTCCTGATTTTCAAAAAGGAAAAGATGGTGAAGTTTGCAAACTATAGCCTACTGAGATGGCTTAAATTCCTGGTAAAATTCTATAATATGTTATTAAGGTGATAGTGTTTGAAAATTTACATAGTGAAGTGCTTATTATTAAAAGCCAGAACCACTTCATTAAGAAAAGGTCATACCACACTTACCTTCTTTTTCTGTTTGGCAGGTTAATAAGCCTAGTAAATCATAGCTCTATGATAAAAAATTCTTTTGTTATATTTTATGAAAGCATTTGACAAAAATCTGACAAACTATTAATGTGGTCAACATCAAGGAATATTGGGTACAGTTAGAGGAATTTAGGATTCCATTAAATGACTGGTTTGAAGAGCAAAAGTATAAAGGAATTTTAGAAGTAGATTTCTAGTAATGCATCCTAGAGATCTAGTATAAAACATATGCTAATAAATATGCTTAATTAAAAAAAAACTAGTTATTTTTATTTTTCAAATACAATTTTTATTGATCTGTTCCTCTTATCATCTCTACCACATAACACAAGTTATAAAACCCCAAACTTAAAAACCAATCTCTCAAAAAAATTCTTCAGTCTTCCAAAACAAATTTCCACATGAACCTTATCTGAAAATAAATATCCTCTTGCATTTTATATTCATGTTCTCTATCTTATCAGGTGAATGGAATGTTTTATCTTTATTCTTTTGAACTCATGATTTATCATAAGAGTTCTGCTTACCTTTTCACTGTATTGATTCATAAAAGTCTTCCCAGTCTCCTCTGAAAATGCTCATTATCATTTCTTCTGGCACAATATTCCATTATATTCACATATCAAAATTTGTTTAATTATTCACCAATGGGACCATAGCCACTTCACAGATAGATATATAGATACACAACCACCCACATAGACATATAGAGTGTATATCCTTTTTCTTTTTCTTTCATTTCTTTAGGGTCTAGGCTTAGGAATGGTATTGCTGGGTTAAAAGGTATATGCACAGTTGGATAACTTCCTAGTAATAGAGCCACAGTGTTTTCCAGCTCAGCCAGACTAATTCATAGTCTTTCAAACAAATAGTACACTATTGTACCTATTTTTCCTCTAGTCCTCAAATATTGGTCATTTTCCTCTTTGCCAAACTGATCACTTTGTGAAATGGAATCTTCATATTGCTTTTTTAAAATTTTATTTTTTTAATTAATTTTATAATTATAACATTTTTTGACAGTATATATGCATAGGTAATTTTTTACAACATTAACCCTTGTACTCCCTTCTGTTCCGAATTTTTCCCCTCCTTCCCTCCACCCCCTACCCTAAATGGCAGGCATTCCAATACATATTAAATATATATATTTTTTAATTTTTATTTTATTTTTTATTTTACAAATATAACTTTTTTTTGACAGTACATATGTATGGGTAATTTTTTACAACATGATCCCTTGCACTCATTTCTTCATTTTTTTTACACTCACTTTTTTAATTAATTTTTATAATTATAACATTTTCTTTGACATTACATATGCATAGGTAATTTTTTTTACAACATTATCCCTTGTACTCCCTTCTGTTCCGAGTTTTTCCCCTCCTTCCCTCCACCCCCTACCCTAGATGGCAGGCATTCCCATACATATTAAATATCTTATAGGATATCCTAGGTACAATATATATGTGCAGAACTGAATTTTGTTGTTGTTATTGGAAAGGAAAAATTGGATTCGGAAGGTAAAAATAATCTGAGAAGAAAAACAAAAAAAAATGCTCACAGTTTTACACTCATTTCCCAGTGTTCCTTTTCTGGGTGTAGCTGATTCTGTCCATCATTTATCAATTGGAATTGGATTAGTTCTTCTCTATGTTGAAGATATCCACTTCCATCAGAATACATGCTCATATAGTATCATTGTTGAAGTGTATATATAATGCCTTCCTAGTTCTGCTCGTTTCACTTAGCATCAGTTGATGTAAGTCTCTCCAAGCCTCTCTATATTCATCCTGTTGGTCATTTGTTACAGAACAATAATATTCCATAACATTCATATACCATAATTTACCCAACCATTCTCCAATTGATAGGCATCCAATCATTTTCCAATTTCTAGCCACCACAAAAAGGGCTGCCACAAACATTTTGGCACTTACAGGTCACTTTCCCTTGTTTAGTATCTCCTTGGGATATAAGCCCAGTAGTAGCACTGAATGATCAAAGGGTATGCACAGTTTGATAACTTTTTAGCCATAATTCCAGATTTCTCTCCAGAATGGTTGGATTCTTTCACAACTCCACCAACAATGCATCAGTGTCCCAGTTTTCCCACATCCCCTCCAACATTCATCATTATTTGTTCCTGTCATCTTAGCCAATCTGACAGGTGTGTAATGGTATCTCAGAGTTGTCTTAATTTGCATTTCTTTGATCAATAGTGATTTAGAACATTCTTTCATATGAGTGGAAATAGTTTCAATTTCATCATCTGAAAATTGTCTGTTCATATCCTTTTGACCATTTATCAATTGGAGAATGGCTTGATTTCTTATAAATTAGAGTCAATTCTCTGTATATTTTAGGGATGAGGCCTTCATCAGAACCTTTAACTGTTAAAATGTTTTCCCACTTTACTTCCCTCTAATCTTGTTTGCATTAGTTTTGTTTGTACAAAAGCTTCTTAATTTGATATAATCAAAATTTTCTATTTTGTGATCAATAATGGTCTCTAGTTCTCCCTTGGACACAAACTCCTTCCTCCTCCACAAGTCTGAGAGGTAAACCATCCCCTGTTCCTCCAACTTATTTATGATTTCGTTCTTTATGCCTAAATCATGGACCCATTTTGATCTTATCTTAGTATGTGGTGTTAAGTGTGGGTCCATATCTAATTTCTGCCATACTAATTTCCAGTTTTCCTAGCAGTTTCTGTCAAATAATGAATTCTTATCCCAAAAGTTGGGATCTTTGGGTTTGTCAAACACTAGCTTGCTATTTTTATTCACTATCTTGTCCTGTGAACCTAACCTATTCCACTGATCAACTAGTCTATTTCTTAGACAATACCAAATGGTTTTGGTGACTGTTGCTTTATAATATATTTCTAGATCAGGTACAGCTAAGCCACCTTCATTTGATTTTTTTTTTCATTACTTCCCTTGAAATTCTCGATCTTTTGTTCTTCCATATGAATTTTTTTTGTTATTTTTTGTAGGTCTTTAAAATAGTTTCTTAAAAGTCTGATTGGTATAGCACTAAATAAGTAGGGAGTATTGTTATCTTGATTATATTCACTTGGCCTATCTAAGAGCACTTAATATCTTTCCAATTATTTAAATCTGACTTTATTTTTGTGGCAAGTGTTTTATAGTTTTTCTCATATAATTCCTGACTTTCCTTTGGTAGATATATTCCCAAATATTTTATACTATTGACCATTATTTTGAATGGAATTTCTCTTTGTATCTTTTGCTGTTGGATGGTGTTGGTAATGTATAAAAATGCTGAAGATTTATGTGGATTTATTTTGTATCCTGCAACTTTGCTAAAGTTCTGAATTATTTCTAATAGCTTTTTAGCAGTCTTTGGGGTTCTCTAAGTATACCCTCATGTCATCTACAAAGAGTAATAGGTTGATTTCCTCATTACCTACTCTAATTCCTTGAATCTCTTTCTCAGCTCTTATTGCTGAGATTAGCGGTTCTGGTACAATATTGAATAGTAATGGTGATAGTGGGCATCCTTGTTTCACTCCTGATTTTACAGGGAAAGGTTCCAGTTTATCGCCATTACATATGATGTTTACTGACGGTTTTAAATATATGCTCCTTATTATTTTAAGGAATAGTCCATTTATTCCTATACTCTCAAGTGTTTTTAGTAAGAATGGATGTTGGATTTTATCAAATGCTTTTTCTGCATCTATTGAGATGATCATATGTTTTTGTTAATTTGGTTATTGATATAGTCGATTATGCTAATAGTTTTCCTAATATTGAACCAGCCCTGCATTCCTGGCATAAATCCCACTTGGTCATAGTGTATTATCCTGGGGATGATTTTCTGTAGTCTTTTTGCTAATATTTTATTTAAGATTTTAGCATCAATGTTCATTAGGGAGATTGGTCTATAATTTTCTTTCTCTGTTTTCAGCCTACCTGGTTTAGGTATCAGTACCATGTCTGTGTCATAAAAGGAATTTGGTAGGACTCCTTCAATCCCTATTTTTTCAAATAGTTTATATAGCATTGGTGTTAGTTGTTCTTTAAATGTTTGGTAGAATTCACATGTAAATCCATGTGGTCCTGGGGATTTTTCTTAGAGAATTGGTTAATAGCTTGTTCTATTTCTTTTTCTGAAATGGGACTATTTAGACTATTTAGTTCTTCCTCTGTTAATCTGGGCAAGCTATATTTTTGAAGGTATTCTTCCATTTCATTTAAGTTATCAAATTTATTGGCATAAAGTTGAGTAAAGTAGCTCCTAACTATTGTTCTAATTTCTCTTCATTAGTGATGAGTTCTCCCTTTTCATTTTCAAGACTATCAATTTGCTTTCCCTCTTTCCTTTTTTTAATCAGAATAGCTAAGGGTTTGTCAATTTTGTTGGTTTTTTCATAGAACCAACTCTTAGTTTTATTAATTAATTCAATAGTTTTTTTACTTTCAATTTTATTAATCTCACCTTTTATTTTTTGAATTTCAAGTTTTGTGTTTATCTGGGGGTTTTAAATTTGTTCCTTTTCTAGCATTTTCAGTTGTAAGCCCAATTCGTTGACCCTCTCTTTCTCTATTTTATGCAAGTAGGCCTGTAGAGATATAAAACTTCCCCTTATTACTGCTTTGGCTGTATCCCACACATTTTGGTATGATGTCTCATTATTGTCATTTTCTTGAGTGAAGTTATTAATTATGTCTATGATTTGATGTTTTACCCAATCATTCTTTAGTATAAGATTATTTAGTTTCCAATAATTTTTTGGTCTATTTTCCCCTGGCTTTTTATTAAATGTAATTTTCATTGTGGTCTGAAAAAGATGCATTTACTATGTCTGCCTTACTGCATTTGATTTTGAGACTTTTATGTCCTAGTATATGATCAATTTTTGTATAGGTTCCATGAACTGGTGAGAAAAAAGTGTACCCCTTTCTGTCTCCATTTAGCTTTCTCCAAAGATCTATCATATCAAACTTTTCTAGTATTCTATTTACCTCTTTGACTTCTTTCTTATTTATTTTGTGGTTTGATTTATCCAATTCTGAAAGTTCAAGGTTGAGATCTCCCACTATTATAGTTTGCGGTCTATTTCTTTTTGCAGCTCTCTTAATTTCTCTTTTAAGAATTTAGATGCTGCACCACTTGCTATGTTTATGTTTAATATTGATACTTCTTCATTATCTATGCTACCCTTTAGCAGGATATAATGCCCTTCCTTATCTCTTTTAATTAGATCAATTTTTGTTTTTGCTTGATCTGAGATGAGGATGGCTACCCCTGATTTTTTGGCTTTGCCTGAAGCATAGTAGATTCTGCTCCACACTTTTACTTTTAGTTTGAATGTATCACCCTGTTTCAGGTATGTTTCCTGTAAACAACATATAGTAGGATTCTGACTTTTAATCAAATCTGCTAATTGCCTCTTTATGAGGGAGTTTACCCCATTCACATTTATGGTTAGAATGACTAATTCTATATTGCTTGCCATCCTGTTAACCCCTGGTTATGCTTTTCTCCTGTTCTTCCCTCTTACCCCCCCTACTCAGTATTAAACTTGTGAACACCACTTGCTTTTCACAGCCCTCCCTTTTTAGTATCCCCTCCCACTTTAAAGTTCCTCTTTCTTTTTTACTCTTTTTCTCACAATTTCTGTATTCCCTTCCCCTTAGCTTACTCCTTCCCTCTGACTTTTCAATGAAGTAGAAGAAGTTTCACCATAAATAGAATATGTCTATTGATACACACTATGTTCATCCCCCTCCTTTCTTTCTCTCCAATATAATAGGTTACCTTTGCCTCTTCATGAGATGTAGTACCACCACTTTACCCTTTTTTATAATATAATTTCCTTTCCACCTCTAGTTTCTGGGACAAATTATACATGTGTTCTTTACATATCTTTGTGGCAGAAATATAGTTCTCAATATTTCTTTTTACCTTTTTAGAAATCTCTTGAGTTCTGTATTTGAAGATCAAACTTTTTGTTTAGATCTGGTTTTTTTCATCAAGTATAGATGGAATTCATTTATTTTGTTGAATGTCCATCTTTTTACCTGGAAAAAAATGCTCATTTTTGCTGGGTAAGTTATTCTTGGCTGCATACCAAATTCCTTAGCCTTTCAGAATATCATATTCCAGGCCCTTCGTTCTTTTAATGTGGACACTGCCCTCAGTCTGCACCTAGTCTCTTTGTCCCCTCCCCCAATCAAATACAGACCTTCTCTGGCGAATTTCAAGGATGTCTTCTGTTGGTGATTTTTTGTGGGTTTCTTTTCTGGTCAAGCATTAATCCTGAGGCTTGTCATGAAGCAAGTCCTGAGAGAAAACGTGGAGCTCATGCAGCTGTCTGCCTCCATGCTGCCATCTTGGCCAGAACTATTTTTCCATGTTCCTTTAATAAGCACTTCTCTAATTATTACTACTAAAATTCAAGTATAAACAAAAATTTATAACAGAAATTTAACTTGATCATTTTTAAGACTATGGAATTACTGTAGATTTAGGGAGTTATAGTAGTTCAGTTTAATTGCACCAAAGTTTTAAAGCTTAAGAAAGTAAAACATGAAATGAAAAAAATATAGAATGGCTTTGAAACTAGGGAATGATTAAGTAAAATTTTACAAGTATAGGGGATAATTGGTGAGTTTTTAATCTTGTAACTGAAAAGTGAGTCACTGAGTACCACACATAATAATTTAAATTTTTGAAAGCAGTAAAAGAAGAATGGAGAATTTTGCAAGTGTAGTTTGAAGAAAAAACAGTGAATAGAAAGGCTAACTCTGCTAGAGCTATGAGAAAAGCATTTGGAGCAGTTAGCTGACAAAAAGTTTCAGTTATAGAATTTTTTTTAATACTACATCAAGGAGTGAGAGATGAAGCCTCTGAGAAGGATATATTGCTTTCTGTACCATCTCTGGAGGGTAGCTAGTAGCACAGTAGATAGAGAGCTAGGCCTGGAATAAGGAAGAATCATCTTCTCCAGTTAAAATCTCACCTCAGATGTTTACTTATATTTGCTAACCTGGAAAGGTTATATAATATCCTTTGCTTCAGTTTTCTTATCTGTAAAAAGAGCTGGAGAAGGAAATGGCAAGGCACTTTAGCATTTTTGTGAAGAAAACCTCAAATGGGATCATGAAGAGTTGGACATGACTGGAAAATGACTCAACAATGACAAAAATCTCTGGTTTGAAAGGGAAAAGCAGAAGAGAAAGGCAGGTTTTGAAACTGTTTTGTATTTAGCTCAGTTTAATAAAAGCTAATTAGTTAATGCAACATACTATGAATGAATAACTAACTGGACTTATTTGTTTAGCTCAGACAACTAGCCTGATGAGCCTTTTGGCTAAAAGACAACTGCTAATCTTAATCATCATTAAGAGTAATTATAAATAGAAAGAGATTGTAAATGTTTCACTGAACAAGAGTAGAAGAGAAGAATAGAAATAGAAAGAATAGAAGAGAAAGGACCTTTTTTTTAAGCTCCTGGGCTAACAAACAGAATGGATTAATAAGAGAAGTGGTTTCATGTGAGCCAGATATTCCTGAATGGACCCATAGTCCTGAATAGTAAGTTAACTCAAATATCTGCATGTTCGTCACTAATACATTTCCCAGCAAGAACTTTTTTAAAGATGTTTCTCAGTATCCCCCTGAAATACTGGGTCTATTTGTGGAAGAATATGATCTAGATTGATAGGTTTTTATGTATATGTCATTCTTATATTTACTTTTATATGTGAGTACGTGTGATGCTATAATTTCACTTGCTTTATTGTTAAGTAGAAGGTTAGTTTACAATCTAAACATATCATAACAGACAGGCTAGATTCTACTAAAAATACAGATAAATATCTGTGAGATCTTGAGAGCTATAGTGATGAGTTGAAACAGTGTATTTCCCCTAAATAGAGTTATTCCAACATCCTCAGTAAATTAATTACATAGTGGTGATCCTTACCTAGTCATTAAACTTGCTATTGCCAGGTCATGTTGAAATGATAAGCTACCCAAAGGTGTAGGTAACCAAAAACCCCAGAGCTCTGAGGTGACTATCTTACTTGCATATATTAAGAGTTTGATAGATTTAAAGCTAAAAGAGACTTTACTATCTAGTCCACACTTCAGGGAGTCTGAGTCCTAAGGAACAAGAAGGTCTGACACTGTTGCAATCCAAGTATCATACTATCCTAGATTTAGAATTGAAAGATACCTTAAAGGCTATTTTCTCATTTTCCAGATAAGAAAAGTAAAGCCTAAGGAGATTATATGTAGAAGCAAAGTATAATATTATTGTGGAGTAAGACATAAAGAAAGGATGTTTTCAGATATTTCTAGAAAGATTTATATGCTAAGATAAAGAGTAAAGTGAAGAGAATCAGGAGAATAATTTGCTTCACAAAAATTTCAGAGGACTAATGATAAAGCATATTACCTAACTCGGTAAGATAAGTGATGGTCAGTGTATAGAAGAATATATATATATATATATATATATATATATATATATATATATATATATATATTCACATAAGGCCATATCTGTGTCAAGATATATATATATATATATATATATATATATATATATATATTTTTTTTTAATAATAGCCTTTTGAGGGGGGAAAGGGTCTATCAAAAAAGGTCATACCCCCTCCCATCCCTCAACTGAAAAAAAGGAGAGTCACTAGAGATTTTAAATACGGAAGAGAATAGAAAAGCTGGGAGGGACCATAGGCAACAGCACAGCCTAAAAAAGTTCCACTCTAAATTTAAATTTTAAAGGAACTTATTGTATACTTAAGTTAGCAAGATGGGACAATAGATAAAGTATTTGAACATGGAATCAGAAAAATGTGTTCAAATCCTACCTGAAACACTCACTAGCTGTGTGATCCTGGACAAATAGTTACCTTAACTATTCTTAGCCTCATTTCATCATTAGTAAAATGAAGAAAATATCAGTACTTCATGGAATTCTTGGTGAATACCAAGAGAGATAACAAGCATAAAATGCTTTGCAAACCTTGTAGCAACATGTAAAAGCTAGGTATTTTTAGGAAAAGTAAATTCTACTTAATAGAGATTTATAATAGATTTTTTAATAATCCTCTTCTTATGTTCTCTTTTGTACAGGAAAATGCTCATGTTATTTAATGTTAAGTTCATAATAACAATTTTTAAAAGTATTTTTAGAAGTAACAAAAGGACATTTGTAGCTTTCTGAACCATTTTTCTTTTTGCAAAATGAAAAGGTAATATAAAAATATTTTTGAAGTTTGTGAAGGATATTTTTATGAAAGGGCAAGGAATTCTAAGTAGGTGTGGGTGACTAATGACTATGAACAGCAAAAGATTAGAGTAGAAAGAGTCAATTTCTATCACTGAGCATTTTCTCCAAAATGTCAGCTTTTTCATGTAAAGAAATATGGATCCAAATGCCATTCTTTCTAATAATTTTCATGTACCATTAAGAATTAATATCAATATAAAATAATGCTGAAAAGACTTATGGAAGATTTTTAGACTTTAGAGGGATGTCTTAGAATATTAAGTAGGGGTTTTATTTATTGGACAATAGAAAGAAGGATCCACCAATAGTGCATCAGTGTATAAATTTTTCCACATCCCCTTCAGCATTTATCATTTATCATTTTTTCTCTTAATTTCTCTAATAAATAGAGATTTAGGGCATTTTTTCATATAAGTATTGATAGATTTCTTCTGAAAACTGACTGTTTTTATCTTGATCACTAAGCAAGTGGGGAATGCCTTTTACTTTTTATAAATTTTGTTTTCTTTCCTATATGATTTAGAAATAAAGCCTTTAACAGAGAAGCTTCTTGTAATTTTATACCACTTTCCTGTTTTCCTTATAATTTTGTCTGCATTAGTTTTGTTTGCGCAAAATAGGTTTGATTTTATGTAATCAAAGCTGTATTTTTAACTTTTTGTGATCCTCTCCATATCTTCTTTTGTCATACATTTTCCCTTATTCACAGATCTGACTTTTAGATTTGTCTTTCCCTAATTTACTCTTGATATTACCCTTCATGTCTAAATCATGTATCTATTTTGACTTTATTTTGACATATAGTGATAAAAATTGGTCTATATCTCATTTCTGACAAACTGCTTTCAAGTTTTCCCAACATTTTTAGTCAAATAGTGACTTGCTATACCCAAAGCTTTGATCTTTGGGCTTATAAAACACTAGATTATTATGGTTATTTACTACTATGTATTGTTTTCTTATTATGTATGCTTTTTATCATGTCTTAAAAATATTTCTTTTTATTATGTATTTCCTGCCATACAAAGTGAGCATTTCCCTAAATAAAAGAGAACATAAAAGGGGAATTATACAATAAACTAAAAATATTGTTTTGATTATTACCACTTTGTAATTTATCTTGAAATTTGGTACTCCTAGACCACTAGCCTCCTAGACCACTTTCATTCACATTATGATTCCCTTGATATTTTTGATTTTTTGTTCATCCAGATGAATCTTGCTATTCTTTTTTCTAGCTCTATAAAACAATCCTTTGGTAGTTTGATTGTTATGGTGCTGAATAATTAAATTATTTCAGGTACGATCATCATAATACAATTTTACCATTTCTAACTATAAAAGTCTTACAGCTATGGGCAAGTGACAAAGCATCAGGTATGGATACACTGGGAGCTTTAGTCACAATCCTGCCACACTTCCAGGTATCTGATCAGCCTTTTTAGGATCATACTGCTCACTTTCTGGTGTAAAGAAAGGGCTAGAAATGATTTTCCCAAAAATGTCTGCTTACCCAACTAGGGACTATATGAGCAAAACACTTTTCATATAAATGGATCTAAACAATTGAATAAAGATTAATTGCTCATGGATAATTTGGGTCAGTATTATAAAAATGATGATGCTATGAATGTCCTTAGTGTCTTCAATTTCTCATCAAGCTCTAAGTGTTTTACAGTACCGTCTTTTGCTGCTTTCATGGCTGTTCAAACAAATTGTTCTTATCCTCCTATTTTACCAGGGGAAGTCTTCACATGCTTGGGGTAGACATTCCTCTAATTCACCAAAGAGTTAAAGATTCCTTGGGTACCATCAATCTACTTTAGCCTTCTTGTCAAAATGATATACTGGGATGTGGCCACTGTGCATTTTACAGCTTCTTGGAGCCACAGGTAAGACTTAGGTGAATCAGGTAGAAAGCAGGTCCAAAAATGGCTCAGGAAAAGCTGCTCACATCAAAAATATTAGTCTTTTCTAAGCACATCTTATACTTCAACTGTTTTTTTTAAATTTTATAATTATAAATTTTTGACAGTATATACACATGAGTAATTTTTTTATAACATTATCCCTTGTAATCATTTTTCCAAATTATCCCCTCCCTCCCTCTACTCCCTCCCATAGATGACAGGCAATCCCATACATTTTACATGTGTTACAGTATAACCTAGATACAACATATGTGTGTAAATACAATTTTCTTGTTGCACATTAAGTATTAGATTCTGAAGGTATAAGTAACCTGGGTAGATAGACAGTAGTGCTAACAATTTACATTCACTTTCCAGTGTTCCTACTCTGGGTATAGTTGTTTCTGTCCATCATTGATCAACTGGAAGTGAGTTGGATCTTCTTTATGTTAAAGATATCCAATTCCATCAGAATACATCTTCATACAGCATTGAAGTGTACAGCGATATTCTGGTTCTATTCATTTCACTCAGCATCAGTTGATGTAAGTCTTTCCAAACCTATCTGTATTCGTCCTGCTGGCCATTTCTTACAGAGCAGAAATATTCCATAACTTTCATATATCATAATTTACCCAACCATTCTCCAATTGATGGACATCCATTCATCTTCCAGTTTCTAGCCACTACAAAAAGAGCTGCCACAAACATTTTGGCACATACTGGTCCCTTTCCCTTCTTTAGTCTTTCTTTGGGATATAAGCCCAATAGCAGCAATGCTAGATCAAAGGGTATGCACAGTTTGATAACTTTTTAGGCATAGTTCCAAATTGCTCTCCAGAATGGTTGGATTCTTTCAAAACTCCACCAACAATGCATCAGTGTCCCAGTTTTCCTACATCCCCTCCAACATTCATCATTATTTGTTCCTGGCATCTTAGCCAATCTGACAGGTGTGTAGTGGTATCTCAGAGTTGTCTTAATTTGCATTTCTTTGATCAATAGTGATTTGGAATACTCTTTCATATGAGTGGATATAATTTCAATTTCATCATCTGAGAATTGTCTGTTCATAGCCTTTGACCATTTATCAATTGGAGAATGGTTTGATTTCTTATATTTCTTAGGGTCAGTTCTCTATATATTTTGGAAATGAGACCTTTATCAGAACCTTTAACTGTAAAAATATTTTCCCAATTTGTTACTTATTATGCTTACTGATGGTCGTAAATATATGCTCCTGATTATTATAAGGAATAGTCCATTTATTCCTATACTCTCAAGCGTTTTTAGTAGGAATGGAAGTTGGATTTTATCAAATGCTTTTTCTGCATCTATTGAGATGCTCATATGGTTTTTATTAATTTGATTATTAATATGGTCAATTATACTAATAGTTTTCCAAATATTAAACCAGCCCTGCATTCCTGGTATAAACCCTACTTGATCATAGTGTATTATCGTGGGGATGATTTTCTTAATTCTTTTTGCTAATATATTATTTAAGATTTTAGCATCAATATTCATTAAGGAAATTGGTCTATAGTTTTCTTTCTCAGTTTTCGATCTAACTGGTTTAGGTGTCAGTACCATGTCTGTGTCATAAAATTGTTCTTTAAATGTTTGGTAGAATTCACACATAAATCCATCTGGTCCTGGGGATTTTTTCCTGGGGAGTTGATTAATAGCTTGTTCTATTTCTTTTTCTGAAAGAGGACTATTTAAGCAATTTATCTCCTCCTCTGTTAATCTAGGAAGCCTATATTTTTGCAGGAAGTCATCCATTTCACTTAAGTTATCAAATTTATTGGCATAAAGTTGCAAAGTAATTCCTTATTATTTCTCTATTTCTTCTTCATTGGTAGAAAGATCCCCCTTTTCATTGGAAGACTAACAATTTGATTTTCCTCTTTCCTTTTTTCTGATCAAATTTACAAAAGTTTATGTATTTTATTGGCTTTTTCATAAAACCAAATCTTGGTTTTATTTATTAATTCAATAGTTTTTTTTTTTTTTTTTTTTTTTTACTTTCAGTATTATTGAGTTCTCCTTTTAATTTTAGAATTTCAAGTTTGATTTTTGGTTGGGGATTTTTAATTTGGTCTTTTTCTAGCTTTTTACGTTGCAAGCCCAATTCATTAATCTTCTCTTTCTCTATTTTGTTCAAATAAGCCCCTAAAGATATAAAATGCCCTGTATTACCGCTTTAGCTGCATCCCACAGATTTTGGTATGATGTCTCATCATTGTCATTATCTTGGGTGAAATGATTAATTGTTTCTACAATTTGCTGTTTCACCCATTCATTCTTTAAGATGAGATTATTCAGTTTCCAATTACTTTTTGGTCTATTTACCCCTAACTTCTTATTGAATGTAGTTTTTATTGCATTGTGGTCTGATAAGAAGGCATTTATTATTTCTGCCTTCCTGCATTTAATTTTGAGATCTTTATGTCCTAATATATGGTCAATTTTTGTATATGTTCCATGAACTGCTGAGAAGAAAGTATATTCCTTTCTATTACCATTCAGTTTTTTCCAAAGGTCTATCATACCTAGTTTTTCTAATGTTCTATTTACTTTTTAAATTTCTTTCTTATTTGTTTTGTGGTTTGATTTGTCTAAATCTGAGAGTGCAAGGTTGAGATCTCTCACTATTATAGTTTTACTGTGTATTTCTTCTTGCAAATCTCTTAACTTTTCCTTTAGAAAGTTAGATGCTATACAATTTGGTGCATATATGTTTAGTATTGATATGGCTTCATTGTTTATGCTACCTTTCAGCAGGAAATAGTTTCCTTCCTTATCTCTTTTAATTAGATCAACTTCTGCTTTTGCTTGATCTGAGATAAAGATGGCTACCCCTGCTTTTTTGGCTTTACCTGAAGCATAATAGATTCTGCTCCAACCTTTTACCTTTACTCTGCATGTATCTCCCTGCTTTAAGTGTGTTTACTATAAACAACATATTGTAAGGTTCTGACTTTTGATCCAGTCTGCTATCCGTCTCCGTTTGATGGGAGAGTTCATCCCATTCACATTTACAGTTAAAATTACTAATTCTGTATTTCCTGCCATCATATTATCCCCAGATTATGCTTTTTTCCTTTGACTCACCTGAACCCCTTCCCCAATATTTAATTTACAGACCCCACTTGTGATGTGCAGCCCTCCCTTTTTAATATCCCTCCCCCTCCTTCCAAGTTACTTCCCTTTTCTTGTAACTTTCCCTTATTCCCCTTTTCCTTTTTCCTGTTCTTCTCCCCCCTTTTAATGAGGTGAGAGAGAATTCTCTGAAAAACAAATATGTCAATTATTTACTCTTTGAGCCTATTCTGATGAGAGTAAGATTCACACAATGTTTCTCCCCCTCTCTAAATTCCCTCAGATGTGGTATAGTTTCTATGCCTCTTCCTGGGATGTAGTTTCCCTCTTTTTATCACTCCTTCCCCTTTTTCTGATACTACCCTCTTCCATTTACTACTCCCCCCTTTTTTATATCAGTAAAATCAAATTATCCATGCAGACTTTCTATGAATCCACAACAGAGATACAGTTCTCAAGAGTTCTTTTTACCTTTTTCTGTTTCTCTTCAGTCTTGTGGATGTAGATCAAAATTTTTTTAAAGTCTGGTTTTTTTCTTAGAAACACATGGAATTCCTATGTTTCATTAAATGACCATCTTCTTACATGGAAGAAAATGCTAAACTTAGCTGGATAGTTTTTTCTTGGTTGCAATCCTTCATATTTTGCCTTTCAGAATATCAGGTTCCAGGCCCTTTGATCTTTTAATCAGTTTCCAGACCTTGAGTGACCCTTATTGTGGCCCCTTGATATTTGAATTACTTTTTTCTAGCTGTTTGCAATATTTTTTCCTTTGTTTGGTAGTTCTGCAGCTTAGCCACAATGTTCTGTGGAGTTCTTTTTTTAGGGTCTTTTTCAGAAGGTGTTTGATGAATTCTTTCAACGCCTATTTTCCCTTCTGTTTCTATTATCTCTGGACAGTTCTCTTTTTTGATTTCCTGTAAAATAGAATCTAGGCTCTTTTTTTGATCATAGTTTTTGGGATGTCCAATGATCCTCAGATTATCTCTCCTAGATCTATTTTCCATATCTATAGATTTTCCCAGTAAGTATTTGACGTTATTCTCCAGCTTTTCATTTTTTGTTTTGTTTTGTTTGACTGATTCTTGGGTTCTCAATGAATCATTCATTTCTATTTGTTCTGTCCTGATTTTTAATGAGTTATTTCCTTCATTCACATGTTTTAGTTTTGTATATGCCCAATTGAGTTTTTAAATGAATTATTTTGCTCTATTGAATTTTTTTCCATTTCCCTAATTTTTTTAGAGAGTTATTTTCTTTTTCCAATTCAGAAATCCTACTTTCTTGAGACTTTTTTTAATCTTTTCCAATTCAAAAATCCTACTTTCCTGTGATTTCTTAACCTTTTCTAATTCACAAATTTTGTTTCCGTGCACGTCCTGTAAATTCTTTATTTTTTCCAACTCAAATTTCAGAACATTGTTATTCTCTATCATAGCTTCTCTTTCCTTTCCCCATTTTTCTTCAAACTCTCAACTTTTTAATAGTCTCTTCTAGGAGAGAGTTATGTGATGGGGGGTGGGTATCATTCCCCTTTACAGTGTTATCTGCTGACTCTCTGCTGTTAACTTCCTTGGGGTTGGATACCCGCTCTTTCTCTGTGTAGAAAGAATCAATTGTTTTCTTCAGCTTTTTACTCATGGTTAAAAACCTTTTGCGGTCTGTCCTTGGAGTAAGAAGTTTATTTATTTACTTCTTTACCAGTTTCCTCCCAAACTGGATGGATGCAGCAGCTCCTGTGTCTGAGCTAAGAGATAGCTCTGGGAGAGAGTTCCCCTCCCCCTCCCTGGAAGTGCCTCAGAAGTGATTAGTAAGACTGCACTGTGAGGGTTGTCCAGTGAAGGACCCCGCTGTGTGTCCTAGCAACTTCCCTGATGTATAAGACTGAACAGTAAAGACGACACAAAGCCCAGCCAATGCATCCCATGGGGCGTGGATATCAGCAGCTGACATGAAAAGCCCCTGCGCTCAAACTGGAAGTGTCTGCCCAGAAATTGCATTCCCTATTTCAAAGGTTCTGCTTCTCTGGGACTTCTGAGGCTGAGTTCCCAGCCTCTGGCCAAGCCCAGCATTATGTGGATTAGATATTGCCTCAGGCTGTGTCCCTGTTGTTCAAGCTCTTAACTACCTCAAGGAGAAGCCACAGGCAGCAGAAGGTGGCTTCACTGCAGTGTGCAGATCTATTAAGTCACTTCCTGATTGGGATGGTTCTAGGATCTGGCTTTTTATTTTAAAGTGGCTTGATTTCTCTTCTGAACTGCTTGCTGTTTTATAAGCAGAGAAGAGCTAACAGCCTGTGCCAGATTCCTCTATCTCAGTGGCTTCTCTGATCCCAGAGTTCTCCCCAGCCTGATTGGCACAGTGTGTTAGCACCTAAACTTCTGTGCTGGTCTTTTTAATTCCTCCCCTCAAAACTGACCTTTTCTTTTGAAATTCCAGATTCTCTTCAGCTGGTAAGTTGTGCTTCTAATCCTTGTGGTTTTTATCAGTCAAGAGTTATTTTTGAGGCTGATTTAACTAATTGGTAATGAGGGAAGAAGGGAGCTTACATATTTGCATGTATCTTCTCTGCCATCTTGGCTCCACCCCCCATACTTCAACTGTTTAGCCAATTCTTACCTAATTATCACAGCAGGTTGGAATCCCACCTTGCTGTCAAAATACACACACACATGCATGTATACTCATACACAAACACACACAGTGTACAAAAAACTTCTTCAGAGTTGATCTTACTCACCATTGGTAAATAAAATGTGTACAAATTTATTGACAATACAAAATCCAAAAGACCTGAAAAATGGTTATTCTTGTGAGAAAATTCTTTTGGTATCACATTGAAATAGTATCCTTGAATGAAACAAGGCTGGCAAGTGAAAGCCAGTTTACTGAAGTTGGAGAACGGTACATATTTTTCTAGTGTAGCCATAGTAAAGGGGAAACACTATGAAATTGATTTGGTTTTGTAATAAAAATTAATCTAGTTTACAAGCTTGTATGACTACCAAAAAAGAGTGAATGCTGAGCTTATGACAACGCAATTGCCACTTTCAGGAAAATACCACACCACTGTCTTCGGTGCCTATGATGAACTCTGATGAGGTCAAAAGAAATTTTTATGAAGATTGGAAGATCTTTATCATCAGTGTGCCAAAAGTGGTGACTTTAATGCTATAGCAGATTCAGACTATCAGGTTTGACAGGGAGCTCTTTTTAGAGGAATGGAGATGGACTTTGGACAGTGATGACTTTGGAAGAGAAAAGCTGATGATTTCATGGAACTATGCCTCACTTCAATCTAATTTGTGCAAGAACCAAAAGATATCATCATACCATCTTGCAATTTCTACCTATCTAAAAGTCCTGCAACTATAGGCAAGTGACAAAGCAGCAGGTGTGAATACACTAGGAGCTGTAGTCACAACCCTGTTTTTTTTATTTGTTTGCACATGATTGTGTATTCAATGAAACCTCTGAAGTGGAAATGCCACAAAGTATGGATTGATTCTCTTGTGCTAATTTTTGTCTAAAAATTAGTACCAAGGAAACACAGGTACTCCATCAGGCAGAGCCACATCATCCATTGGTTACAGCAAATGGAGAAATTTTGAATGCTGTGGATACCTTGACAGTATACTGCCCAGGAATGTACCTATTGATAATGAGGTTGACATACGAATTGCCAGAGTTAGCTCAATCTTGGGAGGCTCCAAAGGAAAGTGTGGGAACAAAGAGATAGTATACTGACAATCAAACTGAATGATCTACAGAGCCATTATGATGACCCCATTGTTTTATGCTTATAAAAACTGGACAGTATACCAGCACCATGCCAGGATCACTTCCATTTGAATTGTCTTGGGAGGATTCTAAAGATCACCTGGCAGGATAAGATACCAATCACTGAGGTTATTTCTCAAACTAAACTGCCAAGCATTCAAACTCTAATGATTAGAGTGCAATTCTTTCTGGCTAGCCATATTATTTGAATACTCAATTATATGCTTGCATAAGCAATTATGGAGAGTTTTCAGAGGCCAAATGCTCACATGATGAAAAGTGATACAAGCACACTCTCAAGGTCTCTTTAAGAACTTTGGAATTGATTGCATGACAGGGAAGACACTGTCACAGGACCGCCCAACATGGCATGCTCTTATACAAGAGAAGGTGCTGGGCTCTATGAGCAAAACAGAATTGAAGTTCTCAAAAGAGGTTCAAAAGAAATCTGAGATGTTCAAAGTTACAGAATTGATACAAATGTTCACATGGATTATTTGTGCCTAACCTATAGTAAAGCATTCTGAGCTCATATTGGCCTGATCAGTCACAGTTGGTGATACTATCACTTGACATACATACTAATGTCATTTTGGTCTCTTAGAAAATGAAGGACAACAATCAACCAGATCTGTCTATTTATATGAAAAAGGTTTTGTAATTGTGTTCATAGAGGCCCTGAGTTATCTTGGAAGGTAGACATTGAATTATTTTATAATGTCTGCACTTTTTAAGAAAATTTAAGTTCTATTTCTATCTCTTCCTCTGGATTTTGTTGTATTACACAGAAATAATGATGATTTATGTAGGCTTACTTTATAACCCTATAACTTTAAAGTTAATAATTTCAAACAGGTTTTTAGATGATTCCCTAAGGTTCTCTAAGTATACTATTATATCATCTGCAAAGAATCTAAGTTTTGTTTCTTCTTTGTCTATTTATATTCCTCCAATATCTTTTCCCCATTTTACTTGTATAGTTAGAATTTTTTATAAAATATTTAAGAATATGTATCCTAACTTCACCTCAGATGTTATTTGGAAGATGGCTAGCTTATTCTTATGAGAGATAATGCTTGCTATGGATTTTTGACAGATAATAGTATGATTTTAAGAAAGCCTCCATTTATTTCTATGCTTTCAAGTGTTTTTCATAGAAGATATATATTTGTCAAGGATTTTTTCTTTATCTGATTTTGGTTTTCTTAATTATGCTTATGTTTTTATTAATAATGAACCATCCCTGATTTCCTGGAAGAAATTCTACCTGGTCTTAGTGCATAATCTTTGGGATATATTTTTGTCATTTCCTTGCAAGCATTTTATCTAAAATTTGTGCACTGATATTCATAGGGGAAATGAGTCTATAATTTTTTCTTGTTTTTTGCTCTGTGTTCTTTAGATATCAAAAAACCACATTTCTGCCATAAAAGAAATTTTGTAGGACTCTTCTGTACCTATTTTTAAAAGTAGTTTAAATAATATTGAACTTAAATGTTCTTCATATAATTAGTAGAATTATATTATCTGGTCCTTGGGATTTTTTTAGGGATCTCATTTATAGCTTGTTCAAATATTTTTTTCCAAGATAAGGTTATTTAAGTATTATACTTCTGTTAATCTGGGAAATATATATATATATATATTTGTAAATATTCATCTATTTCATTTTGATTGTGAGTTTTCATAGAATGGAATTAGATGAAATAATATTTAAATATCATCCTTTTCCTCTATTTTTCCCATCTATTTTTGAAAGATCATCCCAATATAATAGACTCACTCATGTTCTCTGTCTTTGTGAAGTTCTAATTATCCTAATAATGATAAAATTACTAGGAGTTACTGGTATCATCTTACCATACAGGAAAGTAAACATTTTAACATTATTTTCTTATGATTTCTCTTTTATATTTACCATTTTATGCTTTTCTTGAGTTCTGTAGTATGTCAAATTTTCTTTTCAATTTTGGTTTTATCAGGAATGCTTGAAAGTCCTCTATTATACTCAGTTATGTTGGTTGAGTTATTCTTGATTGCAATTCTAGCTCCTTTGCTTTCCAGAATATCATATGCCAATCTCTCTGTTTCTTTAGTGTAGTAGATGTTAAATGTTGCTTGATCCTGACTTTGGCTCTATGGTATTTGAAAGGTTTCTTTGTAACTATTTGAAATATTCTCTCTTTGACTATGGCTATACCATTCCTTTTTCATTTCTGAATATCTTTCAGCAAGTTATTGGTAGATTTCTTTGTAATTCTATTTTGTCCTTTGGTTCTAGGATTAAGGGACAGTGTTTTTGGACAATTTGTTGAAATATGATATATAGGATCTTTATGACTTTCAGATAGTTCAATAATTTTCAAATTATCTCTCAACCTTTTTTTTTTGTTGTTCTATTTTAGTTGTGTTTTTTTTTCTGATTACATATTTCACATTTTCTTCTATTTTTTTTCATTCTTTTTCCCCCTGAGGCAATTGGGATTAAGTGACTTATCCAGGATCTCACAGCTAGGAAGTAGGGCTGGTGCTCTAACCACTGTGCCACTTAGCTGCCCTCTATTTTTTTCATTCTTTTGATTTTTGTTTCTTGATGCCTTAAGGAGTCATCAGCTTCACCTTTCCCAATTTAATATTTTACCTTTATATTTTCAAAATATGTTCATAGTTTTCAACATGCACCCATGCAAAACTTTGTGTTCCAAATTTTTTCTTCCCCTTGCCCTCCCCTCCCTGTTTTAGACAGCAAGTAATCCAATATATGTTAAACTGTTCAATTCTTCTATACATATCTCCACATTTATCATGCTGCACAAGAAAAATAAGATCAAAAAAGAAAAAAAATGAAAAATTTTAAAAAATGCAAGCAAATGATCTCTTATGATCTCTTTAGGATACAAGTTCAGTAGAGGCACTGCTGTATCAAAGGGTATGCACAGTTTTATAGTCCATTGATCATTGTTCCAAAGTGCTCTCCACTCAGATCAGTTCACAACTCTACCAACAATGTATTAGTGTCCCAATTTTCCCATATCCCTCCTGTAGAGGGCCAAAACTCTGGAGAAATATACTTGAAACAAGATGTTAACTCAGTGGAATTGATAAGATAATGATTTTCTAGTTCACATATGCCTAGTTTGATATAATGATATAATCACTCTAGATTTTCTTATACTCAATATACTGTAATGATGTAATTGTAATAGAGTATTTAAGGGCTGAGAGAACAGGGGACAAAGTCAGACTTAGGCTGAGACTGATTGAGACTGTCAGGCTGTGCTGGAGGAGATGGGTCAGACTGAAACTGGGCCAGACTATGACAGACACAGACTGTGAAGGAGACAGACTGAAGAAGACAATAAAGAATTTGAAATTTATTCTTGTCCATTCTCATGGTGACTATCCTGCTGAGACCAAGGTCCTTCTGGGGGACCTCCAGAAAGCTAGCCCAGACATTACACCCTCCCACATTTATCATTCTTTTTTTTCTGTTATCTACCAATCTGAGAGGACAGTAATGTTACCTCAGAGTTTTCTTAATTTGCATTTCTCTGATCAATAGTGATTTAGAGCTTTTTTCATATGACTAGAAATGGTTTTAATTTCTAACTCTGAAAATTGTCTGTTCATATCCTTTAATCATTTATCAATTGGAGAATGGCTTGAATTATAAATTTGAGTCAATTCTTTGCAAATAGTGAGTTCTTATTCCAGAAGCTGAGATTTTAGGGTTCCTTAAATATTAGATTACTATAGTCATTAACTATTTTGTTTTGTGAATCTAATTTATTTCACTGATCAACTACTCTACTTCTTAGCCAGTACCAAATGGTTTTGATTACAACTAGTTTATAATATTGTTTTAGGCCTGGTACAGCTAAGACACCTTAATTTGCATTTTTAAATTAATTCCATTGAAATTCTTGACCTTTTGTTCTTCCAGATGAACTGGGTTATGATTTTTTTCTAGCTCTGTAAAATAATTTCTTGGGATTTTGATTGGTATGGCACTGAATAAGTAGATTAATTTGGGTAGAATTATCACTTTTATTATATTAGCTTGGCTTACCCATGAGTACTTGATATTCTTCCAGTTGAATGCTCTGACATTATTTGTGTGGAAATTGTAATTGTGGTCATGTAGTTCCTGACTTTGTCTTGGCGAGTAGACTCCCAAATATTCTATATTATTTATATTTATCTTAAATTTAATTTCTCTTTGTATCTCTAAGATTCTCTAAGTACACATCATATTATCTGCAAAGAATGATAATTTTTCCCTTATTAACTACACTAATTACTTTAATTTCTTTTTCTTCTCTAATATTTCTAGTACAATACTGAATAATTATGATGATAGTGGCCAACCTTTTTTCACCCCTGATCTTACTGGGAATAGTTCTATTTTATCCCCATTGCATATGATGCTTGCTGATGTTTTTAAAAATATGCTACTGATCATTTTCAGGAAACCTCCATTCATTCCTCTATTCTCTAGTTTTTAAATAGGAATGGATATTGGATTTTGTCAAAAGCTTTTTTTTTGCATCTATTGAGATAATCATATGATTTCTGTTAATTTGATTATTGATATAATCAAGTATGCTAATAGTTTTCCTAATATTGAATCAGCTTTGTATTCCTGGCATAAATTCATAAATTCTACTTGGACATGGTTGGGAATCTCTTTGCAAATATTTTATTTGAGATGTTTGTGTCAATATTTATTAGAGAAATTGATCTATAATTTTTTTTCTCTATTTTGACCCTACCTGGTTTTGGTACCAGCACCATATCTGTGTCATAAAAGGAATTTGGTAGGAATTATTTCCCTATTTTTCCAAATAGTTTGCATAATATATGGAATTAATTTTAACATTAAAAGATTTGGTAAAGTTCACATGCAAATCCATCTGATCCAGGATAATTCTTTTCTTAGGGAGTTGATTAATAGCTTGTACAATTTTTTTTAATGGGATTATTTAAGTAATTTATTTCCTCCTCTTTTAATCTGGACAATCTCTACTTTTGAAAGAATTCATCCATTTCATCCATTATTAGATTTATTGGCATATGCTAGACAAAAAAGCTCCTAATTATTTCTTTAACTTTCTCTTCATTGGTTAAAAGTCATCCTTTTTATTTTTGATACTAATAATTTGATTATCTTCTTTTCTTTTTCTAATCAAATTAACTAAAGGTTTATCTATTTTTTTCATAAAGCCAACTCTTAGTTTTGCTTAGTTTTAATAGTTTTCTAATTTTTTTAATTTTCTTGATATCTCTTTTTATTTTCAGAATTTCAAATTTGATATTTAATCAGGAGTTTTTAATGTGTTCTTTTTCTTAGCTTTTTTAGTTGTATGCCCAATTCACTGATCTTATCCTTTTCAATTTTATTCAAGTAAGCATCTAGAGATGTAAATTTTCATTAAGTATTGCTTCGGCTGTAGCCCATAAATTTTGATATATTGCTTGACTGTTGTAATTTTCTTGGATAAAATTATCAAATATGTCTGTGAGTTGTTATTTCACCCACTCATTCCTTAGGATTAGATTATTTAGTTTTCAGTTAATTTTTGGGCTATTTATCTCTGGCCTTTTATTATAATTTTTATTGTATCATCATCTGAAAATGATGCATTTACTATTTCTGCCTTTCTGAATTTGATTTTTTTTATTCATTATTCCAAATTATCCCATCCCTCCCTCCACTCCCTCCCCCTGATGACAGGCAATCCCATACATTTTACATGTGTTACAATATAACCTAGATACAATATATGTGTGTAAATACCATTTTCTTGTTGCACATTAATTATTAGCTTCCGAAGGTATAAGTAACCTGGGTAGATAGACAGTAGTGCTAACAATTTACATTCACTTCCCAGTGTTCCTTCTCTGGGTGTAGTTATTTCTGTCCATCATTGATCAACTAGAAGAGAGTTGGATCTTCTTTATGTTGGAGATTTCCACCTCCATCAGAATACATCCTCATACAGTATTGTTGTTGAAGTGTATAGTGATCTGCTGGTTCTGCTCATTTCACTCAGCAACAGTTGATGTAAGTCTCTCCAAGCCTCTCTGTATTCCTCCTGCTGGTCATTTCTTACAGAGCAGAAATATTCCATAACCTTCATATACCATAATTTACCCAACCATTTTCCAATTGATGGACATCCATTCAACTTCCAGTTTCTAGCTACAACAAAAAGAGCTGTCACAAACATTTTGGCACATACAGGTCCCTTTCCGCTCTTTAGTATTTCTTTGTGATATAAGCCCAGTAGTAGCGCTGCTGGGTCAAAGGGTATGCACAGTTTGATAACTTTTTGGGCATAGTTCCAAATTGCTCTCCAGAATGGATGGATTCTTTCACAACTCCACCAACAATGCATCAGTGTCCTAGTTTTCCCACATCCCCTCCAACATTCATCATTATTTGTTCCTGTCATCTTAGCCAATCTGACAGGTGTGTAGTGGTATCTCAGAGTTGTCTTAATTTGCATTTCTCTCATCAGTAGTGATTTGGAACACTCTTTCATATGAGTGGAAATAGTTTCAATTTCATCATCTGAGAATTGTCTGTTCATATCCCTTGACAATTTATCAATTGGAGAATGGTTTGGTTTCCTATAAATCAGGGTCAGTTCTCTATATATTTTGGAAATGAGACCTTTGTCAGAACCTTTACTTTTAAAAATATTTTCCCAATTTTTTACTTGCCTTCTAATCTTGTTTGCATTAGTATCATGTGTACAGAAACTTTTTAGTTTGATGTAATCAAAATTTCTATTTTGTGATCAATAATGGTCCCTAGTTCTCCTCTGGTCATAAATTCCTTCCTCCTCCACAGGTCTGAGAGGTAGACTATTCTCTGTTCCTCTAATCTATTTATTATCTCATTCTTTATGCCTAAATCATGGACCCATTTTGATCTTATCTTGGTATATGGTGTTAAGTGTGGATCCATATCTAATTTCTGCCATACTAATTTCCAGTTTTCCCAACAGTTTTTTCCGAATAATGAATTTTTGTCCCTAATGTTGGTATCTTTGGGTTTGTCAAAGATTAGATTGCTATAGATGTACCCTTTTTTGTCCTTTGTATCTAATCTGTTCCACTGATCTACTGTTCTATTTCTTAGCCAGTACCAAATGGTTTTGGTGACTGCTGCTATATAATATAGCTTTAGATCAGGTACACTTAGACCACCTTCCTCTGACTTTTTTTTTTCATTAGTTCCCTTGCAATTCTCGACCTTTTATTCTTCCATATGAATTTTGTTGTTATTTTTTCTAGGTCATTAAAGTAGTTTCTTGGGAGTCTGATTGGTATAGCACTAAATAAATAGATTAGTTTGGGGAGTATTGTCATCTTTATTATATTCGCTCGGCCTATCCAAGAGCACTGAATGTCTTTCCAATTATTTAAATCTGACTTTATTTTTGTGGCAAGTGTTTTGTAATTTTTCTCATATAATTCCTGACTATTCTTTGGTAGATGGATTCCCAAATACTTTATACTCTCAACATTTGTTTGGAATGGAATTTCTCTTTGTATCTCTTGCTGTTGCGTTTTGTTGGTGATATATAAAAATGCTGAGGATTTATGTGGATTTATTTTGTATCCTGCCACTTTGCTGAAATTTTGAATTATTTCTAATAGCTTTTTAGCAGAGTCTTTGGGGTTCTCTAAGTATACCATCATGTCATCTGCAAAGAGTGATAGTTTGATTTCCTCATTTCCTACTCTAATTCCTTGAATCTCTTTCTCGGCTCTTATTGCCGAGGCTAGCATTTCTAGTACTATATTGAATAGTAATGGTGATAGTGGGCAACCTTGTTTTACTCCTGATCTTACTGGGAAAGGTTACAGTTTATTTCTATTGCATATTATGCTTACTGATGGTCGTAAATATATGCTCCTGATTATTCTAAGGAGTAGTCCATTTATTCCTATACTCTCAAGCATTTTTAGTAGGAATGGATGTTGGATTTTATCAAATGCTTTTTCTGCATCTATTGAGATGATCATATGGTTTTTATTAATTTTATTATTAATATGGTCAATTATACTAATAGTTTTCCAAATATTAAACCAGCCCTGCATTCCTGGTATGAATCCTACTTGAAGATTTTAGCATCAATATTCATTAAGGAAATTGGTCTATAATTTTCTTTCTCAGTTTTCGATCGACCTGGTTTAGGTATCAGTACCATGTCTGTGTCATAAAAGGAGTTTGGTAGGACTCCTTCATCCCCTATTTTTTCAAATAGTTTATATAGCATTGGGGCTAATTGTTCTTTAAATGTTTGGTAGAATTCACATGTAAATCCATCTGGTCCTGGGGATTTTTTCCTGGGGAGTTGATTAATAGCTTGTTCTATTTCTTTTTCTGAAATGGGACTATTTAAGCAATTTATTTCCTCCTCTGTTAATCTAGGAAGTCTATATTTTTGGAGGAAGTCATCCATTTCACTTGAGTTATCAAATTTATTGGCATAAATTTGGGCAAAGTAACTCCTTATTATTTCTCTAATTTCCTCTTCATTGGTGGAAAGATCCCCCTTTTCATTTGCAAGACTAACAATTTGATTTTCCTCTTTCTTTTTTCTGATCAGATTTACCAAAGGTTTATCTATTTTATTGGCTTTTTCATAAAACCAACTCTTGGTTTTATTTATTAATTCAATAGTTTTTTTACTTTCAATATTATTGATTTCTCCTTTTAATTTTTGTATTTCAAGTTTAATTTTTGGTTGGAGGTTTTTAATTTGGGCTTTTTCTAGCCTTTTAAGTTGCAAGCCCAATTCATTAATCTTCTCTTTCTCTATTTTCTTCAAATAAGGCTCTAAAGATATAAAATTTCCCCTTATTACTGCGTTAGCTGCATCCTACAGATTTTGGTATGATGTCTCATCATTGTCATTATCTTGGGTGAAATGATTAATTGTTTCTATAATTTGCTGTTTCACCCAGTCATTCTTTAAGATGAGATTATTCAGTTTCCAATTACATTTTGGTCTATTTACCCCTAACTTTTTATTAAATGTAGCTTTTATTGCATT
Organism: Sminthopsis crassicaudata; assembly: GCF_048593235.1. Lineage (NCBI taxonomy): Eukaryota > Metazoa > Chordata > Mammalia > Dasyuromorphia > Dasyuridae > Sminthopsis > Sminthopsis crassicaudata. The sequence continues at coordinate 592,898,049 of NC_133617.1, forward strand.
GTGGTCTGAGAAGAAGGCATTTATTATTTCTGCCTTCCTACATTTAATTTTGAGATCTTTATGTCCTAATATATGGTCAATTTTTGTATAGGATCCATGAACTGCTGAGAAGAAAGCATATTCCTTTCTATTGCCATTCAGTTTTCTCCAAAGGTCTATCATACCTAGTTTTTCTAATGTTCTATTTACTTTTTAAATTTCTTTCTTGTTTGTTTTGTGGTTTGATTTGTCTAAATCTGAGAGTGCAAGGTTGAGATCTCCCACTATTATAGTTTTACTGTCTATTTCTTCTTGCAACTCTCTTAACGTTTCCTTTAGAAAGTTAGATGCTATACCACTTGATGCATATATGTTTAGTATTGATATGGCTTCATTATTTATGCTACCTTTCAGCAGGATATAGTTTCCTTCCTTATCTCTTTTAACTAGATCAACTTCTGCTTTTGCTTGATCTGAGGTAAGGATAGCTACCCCTGCTTTTTTGGCTTTACCTGAAGCATAATAGATTCTGCTCCAACCTTTTACCTTTACTCTATATGTATCTCCCTGCTTTAAATGTGTTTCCTGTAAACAACATATTGTAGGGTTCTGATTTTGATCTATCTGTCTCTATCTGTCTCTGTTTGATGGGAGCGTTCATCCCATTTACATTTACAGTTAAAATTACTAATTCTGTATTTCCTGCCATCATATTATCCCTAGATTATGCTTTTTTCCCTTGACCCCCTGAACCCCTTCCCCAATATTTAATTTATAGACCCCCCCCTTGTGACACGCAGCTCTCCCTTTTTTTTTTAGTATCCCTCCCCCCTCCCTCCACCTCCCTTCCCTTATTCTCCTTTTCCTTTTCCCTTTTCCTCTCCCCCCTTTTAATGAGGTGATAGAGAATTCTCTGAAAAACAAATATGACAATTATTTACTCTTTGAGCCTCTTCTGATGTGAGTAAGATTTACACAATGATTCTCCCCCTCTCTAAATTCCCTCAGATATGGTGTATTTTCTATGCCTCTTCCTGGGATGTAGTTTCCCTCTTTTTATCACTCCCTCCCCTTTTTCTAATACTACCCCCTTCCCTTTACTACACCCCCTCCTTTTTTTTCTTTTATATCAGTAAAATCAAATTATCCATGCGTACTTTCTATATACCCACAACAGAGATATAGTTCTCAAGGGTTCTGTGTATCTTTTTCTGTTTCTCTTCAGTCTTGTGGATGTAGATCAAATTTTTTGTTTAAGTCTGGTTTTTTTCTTAGAAACATATGGAATTCCTCAATTTCACTGAATGATCATCTTCTTCCATGGAAAAAGATGCTAAACTTAGCTGGGTAGTTTATTCTTGGTTGCAATCCTTGATCTTTTGCCTTTCAGAATATCAGGTTCCAGGCCCTTCTATCTTTTAATGTGGAGGCAGCCAGATCTTGTGTGACCCTTATTGTGGCACCTTGGTATTTAAATTGTTTTTTTTCTAGCTGCTTGTAGGATTTTCTCCTTTGTGTGGTAATTCTGCAGCTTAGCCATAATATTCCATGGTGTTCTTTTTTTAGGGTCTATTTCAGAAGGAGTTCGATGAATTCTTTCAACATCTACTTTCCCCTCTGTTTCTATTATCTCTGGACAGTTCTCTTTGATGATTTCCTGTAAAATAGAATCTAGGCTCTTTTTTTGGTCATAGTTTTCTGGAAGTCCAATGATCCTCAGATTATCTCTCCTAGATCTATTTTCCAGGTCTATAGATTTTCCCAGTAAGTATTTGATGTTATTCTCCAGCTTTTCATTTTTTTTGTTTTGTTTGACTGATTCTTGGGTTCTCAATGAATCATTCATTTCTATTTGTTCCATCCTGAATTTTAAGGAGTTATTTTCTTCATTCACAGTTTTTAGTTCTTTTTGTAAATGCCCAATTTCATTTTTAAATGAGTTTTTTTGCTCTATTGAATTTTTTCCCATTTCCCTAATTTTTTTTTTTGAGAATTATTTTCTTTTTCCAATTCAGAAATCCTTTTTTCTTGAGACTTTTTTAATCTTCTCCAATTCAGAAATCCTATTTTCTTGAGACTTTTTTATCTTCTCCAATTCAGAAATCCTACTTTCCTGTGATTTTTTTACCTTTTCTAATTCACTAATTTTGTTTCCCTGCATCTCCTGTGAATTATTTATTTTTTCCAACTCCAATTTCATAGCTTCTCTTTCCTTTCCCCATTTTTCTTCAAACTCTCTTAACTTTTTAATAGTCTCTTCAAGGAGAGAGTTATGTGATGGGGGGCAGGAATCATTCCCCTTTAGGTTGTTATCTGCTGACTCTCTGCTTTTAACTTCCTCGGGGTTGGATACCCGCTCTTTCTCTGTGTAGAAAGAATCTATAGTTTTTCTTGGCTTTTTACTCATACTTAAAAAATCTTTTGGAGTCTGTCCCTGGGGTAGGAAATTATTTATTTATTTCTTTACCAGCTTCCTCCCAGACTGGATGGATGCAGGCTCTTGAGCCTGAGCTAAGAGAGAGCTCTGGGAGAGAGTTCCCCACCCCCTCCCTGGAAGTGCCTCACAGGTGATCAGCACTGCTGTGCTTTGAGGGCAGCACTATGTGTCCTAGCAGCTTCCCTGAGGTTTGAGACTGAACGGTAAAGGCAACACAAAGCCCAGCCTATGCGTCCCGGTGGGTCGTGGATGTTAGCAGCAGGTGACGTGAAAAGCCCCTGCGCTCAAACTGGAAGTGTCTGCCAGAAACCGCGGTCCCTAGTTCAAAGGTTCTGCTTCTCTGGGACTTCTGAGGCTGAGTTCCACACCCTCCAGCTGAGCCAGGCACTATGTGTTGCCTTGGGCCGTATCCGCCCCCTTCTCAATCTCTTAGCTACTCACAGGTGAGAGCTAGGACCGCCTATGTCGGCCACACCCACAGCGCCGAGATCTGCTGAGTCACCACCAGGAACGGGAAGATCCAGTCTCTGGCTTTAATTTTTTTTTTTTTTTTAAGTGGCTTAGATTTCTCTTCGGAACTGCTGTTTTATAAGCAGAGAAGAGCTAACAGCCTGTGCCAAATTCTTTTATGTCAGTGGATTCTCTGATCCCAGAGCCCTCCCCAACATGATCAGTGCAGTGTGCCTAGCACCCAACTGTCTGCGCTGGCCTCTCTTCTTCCTCCCCTGGGAACTGACCTTTCCTGTTGAAACTCCAGGTTCTCTTCAGCTGGTAAGTCGTGCTTCCAGTCCTTGTGGATTCTATCAGTCCAGTGCTATTTCTGAGGCTGATTATATCTAGTTGGTTGTGAGGGAAGAAAGGAGCTTACACAGTTGTGTGTATCTTCTCTGCCATCTTGGCTCCGCCCCCTGAATTTGATTTTAAGATTTTTATGCCCTAAGGCACGGTCAACTTTTGTGTAGGTTCCATGTACCTCCAAGACAAAAGTATATTCCTTTCTGTATCCATTCAATTCTCTCCAAAGATCTAGCATACCTAACTTTTCTAAAATACTGTTTACCTCCTTAACTTCTTTCTTTTCTTTTCTGGTGGTTTGATTTATCTAATTCTGATAAAGCAAGGTTGAGGTCCCCCACTAGTATAGTTTTGCTGTCTATTTCTTTTTGCAGCTCTCTTAATTTCTCCTCTAGGAATTTGGATGCTATGCCACTTGGTGCATATATGTTTTTATTGATATTATTACTTCATTATCTATGGTAGTTTCCTTCCTTATCTCTTTTAATTTGATCTATTTTTGCTTTTGCTTGATTTGAGATCAGGATTGCTACTTCTGCCTTTTTTTTTAACTTCAACTAAAGCATAATATATTCAGATCCAGCCTTTTACCTTTGCTCTGTATGTATTACTCTGCCTTAAATATTTTTCCTGTAAGCAACAAATTATAGGATTCTGGCTTTTAATCCAGTCTGCTATCTGCTTCTGATTTATGGCAGAGGTCATCCCATTCATATTCACAGTTAAAATTACTAACTCTGCATTTCCCACCATGTTACTTTTCCCAAGTTATATGTTTCTCTTTCCTTTCCCCCTTTCCCTCCTCCCCAATCTTCTACTTCTGACCGCCATCTCCTTCAATCAGCTTTCCCCTTTTACAGTCTCCCCCTCTTTCTAATTATCCCTTTCCCCTTCTACTTCTGTTCTCCCTTCTATTAGCCTCCCCTTTACTTTCCTCTTTCCCTTCCTACTTCCCTATAGAGTGAGACAAATTTCTCTGTCAAACTAAAGAAGTTTGATGTTTACCCTTTGAGCTATGTCTGACTAAATTAAGAGTCACACAATGTTCATCCTCTTCCCTTCCTTCTCTCAATTGTAAGAAGTCTTTTTTGCCTCTTTACCCCATATTCCTCCCCCTTCCTCTTCCCTTTTCTAACCCCTACTTTCTCTTTTTGTATCATCATCATAAAATCAAATTATATCTATACTCCTAACAAAGATACAGTTCTCAAGAGTTAAACATACCATCTTCCCATATAAGGATGTAAACTTTTTAATCTTTAAAAACATAGTTTTTTTTTCTTCCTTCTGTTTATCTTTTTTGGCTTCTCTTCAGTTCTGAATTTAGTACAAATTTTCTATTCAGCTTTGGTCTTTTCATCAAAAATAAATAAATGTGGGGCATCTAGATTGTGCAGTGGATAGAGCATGAGCCTTGAAGTCAGGAGGACCTGAGTTCGAATTTGGCCTCAGACGCTTAACATTTCCTGTGTGACCCTGTGCAAGTCACTTAACCCCAATAGCCTCAGTAAAAATAAACAAACAAATAAATAAATGAATGGAAATCCCCTATTTTGTTGAACATCTATATTTTCTCCTGAAATATAATGCTTAATTTTGCTGGACAGTTGATTCTTGTCTGTAGTCCAAGCTCCTTTGACCTCCAGAATATCATACTCTAGACCCTTCAACCATTTAAAGTGAAAACTGTTAGTTCCTGGGTAATCCTGATTATGGCTCCTTGATATTTGAATTATTTCTTTCTGGCTGCTTGCAGTATTTTCTCCTTGATTTGATAATTCTGAAATTTAGCTACAATATTCCTTGGAGTTTTCATTTTGGGGTCTGTTTTAGAAGGTGATTGGTGAATTCTTTCAAATGGCTATTTTATCCTTTCATTCTAGGACATCAAAACAATTTTCCTTGATGAATTTTTGAAAGATGTTAACTAGGCTCTTTTTTTTCTAACCTGGTTTGTTTCTCCTGGATCTATTTTTCCAGATCATTTTTCTGATGAGGTATTTTACATTCTCTGCTGTTTTTTTTTTTTCTTTTTTTTTCCTTTTGGTTTTGTTTGACTGATTCTTGATGTCTCATTGAGTCATTCACTTCTCTTTGTTTAAATTAAATTTTATTGAATCATTTTCTTCAATTAGCGGAAATTTCCCCCTTACTTTTGATTTAGCCAATTGAATTTTTAAATTCATTATTTTGTCCAATGGATGTTTTTCCCATTTCACTAATTCTATTTTTGAGGGAGTTCTTCTCTTTTGCAATTTTGGCAATTCTATTTTTTGAGGAGTTGTTTTCTTTTTACATTGCACCAAATCTATTTTTTAAATGTTTTTTTCAAATCATTCTTTATTAGTTCAATTGCTTCAACTCTGTGGATGCTGAAACAAAGGTATATATTAGCAATAAAGACAAATTTTAGTTGGACAAAGAGTTTTATAATTATAGTTTTCATCTGAATTTTTCCAGAAATATTCATAATACATAAGGCTAAATTTTTCCCTACTAAATCACTTTTCATAGCCAATGAACCATAAGCTTAGTGATTTCAGATTCTCTACACCCTGTTCTTTCATTATCTGACAGGGAAAAAGTAGTGTGAGGTAGAAAAATATTTATGAAAGTATTCCGCTTCTATTTTAATGTTTTATCAAGAATACTAATGTACTCATATTAATTATTTTTATCAATTAATAAGCATTTATTTAGTACTTGTGATTCCCCAGTATTCAAGCAATGTCTGTATAGACTTTAAAAACAGTATTTACAATGGGATAAAAGTCAGTTTTTTGAGTTAGTTTCAGAGAGTTGAGCCAGTGACTACGGAGAGAAGGAGGTTGGAATCAGAATTTGATCAAAGGAGCTATGGTGTTTCTATTGATTTTGGTTGGGGGTGGCTTGGTTGCTTCAGATTATTGTTTGGGTATCTTGAGGAAAGATATGTAGGTAGATCACAGGAGAACCCCAAGGATATTTATCTTGAATTAGCTAGAGTCTCATTTACACATAAGCATATAGTAGCCAGCATCTATAATAGAATGATTATCACATGAAAGGACCTTGGTTTGAAATCAGCATAAAGAGGAAGTTAGAAAAACAACAAAAACAAACAAACAAACAAACAAAAACTTTTTTTTTAGGAATAATGTGACCTCAGAATGTATTCCCCTAGAAGGCAAGTAATCTAATATTTGTTAAATAGGTGAAATTCTTCTATACATATTTCCACAACTATCATTCTGCACAAGAAAATCAGTTCAGAAAGGGAAAGATGACAAAGAAAACAAAATGCAAGCAACCAACAACAAAAAATAAAAATATTATATTGTGATTTATGCTCAGTATCCACAGTCCTTTCTCTGGGTGCAGATGGCTTCCTTCATCACAAGACTATTGGAATTGGCCTAAATCCTCTCAGTGTTGAAAAGAGCCATGTCAAAAATACATATTTTTAATGAATATCAAACCTTCACATTCAATTCACATCTGTACGCTCTGTCTATGTCCTGCTTACACTTATCCTAGAATGAGACAATTCTAATGAATTACAAGTGTCATCTTCTCATGTGGGAATATAAACAATTTAACCTTATTAAGTCCCTTTTGCTTTCACCTTTCCCATTTACTTTCTTATACTTCTCTAGAGTCTTGTATTTAAAAACCAAAATTTCTATTCAGCTCTGGTATTTTCATCAAGAATGCTTGAAAGTCCTTTATTTTATTAAATGTCTATTCCTTCCTCCACCCCCCAAAAAAATTATACTCAATTTTCCAGGTTAGGTGATTGCTAGTTGTAATCCTAGCTTCTTTACTCTCTGGAACATCATATTCTAAATCCTCTAATCCTTTTTTTTTTATTAAATGTGTTATTTATTAGGTAATTTTTTATTAAAGCCTTTTATTTACAAAACATATGCATGGATAATTTTTCAACAAACAAAAATTTCTTTTCCAAATTTTTCTCTCCTTTCCCCCATTCCGTCCCCACATGGCAGGTAGTCCAATACATGTCCAATACACGTCCAATATGTTAAAATATATGTTTAATCCAATATATGTATACATATTTATATAGTTATCTTGCTGCAAAATAAAAATTGGATTAAGAAGGAAAAAAAACTGAGAAAGAAAAAAATGTAAGCAAACAACAACAGAAAGAGTAAAAATGCTGTATTGTGGTCCACAGTCCTCTCTCTAGGTATAGATGCCTCTATTCATTACTGAACAATTGGAACTGGTTTGAATCATCTCATTGTTGAAAAGAGCCACGTCATCAGAATTGATCATTGCACATTCTTGTTGTTGCTGTGTATGATATTCTCTTGGTCCTACTCACTTTAAGTAGGGTCAATTCATACAAATATATGCAGACATTTCTGAAATCATCCTGCTGATTGTTTCTTTTAAAACAATAATATTCCATAACAGTTATATACCATAACTTATTCAGCCATTTTCCAGCTAATGGGTATCCATTCCATTTCTAGTTCTTGTAACTACAAAAAGGGCTGCTACAAATATTTTTGCACATGTGGGTCCTTTTCCCTTTTTTATGAACTCTTTGGGATACAAATCCCATAGACACACTGCTGGATCAAAAGGTATGCTCTTTGATAGCTCTTTGGGCATTATTCTATGATTGTCTCCAGAATGGTTGAATCAATTCACAATTCCACCAACAATGTGTTAAGTGTCCCAGTTTTTCCACATCACCTCCAACATTCATCATTATCTTTTCCTTTCATCTTAGCCAATCTAAGAGGTGTATAATGGTGTCTCAGAGTTCTCTTAATTTGCATTCCTCTGATCAATAATGATTTAGAGCACCTTTTCATATGACCAGAAATGGTTTTAATTTCTTCATCTGAAAATTGTCTATTCATATCCTTTGATCATTATCAACTGGAGAATGGTTTGAATTCTTATAAACTTGAGTCAATTCTCTATATATTTTAGAAATTAGGCTTTTATCAGAACCTCTGAATATAAAAGTGTTTTCTCAGTTTATTGCTTCCCTTCTAATCTTGTCTGCATTAGTTTTGTTTGTACAAAAACTTTTTAATGTAATATAATTAAAGTTATCTATTTTGCATTTCATAATGTATTCTAGTTCTTTTTTGGCCACAGATTCCTTCCTTCTCCACAGATCTGAGGGGTAAACTATCCTATATTTTTCTAGTTTGCTTATAATATCACTCTTTATGTATAAATCATGAACTTATTTTGACCTTATCTTGGTGTACAACATTAGGTATGGATCAATGTCTAGTTTCTATCATAATAATTTCTAATTTTCCCAGCACTTTTTGTCAAATAGTGAATTTTTCCAGCTGCAGTGTTTGAATTTATCAAACACTAAATCACTATAGTCATTGATTATAGTCTTGTGAATTTAATCTATTACCCTGATCAATTATTCTACTTCTTAGATAAGTACCAAGTGGTTTTGAAGAACACTGCTTTATAATGTAATGCTAGGTCTGGTATAGCTAGGCTACCTTCATTTGCAATTTTTTCATTAATTCCCTAGAAATTCTTGACCTTTTGTTCTTCCAGATAAACTTTGTTATTATTTTTTTCTAGCTATGTAATTTTTTGGCAGTTTGATTGATATGGCACTAAATAAGTAGATTAATTTTGGTAGAATTATCACTTTTATTATATTAGCATGGCCTACCCATGAGCAGTTGATATTATTCCAAATGTTTTTATCTGACTTTATTTGTGTGAAAAGTATTATGTAATTTTGTTCATGAAGTTCCTGACTTTGGCTTGGCAGGTAGACTCCCAAATATTTAATATTATCTAGAGTTATTTTAAATGGATTTTCTCTTTGCATTTCTTGATGCTGGACTTTGTGGATAATATGTAGAAATGGTGATGATTTATGTGGATTTATTTTGTGCCTTGCAACTTTGCTAAAGTTGTGAATTGTTTTTAGTAGTTTTTTAGTGGATTCTTTAGCATTCTCTAAATATATCATATTATTTGCAAAGAGTGATAATTTGGTTTCCTCATTACCTATTCTAATTCCTTTAATTTCTTTTTCTTTTCTTATTGCTAAAGCTAGCATTTGTAATACAATACTGAATAGTAATGATGACAGTGGGCAATCTTATTTCACCCCTGATCTTTTGGGGAATGGTTCTAGTTTATTCCCATTACTGGATAGTAACCATTGCTGATAGTTTTAAATAGATGCTACTGATCATTTTAAAGAAAACTCAATTTATTCCTATGCTCTCTTGTGTTTTTAATAGGAATGGGTGTTGGATTTTGTCAAATAATTTTTCTGCATGTATTGAGACAATCATATGATTCTAATTCTATTTTCATATCTTTTTTGAATTCTTTCAAGAGAATCTTTTGAGTTGGAGACCAATTTATGTCATCTGTTGTGACTTTATCTACAGAATAGATTTTTGCCATTAGTGTTCTCAGGATTTGAAGTCTGTCTCCATAATAGCTAATAATGATCAGAGCTTTTATTTTTGCTTTTATGCTCATTTTTAAAGGTTATGGTCTTTTCTTAGGGAAAAGGGCAGATTGTCTCAAGCTTCCTTTATAAGCTCACAGGGGCTAAACACTGCTCTGGGGCCATTTTCCTTCCAATGTTCAGTGGGTATGACCAAGTCCCACATTATGCTGGTGGTCAGGAGCTCACTATGTGTCTTCTATAATTGCATTGGCATTCTCACAGCTAGTCTGATGATGCATTGGCTCCTGAATCACGACAGATTAGCCAACATTAATGCATTTTGGCTAAGAGCCTCCCAGTAGATTCCCTTGGCATGTAGAGGCTTCTCTGCCCTGGGTCCCTGCTCTGTGCCTGTACTGGGCCACCTGCCTTCTTGCACAATTGAAACAGAACTTTCTTGAAGTTCTTCCAAAATATCTTTTGCTGAAAATTTGTTATAATTCTGGGTCTGTCACTCTCAAATCCATTTAGAGTGTTGATCTGAAGGAAGCCAGGAATAGCTCAAAGACCTGTCTACTCTCTGTCATCTTTTCTCTGCTCCCCACCCAACTTAATTTTAAAGGATTTCTTCAATGAGCTTTTGTATCTCTTTTTCTATTTGGCCAGTTCTTTTTTTTAAGGAGTACTGGAATGAATATGAATTGGAAGAGAGAATGAATAAAACAAAAATAGAATTTAAACATAAAAAGGTAATTTAATAACAGGAAAGATCAAAACACAAACTCAGGAAAACATGATGAAGTCAAATGCTTGCAAGTAAAACCTCAAATGAAAATATATTTTGGATGTATACTCAGTAGGATTTCCTGGAGAAAGCTAAAGATTATTTATAAAATCAAACAAAAGGGATAGGAGAAATTTGGGGATATGGGAAATAATAGCAATGCAAGAAAATAATGAAAGGTAATTAAAGCTTGGTAAAGGGGGCACAACAAAATGTGGAAAGAACTATCACTTTAAAAAACAAAATTGAACAAATTGTAAGAGGCCAAAAGTCAGATGAAAAATGGCATATTTCTTGAATTCAAATTTTATGTTACATTTGGGCTCTGTTCCTGTAGTCCAAATGAGTGGGAGCTTTCACGAGACTCAGGCACTTTTGCATTGTTTTCAAAGATAAATCTATGTAATTGGAAATTTTCATTGCCAAAATTTTCATAGGTGTTGTGACACAGGAAAAATGTGGTCATTGTTTTCCTGGCCTATGCTTTGGTTCTTATCCAAGAAAGGTCTCTAATCTCTTGAAGTTACAAGTGAAATGGTTCTTTAAGGTCCCTTATTCCTAGAGATCAAAACAAGACTGTTCCTCAGGGCTCATAAGTCCTCTTGTGACTGCATGTACTTCTTTCTATGTTGGGACTGTGACACACGTGTGGATATAAATAATGCAGTTATGAAAAACTATCCTGTGTTTATTGATAGCACAGGAGACACTTTGAATATCTTTCTCACCACTTGTTAGTTTCCTTACCATGTTTGAGAGTTTCAGAAGTTACTATTGCTATTATTGCCAACTCTAAGTTAGTGTTGCCTTCAAGTTACCTTTTGCTTTGTTCTCATGTTAGTGTCATAGATCTCTTCTTTTAATCTCCTATGTTGTTTTGGACTTAATCTTACCTCAATCTTTTGTTAGTCTTTTGTTCTAGAATTTTATTTCAGGTCTTTTTTTCAAGTTATTTCAAGGTGAATGTTGATAGCATTTGATCCACCTTCTGGTGGGTTTTTCTTACCCTTAACTCTGTAAAGGGTGGTTTTTTTTCCTTCCCCCCCTTTTTTCTTTCTTCCCTCCCTTTACTCTGTAAAGTTTTTTTTTACTTTGACATTTTGGCTTCAGAAGATTTTTGAAGGCTTGAGAATAGTTTGAACATAGGGAATGGGTGCCAATGAAGCATTAGGGATGATACCATAGTGGTGAGTATAGTTCACTAGATGGATGATAGTGCTCTTTACAATAATAGGAAAATCTAGAAGATAATAGTTATTAGGAAGAAAACCATGAATTCTGTTTTGGATATGTTGACTTTGAAATGCGATTGGGTAAACAAATCAAGTTGTCCAAAAGGCATTTGGTGATTTCAAGGCTTATTTTCTAGAGAAAGATTAGGAGTATGCCTATCCATTTAGGAATCTTGGCATAAAGATTATAATTGATCCCATGGAAGCTGATGATAACAACAATTAATATAGCATAGAGTTATAAGAAAAGAAAAACCTAGAACAGAGGTTTAAAGAACACTAGTCCTTTGTAAGTATGATCTGTTTGAAGATAGAACAAAGATGCTTTATAGAGAGAAAGCAGATAGATAGGAGTAGAACCAAGAAAGGGCAATATCATAAAAATATTAAAAGAGTGAGTATATAGAAAAAAGTGTGACCTATATTTTCAACATTTGCAGAGAGGCCAAAATGATTTGGATTCAGAATAAGCCACTACTTCAGTGTTTAAATGATCACCAGTTACTTAGGGAAAAACAATTTCATTTGAATGATGACATCAGAAGACTAATTTCAATGTTGAAGACTAAAGAGAGCTTAGGAAGTGAAGACAGTAAAATAAGCTCTAGAATTTTGGCTGAGAAAGGGGTATTGAGATATAGGATGACATAGTTGCTTTCTAGAGCCCCCAAGTTGGAGTGCCAAAATATACTGTCCAGACTAGCTTTCTGGAGGATCTTGGGACCAGCCCAAGTCCTGGGTCTTGGTGAAGGAGTAATGAAGGCAGGAGACTCAGGAGGCTGGTCAAAGATGGAGTGCATTTATTTCAAGTCTTCTCAGCTCCTAAATGCCTTAGGACAATTACATCTCTATAGCACACTGAGCATGTGCCAACTTTAGAACCAGTACATCACCACAACATACTTTGCAAGTGCTAACTATAAGCATCCTGCTATTGATATGTAAATGCATCTTTACTGTCAGCATCCCTTGCTTCAAGTAGAACACGGTTGTTCCTTGACTTCTTAGGAAGGGTCAGGTGCCCTAAAGGGAGATAGGGAGCTGAACCAGACTTTGTCAACAGATTCCCTCTGGGCTGAAAGGTCTTATACCTCACCCAGAGCTCCCCCACTAACTGTGGCTCTCTACAGTATCTAAAAAGGATAGTGAAATTCAATGAAAGCTTTTTTCAGGATGAATAAGATTAAGGCACATTGAAGAAAAGAAGAGATTTAAGGTTCATGTGACAGAAGAAATGCTTGAGTTGGTAATCTGTTGAAAAAAAAGGATAACAAGGGGTCAGTGGGAATTAGACTGACAGAACCTTGGAGAGAAGAAGGGACCTTCAATTACTATTGATGTTCTCAATTTTCAGGCAATAATATATACCAATTACTAATTAAGGCTTTTGAATTTTCTTTTTGTCACTACCCACTAATAGTTCCACTTATTTTGTTTTTGAGTTCTCATTTACTGCTTTGGGAACTTTTTCATAATATGTGATATTTTCTTTGCTGAGAATTTCTTAAGATCCAAAATTTGACCTTTTTGTTTATGAAGGTCAAATGAAATTATGACTATAAAGCACTTTGTAAACTTGAAAGCTCTATATGTATCAGAATATTACAGATGAGATTCTAGACTTAGAGAGAGGAAAGACCTGGATGTCACCAAGTTCAACTCCTTTACTTCACAGATGATAAAACTGAGACCCATGCAGACCCAACTGATTTCTACAACGATACAAACATGGTCAAAGAGCCAGAATCCTAAATGCTTTATATGATTCTTAGTTTAATATATCTTGCACTTCACTTCTATTCTGCCTGGCAATCTATTTCACAGAAATAATAAACTGAAAGTAGAACTTTACATTATATTCGAGCCACTGATCCCTTTCCTTTTACTCCTTGCTTAGGAATAAAACTGTACATATCCTGAAGTCTGATTTGGGTTGTGGAATATTTCTGTTCATCAGGTATTTTTAACTTTCCTACCCATCTGTCATTGATTTGGTGCATGGCCCTTGTTGATGATTGTTTCTCAATATATTTGATGACACTGAAGCTATTCTAAATGTAGTAACCATGGCAATTCTTCTCCTAACCCCCCTCTCTCACCCACTTTGGGGAGGTTGTTTTTATGAAGCACAATTGAACAAGCGGGCTCCTTATAATTTGGCTGTGGAGACTGGCAATATGCCTCAGATAATTTAGATTTTTATTTGCTTACATTTATTAATGATCAGGCTTTCTATCTCTGTCTCTGTCTGCCTTTTCTCTTTTAGGGAGAAAGTGGAAGGGATCAATTTTACATTAAAGTAATCAATATAGATTGCAAAGAGTATTTCATTTATATTCAAAGAATGTAAGACTAAATTTTCAAAAAATAGGGCTTAATGTCCAGATATCCTGGTTCTGCCTCTTAATATCTATATCATCTTGACAAAAATGACTTTGTTTTTCTGAGATTCATTGGACTCTTTTTGTACAAATGGAATTAGATTATATTTCTTACTTTTTTAAACAACAATTTTTTTCAAAATGCATACAAAGATAATTTTCAACATTCGTCCTTGTAAAACCTTGTGTTCCAAATTTTTCTCCTTCCCTTAGTATATGTTAAATATGAGCAATTCTTCTATACATATTTTCACTTTTATCATGCTGCACAAGAAAAATCATATCCAAAAGGAATAAAATAAGAAAGAAAAAAATCAAGTAAACAATAACAAAAAGGTAAAAATACTATATTATAATCCATATTCATTTCCCATAGTCCTCTTTATGGGAACAGATGACTCTCTTCATCACAAATCTATTGGAATTGGCCTGAATCATCTCATTTTTGAAAAGAACCAAGTCTGTCAAAGTTGATCATCAAATAATCTTGTTGCTGTATACAATGATCTCCTGGTTCTGCTCATTTCATTTAGCATCAGTTCATGTAAGTTTTTCCAGGCCTCTAGATTTATTTTAAGATATTCTCAAACTTTAGCTTTTGGGGGTTGAGAATACAAGTCAAATACTTAAAGAAAAGTTAAACATTTACAGGCTAGAAACAGACAAATTTTTGACATATAAACTAGCTTAAAGGTTTTAATTGATTGGTCATATCAGAGTTAATGTAGATAGGTGGCAATGAGACTATCATAAATGATGATGATGATGATGATGATGATGATGATGATGATAGTGATGATGACGATGAAATCAAAGTAAGATGATTATAATGCAATTATGGTTCTCATTACATGATATTTGTTGCTACTTGCAGTTCTCATAGAAATCATAAATAAGTTTAACACTTGAAACATAATTGTGATTTATACACAAGTAGTCCCTGCAAGTATAGTATAAAAGATAAATTCCGTGAAAAACTTGACAAGATTCTTCCCTCACAAAAAAAATCTTTTTGTAATAATAACAAGTATTATTACACATTTGACATATGAAGCAATTGAATTCCAAATAGGTTATAAGAAACTGCCTTGTATGACAGAATTATTAGTGTGTTTTAATTAGGCCTATTTTTACTTATGCTTTGTTGATGATTGTTATCCCTTACTTCAGCTGAGGTATAATAGATTCTGCGGGAATCTCTTATTTTAATTCTGGGGGTATCTTTGTGTTTCAAGTGTGTTTCTTCTAAGCAACAGATTGTTTAATTTTAGCTTCTAATTCATTCTTCTGTTTCCATTTTACTGGGTAAGTTCATACCATTCACAATCATAGCTGTGATTATTTACTTCATTTCATTCTATTTAATTCTGTTTATCCTCTCTTTGACCACTTTCCCCCTCAATTTGACCTCTTATTTTGTTTCCCTCTCCTGCCTTTCTCTTCGAACTTTTGCAGGGCAAAATTGGGGTTTGAATTCATGGTTCCCAAATTCATGTTTTTAATTCTTTCCTTTATGAGAGAATAAAGGTATTATGGAAGAGAAAAGAGGGGCTATAGAATGGGGATAGAGGTAAATTATTTTCTGCTGGTATCAATTTTCTTGATGCTTTTTCTTGTGAGTGGTAGCATTGACCTCAATGACTGAGAGAGAAGAGAAGCTCCACTTTAGTCAGTGGTAAAAAAATACTTATAAGATCTCAGATATTTCATATTATTTCTTTATCTCACAATATGGCTTGCTTTGAAGATATTTCATTATATAAGGCATCACAGTCTGGTTTAATGACAATTGATTTTTAAAAACTAATTCTAATCTCAGAATTTCACTTTTTCATTGTCATTTATATTCTCTATTGTCTTATATGTATATATTGTCACCACTGATGGAATGGAAGTTCTATTATTCATTTTTTGCTGACTTTACATTGCATTTTTCTCTTACTGCTTTTTTTTGTTTTGTTTGTATTTATTTCTTTAAAACTTAAATGCAAAATAAGGGAAAAAAAACTAGAAAACAATCAGCAGAACATTGGGGAGGATTCAATATATGAAACAAAAAATTTCCATTTCAAGAAAATATATGTGATAATAGAAGATGTTGTATTCATAACTGTCCATCTTTACTTTCTTGTAGTTTTTTCTTGCACTCTGCTGTGCACTTTTTATTTTAATTCTACCTCTTTTCCCCTCTCACATTCTCCAAAGCAGCCTGCAGTTAAATAAGTAGGGATATATTTGAGTGTGTGTGTGTACATACAGACATGCATATATACATGTACATATACATATACACACATACATTTAGAATAATATTAATATGTTTGAAATATGATGTAGTTTTCTCTTTTGATTGGAATCTTTTTGAAAGTTTGTCTTAATGACTAACCTTTATTTTCTAATACATTTTGCTCCTGATCATTGTTATTATTTTTGTGTGTATCTATCTTTTCCAATCCTTGCTAACTCTTCTACTTTACTTTTATTAATAAACTTTCTCCCATTAAGCCTCATATTCCTCCCTAATTTCTCCCCTTCAATATTTCTCTCCCTCTTTATCCTTTTCCCATTAACCTCCATACATTACCCCAGTTCCATTAATCAAAACAACCTTCTGTATCCCCCGCTTTCCTTCTTTCTTTATCCTTTCCCAGTAATTTATATACCTTATCCTGCTCCTTCTACACTCTTCTACACCCCACCCTTCTATATTCCACCTATTCCCTCTTCCTTATTTCTTTACTTATTTTGGAGGGTGCTATGCTCTTCTTATATATGTACATATATACATACATAAACACACACAAATATACACCATATTTTCCCTCTTTAATCCATTCCTGATGCAAGTATGTTTTCAGAACTTCCAGCCCTCCTCCACATCTAATTCCTCTGTATTGATTTTTGTTACCATACCTCAATCATATAGCATAATTATGATTTTTATTTTTCCTTAATGGTCACATCACACTCAACTCTACCTCAGTTTTTTTGACTATACAATTATTCATGTCAATCTTAGACTTATGGTTTATATTTCCACATATAAACCATAAGCAATTTCTTCTTATAAAGTTTTTTGAAATGAGTTTTTGATGTTGGCTTTTTTATATGTTAAATTTTCTATTGAGTTCAGCTTGTTTGAGATAAAATCCTGAAAATCTGTTTATTGAATTTTGAGTTTATTGAATATTCATTTTTTTCATTCAATATTATATTTAACCTTTTTGTATAAGATTAGTTTCTATCTACTTTGTATGTATCTTGAATGTACTTAGTTATTTGCATGTTATTTCACCCACTATAATGTAGTTCTTGGCCAATAAAGGTTGTTTTTGCCTTTCTTTTTCTCTTCTGTTCTTTTTACAATGCCTATACACATAACTCTCAAATTAAAATAGATATTATTATCACATCAATTTGGGAATTCTCTCCAGGGATGCAGTTTACAAGTCATAAATGTCTATTCATCTTAGGAAACCATCATGCTTTTCCTTTTCAATATTATCACAGGGATTTCATCCATTGTGGTGTAGATCTTCCTTGAACTGAAAGAAATTGTTTTGTTAAGGTGGCAGGATCATAGTGTCTGGAGGAATGTAAGGTATTAAAAAAAATTGGAAGAGCAAAGGGAGGCCAAGTTGGGAAAAAAATTAAGTGCCAGAGTATTTTATATTTGTTGCTCCACATGGGAGTCAATGGAGTTTATTAAGTGGAGGCAGGAATGACATAGTTAAACCTGCGTTTTAGGAAGATAACCTTTGTAGAAGAGAGGCAAGGGACACATATGAGAGATATTGTGAAAGTAGAAATCACAAGATTTGACAATAAATAGTATATATGGAATGAGTGGCAAAGGGATAATATCTTTTACAGTAATGAAAAGAAAATATTGAGAAGAAGGTAGAATTTCAAGGGAAAGATAATGAATTTTGTTTTGAACATTTTAAGTTTTGAGATGCTTTGTGGGACCTTCAATTATAGATATGCAAAAACTTTTTGTTGATGGGCGACTAACTCAGGAGAAAGATAAAGACTACATAAATACATCTGGCAATAATTTGTTTGTTTAGAGATAATAATATTTCTGACATATTGAATGAAATATTTCAGTATTATAGATAATATTGAACCCATGGGAGCTGATGAAATAGCAAAATAAGATGGTATAGAGAAAAAGAGAAGAGGATCTAGGATAAATACTTGAAGAATTTTCATCAAGGTCACAACATTATCTGCAAAAAAGTTTTCTTCTAGAAAATTTCACCCAATAAATATGTCTTTAACAGGGATTATGTGTTGACTCTCTTCTAGATATGAATTCTTTTTGGTGAACATAAGTTTCTCTGTTTTACACCTCTTTAGGCATTTAATAGGCATTAATAATATTAATATATGAATGATGCAATCCTATTGTGAAAAATATTTTTTCTATTGACGAAATGTTCTTATGTAATCAAATAATGATAAGTACAATGGGATCTTATTTTCTCTATACATTTTTAGTCAATTATGCAGTGGTGAAGTTGGGAATTACTGTTGAATATTATTTGCAAGAACTTATTCGTTCCTTAATATCTTTAACATTAATACCTTAAATTTGTATTTAGATGGAACTCATGAAGATTTTCTATGGATGGGAGAGCAGTGGATATATGATTAGTTGTTGATGTTTTATCTATTATTTTAATTTGCAATTAATGTGATTTGACATTTTTTTTTCTTATGCCTTTAGTACCTTCACCTCCTTTACATCCTTTATATATCTATTGCTCAATGCCCTCAAAATTTTGTCTTCTTTAACATGGATTTTTCCTATATTTCTGTTGTTAGAGTTTAGTCATTTTGGTCATGGCCAACTTTTGTTACCACACTTCGAGTTTTCTTGGCAAAGATATTGGAGTGGTTTGTCATTTCCAGCTCGTTTCATAGATGAGGAAATTAAAACAAACTAGGTGAAGCAACTTTCCAACAGTCACAAAATTAGTAAGTGTTTGAGGTCACATTTGAATTCAGAACTTCCTGATCCCAGGTCAGGCACTGTATCCAGTGAACCACCTAGCTGCACAATCTAAGTTTTTGTATTTCTTTAATTTTTTTGTCTATTACAATTCTATTTCCATTTTCATGCTTGATTACTTTGGGATGATTTTGCTTAGTTGGATGTTTTGACAGGCTTTCTTTAGATTACTTTTACCCTCTATTGATTCTCTTAGCTTTGTGAGATGATACTGTTCATGATCACTTATTATCCTTCTTTTTAAAATTTTGCAAATGAGCTTATCTCTCACCCTGGTATTGCCTTTGGCAGCCATTTTTCTCCTTTCGGTAAGTAAGTTAAATGCTTGATGAGTATTGTGCTTTCTGGATTCTTTTAGTTTTCTTCAGGCAATTAATTTGCATTGGTTTAACATCTGGATTAAATTATTATGGTTGTTGTTAATGTAATTTCTGTTGCTTCTTTTCCATTTAAAATTTTTCAATAGCTTCTTTAAATAATTCAGAGTTAAATATTTTATATCTATGCCATAGCCTTTTCTCAATTCTATTATTTCTTCTTGTTTATTATAAATTCTGATCAAGCTCTAATGAGTCTGTGGTCTGACTCTGCATAGTCAGTGACTCATAGATAATTCCCACATCCATAATAAGTCTTTTTAAAAGTATCAAAATGTAGTCAATTATGATGCTATTTGGTATTTTTCATTTCTAGTACCTAACAATCTTTTTTTAAATGAGAAAATATTTATGGTAAAGAGTGGTGATGTTTCTGCATAATTCATATGCATTTTGCTCTCTAATTTCTTTCTCCTGAATCATACTTTCCCAAATATTCATCCTTATCTTCATCTTTCCTCATCTTTGCATTAAAGCCACTTTGTATCAGAGTATATGTTTAGTCCATTTGAAAAGACTTAATAAGTTCTTCATACAATTTCTCTATTGCTCCATACTTAGCAAGTGATGTTGGTATTTACAGTGATTTTTTTTTCTTTTATGAATGTGGTAAGCACTTAGTAAATGCTTCTTGATTGATCACATTTTGTCTTCTATAACCCCAACTTTTTCCCTCCTCATTTTGTTTTTACCATCTGCCACTAGATAATTTTAGGCTTCCCTACTGAAAAATAAAATAAAAATAAACAAATTCAAATCTATCTCATGACTCTGCGAACCATGTCAATGCTCTAATCATTCTTTCTTCTTCTTTATAGTCACTCTGTCTGATTCCTTGCTCATTCTTTTCAAACCTGATTCTATCCCCATTTAATCAGAAGTTCTCTGCATTTCTGCAAGATTACATAGCACAATGCAAAATGTGATGTATTTGGCATCAGAAACTAGTTTTTAATCCTTACTCTGCCTATTACTGCCTCTTATAACAATGGGAATTTCATGGAACTTCTCCACTTTCTATTTCATCCTGTAAAATCAGAGAATAAGACAAGGTGATCTATTTCCACCAAAGTCAAATGTAGAAAAAAAAATGACTCATATGCACAAAAACATGTATGGACGCATTCTTAGCTATAATTGGAACCAAGTTGGACTTCAACTGAATTTGGTTCAATTGAGAATGGTTGAACAAACTGGTCTATAAAAATGATGGATAATAATTGCATTATGCAAAATGATGAATATTACATATTTAGAGAAAGTTGGGCAACTTTTATCCACTTATGCAAAGATAAGTAAGCAGAACCAGAAAAACAATTTATACAATAATCACCAAAAAAAAAAACCAACCCTCTTTTTAAATCTATTAAACATTAATCGACTCTACCATTATTTCTGACTTCTGAAAACTGATGATAAAGTATGTTGCCTAATTCTTGATAGAAAGGGGCTATACTAGAAATGCAGAATGTCATTGAGATGTATTTTAGACATGTTCAAAGTACTGCATTGTTTGACTTGCCTATATCTCTTTGTTGCAAAGGAAGAATTCTCTTTAGAGAAAGAGAGGTTGAAAAAGTAAGTAATTATATAAATACAAAAAAGAGACAGAAAATGAAATCAATAAGACATTTTAAAAAAACATAGAAAGTAATCAGAACCAGTTCAGAAGAAGACATAAACAAAAAGCAAAAGGTCCTATTGTTAGTATTGCTTTAAATTTAAAATACTTGAAAAACTATGCATAAATGAAAAACTATATAATCCTATTTTTGTTCTTTGCATACTTACAAATTCATGATTTTTGATAATTAAGTTAAAAATTTTTAAAAAGAAAATCTTGAATTAAAAATTAGAAAATGGAAAGCTATTTATTCTTAATCTCAGAAAAGCTTGTTTACCATGGAGGTAGAGAACCTGCCTGTACAAGTGGGAAAAGTGGGTAAAATCTAAACAATAAGCAAAGATTAAGTATTTAATAAATGCTAGGTACTATGGCAGATACTAGAGATTTGTTATGAATAAAACCCTCAAAAGATAGACTTTCTGGTCAATTAACAATCCCTTTATTAATTAGATTATCATGTAAGCAATAGATAGATAATCAGTGGTTTTCTCAGTAACCTAAGTCCTCAAGGGAGACTCTGAAATGCTATAAATCAGAGATGTACTTTTTGGAATGGTACTCTCCTGACAAATGAAAATCTTGATTGGTGAGCATTTAAGAACAAACTGGTTTAAAAGTCTTCAGGTCCTTCTGCTGAAAAGTAGCTTGAGGATGAGACTCAGCATCCTCAAGCCATCTGGGCAAGGAAAATATTTTCCTTCTGGGCTTCTATGGTTAGTTTATTCATTCATGAGCTGGGTTATCCTAAACTATACTGGAATGGATCAAGGTTAGGAGGTCTCTACATCAGGTAAAGGATTCATCTTCTTCAAGAATGATGGACAACAATAACAAGAGTGGCTTTCTAGTTGAATGGGGTCTTGTTCAACTTAGTAAAAAGAAAATAATTTGCATCTTGAGGTCTAGGAGTAATTTCATTTATGCCCTTCAGAGACCAACTGATCTTTTCATGAGTTGGGTCTTGACAGAAAAAGAGGAAAAGAATGGATTACAAATTAATTATGTTTTTAATATAATAGTACAATATTAATTTTTCCTTTGATACAAATACAAAAAAAAATTAGATATAATCCCTGTTCTTAAGCAACTACAGTCAATGAAGAAGAAAAGATGTATGTACATTATTATGTACAAAATAGATACACACTAACTTTGAGAGAGATAACACAAGCAATTGAAGAAACCAGGAAAGGCTTTATATAGAATGTGGTGCCTCAACTGTGTTTTGTGAGAGGATGTGGTGTAGAGGAAATGAGTTCCAGTGAAAGCACGGAAATGGGAGATGGAGGATTATGTGTGAGGCACAATACAAAATTCATTTTGACCAGACAGTGAGGTGTAAGAAAGGGAGTAATATGTACTGAATCTGGAGAATAAATAACTTCTCTAGACGTCAATCTTCCCTTTTGTTTTTCAACAATAATAAACATAGTGATGAGACCCAGCAGAGTGGGAAATCTCTCTCTCTCTCTCTCTCTCTCTCTCTCTCTCTCTCTCTCTCTCTCTCTCTCTCTCTCTTTGTCTTTTTGTCTATCTGTCCCTCACACACATAGACACACACCTAAACCTCCTCATTATAAAGTATTATAAAGTTGCTTAATAAAAATGTAGCTAAGTGGAAGTGAAAATTTTATCTATGGAAATAAGTATTGTCTTTGTGATTACAATCTTGAAGAGCTTTGGGAACTCATTACATTAACTTTTACATCATTGCCTTTTAAAACTAAATGATTTGATTATAGAAAGATAAAGGGATGGTAGAAGGACATAGTATGTCCCAAAGGAAAATATGTGCTGTGCTCTATTCTTATTATTATTTCTTGAAGATTTACAGTTGTTGAATCCTCTACCTAATTTAAAAGTTTCTGTTTTAATGACTACTTTTTGTAGCTTTTATGGCCTTCTAATTGAGAGCAAAAGAAGATAATTCTCTGCTCAGTGAGGCTGACCCATAGGTTGGGTGGGAAACCTCTAATACTTTCTCACCTTTGTGCACAATATAAACAATGAATTAGCTGTATTCTCATTTGTAAGGTCTTTTCTTATCTTCTAGTGACTGTATGGGCTTAGTCAATTAATTTCTATTTGATATGTAAAAAATATTTAATTATATGTAAGGAATTCTGTCAGGGCATTGAGATACACAAACAAAAATGGTACAAATGTCAAGAAAATTACATTCTATTGGAGGTAGTATGGTTGTTGATGGACATTCTGGGGATTCTATAAATAGAAATAACCCTTGAAATGATTCATTGATTGGCTGATATGGTTAGATTAGCATTTGTGTACTATTACACCTGGCTTACAACTGCACTGTTATTTGAGTATTAAAAAGATAAGCAGATAGAAAAACAAAACCAAACCAAACCACAAACAATAATAAAACTTGAAAAGCTTTTTTATGACCATTTCTTATTTATGGATATTAAAGACAACAAACAATGCATTTATGCAAAGCATGCAGCAAGCTTAGTCGTTCCATTAGAGAAGATTTCCAATGATGATATGCAAATTTTAGCTTTCATGTATAGAGGATAATTATGGCAAGTCAACAGTTTTTGAAGCTTGATGGGTTGAAAAGGGTATAGAATTATTTTCCTTTAGGAGATGGTATACTTAAATGATTTTTAAGGCTAATATTTGACATTATGATCTATGAGTTACAGTTCAGGCTCCAAGACAATACAATGTGGCTTCAAAGAAGCAATGATAACAGGGTTTGAGCAAACCTGAAGTGATGAAAAGTCTTTCAATGCCCTATACATGATTATTTAGCTAGAGGATAGTGCACAAATAAGAGCTCCTGCAAATAGTTCAAGAGTAATACAGAAGATGTCGAAATTTAAGATTATGGTGAATGCAAACATTATCAACGCAATGCTATTAGTATGCCATGCTGGGTTATGGTGAGGCTTATGGTGAGGCTTTTTGGAGATACTCTAAGTTAGAAGATGACAGCTAGGGGGTATAATATAGTGCCATGATTTAAGCCAGAAGATTCATCATCATGAGTTCAAATCTGAACTTAGATACATAACTGTTGTGTGACCTTTAGCAAATTACTTAACAGTTCATCCCAGTTTTCTCATCTATAAAATAAGCTGGAGAAGGAAATGATAAATATTGCAGTATCTTTGCCAAGAACTTCCCAAGTGGAGTCATGGAGTGTAAGATACAGCTGAAAAACAACTGAACAATAATGAAGTTAACAATTATGGATGAGTTTCAAATAGAAGAATACAGCTCAGAATTGTTTGAATGGCTTTCTCCTTGGAGTTTGATGTTCCCCATCCTTCAACTCTAGTCATACTAATGAAATTAGGTAGATTGAAAATAATCAGCATCACACACAAATATTTTCTTCTAAGGGAACCATTTAATTGGGGACATAATAAAATATGTTATTGGGTAAATGGAGAGGTAAGAAAAGAATTTGCATGGGGCCTGGGTAGTTCCAAAATCTCAGCATTTTCAAATAACCCACTTTTGTTATACATAACATAAAGTATACACAACATAAAGTGAGATTTCTTGGGCAATTGCTGTTACTTGTCCTTCATTTTCAAAGAGGTAATTCCTTGACTTTCATGTGAATTATATTTTAAAAAACACAGAATTGATTAAAGTTGTCACTTCACTCTCTTCCTGAGTCATTGAAATCTAGTAGAAGGGCAAAAGTGAAGACAACTACTCATGACTCAGGATGCAGTAGATGACGAAGGCATCTTGGATGCCTGACCAACCTCTAATCGTTCCACAATGACTTTTTCAACTGTCTGCATGTCTTGTGGATACATTGTTAGATACATTTGTTTTATTACATCTTGTTATAGATACATTTATTTTCATTTCCCATTTGGCTCCTGTACCTTGGACTTTTTGCATTAGAAACCTCAGTTTTCATTTGCCCATTCCCCTTATACTCATCTTCCTACCCTACCCTAATTCCCCAGTAGCCTCTTATCACTCATAGACTCACAACATATTAGGTTGCAAAGGATTTTGTCACCTGACCCCTGGTTGCCAATATCTCCTTTCCCCCTATATATTGTCACTTCATTCCTAATCCTTCTTTCTCTAGTCTTTCATCTCTAATTTCTTATCCATTTTTGTAAAGGGCTGAAACTCTGAATAGATGTACTTGGACAACTGAGCACTTAAGGCTAATTATCTATTGGACAATACTCTATTAGAATATGCTTGGAAAATGGCCCTTCCCACTATTCTGTGCTGGCCCAATCATTTGGTATATACAGAGAATTGCAGGAGGGAGTAGGAGGTGTACCACAGTCACTTGGATGGTAGAGGAAGAGAAGGGAGGTAGTGGAGATCATGTATCCATCCACTTCACTTCTACCCCTAAAGACCAAGAATAAAGACCAAGGACTTTTGCTTATCCTGACTCTGGCTGATTCTAAGGATCCAGGGTGCTAACTCAGTCTTCACATTTGGTGCCCAACTTGTGGACCAAGGACCCTAAGGAGGAGTAGTGGGAGGGGCAGTGATACCACCAGCATTCCCCCCCCCAGCAATCACCCCATACTATGACTAGATTGCAAAAAGCTCTACTTAAAGCCACAGAAGAAGGGCAGGATATAGCTGATTTGAAAATAGGAATGTATTCTGTGATTCAACAATTTATCTTCAGGTCAAGAAAGTAAAAGATACATTCCTTTTGATATAGAAATCCTCAAAAACTTGAAAAAGGCTTGCACTCTTTATGGAGCTACATCAGCTTATGTTAAGATGTTATTACAGAATTTGGCTTATGGAAATCTATAGCAAGGACATGCTTAGAACCTGGACAAAACTTGTTGTGGCTTTCTGAATATAGTGAGTTCTGTAGAATACAAGCCCAATAAAATAGTCAATCATTTATGACCAGCTAACAGGTGTAGATTCTTATGCAGACAGATAAATTACCCCATAGCAGCACATGAGCAAATTGCTGTTGCTTCTGCTATCAAAGCATGGGCTTTTCTCCCTGATAAAAATTACAAGGGATAGGCTTTCACAAAAATAGCACAAGGGCCAAATGAACCCTTTTCTGGTTTTGTGGGATATTTGCAGACAGCTGTCATACAAACTAATGGTGAAAATGCAGTGACAGACATTATGATAAGGCAGCTTGCTAAAGAAAATGCTAATGAGGTTTGTAGAACAATTATACTAGGACTACGCAAGGATGCTCTTTTAGAGGGGATCATAAGCTGTGCCAAAGTGAGCACAAATACCTTTTATAACCAGGTTATGATGCAGACTTCCCAAGATCCGAACATGGGAAGACAGGGCCCCTTTTGGCAAGGGACTTCCAGAGAGACTTGTCAATGCTTTTAATGTGGTAAAGTAGGCCATCTGAAAGCTCAATGTTGGCATAGATACAAAATGAGAAAACAGGATGGGAGAATAAGACCCAATATTCCATATCCAAAATGCAACAGAGGCTTGCATTGGGCATCAGAATGTAGACTGATTCAGAGAAATGGGATAAGGGGCCCAGCCCCAGGGCCAAAGGCAAAAAAATATTTGGGGCATGATGGCAGCCGAGTCTACACCCAGAGAGTGCCTAGAAGTTCAATACCTAGACATGACCAATCAACCAGGAAGCAATCTGATGGGAGAAAGGGATTACACAATCAATCAGCCAGGAAGCAAACTGATGGGAGAAAGGGATTACAATTGGGGAGGATAGAGTTGTATGCAACTGGGACAACTGAGATACCCCATGGAGAGGTGAAATTTGTTCCTCTCAAGCCTATGGATCCTTTGCCTCCAGGCACAGTAGACTTGACCATTTCACCTCCTGAGAGTACTTACAAAACAGTGTCCATCCATACACTGGTGTGGGAAAGTGGGGAATGTATAGATAATATCCTAGTCACTAACACAGGCAGAGAATGTGTGACTTATCAACCAGGGGAAGTAGTAGCATCGGGTTTATTGATACAGACCCATAATAAGCAACTTGGTGATAGTCACCCACATTCGGACTCCAAGCAGAAAAACTCAGAAATATACTGGACAGCAGCTGTGACAGCTGATCGACCTATGTCCACCATCTATATAAATGGCTTACCATTAGAAGGACTGGTAGACACAGGTGCAGATCACACAGCCATTAGAGCTGCCAACTGGCCCAGTCACTGGCCAAAGATTAAGGCAGACACTTATATGTCTGTTGTAGGAGGATCAATAGCAGCTGAAGTTAGTGCTACCCCTTTGAGATGGATATTTGAAGGTAAAACAGGAGTTTTTACTCCTTTTATACTTGAAAAAAAATCCCCATCAATCTATGGGGAAGAGACATTTTACAACACTTTGGGTTAAAAATGAGTACTTCCATTTTATAGGCAGGGCTGCTGTTGAAGGTCTGCCAACACTCACCTATTCCTAACCAATGAAAAACGGATATACTAGTGTGGATAAAACAGTGGCCTTTAGGTAGCAATAAAATTCAGGACTTATTAGACATTGTACAGGAGCAACTTGACCAAGGACACTTACAACCTTCTCTAAGTCCTTGGAATTCCCCAGTATTTGTTGTTAAAAAAAAATCTGGAAAATGGAGGATGTTGACTGATTTAAGAAAGGTAAATGAACAGATGGAAACTATGGGAACTCTTCAACCTGGACTCCCATCTCCTACTCAATTGCCTAGAGAATGGTCTCTTTGGGTTATAGACATTAAGGGTTGTTTCTATTCTATCCCTCTAGATAAGGAGGATATGAAAAGATTTGCTTTTTCAGTGCCTAATGATAATTTGGCTGAGCCTTATAAAATATATGAATGGACAGTTTTGCCACAGGGAATGAAAAACAGCCTTACTATGTGTCAAATGTATGTTGCTGCTGCTCTTACTCCAGTAAGAAAAGCATTTCCAAAAATAAGGTTATATTACATGGATGATATGTTGGGATGTGCACCTGAGAAACAAATGTTAGAAGCATATCTACAAAAAACCATAGAAACATTAAGGAATTATAAATTGCACATAGCTCTAGAAAAAAATTGAAAGACATGCTCCTTTTCAATATTTAGGATATGAAGTATATCCTAAGGTGCTTACAGTACAAAAACTCTCCTTAAGAACAGAGAAGCTAAACACCTTAAATGATTTCCAGAAATTGATAGGAGATATCCAATGGTTGCGTCCTGTGTTAGGCTTGACTACTTATCAATTGTAACCATTATATGACATTTTAAGGGGAGACAGTGCTTTAAATTCACCGTGCCAGCTTACAAAAGAAGCTCAAGAGGCTTTGAGACAAGTTGAACTGGCTTTATCCAATGTGCTTGAAAGAGTCACTCAAAAACCCTTGGAAATATCAGTTTTTTGCTGCACAAGGGGCACCCACAGCAGTGCTTTATCAAGGAGAAAGTGTAATAGGGTGGGTGAACCTCCCAGCACAACCAGAACAAAGCCTTACTCCTCAACCAGTGCTTGTGGATAGAATTTTATTAAAGGCCATTGAGCAAGCAATACAATTATCTGGGATAAGACCTGACAAGATATACACCTTTTATACTAATGCACAAGTTAATGTGTGCTGTGAAACCATTCCAGAGTGGCAAATTTTATTAGCCATGGCTCCAAATTTTACACACAGGTCTCCATTAAAGATAACCAGACTGTTACATAATTGGTGATGGGTACTTGAAGAAAAGGTTTCTAAAGTTCCTCTTAAAGGACCAACTGTCTTTACAGATACATCCAAACATAATATTTGTGCTGTATATTCTTGTGATTTAACTATAAAGAGAGTAGTCAGAACTCATTTTCAGTCCACTCAGCAGAATGAATTATATGCAATTATTCTAGCTCTTACTTATCTGGGAGATATAAAATATAATATCTGATTCAGCCTATTCAGTAGGTGTGGTACAAAGAATTGCTACAGCCCAAATAAAATTTGTAGCCTCCAATATATATCAGCTCTTTAAGGAACTTCAAGAGCAAGTGAGAAAACATCCAGGTAAGATTTATATCTTGCATTCCACTCTCATAGTGGACTTCCAGATCCTATTTTTGATGGTAATTCAAAGGCAGATAGCCTTTAACTATGTTGGCCAATACTTCTTTATTTCAAGAAGCCCAACTATCTCATTCTAAATATCATCAAGCTGCCTGAAGTTTATATTTACAATTGGGAATAACAAGAGAAGAAGCTAGGAGCATAGTAAAAGCCTGTATAGCTTGCCTTCCTTTCCATGCTCCTACACTCCCTCCAGGGAAGAACCCTCGTGGTTTGTGACCTAATGAAATTTGGCAAATGGATGTGACCTATTATAAATCTTTTGGTCATTTATCTTTTATCCACGTTATGGTAGACACCTTTTCAGGATTCACTTTTGCAATACCAGCAGCAAAACAGAAAGCCCAAGTGGTCATTGAATTCCTTATACAAGCATTTGCAATTATGGGTGTGCCACAAGCAATAAAAACAGACAGTGGACCTGCATATACTTCTAAACATTTTGCACACTTTTGTGCACAGTATAAGATTCCACATGCCACTGGCATGCCTTTTAATCCTCAAGGTCATGCAATAGTAGAGAGAAGAAACAGAGATATTAAGACACTCCTCCAAAAACAAAAGAAAGGGGAAGCCACAGATAACCCTAAAGAACTAAATTTAGTTCTTTATATCATTAATTTTTAATTTTTTGACAAAGTGCACTGGCTCCAGTAGACAGGTTTTATAACCCAAGGGCAGTGTCCAGTGTGAGCATCTCTACTGTCTTTAAATAATCACCAGGTCATATGGAGAGACCCAGAAAGTGGTGAATGGAACGGACCAGATAGGTTAACTGCTTGGGGGAGAGAGTTTGCTTGTATCTCTACAGATGGAGAAGGAATCAGATGAGTGCCAACAAGCCATATTCACCTTGTCCATCGGAGAGAGATGGAGCAGACCCTTGAAATGAAGGAGAAGACCCAAGAAACATCAGGTGGTCCCATCGCTGACTTTTCCCACCACTGAAAGAGCCTGGCAGTTATGGTGTTTGATTCATGGACATCAAAAATTGTTGGACTTGAAAACCCTCAGGAATCATTGGATTCTCTGAGACATGTAAGGCTATTGTAGGACTTAAAAGTCCTCAGGAATCATTGGATTCTCTGAGACACCATAAGACTGTTGTAGGACTTCAAAACCTGTAGGAATCATTGGATTCCCTAACATATAAAAAGACTGTTGCAGGACTTCAAAAACTTGTGGAGATCATTGGATTCCCTGATACGTGAAGCAATGGACAATAGATTGGTTTTGGACTATCTCTTGGTTGCTGAAGAAGGCGTATGTGTGACTGATATTTACATACTCTCCTTCTAGGACTTCTGGAAATCTTTTACAAGACCATGTTGATTTATATTGTTTATTATATCACTACTTGCCTGTACAATTCATGTTTGTTATACCACATTGAGACTGCACTGACTGTAGGGAGAGTCATCACTAATAGCCTGTGCGTTATTGCTATGTTCTTGCTGATGGATTTGTGAACTCCTATGCTGATGGGTTTGTGAATACCTGTCTTTAATAAGATCTTTCAGTCCAGAAACCCGCTAGCAATCCCCACTTCCCTTTGTTGCTTTTCATCTCCCTTCCTGAGATGTCAGGGAGGGTGTGATTATCTCCTTTTTAGTGCTTTCATCTCCCTTCCTGAGAAGTCGGGGGGGTGATCACCTCCTTTTTGGTGTTTTCACCTCCATTTCTGAGAATTCAGGGATGGGGTGACCACTTGTGTTCTAAAACAAAAGAAAGCAGGGGATGTAAAGGGCTACAAATGAGCAGATGCCAGGTAACCTGGCACATGAGGCTAATTACCAATTGGACAATTCTCTATTAACATGTTTGGAGGATGACCCTACTTAACTATTCTGTGCTGGTTTGATCTGTGGGTATGGACAAAGAAGGGGAAATGATATCAGTGGGTGGAGTAGGAGGAGGAGAATCATACTTTGGCAGTAGAGAGAGAGAGGAAGGAGGTGTGGAGATTCCTATATCTAATCCCCTGAGAGCGACCCCAAAAGACCAAGAATAAAGATTTTTGCTTATCCTGACTTCAGCTGATTTAAGATATCCAGGGTCTCAACATGAAGACTCCACAATCTTTCTGTTTGTGGGTATAACATATTCTTAGTTCTGCTTGTTTTGCTCAGCCTCAGTTCATGTAAATTTTTCAGGTCTTTCTAAAATCAGCTTGTTCAGCAATTTATGTAGAAGGATAATATTCTATTAATTCAGATATTCATTCAATATTCACATAATTTATTAAACCATTATCCAATTTTTGGCATCCATTCATTTTCCAATTCTTTGTCACCACAAAAAGAGCTACCACAAACATTTTGTACATGTGGGCTCTTTTCCCTCTTGATACTACTGGATCAAAGGGCATGCACAGTTTTATGTACCTTTGGTATTAGCCTAAAACCTAAAAATGAACAAACAAATAAAAACAACTCCCTCTTTTCATTCTGTATATTAATGCCCATCTCAATTCTCAGTCACTTCTAATTTTGTTTCTATATCACAGTAGACTACAATTGCTCTTACCAAAATTACCAATGATTTTTAAATTTTTTTTCATTTAAATATTTATTGCTATACTTTGTTTTCACACCACAATATTTCCTTCTCCTACCCAGAAAGCCAGTTCTTATATCACAGTTAAAAAGAGAAAAAAGTTCAACAGAATTAACCAACATATCAACCAATGTATTGTATCCAGAGTTCCCCACTTCTGTTAAAATGGGGAGAAAAGTATATTTTTTCATCTTTTCTCTGGAACAAAGCTTAATCATTATAGTTGTATGGTATTCAGTTTTATTTTTTTACATTTAAATTGTTGTAGTAATTTTGTATGATTTTTTTTTGGTTCTGCTTGTTTAACTCTATATCAATTCATATAAATTTTCTCATGCTTTCTGAGGAAAGCATCTGTAACTTATTAAATAAATCTCAGGGATTTGCTTGATTATAAGAGAAGTTAAATGATTTGTTTGAAATCTCATTGTAAGAAACTGGGTTTGAATTAATACTTTTCTGACTGTAAGACCATACTCTATCATTCATGTTACTTCTTAATGCTAGAATACCTCCCTCAAATATAAATATTGTATTTAGTTCAGAATATTCAGTGTAGTTTTACTAAATAATATGGTGTAGAGGGAAAAAATCTAGATCTGGCATCAAAAGAGTGGACTTGAAATTTTCCTTATTCTATACTAAAGAGGCAGTTTCTTCATCCATAAAATGGAGAGTATAACTCTACTATCTATCTTACAGGAATATTGGGAGAAAAGTGCTTGGCAAAAATGATAGCAAAAACTGATATAAAAAATATGTAAATATTATCAATGACCAACAACTAAGACAACCTACCGTTTAACTTCAACATATATATATATATATATATATATATATATATATATATATATATATATATATATATAAAGAACTATTTTCTATTTATTTTAGTTCTTTCTTCTATTTATTCTTAGGTCTCTTATGCTTTCTCTTCCTCCCTTCAGTGAAATATAAAAGAAAACAGTTCTTGCTCCTGAGTATTTACATCCTTAAATATTCAGTCAGGTTATTCACATTTATTTGTATTGACATGTATTTGTAAATCAAATCCAACATTTTTCATAATCATGTTTGTTGTCTATAAATTCTTCTCTTTAATTCTAATGTTAATAATAAGCTTTCTCCTGTCAAATAAATTTAAATTTCCCATACTTATATATCTATCCATAGGAATACATTGGAATAAGAAATATTTAAATATGTCAAAATAGAATTTAGCCATCTTTCTTCTCCCATTACAAATTCCTTTCTAAAAATGTCTTAAACATTATTAGTTCATGCAGATCTCTCTGTAAATGATTTCTTATTTAGTATTCTCAGCAAAAATAAAGTTGTCCAATGATCTAGAGAATTCTTATCTTGACAATAGCATATTTTGGAAGATTGGACCCAACAATATGTAAAGGAATATTTAAAATTATTAATCCCTTACTCTATGCTACATATTGTATTAAATGCTGTAGATAACAAAACAGACCTTTCCCTCAAGGACTTTCTATTCTAATAGGAATGGATAAAATATAAACAAAGATAGAGAGAAATGATAGAATATATACACATACACACACATCCTTTCTTTTGAAAAGACAAAGTTGTAAAATCCTTTGACCATCTCTGGTCAAATTTTGGTTCTAAATTTTCTAATCTGTAAATTGAAGAGGTGGATTATAACCAAAGTTCCTCCTGTATCCAAATCTATGGCCTATGGTTATTCTTTTTTTTTTTAATAGTTTTTATTTACCAGATATATGCATGGGTAATTTTACAACATTGACAATTGCCAAACCTTTTGTTCTAATTTTCCCCCCCTTCCCCTCCCCCAGATGGCAGGTTGACCAATACATGTTCAATATGTTAAAGTATAAATTAAATACAATATATGTATACATGTCCAAAAAGTTGTTTTGCTGTACAAAATGAATCAAACTTTGAACTAGTGTACAAGTAGCCTGTGAAGAAAATCATAAATGCAGGTGGACAAAAATAGAGGGATTGGGAATTCTATGTAGTGGTTCATAATCATCTCCCAGAGTTCTTTTGTGGGTGTAGCTGGTTCAGTTCATTACTGCTCTATGGGAACTGATTTGGTTCATCTCATTGTTGAAAATGGCCACATTCATCAGAATTGATCATCATATAGTATTGTTTTTGAAATATACAATGATCTCCTGGTGCTGCTCATTTCACTCAGCATCAATTCATGTAAGTCTCTCCAGGCCTTTCTGAAATCATCCTGTTGGTCATTTCTAACAGAACAATAATATTCCATAATATTCATATACCTATGGTTATTCTTTAAGTAAAATTTATATTAACTCAAGTACATCAATGAAATGAAATACTATAAAAATATCAGTGCATAAGTTAGCCAATGAGGAGGAGAGAGAAGGTAATTGTATCACTTTTGCATCCTAAAAGATTTTGAGTTCACAGCCAAGAAATTATTAACTTTAGTAACTCTCAGTTAATATGCTCTTTCCATTGTTCCCCATCTTAAATCAATACAATCTGACTCTGACTTAGCTTTTCCCATTTCCTGTCAGATTGTCCTTTGCATCTATGATCTTCCCCTTCCTACTTTCTCCTACCCACATCCCTTCAAATGTCCAATTGAATTTGTCCCATATGCAATTTTGGCTAGTTAGAACTTTACCCCCCACCAAGGATCATTCTTTGGCTACAATCTGAACCCCATAGGCATCCCATTAAGCAGTTGGAAAGCTAAAAAAAACATTAATTGGTTCACTTCATGGTCACACTAGACACTTAGTAAGGAGGCTTTCAACACTGTCATTTATTTTATTTTTTCACAGATGAAATAGTTTGAATTTTTCCAATTTGAGTCTTATTCTGTATGTTATGGCTACTATTCCTAGTCTATTTCCAACTTTAAATGTCACAGAAATATAGGATCCAGGAGCTCATAAGGACTTTAGAAATCAGTTAGTATAATCCTCTCATTTTATAGAAGAGAAAACTTAACCTTTTTGAGGGAAAATGACATTCTCACTGCCACACAGCAGGTAAGTAGGAGAATCAGGGTAAGGAATCATTGAATTATGGAAGATGGTATCTTGGAACTGCAAATAATTTTACTGCTTATCTTGTCCAATTCTATCATTTCATGTATGAGGAATTTCAAGGTGAGAGAAATGAGATGTCATGTTCTGAGTTCCAAAGATAATGATAGAAAAAGCATTTAAGTGATTCAAGAAAACTTATGACATGGTACATGCATATTAAAGCTGGATTTAATCTTCTTGGGGTGGAGATTGAGAGTACTAGATATTTGTCAGAAAGGGGGAGCTACATGGCACAGTGGATAAAATGCCAAGCCTGGAGTTAGGAATTCTAATTTTCCTGAATTTAAATATGACTTCAGACATTTCTAACTATGTGATTTGATCCAGGGCAAGTCACTTAATCCTGTTTACCTTATTTTCTTCATATATAAAATGAGCTAGAGAAGTAAATAGTAAATCATTACAGTATCAAGAAAATCCCAAAATGAATCATGAAGAGTCAGTACAATTGGAAAAATGCCTGAATAACAAAATCATGGTCAGAAAGCTGCCCCCAGAATCAAGAGGACTTTGATTTAAGTTCCATCTCTATTGTAGCAACTTTATGACTGAACACCTTATTTCTCAGTGTCTCAGCCTCAGTAATTGAGATTATAAATGGCAGAATAGGTTCCATCTATGGGTAATTCCTTATTAAGAGTTCCCAAATAATGGAATCACAGGTCCAGTAACAATAAAATAACATGAGTGGGAAAAACATTTATGTTTTACCTATGACTATCTATTATACAGAAATGTATGCATATGTTTCTGCATATATGTGCATATATAATATATACATCCAATGCATATACATATGTAAATATATATATACATATATAAATCTATGTAATAATTCTGAACATGTTGTTTACATAAAACTCCTGCTCCCTGGCCAACAAACCACCATTTGTTCCTGGAGAATAGAAATTGATTTCCTAATTCAATCTATAGCCAAGATTATTTAAATGATTAGAAGATGTGGAAACTGTTCTCATTTCTATAACCTACAGATTATTGATATCTAGGATAATTAAGGAATTAATAAGACAGCATCCATATGCCCCTGATGACTTTAGGTCACCTGACCATATAAATTGCATTCTGTGATCTTTAAAGACCTAGCATATCTACCTGCTGAATTGCTATCATTTATATTTGAAAGATTATGGAAAATGTAAGTGATATCACATAGTTGAATAAGAGAATTCCCTGATATTAAAAAAAAAGGGAAAAAAAAGAAGAAAACAATATAGCCTACAAGCCTATAAGCTTTGTTTTTTGGGAAAATCCTAAGATATATAATTAAAAAGATGTTGGTAAATAAAGAATGATTATAAATAGATGTCATGTTCTCATCAAGAACAAGTTGCTGTAGACTAATTACTAAAGTAGTAGATAAGGTGAATGTCACATAATGTATATAGATTTGAGGAAAGCTGTTGATGAAGTCTGTCATATTCTTCTCTAATGGATCTAATGGATGTTAGAAAATGAAGAGATGTGGATTTGACAATCAGATGGATTCCATGCTGATTGGATGTTTAAATTCAGAGTAGATGCTATTGATTCAGTGCCAGAAAGATAGAAGGACCCTCCAGTGGAGTAAGTGCCACAGGGATCTGTTCTTAGTCTGTGATATTTAACAAATTTTATCAATGAATAAAATTAATGCATAAATGACCTGTTCATCAAACGTGCAGATGGCACAAAGCTGAGTGGGATTGTTATCAACTTCACAAGTGCAAGATGAGGGAGGCATAGTTAAACATCAGTTGCTCTGAAAAAATATCTAGAGGTGGCAGTTGGTTAATTCAATATGAATCTGTAGTTTAATATATTAGTCAAAACAAAACAAAATGCCACTAATGTGATCTTGGGCTGCCTTAAGAAGAGCATAGCTTCCAGAAATTAAAATGTGATAGCTCCACTATATTCAGCCCTTGTAAGAACTCATCTAGAGTTTTGTTTCTGTATCCACAGTTTAGGAAGGACATTGATAAGTCAGAGAAAGTCCAAAAGAGGGAAATTAGAATGGTGAAGGATCTCAGTTGATATGATATTTGGAGCATTTGGAGGAAATGGAGATGTTTAGCTGGAAGAAGAAACAACTCAGGGGAGTATATGATCATTTAAGTATTTGAAAGAATAAATGAGTGACTGAAAAAAATTACTTACTTATGATGTTAAACATTGTACTACTGAGTTCTCAGGATACAAATAGAAAGTGCGAGAAAGTCTGTTATGTGAAAAGATGATTAGATATGTTTTCTTTGATTCTTAGAAGAAGAACCAAAAGAGCAATGGGTAGAAGTTGCAAAGAGGAAATTAAACACACTCACATATGCATACAAAAAACAAAAACAAATACAAAACAAAAACAAAACAAAAACCCTCTCACTTCCTGGTCCCTAAACACTCTTGGTGGATGTAGCTGGTGGTACTCTCCATCTCTTACAGGGAAAAAAAAAAAAAAAAAAAACTTTGGTAATTAGGTAATCTGGCCCAGCTCCCCCAGGAAAAAAATGAAGAGGGAAGAACAACTAGGGAGAGCCAATTCCTTTGGCTTATAAATGAAACTGTTTGTGTACTAATGGGCTTATTAAGGGAGCTGGTAGTTATCCATGAAGAGTACCAAGGAATGAAATGAGCTAGGAAAATGAGTAGTTGTGATCTCATTGATACAATTACTTTATTATTATTGTGGAGGTTGATTAATCTCATACTTAATTTTGGAGGACTGGGGTGAACATTTTCAGAAACATTTAATGAATGAAATTTTAAGAAGTAATGTCACAGTAAATTCATATTAAAATCAATTAGCTGCTTATGTATAAAATGAAGGTATGTATAGATAACAGTTCATTAAAAACATTTAGTAGTTTTAATGGATGTTAGGCTTAATAAAATTGAACAGTGACCTGATAGTCCCAATTAATAATTAGATCTTACCATATTAATAAAAGCTGAGCATTAGGAATAATAGATTTTATTTTCCTAATGTATTCATCCTCTGTCAGAATATATTTCGAATATTATGTTTCCTTTTGAGAATCCTTATTTTAGAAATGGTGTGAATAACCAGGATAAGGATTAAAAAGAGGACAAGTAGGATAATAAACCTTGGAACCATTCCAAAAGATGATAAATTGAAGATATATTTGAATTCAGCTGGAAGAAGAGAAGCATAAAAAGGTAAAGAGTTCATGACTCTACTATGTAAAAGGCTATCATAAGAAAGAGAAATTAGATTTGTTATATTTGGTCATACAGGACAAAATTAGAATCAACAGGTGTAAGTTTCTGACAGTTTTACAAAAAAGAATGGGATGCTTTGGAGGATAATGACTGACTCAATCCTAAAGGCCTTCATGAAGAGACTGAATGACCAATTTGTCAAGGATTAGTAGATGTAGGTCCTAATCAGATATGTATAGGACCAGTAAATCTTTGATGGCATTGTTAACACAAGATTCCGTGATCCTAAAGTCAGTGCTAAAACTCTTTGATACCAAGAGTTTTAAAGCTCTTTCTCTATGCCATATTGTACTTCAATTGCCTCCTCCCAAAGATGTCTACACTTCATTACTAGGAGTTCTTTAAAGTGCTTTCAAGTAAATCATTAATTACTCTCAAAAATGTTTTGCATACATTTCAAATATCTCCAGGGAAGGGGGTATTTTCTTTCATTTTTAAACATAGGCAACATTTTATTTTATTTTAGTATTAAAGGTTTTTATTTTCAAAATGAATACATGGATAATTTTTCAGCATTGACTCTTACAAAATCTGGTGTTCCAATTTTCCACTCTCTTCCCCCATTCCCTTTCCTAGATGGCAACTAGCTCAAAATATATGTTAAACATGATAAAAATAAATGTTAAATCCAATATATGCATACACATTTACGTAATTATCCTGCTGCACAAGAAAATCAAACAGAAAAAAATGAGAAAGAAAATAAAATGCATGCAAACAACAACAAAAAAGTGAAAATGCTATGTTGTGACCCATATTCAGTTCCCACAGTCCTTTCTCTGGGTGTAGTTGTCTCTCTTCATCACAAGATTATAGGAACTGGTTTGATTCAAACCAGTCCATTCAAATTCATCCTTGTATTGTTCCCATGTAAAATGATCAACTGGTTCTTCTAATTTCACTGAACATAAGTTTATGTAAATCTCTTCAGGACTCTCTAAATTCATCCTATTGATTGTTTCTGACAACAATAATATTCCATAACATTCATATAGCATAACTTATTTAGCCATATTCCAACTGATGAGCATCAACTCAGTTTCCATTACAAAAAGGGCTGCCACAAACATTTTTGCACATGTGGGTCCCTTTCTCTTCTTTAAGATTTCTTTGGAGATGCTCCAAGACATTATTAATCTGAGAAATGCAAATCAAGACAACTCTGAGATACCACACCTATCAGTTTGGCTAGAATGACAGGGAAAGATAATGCACAATGTTGGAGGGGATGTGGCAAAACAGAGACACTGATACATTGTTGGTGGAATTGTGAATACATCCAGCCATTCTAGAGAGCAGTTTGGAACTATGCTCAAAAAGTTGTCAAACTATGCTGAGTACCCTTTGACCCAACAGTGTTACTACTGGGCTTATATCCCAAAGAGATCTTAAAGAAGGGAAAGGGACCTGTATGTGCAAGAATGTTTTTGCAGTCCTCTTTGTAGTGGCCAGATATTGGAAACTAAGTGGATGCTCATCAATTGGAAATGGCTGAATAAATTGTGGCATATGAATATTATGGAATATTATTGTTCTGTAAGAAATGGCCAACAGGATGGTTTCAGAAAGGCCTGGAGAGACATACATGAACTGATGCTGAGTGAAATGAGCAGGACCAGAAGATCATTACATACTTCAAAAACAATACTATATGATAATCAATTCTGATGGATGTGTCCATTTTCAACAATGAGACGAACAAAATCAGTTCCCATAGAGCAGTAATGAACTGGACCAGCTATACCCACGAAAGAACTCTGGGAGATGATTATGAACCACTACATAGAATTCTCAATCCCTCTATTTTTGTCCACCTTCATTTTGGATTTCCTTCACAGTCTACTTGTACACTATTTCAAAGTTTGATTCATTTTGTACAGCAAAACAACTGTTTGGACATGTATACATATATTGTATTTAATTTATACTTTAACATATTGAACATGTATTGGTCAACTTGCCATCTGGGGGAGAAGAAGGAGGGGAAAAATTAGAACAAAAGGTTTGGCAATTGTCAATGTTGTAAAATTACCCATGCATATATCTGGTAAATAAAAACTATTAAAAAATAATAAAACTAAAAAAGAAAAAGAAATAACATTGAAAAAAAGAAGATTTCTTTGGGGTTCAGGCCAAGATAGTAGAGAAGACACACGTGACTTTCTTAGCCTCTCTCACAACCCCACTGCTAATTATTAAATTCAGCCTCAAAAATAGTGCTTGATTGGAAGCGTAACAACTCACCAGCTGAAGATAATCTGGAAGATCATCAGAAAAGATTTATCCTGAGCAGCGGGAACAGACCAGTGTAAGCAGGGATAGAACCAGAGGCTATCATATTGAGCAGACCAAGAGGGGGGTGGCTTTGGTGGTTAGAAACTTTACAGAGACATCTCTGCCTTAGGCTGGCTGCTCTGGTTTGGTTGCACAGCAGTAGACCAACAGAGAAATTAAAGCCAAAGTTAGAGAGTATTCTAAACAATGCCAGAACCTAACAGGAGCTGGCTATACCCACCCAAAACCAGAAATGACTCAGAACAGACCACAACACAGTTGTGCAGTGGCATTCTACAGCAGGGGCTTTCCTGGGGGCAGTCACAAATCCACATAGTAGGGGGGCACAACCCAGGGCAGCCTCTAATCGGCACAGTGGGGGACTCTGCCTGGGACAATAGAACTTCTGCAGCCTGGCTGTGCTCCCCTGGGCAGAGACACCTCCTGTGCTGTGCAGGGCTATTTGCTGGGCAACTGCTAATACCCTGGGACAGTGACACTTTCAATGCTCAGCCTCTAGCCCTAGGGTAGTCACTAATCTGCACAGCAGGGTTCTTTGCTGGGCACTTCCACAGCTCAGCCATGATACCCATACTTGAGTCACTTCTGGTGGGGAACTTTTCCCAGAGCACTCCTGCACCTCGATGCTCTTTGTAGCCCATTAGCAGGACAGCTACTTTCCATATACCTATTCCTGCTCTGCAGAGGAAACTGGTAACCTCTTTGCCCTGAAGGCAGACCCTAAAGGCTTTTTTTTTTAAAAATGAGTAAAAGAATCAAAAGGATTATTGATAGCTTCTATGCAGAAAGAGAGCAGATTTTCAATCCTGAGGAGACTAATAGTAGATAGTCTCCAGCAAAACTGCAAAGGTGGATGTAACCTGGTCCCCATCACACAAAGCTCTCCTAGAAGAAACAACAAAAAAATCTTAAAAGAAAAAAGAAGCTATGTAAGAGAGTAACAACTTCCTGAAATGTGAATTGGAAAAGGTAAAGAACTCCCAGGAAAGTAGGATTTGTGAATTGGAAAAGATTAAAAAAAAACTCCAAGAAAGTAGGATTTGTGAATTGGAAAAAGAAAATAATTGAGTAAAAAAAAAAAATGAAATGGAAAAAAATTCCATAGAACAAAACAACTCATACATATACAAAAAGAAGTTAAAAAAAACTAATGAAGAAAATAACTCATTAAAAATCAGAACTGAACAAATAGAAATTAATGATTCATTGAGGCATCAAGAATCAGTCAAGCAAAACCAAAAAAAAAAAGAAAAATTAGAAGAAACTGTTAAATATCTACTTGGAAAAACAACAGACCTGGAAAATAGATCTAGAGAGATAATCTGAGGATTATTTGACTTCCCAAAAATTATGATTCAAAAAAGAGCCTAGATACTATTTTACAGGAAACCATCAAAGAGAACTGCCCAGATGAAATAGAATCAGAAGGTTAAATAGTCATTTAAAGAATACAATGAACACCTTCTGAAAAAGATCCTACAATAAAAACTCCAAGGAATATTATGGCTAAATTTCAGAACTATCAGACTGTTAGGATTACAAGGCGAGAACTCAGGTTGTCTGGACAGTGACAAGGTGAGAACTCAGGTTGTCTGGACAGTGACAAGGTGAGAACTCAGGTTGTCTGGACAGTGACAAGGTGAGAACTCAGGTTATCTGGACAATTACAAGGTGAGAACTCAAGCTGACTTGACAGTTCTCTGACTTAGACCTTTGGTTCAGGCCTTTAAAGGGAGTTTACACCTTAGGAATCCTAAGAGGAGCAAGTTCATTGATGGAAGTATTTTCTCCCACAAGCCCTTGCATTCTCACACACCCATTCTCTGGGAGGATAAAAGAAGACACCATTGAGGAAAAGAGTCTCTGCTCTAGGCCAGAGTTGGCGGCTGAGAGATTGAGTTGAGACAGCAGATCTCCTCCCAGAGAGCAATCAGCAGTCTCTGGAGACAACAGAACATTACATATTGGCATCCACAATGTGGGGCAAGGACTTTTGCTTATCCTGACAAGGGCTTATTCTGAACCCTTCAGAGGAGCTAGCCAGGACCTTTGCATCAAACTAAAGAAAAAATATTACAAGCATCCAGAAAAAAAAAAAATCAAATACTGAGGTGCCACAATAAAGATTACTCAAGATCTGGCTGATTCCACATTAAAGGATGGAAGGGCCTGGAATCTGATATTCTGAAAGGCAAAAGCACTTGGAATTTAGCCAAGAATAAACTACCTACTTAAGCTGAGCATTTTCTT
This sequence comes from Sminthopsis crassicaudata, assembly GCF_048593235.1. Classification (NCBI taxonomy): domain Eukaryota; kingdom Metazoa; phylum Chordata; class Mammalia; order Dasyuromorphia; family Dasyuridae; genus Sminthopsis; species Sminthopsis crassicaudata. The sequence continues at coordinate 592,940,548 of NC_133617.1, forward strand.
CCATGGAAGAAGATCAACATTTAATGAAATATATGAATTCCATTTGTTTCTAAGAAAAGAAAAAAAGAAACAGATCTAGAAAAAAAATGTCATCTCCAACCATAGGACTCAAGAGAAGCAGAAAAGGGTAAAAAGAACTCTTGAGAACTGTATTTCTGTTGGAAATGTATATAAAGAGTATATGTATAATTTGATTTTACTGATATAACATAAGAAAGGGAAGTAGAAACAAAAAAAAGATAGTGTCAGAAAAAGGGAAAAGGGGAAATTTAAAAAAAAGGAAAACTACATCCCATGAAGAGGCAAAGAAAACTTATCATATCTGAGGGAATTTAGAGAGAGGGAGGGACATTGTGTGAATCTTACTCTCATCAGAGTTGGCTCAAAGAGAAAATAATTGACATATTTGTTTTACAGAGAATTCTCTCTCACCTCATTAAAAACTGGAAGAGAAAAAGGGAAAAGGAAAAGAGTAATAAAAGAAGGGCACAAAAAGGGGAAGGGATTCAAAGAGGGTAGGAGGGATCCTAAAGAGGGAGAGCTGTGTGATGCAAGTGATGCCCATAAGATTAATACTGGGAAAGAAGGTTAGGGAGGGCAAGAAGAAAAAAAAAAGCATGATCTGGGAATAATAAGATGGTAGGAAATACGGAATTAGTAATTTTAACCATAAATGTGAATGGGATGAACTCTCCCATGAAACAGAGGCAGAGAGCAGGTTGGATCAAAAGTCAGAACTCTACTATATGCTGATTACAGTAAACACATTTAAAGCAGGGAGATACAGAGTAAAGGTAAAAGGCTGGATCAGAATCTATTATGCTTCAGGTGAAGTAAAAAAAAAAAAGCAAGGGTAACCATCCTTATCTCATATCAAGCAAAAGCAAAAAAATGATTTAATTAAAAGAGATAAGGAAGGAAACTATATCTTACTGAAGCATAGAATACACAATGAAGAAATATCAATACTTAACATATATGCACCAAGGGGTATGGCATCTAACTTCCTAAAGAAAAAGTTAAGAGAGTTGCAAGAAGAAATAGACAGTAAAACTATAATAGTGGGAGATCTCAACCTTGCACTCTCAGAATTAGATAAATCAAACCACAAAACAAATAAGAAAGAAATTAAAGAGGTAAATAGAATATTAGAAAAAATAGGTATGATAGATCTTTGGAGAAAAGTGAATGGAGAGAGAAAGAAGTATACTTTCTTCTCAGCAGTTCATGGAACCTATACAAAAATTGACCATATATTAGGGCATAAAGACCTCAAAATTAAATGCAGGAAGGCAGAAATAGTAAATGCATTCTTTTCAGATCACGATGCAATAAAAACTACATTCCACAAAAAGGTAAGGACCAAAAAGTAATTGGAAACTAAATAATCTCATCCTAAATAATGAATGGGTGAAACAGCAAATTATAGACACATTTAATAACTTCACTCAAGGTAATGACAGTGATGAGATATCATACCAAAATTTGTGGGATGCAGCCAAAGTGTAATAAGAGAAATTTTATATCTTTAGCTGCATACTTGAATAAATTAGAGAAATAGAAGATCAATGAATTGGGCTTGCAACTGAAAAAGCTAGAAAAAGAACAAATTAAAAACCCCCGATCAAATACAAAATTTGAAATTCTAAAATTAAAAGAAGAAATTAATAATTTTGAAAGTAAAAAAAAAACAACTATTGAATTAATAAACAAAAGTAAGAGTTTTATGAATTAAGCAATAAAATAGATAAACCTTTGGTAAATCTGATAAAAGGAAAGAGGAAAATCAAAGTATCAGTTTTAAAAATGAAAAGGGAGAACTTTGCACCAAATGAAGAGTAAATTAGAGCAATAATAAGAAGTTATTTTGCCCAAGTTTATGCCAATAAATTTAAAGTGAAATGGATGACTACCTCCAAAAATATAGGCTTCCCAGATTAACACAGCAGGAAGTAAATTGCTTAAATAGTCCCATTTTAGAAAAAGAACTAGAATAAGCTATTAATCAACTCCCAAAGAAAAAATCCCCAGAACCAGATGGATTTACATGTGAATTCTACCAAACATTTAAAGGACAATTAGCCCCAATGTTATATAAACTATTTGAAAAAATAGGGAATGAAGGAGTCCTACCAAACTCCTTTTATGACACAGACATGGTACTGATACCTAAACCAGGTCGATTGAAAATTGAGAAAGAAAATTATAGACCAATTTCCTTAATGAATATAGATGCTAAAATCTTAAATAAGATATTAGCAAAAAGACTTCAGAAAATCATCCCCACGATAAGACTATCAATTTGCTTTTCCTCTTTCCTTTTTTTAATCAGATTTTCTAAGGGTTTGCCTATTTTGTTGGTTTTTTCATAGAACCAACTTTTAGTTTTATTAATTAATTCAATAGTTTTTTTTTTTTACTTTCAATTTTATTAATCACCTTTTATTTTTAGAATTTCAAGTTTCGTGTTTGTCTGAGGGTTTTTAATTTGTTCCTTTTCTAGTATTTTTAGTTGTAAGCCCAATTCGTTGACCCTCTCTTTCTCTATTTCAGGAAAGTAGGCCTCTAGAGATAAACAACTTCCCCTTATTACTGCTATAGCTGTATCCCACACATTTTGGTATGTCTCATTATTGTCATTTTCTTGGGTGAAGTTATTAATTATGTCTATGATTTGCTGTTCCACCCAATCATTCTTTATTATGAGATTATTTAGTTTCCAATTATTTTTTGCTCTATTTTCTGCTGGCTTTTTATTGAATGTAATTTTCATTGCATTGTGGTCTGAAAAGGATGCATTTCCTATTTCTGCCTTACTGCATTTGATTTTGAGGTTTTTATGTCATAATATATGATCAATTTTTGATCATACTAAACATAAACTAATCTATTTATTTAGCGGTATACCAGACTCCCACAAACTATTTTAATGACCTAGAAAAAATAACAACATAGTTCATATGGAAAAACAAAAGGTCAAGAATTTCAAGGGAATTAATGAAAAAAACAAACAAACAAATGAAGGTGGTCTAGCTATACCAGATCTAAAATTATATTATAAAGCAGTGGTTACCAAAACTATTTGGTATTGGCTAAGAAATAGAATAGTTGATCAGTGGAATAGGTCAGGTTCAAATTTCAAAATAGTCAATAATTTTATTAATCTAGTGCTTGAAAAAGCCAAAGACTCCAGCTTTTAGGATAAGAACTCACTGTTTGAGAAAAATTGCTGGGAAAATTAGAAATTAGTATGGCAGAAACTAGGCATTGACCCATACTTAACACTGTACATCAAGATAAGGTCAAAATGGATTCATGACTTAGGCATAAAGAATTAGATTATAAATAAATTAGAAGAACATAGCATAGTTTTCTACTCAGACTTGTGCAGGAGGAAGGAATTTGTGACCAAAGAAGAACTAGAGATCATTATTGATCACAAAATAGAAAATTTTGATTATATCAAATTGAAAAGATTTTGTACAAACAAAATTAATGCAGACAAGATTAGAAGGGAAGCAATGAACTGGGAAAACATTTTTCCAATCAAAGGTTCTGATAAAGGCTTCATTTACAAAATATAAAGAGAATTGACTCTAATTTGTAAGAAATCATGCCATTCTCCAATTGACAAATAGTCAAAGGATATGAACAGACAATTCTCAGATGAAGAAATTGAAAATATTTCTAAACATATGAAAAGATGCTCCACGTCATTATTAATCAGAGAAATGCAAATTAAGACAACTCTGATTTACTACTACACACCTGTCAGATTGGCTAGAATTACAGGGAAAGATAATGCAGAATGTTGGAGGGGATGTGGAAAAACTGGGACACTGATACATTGTTGGTGGAATTGTGATTACTTCCTAACATTCTGGAGAATGCTCAAAAACTTATCAACTTTGATCCAGTAGTGTTACCATTGGGCTTATATCCCAAAGAGATTTTAAAGAACGGATAGGGACCTGTATGTGCAAGAATGTTTTTCAGCCCTCTTTGTAGTGGCCAGAAACTGGAAACTACATGGATACCCATCAATTGGAGATTGGCTGAATAAATTGTGGTATATGAATATTATGAAATATTATTGTTCAGTAAGAAATGACCAACAGGATGATTTCAGAAAGTCCTGGAGTGACTTCCATGAACTGATGCTGAATGAAATGAGCAGGAACAGAAGATCATATATACTTCAACAATAATACTATATGATGATCAATTCTGATGGATGTGGCCATTTTCAACAATGAAATGAACCAATTCAGTTCCAATAGAGAACTACTAAATTGAACCAGCTACACCCAGCAAAAGAGCTCTGGGAGATGACTATGAACCACTACATAGAATTCCTAATCCCTTCTATTTTTGTCCACCTGCATTTATGATTTCTTTCACAGGCTAATTTTACACTATGTCAAAGTCCAATTCTTTTTGTACAGCAAAATACCTGTTTGGACATGTATACATATATTGTATTTTAACTTATACTTTAACATATTTAACATGTATTGGTCAACCTACCATCTTCCAGAGGGAGTGGGGGGAATGAGGGGAAAAGTTGGAACAAAATGTTTTGCAACTGTCAATGCTGAAAAATTACCCATGCATATATCTTGTAAATAAAAAGCTATAATAAAAAAAGAGAAAAAATATTTCTTTGGGATATAAGCCCATTAGAAACACTGTTAGAACAAAGAATATGCAGTGTTTGATAACTTTTTGAGCATAGCTCCAAATTGCTCTCCAGAATGGCTGGATGCATTCACAATTCCACCAACAATGTAGGAGTGTCCCAGTTTTCCCACACCCCCTCCAACATTCATTATTATCTTTTCCTGTCATCTTAGCCAATCTGAGAGGTGTATAGTTGGTATCTCAGAGTTGTCTGAATTTGTATTTCTCTGATCAATAGTGATTTAGAGTACTTTTTCATAAGACTAGAAATGGTTTTAATTTGTTAATCAGAAAATTATGTTCATATCTTTTGACCATTTATCATTTGACAAATGGCTTGATTTCTTATAAATTTGAGTCAATTTTACCTTTTATTTATATTTTTTATATTTATATTTATTTTTTCTCTCAGAACAGTCTATAATATTATATATAATATATATTATATATAAACAGAATTATATATATGTAAATATGTATGTATACATATGTAAATATATACATAAACAGAATATTTATATTTAGAAATGAGGCCTTTATCAGAAGCCTTAAATGGAAAAATGTTTTCCCAATTCACTACTTCCCTTCTAGTCCTGTCCGTATTAGTTTTGTTTATACAAAAACTTTTCAACTTAATATAATCAAAATTTTCTATTTGGTGCTCAAAGTTCTTCTTTGTTCAGACTCCTTCCTTCTCCATAGACCTGGCAGGTAATCCATCCTATGTTCTTCCAATTTGCTTATAATATCACTGTTTATGTCAAAATCATGGACCCATTTCGACTTTATCTTGGTATATGGTGTTATATTTTCAGCCAGTGCCTAGTTTCTGTCATACTAGTTTCCAATTTTCCCAGCAGTTTTTGTCAAATATTGAGTTCTTATTCCAAAAGCTGGCCTCTTTCAGTTTCTCAAACATTAGATTGCTATAGTTATTGACTATTTTGTCCTGTGAACACAACCTATTCCACTGGTCGACTACTCTATTTCTTAGCTAATACCAAATAGTTTTGATGATTTCTTCTTTATAATATAGTTTTAGGTCTGGCACAGCTAGGCTACATTCATTGTTTCTTCTTTTTTTTTATTAATTCCCTTAAAATTCCCTTAAAATTAATTCCCTTTTGTTCTTCCAGATGAACTTTGTTATTATCTCTAAAATCTGTAAAAAGATCGTAAAATAATTTCTTGGGAGTTTGATTGATATAGCACTAAATAAGTAGATTAATTTAGTTAGTATTTCCATTTTTATTATATTCACTCAGCCCATTCCTGAGCACTTGATATTTTTCCAGATGATTAGATCTGACTTTATTTGTGTGGAAACTTTTGTAGTTGTGTTGATATATTTCCTGACTTTCCCTTAGCAGATAGATTCCCAAATATTTTATACAATCAAGAGTTATTTTGTGTTAGGTTCTTACTAAGTGCTAATGAGATAATAAGATATTAGGTTCTTACTAAGTGCTAAGTCGGTACTTGACAATTTTCTAGTTCTGGCCTTTCCTGGGAGTTTGACTTGTGAATTCCTGGGGAAGAGCTTGTGTGCTTGGGAGGAGCAAGTTCATTGGTTAAAGTGGTTCTTCCCAGAAGCCTTTGCATTATCTCACGCCCATTCTCTGGGAGGATAAAGAGGGCAGCTCTGGAGAAAAAAAAAAATCAATCTCTGCTCTAGACCAGGCTTGACGCGGCTCTCTGCAGGAAGGGAAGTCACTTCTCTGGACAAGAGTTAACAACAACTGTCTGGAGACAATGGTTCTCTACAGGAAGAAGAATCTGTCCGAGAGATTTGAGTTGACACAGCAGATCTCCTCCCAGAGAGCGTTTGGCAGCTTCTGGAGACAACAGCACGTTACAATTTTGAATGGAATTTCTTTTTGTATCTCTTGCTGCTGAACTTTGTTGGTAATATAAAATGCTGCTGATTTCTGTGGATTTATTTTGTATCCTGAAATTTTCAAAAGTTGTGAATTGTTTTTAGCAGTTTATTAGTTGATTCTCTAGGATTCTCCAATTATATCTTGAATCATCTGCAAAGAGTGATAATTTGGTTTCCCATCACTACTCCAATTTCTTTATCTTTTTCTTCTCTTATTGCCAAAGCTAAATTTCTTATACAATATTAAATAGTAATGGTGATAGTGGATGACCTTGTTGCACCCTTGATCTTATTGGGAATGGTTCTAGTTTGTCCCCATTACATATGATGCTTGCCAATGGTTTTAAATAGATGCTACTGATCATTTTAAGGAAAAGTCCACTTATTCCTATACTCTTATATCCTCTACTTTAAAATTTAAATTTTAATATGGTGTTGGATTTTATCAAATACTTTTTCTACATTTATTGAGATAATCATATGATGATTTGGTTGATGATATAGTCAATTATTTAAAAGTTTTCCTAATATTGAACAATAGTTAAATCATGATATAAATCCTACTTGGTTATGGCATATTATCCTGGGGATAACTTTCTGTAATCTCTTTGCTAATATTTTATTTAAGATTTTTGCATCAACATTCATTAAGGAATTTGATCGACAATTTTCTTTCTCCATTTTTACCCTATCTGGTTTAGTTATCTGCACTATATCTGTGTCATAAAAGGAATTTGGTAGGAGTCCTTCTTGCTCATTTTTTTCCCCAATACTTTATATAGTATTGGAATTAATTGTTCTTTAAATGTTTGGTAGAATTCACATGTAAATCCAGCTGGCCCTGGAGATTTTTTTCCTTAGGGAATTGATTAATAGCTTGTTCTATTTCTTTTTTCTAAAATGGTACTATTTTAGTAATTTATTTCTTCTTCTATTAACCTGGGAAATCTATATTTTTGTAGATATTCCTCCATTTCACTAAGATCATCAAATTTATTGACATATCATTGGGCAAAATAACTCCTAATTATCACTCTAATTACCTCTTCACTGGTGGAAAGTTCTCCCTTTTTATTTTTGAGACTAACAATTTGATTTTCCTTTTTCTTTTTCTAATCAAATTAATTTTTTTTATCTCTTTTGTGTTTTTTCACAAAACTAACTCTTAATTTTATTTATTAATTCAATAGTTTTCTTACTTTCAATTTTATTAATCTTCCTTTTTTTTTTTTAGAAATTCAAATTTTGTATTTAATTCAGGGTTTCTCATTTGTTCTTTTTCTAGCTTTTTTAGTTGTAAGACCAATTCATTGATATTATCTTTCTCTATTTTATGCAAATCTAGAGAAATAAAATTTCCCCTTCTTACCACTTTGGCTGCATCCCACAAATTTTGATATGTTTTCTCATTATTGTCATTCTCATGGATGAAGTAATTGATTGTGTCTATGATCTGTTGTTAACCCATTCCTTCTTTAGGAGTGGATTATTTAATTTCCAATCAACTTTTGGTCTATTTTCGCCTGGGTTTTTATTGTATGTAATTTTTACTGCATCATGATCTGAAAAAAATGCATTTACCTTTTCTGACTTCCTACATTTGATTCTGAGATTTTTATGCCCTAATAAATTTTTTATAGGTTCCATGAACTACTGAGAAAAAAGTATACTCCTTTCTGTTTCCATTCAGTTTTCTCCAAAGATCTATCATACCTAATTTTTCTAAAATTCTGTTTACCTCCTTAACTTCTTTCTTATTTATTTTATGGTTCAATTTATCTAGTTCTAAGAGAGCAAGGTCAAAGTCTCCCACTAGTATAGTTTGCTGTCTATTTCTTCTTGCAGTTCTTTTAACTTCTCCTCTAGGAATTTGGATCCTATACCACTTGTTGTATAAATGTTTAGTATGTGGTGCCATTTAGCAAGGTATAGTTTCCTTCCTTATCTCTATAATTAGATATATTTTTGCTTTTGCTTGATTTGAGATCAGGATTGCTACTGCTGCTTTTTTTTTTTTTAACTTCAGGCTGAAACAAAAATTCTCCTCCAGCCTTTTACCTTTTTTCTGTATGTAACATTCTGCTTTAAATGTGTTTTTTGTAAACAACATTTTTTTAGGAATCTGGCTTTTAATCCAGTCTGCTATCCACTTCCATTTTATAGGACAATTCATTCCATTTCATTTACAGTTAAAATAACTAATTCTGCATTTCCTGCCATCTTATTTACCCAAATTATGCTTTTCTCTTTCCTTTCCCTCTTATCTCCTATCCAGTATTTTGCTTCTGACCACCAATAGGGTCTTAGTTGAGTTACATTACTGAGGGTTAATAATCAATTGCTCTCAAAAAAACCCTCTTTTTAAAAGCCTAACTGCCATTAGTATATATTGATATTAGATGTCTCTAATTTGTAGTATATGGAGTCAGCTTTGTTGTACGACTTCTTCCAGCTTGCTTCAGTAGCATATAAGTAAGAGCAGAGGAGGCAGATGATGAGAATAAATCAGGAAGGGGGAAGAGTATTGCTAGGATAAGGGGTTAAAGAATAGGAATTTAGAGCATAGGGTGAGGTTGAATTGATTAACTAGCTGGTCAAAATATAGAAGAGAGAAAAGTCAAAGAAGGAGTAAGGGTATGTATTTCATTAAATGAATTTCCTTAGATGGCCCAAGAATTTACAAATAATGGGGATTTATTTTAATAATACCTTACATTTTGATTGGTTGACAATTTAGTTATCAAAACTAAGCATATCACATTTTAAAAATGTGAGTGAATTATTTAACTTCTCCTAGAATTGAGATTTTCATAATCAGGGACTGTATTGCTTTGTAATGGTTGATGATAGACTCCACTAAATTTCTTTTACTTCACAAAGAGACATTAATACCTTTTTATATAAGCACTAAGAAAAAAGCTGCAGTTAATTTTATTTTAAAAACCATTGTTCCATTGTTCTTATTTATGAAAACATTAATTTGTAAAGGAGACAAATTAGGGGATAATAATTTTGATTGTAAAGAAAACCTTTGAATTAAGAAGGGAAAAGGACTTTGCTTTTAAAGTAGATTCTTTTTATTATAGTTAACATAATTTAAATTACAACTCACTTTTTGAAGGCACACAACTGTTCTGTGAATCAAGACACTCTAATAAATTGAACAAATGATGCAATGTTGGAATCTATAGGAAAAGATGACTTTTAAAGCAGGAAAGAAGACTTTTTTGCCTGACAAATTTAGGAGAACTAGCATATAATTAATCATTTTCCAAGTCACAGCATTAAATGTCATCTCCATTAGAACTCTCCTGATCTTTCCTAAGCAAAACTTATCTTTTCATCTAGTTTTTGATATAATTTTATATATTTTTATTCTATTTTGTCCATTATGTAATCTTATGCTTTTGTTCTTATGGCAACTTATCTATTTATAATTTATCCCCCCCACACACTTAATAGTATTTTATTATTCCAGTTGCATGTAAGGATAGTTTTGAACATGAACTTTTATAAGATTTTGAGTTCCAGTATTTTCCCTACATCCTTCCTTCCTCCCTAAGACAGCAAACAACAATAAATAAATTACACTATATATATATATATATATATATATATATATATATATATATATATGTATATATATATATATATATATATATATATATATATATATATATATATATAGTAATACATTATCCATGTTGTGAAGAAAGATTCGTATAAAAGGGAAAAACAAGAGAAAGAAAAAAATTAAAAAGCAAAAATACTGTGCTTTGATATGCATTGACTCCATAGTTCTTTCTCTGGATGTGTATACCATTTCCCACTAGGAGTTTTCTGAAATTGTCTTAGAACATTTTGTTGCTGAGAAGAACTAACTCTATAATAGTTGATTATAATATTGATTATTGATTTATTGTTATTGTGTAAATATTTTCCTGGTTCTGTTCCCTTTAATGAGCATCAGTTCATGTAAATCTTTCCAAGTTTTTCTGAAATCTGCTGCTCACTATTTCTTACCACAGGATAGTATTGCATTACATATAGTATGCAATATACATTATATTGCATTATCACAACTTGTTCAGCCATTCCCCAATTAATGGGCACGTCCTCAATAACAAATTCTTTGTTATCACAAAAAGAGTTGCTATAAATACTTTTGCACATGTAGGTTATTTTGCCTTTTTAATGATCTCTTTGCTATACAGAACTAGTAGTGCTATTGTTGTATCAAAGAGTATACACAGTTTGTCCTTTGGACATTGTTCCACACTGTTCCAGAACAGTTAGTTTAGTCACCTGTCTGTTCATATCCTTTAACTATCTGTCAACTGAGTAATAACTTTTAATTTTATAAATTTGACAAAGTTCTCTTTAGATTTTAGAAATGGGGCCTTTTTCAGAAGCACCGACTACAAAAATTATTTCCAAACTTTCTGGTTTCTTACAGTCTTGTTTGTATTTCTTTATTTGTGTCAGATTTTTAATTTAATACAATAAAAATTATCTGTTTTGCATTTCATAATATTCTCTATCTCTTGTTTGGTCACAAATTCCTTCGTTCTCTATAGATCTCACAGGCAAACTATTCTTTGCTCTTCTAATTTGCTTATGAGTATCACTATATCTAGAACTCATACACTGATTTCAACCTTATCTTGGTAGAGGATGTGAAATAATTTTTTAAAAATGCTTCAAAAATTAGCATCTTTAGCAAAGTTGCAGGATATAAAATAATAGCACATAAACCAACAAAAAACTGCAAAAAGAGATAGAAAAACAAATTGCATTTAACATAATTGTCACCACTTCTGGGAGTGGAACAGATGTGGTGGAGTAAAGCCAGGAAGTGACTTGAGAAAAAAATCCCCAAGGCCAAATGGATTGACAAGTGAATTCTACCAAACATTTGAGGAACAATTAATTCCAATACTTTATAAATTCTTTGGAAAAATTGGCAAAGTATGAGACCTGTCAAGTTTTTTTTTAATGACACAAATATAGTGATGATATTTAAACCAGAAAGAGCCAAAACAAGGAAAGAAAATTATAGATTAATCTCTGTAATGAATATTGATGAAAATATTTTATAAAATATTAGCAAAGAGACTAGAACAACTTATCAGCAAGATAATACACTATGACAAAAAGGGATTTATATTAGGAATGTAAGGTAAACTTTTGGCATAGTTAACCATATCAATAACAAAACTAACAGAAATCATATGATAAACTTAATAGATGCAGAAAAAGCTTTTGACAAAATACAGCACCCATACCTTTAAAAAAACATTAGGGAAACATAGGAATGAATGTTGCTTTCTTTAAAATTATAAGCAGAATCTGTCTAAAGCTATTAGCAAGCATTATGTGTAATGGAGAGAAATTAGATGCATTTCAAATTAGATCGGGGTAAAACAAAAATGCCCATTATAAGCACTATTATTCAATAGTGTAGTGGAAATGTTGACTTTCGCAATAAGAAAAAAAAAAGAAATAGAAGGAATTAGAGTATGAAATGAAAAACAAAACTATCACTTTTTACAGATTATTTGAGAATATACTTAGAGAATCAATTAAAAAAAACTGCTTAAGATCATCAATGACTTTAGCAAAGTTGCAGGAGGTAAAATAAACCAACATAGATGAAAAACATTTCTATACATTTCCAATAAACCCAGCAGCAAGAGATAGAAAGAAAAATTTCATTTTAAATAATTGTACACAAAATAAACATTTGAGAGTCTACCTGCCAACCCAAATAAAGGAACTATGTGAACACAATTACAAATACTTTTCATACAAATAAAGTTTGATCTAAACAATTGAAAAAATTATCAAGAGCTCATTGGTAGACTGAACTAATAATGAAAATTCTACATAAATGAATCTACTTATTCAATGCCATCTTGATTAAACTGCCAAAAAAAAAATTTATAGGTGTAGGAAAAATAAGAACAAAATTCTTTGGGAAAAAAGAAAAGATCAAGAATATCAAGGAAATTAATGAAAAATGCAAAGGATGATGAACTAGTAGTATGAGACTACCCATTATGAAACATGTCATCAAAATCATCTAGTGCTGGCTAATAAATAGAGTGGTGGATCAATGGAATGGGTTAGATATGCAAGACACAATAAGCAAATGACTATAGTAATCTCCTCTTTGATAAACCAAAAGATTCCAACTTGTGTGATAACACTTTTTTTTTTTTTTCTGTAAAAGATAGGCTTTATTAGACTCACATCAGCAGCCCATGTTTCTTCAGCTCTTTTGTGGATTTGTGCATTTTGCCTTGCTATTCTTTTCTGCCTGCTTATTTAGATTTGTAAGCTTCTTTTTCTTTCAATAATGGATTTTAGCTTTCTATTCCCTCGTCTTCCAATATAGCAGTAACTTTCTGATACTTCCATCTGACCTCATGGGCCAACTGTACCAGAGAAGCAAACTTTCTAGTTGACTTTATTCTTACCATGTTAAGAGCAGCTGGAACAGCTGGACATTTTCACTCATCATTGTGTGGGGAATGACATCAAACACCTTGAGACATGTTTAGATATCCTGAACCCTCTTGGTCTGTTGGAGTAAGCATCCTCCTTACAGTCATATAGAAGATGTGGCTTGGGGTTCTGAAGTATTAGGGGCTTCTTGAAGGGTTTACATTCATTCATTTTTAGAGGAGGTTCAGGTATTTCATCTTGTTCCTGTAGAAGTTTAAAGATGTCAATGCCTTCATAGTGAACCATGACTATCCTCCATTCCAGAAGGACTTGCTTAGTCAAAATGGCTGCCAAGCAGTCCAGAAGATGGCCCCACTCTTTGATCACTAAGATCTGCCCATTCACTATGGCTAACTCCACCCAGGGAAAAAAGCATAAGTTATTATTTGACAAAAATTGCTGAGAACACTGAAAGATAGTATATCAGAAACTAGTCATAGACAAATATTTCATACATCATATCAGAATAAAGTCAAAATTGGTACATGACAGGCATAAAGGTTGATATTATAAGCAAATTAGGAGAACAGGGGAAGTTTAGTTATCAGATCTTTGGAAGAGGAAGGAATTTAGGACAGAAGAATTAGAAAACATTATGAAATGCAAAATGGATACTTTTGATTACATTTTTTGCACAAACTAAATCATTGCAGCCTAGATAAGAAGGGAAACAGAAATGTGGGAAATAATTTTTACAGCCAATGTTTCTGATAAAGGGTCTCATTTATAAAATACATAAAGAACTGAATCAAATTTGTGTGTATGTCATTCTCCAAGTAAAAAATGGTCAAAAATGTGACAATTTTCAGATCAAGAAATTAAAGCCCTCTATGGTCATATGAAAAATGATCTAAATCACAATTGATTAGAGAAATGCAAATTAAAACAACTCTGAGGTACTACCTTACACCCATCAAATTGGCTAATAGGACAGGAAAAAAAGATAAATATTAAAGGATATGTGGAAAACTAGGAAAATAATACATTATTGGTGGTGGTATGAATTTGACCCAAACATTCTGTAGAGCAATTTGGAACTATACCCAAAGGGCTAAAAAACTATAAAAAAAAAAAAATATATATATATATATATGCATATATGTATTTATAAGTATGTATGCTTTATAAATATTTATGTATGTAATATATAAAATATATATAACATATCTATTTATAGATAATATATTATTATTATTATTATTATATAAAAATGATGAACAGGCTGATTTTAGAAAAACCTAGAAAGATTTACATGAATTGATATTGAATGAAGCAAGCAGAACATAGCAACAGCAAGATTTTTTGATGATCAACTATGAAAGACTTGGCTCTTCTTAGGAATTCAGTAATCTAAAACACTCTTAATAAACTTTGGATAGAAAATACAATCTGCATCCAAAGAGAGAGCTATGGAGACTGAATGCAGATTGAAGCATACTATTTTCATCCTTTCTTTCTTCTTTTCTTTTCCTTGTGTTTTTTTTTTTTGTTCTGATTTTTCTCTCTCAACACGAGTCATATGGAAATAAGTGAAAATGAATGTACATGTATAACTTAAAAAATAAAATAAGTAAATGTTTTAAAGTAAAATAATACTTGTGAACAATATAAAATATTTGGAAATATACCTGTCGAGACAAACCCAAGAACTACATGAACACAATTGCAAACCATTTTTTCACACAAATTGTCAGATCTAAACAATTAGAAAAGTATCAACTGCTCATGAGAAGCCCAAGGTAATATAATAAAAAGACAATTGTACTTAAATGAATATACTTGTTTGAGGCTATCTCTATCAAACTGCAAAAAAAATATATATAGAGAGAGAGAGCTAGGAAAAAAATAATGAATAGCCCAAGCTAATATAATAAAAATTACAATTGTACTTAAATTAGCATACTTGTTCAGGGCCGTACCAATCAAACTGCAAAAAACACACACCCAAAACCAAAACAAAACAAAAAAAAAAAACAAAAAAAAAACAAAACATTATTTTATGAAGCTAGAAAAAAAGCATAATTTATCTAGAATAACAAAAGGTTAAGAATATCAAGAGAATTAATGAAAAAAGATGCAAAGGGCAATGGTGTCACAGTTCCAAACCTAAAACTCTATTATAAAGCAGTAATCATCACACCATAGGGTATTGGCTAATAAACAAAATGGTGGATCGGTGAAATAGGTTAGATTCATATGCTACAATAATCAGTGACTATAGTAATAGTATAATTAGGCATTGCATCCAGACTCTGTCTCTTTTTCTCTGTCTCTGTTTTTTCTCTCTCCATTTCTGTCTCTGTCTCTGTCTCTCTGTTTCTCTCCTCTTTATTTCTCTGTCTCTGTCTCTCTAGTGCCTCTGTCATCTCTCTGTTGTGTCTCTGTCATATTCTCTGTTTCTGTTTGTCTGTCTGTCTGTCTCTTTTTGTGTATGTTTCCCCACCCTGTAAAGAATAGCAGATGCATTTTTTCCGTCACAATAAGAAACAGAGGAGAAAGAGGAATTGGGAAGATGGAAACTGTGGTTAGCTTCATTGAGCTGAATAAAAGGGACTTATAGATAGCAGAGAGCAGATACAACTTTCTGTGACCTCCTCTGACCTTTCTCTCAAATCAACAGCAGAATAAGCTTCTAAACTGGTTTTGAAGCAACAGAAACCACAAATATTTGGAATACAACTCAATTCTATAAGAAGATACCTTGGAAGAACTTTAGAATAAGTCTGTTTCAATCAGACATGGGGATAGTCTGCTGAGCCCAAACTACAGCACAGGAAGCCTTAGGGTAAGGAGCTGGGGTGGGGAGCCAGCATGTTGCTATGTCCATGCACCAGGAAACCTTCTGTGAGTTTCTTATACTATTTTTCCCTGATTTCAAGTAGGTAGCTTATGAGATTTGCTGCAAGACACCCAAAAGTCAATACAAAAAGCAAATTGTAAGCCACTGAGCCCTAGCACCTGGCTGTGATTGCCCAGCACCTGAAGTCAATCAGAAACACTGACCCTAGGGCAAAATAAGACAGCTGTCACTCCTTTGTCTTAAGCACAGATTTCAACCCTTAAAAAATGAACAAAAAAGTAAAAAGAACTCTGACCTTAGGCAACTTCTATGGAGAGAGAGAAAAAATCTCAAATCATGTGATTTCAAAAGGCAAATCAACTTCAGATGAAGTCCCAAAGGGAATATGAGCTGGTCCCCATTTCACAAAGCCTTCTTGGAAGATCTCAGAAAGGATCTTAAAAGAGAGTTCGAAGAAAAATGGGGAAAGAAAATGAGATCTTTACAAGAGGGAATGGAAAAAAGAAAAATAGAAATTATCTGAAGAAAACTCCTTAATATAGATTTGATGAAATAGGAAAAGCATATACCTCCCTACAAAATAGATTTGATGAAAGGGAAAAGCATATAACTCGTTACAAAATATATATGAAAAAAATACCAATCATTGAAAAACAGAATTTATGAAATGGGGAAAAAAATGTAATGAAAAAAACAATTCAATTGACCAATATAAAAGGGACTAAAAAAAGGTAACTGAAGAAAATAATGCACTAAAAGTTAGAATTGAACAAATAGAAGAGAATGACTTAATAAGACATCAAGAATCAATCAAACAGAACCACAAAAAAATGAAAAAAATGGAAGAAAATATGAAATATCTCCTAGGAAAAACAATTGACTTGGAAAATAGATCTAGGAGAGACAATCTAAGGATTATTTGACTTCCTGAAAGCCATGATAAAAAGAAGAGCCTAGACATGATCCTTCAGGAAATTATAAAAGAATATTGCCCTGTTCTTCTAGAATCAAAAGGTAAAATAGCCATTGAAAGAATTCATCAATCACCTCTTGGAAAAGACCCCAAAATGAAAACTCCAAGGAATATTGTGGCTAAATTTCAGAATTAGTTCAACAAGAAAAATATATTGCAAGAATCTGAAAAAAATTAATTCAAATACCTAGGGGCCACACTTAGGATTATCCAAGACCTTGAAGCATTCACCTTAAAAGATCAAAGGTCCTGGAATCAGATATTCTGAAACACAATGGAACTTGTATTACAGCCAAGAATAAGCTATCCAGCTAAAATGAAGATTATCTTTCAGGGAAGAAGATGGACATTTAATGATACAGGTGAATTTCATCTATTTGTGCTGAAAAGACCTGAGCTGAACAAAAAAAAAAATTAATCTCCATATAGAACCCAAGAGAAACATAAAAAAGGAAAAAGGAAAGAACTCTTGAGAACTATATTTATATTATGGGTATAGAGAGTGCAGGTATAATTTTATTTTATTATAATAATATGAAAAAATAATAAGAGGTAGAAAGAAGATTGTACTGGAAAAAGAGGAAAATGGAGGTAAAATGAGGCAAAATGCCTCATGAAGAGGCAAATAAGACCTATTATAATTAAGGAAAAGAAGAGAGAGATGTGAGCATTGTGTGAATCTTACTCTCATCAAGTTTGGCTCAAAGAGAATATCAAATCTATTTGGTTACACAGAGAAACTAGTTATTCTTACCTTATAAGGAAGTGAGAGAAGAAAGGGGAAAGGAAAGAGGAGACAGATAGAAGGGAAAACATAAGTAGTGGAGGACAGGTATAAGAAAGGGAGAGGGACTGTTCAAGAGAAGGGCTGTGTGAGAGAGGTGGTGGTCAGAAACAAAATACTGGGGAAGAGAGAAGGAGGAAGGGAAAAAGAAAAAATGTAAGTTGGGGTAAATAAGATGGCAAGCCATGACATAAGTCATTTTAACTGTGAATGTGAATGGAATGAATTCCCATAAAATAGAAGTGAATAGCAGACTAGATTAAAAACCAGAATTCCACAAAATGTTGTTTAGAAGAAACACATTTATTTCCTGAGGCAATTGGGGTTAAGTGTCTTGCCTGAGATCACACAGCTAGGAAGTATTAAGTGTCTGAGGTCAGACTGGAACTCAGGTCCTCCTGACTTCCATCAAGCTGCCCCCAAGAAATATATTTTTTAATTATTATTATACTTTTTATTGACAAAACATATGCATGGGTAATTTTTCAACACTGACCCTTGCAAACATTTCTGTTCCAAATTTTCCCCTCCTTCCCTCCACCCCCAGATGGCAGGCAGTCCCATACATGTAAAATATATTAAAGTATATGTTAAATACAATATATGTGTGCATATTTATATAAATTGGATTTAGAAAGAAGGTAAAAATAACTTGGGAAGAAAAATATAAATTCAAGCAAACAACACAAAGAGTGCAAATGCTGTGGTGTGGCCCACATTCATTTCCCAGTGCTCTTATGCTGGGCGTAGCTGGTTCTATTCATCCTGATCAATTGGAACTGATTGGGATCCTCTCATTGCTGAAGATAGCCACTTCCATCAGAATTGATCCTCATATAGTATTGTTGTTGAAGTGTATAGTGATCTCCTAGTTCTGCTCATTTCACTCAGCATTAGTTCATGTAAGTCTCTCTAAGCCTCTCTGTATTCATCCTGCTGGTCATTTATTACAGAACAATAATATTTCATAACATTCATATACCATAATTTACTCAGTCATCCTATAATTGATGGGCATCCATTCAATCCAAGAAAAAAAATTTAAATCAGAGTGATACTGCAAAAGTAAAGGTAAAAACCTGGAGGAGAATTTATTATGCTTTAAGTAAATTTTTTTTAAAAAGCAGGGGGAATGATTCTGATCTCAGATAAAACAAAAGCAAAAATAGATCAAATTAAAAAAATAAGGAAGGAAACTATACCTTGCTAAACGGTGCCATAGACAATCAAGCAATATCAATATTAAACATTTATGCACCAAGTTTCATAGGATCCAAATTCCTAGAGAAGTCAAAAGAGCTGCAAGAAGAAATGAACAGCAAAACTATACTAGTGGAGATCTCAACCTTGCTCTCTCAGAACTAGATAAAATGAACTGCAAAATAAATAAGAAATAAGTTAAGGAGGTAAACAGAATTTTAGAAACCTTAAGTATGATAGACCTTTGGAGAAAATTGAATGGAAACAGAGAGGAATATACTTTTCTCTTGGAGGTTCATGGAACCTACACAAAAGTTGACCATATCTTAGGGCATAAAAACCTCAAAATCAAATTCAAAAGTAGTAAATTCATCATTTTCATATCATGATACAATAAAAATTACATGTCATAAAAGGCCAGAGATAAATAGACCAAAAATTAACTGAAAATAAATAATCTAATCCTAAGGAATGAGTGGGTGAAATGACAAATCATAGACATAATTGATAATTTTATCGAAAAAATTTACAATAGTAAGGCAAATTTTACCAAAATTTGGGGGCTACAGCCAAAGCAGTACTTAGTGGAAATTCTACATCTATAGATGGTTATTTGCACAAAATAGAAAAAGAGATCAGTAAATTGGGCTTACAACTAAAAAAGCTAGAAAAAGACCAAATTAAAAACCCTCAATTAAATACCAAATTTGAAATTCTAAAAATAAAAGGGGAGATTACTAAAATTTAAAGTAAGAAAGCTATTGAATTAATAAATAGAATTAAGAGTTGGTTTTATGAAAGAACACACAAAATAGATAAAACTTTAGTTAATTTGATTAGAAAAAGGAAGAAAGAAAATCAAAGTGTTAGTCTCAAAAATGAAAAGGGAGAACTTTCCACCAATGAAGAGGAACTTAGAGCAGAATTATTTTGCCCAAGTATATGTCAAAAAAATTTGATAATCTTAGTGAAATGGAGGAATATCTACAAAAATATAGATTACACAGGTTACAGAAGAGGAAATAAGTTATTTAAATAGTCCCATTTTAGAAAAAGAAATAGAACAAGCTATTAATCAATTCCCTAAGAAAAAATCTCTAGAACCAGATTGATTTAACATATGAATTGCACCAAACCTTTAGGGAACAATTAATTCCAATACTATATAAACTATTTGAAAAAATAGGGAAAGAAGTACTACTACCAAATTTCTTTTTATGATATAGATATGGTGCTGATAGTTAAAACAGTTAGGGTGAAAACAGAGAAAGAAAATTTGGGCAAATTTCCTTAATTACTCTCATCAAATTTGGCTCAAAGAAAATATCACGCATATTTGGTTTCACAGAGAAACTTTTCTCACCATATGGGGAATGGGAGAAGAAAGGAGAAAGGAAAGGGAAGGCTAATAGAAGGAAAAGCAGAAGTAGTAGAGGAAAGGTGTAAGAAAGGGGAAGGAGTTTTATAAGAGGAGGACTGTGTCAATGTTCATATTGATGAAAAAAGCATAAATAAAACATTAGCACAGAGATTACAGAAAGTCATCCCCAGGAAATATACTATGACCACATAGGAATTAGAGCACAAATGCAGGGTTGGTTCAATATTAGGAAACATAATTAACAACAACAATAGCCAAACTAACAAAAATCATATTATTATCTCAATAGATGCAGAAAAAGCATTTGATAAAACCCAACACCCATTCCTATTAAAAACACTAAAAATAGGAATACAAGTACTTTTCCTTAAAATGATCAGTAGCATCTATTTTAAAAAGTGCAGCAAGCATCATATACAATGGGGATGCACTAGAACCATTTCCAATAAGATCAGGGGTGAAACAAGGTTGTCTGCTATCACTGTTACTATTCAATATTGTATTAGACACATTAGTTTTAGCAATAAGAGAAGATAAATAAATTAAAGGAATTAGAATAGATAATGAGGAAACTAAATTATCATTCTTTGCAGATGATATCATGATATACTTAGAGAACCTTAGAGAATCATCTAAAAACTACTAGAAACAATCCACAACTTTGTTACAGGATATAAAATAAATCCACAGAAATCATCAGTATTTTTATATATTACCAACAAAGTCCAGCAGCAAGAAATACAAAGAGATATTCCATTTAAAGTAACTATTGATAATATAAAATATCTGTGAGTCTACTTGCCAAAGGAAAATCAGGTATTCTATGGACACAACTACAAAACACTTTCTACACAAATAAAGTCAGATCTAAGCAATTGGAAAAATATCAAGTGCTCATAGGTAGGCCAAGCAAATATAATAAAATTTAAAATACTAACTAAATTAATCTATTTATTTAGTGCCATATCAATCAAACTCCCAAGAAATTATTTTACAGATCTAGGGAAAAAAATAATAACAAAGTTCATCTGTAACAAAATGTCAAGAATTTCAAAGGAATTAATGAAAACAATGTCAATGAAGGTGGTCTAGCTGTGCCAGACCTAAAATTATATTATAAAGCAGCAATTATCAAAACCATTTGTTATTGGATAAGACATAGAATAGTCAATCAGTGGAATAGGTTAAATTCACAAGACAAAAGAGTCATAACTATAGCAAGACCCCAGCTTTTGGGATAAGAACTCATTATTTGACAAAAGCTGCTGGAAAAATTGGAAACTAGTATGGCAGAAACTAGGCATTGACCCATACCTAACACCATATATCAAGATAAGTTCAAAATGTGTCCATGATTTAGACATAAAGAGTGATATTATATGTAAACTACAAAAACATATGATAAGTTACCTCTCAGATCTGTGCAGAAGGAAGGAATCTGTGACCAAGGAAAAACTGAAACTCATTATTGAATACCAAATAGATCATTTTGATTATATTAAGTTGAAAAGTTTTTATACAAACAAAACTAACGCAGATGAGAGTAGAAGGGAAGCAATAAATTAGGAAAATATTTCTCCATTTAAGGGTTCTGATAAAGGCCTCATCTCCAAAATATACAGAGAATTGACTCAAATTTATAAGAAATCAAGACATTCTCTCATTGATAAATGATTAAAGGGTATGAACAGACAATTTTCAGATGAAGAAAGTAAAACCATTTCTGGTCATATGAAAAGGTGCTCTAAATTACTACTAAAGAAATGCAAATGAAGAGAACACTGAGACACCATTACACACTTCTCAGATTGGCTAAGATGATAGGAAAAGATAATGATGAGTGTTGGAGGGGATGTGGAAAAACTAGGACACAAATATGTACTGTGCTTTCTAGAGGCCCCAAATTAGGATGCCAAAATATACTATGGTTTCTATAGCACCCATACTGGGTGCCAAAATATACCATCCGATGCTCCAAAGAGCATCTTGGGACCATTCTGAGTCCTTGGTCTTAGTGGAGTACTGAGGAAGGCAGGAGACACAAAAGGATAGTCAAAAATGGAGTCCATTTATTTAAAATCCTCTCAGCTCCTAAATACCTTAGTATGATTACATCATTATAGCACACTAAGTGCCAACTAGAGAACCATCATATCACCACATCATACTGAACAAGTGCTAAAGCACCCTGTGATTGATATGTAAATGTTTCTCTTTAAGTATCCCTTGATTCAAGTAGAACACAGATGGCCTTGCCTTCCTTGACTTCTCAGAAAGCATGAGAGCCTTTAGGGAAGATTGGGAGCCAAACCAATACTGTCAGCAGGTTCCCTCTGGGCTGAAGGGTCTTATACTTTACTCAGAGTATCCCCATTATCTATGGCCCTCTACAAATACATTATTGGTGAAATTCTGAGCAAATCCAATCATTCTGGAGAGCAATTTGGAACTATGATCCAAAAGTTTTCAAACTGTGCATAGCCTTTGATCCAGCAGTGTGTTTACTGGGCTTATATCCCAGAGAGATCTTAAGGGAGTGAAATGGACCCACATGTGCAAAAATGTTTGTAGTAGCCCTTTTCATAGTGGCAAAAAACTGGAAACTGAATGGATACCCATCAATTGAAGAATGGCTAAATAAGTTATGGTACATGAATGTTATAGAATATTATTGTTCTAAAAGAAATGATCAGCAGGATGGTTTTAGAGAGGCCTGGAGAGACTGACATAAACTGATGCTAAGTGAAGTAAGCAGAGCCATGAGATCATTGTACATGGCAACAAGAGGATTATATGTTGAGCAATTCTGATGGATTTGGCTCTTTCCAACAATGAGATGATTCAGATCTTGTGCTCTATCAGCAAAATTCTACAGAACTGCAATTACTCAAAAGAAATGTGAGATGCACAAATTTAGAGAATCCATACTAAATGTTCACATAGACTATTTGTGGCTAATCTATGGCAGAACTTTCTCAGCTCCTATTGGTCTGATCAGTCAAAGTTGGGCATATTGTAACTTTACCCAACATAGTGTTCTCATTTTGGTTGTCTCTAGAGTAAAGAATAACAATAAATAAGTTTCAGGCATTGAGCTAGAAATACAGTACCTACCCTTATTGAACTTAACAATCCAATGAGGAAAACAACATACAAAAGGAAGCTGAAAGGGGGAGGGCACTACAAAGCCATACTTTGATTGAAATCAAGCTGAGCTGTTGATAGAAAATGGACAGTTACCTAGAAAGTTTAGATCACATTTCTTTACAAAGGGAGGCTTTGGTAGGAGTTTGGTGTCTAAGAAAAAAATGAAAAGATATAATAAAACCTCCCTTTCTAAACCCATTTCTGGAAAGGCTTGCAGGGTGATAGAGTACATTCAATTATGAAAGAGCAGCTATGTGTTTTTCAGGTTCAATCTATAAAACACATTGGTACTACTCACATTCCCTCCTTGGTAGAAAACAGTCTGGTATAATGAATAGGATGCTTTGTCATAGAGATGTTAAATGTTACAATTCATAGGTGTGTTTAATTGTATAATATATCATGACCATCTCTAGATAGATACAAATAGCACTTTGTTTTATACAAATAAGCAATAAACACTAAAAAAAAGCAAAAATTATTGACTCATTAATTTGACTAATTAGGTTACTCAAATTTCCTACTAACTTCATTCTTTAAAATTCATTAAACTTCATGCTTCATTCTAGAGTAATTAAGAATGTTTACTTGGCTGGTAAGAAAAGAGAAAAATGGGCCTTTCTTCACCTTTGTCTTCACCATTAATGACTTCCATAGTGGAATAAGTCATTTTTGTTGTCAGTCATTGACTGTGATTCTAAACAATGGTATCTTCATATTAAAAGTGGGAGACAAAGTGTTTTACAGTCAATAGAGAGCCAATCTCAGCTTAATGAAGGCTCATTTTAAAATCCTGCCACTTCCAAATCCTAGTTATTATGGATGAATTTCCTTGTCTGGTGCCTCACATGACAGCTGCATCTCACCTGTCATTGTGAAGTGCATTTCTGTTTGAAAATGAGATTATGTGATAGAACAGCAAGTCCATGTGTGAGAGTGGATCTGTTAATTGGTTATTATATTCTAAAACTGCCATGCCACTCCCATTATAGAATATTCCTTTCTTTAGTATCAAATGTTATATACTGTTTTAAAATTTTTTTTATTTTCCCCAATCACGTTTAAAACTTTTTTTGTTATACATGCACATTTTTTAACATATTTCCATATATATCATGTTGGGAGAGAAAAATCAGAACGAAAGGGAAATCACAAGAAAAAAAACGGGGAATAGTATGTGTTGATCTACTTTTAGCCTCCATAGTTCTCTCTCTAAATATGAATGGCATGTTCCATCTAAATTTTATTGCCTTGGACCACTGAACTGTTGAGAAGAACTAAGTCTTTCATAGTTGATCATTGCAAAATCCTTCTGTTGCTGTGTACAAAGGTTGTCTGGTTCTGCCTGCTTCACTCAGCATTGATTCATGTGAATCTTTCCAAGCCTTTCAAAATCAGCTTGTTCAAACATTTTTATTGAACAATAATATTCCATTACTTTCATGTATCATAACTTATTCAGTCATTTCCTAATTGAAGGGCATATACTCATTTTCCACAATTGTTACATATTGTAAGGATATATATATATATGTATATATATGTATATATATATATATATATTTGAATTGAATTTAAATTGAAATAGAGGTTTCTAGAGGCAGAACTAAGGATGTAGAATAAAGGAAGCATTTAGCTGAACTGTTCCCTTTAGACAATAAAATAATATCTAACACCAAATTCTAGAGTGGCAGAGATAACAAAAGATCACAATAAGGCATTCTTCTAGCCCAAGACAATTTAGGATGTTAGTAAAAAAATGAAGCTAACATAAAGTTGGAGATTGACTTCAATAGGGATATGAAATTTTTTATGGCTCCTTTTCAAAGCATCCTCTTCACTTTGATGTGGGAGAAGGAAATGGCAAGAAGCAAAGCTGTAATAACAGTAAAGTATTGTAATAAGTCCAAATATTAAGAAAAAAACCAGCAGAAATAATATCAAAATTTGAAGGTTACTTCCTGTGCCAGAGATCTTGAGGACTTTGTGATACTTTACTCAAGAAATATTCTGTTGTTTTATCTATTATTTTTTTCCCTCAGTTCTTCCTAATAAATCAGACTTTATGTGATTTCCTACATCGAGGTAAGATTGGGAATTATAAAGAGATTTCATGAAGGTTTCTATGCCATTATGCAAAGATACCATTCAATTATCTAGGAATCAACCACAGTTCTGTTGGTATATACTCAAGGCTCAGTTTTGCTGTCAGCCCTACAACAGTTAATGCAGCTGTAAATTTTCTGGTAATTGGTGTGATCATTAGCTCAAGTCATCTCAGTTGGAGAAGTTATTCCTAATGTGCATATATAGAGGTGTGAGCATATGTGATTGCTATCTCTGAGGAAACTGCATTTCAAGTGGTTTTTCTCTGAGGTAACAGGCAGGGAGGCTTTAATTTCTAAAAAATGGAGAACAGACATAAACTTTTACTAGTGAGGTCCTGATCATCTCTCAGTTGTAATCCTTCTCTGGGAGGAGATCTCTTTTTTGTAAAATATTTTCCTCCATGAGCAGGTTTCTTGGGAAGCTTCTGGAGCCTCCAGCCAGAGTGAAGGTAGAATCCTGAATCCTCTTCTTCCTGAATCCTGGCTCTGAATCTCCTCTAGCTCTTGTCCTTCCCCAATCCAGACTGCTTGTCCAGGCGCAATGTTGTCTTCTTTTATTCTCCCAGAGAATGGGAATGTGAGAACTCAAGGGCCTTCGGGAAATACTTCAACCAATGAACTTGCTCCTCTTAAAGGTGCAAACTCCTTTAAACATGTAAATTCCCCCCCAGAAGTCCAAAGGTGCAAACTCCTTTCAAAGGCCTAAACCAAAGGTGTGAACTCTGAGCTAGAGAATTATTTAGACAACCTGAGTTATCACCTTGTAATCCTAACATCTCCCCCTTTCTTTTGATTTAGAACATAGGGTGGTCATGACCTTGAAAAATAAATCCTTCAATATGGGAGGTATTACACATAATTACATAGATTACATAAACACATAGTAACATAGTAACATAATACATGCTAGAAGTATGTAACAAATAACATGATCAAATAATCATAAATTGAGAATTTATAAATGTCCATAAGTCCATTGTCCATTAGTTTCATCTTGTGTTAGGAAATTCAATGATTCCTGCTGGTTTTAAAATTCTTTAACAGTCTTCTTATTAGCCATGCTCTTTCAGTGTCAGATATTTCTTAGATTTTCTCCTTTCTTTTGAGGTCTTTCTCTTTTTCTGTCTCTCTCCAATGGGCAAGGCAAATACAGCTCGTTGGCACCCATCTAATTCCTTCTCCATCTGAAGAAATACAAGCAAACCCTCTCCCCCAGGCAGTTAACCTATCTGGTCCCTTCCATTTACCACTTTCTGGGTCACTCCACATCACCTGGTGATTATCTAAGGACAGTGGAGCTGCTCGCACTGGATACTGCCCTTCTGGTGGGTTATAAAACCTGTCTGCTGGAGCCAGTGCATCTTTGTCAAAAATTAGAAAATTAATGGTATAGAGAACTAAATTTAGAAGTTCTTTAGGGTTACCTGTGGCTCCCCCTTTCTTTTGTTTTTGGAGGAGTGTCTTAATGTCTCTGTTTCTTCTCTCTACTATTGCCTGACCTTGCAGATTAAAAGGTATTCCTGTGGTGTGTAAAATCTTATAGCGCACGAAAGTACACAAAATGTTTAGAACTATATGCAGGTCCATTATCTGTTTTTATTTCTTGTGGCACACCCATAATTGCAAATGCTTGGATAAGGAATTCAGTGACCACTCCGGCTGTCTCTTTTGACGTTGGCACTGCAAAAGTGAATCCTGAAAAGGTATCTACTACCACATGGATGAAAGACAGACGACCAAAAGATTTGGGTCACATCCATTTGCTAGATTTCATTGGGTCTCAAACCATGAGGATTCTTCCCTGGAGGGAGTTTAGGAGGGTGGAAAGGCAGGCAAGCTGTATAGCTTTTTACTATGCTCGTAGCTTCCTCTCTTGTTATTCCAAATTGTAAAGTAAAGCTCGAGCAGCCTGATGATATTTAGAATGAAATTCTTGAAATGTGCTTCCTGAAATAAAGGAGTACTGGCTAACATAGTTAAAAGGCTATCTGCCTTCAAATTTCCATCAAAAATAGGACCTGAAAGTCCACTACGTGAGTGGACATGCAAGATATAAATCTTGCCTGGATGCTTTCTCACTTGCTCTTGAAGTTCCTTAAAAAGCTGATAAATATTAGAGGCTGCAAATTTTATTTGGGCTGTGGCAATTCTTTGTACCACACCTACTGAATAGGCTGAATCAATAATTATATTTACGTCTCCTGGGTAAGAGCTAGCATGATAGCAAATAATTCATTCTGTTGAGTGGACTGAAAAGGAATCCTGACTACTCTCTTTATGGTTAAATCATGAGAGTATACAGCACAAATATTTTCTTTGGAGGCGTCTGTAAAGATTGTTGGTCCTTTAAGAGGAACCTTAGAAATCTTTTCTTCAAAAATCCATCGCCAATTATGTAGTAGCCGGGTTATTTTTAATGGAGACCCATGTGCAAAATTTGGAGCTGTGGCCAATAAAAATTTGCCATTCTGGGATGGTCTCACAGCATACATTAATTTGTGCATTAGTATAAAATGTGTATATTTTTTCAGGACTTATCCCAGATAATTGTATTACTCTCTTAATAGCCTTTAATAAAATTCTAGCCACAAGCACTGGGTAAGGAATAAGGCTTTGTTCTGGTTGTGCTGGTAGGTTCACCCACTCTATCACACTATTTCCTTGATGAAGGACTGCTGTGGGTGCCTCTTGTGTAGCAAAACCTGATATTTCCAAGGGTTTTTGAGTGACTCTTTCAACCACATTGGATAAAGCCAGTTCAACTTCTCTCAAAGCCTCTTTTGCTTCTTTTGTAAGCTGGCGTGGTGAATTTAAAGCACTGTCTCCCCTTAAAATGTCATATAGAGGTTGCAGTTGATTAGTAGTTAAGCCTAACACTGGACACATCCATTGGATATCTCCTATTAATTTTTGGAAATCATTTAAGGTGTCCAACTTCTCAGTTCTTAAAGAAAGCTTTTGTACTGTGAGTGTCTTAGGATATACTTCATATCCCAAATATTGAAAAGGAGCATGTCTTTGAATTTTTTCTGTAGCTATATGCAGTTTGTAGTACTTTAGTGTTTCCATGGTCTTTTGTAGACATGCTTCTAACATTTGTTCCTCAGGTGCACATCCCAAAATATCATCCATATAATGAAACAATATTACTTTTGGAAATGCTTTTATTACTGGAGCAAGAGCAGCAGCAACATACATTTGGCACATAGTAAGGGTATTTTCATTCCCTGTGGCAAAACTGTCCATTCATCTCTTTTATAGGCTCAGCCAAATTAACACTAGGCACTGAAAAAGCAAATCTTTTCATAGCCTCCTTATCTAGAGGGATAGAATAGAAACAATCCTTAATGTCTATAACCCAAAGAGGCCATTCTCTTGGCAACTGAGTAGGAGATAGAAGTCTAGGCTGAAGAGTTCCCATAGTTTCCATCTGTTCATTTACTCTTTTTAGATCAGATAACATCCTCCATTTTCCAGATTCTTTTTCACCACAAATACTGGGGAATTCCAAGGACTTAGAGAAGGCCGCAAGTGTCCTTGGTCAAGTTGTTCTTGGACTATGTCTAATAAGGCCTGACTTTTATCACTACTTAAGGGTCACTGTTCTACCCATACTGGTGAGTCAGTCTTCCACTGAATAGGAACTGGTGAAAGTGCAGGTAGGCCTTCAACAGCAGCCCTGCCTAAAAAGCCAAAGTGCTTATTTGTAATCCTATCTGCTGTAAAATGTCTCTTCCCCACAGATTGATGGGGATTTTTTCAACCACAAAAGGAGTAAAAACTCCTGTTTCATTTTCAAATGTCCATCTCAAAGGCATAGTACTAACTTCTGCTGCTATTGATCCTCCTACCCCAGACATGTAGGTGTCTGCCTTAGTCTTTGGCCAGTGACTGGGCCAGTTGGCACCTCTAATAACTGTACTATCTGCACCCGTGTCTACCAATCCTTTTAATGGTATTCCATTTATATAAATAGTAAGCTTAGGTCAGTCAGCTGTCACAGCTGCTGTCCAATATATTCCTGGATTTTGTTCAGTGGAGTCAGAATCTGGGCAACTGTCTTATTAGGGGTATATAACAATAAGCCTGATGCTACTACTTCTCCTGGTTGATAAATCACACGTTGTCTACCTGTGTTAGTGACTAGGATATTAGCTACACATTTTCCAGTTTCCCACATCAGTGTATGGATGAACACTGTTTTGTAAGCATTCTCAAAAGGTGAAATGGTCAAGCCTACTGTGCCTGGAAGCAAAGGATCCATAGTCTCAAAAGGAACAGATTTCACTTCTCCAGGGAATATCTCAGTAGTCTCTACTGCATACAACTCTATTTTTTCCTAATTTCAATCCCTTTCTTCCATATGATTGCCTTTTGGCTGATTGATGTCTTAAATTTCTCTGGATATAACCTCGGCTGACATCATGCCCCACTTGGGGGACTGAAGCTGGGCCCTGCCTCTCATTTCCCTGGATCAATCTACATTTGGAGGCCCAGTGGAAGCCCTTGAAATATTTTGGACATGGGGTTTTAGGTCTTCTCTCACCCTGTCTTCTCACTCTATCTCCATACCTACATTGAGCTCTTAGATGCCCACTTTGGGCATTTTTTCCACATTGGAAACACTGATGAATTTCTCTAGAAGTCCTTTGCCAAGAGGGACCCTGTCTTTCCATGTTCATCATAGTCTGGGTGTAAAAAGCATTTGTTCCCACTGTAGCACATCATCTTATGATCTCCTCTAAAGGAGCATCTTTGTCTAATCCTCATGTAATTCTTTTGCAAATCTCCTTGGCATTTTCCTTAGCCAGATGTCTGATCATTATTCCTGTAGCTGCATTTTCTCCAATAGTTCTTTTGACACCAGTCCCACAAAATCCGCAAAAGATTCATTGGGACCTTGCTCTATTTTAGTGAAAGCCTCCCCCCTGATCTTTCTGTCCGGGGAGGACACCCCAAGCTTTTATTGCAGCCTTAGCAATTTGCTCATACACTGTCATGGTATATTTAATCTGTTCTGAATTCTCTCCATACCGACCTTCACCAACTAATTGCTCAAAAGTGAATTGTGTGTTAACTCCTGTTTCCAAATTGCATCTGATTTGGATCTTACATAATTCATGAAACTCTGCAAGCCATAACTTTGTCCAGGTTCTAAACATGTCTTTTATATGGATTTCCAATCATTTGGGGTTAGGACTTCATAATACAAACCATCTAGTAACATTTTAACATAAGCTGATGTAGCCCCATAAAGGGTACAACCTTTTTCAAATCTTTAATTTTATTCAAATCTAAAGGTGTATATTTTCTTCTTTTTTGACCTAAAGAGTCAATATCTTCAATCACAGGATATGCATGTATAAAATCACTTATATCCTGTCCTTCTCTCTTAGCCTTAATCAATGCTTTTTCTAATCTTGCCATAGGCTGCTTCACAGGCGATTCTGTTTGTGTTTCTGCCTCTTCCCCTCCTCCTTTTTCCTCCGCCTATGAAGGTGGAGTTGATGTAGGCCTGTTAGTAATCTGCTCTCTAGGCAGGGTTGAAGCTTCTTCAAGAGAATTAGAGTCATCACACCCTAATTCCTCATTTAAATCCCTTTTCCCTTGGGTAAGAACTTGATCTTTCTTTTTTCCCTCACACTTCCTCCTCTGTTCATTTTTAAAACTTTTCCTTCTCCTACAACTTGCTCGATAGTTTAAGGCTAATTTAACTACATTGTATATAAAATACCTCTGCAGAAATTGAACAAGGCCCATTTTTTGTGTGAAATCCTTTCAATTAAAGTCCCACTAGCTTCCAGTTATCTACATTTAGTTTTTCTCCCTCTAAGAACCAAGGGGACATGAATTTTAATGTGCCCAAGAGTTTATCAATCTGTACCCAGGTTACAAGTAAACTCTGCTCCTCAATTATCTTAATTATACTCTCTATAGCACCACTCCTGGGTGGGGCTGTAGCTGAGTCGGCTGAGGTCGAGGGAATGTCTTTAGCTAACATTTGCCCCATTTCAGCTATTATAGATTGCTGGTTTAGCCCTTAACAAGGTAAGTTCCTTATTTGCCTATTAGAATACTCACCTAATCTCCTGGTCACTAGAGGACTTCAGTGGAGGTAGGGTATCTGCCCCACAATGTGCACCAAAATGTAAAGGTCCTGATTGTCTCTCAGTTGTAATCCTTCTCTGGGAGGAGATCTCTTTTCTGTAAAATATTTTCCTCTGTGAACAGGTTTCTTGGGAAGCTTCTGGAGCCTCTGGCCAGAGTGAAGGTAGAATCTTGAATACTCTTCTTCCTGAATCCTGGCTCTGACTCTCCTCTAGCTCTTGTCCTTCCCCAATCCAGACTGCCTGTCCAGGTGCAATGTTGTCTTCTTTTATCCTCCTAGAGAATGGGAATGTGAGAACTCAAGGGCCTTCGGGAAATACTTCAACCAATGAACTTGCTCCTCTTAAAGGTGTAAACTCCTTTAAATATGTAAACTCCCCCCAGAAGTCCAAAGGAGCAAACTCCTTTCAAAGGCCTGAACCAAAGGTGTGAACTGAGCTAGAGAATTGTTTAGACAACCTGAGTTATCACCTTGTGATCCTAACAGTGGAATCCCAATGTACTTTAGATTTTTCAAAAACTAATAAAGCTCTGTTTAAGCAAATTACATTATTTTATTCCAAAGGCCACAGGTTTCTAGGAAACAAAGGACACCATATTTATTTGAGAATTATCAGGCACACTGCAATTTCTTATCTATATAAATATTAATGAGCAGATCAGTTTTGTCACCTATCGACCCTTCTATAATGATTAGACACATTGCCTGAGGCAGGAAAGGTTGAAGGATTGAAGAAAGTACATGAAATGAATGAGGATGGTAATTAGAGCTGATTAGGTAAGGTAATACCAATTTAGTATGTTGCAATATGCCCATGATCTGTCCTCTCATAAATGTGAGGATTACCGTCATTGATGAACATTATAACACATCCATAACTGCTTATATCCTATAGACACCCCTTGTTCCATACCCTCCCCCTATGGAATATATTGGGGATCTTCTTTATTGTCCCTAGCTACAGCATCAGTCTATCTCTTTCTTATATAATTTTTTTACCACAACCTTTACTTTTCTCCTTTGTAATTTCTGATATCTGTTGTATTAAAACTTACTTATATTCACCATAAATTTTGCCACTGTCCTTTAGATGATCCTCAATTATAATTCTTTGTAGACTATAATGTTACATAACAAAGTCATATGACATTAGAATGATATTAGTTTCTTTATTAAATAGCAATTTGTACATATTTTAATGAGTATTATTTAATTAGTATTATAATCCACATAGGAATAGTTTAGTCTTCCTTTTGGGCTTTGAAAGCAAATTTTATTCATTCCAGTGGATGTACACCAAGGAATGTCATCTTCAGACACTGTTCTTCAAACAGAACATTGTAATAAAAGAATGTTAGATATGGATTTAGGAACTCAAACTGTCACCTTGAATTTTCATGTCATCTTTGAAACTTACTAGTTTTGAGAGTCTAAGCAAATCATTTAATTTCTAGATACCTCAGTCTACTCATCTACAAAGGATGATAATATCTATCTCCTAAAATTATTATACTGATTAAATTAGATATTATATGTAATATTTTGTAAACTTCTAAGAATTATTATGTTGGTTATTATTATCAATGTCAATTCTCTGACATGAAGCAGAAGCAGCTTGTATAACCTTGAACCTCTGGGCCTCAGTTTCCTTATCTGTAAAATCAGGGGGCTGGATAAGGTGGCCTCTATGCCCTTTCCAGTTAAAAATTCATGATTCTGTGACCTTCTTAATTTAGAATGAAGTGATAAGAACTTATGTTAGTTTTGAAAATATTCTCCAGAATGTCTGAAATCTGGCAAAGAAAAGAAACACTTGTCACGCTATTTCTCAGCCTTCTGTTAGGGCATAAAATAAACTCTCCAAATGATAAATAACATCCTCACCCATGAGAGACATGCTTATCAAAAATTTGAGAAACCTATGCTTTACCTCAACTCATTCTATAACCTGACACTGGAAAATCTATTCTTTTGTGCTTTTGCTGAGGGTCCTTGGAGATGATAAATCTTCAACCAACTCGACCTTGTTAAGAGAACATTCTTCCTTTCAGATCTCAGGGTTTCCTAACATTTCCAAATGTCACTATTTAAAAGTTATAGGTCTTCATTATGGGTCATCCATAAAATCTTCAGGCATTTTGTGATACAGAGTGTTCATAAAACTGAACATTTATATTAAAGAAAAGGAACTTTCAGGTACATGTGTTGCTATGAGATGTTCAGCCCCTGTCATTTCCCACATCTTTATTCTCTCTTATTTCCTTGTGGTAAACTTGTCAATGAATAAAATTAATTTGGGGGAAAAAAGGTCAGAAGAAAATGCGATTTTCATGTCAATCAAAAATTTCACAGGGGATGTATCAAACTATTACTATACTATAAAAAAATAACAAACAGAGAAACAAGGAAAGCCATTATCTGATAAAATGTGAAGTGAGCCAAGCTATGAAAACGTAAGATGTGTAAATGCACATATATGTATATGTATAGGTTATATAGTTATATATAGGAACATGTACATATGAACTTGTATGTATGTATATGTATAGACAAGTGTATATGTATATACATGCATATGTATACATGCATACATAATCTATGCATATATGATTATGCATATGCACACATATGTACACAATATACACATAGAGACATATAAACATAACAACATTAAATTACAACAATGTTAATGGAAAGAATAACAACCCCAGAATGATTAAAAAAAAAAAAAATGATGGCTGAAGAATTACAAAGAACAAACTTGGCTTGAAAGAAAACACCTCCCTTCAATCTTTTGTTTGGTTAGTTTTGTGTTTATGAAGCGTTGCATATAATTTTTTTTCAACATATTGATTGGATCTGTTGATTTTCTCTTTTTTTCTTCTTTGTCTTTTTTCTTTTTAATTTTTTTGATACTTTGATTCTCTGGGGATAACGGGGAGGAACAAAGGGATACAGTAGGAAACCTAGGTGATGTTAACATAGAAAATATTAATAAAAATTTCTGATAAAAAGAAACATTTAAAAAACATTTATTGTGTTACTGTGCTCTCTTAATTGTGAACTAGCAGTCATTCCTTGTATATTGAACTCCATTGTCTTCAACTGGACAAGGCTTTGAATACATGGCACATATATCTTCACCATTAACAAACAGCAAGACTTTGGAGCGTCATAAAACTTTTTACTTGGCATAATTTTTGAACACCTAGCATTATTGACCTGACAGCAGGATGCATTACCAGGAGTAGACAATTATTCAATTATTTATTGCTTTAAGAGCCTATCTTTTTAATACTAATATTCTCCTAGTGGTTCTATGTTGGGAAATTAAGGAAGCTCATAGACTCAAAAGATTCACAAGTATGGGAGACTTAAAAGTATCTTAAAGAAAGATCATTTTCAAAAATATTTGGAATAATTTAAAAGTTGAGATGTAGGTGGAGCTTACTTTGAGAATCAGAGGTACCAGTTCGGCCTGAGGGGTAACTAGCTGTATAACACTGAAGTAATCTTTCTTTGATTTTCTGTTAATAAGCATTTTTTAAGTGTATGCTATGTGCTAAGTACTAAAGATAAAAATAAAGACAAAAAACAAAACAAAACAAAACACTGTTCTGTTCTCAAAAAAGTTTACAAATGGGGAAAGCAACCAAATAAATGTATACATTCAAGCTATATATAGGGTAAATGAGTTGTATAAGGAAATGGCAGCCACTTCAGTATCTGTGCCAAGAAACCTCCAAATAGGGTCACAAAGAGTCAGACACAATTGGAATGTTCATACTACAACAAATAGAAAGTAAGGAGAAAAAGGAGAAAGCCTTTCCACAAGGAAGCTCTAGCAGAATATGGAGGAAATAAGCCTCAGGAAAGGCTTTTTGTTACTAAAATGCTAAATCAAAGAATCTCACAGTTGAGAGGAGCTTCAGAAGTTATCATACCCAATTTGTACCTGACAGAATATAGTGTCCCTCTTGGTTTCCCCACAACCTCTCTAATGTTCACCTGGTCTTTGTTTAAAGGTTTGAGTAGGCTTGGGGAAAGAATGTTGCTATTTCCATGCCAGATCATTCTATTTTTAGATAATTATAAGGGAATTTTTCTTTACAAGAAGTCTAAATTTGCTTTTCTTCAACTTTTATCTACTTATATTTAATTCTACTACCTGAGGTCAAGCAGAAGTCTAATCCCTTTGCATCCAGTGAAAGCCGAAGCTTTTCATGACAATTTACAAGGAACTTTGTGGATATTGGCGATAGAAATATGATATCTGACATATTGAATAACTAATTGTAAAATTATTTCTCTCTGAAGGTTAATTGGCTTTTCCATTATACTTAATAGATTGTGAGTGAAAAATGTGTTTAAAAGGCATTCAGGTAATGCTTCAAATGTCTTTATTTCTAATAATAAGACATGACATATGCAACATTATGTTTCACTGAAAATAAAAGATTACTCATTATATGAGTGCTTTGTTACACAACACTGAAAAGAGGTAACTAAGATTCAGGAGGTAAACTTTTTATGTGAATAAGGTAGTCCAATAATTTAAAAATTATGTGTCCTGGATCTATTTTCCACATCAGTTGTTTTTCCACCAACATATTTCACAGTCTTTATTTTTTCATTATTTTGGTTTCATTTTATTGCTTCTTGGTATCTTATAAAGTCATTACCTTCCATTTGCTCATTTCTAATTTGGCTAATACCACTTTTAAGGCATTCTTCTCTTCATTGGCTTTTTGTACTTCCTTTACCTGTTGACCTAGTCTTTTTTTATAATGTGCTATATTTTTCAGTATTTTTTGTATCTCATTCACCAAGCTGTTCACTTATTTTTCATGTTTTTCTTGCATCACTTTTATTTCTTTTGCCAATTTTTCTTCTGCCTCTCTTAATTGATTTTCAATATGTTTTTTTTAACCTCTTCTATGGCCTAAGACCAATTCATATTTTTCTTGGAGGTTTTAGATATAGGAGTTTTAACTTTTTTATATTCTTCTGAGTGGGTATTTTGATTTTCATTACTATCATAGTAACTTTCTATGGTAAGAATATTTTTTCCTATTGTTTAACTCATTTTCCCATTCTTTTTTATTGACTTTCTAACCCTTAGTTAAAATAGGACTGTTTGCAGGATGGAGAGTACACTGTCCCAAGCTTCAAGGGATTTGTGCAGCTATTTACAGAGATATTTATAGGAACCTAAAAGTTTTTGATTCTTCCAAAGTGTTATAATCCAAGGAGAAGTGTGTTTACTACTCTCTTGGCCTGTACTATGGTTGTCAATGACCATAAGCACTCTTTTCTTCCCTGGAAGTGTGAGGAGGGTCTCTGCTACATTGTGTTCACAAACTCTGGCATGCTAGTGTGCCCTGGGATTTCTACCAGGCCTGAGACCCGCATCTGAGCATGGACAAAGCAACACATTCCTTTTTTCCTCAATGTCAGCAAAGAGATATCTGTTATCTCCTTTTGATCAGTTGTTTGACCCCCTTACCATCTTGGATTGAAAGCTCTGAGAGCATGTGTTGCCACTGCTGATTCAGTCACTTCCAGTCTTATTCCTGGTCTATGCTGATGCAGCCTTCATTTGATTGTGTTTCATCAGCTAGATATGACAGATTTTTCCTCTGATCTTCTAAAATTACCTTTATCTGGAAAATTATTTTATCTCACTCATTTGTGAATTTTGCCACTCCATGACTTGTTTTTATGACATTATTCTATTTTATTGCCTTGAACAAAATAATTTTCCCTTTCTGGGCCAGAGTTCCTTCATTTGTAAAATGAGAGGGGGTGGCTATTTGATTTTTAAATTCCCCTCTAACTCAAAATCTATGATCTTGTGACATTAATTCAAAATTCTGTGATTCTAAACATCTTACCTAGTGATTAGAAAAAGGGAAAGAAAGAGATAAAAAATTTAAAAATATATAATAATGACTTATAGATGCTAGATTTCCAGTCAGGAAGACCAAAGTTCAAATTATGCTTTTGACATTTCCTAGTTGGATCTCTAACAACTCTTTAAGAATATGTTATATGCTTCCTGTGATCCTTACTGATGGAGGGAGTTTTCTCATTGATTGTTCCTGAACTTAGGGACAGTGAGGTGGCACACTTGCTAGAGTGCTGGACCTGGAATCAGGACCAGTCATCCTTCTGAGTTCAAATGCAACTTCCAACAATTAGTAATCCTGGGCAGGTCACTTAACCCTGCTTATCTCAATATCCTCAGTTGTAAAATGAGCTAGAGAAGGAAATGATGAACTAACTATATTAGCATCTTTGCAAAAACAAAGAAATAAAGAAAACAAAAACCCAAATCAAAGAACAAAAAAACAAAACAAAACACATGGGGCCATGAACAGTCAGGCATGACTGAAAAATAACTAAACAACTTTATAAACCAACTGAACATAGGTCCTTGAACAACAGAGGGAAAATGAAAGATGATTAGAAATCTGAGAAGGATAAGGAAAGATTTTCTTTAAATGCTTTGAGTTAGGTGATGTTACTTGATTTGTTTTTGATGGGAAAACTAAACTTCTTAATTCTCCTGGGGGATATTTTTAAGGGCGGGAATGTCAATGTTTGAAGTTAATGGAGAATTCCATGGGGAGTCATTGAATAGGGAGGATTATTAGTGGTTCTATGAGTGGACCAGAACAATCAATAAAGGACCAAGGAATAGTGAGTGATTGGAGGAAATGGTAGGCAATTGTTTCTGCAGAATGAAAGTTCTGTAAATGTAAGAAGAATCTCTTTCATTTTGGCTTTTTCTCCCTGATAGAGTGCTTTGTATAGTATAATTTTCACATAAACATATGTGTTGACCTAACTCTTCTTTTGCAAAATACTAGCATTATATTATTATATTTTTAAGTTTCCTCCTAACATTATAGATTTATAATTGTTTTATTATTTCTTCTTTTAAATTACATACCCACTATATAAATATATATATGCATATGTATGCATATATTTGCATACCTACACATATATAGGTATGTATGTATATAAACTTGAGCCTGTTTCCAAATCACATTTCATTCCTATTTAATATGTAGATATGGCAGAACAAGTGAGTAGCTGAGTCCTAAAGAATGGGAATGATCTCAGGAACAATGGAGAAAGTACCTGTGGGAAGCTTTAGACAAATAACTAAGTCTACAGGTTTACTTTATGTTATTGACTAAATATTCTTCCTACTCTGCCTAAATTCCTATGACATTTCCCTTTAAGCCAAATATGAATGATGTAGGTGTTTCTATAACTGTATTTCAGGGGGAAAATAGTATAAACTCTTTGATTCCCGTCTGAATTTAGAGAGATGTGAGAGATCCACAAAGAAATTCTACAGGAAGAAAGAAATAAGGAGTCATGCCATTCTTTACCTAATGCAATGAAATCATAAAAACTAGTCTAGAAAACACCAGTGATTTGCTCCTGCCAAATATCTTCTTTAAACATTTCTGCTAATTAATGGGATTGTCATTGAATTCCTAGAATCTGTGCTTATTTTAGGGTAGGCGCCTCTGACGGAGGTTGCTCAAGTCTAGTGCTTCTCCTCCTCCTTCTTCTCCTTCTCCTCCTCCTCCTCCTTCTCCTCCTCCTCCTCCTCCTCCTCCTCCTCCTCCCTCCGCTCCTCCGATTTCATCTCCTCCTCCTCCTCCTCCTCCTCCTCCTCCTCCTCCTCCTCCTCCTCCTCCTCCTCCTCCTCCTCCTCCTCCTCCTCCTCCTCCTCCTCCTCCTCCTCCTCCTCCTCCTCCTCCTTCTTCTTCTTCTTCTTCTTCTTCTTCTTCTTCTTCTTCTTCTTCTTCTTCTTCTTCTTCTTCTTCTTCTTCTTCTTCGCTTGTTACTGAAAATATTACTCTATGAAATTTAAATGTTAATCCAATATTCTTTATTATTTAAATGAAGGAAAACCAGAAATTCAAATATTAAGATACTGCTCATCACATAGGCAGGTTATCATAACCATGAACAATTGTTAAATCAGATTCAAAATGTCCATTTTGCAAGGAGATACCTGCTTACCAACTGTGAAAATAATGTCATCATTCCAAGGAGTCTTTACAATATTCTAATTGTAATTTGTCAAAGGATATAGGGAGACTAATTTCATATAATTGCAACATATTCAGTAAAGATTAAATATTTGTGGATATGAATTGAGGAGGACATTGTCTAAATAGATAGGGCAAATATCAATAGAATTTTATGTTAATTTACACTAGTAATTAGGATTGATTAATTCACCCACTTTATGGACATTTCATATATAGTAACTATTTTGGAAGTGACAAAGGAATAGAGAATTCATAGAAGTTGAAGGGAACTAAGTGGCCATCTACCCAATCCATACTTGAGATTTTATTTTTATCTTTTTTTAAATTTTTAATTAATTTTTATAATTATAACATTTTCTTTGACAGTACATATTCATAAGTAATTTTTTTACAACATTATCCCTTGTACTCCCTTCTGTTCCAAAATTTTCCCCTCCTTCCCTTCACCCCCTACCCTAGGTGTCAGGCATTCCCATACATATTAAATATCATATAGTATATCCTAGGTACAATATATATGTGCAGAACTGAATTTTTTGTGGTTGTTGTTGCAAAGGAAGGATTGTATTCACAGGGTAAAAAATAATCTGGGAAGAAAAACAAAACAAAACAGTGCTCACAGTTTATACTAATTTCCCAGAGTTCCTTTTCTGGATGTAGCTGATTCTGTCCATCATTGATCAATTGGAATTGGATTAACTCTTCTCTATGTTGAAGATATCCACTTCCATCAGAATACATCCTCATACAGTATCATTGTTGAAGTGTATAATGATCTCCTGGTTCTGCTCGTTTCACTTAGCATCAGTTGATGTAAGTCTCTCCAAGCTTCTCTGTATTCCTCCTGTTGGTCATTTCTTACAGAACAATAATATTCCATAACATTCATATACCATAATTTACCCAACCATTCTCCAATTGATGAATATCCATTCATTTTCCAGTTTCTAGCCACTATGAAAAGGGCTGCCACAAACATTTTGGCACATACAGGTCCATTTCCCTTCTTTAGTTTTTCCTTGGAATATAAGCCCAGGAGTAGCACTGCTGAGTCAAAGGGTTTGCACATTTTGATAACTTTTTGGGCATAATTCCAGATTGCTCTCCAGAATGGTTGGATTCTTTCACACCTCCACCAACAAAGTATTAGTGTCCCATCCCCTCCAACATTCATCATTATTTGTTCCTGTCATCTTAGCCAATCTGACAGGTATGTAATGATATCTCAGAGTTGTCTTCATTTGCATTTCTCTGATCAATAGTGATTTGGAACACTCTTTCATATGAGTGGAAATAGTTTCAATTTCATCATCTGAAAATTGTCTGTTCATATCCTTTGACCATTTATCAATTGGAAAATGTCTTGATTTTTTATAAATTAAAGTCAATTCTCTGTATATTTTGGAGATGAGGCCTTTATCAGAAACTTTAACTGTAAAAATGCTTTCCCAATTTGTTATTTCCTTTCTAATCTTGTTTGCATTAGTTTTGTTTGTGCAGAAACTTTTTACTTTGGTGTAATCAAAATGTTCTATTTTGTGATCAATAATGGTCTCTAGTTCTCCCTGGACACAAACTCCTTACTCCTCCACAAGTCTGAGAGGTAAACCACCCCATGTTCCTCTAATTTATTTGTGATTTCATTCTTTATGCCTAAATCTTGGACCCATTTTGATCTTATCTTAGTATGTGGTGTTAAATGTGGGTCCATGCCTAGTTTCTGCCATACTAATTTCCAGTTTTCCCAGCAGTTTTTGTCAAATAATGAATTCTTATCTCAAAATTTGGGATCTTTGGGTTTGTCAAAGATTAGATTGCTATTTTTATTCACTATCTTGCCCTGTGAACCTAACCTATGCCACTGATCAACTAGTCTATTTCTTAGCCAAAACCAAATGGTTTTGGTGACTGTTGCTTTATAATATAGTTCTAGATCAGCTACAGCTAGACCACCTTCATTTAATTTTTTTTTCATTATTTCCCTTGAAATTCTCGACCTTTTGTTGTTCCATATGAATTCTGTTGTTATTTTTTCTAGGTCAGTAAAATAGTTTCTTGGAAGTCTGATTGGTATAGCACTAAATAAATAGATTAGTTTAGGGAGTATTGTCATCTTGATAATAGTCGCTCAGCCTATCCAAGAGCACTTAATGTCTTTC
Source organism: Sminthopsis crassicaudata (assembly GCF_048593235.1). Classification (NCBI taxonomy): domain Eukaryota; kingdom Metazoa; phylum Chordata; class Mammalia; order Dasyuromorphia; family Dasyuridae; genus Sminthopsis; species Sminthopsis crassicaudata. Next base: position 592,982,356 of record NC_133617.1, read on the forward strand.
CAATTATTTAAATCAGACTTTATTTTTGTGGCAAATGTTTCATAATTTTGCTCATATCATTCCTGACTTTCCTTTGGTAGATATATTCCCAAATATTTTATACTATCGACCGTTCTTTTGAATGGAATTTCTCTTTGTATCTCTTGCTGTTGGATTGTGTTGATAATGTATAAAAATGCTGAGGACTTATGTGGATTTAATTTGTATCCTGCCACTTTGCTAAAATTCTGAATTATTTCTAATAGTTTTTTAGCAGAGTCTTTGGGTTTCTCTAAGTATACCATCATGTCATCTGCAAAGAGTGATAGTTTGATTTCCTCATTTCCTACTCTAATTCCTTGAATCTCTTTCTTGGATCTTATTGCTGAGGCTAGAGTTTCTAGTACTATATTGAATAGTAATGGTGATAGTGGCCAACTTTGTTTCACTCCTGATCTTACAGGGAAAGGTTCTATTTTATCACCATTACATATGATGTTTACTGACAGTTTTAAATATATGCTCCTTATTATTTTAAGGAATAGTCCATTTATTCCTATACTCTCAAGCGTTTTTAGTAGGAATGGATGTTGGATTATATCAAATGCTTTTTCTGCATCTATTGAGATGATCATATGGTTTTAATTAATTTGATTATTAATATGGTCAATTATACTAATAGTTTTCCTAATATTAAACCAGCCCTGCATTCCTGGTATAAATCCTACTTGATCATAGTGTATTATCCTGGGTATTTTTTTCTGAAGTCTTTTTGCTAATATCTTATTTAAGATTTTAGCATCAATATTCATTAAGGAAATTGGTCTATAGTTTTCTTTCTCAGTTTTTGACCTACTTGGTTTAGGTATCAGTACCATGTCTGTCTCATAAAAGGAATTTGGTAGGACTCCTTCCATTTCTATTTTTTCAAATAGTTCATATAGCATTGGACTTAGTTGTTCTTTAAATGTTTGGTAGAATTCACATGTAAAGCCATCTGGTCCTGGGGATTTTTTCTTAGGGAGTTGGTTAATAGCTTGTTCTATTTCTTTTTCTGAGATGGGACTATTTAGACTACTTACTTCTTCCTCTGTTAATCTGGGCAAGCTATATTTTTGAAGGTATTCTTCCATTTCATTTAAGTTATCAAATTTATTGGCATAACGTTGAGCAAAGTAGTTCCTAACTCTTGTTCTAATTTCCTCTTCATTAGTGGTGAGTTCTCCCTTTTCATTTTCAAGACTAACAATTTGCTTTTTATTTTTCCTTTTTTTAATCAGGTTTACTAAGGGTTTGTCTATTTTGTTGGTTTTTTCATATAACCAACTCTTAGTTTTATTAATTAATTCAATAATTTTTTTTTACTTTCAATTTTATTAATCTCACCTTTTATTTTTTGAATTTCAAGTTTTGTGTTTGTCTGGGGGTTTTTAATGTGTTCCTTTTCTAGCAATTTTAGTTGTAAGCACAATTCGTTGGCCCTCTCTTTCTCTATTTTATGCAAGTAGGATTGTAGAGTTATAAAACTTCCCCTTATTACTGCTTTGGTTGTATCCCACACATTTTGGTATGATGTCTCATTATTGCCATTTTCTTGGATGAAGTTATTATGTCTATGATTTGCTGTTTTACCCAAATCATTCTTTAGTATAAGGTTATTTAGTTTCCAATTATTTTTTGGTCTATTTTCCCCTGGCTTTTTGTTAAATGTAATTTTAATTGCATTGTGGTCTGAAAAGGATGCATTTACTATTTCTGCTTTACTGCATTTGATTTTGAGGTTTTTATGTCCTAGTATATGGTCAATTTTTGTATAGGTTCCATGAACTGCTGAGATGAAAGTATACTCCTGTCTGTCTCCATTTAGCTTTCACCAAAGATCTATCATGTCAAACTTTTCTAGTATTCTATTTACCTCTTTGGCTTCTTTCTTATTTATTTTGTGGTTTGATTTATCTCATTCTGAGAGTGCAAGGTTGAGATCTCCCACTATTATAGTTTTGCTGTCTATTTCTTCATATCTGAATTGCTTTTTTCTAGCAGCTTCCAGTATTTTATCCTTTGTCTGATGGTCCTTGAACTTGGCCACTATATTTCTTGGCATTTTGATTTTAGGGTCCCTTCCAGTAGGTGATTGATGAATTTTTTCACTGTCTATTTTACCCTCTGTTTCCAAAACATCTGGGCAGTTCTCTTTAATAATTTCCTCAAAAATAGTGTCCAAGCTCTTTTTTTCCTCACATTTTTCAGGGAGTCTGATTATTCTCAAATTGTCTCTCCTGGATCTGTTTTCCAGTTCTGTTGTCTCTCTAATAACGTACTTGACATTCTTTTCAATTGTTTCATTTTTCTGGTTTTGCTTGATGACTTCTTGGTTTCTCCTTGATTCATTCATTTCTACTTGTTCCATTCTGATTTTCAATGATGTATTTTCTTCATTCACTTTTTTTTATATCTTTTTGTAATTGTCCAATTGAGTTTTTATCTTCTATGGAATTTTTTCCCATTTTATCCATTTTATTTTTTAGAGAGCTGTTTTCTTTTTCCAGCTCACTAATCCTGTTTTCCTTGGAGTTGTTTACCTTTTCCAGTTCACTACTTTTGTTTCTCAATGATTTGATTTCTTTATCCACTCTGTCTTTAAATGTGTGGGATGACTTCTCCAGTCTCTCTTGCCAAGCTTCCCTTTCCTTTTCCCATTTTTCTTCTAGCTCTCTTGTGAGAGTCTTTTTGATCTCCTCTATGAGATTCTTTTGTATTGAGGAGCAGCTCATATCCCCCTTAGGGGATTCCTCTGGGGACAGTCTGTTTTTAGTCTCCTCAATTTGAAGTCTGCTCTCTCTCCATCCAGAAGCTGTCAATGGTTAGAGCCCTTTTGAATTTTTTGTTCATTTTGTCAGAGCAGGAATCGAAGAAAACAAATTGACAAGAGAAACAATTTGTCTGTTTTGGGGGGGATGGGGCTGGATGGTATTAATGGGCTTCCTCTACAGACTGGGGGGGTAGACAGCAGCGAGGCACTAACAGGACAGTGGTGGCTACAGTGCCTTTATGCTCTGAGGCTCTGAGAATGTGCTGAGTCACTCCAGGTAGGGGGTGGGGGTGGCCGGGTCCCAAGAGATGCTAGCTTTCCGGGGGTTTTATTCTTCATCTCTGGTCTTTAAACCCTCTCCGCTGCTCCTGGTTTGCTGCCAAGACGGAGTATCCACACTGGGGTAAAAGCCTTTTCACAGAAATGCCAGAGAGCGTACCCCTCCCCCTCTGGTCTGAGCTGTGTGAGCTGTCTCCTCTCTCTTCCTGCCTGCCCTCAGTCTGTGCCCAGTCTGTTCAACCTTCCTCCAAGCAAACACAGACCTTTTCTGGCAAATTTCAAGGATTTCTTCTCTTGGTGATTATTTGTGGGTTTCTTTTTAGGTCAAGCATTAACTCCAAGGCTTGTCATGAAGTAAGTTCTGAGAGAAAACTCAGAGCTCAAGCAGCTGTCTGCCTCCATGACGCCATCTTGGCTGGAAGTCCGATTTGGGGGCTATTTTTATCTTTTAACTTCTAAATATCATTGGATAAAGTTAGGAGAAAGAGAAAGAAAATAGTGTTTGTCAATTGAAAATAATTGATTTTTAAAAGAGAGTACCTAGTAAAACAGATCCCATTCTCTGCCTGAAGACCTCCAAGGAAAAGGAGTCCACTACTTCCCTAAACAACCCACTTAATTTTTGGACAGCTCCAGCTATTAGAAAGTTCTTCCTAACATGAAGTCTAAATTTGTCTGAATATCCCATCTATTACTCTAAGTTCTGCTCCTTGGGACCAAGTAGAATAAGTCTAATCTTTCTTGCATTTATCACACCTTCAGCTATGTGAAAATAGATATAATGCCCTTCTTACTTCTTTTCTATTTCAGGATAAAATTCTCAGTTTTTTTCATTATTTCTCAATTTACCATGAACTCTAGACTCTACATCATTTTTGCCTTTCTCTTCTGGATGCTAACCAGCTAATTAATGCACTTTCTGAAATGCCATATGCAGAACCAAATGTAACATGTGGTCCTTGTGCCCCCCAAAGCTTATTTTATTAGAACCTCTTGTCACTCAAAATAAAAGAATCACTTTTGGAGGCAGGTAAAAAAAAGGAAGGAATTTAAAGATGTGGGAGGAAATACATGTACTTATAAAATTATAATATTAACTTCCATTTACTTTAGTGCCTTAAAGTTTTCAAAATATTTTACAGATGTGAGATTTTGAATTTCACAACAACACTGTGAAATAGGTACTACAAATATTATCATCCTTACCTTAAAAGTTAGAACCACAGATTCCAAGAAAGTTAGTGATTTTCTATGGTCAAACAGCTATATCTATGATCATACAACTAATAAGTCTTTAAGATAGGATTTGAAACAAAGTCTTCTGAACTCTAGAGTACCTAGATGGCACAGTGGATAGAGTGCCAGACCTGGAGTCAAGAGGACTTGACTCAAATTTGGCCTCAGACACTAGCTGTGTTAACCCTGTCTCAGTTTCCTCATCTGTAAAATGAGATGGAGAAGGAAATAGCAAATACAATATCTTTGCCAAGCAGACCCCAAGTAGGGTCACAAAGAGTCAGACATGACTGAATAACAACTTTTGAACTCCAAGCTCAGATTTTTTTTTAATTTTAAATTTTTTTATTTAAATTTTTAAATTAATTTTTATAATTATAACATTTTCTTTGATAGTACATATACACAGGTAATTTTTTTTACAACATTATCCCTTGTACTCCCTTTTGTTCTGAGTTTCTCCCCTCCACTCCCTCCCTTAGATGGCAGGCATTCCCATACATATTAAATATCTTATAGTATATCCTAGGTACAATATATATATATGTGCAGAACCGCATTTTGTTGTTGTTGTTGCAAAGGAAGGATTGTATTCACAAGGTAAAAATAATCTGGGAAGAGAAACAAAACAAAACAAAACAAAACAAAACAAACAAACAAAAAAAACCCAATCAAGCTCAGATTTATATACATGCTACCTCCTCTTATACAGAATTATATTTACAATGGTTAATATAGGTTGGTAGTTTAAATGGATGCAGTATTGATAGAGCTGTAATAAGTATCTGGAATTATCAAATAGTCATTATCTAGTCCCTTTTAATCTTATGTTAGAGTTCCTAGCTTCTTCCATAACTCAGCTCAATGGCCATATAGATCTTTCCTGATTTCCAAGGAAATTACCTTGTGCTTATTGTAGTTATATTTTCCACATACTTACATATGGAGGTTTTTTGCCCTTTCTAAATAATGTAAGTTTCTTGATGGTAAGTATTGTATTATTTTTATCTTTGGCATGGCTATCTCCTAGTCTAGTCCAGCCCAAGTTGTTGTAAGAATAAGATGATATATTTGTAGAGTGATTTGAAAACATTACAATGTTACAAATTCTGTTATTATTATTATTGACACGTAAGAAATGCTTGTGGGTTGTCTTATTATGATCATACTAGAGTTGGATAGAGTTGGATAAGATGACTGTGTGTGATAACAGACGAGAAGTTGTATAAAGATGGTGGGGAGGTACAACATAGATACTTTTACCACATTAAAAAATTACCACTATTACCTCTTCATTTGTTTATGGATCCAGAAAGCATGACAGCATGGGGAGTGTGGATGAGTAATTTAACATCTATTACTTCCTCACTAAAAAGTATGCTGTGTTGCAGGTGTGCTATTTGGCATCTGTTTATCCCTTAGGATAACTGAAGAATTTTTACTGTGTATCTAATGACTCATTTATAGCCACTTCCAGAGGGATAATGGTGTTTCCTCCATTTGTAAGGCTACTGATTGTGTCACATTCCATTGCTCTCTAAGTTTGTTGCAACTTTTTCCATCTTCCCTTAAGACTGAGGATAGCTTCTCATGTTTCAGTCTTTTGCTGTCTGACTCCCCTCTCATTTTATAAAGACCCTGTTCTTCAATTTGATGAACAAATTTGGGTTAAACTTTCCAATAATTACATTGAATGAATATATTAACCTTCTTAGATTATTTGTATTTTAAAGGACTTCTAAAATGTCAATTTCAGACACTTTAACACACTGGTAGAGGACACATTTTTAGGTGAGGACCTGCCAGCATTGTTAACATGACATGTTAGTTTGTAATTTACTCAGAAGAGACAAGCTCTGTGGAAATTATCTGACATGTGACTGTTCCTATCACTTTTGTTAGAAATTGTTGCTTGGGGAGCAGCTAGATGATGTAGTGGATTGAGTACCAGTCCTTAGATCAGGAGGAATTGAGTTAAAATCTTGTCTCAAGACACTTACCAGCAGTATGATCTTGGCCAAGTCCCTCAACCCCAATTGCCTTGTAAAAAAAAAACAAAAACAAAAACAAAAAACAAAAACAAAAAACAGTTGTTGCTTATTTCGTCTTCCCTAAGTTTAACCATCAAGTGAAAAATATCCTGTCACAGTGTTTTTCAATCAATCACAGCTTTAGCAAAGAATAAGTTAAAGTCTCAAAAGTTATTTTTCCCATGTAAGGTAAAAAGAAGAGAATCAGTTTACCTTTGTATATTCTGTGTTGATTGCTCAGGAAGCCCTGAGTTTCAATCTTCTATTTTTATTTTTTTGGATAAAGAATAGCTTTTTATTTTCAAAATACATGTAAAGATTGTTTTCAACATTCACCCTTGCAAAACTTTATATTCCAAATTTTTCTCACTCTTCTCCTCTACTGCTCCTCCTCTCCTCCCAGGGTTTCAATCTTGACTCAAACTTTTCCTAATGTGATCTTACAAGTCATTTCACCTCCCTGTTCCTCATGTAGAAAATCTTGTTGAGTCATTTCAACCATTGAACTCTATGTGATCCTATTTGGGGTTTTCTTGGAAAAGGCACTGAAATTGTTATCCCATTTCCTTCTACATATATGTAAGAATAGGGATTACTAATTGGCCTTACTTTGAAGACTTGTCAGGGATTCAAATGACATAATATGTGTAAAGACTTATATGAATGTAAGCTATTATATATTTAGATAGTCATATGCTTTTCTTCATTGAGATGAGTTTCCACGAGGGTAAAGTTAGTCATAAAGAAAATATATTTTGTTTTGTCTCTTTTGACCCCTCAGGTTACTGAAACTTTTCCTTCTCAGATCTTTGAGATTTATAATGAAACAGATTATAACCCCTTTCTCACTGTTGCCTCTCACTTAAGTGGAGGAATTGTAAATAACCAGTGGTTAAGCCTGTTAATTTTTAATTGAGGAGATCCAAAGAAAGCAGAGGAATCTTCAGAATTTCAGAATGTTCTTCAGTAATGAAAACAAGAGAGGGAAAAAAGAGAAAGAAGGAAGGGAGGGAGGAAGGAAGAAAGGAAGGAAAGAAGGAAGGAAGGAAGGAAGGAAGAAAGGAAGGAAGGCAGGAAGAGGAGAGGGAAAAGACATATTATCTTTTCTGGGCTCACTCTTTCAATGTGTACTAGAAGTGACATTTGGGTCTATAGAGAGTTCCAGGGGTATTTGAGTGGCTGACTATTTTTTGTTAATTGTCTTTTTTAAAATTAATTTTATAATTATAAAATTTTTGACAGTACATGTGCATGAGTAATTTTTTAATAACATGATCCCTTGTATTCATTTTTCCAAATTTACCCCTTCCTTTCTTTACTCCCTCCCCTAGATGACAGGCAATCCCATACATATTAAATGTATTACAGCATAACCTAGATACAATATATGTGTATAAATCCAATTTTTTTGTTGCACTTTAAGAATTGGATTCTGAAGGTATAAGTAACCTGGGTAGAAAGACAGAAGTACTAACAGTTTACATTCACTTCCCAGTGTTCCTTCTCTGGGTGTAGTTGTTTCTGTCCATCATTGATCAACTGGAAGTGAGTTGGATCTTCTTTATGTTGAAGTTATCCACGTCCATCAGAATACATCTTCATACAACATTGAAGTGTACAGCGATCTTCTGGTTCTGCTCATTTCACTCAGCATCAGTTCATGTAAGTCTCTCCAAACCTCTCTGTATTCATCCTTCTGGTCATTTCTTACAGAGCAATAATATTCCATAACATTCATATACCATAATTTACCCAACCATTCTCCAATTGATGATGATACATTCATTTTCCATTTTTTAGCTGCTACAAAAAGGGCTGCCACAAACATTTTGGCACATACAGGTCCCTTTCCCTTCTTTAGTATTTCTTTGGGATATAAGCCCAGTAGTAGCACTGCTGGATCAAAGGGTATGCACAATTTGATAACTTTTTGGGCATAGTTCCAAATTGTTCTCCAGAATGGCTGGATTCTTTCACAACTCCACGAACAATGCATTAGTGTCCCAATTTTCCTACATCCCCTCCAACATTCATCATTATTTGTTCCTGTCATCTTAGCCAATCTGACAGGTGTGTAGTGGTATCTCAGAGTTGTCTTAATTTGCATTTCTCTGATCAATAGTGATTTGGAACATTCATATGAGTGGATATAGTTTCAATTTGTCTGTTCATATCCATTGATCATTTATCAATTGGAGAATGGTTTGATTTCTTATAAATTAGGGCCTGTTCTCTATAGATTTTGGAAATGAGGCCTTTATCAGAACCTTTAACTGTAAAAATATTTTCCCAATTTGTTACTTCCCTTCTAATCTTGTTTGCATTAGTTTTATTTGTGCAAAAGCTTTTTAATTTGATGTAATCAAAATCTTCTATTTTGTGATCAATAATGATCTTTAGTTCTCCTTTGGTCATAAATTCCTTCCTCCTCCACAGGTCTGAGAGGTAGACTATCCTCTGTTCCTCTAATCTATTTATGATCTCATTTTTTATGCCTAAATCATGAACCCATTTTGATCTTATCTTGGTATACAGTGTTAAGTGTGGGTCCATATCTAATTTCTGCCATACTAATTTCCAGTGTTCCCAACAGTTTTTTTTTTAAATAATGGATTCTTTTTTTATTAATTTTATAATTATAAATTTTTTGACAATATATATGCATGAGTAATTTTTTAATAACATTATCCCTTGTATTCATTTTTCCAAATTTTCTCCTCCCTCCCTCTACTCTCTTCCCTAGATGACAGGCAATCCCATACATTTTACATGTGTTGCAGTATAACCTAGATACAATATATGTGTGCAAATACAACTTTCTTGTTGCACATTAAGTATTGGATTCCGAAGGTATAAGTAACCTGGGTAGATAGACAGTAGTGCTAATATTTTACATTCAATTCCCAGTGTTTCTTCTCTGGGTGTAGTTGTTTCTGTCCACCATTGATCAGCTGGAAGTGAGTTGGATCTTCTTTATGTTGAAGATATCCACTTCCATCAGAATACGTCCTCATACAGTATTGTTGAATTATATAATGATCTTCTGGTTCTGCTCATTTTACTCAGCATCAGTTCATGCAAGTCTCTCCAAGCCTTTCTGAATTCATCCTGCTGGTCATTTCTTACAGAATAATAATATTCCATTACCTTCATATACCATATTTTACCCAACCATTCTCCAATTGATGGACATCCATTCATCTTCCAGTTTCTAGCCACTACAAAAAGAGCTGCTACGAACATTTTGGCACACACAGGTGCCTTTCCCCTCTTTAGTATTTCTTTGGAATATAAGCCCAGTAGTAGCACTGCTGTTTCAAAGGGTATGCACAGTTTGATAACTTTTTGGGCATAGTTCCAAATTGTTCTCCAGAAAAATAATGAATTCTTATCCCAAAAGTCGGGATCTTTGCTATAGTTGTACCCTATTTTGTCCTGTGTACCTAATCTATTCCACTGATCGACTAGTTTATTTCTTAGCAAATACCAAATGGTGTTGGTGACTGCTGCTTTATAATATAGCTTTAGATCAGGTACAGCTAGACCACCTTCATCTGACTTTTTTTTCATTAATTCCCTTGAAATTCTCGACCTTTTATTCTTCCATATGAATTTTGTTGTTATTTTTTCTAGGTCATTAAAATAGTTTCTTGGGAGTCTGATTGGTATAGCACTAAATAAATAGACTAGTTTGGGGAGTGTTGTCACCTTCATTATATTCGCTTGGCCTATCCACAAGCACTGAATGTCTTTCCAATTATTTAAATCTGACTTTATTTTTGTGCCAAGTTTTTGTAATTTTGCTCATATAATTCCTAACTTTTATTTGGTAGATGGATTCCCAAATATTTTATACTCTCGACATTTGTTTTGAATGGAATTTCTCTTTGTATCTCTTGCTGTTGCATTTTGTTGGTGATATATAAAAATGATGAGGCTTTATGTGGATTTATTTTGTTATCTAGCAACTTTACTAATGTTATGAATTATTTCTCATAACTTTTTATTAGAATCTCTGGGGTTCTCTAAGTATACCATCATATCATCTGCAAAGAGTGACAGTTTGATTTCCTCATTACCTACTCTTATTCCTATAATCTCTTTCTCGACTCTTATTGCTGAGGCTAGCATTTCTAATACAATATTGAATAGTAATGGTAATAGTGGGCAAAAATTGTCTCACTCCTGATATTACTGGGAAAGCTTCCAGTTTATCTCCATTACATAGTATGCTTAATGATAGTCTTAAATATATGCTCCTGACTATTTTAAGGAATAGTCCATTTATTCCTATACTCTCAAGTGTTTTTAGTAGGAATGGATGTTGTATTTTATGAAATGCTTTTTTTGCATCTATTGAGATGATCATATGGTTTTTATTACTTTGATTATTAATATGGTCAATTATACTAATAGTTTTCCTAATATTAAACGAGCCCTGCATTCCTGGTATAAATCCTACTTTTTCATAGTGTATTATCCTGGGGATGATTTTCTGAAGTCTTTTTGCCGATATTTTATTTAAGATTTTAGCATCAATATTCATTAAAAAGATTGGTTTATAGTTTTCTTTTTCTGTTTTCGACTTGCCGGGTTTAGGTATCAGTACCATGTCTGTGTCATAAAAGGAGTTTGGTAGGACTCCTTCATCCCCTAATTTTTCAAATAGTCTACATAACACTGGGGCTAATTTTTCTTTAAATGTTTAGTAGAATTCACATGTAAATCCATCTGGTCCTGGGGATTTTTTCCTGGGGAGTTGATTAATAGCTTGTTCTATTTCTTTTTCTGAAATGGGACTATTTAAGCAATTTATTTCCTCCTCTGTTAATCTAGGAAGTCTATATTTTTGGAGGAAGTCATCCATTTCACTTAGGTTATCAAATTTATTGGCATAAAGTTGGGCAAAGTAACTCCTTATTATTACTCTAATTTCCTCTTTATTGATGGAAAGATCCCCCTTTTCATTTTTAAGACTAACAATTTGATTTTCCTCTTTCCTTTTTTCTGATCAAATTTACAAAGGTTTATGTATTTTATTGGCTTTTTCATAAAACCAACTCTTAGTTTGATTTATTAATTCAATACTTTTTTTTACTTCCAATGTTACTGATTTCTCCTTTTTAGAATTTCAAGTTTAGTTTTTGGTTGGGGGTTTTTAATTTGGTATTTTTATAGCTTTTTAAGTTGCAGGCCCAATTAATTAATCTTCTCTTTCTCTATTTTATTCAAGTAAGCCTCTAAAGATATAAAAATTCCCCTTATTACAGCTTTAACTGCATCCCACAAATTTTGGTATGATGTCTCATCATTGTCATTATTAATTGTGAAATTATTAATTGTTTCTATAATTTGCTGTTTCACTCAGTCATTTTATAAGATGATATTGTTCAGTTTCCAATTACTTTTTGGTCCATTTACCACTAACTTCTTATTGAATGCAGTTTTTCTTGCATTGTGATCTGAGAAGAAGGCATTTCATATTTCTTCCTTCCTGCATTTAATTTTGAGATCTTTATGTCCCAATATATGGTCAATTTTTGTATAGGTTCCATGAACTGCTGAGAAGAAAGTATACTCCTTTCTATCACCATTCAGTTTTCTCCAAAGATCTATCATACCTAGTTTTTCTAATGTTCTATTTACCTCTTTAATTTCTTTCTTATTTGTTTTGATTTATCTAATTCTGAGAGTGCAAGGTTGAGATCTCTTACTATTATAGTTTTGCTGTCTATTTCTTCTTGCTACTCTCTTAACTTTTCCTTTAGGAAGCTAGATTCTATACCACTTGGTGCATATATGTTTAGTATCGATATGGCTTCATTGTCTAGCGACTGCCCTGAAGTTTGAGGCTGAACAGTAAAAGCCTCACAAACCCTGGCCAAAGCCTCCCATGGGGCTATATATATTAGCAGCTGATGTGAAAAGCCCCTGTGCTCAAACTGGAAGTGCCTGCCCGGAAAGCACAGTCCCTGCTACAAAGCTTCTACTGTTATGGCAGTTCTGCTGCTACTAGAATTTCACTACAGGGAGAATTCCATTGCCTCAGGCTGAGCCCTGCACTATGTGGATTAGAGGCTGCCCGGAGCTGTGTCCCCCACTGTTCGGGTTCTTAACTGACCAGAGGAAAAGCCCTGGACAGCAGCAGGCGGCTGCACAGCTGAGATCTGTTAGGTCACTTCCGGTTGGGGGTAATTATATTTTCTGGCTATTGCTGTAACATGGCTTGATTTCTCTTCTGATCTGCTATTTTATAAGCAGAGTATAGCTATCAATCTATACCAGATTCTTCTTTTTCAGTGACTTCTCTGATCCCAGAGTTCTCCCCAGCCCGTTTGGCACTGTCTGTGCTGATCTTTTTTTTCCTCCCCTTGGAACTGGCCTTTTCTGTTGAAATTCCAGAATCTCTTTGGCTGGTAAGTTGTGCTTCTAATCCTTGTGCTTTTTATCAGTCCAGCTTTATTTTTGAGGCTGATTTAACTAGTTGGTATTAAGGGAAGAAAGGAACTTAGAAATTTGCGTGTATCTTCCCTGCCATCTTGGCTCCACCGCCACCCCCCTTCCCCCCCCCGGGGCTGACTATTTTTAATGTTATAGCTCACAAGCCTCTATCAAGGTAACCATAATTATTTAATTAATAATTAAACATTAGACTGAATTATTTATAAAGCATTTAGTCAAATGACATAGCAAGAATCAAAGCATGAATTTCTCTCAGAAATTTACCCCCGCTGCTACCACATCCCTCTCCAGCCTTAGCAGAGGAAAGGGAAAACATAAATATAAAATATATGGTAGTGAGTCACCAGTGTGTAAATTCAAGGTGCTCATAGCTGTTGAACAGGGGCTTTAATAATTGTTCTTTCTCTTGAGAGTCTCTATGAGAGTATGCTTTAATGTGGTGCAAGCATGATTACTGACTTACTTTTTTGTGAGGCTTTGTAAATTTTCCCAGGGCATTCTGGAATTCCCAGAATTTATTTGCTAACACCCCATCTCCCCACAATGTTCATCCACTGCCAAGCTAGAATGAACTGGTGCTTTGTCATCTAGTCTGGCCTTTTTTATATCAGACTAGGCTAAGCCCAAGTCATTCAGCTTCTGGACTTTTAACAACATCTCTGCTAGATAGTTTGATCCACTAGACTCCCTGGGAACATGTGATCTCTAATGTCTCCACTAACAGTGTTTTAGTGTCCCAATTTTCCCACGCCCCCTCCAACATTTGTCATTTTCCTTTTCTGCCACATTAACCAATCTGATAGAAATGTGGAGGTACTTCAAAATTGTTTTTAATTTGTATTCATCTAATCAATAATTATTTAAAGCATTTTTTTCATATAACTAAAGATAATACTGATTACCCAGTTCAAAAATGCCTGTTTATATTCAATTTGCTTATCAATTGGGGTATTACTTATATTCTTATAAATTTGACTCAGTTCTCTATTTTTTGAGAAATATTTCCTTTCTTTTCTGCTTTCCTCCTTCTAATCTTATCATCTTGCACTGAGTTTGTTTGTACAAAAACTTTAATATGATATAATAAAATGATCCATATTACATCTCACAATACCCTTTATCTTTAGTTTGACTATAATTTTTTTTCTTTATCCATAAATAAGACAGGTAAAATATTCCATGCTCCCATAATTTGCTAATTCTCTTTAATCTATACGTAGTTTCTGAGAAATTGCTTTCCCATTTTCCTAGCATTTGACAATGTAGTCTTTTCCCCAAATCTTAAAGTTTTGGGTTTCACAAAGACTTTAATATATTAGTAATGCCATTTAGTACCATATATTGCATACCTAATTTAGTCCACTGATTGACCACTCTCTACCTTAGCTAGTATGAAACTGTTTAATGGTTTCCACTTTTTAATACATACTTTGAGATCTGGTCCTGCTAAATCAACATATTTCATTAAAAAAATTGATTCTGTTGATGTTCTTGACCCTTTTTCTTCCAGATAAATTTATTTTTTGCTAGCTCTCTAGTTTTTGGATAATTTTGTTGGTATAATATTGAATAATAAGTTAATTTAGATAAAATGATCATTTTTATCATATTTATTAACCCTACCTATGAACAATTAATATTTCTCCAATTGTTTGGATCTGACTTTGTTCATATGAATAATTTTCCAATTGTGTTCATATAGTTCCTAGGTTTATCTTGGCAGGTAGGTTCATAAGTAATTTTTTGTCTATAGTCATTTTAAGGGGAAATTCTTTTTCTATTTCTTCCTGCAGGATCTTATTAGTAATATGTGGAAATTCTTATGGTTTATATGGGTTTATTTTATATCCTACACATTTGTTAAAGTTTCTGATTATTTCAGCTACTATTTTAGTGGATTTTCTAAGATTCTCTTAGTATACCCTCATATCCTCTCCACAATCATAATTTTGTTTTTTCTTTGCCTCTTCTAATTCCTGCAATTTCTTTTTTCTTTTCTTCTTGCTATAGTTAGCATTTCTAAAACAATATTGAATACTAGTGTTAATGGGCACCCTTGCTTCTCTCCTGATCTTCTTGGAAAGGCTTCTAGTTTATCTTCATCACCCTTAATATTTGTGGATGATTTTAGGTAGAAACTATTTATCATTTTAAGAAAGCTCAATTTATTCCTATGTTTTCTAGTTTTTGCTTTCTAGTCTTTTTTTAAGTAAGAATGAGTGCTGTATTTTATCAAAAGCTTTCTATTGAGATAATGATAGGATTATTTTGTTTTGATACTGATATCATGAATTGCTGTAATATCTTTTCCAATATTTTATTAAAATTTTGGGCATCTTCCTGGTTAAGGTATTAGCACCATATTTGTCTCATAAAATGAATTTGTTGTCTTTCCCCAAATATTTTATAAAGTACTAAAATCCATTTTTGTAATCAATTTTAAATGCTTCATAGAATTCATTCATGAATTTATCTGGTACTGGGAAATTTTTCTTAGGGAGCTGATTGACAGTTTGTTGAATTTCTTTTTTCTACTTTTATTTCTCTCTTTTTTATTGAAGCTTTTTTATTTAAAAAGCATATACATGGGTAATTTTTCCAGCATTGACCCTTGTATAACCTTCTATTGTAAAATTTCCCCTCCATTCTCCCACCCCCTTCCCTATCTGGCAGATACATCAATACATGTTAAATATGTTGAAATGCATATTAGATCCAGTATATGTATATATACAATTATCTTGTGCAAGAAAAATCAGATCAAGAAGGAAGAAAAAGAAAAATGGAGAAAGAAAACACAATGCAAGCAAATAACAACAGAGAAAGTGAGAATTCTATGTTTTGTTCTACACTGTTCCCCCGGTTCTCTCTCAGGCTGTAGATGGCTCTCTTCATCATTGCATAAGTGGAACTGTTATGAATCACCTCAATATTGAAGAGAGCCGCTTCTATCAGAATTGATCATTGTATAGTCTTGTTGTTGCCATGTATAATGATCTCCTGGTTCTGTCCATTTCACTTAGCATCAGTTCATGTAGGTCTCTCCAAGTCTCTCTAAAATCATCCTGCTGGTCATGTCTTACAAAACAATATTATTCCATGGCTGAATTTCTTTTTTTTTTATAATAGGGTTATTTAAGTACTCTATATTCCTCTTCTCTTAATCTGGGAAATTTATGTTTTCATAAATATCCATTTCACTCAGGTTGCTACATTTTTTGGCATATACTTAGGCAAAATAGCTTCTTAAAATTGCTTTAATTTTTTTTCTCATTAGTGGTAAATTTGCCTTTTCATTTTTGATATTGGCAATTTGGTTTTGTCCTTTTTTAAAAGGTCAAATTGACCAATTGTTTATTTATTTATTCCCCCCCCCCCAGACCAACTCCTAGATTTATGGATTAATTCAGTGGTTTTTCCACATTCGTATTTATTAATCTTTCCTGAATTGAAGATTTAAAATTTAATCTTTTTCTAGTTTTTTTAATTGCTTGTTAAATTCATTCATTTACTCTTTTTCTAATTTATTGAGGTGAGCTTTTAGAAATATAGAAATTCCTTTAAGTGCTTCATTGTCTGCATCCCATAAATTTATTTCTCATTGTCATTTTCTTTAATGAAATTATTGTTTCTGTAATTTGTTCTTTGATCCGACTTATTCTTTAGGATTAGATTATTTAGTTTCCAATTAATTTCAATCTATGCTTTTATAGTTCTTTAGTAAATATAATTTTATTTTATATTTTTCTTTTAAATTTTTTGCCCAAATTTATTTTATTTGAAGAAACAGAATAAACTAAAGAAAAAATGGAAAAGCAATACAAAACAAAATACAGCATTATAATATGCCCAGCAGAACATCAGTGATGATTCAAAATATTTAACAAAAAATGCCAATTTAAGAAAGTATATATATATATATATATATATATATATATATATATATACATATATATATATATATGAAATTACATTCTCTTTTCTTTACTTCCTTGTAATTTTTTTTATTCTGTACTGCATACCTTATTTACTTTATTCTGTTTTCCCCCTTTCACCCCCTCAATTACTCCCAAGCAGAAAGGATATATTTATATATACAAATGCAGATGTATATATACATGTACATACATGCACATATAAACACACATAACACACATATTTCCCTTTCTTTCTCTCCACTATTCCCAAGCAAGCTACAGTTAAATACACACACACACACACATATGTAGATATATACATACATTCACACACACACACACACACATACACACATACACACACTTTAGGCATTCACTCACTTTCCAATTCCTTGTCACTACAAAAAGAACTGCTATAAACATGTTTGCATATGTAAGTCATTTTCCTCTTTTTTAATGATCTCTTTGGGATGCAGGCCCCAGTAGAGACACTGTGGGTTCAAAGGATATGAACAGTTTGAAAGCCTTTTGGCCATAGTTCCAAATTGCTCTCCAGGATGATTGGATAAGTTCACAACTCTACCTACAATGAATTAGTATCTCCATTTTCTGACATCCCCTTCAACATTTATCATTATTTTTTTCCTGTAATCTTAGCCAATCTGAGAGGTGTGTAGTGGTATCTCAGAGTTGTCTTTGCATTTTTCTGATCAATAGTAATTTAGAGCTTTTTTCATATGACTAGAAATGGTTTTGATTTCTTCATCTGAAAATTGTTTGTCGTTATCCTTTAATTATTTATCAATTGGAGAATGGCTTGTATTCTTATAAAATTGAATCAATTCTCTGTATATTTTTAAAATGAGGGCTTTTTCAGAACCTTTGCATGTAAAATTTTTTCCCAGTTTTCTGCTTCCCTTCTAATCTTGTCTATATTCAGCCAGTGTTTCTTATTAAGTTCTCATTTCTTTAATATATAGACAGAACTAAGTGAAATTTAAAGAAAACAAGTAATTCCCCAATTTGCAAATGGTCAAGTGATATGAATAGGCAGTTTCAGATAAAAGAATCATAACTATCTATAGTTATACAATAATGCTCTAAATCATTGCTGATCAGGAAAATGCAAAAAAAAAAAAGCCCAACAACTGAGATACTATTTATCACATATAAGATTGAATAAGACAGAAAAGGAAATAAAATAAATGTTGGAGAGGATGTCGGAAAATTGGACTGCTAATATATTGGTAGAATTGTGAACTTACTTAACCATTCTGGAGAGTGATTTGGAATTTATAGCTCAAAGGGCTATAAAACTTTGCCAATTCTTTGATCCAGCAATACTACTATTAGGTTTGAATTCTGAAGACATCATTAAAAAGGGGAAAAGAACCTTCATGAACAAAAATGTTTATAACAGTTTTTCTGTGTTGGCAAAGAACTGGAAATTGAGGGGATTTCCATCAATTGAGAAATGACAACAAATTTTGGTTTGTGAATGTAATGTAATATTAGAGTCCCTACTCACCCCTGAATGACCAAAACCACTTCCTTCCCCACTGGAACTTTAACATGGCCCTTGCTCCCTTGTGACCAAAAGGACTATCTTTCTTTTTGGCCCTGAGACTGAGACCAATAATTGTGCATGGTAATGCAACAGAATGCGGAACCCAGACTCAGTAAAGGTTCCTCTTTAATGTTCTTCTGACCTGACTTGACTACCTGAGAGCTTCTGAAGTTGCAAATGAAGGCCCACTGGTGGTACAATGGTTTGGCTTAAGCTGCATACTCTATGCTGCACTTCAGGACCTACCATCACCATGATAAAACATGAACTTTTCTCTTAACATCCTATGTTATTTTGGACTAGAAAATTATTTCACCCAAAATTTTGTTAGTTTTTTCCAAAATTTGACTTGAGGCATTTTTTTACTTGTCTGAACACAAATTGGGAAAGATTGATTGATTGTATTTCTATTTTACCATCTTAGTTAGATCCAGAAAGTTACAGTTTGAGGATCTTAACTGGGATATTCTGCAATTGAGTGATTAATGAGAATGGTTTGGAGGCTCTTTGTTTATTATTTAAAGTCCATTGAGCTTACTGAGAGGAGACACCCAAAACTAGAGAGAAAAAAAGAGAAGGAGAGGAAAAGAAAAAAAAAAAAGATTATTGTAAAGGGGAAGCCTAGATTGTTTGCAAGAAAACAAAACAAAACAAAAAGGACTACCTGGATATATGAACAAGAAAAAAATTCTAGACCTGGTGGTAAGAATAGGTACACAATACAAATACACAAAAGTAAGGTAGAACTAGGGATGTAGAGGAAAATAAGCAGCTCACTAAGCACTTTTCAATTCAATCTACATTTTTTTTTTGTGTGTGAGGCAATCAGGGTTAATCACCACACAACAAGTAAGTGTCTAGTATCTGATTCCAGATTTGAACTCAGGTCTTCCTGATTCCAAGACCAGTGGTCTATTGACTATTCCACCAAGTTGTTCCTCAATCTATATTCATTCTAAACATTTTCTTAAGGTTAGATAATAAAGAAATCAATAAATCAAACTCTGCTTTATAGCTACTGATTTCTGTGGTGTAAATACTCATCTGAAAATATAACAATTGATTTTTACATCATTACCCAATAGATCTCTGGTTTATTGAAGAAAAGTCTTGATTTGTTTTCTATTTGCTTTGTATTTGTTGTCTCTTGATTTGTTTTGTTTTAAAGTCGTTTTGTAGAATATTCTTAAAATACCACACACACACACACACACACACACACACACACACACACACACGTTTTCCTGTACTGCAGTGATAAATACTATGGAGAGTTAAACCAGGGTAGGATAAAATAATCCCTTAAATTATATCTCACATAAGGTGGTGTAGTTTTCACTGTGCTTTCAAGCATATTGTTTCATTTCATCATTAAAACAAGCCAGTGAGATAGGGCAATTATCATCATCCCATTTTTCCAGATGAGATAATTGATGTCCAGAGATAGTGAATTATTAGGTGCACACCACAGAATCCTAGATTAAATGCCTTCTAAGTCAGATCTTGGCTCTCTCTCTTTCTTCTCTTACCCTAGGAATCCATACCACTGAAATATTACCCCCAACTGCTAGTAGTAGAACTCATGTGCTAGAAAGCAAGTCAGTTCATCTAGATCTAGGATAAAAAATGAAGAACAGACTAAAATTTGCAGAATATAACTTGAAATAATATTCTTTGAAAAAGAATCATAAATGGCTATTGAATTTGATATGTACTCCTACTGGCTTTTTCTATGTCACCCATAATTCATTTTTAGACCCACAGTTAAGGGATTAATATAAATATTCTGGAAAGTTTTTCTTTCCAGTCTATCTGGAACCTTCTAAATGGCAATTATAATAACATTTAAATAATGATTTTTCATTGTTCAGTCCTTCTGATGAGGTTCTAAACCACCATAGGTCAGTTCCTTTCCTCCTGGGTCTGATTATGTCTCTCCTTCCCAAAGTAACTACCAGGTGTGTTCGGTAATGAATGAATTTGCTACTCAATGCTGTATGGAAACAAAGTCTTTATTGATAGTAAAGGGGTAGACAGACATTTGGCCTCCAGGAAGACCAAACTGCCTGCAAAGGGGACACCAGTCGTCCGGCACTAGGCTGGTATGAACCGAGTGCAAGGTTAGGAAGCAAGGTTAAAGTCTGGTTAGTAAAAGGCATTAGATAGAGGAAGATATACACCCGAAAACAGTGGCGGGACAGAGAGTCTGTGAAGCAAAGCATAGTGCTTGCATGTTTCAACTCTCTGCCAAGGGATGATTCCACCTAGGCTCTTTTATTTGCTTCAAGGAGCCTAGGGCAGTGGGCAAATTCTTGGTGGGCTTTTCAGATAAGAAAGAAACTGTTTTGGGAAAACCTGAGCAGATTGTTGGGGGTTGAGAAAATCCAAGCCAGCTCAGATCCGGTGGGGGCTAGGTACAGCCCAAACTGGCTTGACCAGATCTTGTAATCAAAGATCAGTCCCAAAGGAAGTTGGAGATCAGACAAGGAATCTCAAAGGGGCTATCACACCCACCACTTCAATTATGTCTTACTCTTGATGCAATCTAATCCACCATAATCCCTGTAAAATGGGAAATAAAAAAAACTGAGCAGCCAAAGTGAAAGAAAAATAACTTTTTGGTATATTAATAAAGATGGATTCCTTTAATTAGTTGTACTTTTTTAGAATGTAGACTGGGTTTTTATAGTTCTTAATACTTGCTCCAGAGCACAGACAATCAGTGGTGTTGAAATGCAGAAAAGTAATAGGGGAATTAGGCAAGTCTTGTGATCACTAGAGTTGGTAAGATTTTTCTTGTGGGAAATATATTTCTCTCTAGTTATACTTATCAGAATTTCCTGTATTAGCAGCTAATCTCTAGAGTGGTAGGGATTTTATTAAAAAGAGAGGAAGAGGATGACAATCATCAAGATCTATATGAATTGAGGCTCAGTAAGATGAGTAGAATCAAGAAAATAGTAATAATCAACTAAGATAGATGTAGCTTTTCTCAATAATATAATGATCCAAGACAATTACAAAAGAATTATGAAGAAAAATGTCTATGGAGTATGAATGAAGATTGCAGCATGCTATTTTCAATATTTTTCTTGTGGTTTTCCCTTTTGTTCCATTTCTTCTTTTATAACATGACTTATGTGGAAATGATTGCTTGTGTATAACCTACAGTAGATTGCTTACTGTCTTGGGGAAAGGTTAGGGGAAGGAGAAAGAAAGAAAGAAAAAATTGAAGCCCCAAAGCTTATAAAAATTAATGTTGAAAACTATCTTCACATGTAATTGGAAAGTGTAAAATATTATTTACAAAGTGATAATTATAATTAATAATAAATAAAATGGAAAAAGAAGAGAATCATCCTTATTCATTCATTGTTTACAAAAAGGAGGGAGATAAATTATTAACTCCAGTTCTGCCTTATTGGTCTCAATGGTATAGGGGGGTATTCTTCCAAAACCCATAGTAAGTACCCATGGTCATTCACCTCCTCTGGCCCATTCTCTAAGCAGTTACGGCTTTCTATTTTCAAAATGTTGGATTTTCTTTCTCCTAGAAGAGAAGAAAAGGAATGGAAGAATATCATTTCTCTCTTTAGGTTATTAACAAAAATGAGACATCTGTTTCTTTATGAAGTAGACGTGTTTTAGGATGAAAAAGAAAAAAAGAAGAAAGGCAACACTAAAGGGCAGTAGGTTCATTCTGACATAATTAGGCAATTGGAGGATAGAAAAATGTGACAGAAGAACAAAGGAATCAGGACATAGCCCTAAGATTTTTCAAATAGGTGTAGGTCCTGACCTCTCTGAGCAGAAGTAGGCTCTTGTGACCCAAAAAGGAAAGTGGCTAATTCACAAGTGCTATCAAGAATGAGAACATGCAGTAAGGATCAGAGAAAAGATAATAGTGATTTTCTGCTGAGGGGCACTGAGGAAACTATTTTTCAATCTGGCCCTAATAAAATAGAAGTCTGTTATCTTTTGGAAGGATACAACTAAGATAACAAATACTGTTCCCCAAGGTGTCACATGAGAGTAAATGACACTGCAAAAGAAATCTTAGAAAGGATTATGAAGTTCCGTCAAAGAATTAAAGTCTTGGATTATAGATAATGTTCTTATCATTGTTTTTTGCTAGGAAATGGGGGTTTTGCATAAGAGAGGGAATTTGGCAAAGAGACAGCATTTGTCTGAGAATGGGATTTGGTTTTCTGCAAAAGAGTTTAATATATAGTTATCATGGAACCTTGGCCAGGAGTGAGATGCATCTAATGAATTAATCAAGATGTATTCATCTAGGTTTTTGTGAATCTAGCATAAAGGACATAAACTAAAATTGGAAAGGGAAGGAGAAAAGTGTCTACAAATATATATTTCAAGTGTAAATTTAAACTGTGGCAACAATGGAGATAGGGGAAAGCATTAGAGAAACACTGTAACTTGTGAAATTAATTCAAAGGGATAAAATTGTAACTTCCAAATATCTATATTTTGAATGCTCCAACCATGCATTAACACAAGATAAAAAAAGATACTGATTCAAAGAAAAAAGAAATTTGATCTCCTAGGTATCAGAGACTTGTTGGAATGGGATCTGTGTCATTCAAAAAGAACAGTATAGAAATGAGCTGCTTTTTGCCTTTTTATATTTCTCATTTTAAAAAAAAAATATTAGAATTTTATTTTTCTAATTACATGTAAAGGTAGTTTTCAACATTTATTTTTATAAGGTTATGAATTCCAAATTTTTCTCCCATCCCTCTTCTCATCTCTTCTCCCTAAGAGAGCAAATGATCTGACATAGATTATTCATGTGCAATCATGTCAAATATATTGCCATATTAGTCATGCTATGCAAAAAACAAAATTAAAGGGAAAAGATATGAAAAACAAACAAAAATTAAAAAAAAAAGAAAGAAAATTGTATGCTTTGATCTGCATTCAGACTCCATAGTTCTTTCTTTGGATTGGATAGTATTTTTCATTATGAGTCTTTTAGAATTTTTTGGGGTCATTGTACTTCTTGGAAGAGTTGTCAATCATAGATGATCATCACACAATGTTGTTGTTACTGTGCACAGTGTTCTCTTGGTTCTTAATTCACTCAGCATCAGTTTATGTTAGTCTTTTCAGGTTTTTCTGAAATCTGTCTGCTCATCACTTCTTATAACACAATAGAATTCCATTACATTTATATAACACAACTTGTTGAACCATTATTCAACTGAAGGGCATTCTATCAATTTCAAATTCTTTACCACCAGAAAAAGTTCTGTTATAAATATTTTTGTACATGTAGGTCCTTTATCTTTTTTATAATCTCTGAAATACTGACTTAGTAGTGATATGGTTGATCAAAGGTTATGTATATTGTGATTGTTCTCTGGGCATAGGGAAACAAACAGTATTAATGTAGTAATGTGGTTATGGTTTTTAAACTTTCTTTAAAAATATTTAATAGGCTTTTGGTTTCACGTTATCATTACTATTGAATTATATCTCAATTTCCTTACTGTCTTGGGGAGAACAGGATGGGAGAAAAAATCAGAACTCAAAACTTCATAAGAATAAATATTGAAAACTATCTTTTATATAATTAGAAAAAATTAAAACACTATTTATTTTTTTTTGAAATGAGAAATATAAAAAAGGTTTAAAAAACAGTTAAGGCTCCCTTGTCCTTTACACATTTTGTAGATTTTGATACCATCATCCCATATTCAGTGACAGTGGTTTCATTGCTCTTCCTTGAACAAGATATTCTGTCTCTAGTTCCAGTCATTTTTTTCTGTCACACATGCCTGGATTGTTCTCCTTCTCATCTCCTTCTACTGCTTCCTCTGGCTTACTTCAAGGCTCTTCATTTCCCACAGGAAGTTTTTCCCATCCTCTCTTAATTCTAGTACTTTCCTCCATCTAATAATTTCCTATTTATCCTGTATACACACACACACACACACACACACACATACAAATATGTTTATTGTCTTCTCTGTAAAATCTCTTTGAGGTCAAAAACTGTCTTTTGCTTTTGCTTTTTTGGTAATCTTCCTTTTTTAGCATAGTGCCTGGCATATTGTTAATTACTTGATAAGTGCTTACTGACTAACTAACCCCACCCTTGTTATGTTACTGGTTTTATTACAGTTTTGAGAATTTTTGTTTTTTTTTTTTTGTTTTTTTTTTTTGTGATATTGTGCAAATGGAACACTTCAGGTCACGAAAGTCAAATGAGGCATATATAATGAATTTAGGTTCTTGTTTAAAAAACCCAATCAATAACCCAAATTGTGTGCTACACAATTCTACAGAGTTGAGCCTAAGTAGGTTGCTAAGGGTCAGAGAGGAGAGACAGCCCCTAAATTATCAGCAGAAAGGCTTCTTTTCTTGCAGTGGGTCCATATTAGGGACCTTACAGTGATCATCCCTCTTCCGTCTAGCTATTCATCAGCTCAAGCCAATTATATTTTGTCCATGGCTTATGTCAATAAGAAAAGGTAAGAACCATTGCAGCAAATATTTGGGTACAGACCAGTGGAAAGAAAAATAGAGGCAATATTCTTATTATAGTCCTGAACAAATGGAGGAAAGCAATAAGTAACATGGAAAAAATTCAGAGACTTGGCAGGAAGGTATGAGTTGGTACTGATGGACACAAGTTGGAGCCCTCTTAAAAGTGGAACACTATATAATTTACTTCCGGAAAATATGATTGGTTCCTGAATTGAAAGTTATGGGACCTTTCATGGGAAGTGATCACTACACCTTAAAATTTTTGATAGAGAAAGAAAAAATTTTTTTCAGACTACTATTCAGTTTCCACAATAATTTTCATCAGTGAGTCCTATGCAGAGTAAATATGGTATTTATTTTATCAAATGATATGTAAATATTTCTTTTCTTCTGTATGTTGTTTACCTAATATGTGCCTCTAATGAAACTTTATTTTTTAACTAGTTTTAATTTTTTAAAAATTGATTGTAGTATAATTTCAGATCTGGCACTGATAGACCATCTCCCTTCCCATTTTTTTTTTTTGTTAATCTTTCTTTTAAAATTCTTGAACTTTTCTTCTTCCATGTGAATTTTATTATTACTTTGATAGCTTTATAAAGCACATGTTGGTACCTTGATTAGTTTTTAATTCAGTAAGCAAATTCATTTAGAGGGCATTATTATTTTTCATTGTAGTGTCTCTACCCACAAGTAATAGACATTTCTCTGATTATTTAGATGTCTATTTTCAGAATAAAAGGTTTTAAATTGGATTCATATATTTTAATTGCATCTTTATAAGAACATCGCCAAATATTTTTTAACTTTTCAAGTGATTTTGAATTGAATTTCTATTCATAAACTGTTCTTGTTCTGTTTTATTGGTAACATATAGCAAAGCTCATGATTTTGTGGATATTTTATATTATGCAATTTTGTTGAATTCATTAATTGCTTCAGTTAATTCTGGTTTATCCTTAAGGATATTCTGAGCAGATTATCACTTCATCATAAAAAAGTGATTGTTTTGTTTTCTTATTGCCAAGGCTTTCTTCCTCAATTTATCTTTTTTGGACTGTTGCTATAGATAGAGTTCCTAACACTGTATTAAATACAGCTAGTAATAACAGGCATTCTCAGTTTACACTGAATCTGGAATCTCTTTAAGAAGGTCTCTAAGTTTAATTCATTATACATGCCAAGAAATGAATGATTTTCAAATTGATGTGATGTTTCAAATTGACATTATTTTCAGATTGTATTAATTCTCTTGATTTCTTCAAAGTCCCCTTTTCTCCAAGAGATCCTGCCCTGAGAACTGTAATAGCAGCTGAAATATTGCAGCACAAAGCTATTGATCATCTCTCCTAACACTAACAATTCCTATACCTGTAAACACCAAGTGAACCGAATCAGATGCTGCACTTTGATTTTCTACACTCCTGGAAAAAAAAAAAAGGCTTGGTGACACATACAACTTGAAACTATCACAAAGTTCAAAGATCCTAATGACTTAAGGTCACTTTCATAAGAATCAAGAATACTTGTATCATCCCCAAAAGGCCTGTATGCCTATTGTGGAAACTATTTAATTTAATTTAGTCCTAAGGATGATTGAGTTGGATTCTGCCTTTGGGAGGACTTTGGTATGCAAACCCTTTCTTCCTCACTTTGAAATGAATTGAACTACTATTTCATCTCTGACTTACTTCTTTCTGAACTGCTTTGTTTGGTTTTAGCCATTCACAAGTTAGAAATTGGTCTAGTCTGGACTACATTTAAAATTCTTTTGACACATATAATATTTTATGTTGTATTTAGATAAATTTTTTCAATAAATAGTCAGCAGTAAATAAATTGGTATCTAGGTGGTACAGTGGATAGAGAGTCAGGAGGACCTGAGTTCAAATCCAGCCTTAAATACTTATTAGCTGTGTGACCCTGGGCAAGTCATTTTGCCCTATTTACCTAGATTTCCTTGTCTATGAAATGAGTTGATAAGGAAATGGCAAATCACATCAATGGTTTTGAGAGCCCTTTGAGTTTCAAGGAGATCAAATCATTCTATACTTGAATAAATAAATTTAGACTATCCCCTGGAAAATCGGATACTGAAGTTGAAGTTCAAATAATTTGATCACATAATAAGAAGACAAGACTAATTGGAAAAGATCCTGTTGTTGGAAAAGATTAAACACAAAATGAAAAAGGAATGGCAGAAGAATACCACAGTGTCATTGTAACAATGAACATGAACTTGGACAGACTTTGAGAAATAGTGGAGGATGAAAAGACCTGGCATACAAAATGTTTGTGTCAGCTCTTTTCGTAGTGACTAGAAACTGGAAGATGAATGGATGTCCATCAATTGGAGAATGGTTGGGTAAATTATGGTGTATGAAGATTATGGAATATTATTGCTCTGTAAGAAATGACCAGCAGGAGGAATACAGAGAGGCTTGGAGAGACTTACATCAATTGATGCTGAGTGAAATGAATAGAACCAGAAGATCGCTGTACACTTCAATGTTGTATGAAGATGTATTCTGATGGAAGTGGATAACTTCAACATAAAGAAGATCCAACTCACTTACAGTTGATCAATGATGGACAGAAACAACTACACCCAGAGAAGGAACACTGGGAAGTGAATGTAAATTGTTAGCACTACTGTCTATCTACCCAGGTTACTTATACCTTCGGAATCTAATACTTAATTTGCAACAAGAAAATGGTATTTACACACATATATTGTATCTAGGTTATATTGAAACACATGTAAAATGTATGGGATTGCCTGTCATCGGGGGGAGGGAGTGGAGGGAGGGAGGGGATAATTTGGAAAAATGAATACAATGGATAATGTTATAAAAAAAATTGCTCATGCATATATATTGTCAAAAAAATTATAAATAAAATTAAAAAAAAAAGAAAAGAAAAGACCTGGCATATTATGGTCTATGGGGTCGTAGAATTAGACATGACAGAATAACAATAAACATTTAGTAAGGGCCTACTTGCTAAACACTAGAAGTAGAAATAGAAATAAAGGCAAAGACAAAAATATCCTCAAGGAATTTACAATCAAATAGTATGTGATATGTTATCATGTATTTTATTAACAATATTTTATGTAATGCTAGTATCATAAATAATATTTATAATATGCATTTTAACTAACAACATATTCATATGATATAGAAAATATGATACTTTAAAGAAAGGTCAATTTAATTGTAAGCTTTCTAGAGCTTCCATTTGTAGACCATTGAAACTCCAGAAAGATATGCTTGAATCAGACAATGGAGCACTCAAGGCTAATTACCTATTCAATGTGAGACAATGACTCTATTAGCATATATTTGGATAAATAGCTCTTCTCACCATTGGTGGTTGCTGAATGTTTGGTGTTAAGATAATCATAGGCAAGGATTGGAGGGCTGAGGGAGAGAGCATTTTTGTCAAATAATGAATTCTTATCCCAAAAGCTGGAGTCTTTGGGTTTGTCAAGCACTAGATTGCTATAGCTCTTGACTATTTTGTCCTGTGAACCTAACCTATTCCACTGATCAACTAGTCTATTTCTTAGCCAATACCAAATAGTTTTGATGACCATTGCTTTGTCATATAATTTTAGATCAAGTATAGCTAGGCCACCTTCATTTGATTTTTTTTTTCATTAGTTCCATTGAAATTCTTGACCTTTTGTTCTTCCAGATGAACTTTGTTGTTATTTTTGTAGCTCATTAAAGTACTTTCTTGGGAATCTGATTGGTATGACACTATATAAATAGATTAGTTTACATAGTATTGTCATCTTTATTATATTCACTTGACCTATCCAGGAGCACTTAATATTTTTCCAGTTGTTTAGATTTCACTTTATTGGTGTGGAAAGTGTTTTGTAGTTTTGCTCATATAGTTTCTGACTTTCCCTTGACAGAGAGATTCCTAAATATTTTATATTATTGACTTTTATTTTAAATGGAATTTCTCTTTGTATCTCTTGCTGTTGGATTTTAAGTGATATATAAAAATGCTGATGGTTTGTGTGGATTTACTTTTTATCCTGCAACTTTGTTAATGTTGTGGATTATTTCTAATAGTTTTTAGTAGACTCTCTGGTGTTCTCTAATTATACCATGATATCATTTGCAAAGAGTGATAATTTGGTGTCCTCATAACCTATCTAATTCCTTTCCATTCTTTTTTATCTCTTATTGCAGAAACTAGCATTTTAATACAATATTGAATAGTAATGGTGATAGTGGGCAACCTTGTTTCACTCCTGATTTTACTGGAAATTGTTCCAGTTTATTCCCATTACATATGATGCTTACTGATGGTTTTAAATAGATGCTACTGACTATTTTAAGGAAAAGTCCATTTATATCTCTATTGCTTTTAATAGGAATGGCTGTTGGATTTTATCAAATGCTTTTTTTTTGCATCTATTGAGATGATCATATGCTTTTTGTTAAATTGGTTATTGGTATAGCTAACTATGCTAATAGTTTCCCTAATATTGAACCAGCCTGGCATTCCTGGTATAAATCCTACTTGGACATGTTGTATTATCCTGGGCATGATTTTCTGTAATCTTTTTAAATTTTATTTAACATTTTTGCTTCAATGTTCATTAGGGAGATTGGTGTATAATTTTCCTTCTCTGTTTTCATCCTATCTGGCTTAGGTATCAGTACCATGTCTGTGTCATAAAAGGAATTTGGTAGGACTCCTATTTTTTCAAATACTTTATATAGCATTGGAGTTAATTGTTTTTTAAATGTTTGTTAGAATTTGCATGTAAATCCACCTAGTTCTGAGAATTTTTTTCTTAGGGAGTTTATTAATAGTTTGGTCTATTTCTTTTTCTAAAATGGGAATATTTAACCAATTTACTTCTTCCTCTGTTAATCTGGGCAACCTATATTTTTGTAGGTATTTACCATTTCATTTAAGTTATCAAATTTATTGTCATAATGTTGGACAAAGTAACTCCTAATTATTGCTCTAATTTCTTCTTCATTTTTCCCTTTTCATTTTTAAGACTAACAATTTGATTTTCCTCTTTCCTTTTTCTAATCAAATTTACCAAGGGCTTATCTATTTTGTTGGTTTTTTCATAAAACCAACTCTTAGTTTTGTTTATTAATTCAATAGTTTTTTTTTTAACTTTCAATTTTATTAATCTCTCCTTTTATTTTTAGAATTTCAAGTTTGGTGTTTGACGGGGGCTTTTTAATTTACTCTTTCTATAGCGTTTTTAGTTGCAAGCCTAATTCATTGATTTTCTATTTCCTTATTTTATGCAAGTAAGCCTCTAGAGATATAAAATTTTCCTTATTACTGCCTTGGCAGCATCACACACATTTTGGTATGATATCTCATTATTTTCACTCTCTTGGGTGAAATTATTAATTGCATCTATGGCTTGCTGTATGACCCATTCATTTTTTAGGATGAGATTGTTTAGTTTCCTGTTACTTTTTTGGTCTATTTTCCCCTGGCTTTTTATTGAATGTAGTCTTTATTGCATTGTGATCTAAGAAGGATACATTTACTATTTCTGCCTTTCTGCATTTGAACTTGAGGTCTTTATGTCCTAATATATGGTCGATTTTTGTTTAGGTTCCATGAACTTCTGAGAAAAAAGCATACATGCTTCAGATAAAGCCAAAAATGCAGAGATAGCCATCCTGAACTCAGATCAAGCAAAAACAAAAATTGATCTAATTAAAAGAGATAAGGAAAAGCACTATATCTTGCTAAAGAGAAGCATAGATAATGAAACAATATCAATACTAAATATATATGCACCAAGTGGTATAACATCTGAATTCCTAAGGGAGAAGTTAAGAAAGCTGCAAGAAGAACTAGACAGCAAAACTATAATAGTGGGCGATCTCAACCTTGCACTCTCAGAACTAGATAAATCAAACCACAAAATTAATAAGAAAAAAGTTAAAGAGGTAAATAGAACAGTAGAAAAGTTTGTATGATGGATTTTTTGAGAAAACTGAATGGAGACAGAAAGGAGTATACTTTTTTTCTCAGAAGTTCATGGAACCTATACAAAAACTGACCATATATTAGGACCACATATTAAGACCTCAAGTTCAAATGCACAAAGGCAGAAATAGTAAATGCATCCTTCTTAGATCATGATGAAATAAAACTACATTCAATAAAAAGCCAGGGGAAAATAGACCAAAAAAGTAATAGGAAACTAAACAATCTCATCTTAAAGAATGAATGAGTGAAACAGCAAATAATAGACACAATTAATAACTTCACCCAAGAGAATTACAATAATGAGATGTTATACCAAAATGTGTGGGATGCATCCAAGGTGGTAATAAGGAGAAATTTTATATCTCTAGAGCTTTACTTGCACAAAATAGAGAAAGAGAAAATCAATGAATTAGGGTTACAACTAAAAAAGCTAGAAAAAGAGCAAATTTTAAAACTCCAATCAAACAATAAACTTGAAATTCTAAAAATAAAAGGAGAGATTAATAAAATTCAAATTAAAAAAAAAACTATTGAATTAATAAATAAAACTAAGAGTTGATTTTATAAAAAAAAAAATAGGTAAACCCTTGCTAAATTTGATTAGAAAAAGGAAAGAGGAAAATTAAATTGCTAGTCTTAAGAATGAAAAGGAAGGGGGGTAGTTAAGTGGCACAGTGGATAGAGCACCAGCCCTGAATTCAGGAAGACCCGAGTTCAAATGTGGTCTCAGACACTTAACACTTCCTAGCTGTGTGACCCTGGACAAGTCACTTAAACCCCAGCCTCAAAAAAAAAAAAAAAAAAAAAAAAAAAAAAGAATGAAAAGGGAGAGCAATAATTTGGAGTTACTTTGCCCAGCTTTATGCTAATAAATTTGATAACCTAAGTGAAATGGGTGAATATCTTCAAAAATATAGGCTTCTCAGATTTACAGAGGAAGAAGTAAATTGATTAAATAATTCCATGTTAGAAAAAGAAATAGAACAAACTATTAACCACCCCCCCCCAAAAAAAAAAATCCCCAGGATCAGATGCAAATTCTACCAAACATTTAAAGAACAAATAACTCCAATGCTATGTAAAGTATTTGAAAAAATAGTTTATATAGAAGGGATGGGAATGAAAGGAGTCCTACCAATTTTTTTTATGACACAGACATGGTACTGATAACTAAATCAGGTAGGACAAAAACAGAGAAAGAAAATTATAGAACAATCTCCCTAATGAACATTAATGCAAAAATCTTAAATAAAATCTTAGCAAAAAGATTTCAGAAAATCATCTCCATGACCAAGTAGAATTTATACCAGGAATGCAGGGCTGGTTCAATATCAGGAAAATGATTTGCATAATTGACTATAGCAATAACCAAATTAACAAAAATCATATGATCATCTCAATAGACACAGAAAAAGCATTTGATAAAATCCAATACCCATTCCTATTAAAAACACTAGAGATGTAGGGATAAATGGACTTTCCCTTAAAATAGTCAATAGCATCTATTTAAAACCATCAGTAAGCATCATTTGTAATGGGGATAAACTGAATCATTCCCAGTAAAATAAAGAGTGAAAAAAGGTTGCCCACTTTCACTATTACTATTCAATATCATATTAAAAATGCTAGCTTCAGCAATGAGATAAAAAAGAAATGAAAGGAATTAGAATAGGTAATGAGGAAACCAAATTATCACTCTTTGCAGGTGATATGATGGTATATTTAGAGAATCCCAGAGAGTCTACTAAAAGCTATTAGAAATAATCCACAACATTAACAAAGTTGCAGGATAAAAAGTAAATCCACACAAACCATCAGCATTTTTATATATCACTTAAAATCCAACAGCAAGAGATACAAAGAGAAATTCCATTTAAAATAACTGTTGATAGTATAAAATATTTGGGAATCTATCTGCCAAGGGAAAGTCAGAAATTATATGAGTAAAACTACAAAATACTTTCCATACAAATAAAGTCAGATCTAAACAACTGGAAAATATTAAGTGTTCCTGGATAGGTCAAGTGAATATAATAAAGATGAAAATACTATCTAAACTAATCTGTTTATTTAGTGCTATACTAGTCAGACTCCCAAGAAACTATTTTAATGACCTAGAAAAAAACAAAACAAAACAAAAATTCATCTGGAAGAACAAAAGGTCAAGAATGTCAAGGGAACTAATGGAAAAAAATCAAATTAAGGTGTCCTAGCTGTACCTGATCTAAAATTATATTATAAAGCAGCAGTCACCAAAACCAAAATTTGATATTGGTTAAAAAATAGACTAGTTGATCAGTGAAATAGGTTAGATTCACAGGACAAAATAGTCAAGAACTATAGCAATCTAGTATTTGACAAACCCAAAGACCCCAGCCTTTGGATAAGAATTCATTATTTGACAAAAATTGCTGGCATAATTGGAAATTAATATGGCAGAAACTAGGCATTGACCCATACTTTACACCATACACCAACATAAGATCAAAATAGGTTCATGATTTAGGTATAAAAAATGAGATTCTAAATAAATAAGAACATGGGATCATTTACCTCTCATACCTTTGGAGGAGGAAGGAATTTGTGACCAAAGAAGAGTTAGAGGTCATTATTGATCACAAAATTAAAAAAAAATTAGATTATATTTAGTTAAAAAGCTTTTGTACAAATAAAACTAATGTGGACAGTATTAGAAGGGAAGCAATAAACTGGGAAAACATTTTTTCAATTAAAGGTTCTGATAAAGGCCTCATCTCCAAAATATATAGAGAATTGACTCTAATTTATAAGAAATCAAGCCATTCTCCAATTGATAAATGGTCAAAGGATATAAACAGACAATTTTCAGATGAAGAAATTAAAACTATTTCTAGTCATATGAAAAGATGATCTAAATCATTATTGATCAGAGAAATGCAAATTAAGACAACTCTAGATACCACTACACACCTGTCAGATTGGCTAAGATGACAGAAAAATATAATGATGATTGTTGGAGGGGATGTGGAACAACTGGGACACTGATACATTGTTGGTGGAGTTGTGAACAGATCCAACCATTCTGGAGAGCAATTTGGAACTATACTCAAAAAGTTACCAAACTGTGCATACCCTTTGATCCAGCAGTGTTACTACTGAACCCAAAGAGATATTAAGGAAGGAAACTGGACCTATATGTGCAAAAATATTTGTGGCAGCCCTTTTCATAGTGGCTAGAAACTGGAAATTGAAGGGATGCCCACCTATTGGAAAATGGCTGAATAAGTTATGGTATATGAATGTTATGGAATATTATTGTTCTATAAGAAATGACCAGCAGGATGAATACAGAGAGGCTTGGAGAGCCATATGTGAACTGAAGCTATGTGAAATGAGAAGAATCAGGAGATCATTATACATTTCAACAATAATACTACATGATGATCAATTCTGATGGAAGTGTCTCTCTTCAACAATGTGAGTATCCAAACCAGTTCCAATTGATCTTTAATGAACAGAACCAGCTACACCTAGAGAAAGACACTGGGAAATAAGTATGGACCATACCATAACATTTCTACTCTTTCTGTTATTATTTGCTTTTTGTTTTTTTCTTCTCGGGTTATTTTTACATTCTTTCTAAATCCTACCTGTCCTGTGCAACAAGATAACTGTATAAATATGTATATATATATATATATATATATATATATATATATATATATATATATATATATATATATATATATATATGTGTGTATATTATATATGCATATATATATATATGTATGTATTCTATTTAACATATACTTTAACACATTTAACATGTATGGGACTACCTGCCATCTTGGGAAGGGGGTAGGGGAAAGGAGGGGAAAAATTGGAACAGAAGTTTTTGCAAGGGTCAATGTTGAAAATTTATCCATGCATTTGTTTTGTATACAAAAAGCTATAATAAAAATTAAAATTAAAAAAAATATTAATGCTTTATAGCTCTTTAAACTACCATTAACATCATTACATATTATCTGTGTTTGCCTTTCATCCTTTTATTTTAAATATGACTGACAGGTAATATGTAAGTATAACCTACATCTCAAAGATAGGAATCATGCTTAATTAAGCTTTTATGTTAAAAATGGAATAGCATAATATTTAATATATAGTTCATATTTAATAAATGGTTTTGGCATGTTGAGTGAATCTTAAATGGTATATCTTTTAAACCAAACTTTCATGTATTTATATCATCCAATGTGTTACTCTAGTTCATGCATGCTATTTGTTTTCCTAGTATATCTTGAATTTAAAATTTTTGTTTTTTATTTTGTTTTAGTTAAGCTCCTGTATGCTAGACATTGTACTTTCAAAATGCCTTCATCTTGAAAAGTTTAGCTTTAGTCTTTATTCTTTCTAATCTTACTTGGCTGATATCTCACATAATACAACATGTATGTGTAGTTCATTGGTTATCTGTGATGCCATCTGTAGTGGTTGATACGGGTCGGAACTTAATAAATGATTTTTGTTGATGTTAAATGTTAAATTCACATGTTGTGAGTTATGCCTTTTAATGTCCAAACTTATTGAAGAAATAAAGTCCTGAAAATGAAAATGTGAAATGTGAAATCCTTAGAAATCTGGAAATGAAAGCACCACTTTGCAGCATCAGGTATGTGCTAATGTGCTGTTTTATGAGAAAAAAAAAAAAAAAAAAAAAAAAAAGAAGAAGAAGAAGAAGAAGCACTGTGTTTCAGTTTCCTTGGGAACATTTCAATTCATTGTGTGCTACTACAGCTTCAATCTGAGAAAATGCTGTGTGTTTTATTTTAGTTATTTTTTTAATTATAAAAATCTTATTTGTCTTTCCTAGCAATAAAAATATGTTTTGCTCCCAACTTCCTCAGTTAAAAAAAATACAGCTCCTAGGGCAAATATACATTTCCAAGTTAAACAAATTCTTGTTTTGTACATATCAAAAAATGATTATGTTTCAATCTTTATCACAAGATGTAAAGGGCTAGAACTGAGCAATGCACTTGGATAATGAAGCACGTGAGATTAATTGCCAATTGGACACTTCCCTATTAACTTGACCCTCCCCAGCTGTTCTGTGCTGACTTGATTGGTGGGACAAAGAGGGGGAAGTGACGTGTGGGAGGAGTAGGAGGAGGAAGAGGAATTGAGATGAAGAAGTTGACTCAGACTCTCTGGGTGTTTGAGGGAGGAAGGTGTGTGTGAGGTTGTTAGGCCTAACCCCCTGACCTTGACCATAAAAGATCAAGAATAAAGACGTTTAGTGATCCTAACTCCAGCTGATTTCTGGGAAGACAGAGTTCCAGCATTTTGACGTCCAAGTGTGGGGCCAGCTCCCTACTTCCACCGAAGTCCTCAGGTGACCAGTAGATTAAGTGAGTATTCTAATAGAAATAAGGAACTTACCTTGTTAAGGTCTAAACCAGCAATCTCTAGTAGCTGAGATGGGGCAGGTGTTAGCTAAAAACATTCCCTTGAGCCTCAGCCGACCCAGATACAGGCCCTGCTCCTGCTCCAGCCTCCCCTAGTAGTGATCCTATAGAGGATATAATTAAGATAATTGACAAGAAGAGTTTACTTGTAACCAGCCCACAAATGGATAATCTTTTAGACTCATTGAATCGCACATCCCCTTGGTTCTTAAAGGAAGAAAAACTAAGCATAGATAACTGGAAGCTAGTGGGACTTGAAATGAAATAATTTTACGCAAAAAAATGGGCCTTATTCAATTACCACAGAGGTATTTTATATATACAATGTGATTCAATTAGACTTAAGCTATCAAGCAAGTTATAAGAGAAGGAAAAGTGAACAGAGGAGGAAGCATGAGGAACAAAAGATAGAAAATAAGCAAACTCCAGGCCTTGCGAGAGGGCAAGGGGATTTGAATGAGGAATTAGAGTGTGTTGACTCTGATTGTCCTGAAGAGGCTTCAATCCTGCCTAGAGAGCAGATTATTGATCAGCCCACATCAACTCCACCTTCAGAAATGGAGGGAGGAGGGATAGTGGGAGGGACGGTGATATTATCGGCACCTCTCCCCCAGCAATCACCAACCCCCATAACTAGATTACAGAAAGGGCTTATTTGAAGCTATCAAAAATGGAAAAGAAATAGATAATGATTTCAAACTTCAAATTTTTCCCGTGATTCAACAGCATAATTCTGCAGGTAAGAAAGTAGAAAATATGCTCCTTTTAATATGGATGTCCTTAAAGACCTGAAAAAAGCTTGCACTCTCTTTGGGGCTACATCAAATTATGTTAAGATGTTAATACACAATTTGGCTTATGAAACTTTAACCCTTACTGACTGGAAAATCATTGCAAAGTTGTGCTTAGAACCTGGACAAAACTTCTTGTGGTTTTCTGAATATAGTGAGCTTTGTAGGATTCAAGCCCAACAAAATAGTCAAAGTGGAGTTAATACTTCAATCACCTGTGACCTACTAACAGGTGTAGGTTCTTATGCAGATGCTTCAGTACAGATTAATTACTCCATAACAGCATTTGAGCAAATTGCTGCTGCTGCTATCAAAGCATGGGCTTCTCTCCCCAGTAAAAACTACAAGGGTGAGACCTACACAAAAATTGTACAAGGACCAAATGAACCCTTTGCTGATTTTGTGGCATGTTGGCAGACAGCTGTCACATGGATTAATGGTGAAAATGAAGTAATAGACACTTTGGTAAGGCAATTTGCTAGAGACAATGCCAATGAGGTTTGTAGAAGGATTATACTAGGACTAAATAGGGATGCTCCTTTAGAGGAGATCATAAGATGCTGTGCCACAGTGGGCACAAATACCTTTTATAGCCAGGCTATGGTGCAGACTTCCCAAGATCCCAACATAGGAAGACAGGGTCCCTTTTGGCAAGGGACTTCCAGAGAGACTCATCAATGCTTTCAATGCAGTAAAGTAGGCCATCTGAAAGCTCAATGTTGGCATAGAGACAGAGTGAGAAAACAGGCTGGGAGAACAAGACCCCAAACCCCATGTCCAAAATGCAACAGAGGGCTCCATTGAGCATCAGAGTGTAGACTGATTCAGGGAAATGGGATGAGGGGTCCAGCTCCAGGGCCCCAGGTAAAAAACACTTGGGGCATGATGCCAACCGATGCCACACCCAGAGAATGCCTCCAATACCCAGACATGATCAATCAGCCAGGAAGCAATCTGATGGGAGAAAGGGATTACACAATCAGTCAGGCAGGAAGCAATATAATGGGAGAAAGGGACTACAATTAGGGAGGATAGAGTTGTATGTAGCTGGGACAACTGAGATACCCTCTGGAGAGGTGAAATCTGTTCCTCTCCAACCTATGGATCTCTTGCCTCCAGGGACAGTAGGCTTGACCATTTCACCTCCTGAGAGTACTTACAAGACAGTGTTCATTCATACACTGATGTGGGAAACTGGGCAATGTGTAGATAATATCCCAGTCACTAACACAGGTAGACAATGTGTGATTTATCAACCAGGGGAAGTAGTAGCATCAGGCTTATTGATACAGATCCCTAATAAGCAACCTGGTGACAGTCACCCATATTCTGACTCCAAGCAGAAAAACCCAGGAATATACTGGACAGCAGCTGTGACAGCTGATCAACCTATGTTCACCATCTATATAAATGGCATACCATTAGAAGCACCTGGACATCGGTGCAGATCGCACAGTCATTAGAGGTGCCAACTGGCCCAGTCACTGGCCAAAGACTAAGGCAGACACCTACATGTCTGGGGTAGGAGGATCAATAGCAGCTGAAGTTAGTGCTACCCCTTTAAGATGGATATTTGAAGGTGAAACAGGAGTTTTTACTCCTTTTATAGTTGAAAAAATCTCCATCAATCTATGGGGAAGAGACATTTTACAACAATTAGGGTTAAAAATGAGTACTTCGTTTTTTTAGGCAGGGCTGCTGTTGAAGGCCTGCCACCACTTTCACCTGTTCCTATCCAATGGAAAACTGATACACCAGTGTGGATAGAACAGTGGCCCTTCCGTAGCGGTAAAATTCAGGCCTTACTAGACATAGTACAGGAACAACCTGACCAAGGACACTTACAACCTTCTCTAAGTCCTTGGAATTCCCCAGTATTTGTTGTAAAAAAGAAATCTGGAAAATGGAGGATGTTGACTGATTTAAGAAAGGTAAGTGAACAGATGGAAACTATGGGAACTTTTCAACCTGGACTTCCATCTCCTACCCAGTTGCCTAGAGAATGGCCTCTGTGGGTTATAGACATTAAGGATTGTTTTTATTCTATCCCTCTAGATAAGGAGGATATGAAAAGATTTGCCTTTTCAGTGCCCAGCTGAGCCTTATAAAAGATATGAATGGACATCATT
The DNA here is from genome assembly GCF_048593235.1 of Sminthopsis crassicaudata. Taxonomy (NCBI): domain Eukaryota; kingdom Metazoa; phylum Chordata; class Mammalia; order Dasyuromorphia; family Dasyuridae; genus Sminthopsis; species Sminthopsis crassicaudata. The sequence goes on from NC_133617.1 coordinate 593,021,512, forward strand.
TTCTCAGGAAACATTTAGCATTTTTCTCCCAAATTCTCTGGAATTATGATTGATATCTACAATGGACAGAGCTCTTAAGTGTTTTGAATCTGTTTGTCTTTGCAGTGCTGTTTTTATATAACTTGAGTTTCTGCTTATTTAACTCTGCATCACTTTATCCATGTAATCTCGAGTTTCTCTGAAATTATCCCCTTCAGAATTTCTTGCAATATAATATTCTATTATGTCTATGTACCATAATTTGTTCATGTATTTTCCCAATTAATGAGCATCTCATTAGCTTCCATTTTTTGGTTAACAAATAAGGAGCTGTTGTAAATGCTCTTGTATTGTTCTGTTGGTCCTTTTTTTTCTTTCTTTGATCTTCTTTCCCCTCAATCCTATTTTCTTTACCATTGAGGATACTACCACCCTTCTAGTTAGCTAGACTCAAAACCTAGGTGTCATTTTTGGCAACTTATTCTTTCTCATATCCCTCCTCCCAACATGCAATGTTTCACTAATTTGTACATTCTACTTTTTCCAACATCTCTTCCACATTCATTTTATTTCCTTTGATATCGCCACCACCCTCATGCATGCTATCATCACTTCATGACTGGATTATTGTAGTAGTTTTCTATATGGTCCACATACTCTGTAATCTGGTGATGCTGAACTTCTTGATGCTCCTGGCACTCAAACTTCTGATTATGAATTTTCATTGGTTATAGCCTATGCATGTAATATTATTCCTCCTCATCTTTCAAATAACAGTTAAATTCTCACTTTTATTTATTTATTTATTTTGCCAGTCCTGCTCAATGCAAATGCCTTGCCTTTAAAATCACTTCCATAGTTTGTTTACACTTAGTTTACATATTGTTTTCTTTATCAGGCTTTGAAATATTTCGGGACAAATACTTTTTTGTTGTTGTTGAAGTGGTTGGAGTTAAGTGACTTGCTTAAGGTCACACATCTATGAAGTGTTGTGTCTGAGGCCAGATTTGAACTCAGATCCTCCTGACTTCAGGGCTGGTGCTCTATCCACTGTGCCACCTAACTGCCCATTTTCCTAATACTTCTTCAGAATTTATCATTTTCCTCTTTGTCAATTTTACCAATTTGATAGGTATAAGAGAAGATATCAGAGTTGCTTTGTTATTAACTAATTATTAGAGATTTGTATCATTTTTCATATGGGTATTGAGAGCTTGGATTTTTTTCTCCCTTTGGAAACTGCCTCTTCATGCTCTTGTTTGTTTATTTGTTTTGTTTTGTTTTGTGAGAGAAGAGCACTAATGCTCTAGATTTGATGTAATCTGTAGGCCTTTTGCTCAGTTCATCTCCTTTTATCCTCACCCAGAACCCAATCACAGGTTTGAATCTTTTTTTTTTTCTTTCCTATTAAACCTATCTTTGCTATCCATTTTCTGAGGTTAGAGTTTGTTTGTTTTTTGATGAAGCTGTTCCCTGAATCTAATACTTTCTTTTATTCTCGATCCCCATCCTTTTTCCCCTCATTTTTCTGTGTTATGGTTTGCATTTCTGTGTTCTTTCTTATTTTGCGCTGTTCAGCACACAGTGAGGTTCAATGGTCATCCATTCCTCTAATCATTTCTCCTTTTTTAAATAATTTTCTACTCTCTTACCCAAATTATGTATTACAATTTTCTCTTTTCTTCCTCTCTGATTTCCCCTAGTGCGGAGGTACCACATATGTAGACCATCAATAGACCCAAAAGACTCACTAGAGTGGCCTAAAATAAATTAAAGTGTAATTTGGAAATATTTAATCAAAAAATGCAACATAGCATAAATAATGTATTAACATTAATGTGCTTTTAAAAATCAATGTGTGATACTCAAGCATCTTTATGTATAGTTCAATGGCCCCTGCTTCTTTTTAAACTTGATATTACTTACTTAGAATATTCTTTTTCCCTTGCCATTTTCTTTTTTAAAAATAATCTTACCCAAATGACTCCCAAGTCTTTTTATTTGGCTACTTTTATGAAAATAATATACTTCTAGTGGGTCATGTATATCATCTTCTACTGTAAAAATTTTCTCCTTGTTTAGTTCTTTTTGATTTATCACTATAATGTTATGTTTTCTCCTGATTTCTGTGTTTATATGGTGAAACTCCTACTCAGGTCAGGAATTCTCAGAAAGAATGTTTGGAATTTTTCTTTCTCACTTTTTTCTCCATTAAGATTATATATAGATTATCAGATAAATTTCGTATGGCTCTTAGCTTATATTTTTTGCTTCTGAATTATCACACCCCAAATTTTCCATTTTTATGATGGTGGCTGCTAAATTGCATTTATCCTGAAAATTACTCCTTAAAACTTAAATTCTTTCTTTCTGGTTGCTTGTAATATTTTTTCGTTAACTTTGAAACTCTGGATTGTGGCTATGATATTCCTAGGAGTTATTTTGGAGTGAGAGAGGAGGATTCTTTCAGGTAGTGAATTCTTTCTATTTTCATTTTGCTCTCTGAACTTTAAAGGTCTGGATGACTTTCTTTCATGACTTTTTGAAATAAGCTGATTCAGTTCCCCTTTTAAAGGTCAAGTCTTATAGGTAGACCAAATTATTTTTTTAAATCATCTCTCCTTTAATTCTCTTGCAAGTCAGTTGTTTTTAACATGAGACCCTTTACATTTTCTTACACATTTTCAGTCTTGGGGGCAGCTAGGTGGTGCAGTGGATAGAGCACCAGCCCTGAATTCAAGAGGAACAGAATCCAAATCTGGTTTCAGACACTTAACACTTCCCAGCTGTGTGACCCTGGGCAAGTCACTTAACCCCAGCCTCAAGGGGGGAAAAAAAAATCTCAAAATCTCAAAACATATTTTCAGTCTTGTGAATTCTACGTTACTATTTCTTGTTTTAAGGAATCATTAATATTCTTTTTTCAATTATTCTTTTGCTTGCATGATATATTGTATTACTTTTAAAAGCCACTAATTCTAATTTTCTTTCCAAAATTTTCTACCACACCTTTTATTTATTTTAAAAATTCTTTCATTTATCATTCATTTATTAGGTTTCTTTTTTAAATTCTTGGTTCAATTATTCCAGAAATTCTAGGTGAAATATAGTTTTTGTTTTGTTTTTTAATTTTCTTGCATATATTTTGAAATAATTCTTTTCTGTTTTTTTTGTTTTGAGCATCACTGTCACTCAGGCACTATCTCTATGGGGAGATTTTTCTTCTTTTATTTGCTTACTCATTCAAACTTACTTTTAGCATTCAGCATCTGTGTTAGGGCCAAGCTCTGTATTTATCTGGAAGCAATATTTAGTGTATATATATATATATATATATATATATATATATATGGTCCTTTTTGGTATTCTTTTGATTTCTGATATTGCTTTCTCATGGTAACAAGTGCAATGATCTTCAAGGATTTTGAGATTTCTATGGCTGGTAATTTGCAACCAAATCGGTCTCATCCAGGTCAAAGTTTGATGCCTGCTTTCTTTTAGTTTTTCAAATTCCAGAGCTGGATTTGGGATTAAGTAATAAAATGATGTATTTGCCTGCTGGAGTTCCAATAGAATTTTATTGTCTCATGCCATAGACACCTACTTGGAAGGCTCTGTATTATAATTACAGCTATTTAGATCCTTGCATAAAGGAGATAGTTTCTCTTGGTATTTTGAAAATATATGGAATCTATAAAGGAAGGATACATTTTCATGACCAGATATTCTTTACTTTAACTGAGTGATACATTTAAGGTTTCCTGGAATATTTCCAAATACAGGCAAATGTTCAATAATAGAATTCCCTGCTTCCCCACTGCCTTCATGGCATTAGCAGTGTCAGGTTGTATTTTAATGAAGATTGACAATTGTCAAACATAGTGATTACTCTCTTCCTAACAATTCTAGTATGTGTGGTAATCTTGAACATATTTCCATTATGATTAAATTTAAAATCCTTTTCAGAAAGATATTTTACATTCATTTATGTAAGATCTGTCATGAAGGTGTACTGAAACTTTTCCAAAAATAATTCTCTAAGTTTTTGTCTGTATATATACTATTCCATTCCCCAGAAGAGTCAGAGTGAATAAAAGAGACAGAATGAATCTGTGCATGTGTGTGTGTATGCATGCTTACATTGTATACCCAAACTTCAAACTATTGTCTATAATATAATTGACATCCTATCTACTTTGAAATATTGGTAAAGTATACTAGTGCATATTTCAAGCCATCAATGGCTTATGTGTGATTCTTTTGCACATCCCTGGAACAATTTGTTTTTGTTTTTGTTTTTGTTTTTTTTTTTAAGTATGTCATGAACTCCAGTGCCACATTTTTTGGGTTAGCATCTTCTTCTCAGTCTTATTAAATAATTGATCTATCTTATGTGTTCAAATTTGTCTGTCAGATCACTTCATTCAGCATCAGTTCATATAAATCTTTCCAGTCCTTACTGAAAACAGCCAGTTCATCATTTCTTATAGAACAATAATATTCCATTAATTTATATATCATAATTTATTCAGTTGATGGACATTCACTAAATTTCCAGTTCCTTTGCACTACAAAAATAAATGCTACTAATATTTTTGCACGTGCTGGTCCTTTTCCCTCTTTTAAGATCTCTTGGGGATGCAGACCCAATAGAAAAAGGTGGATCAAAGGTAATGCATGGTTTTATAGACCTTTGTAACTCACTCATTATTTTAGATTAGTTTATTTCATCTCTAATTAGTTTTTAATCTATGTTTCCCTGGTTGCTTATTAAATAAGTGTTTATTGAATTGTGATCTGAAAGTGATGCTTTTAATATTTCTGCTTTTATCTATGATATTTTTGTTCACTAATATCTGTTCAATCTTTGTAAAATTACCATATATCACTGAGAAAGGGTGTATTATTTTCTATTCCCATTCAATTATCTTCAGATAATTGTTATATTTAACATATATAAAATTATATTCACTTCCTTAACTTCTTTCTTATTTATTTTTGGTAATACTAAAGCACTGCTGTATTAACTCAATGGAGATTCATACCAACTGTCTGTTTTTTTTTCAGGTATATTATATATATATTCTTCATCCAATGGTTTTCCTCTGTTTATTATTTTATTTCCCCTTCTTAAATTAGAGGAACGCTCTGAATTGCTGGTTTTGTTAGAATTTTGAAGACATGATCAATTTGAGTGATTATTTAAAAACAGGGGGTCTCAATCTTTTTTATGTGTCATGGAACTCTTTAAAACTTTAATAAAATGTTCTCAGAGTAAAAAAACAAACAAACAAAAAACTTTTTATGAAATCCATCCTCCCAATAAGACTTTTTAATGCACAAAACAAAATGTATAGAATTACAGGATAAAGTAATTATGTTGAAATATTTATCAAAATATTTTAAAAGAAGATTGAACACTGTTATTTGAGCTAAATCTTTCTTGAGAAAGAAAAAAAGACAAACTCCAGGCATGCTGAGTATCATAATAATACTCTTCAATTTAAATGAGCATAGGAGAACAATTTATCATATTTTTGAGAAGAAAACAATCAAACAAGTGTTATATTAAGTGAGCTAGAAAAATGAGATACAAAATTAAGAAGTTAAGGAAGGTATTCAAAGTTGGAAAAAAATTAGGGATACAAAATAGAGTCTGTAAGACAATAACCAAGTGAAAAAGAGATTTCTTTTCAAATATTTTGGAAAAAATACACAAAATCAATTATAACAAATTAAACTTTCCATTGTTTTGCCAAGTATTAAAGTTTCCTATGGGAAAGAAAAGGCATCAAATCCCTCAAGATAGGAATATCAAGTTTCTTATCCTTTGAAATAATAACAAGGTCTTTTGAAGCATAGTGAAAGAAGACAAACCAGGACACCACAACTTCAGACCACAATTTCACAGGCCCAAATGAGATAATGTATTTAACACACTAAAAAAATCTTCTTGTGCTATAGAAATTGCAGCTATTGTCATTATCATCATCATTAGGAGTACTTATATCAACAGTACAGATGGTAACTGATCCAAAATTTATCTTATGCTACACTAGAAAGAAGGCTGCTGCATGTTTAATTCTTTAGTCATGACAAACTGTTCAATCAATTATATAACTAAAATTAATTGAGAAAATAAAAATTTAGTATGTATTTATTAAAAGTGCATTTTAAATATCTAGCCATATGTATTATCTAGAAAAAGAGATGCAATTAGAAGACATTTTGTTGGAATCCCAAAGCCAGAAGCCAGACCAGGAAATTTTCAATTAATCTGTTAATCAAAAATCTTTAAATGCTTACTATATTATGGTCACTGTGTTAAGTGCTAGAGATACAAAGAAAAAAGCAGAAACAGTCCTTACTCCCTACAGGGGATCCAAAATATGTGAATCAGAATAAACCAGATGAATATACAAAATAGATGGAAGGTAAAAAGATTTTTTAATTTTGTTTGTGTATGACTCAAAGCTCCATTTTTATCTAGTGAAAATTATGAGCCCCTTGTCAAATAAATGAGTTTTTTTGAATTTTTTTATTAATTTTTATAATTATAACATTTTCTTTGACAGTACATATCCATAGGTAATTTTTTTTTACAACATTATCCATTGTACTCTCTTCTGTTCCAAATTTTTCCCCTCCTTCCCTCCACCCCCTCCCCTAGATGGCAGGCATTCCCATACATATTAAATATTTTATAGTATATCCTAGGTACAATATATATGTGCAGAACTGAATTTTCTTGTTGTTGTTGTTGCAAAGGAAGAATTGTATTCGGAAACTAAAAATAATCTGGGAAGAAAAACAAAACAAAACAAAACAAAACAGTGCTCACAGTTTATACTCATTTCCCAGTGTTCCTTTTCTGGATGTAGCTGATTCTGTCCATCATTGATTAATTGGAATTGGATTAGCTCTTCTCTATGTTGAAGATATCCACTTCCATCAGAATACATCCTCATACAATATCATTGTTGAAGTATATAATGATCTCCTGGTTCTGCTCATTTCACTTAGCATCAGTTGATGTAAGTCTCTCCAAGCCTCTCTGTATTCCTCCTGTTGGTCATTTCTTACTGAACAATAATATTCCATAACATTCATATACCATAATTTACCCAACCATTCTCCAATTGATGGACATCCATTTATTTTCCAGTTTCTAGCCACTATGAAAAGGGCTGCCACAAACATTTTGGCACATACAGGTCCCTTTCCCTTCTTTAGTATTTCCTTGGGATATAAGCCCAGGAGTAGCACTGCTGGGTCAAAGCGTATGCACATTTTGATAACTTTTTGGGCATAATTCCAGATTGCTCTCCAGAATGGTTGGATTCTTTCACAACTCCACCAATAAAGTATTAGTGTCCCAGTTTTCCCACATCCCTTCCAACATTCATCATTATTTGTTCCTGTCATCTTAGCCAATCTGACAGGTGTGTAATGATATCTCAGAATTGTCTTAATTTGCATTTCTCTGATCAATAATGATTTGGAACACTCTTTCATATGAGTGGAAATAGTTTCAATTTCATCATCTGAATATTGTCTGTTCATATCCTTTGACCATTTATCAATTGGAGAATGGTTTGATTTCTTATAAATTGAAGTCAATTCTCTGTATATTTTGGAGATGAGGCCTTTATCAGAACCTTTAACTGTAAAAATGTTTTCCCAATTTGTTACTTCCCTTCTAATCTTGTTTGTATTAGTTTTGTTTGTGTAGAAACTTTTTACTTTGGTGTAATCAAAATGTTCTATTTTGTAATCAATAATGGTCTCTAGTTCTCCCTTGGACACAAACTCCTTCCTCCTCCACAAGTCTGAGAGGTAGACTATCCCATGTTCCTCCAATTTATTTATGATTTCGTTCTTTATGCCTAAATCTTGGACCCATTTTGATCTAATCTTAGTATGTGGTGTTAAATGTGGGTCCATGCCTAGTCTCTGCCATACTAATTTCCAGTTTTCCCAGCAGTTTTTGTCAAATAATGAATTCTTATCCCAAAAGTTGGGATGTTTGGGTTTGTCAAACACTAGATTGCTGTTTTTATTCACTATCTTTCCCTGTGAACCTAACCTATGCCACTGATCAACTAGTCTATTTCTTAGCCAATACCAAATGGTTTTGGTGACTGTTGCTTTATAATACAGTTCTAGATCAGGTACAGCTAAACCACCTTCATTTAATTTTTTTTCATTACTTCCCTTGAAATTCTCGACCTTTTGTTGTTCCATATGAATTTGGTTGTTATTTTGTCTAGGTCATTAAAATAGTTTCTTGGGGGTCTGATTGGTATAGCACTAAATAAATAGATTAGTTTGGGGAGTATTGTCATCTTAATTATATTCGCTTGGCCTATCCAAGAGCACAGAATGTCTTTCCAATTATTTAAATCTGACTTTATTTTTGTGGCAAATGTTTTGTAGTGTTGCTCATACAATTCCTGACTTTTATTTGGTAGATGGATTCCCAAATATTTTATACTCTTGACATTTGTTTTGAATGGAATTTCTCTTTGTATCTCTTGCTGTTGCATTTTGTTAGTAATATATAAAAATGCTGAGGATTTATGTGGATTTATTTTGTATCCTGCCACTTTGCTAAAATTCTGAATTATTCCTAATAGCTTTTTAGCAGAGTCTTTGGGGTTCTCTAAGTATACCATCATGTCATCTGCAAAGAGTGATAGTTTGATTTCCTCATTTCCTACTCTAATTCCTTGAATCTCTTTCTCTGGTCTTATTGCCGAGGCTAGCATTTCTAGTACTATATTCAATGGTAATGGTGATAGTGGGCAACCTTGTTTCACTCCTGATCTTACAGAGAAAGGTTCTAGTTTATCACCATTACATATGATGTTTACTGACGGTTTTAAATATATGCTCGTTATTATTTTAAGGAATAGTCCATGTATTCCTATACTCTCAAGCATTTTTAATAGAAATGGATGTTGGATTTTATCAAATGCTTTTTCTGCATCTATTGAGATGATCATATGGTTTTTATTAATTTGATTATTAATATGGTCAATTATACTAATAGTTTTCCTAATATTAAACCAGCCCTGCATTCCTGGTATAAATCCTACTTGATCATAGTGTATTATCCTGGGGATGATTTTCTGAAGTCTTTTTGCTAATATCTTATTTAAGATTTTAGCATCAATATTCATTAAGGAAATTGGTCTATAGTTTTCTTTCTCAGTTTTTGATCTACTTGGTTTGGGTATCAGTACCATGTCTGTGTCATAAAAAGAATTTGGTAGGACTCCTTCCATTCCTATTTTTTCAAATAGTTTATATAGCATTGGACTTAGTTGTTCTTTAAATGTTTGGTAGAATTCACATGTAAATCCATCTGGTCCTGGGGATTTTTTCTTAGGGAGTTGGTTAATAGCTTGTTCTATTTCTTTTTCTGAGATGGGATTATTTAGACTACTTACTTCTTCCTCTGTTAATCTGGGCAAGCTATATTTTTGAAGGTATTCTTCCATTTCATTTAAGTTATCGAATTTATTGGCATAAAGTTGAGCAAAGTAGCTCCTAACTATTGTTCTAATTTCCTCTTCATTAGTGCTGAGTTCTCCCTTTTCATTTTCAAGATTATCAATTTGCTTTTTATTTTTCCTTTTTTTAATCAGGTTTACTAAAAGTTTGTCTATTTTGTTGGTTTTTTCATAGAACCAACTCTTAGTTTTATTACTTAATTCACTATTTTTTTTTACTTTCAATTTTATTAATCTCACCTTTTATTTTTAGAATTTCAAGTTTTGTGTTTGGGGGTTTTTAATTTGTTCCTTTTCTAGCAATTTTAGTTGTAAGCACAATTCGTTGGCCCTCTCTTTCTCTATTTTATGCAAGTAGGCTTGTAGAGATATAAAGCTTCCCCTTATTACTGCTTTGGCTGTATCCCACACATTTTGGTATGATGTCTCATTATTGTCATCTACTTGGGTGAAGTTATTAATTATGTCTATGATTTGATGTTTTACCCAATCATTCTTTAGTATAAGATTATTTAGTTTCCAATTATTTTTTTGGTCTATTTTCACCTGGCTTTTTATTAAATGTAATTTTAATTGCATTGTGGTCTGAAAAGGATGTATTTACTATTACTGCCTTACTGCATTTGATTTTGAGGTTTTTATGCCCTAGTATATGATCAATTTTTGTATAGGTTCCATGAACTGCTGAGAAGAAAGTATACTCCTGTCTGTCTCCATTTAGCTTTTGCCAAAGATCTATTATATCAAACTTTTCTAGTATTCTATTTACCTCTTTGACTTCTTTCTTATTTATTTTGTGGTTTGATTTATCTAATTCTGAGAGTGCAAGCTTGAGATCTCCCACTATTATAGTTTTGCTGTCTATTTCTTCTTGCAGCTCTCTTAATTTCTCTTTTAAGATTTTAGATGCTGTACCACTTGTTGCATATATCTTTAATATTGATACTGCTTCATTATTGATGCTACCCTTTAGCAGGATACAATGCCCTTCCTTATCTCTTTTAATTAGATCAATTTTTGTTTTTGCTTGATCTGAGATGAGGATGGCTACCCCTGCTTTTTTGGCTTTGCCTGAAGCATAGTAGATTCTGCTATACACTTTTACTTTTAGTTTGAATGTATCAACCTGTTTCAGGTGTGTTTCCTGTAAACAACATATAGTAGGATTTTGACTTATGATCCAATCTGCGAACTGCTTCCTCTTCATGAGGGAGTTTACCCCATTCACATTTATGGTTAGAATGACTAATTCTATATTGCTTGCCATACTGTTAACTCTTGCTTATGCTTTTCTCCTTTCCTTCCCTCTTATCCCTCTACCCAGTATTAAACTTGTGAACACCACTTGCTTTTCACAGCCCTCCCTTTTTAGTATCCGTCCCCCACCTAAAAGTTACTTCCCTTATTTTACCCCTTTTCCTCACAATTTCTGTATTCCCTTCCCCTTAGCTTACTCATTCCCTCTCACTTTTCAATGAAGTGGAAGAAGTTTCACCATAAATCGAATATGTCTATTGATACACACTATGTTCATCTCCCTCCTTTCTTTCTTTCAGATATAATAGGTTACCTTTGCCTCTTCATGAGATGTAGTACCATCACTTTACACTTTTTTATGTTATAATTTCCTTTCCACCTCTAGTTTCCAGGACAAATTATACATATGTTCTTTATATATTTTTATAACAGAAGTATAGTTCTCAAGATTTCTTTTTACCTTTTTAGAAATCTCTTGAGTTCTGTATTTGAAGATCAAACATTTTATGTAGGTCTGGTTTTTTCATCAAGAATAGATGGAATTCATTTATTTCATTAAATGTCCATCTTCTTCCCTGGAAAATGATGCTCATTTTTGCTGGGTAAGTTATTCTTGGCTGCATACCAAGTTCCTTAGCCTTTCAGAATATCATGTTCCAGGCCCTGCGTTCTTTTAATGTGGACGCTGCTAGATACTGGGTTATCCTTATTGTGGCTCCTCCATATCTGAATTGCTTTTTTCTAGCAGCTTCCAGTATTTTATCCTTTGTCTGATGGTCCTTGAACTTGGCCACTATATTTCTTGGCATTTTGATTTTAGGGTCCCTTCCAGTAGGTGATCAATGAATTTTTTCACTGTCTATTTTACCCTCTGTTTCCAAAACATCTTTGCAGTTCTCTTTAATAATTTCCTCGAAAATAGTGTCCAAGCTCTTTTTTTCCCTCACATTTCTCAGGGAGTCTGATTATTCTCAAATTGTCTCTCCTGGATCTGTTTTCCAGTTCTGTTGTCTTTCTAATAAGGTACTTGACATTATTTTCAGTTGTTTCATTTCTCTGGTTTTGCTTGACTACTTCTTGGTTTCTCCTTGAGTCATTCATTTCTATTTGTTCGAGTCTAATTTTCTTTTTTTCTTTTCTTTTCTTTTTTTTTTTTTTTTAGGCTGGGATTAAGTGACTTGCCCAGGGTCACACATCTAGGTAGTGTTAAGTGTCTGAGTCCAGATTTGAACTCGGATCCTCCTGAATTCAGGGCTGGTGCACTGCGCCCCCTAGCTGCCCCACGAGTCTAATTTTCAATGATGTATTTTCTTCACTCACTTTTTTTATATCTTTTTGTAATTGTCCAATTGAGCTTTTATCTTCTATGGAATTTTTTTCCATTTTATCTATTTTATTTTTTAGAGAGCTGTTTTCTTTTTCCAGCTCACTAATCCTGTTTTCCTTGGAGTTGTTTACCTTTTCCAGCTCACTCATCTTGTTTCTTGATGATTTGATTTCTTTATCCACTCTGTCTTTAAATGCATGGAATGATTTCTCCAGGCTCTCTTGCCAAGCTTCCCATTTCTCTTCTAGCTCTCTTATGAGAGCCTTTTTGATTTCCTCTATGAGATTCTTTTGTATTGAGAAGCAGCTCATATTCCCCATAGGGGATTCCGCTGGGTTTTTAGTCTCCTCAGTGTTTGAAGTCTGCTCTCTCTCCATACAGAAGCTGTCAATGGTTAGAGCCCTTTTGAATTTTTTGTTCATATTGTCAGAGTGGGAATCGAAGAAAACAAATTGACAAGAGAAACATTTGGTCTGTTTTGGGGGGGGATGGAGCTGGATGGTATTAATGGGCTTCCTCTACAGACTGGGGGGGAGGGCAGCAGTGAGGCACTAACAGGACAGTGATGGCTGTGCTGAGTCTGAGCTCTGAGGCTCTGAGAACATGCTTAGTCAGTCCAGGTTGGCGTTGGGGGTAGCTGGGTTCTGAGAGACACTAGCTTTCCGGGGTTTTAATCTTCACCTCCAGTGTTTACACCCTCTCCACTGATCTTGGCTTGCTGCCAAGACAGAGTATCCACAGTGGGGTAAAAGCCTTTTTGCAAAAATGACAGAGACCGTACCCCTCCCCCTCTGGTCTGAGTTGTGTGATCTGCCTGTCTTGCTCTGGCTTGCCTTCCCTCAGTCTGCACCCAGTCTGATTGACCCTTCCCCGAGCAAACACAGACCTTTTCTGGGGAATTTCAAGGATGTCTTCTCTTGGTGATTATTTGTGGATTTCTTTCTCGGTCAAGCATTAACTCTGAGGCTCGTCATGAAGTAAGTTCTGAGAGAAAACATGGAGCTCAAGTAGCTGTCTGCCTCCATGCCGCCGTCTTGGCCAGAAGTCCCACATAAATGTTTTAAAATGCATAAAATAAAATACATAGAGTTACAAAGCAAATCAATTATATTGAAATGATGATGTAATTTTTTTTCTATCGAATATTCTGAAACAACTGAAATCTACTCATGAATCTCCCTTTCTCACAACCATAAGTCTCCCACCCCTTAAGAACCTCTCTTCTATAATATTGAATAAGTCACCAGATTTCTCTATTCAGAATTGAGCTAGGCCTGAGAGTTACCACCTTCATTTTGGGTATATTGACAACATAGGAGTAAGAGATGTCTTGCATTGCTATAAATCAAAAGCTTCTGTATCAGTCTAGTCAGACATAGATCTCATCTTTTTCTGTTATGCAAGACCTATTGTACTTTTTGAAATAGTAGAGGATATCATGTTGTTTTACCACAAACTAAACATATACAAACTAAATAGAATGTAATAAAACATTAACTTTAAGTGACAATATAGAGAATTAACATATGATGCAGACTTTTAAAGACTATATAAAAAGCTGCATATATCATGCATACATCTTCATGGATCTCTATATAACTCTATGAATATATGTAATATGTATATAACCATATAGATATAATTATATTCTATATCTTTCATATACAAAAAGAGAGCTGGGAAGGATACAGAGAGATAATCTGTGATAGAGTACAAGATAGGGAGAAACAAAGACAGAAAAAAGGATAGATTCAGAGAAGGAGACAGAGACAGAATGACAAAGAGATAAAGAGAGAGAGAGAGAGAGAGAGAGAGAGAAAGAAGAGAAGAGAAGAGAAGAGAGAGGGAAGGGGTGAGAGAGAGGGAGTAGAAAATCTTATAGCAAGAAACAAGACCAAAGACCATATCCTTATAGTAAGACTTTTATATACTTCATAGATACTAATTTGAATTAAGTTCCTAAAATAAGAATAGGACTTCAAAGTCTATTCAAAATTTTGGAATTTTGCTATTTTTCATTGATGTAATCAACAGGGAGCCAAGATGGCAGAGAGGACACACATTTCATTCTGACTTTCTCCTACTACCCTTACATTAATTATTGAATCCAGTCATTATCTCTGGATTGGCAGAATCCACGAATATTGGGAGTATAACAAAGTACCAGCAGAAGATAAGTTTGGACATCACCAAAAAAGGTCTGTTTCAATCAGGTAGGAAGGGAGGCGGGTCAAGCATAATCAGGCTGAGCACAGCACAATTAACTCCAATACTATATAAACTATTTGAAAAAATAGGGAACGAAGGACTCCTACCAAATTCCTTTTATGACACAGACATGGTACTGATACCTAAACCAAGTAGGACAAAAACAGAGAAAGAAAATTATAGACCAATCTCCCTAATGAATATTTGCAAAAAATCTTAAATAAAAAGTTAGCAAAGAGATTACAGAAAATCATCTCCTGGATAATATGCCATGACCAAATAGGATTTATACCATGAATGCAGGACTACATCAATATTAGGAAAACTGTTAGCATAATTGACTATATCAATAACCAAACTAACAAAAAAACATATGATTATCTCAACAGATGCAGAAAAAAACATTTGATAAAATCCAATATCTATTCCTATTAAAAACACTAGGGAGTATAGGAATAAATGGATTTTCCCTTAAAACAGCCAGTAGCATCATATGTAATTGAGATAAACTGGAACCATTTCCAATAAGATCAGGGGCAAAACAAGGTTGCTCACTATCACCATTACTTTTTTTTTTTTTTTCCTGAGGCAATTATGACTTGCCCAGGGTCACACAGCTAGAAGTGTTAAGTGTCTCAGGTCTGATTTGAACTCAGGTCCTCCTGACTTCAGGGCTGGTGCTCTATCCACTGCGCCTCCTAGTTGCCCCCACAATTACTATTCAATATTGTATTAGAAATGCTAGCTTTGGCAATAAGAGAAGAAAAAGAGATGAAAGGAATTAAAATATGTAATAAAAAAAACAAAACAATTTATCACTCTTTCCAGATGACATGATGGTACACTTAGAGAACATTAGAGAATTAACTAAAAAACTATTAGAAATAATCCACAACTTTAGCACAGTTGGACGATACAAAATAAATCCACATAAATCATCAGAACTTTTATACCTCACTAACAAAATCCAACATCAAGAGATACAAAGAGAAATTCCATTTAAAATAACTGTCGATAGTATAAAATTTTTGGGAATCTGTCTGCTAAGGGAAAATCGTAAACTATATGAACAAAACTACAAAACACTTTCCACACAGATAAAATCAGATCTAAACAGTTGGAAAAATATCAAGTGCTCTTAGATAGGTCAAGCAAGTATGATAAAGATGACAATATTATCTAAACTAATTAATGTATTTAGTGCTATACCAATCAAATTCCCAAGAAACTATTTTACTGACTTAGAAAAAATGGTAACAAAATTCATCTGGAAGAAAAAAAAGTCAAGAATTTCAAGGGAATTAATGAAAAAAAAAAAAAGTAAATGAAGGTGGCCTAGCTATACCTGATCTAAAATTATATTATAAAGCAGCAGTCATCAAAACTATTTGGTACTGGGTAAGAAATAGAGTAGTTGATCAATGGACTAGGTTAGGTTCATAGGACAAAATAGTAAATAACTGTAGCAATCTCCTATTTGACAAACCCAAAGATCCCAACTTTTTGGATAAGAATTCACTATTTGATAAAAGCTTCTGGGAAAATTGGAAACTAGTATGGCAGAAACTAGCCATTGACCCACACATAACACTATATGCCAACATAAAATCAAAATGGGTTAATGATCTAGATATAAAGAATGAAATTATAAATAAATTAGAAGAACATAGAATGATTTACCTCTCAGACCTGGGGAGGAGGAAGGAATTTGTGACCAAAAAAGAACTAGAACTCATAATTGAAAACCAAATAGATAATTTTGATTATATTAAGTTAAAAAGCTTTTGTACAAATAAAACCAATGCGGACAAGATTAGAATGGAAGCAATAAACTGGGAAAACATTTTTACATCTAAGGCTTCTGATAAAGGCCCCATTTCCAAAATATATAGAGAATTGACTTTAATTTATAAGAAATCAAGCCATTCTCCAATTGATAAATGGTCAAAGGATATGAACAGACAATTTTCAGATGAAGAAATTGAAACTATTTCTAGTTACATGAAAAGATGCTCCAAATCATTATTGATCAGAGAAATGCAAATTAAAACTACTGTGAGATACTACTACACACTTCTCCAATTGGCTAAGATGACAGGAAAAGATAATAATGAATGTTGGAGGGGATGTGGGAAAACTGGGATACTAATACATCGGTGCTGAAACTGTGAATGGATCCAACCATTCTGGAGAACCATTTGGAAGTATTCTCTAAAATGTATCAAACTGTGCATAACCTCTACCCCAGCAGTGTTTCTACTTCCCTTATATAGAAAAGAAATCTTAAAGGAGGGAAAAGGACACCTATGTAGAAAAAATGTTAGTGCCAGTCTTTTTTTGTAGTGGCAAGAAACTAGAAACTGCATGGGTGGAGAATGCCTGAATAAATTATGGTATAGGAATGTCATGTAGTATTATTGTTCTATAAGAAATGATCAACAGGATGATTTCAGAGAGGCCTAGAGAAACTTACATGAACTTATGCTTAGTGAAATTAGCATAATTACCAGGAGATCATTATACATGGCAACAAAAAGACTATACGATGATAAGTTCTGATGGACATGGCTGTCTTCTACAATGAGATGATTCAAACCAGTTCCAATTGTTAGTAATGAAGAGAGCCATCTACACCCAGAGAGAGGACCATGGGAATTGAGTGTAGACCACAACACAGCATTTTCACTCTTTCTGTTGTTGTTTGCTTGCATTTTGTTTTCTTTCTTAGTTTTTTTTTCTCTTATTGATCTTATTTTCCTTGTGCAACAAGCTAACTAAATCCAATACATATATTGGATTTAACATATATTTAACATATTTAACATGTACTGGACTACCTGTCATCTAGGGAAGGGAGTGAGGGGAAGGAGGGGAAAATTTGGAATAGAAGATTTTGCAAAGGTCAGTGTTGAAAAATTAACCATGCATATGTTTTGTAAATAAAAAGTTTTAATTTAAAAAAAGGGAAATTAAAAAAAAAAGAAGTAATCAACTCCTTGGATTTTCAATTCATCTGAAATTCTAAGAGATGTTTATTGTCTTCACTGGCAATTTTCACAACAATAAAGATATGAAAGCTGATTATATCCCACCCAAAGACAAAACTATTTAGGAGGAACAACCTCCACTACTCTGGAAAAACTGGATTTCCACATGGAATTATGTATTACAAAACTGAAATGAAGTTTAATGTAAACAGATATAAATTAAGTTTTTAATAACAAATTTGGTCTTTAATCAAGACATGCTCAAGAAAAGTCTAGGATTGGAGGTTTTTGAGACCAGTGGTTTTTAGCATTAGTGAATAAATAAAATTCATCAAGGAGTCAGCAGGAGAAAGCGAAATATGTATAAAATAAAAGTAAAAAAATTAAATCTTCAGTTACTATTGAAACAACTGTATATAGGAGCTGATATTTCTGTATTTCTTTAGTGTAGTGTGATTGTTTTTAGAGGAAGGTGGCATGAATAGGAAGAAAGATACAGCTGTGATTTGCTAGGCAAATCAAATAGGTACATATTTTAGAAGGCAAATGACCCCCAGAAAATGCTGGATCATGAGATATCTTATTAAGCAAAACAGATTTTCTGCAAGATTTTCACATTTGTATTTTTATCGCAGGAGGCTGAAAACAGATTGTAGAACCTGTTGCATGTTAATTCCCAGAAAGATGGTTAGTCATTTTTCAATTGAGTTCAACTGTTTGTGACTTTTTTGGTTTTCTTGGCAAAGATACCAGAGTGTTATACTATTTTATTTTCCACTTTATTTTATAGGTGAGAAACCTGAGGTAAACTGGATTAAGTGACTTGCCCATCTTCATACATATAATATCTGAGATCAGATTTGACCTCCTTTTATAGGCTTGTCATTCTGTACACTGAACACGAAGCTGCCCCCAAAATAGCTAGGGATTTTGCTATAGGTTAGTGTATATGCAGGATAGCTAGGTGTCCTAGCAGATAGGTCAATATGAAGTCTAAAAGATAAATCTTTCTAAATTCAAATCTGAGCCCTGGCAAGTCACTTAATCTTGTTTAATTAATTTCCTCATCTGTAAAATGAGCTAGAGAAAAGGAAATAGCAAACCAACTCAGTATCTTTGCCAAGAGAATTCTAAATTCAGTCATAAAAAGTCAGACATGATTCAAGAACAACAAAAGCTGATAAGTTGGAAATAGGGTACAAATTATTAATTAAGTCTTTAAGAGATAAGGCAAATCCAGTGAGACTGAATTGAAATAAGAAAAGCAAGAATTGTTTGTCTTTCCAATCTTCCCATATCCCCTTCCACTGCTCTCCACTCATCTACTGGACTTCTTCTCCAAGTGCTCCTTGTTTCTATGCACATCCACATATGACCTCGGCTACTACGGATCTATGGCACCTCTTTCCCCTTTCTCATTACAATTCATTGTTCAATACTGTGTCTATTTTCAAAGGGCCCAACTCTCAGTATCTTGGAAAGGATTATGTATTATCAAGGATATCTTATTTGTAGTAATGGTTGCTTGAAGAATACCATGAGCAGGGATATTAGTGTGGTAAGCATAATTACTAACTCCATTGCTATCTAAGTGAGACTATCTGAATGTTTACAATGTATTATCTCTTCCCAACAAAAACAGGTGATGGTATTTGAGTGATCAAAGTTTGATTGTGGAGAAGGCACTATAGTCTTCTGATTTCAAATTTGTCATTCTTTTGACTTTACAAAAGCTGTTGAAAAATAAATAATAGTTGAAGATAATACTGGGCTGAACTACACATAAAAATAACAATCTATAACTAACTACAGGAAGTAACAACATTTAGTATTCTTCAAGCAACCATTACCACAAATAAATGTATAATTAAAGTTTTCAAAGTGTTTAACATATTATGTTATTTGAATGCCTCAAAAACTTTGTCAGACGGGTCATATAGAATAATGTGTTCCCATTTTGCAGATGGAAAAACTGAGCTTAGAGAGTTTGTCTTTCTTTTCTGTCCATTGTTTGGTGCATAATAATTAATTAATGAAGGTTGTTGATAGCATCATTGCCTAGGTAATATAAACTATTAAGTATCAGAGATGGGTATTGGACCTAAATCTTCCTTACTTCAATTTTAATCCTTTATCCATTAAACACAATCCAATAGAAAGTTACCTTTCAATCCAAGAAGACAATCCCTAAGTGTAAGTTTTTGTTTTTGTTTTTGTTTTTGTTTTCCCCATGGTTTTAATTGCTAATATCTTTTTTCATCTAGTCTGGAAAATTGTAACAAAGCAGCCCAAATATATGTAACGTTTCATGAGAAAACTTCTATACACAAATGGGTTGCTACTGTTCTCCCCTCATTTCAAAAACCACAAAAAGTGCAATTTCTTGTACAGTGTTCTAGGCAAATGCATGGATAAGCCCCTGGAATAGTCTGACCCTTACTTTGTCTCTTTGTCATGTATTTCCATGTATCTTCTCCTTATGTGCTAATATCTTGAGATACCAAAGTAGGTCATGTACTCTGCCCATGTGTAGCATGAGGTTCATCAATTTCTAGTGGTACTGTGAGCCATTTCTTACCTCTTGCTTCTCTTTCCCACCTCCATCTGTTTTTCTTCCAGGGTACTACATTGGCCTGGCCAGAGCTGCATTATATATTTAAGTATACTCCCCAGCTAATCATTTAATACTCAATTAAATCAGCTGCAAGGAAGCTCTTCAAATTATGGTGAAATTTTCTTTCTCTTGTTAGAGAGGTAGTGGACAATAGATGGGGAATGTGGTATGCATTGGCAGTTATGACCGAGGTACTGCTTTCTGTTACTTATATTGTTGTTTTTTTCCCTCAAAGATGGTTCCAAGTGTTTTTTGTGTGTATATGTGTGTATAGTGATATAAAAAAGATCACCAACAAAAGATAAAACATTCTCTTCAAATTCTTGTACAATTACCCCTTTTTATTTCCAATCAACCTTAACCCTCCAGGGAAATTATATGAACTAATATTGAGATTGATATTTTCAGATCCATTATGGAAGTAGACTTTTTTATTTATCTGCTCTCATTGTGTTATTTCATTTACAAAGGTACTTGTTTCCTTCCATCATTTATTTCCTGCACTGAGGGGGGGGGAACTCAGAGGATGAGACTTTGCTTTCTCCTGGATAGTTTTGTTACATTAAAAGATGTTGCCAGTCAGTGCCCCTTCTCCACAGTCAAACTTTGATTGCTCAAATACCATCACCTATTTTTGTTGGGAAGAGATAATAGATTGTAAATATTCAGATAGTCTCACTTAGATAGCAATGGAGTTAATAGTTATGCTTATCACACTATTATCCCTAGACATGGTATACTTATTCATATAGAAGTTCTATGCAGTGAAAAAGAGAAACTGAAAAGCAGCATTTTCAATTGTGATCAGATGAATAGAATCAAATTCACTCTGAATCAGATCAGATTCAGGAATTAAATCTCAAGTTATTTTGCCTGCCTATTATAGAAATGAAGTAAATGCATATTTATGTACAGGGAAGATATATGTTGTGTTGTATTCTATTGTATTGTTCTGTATGAATGGTCTGCCAGCCTCAACATCACCAATACCAATCACAGATCAACAATGGTTGTGCATATAAGATTCCTATGAATAGTGTCATCTCTCCTCCACTTTCCCTTGTTCCCCCAATACTAGTTTTTTTTTTCCTTCCAGCCTGTTCTCAGTACACTCCTCCAAGAAAGTGACCTCCAAGGAATCTGGAGATGCATTTTAGTGACTGCTTCTGTAGATATTGTAACCACCACTTTCTGTGTAGCCACTTACCTATTAAAAATCAGGAAAAGAAAGTCCTTGACATTAAAATCCTGAAAATTATCAGCAACTGAAATGTATAGAGGGGAAAATATCTTCCCCATATTTAACCCAATGTTTTGCAATAATAAACAATAAATTTAAAATATTATTAATACTTTCATGTATCATTTAGGCTGTTCATAATATTCAAGCATCAGCAAGATTGCTTGATATTCAATGTTCAATAATCAGTAGGATTATTTTTAAATATTGTTACTTCCTATAGTTGTATAAAGATTGTTATTTTTTGTGTATTATATTCAACTATTATTTATTTTTCAACAGCTATTGTAAAGTCAAAAGAATGACAAATTTGAAATCAGAAGATTAGAGTCCTCATTCTGGAACTGCCACAATCTATTTGCATGATCATAGGCAAACCAAAAACTTCGCTGAAATTATATGTAACTATTTCTAAGCTACACATAATATCATATATACTTCCTACATTCTTAATTAATATTCTCTTTCCCCTTTCATCCCCTCCTTTTTCCATGTATTTAACTATCATCTCTTTGCAGATTTATATCTTTGCATATATCTATAAACAGAAATATAATATATACACCTATATACATATAGTTGCATGAATGTACATATAAGTTAATATGTTAACATTTTATGTTCATTTACATGCTCATCCATACTCTTCATATATTGTGTAATATGTAATCAGTGTGAGCTCCAATCCCATATTACTATTTGCATATTGGACATTTCAAACTAGATATTCTGGAGATATCTCAAACTTAACATGTCCAAAACTACACTGATTGGCTTTTACCAAAAATAAAAACAAAAGAACAACTTCCTCTTCTCCCAAAGTTTGCTATTTCTTTTGATGTCATCACTCTCATTCTTTGAGTTACTCAGTTTCATGGCCTTAAAAAAATGCTAGATTTTAAAATTTTCCTATTTTTATATATTGAATCAATTACCAAGTCTTGCCATTTCTATTTTCAAATCATCTCTTGCATTCCACCTCTTCTGTCTACTCACACAGACCCTTATCACTTCTCTTGTAGCTTATTACAACAGCCTCTGAATTTGTTTCTCTATGTCAAATCTCTTGTTGGCTCCTGTCTATCTTACAAATTGGTTCCAAAGTGATTTTCCTTAAGTGTAGATTTGACCTTCTTCTCCCCTTACCACTCAATCAACTCCAGTGGCTTCCTATTGTTTCTAGGATACAATATAAATTCTCTTTTCTTTAACTTTAACGATCTATACCAGCAAGCCCAGTGGAGAGTCTAACATTGGAAATTACCATTCCCTGACTTCAATTGTGATCCAATTAAATTTTCTTTCTCTCTGTTCCTCATCCACAATACTAGTTCTGGCTACTCCATATGCCTGGAAAGTATTCCTTTCTCACCTCTGTTAGAAAATAAATTCTTTGCAATGAGGAATTATCTCATTATATTTGCATATTAAGAGCCTATCACAGAGCTTAGCATATAGTGGGTACTTATGAAATACTTATGGATTTATGGACTAAATAGGATCAAAAGAAACAATTTGTTCAGACACTAAAGTGATGCATAAACACAACTATCCCTATAATCATTATTTCATGGATTATATTCTGAGACTGATTTACTCCCTTACTTTGGATTAGAGATCCAAAACTGGAAGGGACATTAGAGGGTATTAAATTCCCTTATTTTACAGACTAGGTAAGTGAGACTCAGATTATTGAAAGGTAATCTAAACCAATAAGTCTCAGAGATGGGAACTGAGCTCAGGACTTTTGCCCATCTTTTGCTCATATATCATATTTTATAAGTGTGATTGTTGCCTTTTGTTTTTGCATTTTGGTTAGTTTTACATATACCTGACTCCCCCATATCTGAAGTAACACATAATCTGAAGTAAATCCTCTTTTTAACAAATAAAAACAGTTAAGTAAAAACAGTCTTTATAGTGACAAAAGGAAGACTTGCAAGAACTGAGGCAAAGTGAAGGAAGAAAAGAAAGAATGGTATCAGTGGAGTCAGTATCAGCAAGAACATTTACAACATTATGTCCTTGTTATTTAGTTTCTCTGACTAGAAGAAGGAGGTATGTTTCATCATGTTTTTTAAATACTTTTTATAATTTTAAAAATAATTTTCATAATTATTTAGAGTTTGGCTGTCTTTTAATATTTTTATTTTCTATTCTCTTGTTAATACTTATCTTTATTTCAATCAGTTCATACAAGTCATCAGAATTTTCCCAGAAATTCTCATATTTCTCATTTCTTACAATACAACATTATTATATTCATAGACCACAATTTATTCTACTCTTGCCCAGATTATAGGTACACATTTTATTTACAATTTTTTTATTACCAGAAAGAGTGCTGCTCTGAATATTTTTGTATGTATTCTACATTTTTTTCTCTTCTTGAGGTAAATGTACAGTAACCAGATCCCTGAGTCCAAAGATATGATTAGTTGACCTTCTTTAGTGAAATATATAATTAGAGTCAATTAAATCACCCCTTATCTGGGTGGGTGGTATGATTTTAGAGTCTTCAGATATTTTCTAATGTCCTATTGTATTCTTGTGGAAAATCACGAACAATATGACAATCTTTTAATGTAAATTTTTAGTTCCTTTAACAATAATATTTTTAGTATCATTAATGACATTATGGATGAAAGGTTCCCTCTAACATATCACCAGGATCAATCTTTGACACTCTCATTAAATATATTTATTAGAAAAGTAAATATCATATTAAAATTCTTGAATATCTATTAGATATATCTATTAGAGGTATTGTGGAAGAATCTAAATGGAGATATGACAATAGTCTTCAAATAACATATGGGTTATCACATGAAAAAAAGTCTATATATTTTTCTGAGTTCAGAGATCAGATAAGTAAGTGTAGACCAATAAATAGAAATTATATGAAAGTAGATATTTTGGCTCAATATAAGATAGTTTTCAAATAATTAGAAAACACCAAAAATCAAAGAGACTAATGTGTGAAGGACCAAGTTTCCCATAATCAGAAGTATTTGAGCAAAGGTTGGAGAACAATTTTCTGAGATGTTGTAGGGGTCATTTTTGCACATTGATAGAATTTCCAATTTGGAAAGTAACTCAAAATACAGCCATTCCAAACTAAACCTGAATACAGACCATTCATTATCTATCTATTTGAAGACTCTTAGTAATAAGAAACTAGGAATATACTGGTAAATGTTTAATGGCTATCTTTCCACTTTTATGTTTAATCTACATTATTTACATTTCCTCCATCACTATCTTAAGTCTAGAAAGCAATAAAACAATAAAGCAAGTCTTGATTTCTGAGGTTAAAAATGCATCACATGAAAATTTTAAGATTAGATGAGATTATTTAAACTGGCTCTAGTATGCCACTGGACCCGCTGAACCTTCTGAAGCAATTCATTCCATTTTTACTTAATTCTAATTCTTAGCAGATTTTTCTTATATAATAGACTTTTGAAAACTTCTTGGATTTCTCTCTATCATGTAATTGATCACTCTTCATTTGTTGAATCTCCAAATTTGATGAATATGGCTTATAATATACCTTAATTGGATGAAAGGATGGATTATATGACTTCTAAATTCCCTTCTAAATACTTTAAGAAATGGCACAGAAAAGAAGGTACATACAAAAATCATAAATCAATAATTGTAAAAAAATCTTAGAGTTCATTTTGAGTCCAACTCCTTCTTTAGTCCAATTTTACAGATAAGGAAAGTGAAGTCCAGGAGGTTACACAGCTATATATGTTAGAAGAAGAATTTAAATCTAGAGCTCCCCAACTCTCAGTCTATCACTCTATCTACAATGCCAAGCTGCCTCTTATTAAAAGCTCAATGAATGAATGAATGAAAACAGAACTTTCAAAAAAACTTGAAAGGTAGAGAGGCAGGGCAAAAGAATTGAGTTCTTTCAGAAATATGCTGTTTGAACCTGATCAACTCATTTATATTCTTCCCAGAGCTTAAGTTTCAGTTACTTTTACATAAAATGATAAAAAATACCAACTATCTCATTATGATACAAGTATTTCCTAAGAGTTAAAGTAATATGTAAATTTGTTATTTCATCACTTTATGAAGTTTCCCAAGGTCAGAACACATATACACCAATCTATTATCTTTATCCTGCAGAATTATTGTAAGGCTCAAACACATATGCCAAGGACTTTGTAAATTTAAAAGTCTATAAAATATTAAATATTATTATTGCTGAAGGATGCAACAAAGGAAAACTCTTTTATGTCCACTACAAGAGGTCTATCATTTCAGTTTACAGTGTTGAACATACTGAAATTATTGACAAATAAATATATAGAGAAATATCTTATTCTCTTTCATCTAGGTGAGGTACAACTTAGGTAGCATACAACTCTTCATATTTCTGATGATAGAAATATAATAAAATGTAGCTGATATTAATACATATTTTGCAGTCAATATCTACATGGATCCATATGTATAGTTATTTATTATATTTAAAGTCTCTTCTTACTCTACAACAAGGATCTTGTTGGCTATTTGAAAATTGTCTTCTGTATAGTAGAACCAAAGATTCTCTTGATGTCATGGAAGAAAAGAAAATGCTCATTTACGAATCTCACTTTTGTATTTCTACTTCAAGCTTGGGAGCAATATGAAAAGGTAAGAAGTCACCATAGGGAAGATAGGGAAAAATTCTCTCTTATTCTTTTTTTTTTTTTTTTTTTTTTTTTTTGTCTGAGTAGTTCCTAGAAAGTCTGTCCCACCAATTGAAATCATAGTCAGATGGCATGAAAACTGAAATGCTTATGTTAATAATTGTTAAAATGACCTAATATGTCTTTATGTAAGGGAGTGGAACAACTGCAAGACTGTTAGTTACAGAACTGCTGAAATCTTAGGACCATTTGTACCCTTCCCGAATTTCTCCCTACCATGTCACAGACACCCTCTTTTTTGCAACTTTGAAGCCTTGTTTCTTTTATTGTAGGAAAAAACGTCACTTGGCAAATATAATGGCAGAGAGTGAGGCAGGATTTATGTATCTTCATTTCAAGTTGTTTTATTCATCTTAGAACTGGAACCCTAACAGATTTAAAGGAGTTTAAACAAGTGCCTGACTTACTGACAGGCAGTTGGTTACACAGTGAAAGGACATTATTTTGATTGTAGAAAAACCTCATTTT
Organism: Sminthopsis crassicaudata; assembly: GCF_048593235.1. Taxonomy (NCBI): domain Eukaryota; kingdom Metazoa; phylum Chordata; class Mammalia; order Dasyuromorphia; family Dasyuridae; genus Sminthopsis; species Sminthopsis crassicaudata. Next base: position 593,047,816 of record NC_133617.1, read on the forward strand.
AGTCCTATCGTATATCATTAAATTATGTAGGTTTTTCCCATAATAGATATTATTGCTAACATCTTCCTCTTATTGTAGATTTCAGAAATTTACTATCAATTGCGAATATAACTTAAGCACTTAACAATCATATTACATATATGAATGTATATATATATATATATATATATATATATATATATATATATATATATATATATATATATATATCACATTTCCTATGAACACACAAAGCAGAAAAGGTGTACCCAGCTATGGGAATAAGTAATAGAAAATAAAGACTAATTTCCAGGAGATTGGCTCAGACCTAACAAATGGCAATAATAGTCAAAAGTTATTATGTTAAAGGGCATTTGGTTTGTGAAATGAGTTGGTAGTCTCAGTTTCAATACTAACATTTAAATATATGTGAATCTCAAGTCCATTTTTACAATGTGTTAAGATTGTATCTTAAGCAGAATATATAAACATACATAATGCAAGCATGTACATGTACCCACAAATATTCATGATATAGAAAACCAGTCTCAGAGTCATGAAAATCTAGTTTAAGACTCAGATGCATATCAGCATGTGTTGTTGGGCAAGTCATTTAACTTCTGACAGCAACAGGCACCTCTTTGAGATGACCACTTGGAGAACTACTGATAACATTTCTGAGTACAAAGAATTTTCTTATTGAGGAGTTCTCTTTCCCAATAAATCTATCCCAATCCCAATCCATCCTATTCCAATAAAATCAAAGATCTGTTTAGAAAATAAATAAAAAAATAAACACACATGCATGAATAATTACAATTTATAAACACTTTAAATAATACATATATACACACAAATATATGTATATAGGTGTATGTGTATAGATAGCTAGATATGTGAGTTTCAATGTGTACATACAAATATTTATTTATCAAACCTAAATATTTGTACAAAAGTATCCCCAAAGCCTTCAAACTACAATAATAAAGCTTTTGAGCTTTTGAGATACTCTGTATAATTATATGTTAAGATTAGATTAAGTAAATTAAATACAAGACCTTAAAATATTATGTTATAAATATAGGATATACATGTATGTACATGTACATGCTACTCACATATATATGCATACTACAAATATATCATTTATACATATTTTTCACATGTATGGATATATCTCTATAGATATGTACGTATCTATACATATAGATATAAAACACATATACAGATAGATAGAGATAGATACTAGACAAGTAGATAAAGATAGAGAGGTCTAATGATGTGAAAGGCCCAAATACATTCTGGGGAATTTTTTCACCTATTTTCACCTATGAATGTTACCTATAGTAGGGACCTTATAGAATTGTTTTGAGAATCAAATGAAGTAATGCAGATAATTTAGAGAGATTTACAGACCTCTCATAATTTCAGCTACAAATATTATTATCATCATAGCCCATGTCCAGGATTCTCTGATACAGATCTGTGAATTTATTGATGGATGTATTCCTTCTAGGATACATACTACAGTCTATGCTTACCTTATTCCATGGAACTCTAAACCATGGCCTCCTATAGATACTTCATGGGAATACTCCAAAGTATACCTTTACCTAGGTATATTGACACTATGTGACTACTTAAGCAAGATGGAATGTTATTCTTTGCTTTAAATATGTATCCAATACATCTGCTGTCCCAGCATTCCTTCTCTGACCATCTTCTCTACCACTTCTTAAGTTAAGATTCTTACTGATAAAGTGATACAAGTCATTTATGCCCACTATGGATCTCTAGCAGTCAGTCAGCCAAACAAGTAACATTTATTAAATGTCTACTATGTGCCAAGCATTGCACACAATTCTGGATTAAATGACATATATTATTTTGATGATCTGTAAGTTTGATTCTTTAAGGATTGTGTGGTCATTTTGTGATGTTACCAGAACTATTTTGGTTCTGTGGAAATGGTGCTGTTTTAAAGATAGAAGATTGGGGTTCTTAAAAGCATGGCATAATGTCCCAAAGGCAATCTAGGCTTCTCTCTTATTCTTTAATTCTAGTTATACTATTTTTTTCTTTTGAAATATCTGTCCAAGAGATATATAATGATATAACAGCCTTCTAAGCTGTTGATTCAAATTTGTCTCTGTGTCTATCCATGTCTTTCTATCTCTGCCTTTCCTTATCTACCTCTTTTTCTCTATAGACAAGAGGCATTTTCATCCATGTTTGTTTTTTATGGAGAGGATTTGGTTAAACTCTTTAGATTGACCATGAATCTCACATCACAAACTCTATAGTGTTCTGAGGTTTGATGCAATCAATTCAGTTATTCATAAACGGGTACATCTAGAGAAATTCATTATTTATAGGTCATTCCAGCCACTTGGACTCTACATTGGATTCTTCTACAATAATGCTTTTAGTTATCTGAGGGTCATCAATATTATCTATACAGTTGCATCTTTCCTGGAATCTTTCAGGAGTATATAAATACACATACACGCATAGGCATGGATATATGCATATGTAAATGTGGGTGTTATTCTTTAAAAAGTTTTGTAGATATGGGAAAATAGGTGTTGGATTCAGAGTTAATGATATTTTCCCAGTCACTATTTTAACAATAACAAACTATATTTTAATAGTAACAATAAACTATAATTTTTCCAAATATTTTCTATTTCTCTATTTTCCTTTTTTTTAGACATCTTGAAATTTGGTCACTCAGTATCTGCAAAAGTATATCGTTTTATTCTTAGCACAGACCTCTTCTATGTTTACTTGATTGACTCCAACTGCTCTACCTATCTTTTCTTTCTTTATGTATTTGGACTTATTCATACAGCACAACCCAGATCTTTCTTGCTCCAACTCCAATATCCTACCTCTAGACCTTTTCTCTTCTTTATATATTGTTCTTCCATTTTATCCTTAAATATTTTCATGGTGTTCCTAGAAAACCTGGGGAATAAATCATGTTGAGTAGTCAAATAATAAAACAAAAAGAAAGAAAAAAGTGGGAAAGAAAAAAAAATGTTCCTTAAGACATCATCATTTTAGTGCATACGCTTTGATCCAGCAGTTTCTCTACTGGGCCTCTATCTCAAAGAGATCACAAAGGAGGAAAAGGGACCCACATGTGCAAAATGTTTGTAACAGCTCTTTTTTGTAGTGGCAAGAAACTGAAAACTGAGTAGATGTCCATGAGTTAGAGAACGGCTGAATAAGCTATTGTATATGAATGTTGTGGAATATTATTGTTCTATAAGAAATGATCAGCAAGATGATTGTAGAGAGGCCTAGAGAGACTTCCATGAACTGATGCTAAATTAAATGAGCAAAACTAGGACATCTTTATACAAGGCAACAACAATTATTTGATGATCAATTATGATAGACATGGATCTTTCCAACAAGGAGATGATTCAGGCCAGTTCCAATTATCTTGTGAAATAGAGATCCATTTGCCCTCAGAGAGGGGACTGTGGGGACTGAGTGGATCACAACATAGTATTTTCACTCTTTTTGTTGTTAAATTACATTTTGTTTTCTCATTTTACTTTCATTTTTGATCTGATTTTTCTTGTATAGAGTGGTAATTGTGGAAATATGTATATAAGAATTGCACATGTTTAACATATATTGGATTATTTGCCATGTAGGGGAGGTAATGAGTTGAAGGGAGGGGAAATGTTTGGAACACAAGGTTTTATGTTGAAAATTATCTATGCATATGTTTTGAAAATAAAAAGCTTTAATAATTAAAAAAAAGACATGATTGTTTTCAAATGATGAGAAAAGGACAGTAGGAAGGCAAGGAAGGAAAGTTTTGAAAGCTAAATTCAGGTTGATGACATTATAGATTTTAAAAGAAAAGCCAGCTATATATACCTGAGACTTGCTGTTTCATGTACATTTCTCTTTTTCTATTCTATGCACACAAAATTGCTTGTGTTTTTGTTATTAAATATCAGAATAAAAATTAAAATATTTTAGAAAAGGAAATGAATATATGAGATCTCTCAATCTAATGTGACCATCTCTCTTGAATTTGCCTAATACTCAAAACTTAGAGATAATTTTTTTATTGGAGTGGCTCATACATTTCTTTCCTGAGTCAATGAAAATGACCTCTCACAGTCTTCACACTGCCTGTCACACCTTCTAATGATCTAGCCACTTTTTTCAAGCTGAAGTCATAAAAGTTGAAAGATTTGAGTACTATATGTATGTTCTTGAGGAAGTGGTGCTTACTATATAGTACGTCTAAGTTTAATAAATGTTGTAGTGTTAAATTGAATTATAGCATGAATTCAGTATTATAATTTTTTGGTCTCATCTTATGTTATGGGAGTGAACCTGTGGGTCATCGATTTTTTTTTTTTAATTTATAAAGGAAAGCTATTGCAATTTAAATTCTAGATTCTTATGGAGACATGCCAGTCTGAGGTTTTCCCTCCTATCACCCTATGGTATAGTACTGAGTCAGGAAAGTAATTAGTTTCAAAGTCATGATTTACCTTCTTAAAAAGAAGCATAACCATATAAATATGTCACCGCGGGATCATTAGAGTGAATGGTCAGAACATATGTGTCTTTATGTTTGTGTCTATGTATAAATGTATTTACACATATTTATACACATGCATGAATACAGATGGAGATAAGTGTGTATGAAAATTTTGCATGTATATATGATAACTGTATAATAATCAGCCAAATGTTTTTAAGCATCTATGAAGTATGAGAGATTGTGCTTTGTATTAACTTACTTTTAGGGCTACATGACAAAGTGGGGCTTACTCATTCAGCTTGATGAACTTATAGAGTAAGAAGTTTGGATTAGGGTTTCTGTTAGCACTTCCATGAAGAAAATGTAGACATCCTCCAGAGGCCCCCAGTTAAGAGGATACAAATGGCAATTCTCACTTAGGTCTCAGGAAAAAAAAAAAAAAAAAAAAAAGGTTTTCCACAAGATGAATCGGTTGTCTCAGACTCTTGACAGGAGATATCTATAAGTTATAATTAGAGATGTTTTTCCCCAATATAAAAACTATGGATGGGAGGATAAGGAGCTAAAGAGGAGCTGATCTTTTAGAGTAGACCCCAACTTCAGATCAGACATAATCCAATCAGGTCCTTAATTTGGGAAAGCACTAGACCATGAATTTCATCAATAAGAAATCTCATTACAAGAAGTGATCTTTTGGGGATAGATATAATCGAATGAGTAGAAAAGCTTATTTTTCTGCTATGATATGCTTAAACATGGTATAAATTATTGAAGAGCTCAAAGCAATCAGAATGGTTATATTTAAGAACTTAAAGGACCTTGGCTATAAACAGAAATATCAGAAAGGAAATTTTTGGTACTGTTCAATTTTTTCATAAAATTATGTTTTAACTTCCTGTCATTTCAGAACCAAAAGTCATTATGAAAAAATAGCATAGTTCTTATGACAAATACCTGAACATGTTTAATAACTATGGATCTCTTTGATTTTGGCACCACAATATTTGTATTATAGACAGAATTTGCTAATGGCCTTTCTTTTCCTATTTTTCAAGCAGTTTATGTAATTTTGGAATTAATTTTTAAAAGTGTTCATTAGGATAAACTTATAAGTGCATAAATTTTTGTTTGTTTTTTTGTTTTGGTGGGAGGGAGTAGCTAGATGGCAAAGTGGATAGAGTAACAGATCTGGAGTCGGGAAGACCTAAGTTCAAATCTGTCCTCAGATATTAACTAGGCTTACTGATGTTGGGCAAGTCACCTAAGCCTATTTGTCTCAATTTCCTTATCTGTAAAAAAGAACTGGAGAAGGAAATAGCAAGACATATCTAGTTTCTTTGCCAAGAAAACCCTAAATGGGATCATGAAAAGTCAGCTATGATCATGAAGAATCAGACATGACTGAAATGGCTGAACAACAATGTAACTAATGAAAATCCCAGAAAACAAAGTTTCTGAATAATTAATAATCAGTTTATTAATTCGACTAACTAATCATTAAATTGAAGGTCAGTGACTTCTCTTGGTAACCAGACACCTAATAGAGATACTGAATGCATTGTTGTTGTTGTTGTTGTTGTTGTTGTTGTTGTTGTTGTTGTTGTTGTTTAAGGGAACGTTCCTGATAGGAGAAATCAACCATGATTAATAAACATTTAAACAAGGAGGTGAGCTAAAAGTTTTCAGTTCATCCTGCTAAGAACATAGCTTGATCATGAGACTCAGCCACCTCCAAAAATATGGACTGGGAAATCTATCTTCAGTTAACCTATTCTGGTTGGTTTTCTCCTTCATGAGCTGGATTACTCTAAACTCCAGTGGAGTTCAAGTTCATGACCTCATTGTTTTGGGGAAATATTTTACTTAAATTAGATTCTGTTTGCATTCATAAAAAAGTAATATCTCCTAGCTGGATGTCATTCTTTCCAAGATTGAGAAGTATGTTCCTTGAAGAGAAGAGAATCTTATCTATCAACCATGTCCTTCAAAGACTGGATAACTTGCAGGAGCTAGGACCTAAATAAAGAATCAAAGAGTAAAAGTAACTGGATCCTAATTTACTAATTGGTTATAAATATAATATAAGATAATGATTTCTTTCAAGAAGCTATTTTATGATTTGTTCTATTTATTTTCTAAGAGTGTTTTGAATTCTCTGTTTCTTGCTCTTTTAATCTAGAAATGTCATATTTTTGTAAGTACCACAAATTGAATTAGATAATCTTAATCTTATAAATTTCCATGCAATTCCAAAACAGTTTTAAATAAATTCTTTTATTTTTCTTCATTGGTTGTGAATTCTCCATATTTTAAAACTAGATTCTTGGTTTTCTTTATATATATATATATATATATATATATATATATATATATATATATATATATATATATATATATATATATATATAGATAGATAGATAGATAGATAGATAGATATAGATATATATAGATATAGATATATCTATATATAGTTAGCTAGCCATTTGTTTTTTTACAATTTGTAGAAAGCTACAGATAGTGGGAGAACTCTAGTAAGGTATAAGACCCTTCAGCCCAGAAGGAATCTGCTAACAATGTCTAGTTCTGTTCCCCACCTCCCCTTAGAGCGTCTCACCCTTCCTGAGGAGTCAAGGGGTGCATGACCACCAGTGTTCTACTTGAAGCAAGGGATACTTACAGTAAAGATGCATTTACATATCAATAGTAAGGTGCTTATAGTTAGCACTTGCACAGTGTGCTGTGGAGCTGTAATGGTATTATAGTTGGCACATGCTCAGTGTGCTGAAGTGATATAACTCTACTAAGGTATTTGGGAGCTGAGATGACTTGAAATAAATGGACTCTGTCTTTGACAATTCTCATAGGTCTCCAGCCTCATCATTCCTCCACTAGGTCCAAGGACACTTGGGCTGCTCGCAAGATTCTCCAAAGAATTGCCATTTACTCTTAAAGGTGTATGTCTTCAGTTTTATTTCATCTTCCATCCTAGTTCAACTGTGGACTATTACAATTGCCTCCTTAGTAATAATTCACTTCAAGTTTCTTTTTATATAAAATCATCCTGTATACTGAAGTTAGACTAATCAATCAGTCAATCAACAAGTATCTATTAAGCATTCATTACAAAAATGTTTGAAACACAATAACATCAAATCCTAAGGAATTCTATATAATATTCATAAAATTTATTCTGTATAATATGGAAGAAAGAGCATTGGAATTGGAGAGGAGGGTGATTTGGTTTTAAACAAGTCATTTAACATCTCTGAATTTCAATTATCTTATCTGTAAAATACTTGTAATATTTATCTGTACTTCTTTGGATTTTTGTAAGTATCAAATGAGATGATTGAATATAAATTAATTTGCAAGCAGTATAAAGCTTTATAAAAGTCTATTTTTTTGTTTTACATGGTATATTTAATAATTTGAAGAACCTATCACAGTCATTTAAAAGATATCTATACATTGACAAAAATATCTGCAAAGTATGTACATAATTTCCTTATTATTTAAATTTCTTTCCAGTATCAAAATCTTATCCATAAAAGTTTCAGATATAACAAAATAGGTTTTTAATTTCAAGTAAAACTTTCAGTTAAGGTTATGGAGATACATCTCATTCACAATTCACAAAAATGCATAGAGAAAAGATATTCTTAGAATATACTTGGAAAATCAGCCTTATCATGTGTGCCTTGCAATGCTCATAAATGGATTTTATAAACTTCTAAATTTATTGTAAAGTATGTGATTTTGATATTATCTCTATTTTTTAAAAAAACCCTGCACATTCCCCAAATTAAACAGAGGTACATCTTTTTTTCTCAAGATTATCATTTTAGAGTTAGCTCTTTAGGGCTAGAAAAATGCTCCCTAAATAGACAAGAATGTCTTATGTCCAAGATTCAGAAGAAATTTAAAGTCAAGCCCAGTATACCTATGGAATATGAAAGAATTTCACACATTTCAGTATATTTTAGCTTATTCAAGAGGCATTTAAGTGATCACTCCTGATTTTATGATGCTGCCATTTAACCATTCAGACATGAAAGCCCATGATTTAAAAAATAAGTTTCTTTTTACATCTCAGGCTCAATCTGTAATTTCCAACCATTGTTCCTAATTCTTCTCTCTAGATAAAAGCAGAAAAACATGAATTCTTCTTTCACCTGACAACCCTTTAAATATTGGATCACAATTATCATGGACCTTATAAGTATTCCACTTTGATGTTCATGAAATCTGAAATGCTACAGGATACAGAACAGGACATTAGATTGCAAACTCAATAAATGTTTCCCCTGGTGTGATGCTTACATATCATTTATCTTTTCTGTCCTTTGGGGGAAGTTATAATGAATTTAGAGTAATTATAAATTTATTGTATATTAATTATATAATTGATTCTTCAGGTCAACAAAGGAGAAGATACACTCCTTTTGATCTGGAAAAAAATATTTTTTTATTTTTATTTATGTATTCAGGGTAACCACAGGTTTGGCTTCAACAAAGATTTAGGACCTTATTACCAAATTCTTACCATAAGCTCAATATGCACATATTTTGTAATGTAATCAGTAGCCTTTACTCTGTAAAAATCATTTTCTTGCTTTACTAGGCTGCTGACTCCTTCAGGAAGTATGGCTTACCCACTGAGTACATAAATCTCAATAAATGCTTTTACTTGATTCAGAAACTGCCTTGATCCCATATTCTTTCAGAAAATATCATGAATCACTTGCTCAAACCCCAACAATCATTGAACTAAAAAACTCTCTTCAAAGCTACCAACGATCTCTTCACTGGTAAATGCAACTAATTTTTCTTAATTTCCATACTTTCTGTCCTCTCTGTAACCTTTAATACTGTTGGACACTCTCTTTTCTTTGAAATTTGTTTCTTTCATAATCCATAATTTCATCCAAGAAAAACACAATAATGAGACAACATACCAAAACCTATGGGATGAAGTTAAAGCAGTTCTTAAGGAAAATGTTATATTTCTAAATAGCTATGTAAGTAAAATAGAGAAAGAGATCAATGAATTAGGCAGGCAACTAAAAAAGCTAGAAAAAGAACAAATTAAAAGGCTACAATTAAATCCCAAATTAGAAATTTTGAAACTCAAAGGAGAGATTAATAAAACAGAAACTATGAAAACAATTGAACTAATAAAACTAAGAGTTGGTTTTGTGAAAAAAAAAAAAAAAAAACTAACAAAATAGATAAACCATTTGTTAATTTCATCAGAAAAGGAAAGGAAAAAAAAAAAAAAAAAAACAAATCACCAGCATCCAAAATGAAAGGGGTGAACTTACTAATGAAAAAGGAATTAAAGCAATAATTAGGAGCTATTTTGCCGGGGGCCGAGCCAAGATGGCAGAGAAGATACATGATAATTTCTAAGTTCTCTTTTACCTTCAATATCAACTATTTAATTCAGCCTCAAAAATAATGCTGGACTGGTAAAAATCAGGAAGATTAGAAACACAACAACTTAGCAGCTGAAGAGAATCTGGAACTTCATCAGAAAAGGTCTGTAACGAAGGGTGGGGGGGGGGGAAAGACTAGCACAGACAGTGATAGACTAAAGGCCAGCTTACTGTGCCTATCGAGCTTGGGAGGCCTCTGGGGTTAGAAAAGCTAATGAGACAGAGGATTCTGGCATAGGCTGATAGCTCTATTCTGCTTGAAAAACAGCAAACTAGCAGGCAAATCAAGCCACTTAAAAAAAAAAAAAACTGTCTATAACTACCCCAAACTGCAAGTGAGTCAGCACAAATCACAGCACGCCTTTTGTTGTCCTGGGCTTTTCCTTGGGGCAATTAAGAACCTGCAGGGCAGTGGGGGGAACACAGTCTGGGACAGCCTTTAATGTCACAGTGCGGGGCTCGGCCTGAGGCAGTGGAACTTCCACAGAAGCAAAACTCCCAAAACAGTGACTGTGCTTCCCTGGGGCAGAGACACTTCTGGTCTGGGCATTGGGCTATTTGCCAGTCAGCTGCTAATATCCAAGGCCCCATGGGGGAAAGTGGGGGGGGGCGCTTTGGCCTGGAGTTCTGATGCTTTCACTATTCAGTCTCTAGCCTTAGAGTAGTTGCTAGGCTACACAGTGGGGGCTCTGCACTGGGCACACCCACAGCCTGGCTCTGAATCACTTCCAGTGAGGGGGGGGAAACTCTCTCCCAGAGTACCCTTGTACCTTTCCAGCCTGTTCACAAGACAGTTAACTTCCATATCTCTGTTCTGAGGAGGAAACTGGTAACCCCTTACTCAGAAAGCAGACCCCACAGGTTTTTTAAAATGAGTAAGAAATTGAAGAGAACGATTGACAGATTCTATATAGAAAAAGAGCATATTTCTAAATCTGAGGAGGCTAACAGCAGTCTCTAGATAATATCCTGAAGGGAAATGTTACCTGGCCCCCATCACAAAACTCTATCCTAGAAGAAACGATTAAAGACCTGAAAAGAGAGTTAGAAGATAAATGGGCAAAGGAAAGAGAAGCTATGCTAGAGAGTAACAACATCCTAAAATTTGAATTGGAAAAGATAAAGAATTCAGAGGAAATGCAGGGAAAATTTGTGAATTGGAAAAGGTTAAAAAAAATCACATGAAAGTAGGATTTGTGAATTGGAAAAGATAAAGATTTCCCAAGAAAGTAAGATTTGTGAATTAGAAAAAAATAAATAAATAATTCCAAAAAAAACAAAAACAAAAAACTCAATTGGACATATACAAAAAGAACTAAAAAATGTGAATGAAGAAAATAACTCATTAAAAATCAGGAATGAACAAATAGAAATGAATGATTCATTGAGACACCAAGAATCAGTCAAGCAAAATCAAAAAAAACTAAAAGCTGAAGAATAACGTCAAATATTTACTGGGAAAATCTATAGACCTGGAAAGTAGGAGAGAGAATTTGAGGATCATTGGACTTCCTGAAAATTATGATGAAAAAAAGAGCCTAGATTCTATTTTACAGGAAATCATCAAAGAGAACTGTCCGGAGATAATAGAAACAGAAGGGAAAATAGGCATTGAAAGAATTCATGGAACACCTTCTGAAAAAGACCCTAAAAGAACAACAACAACAAAACAAAACAAAACAAAACAAAACAAAACAAAACAAAACAAAACAAAACAAAACAAAACAAAACAAAACAAAACAAAAAACAAAAAACTCCATGGAATATTGTGACTAAGCTGCAGAACTAAAAACTCCATGGAATATTGTGACTAAGCTGCAGAACTATCAGACTAAGGAAAAAAATATTGCAAGCAGCCAGGAAAAAACAATTCAAATATCAAGGTGCCACAAAAAGGGTCACTCATGATCTGGCTGAATCCACATTAAAGGAACAAAGGGCCTGGAATCTGATATTCTGAAAGGCAAAAGAACTTGGAATGCAGCCAAGAATAAACTACCCAGGTAAGTTTAGCATTTTATTCCATGGAAGAAGATGGACATTTAATGAAACAGAGGAATTCCATTTGTTTCTAAGAAAAAAACCAGAACTAAACAAAAAATTTGATCTCCAACCACAAGACTCAAGAGAAGCAGAAAAAGGTAAAAGGAACTCTTGAGAACTCTATTTCTGTTGTGGATATACAGAAAGTCCACATGTATAATTTGATTTTACTGATATAACATAAAAAAGGGAAGTAGAAAAGGAAAGGGGTAGTATCAGAAAATTGGAAAAGTGGAGATAAAAAGAGGGAAACTATATCCCAGGAACAGGCAAATAAAATTTACCATATCTGAAGTAATTTAGAGATGGGGAAGAACATTGTGTGCATCTTACTCTCATCAGAGTAGGCTCAAAGAGTTAATAATTGACAGCAAAACTATAATAGTGGGAAATCTCAACCTTGCACTCTCAGAACTAAATAAATCAAGCCACAAAACAAATAAGAAAGAAATTAAGAAGGTAAATAGAGCATTAGAAAAATTAGTTGTGAGAGATCTTTACAGAAAATTGAATGGTGATAGAAAGGTGTATACTTTCTTCTCAGCAGTTCATGGATCCTATACAAAAATTGACCATATATTAGGATATAAATATCTCAAAATTAAATGCAGGAAGGCAGAAATAATAAATGCCTTCTTCTCAGACCACAATGCAATAAAAAACCACATTCAATAAGAAGTTAGGGGTAAATAGACCAAAAGGTAATTGGAAACTGAATAATCTCATCTTAAAGAATGACTGGGTGAAACAGCAAATTAGAGAAACAATAATTTCACCCAAGATAATGACAATAATGAGACATCATACCAAAATCTGTGGGATGCAGCTAAAGAGGCAATGAGGGGAAATTTTATATCTTTAGAGGCTTATTTGAAAAAAATAGAGAAAGAGAAGATTAATGAATTGGGCCTGCAACTTAAAAAGCTAGAAAAAGACCAAATTAAAAATCCCCACCAAATACTAAACTTGAAATTGAAAATCAAAAGGAGAAATCAAATCAATAATATTGAAAGTAAAAAAAAAAAACTATTGAATTAATAAATAAAACTAAGAGATGGTTTTATGAAAAAGCCAATAAAATAGATAAACCTTTGGTAAATCTGATCAGAAAAAGGAAAGAGGAAAATCAAATTGTTAGTCTAAAAAATGAAAAGGAGGATCTTTCCACCAATAAAGAGGAAATTAGAGCAATAATAAGGAGTTACTTTGCCCAACTTTATGCCAATAAATTTGATTACCTAAGTGAAATGGATGACTACCTCCAAAAATATAGGCTTCCTAGATTAACAGAGGAGGAAGTAAATTGCTTAAGTAGTCCCATTTCAGAAAAAGAAATAGAACAAGCTATTAATCAACTCCCCAAGAAAAAATCCCCAAGACCATATAGATTTACATGTGAATTCTACCAAATATTTAAAAAACAATTAGCCCCAATGTTATATAAATTATTTGACAAAATAGGGGATGGAGTTCTACCAAACTCCTTTTATGACACACACATGGTACTGAAACCTAAACTGAGCAAGTCAAAAATGGAGAAAGAAAACTATAGACCAATCTCTTTAATGAATATTGATGCTAAAATCTTAAATAAGATATTAACAAAAAGACTTCAGAAAATTATCCCCAGGATAATACAATATGATCAAGTAGGATTTATGCCAGGAATGCAGGGCTGGTTTAATATTAGGAAACTATTAGTATAATTGACTATATTAATAATCAAATGAACAAAAACCATATGATCATCTCAATAGATGCATAAAAAGCATTTGATAAAATACAACATCCATTCCTACTAAAAACACTTGAGAGTATAGGAATAAATGGACTATTCCTTAAAATAATAAGGAGCATATATTTAAAACCATCAGTAAGCATCATGTGTAATGGAGATAAACTGGAACCTTTCCTAGTAAGAGCAGGAGTTAAACAAGGTTGCCCACTATCACCATTACTATTCATATTGTACTAGAAACACTAGCCTTGGCAATAAGAGCCGAGAAAGAGATTCAAGGAATTAGAGTAGGAAATGAGGAAATCAAACTATTACTCTTTGCAGATGACATGATGGTATACTTAGATAACCCCAGAGATTCTAATAAAAAGTTAGTAGAAATAATTCACAACATTAGCAAAGTTGCTGGTTACAAAATAAATCCACATAAGTCTTCAGCATTTTTACACATCACCAACAAAATGCAACAGCAAGAGATACAAAGAGAAATTCCATTCAAAACAACTGTCAAGAGTACAAAATATTTGGGAATCCATCTACCAAAGAGAAGTCAGGACTTATATGAGCAAAATTACAAAACACTTGCCACAAAAATAAAGTTAGATTTAAATAATTTGGAAAGACATTAAGTGCTCTTAGATAGGCCGAGTGAATATAATCAAGATGACAATACTCCCTAAACTAATCTATTTATTTAGTGCTATACCAGTCAGACTCCCAAAAAACTATTTTAATGACCTAGAAAAAAATAACAACAAAATTCATATGGAAGAACAAAAGGTCGAGAATTTCAAGGGAATTAATGAAAAAAAAAAATAGATGAAGGTGGCCTAGCTGTACCTGATCTAAAACTATGTTATAAAGCAGCAGTCAGCAAAACCATTTGGTATTGGCTAAGAAATAGACCAGTCGATCAGTGGAACAGATTAGGTACATAGGACAAAAATAGGGTACAACTATAGCAATCTAGTGTTTGATAAACCCAAAGATACCAACATTAGGGATAAAAATTCATTATTTGAAAAAAAAACTGTTGGGAAAACTGGAAATTAGTATGACAGAAATTAGATATAGACCCACACTTAATACCATATACCAAGATAAGATCAAAATGGGTCCATGATTTAGGCATAAAGAATGAGACCAATTAATAGATTAGAGGAACTTAGGATAGTTTACCTCTCAGATTTGTGGAGGAGGAAGGAATTTATGACCAAAGTACAACTAGAGATCATTATTGATCGCAAAATAGAAGATTTTGATTACATCAAATGAAAAAGCTTTTGCACAAACAAAACTAATGCAAACAAGATTAGAATGGAAGTAACAAATTGGGAAAATGTTTTTATAGTTAAAGATTCTGATAAAGGTCTCATTTCCAAATTATATAGAGAACTGACTCTAATTTATAAGAAATCAAACCATTCTCCAATTGATAAATGGTCAAAGGATATGAACAGACAATTTTCAGATGATGAAATTGAAACTATATCCACTCACTTAGTAATCCTAACAGATTCACAAGTGAATTTTACCAAATATTGAAAGAACAATTAATTCCAGCACTTCATAAACTTTTTGGAAAAATAGGTAAAGAAGAAGTACTGCCAAATTCCTTCTATGACACAAATGTGGCACTTATACCTAAACCAGGAAAGGCCAAAGCAGACAAAGAAAACTATAGACTAATCTCCCTAAAAAAATCACCATAGATGTAGAAAAAACTTTTGAGAAAATACAGCACCTTTTTCTATTAAAAATAATACACAACATAGGGATAAAAGGAGATTTCCTTAAAATAATAAGCAGCATATCTAAAACCTACAGCCAACATTATTTGTAATGTAGAGAAGCAAAATATATTCCCAATAAGATCAGGGGTGAAGCAAGATTACCATTGTCACCACTATTGTTCATCAATGTAGTAGAAATGTTGGTTTTAGCAATAAGAAAAGAAAAAAAAGGAATTATAATAGGAAATGAGGAAATAAAACTATCACTCTTTGCAGATGATATGATGATGTACTTAGAAAATCCTAGAAAATTATTCTATAGCTTTTTACCTACTAGAAACAATTCACAGCTTTAGCAAAGTTGCAGGATATATAATAAACCCACCTAAATAATCATCAGCATTTCTATATATTGATGACAAAGCCCATCAGCAAGACATAGAAAGATAAATTCTTTTTAAAATTACTGTTAGCTAAAAAAATACTTGGGTGTCTACCTGCCAAGACAAATCCAAGAACTAGATGAGCACAATTACAAACTTGCACAAATAAATAATCACAGAAATAAAATCAAATTTAAACAACTAGAAAAATAGCAACTGTTCATGGCTATGTCCATGGCCATATTAACTGATATGATAAAAATGGCAATTCTGCCTAAATCAATAGAACTAGAAAAAATAATAAAATTCACCTGGAAGAACAAAAGTTCAAGAATATCAAGGAAATTAATGAAAAAATGCAAAAGATGGTGGCTTAGCAACACCAAACCTAAAACAATTTTATAAAGCAGCAGTCATCAAAACTATTTGATACTGGCTAAGAAATAGAGTAGTAGATTAGTGGAATAGATTACATACACATGACAAAATAATTAGGCTCATAGAAATTAGTATTTGATAAACCTCCAAACTCCAGGCCTCTTCTATGTCAGATAATTCATTATATTCTACCTTTCCCTTTTACTTTCTCATACACATATTGCATACATGCACTGCGAAGGTCCAGGCTAGCTCCTCTGAAAGGCTCAGAATCAGTCCTTGTCAGGATAAGCAAAAGTCCTTGCCCCACATTGGGCACCCATATGTGAAGGTCCAGATTTGTAAAGATCCGGTAGTCTCTAAGTTGTCCTTGGGGATTACTGTCTCAACTCAATTCCAGACTCAACTAACTGCTTGCCTTCCTGCCTTCCTCTTTTATCCTAGCAGAGATTGTAGTGAGAACTTAACGGGGCTTGTGAGAAAATACTTCAGCCAATGAACTTGCTCCTATAATATCCTGACTGTGGCTTCGTGATATTTGAATTGTTCCATTTTGGTTGCTTGCCATCTTTTCTCTTTGATATGGGAGCTCTCAATTTTGGAGATATCATTTTATCTGCTGGTTCTAAGATATCACAGATATCTAAGATATCACAGCAGTTTTCTTGACAATTTCTTGAAAGATGATGTCTTCCATCTTACATTTATGAGTTTGAGTTTGTTTTTAATAGAAGGGTAGAACCTTGTAATTGTTTTTATTAAACTATGATTATATTTGGCTCACCATTCAAGCCTGCCAAGTCCTTTTTGTCCCCAGATGCTTGTTATCCAATATTTTAATTATTCTTTTTTGTCTCATATCAGAGTAAATTTCCAAACTAAATGATTTTTAAAATGTTGAACAAGAAAAGGTTAAGAACAAATATCTGTGCTACTTTCTTAGTCAACTTCATCTAAAATGACATTCCTGACTATTCTTTGGTTCTAGTATTTTGATCAGTTCTAAATCAGTCCAAAACCATCAAAACAAATATCCCCATATTCTCCTCAGGATCATGACATGAGTGCTTTTTTAAATTCAAATTCCAGTGAAATATATAAAAAAATCACTATATATATATATGTATATATATGTATATATATACATATATATATAGTGATTTTTTGATCAGCTAATTTAGTTGCTCTCTCAAAAATGAAAATGACATTAATATGGCATGATTAATTTCTTTTAAATTTTATTGATTATCATTATCATCTATAGTTTATTGAATTCTAGCCATTTTTATGGCATGTAGAAACAGATTTGTTTAATCCAGGGAAATGTATTTTTTCTGTCATATGATAGAATAATTTTGAGGAGAAAACTTATTTTCCTTTTTTCTTCATTTTGTAAAAATGAGAATCATGAATTTTATTCCCATTTCATAATATCTCCATTCAAAGGCAATAAGCTGAAATAAATATGTTCAAAGATAGCAATAGAAAGAGAGGATCTCTCATAGGGAATATAGGTTTGAAGTTTCATTGGAGAGATTGTCTTCTAAGTAAATTGATTTCATGTCTTGATTTCATCATTGTCTTGTCTCATAGTGCTATTGAAAATCTGTTCTACCTCTCTTTATTTTCTAGGTGCCTTGAAGACTACTGAATTTTATCTGTCTAGACTTTGGAAAAATCCTTCACTTTAATATGTGTAATCTTGACTTAAGCAAAAAAAAAAAAAAATTCATAGAGGTATGCAATCTGTCCCCATACTAATAAGCAGATTTTTATGCCCCAAATGACTGTCTTTTGGCATAATTGCTAGTATATTAACTATAATATCTTTCCAGATCTCAAAGTTCTAACAATTAAGAAAAGGAATTTTGCCAAGAACATGGCATATGTTCTTGAAAATCTCTTTCTAGGGGAAGGTAGATGGTGAAGTGGATAGAGCACCAGCCCTGAAGTAAGGAGGATCTGAGTTCAAATATGACCTTTGACAGTTAACACTTCTTGGCTATGTAACCCTGAGCAAGTCACTTAATCCCAATTGTCTCAGCAAAACAAAAGAAAAAAGAAAATCTCTTAATAAAGTAGAATTTCCTTTTAAAAATAAATTTATTTAAACATTTGTTGGTGGGGCGGAGCCAAGATGGCGGAGAAGAAACACACGACTCAGTGAACGTCCTCACTCCCTCACAACCAATTAGATAAATTAAGTCTCAAAATTAGCTCAGGACTGATAGAATCCACAAGGACTGGAAGCACGACTTATCAGCTGAAGAGAATCTGGAGTTTCAACAGGAAAGGTCAGTTCTCAGGGGAGGAATAAGAAAGACCAGCACAGACGGTGGGGTAGGGGCACACTGCGCCCATTGCGCTGGGAAGGGCTCTGGGATCAGAGAAGCCACTGAGGTAAAGGAATCTGGCACAGGCTGTTAGCTCTTCTCTGCTAATTATTTAGCAGTTCAGAAGAGAAAGCCAAAATATTTTAAAACTCAGATTAGATTTTCCCCGATCCTGGGGGGTGACTCAGCAGAGAATCGGCACCAGGGGGTGTGGCCTCAGCTACCACCTGAGAATAGTTAAGAGACTGACAAGTGGATGGATACGGCCCAAGGCAACACACACTGCCTAGCTTAGCTGGAGGGAGTGGAACTCAGCTCCAGGAAGTCCCAGAGAAGCGGAACCTTTGAACTAGGGACCGCGGTTTCTGGCAGACACTTCCAGTTTGAGCGCAGGGGCTTCTCACGTCACCTGCTGCAGACATCCACTCCCCACCCGGACACATAGGCTGGGCTTCCTGCAGTCTTCACTATTCTACGCCCTCGAAGCACAGTAGTGCTAATCACCTCTGAGGCACTTCCAGGGAGGGGGTGGGGAACTCTCTCCCAGAGCTCTCTCTTAGCGCAGGCGCAGGGGCCGCTGCATCCATCCAGTCTGGGAGGAAGCTGGTAAAGAAGTAAATAATTTCCTACCCCAGGGACAGACCCCAAAACATTTTTTAAGTATGAGCAAAAAAGCTAGAAAAACTATAGATTCCTTCTATACAGAGAAAGAGCGGGTATCCAACCCCGAGGAAGTTAACAGCAAAGATTCAGAAGATAACAACCTAAAGGGGAACGATTCCTGCCCCCCATCACATAACTCTCTCCTAGAAGAAGCTCTTAAAAAATTGAGGGAGATCGAAGAAAAATGGGGAAAAGAAAGGGAAGTTATGATAGAGAATAACAACGTCCTGAAATTGGAGTTGGAAAAAATAAAGAATTCACAGGAGATGCAGGGAAACAAAATTAGTGAATTAGAAAAGGTTAAAAAAACACAGGAAAGTAGGATTTCTGAATTGGAAAAGATAAAAAAGTCTCAAGAAAATAGAATTTCTGAAGACTTCCGGCTAAGATGGCGGCGTGGAGGCAGACAGCTGCTTGAGCTCCTCGCTTTCTCTCAGAACTTACTTCATGACAAGCCTCTGACTTAATGCTTGACCCAGAAAGAAATCCACAAATTATCACCAAGAGAAGACATCCTTGAAAGTCGCCAGAAAAGGTCTGTGTTTGTTCGGGGGAGGGTCAATCAGACTGGGCGCAGACTGAGGGCAGACAGCCAGAGCAAGACAGGCAGCTCACACAGCTCAGACCGGAGGGGGAGGGGTGTGATCTCTGCAGTTTCTGCGAAAGGGCTTTTGCCCCAGTGTGGATGCTCCGTCTTGGCAGCAAGCCAGGAGCCACGGAGAGGGTGTAAACACCGGAGGTGAAGATTAAAACCCCAGAAAGCCAGCGTCTCTCAGAGCCCGGCCACCCCCAACCTCCACCTGGACTGACTCGGTGCGTTCTCAGAGCCTCAGAGTGCAGACTCAGTACAGTCATTGCTGTTCTGTTAGTGGCTCTCTGCTGCCCTATCCCCAGTCTGTAGAGGAAGCCCATTAATAACATCCAGCCCTATACCCCGCAAAACAGACCAATTACTTCTCTTGTCAGTTTGTTTTCTTTGATTCTGACAAAATGAATAAAAAATTCAAAAGGGCTCTAACCATTGACAGCTTTTGTGTGGAGAGGGAGCAGACTTCAAATGCTGAGGAGACTAGGAACAGAATGTCCCCAGATGTATCCCCTGGGAGGGATATAAGCTGCTCCTCAATACAAAAGAAGCTCATAGAGGAAATCAAAAAGGCTCTCACAAGAGAGCTGGAAGAGAAATGGGAAAAGGAAAGGGAAGCTTGGCAAGAGAGCCTGGAGAAGTCATCCCATGCATTCAAAGACAGAATGGATAAAGAAATCAAATCATTGAGAAACAAGATTAGTGAGCTGGAAAAGGTAAACAACTCCAAGGAAAACAGGATTAGTGAGCTGGAAAAAGAAATCAGCTCTCTAAAAAATAAAATGGATAAAATGGAAAAAAATTCCATAGAAGATAAAAACTCAATTGGACAATTACAAAGAGATATAAAAAAAGTGAGTGAAGAAAATACATCATTGAAAATTAGACTGGAACAAGTAGAAATGAATGACTCAAGGAGAAACCAAGAGGGAGTCAAGCAAAACCAGAGAAATGAAACAATTGAAAAGACTGTCAAGTACCTTACCAGAAAGACAACAGACCTGGAAAACAGATCCAGGAGAGACAATTTGAGAATAATCGGACTCCCTGAAAAATGGGAGGAAAAAAAGAGCTTGGACACCATTTTCGAGGAAATTATCAAAGAGAACTGCCCAGACGTTTTGGAAACAGAGGGTAAAATAGACATTGAGAAAATTCATCCATCACCTACTGAAAGGGACCCTAAAATCAAAACGCCAAGAAATATAGTGGCCAAGTTCAAGAACCATCAGACAAAGGAAAAGATATTGGAAGCTGCTAGAAAAAAACAATTCAGATATGGAGGATCCACAATAAGGATAACACAGGATCTAGCAGCGTCCACATTAAAAGAACGCAGGGCCTGGAACATGATATTCCGAAAGGCTAAGCAACTTGGTATGCAGCCAAGAATAACTTACCCAGCAAGAATGAGCATCGTTTTCCAGGGAAGAAGATGGACATTTAACGAAATAAATGAATTCCATCTATTTTTGATGAAAAAACCAGACCTACATAAGAGGTTTGATCTTCAAATACAGAACTCAAGAGACTTCTAAAAAAGGTAAAAAGAAATCTTGAGAACTATACTTCTGTCAAAAAAATATGTAAAGAACATATGTACAATTTGTCTTAGAAAATAGAGGTGGAAAGGAGATTATATCATAAAAAAATACAAAGTGGTGGTACTACATCTCATGAAGAGGCAAAGGTAACCTATTATATCTGAGAGAAAGAAAGGAGGGAGATGAACATAGCGTGTATCAATAGACATATTCGATTTATGGTGAAACTTCTTCCACTTCATTGAAAAGTGAAAGGGAAGGAGTAAGCTAAGGGGAAGGGAATACAGTAATTTCGAGGAAAAGGGGTAAAAGAAGGGGAGGATCTTTAAGGTGGGGGAGGGATCCTAAAAAGGGAGGGCTGTAAAAAGCAAGTGGTGTTTACCAGTTTAATACTGGATAGGAGGGTAAAAGGGAAGGAAAGGGGAAAAGCATAAGCAGGGGTTAATAGGATGGCAAGCAATATAGAATTAGTCCTTCTAACCATAAATGTGAATGGGGCAAACTGCCTCATAAAGAGGAAGCAGTTAGCAGACTGGATTAAAAGTCAGAATCCTACTATATGTTGTTTACAGGAAACACACCTGAAACAGGATGAGACATTCAAACTAAAAGTAAAAGGGTGGAGCAGAATCTATTATGCTTCAGGCAAAACCAAAAAAGCAGGAGTAGCCATCCTCATCTCAGATCAAGCAAAAACAAAAATTGATCTAATTAAAAGAGATAAGGAAGGGCATTATATCCTGCTAAAGGGAAGCATCAATAGTGAAGCAGTATCAATATTAAACATGTATGCACCAAGTGGTGCAGCATCTAAATTCTTAAAAGAGAAATTAAGAGAGCTGCAAGAGGAAATAGATAGCAAAACTATAATAGCGGGAGATCTCAACCTTGCACTCTCAGAATTAGATAAATCAAACCACAAAATAAATAAGAAAGAAGTCAAAGAGGTAAATAGAATACTAGAAAAGTTTGATATGATAGATCTTTGGCGAAAGCTAAATGGAGACAGAAAGGAATATACTTTCTTCTCAGCAGTTCATGGAACCTATACAAAAATTGATCATATACTAGGGCATAAAAACCTCAAAATCAAATGCAGTAAGGCAGAAATAGTAAATGCATCCTTTTCAGACCATAATGCAATCAAAATAACATTTAATAAAAAGCCAGGGGAAAATAGACCAAAAAATAATTGGAAACTAAATAATCTTATACTAAAGAATGATTGGGTAAAACAGCAAATCATAGACATAATTAATAACTTCACCCAAGAAAATGACAATAATGAGACATCATACCAAAATGTGTGGGATACAGCCAAGGCAGTAATTAGGGGAAGTTTTATATCTCTACAGGCCTACCTGCATAAAATAGAGAAAGAGAGGGCCAACGAATTGGGTTTACAACTAAAATTGCTAGAAAAGGAACAAATTAAAAACCCCCAGACAAACACAAAACTTGAAATTCAAAAAATAAAAGGTGAGATTAATAAAATTGAAAGTAAAAAAACTATTGAATTAATTAATAAAACTAAGAGTTGGTTTTATGAAAAAACCAACAAAATAGACAAACCCTTAGTAAACCTGATTAAAAAAAGGAAAGAGAAAAAGCAAATTGATAGTCTTGAAAATGAAAAGGGTGAACTCACCACTAATGAAGAGGAAATTAGAACAATAGTTAGGAGCTACTTTGCTCAACTTTATGCCGATAAATTCGATAACTTAAATGAAATGGAAGAATACCTTCAAAAATATAGCTTGCCCAGATTAACAGAGGAAGAAGTAAGTAGTTTAAATAGTCCCATCTCAGAAAAAGAAATAGACCAAGCTATTAACCAACTTCCTAAGAAAAAGTCCCCAGGACCAGATGGATTTACAGGTGAATTCTACCAAACATTTAAAGAACAACTAACTCCAATGCTATGTAAACTATTTGAAAAAATAGGGATTGAAGGAGTCCTACCAAATTCCTTCTATGACACAGACATGGTACTGATACCTAAACCAGGTAGATCGAAAACTGAGAAAGAAAACTATAGACCAATTTCCTTAATGAATATTGATGCTAAAATCTTAAATAAGATATTAGCAAATAGACTTCAGAAAATCATCCCCAGGATAATACACTATGACCAAGTGGGATTTATACCAGGAATGCAGGGATGGTTTAATATTAGGAAAACTATTAGTATAATTGACCATATTAATAATCAAATTAATAAAAACCATATGATCATCTCAATAGATGCAGAAAAGGCATTTGATAAAATCCAACATCCATTCCTACTAAAAACGCTTGAGAGTATAGGAATAAATGGACTATTCCTTAAAATAATAAGGAGCATATATTTAAAACCCTCAGTAAACATCATATGTAATGGTGATAAACTAGAACCTTTCCCTGTAAGATCAGGAGTGAAACAAGGTTGCCCACTATCACCATTACTATTCAATATAGTACTAGAAACTCTAGCCTTGGCAATAAGAGCCGAGAAAGAGATCCAAGGAATTAGAGTAGGAAATGAAGAAATCAAATTGTCACTTTTCGCAGATGACATGATGGTATACTTAGAGAACCCCAAAGACTCTGCTAAAAAGCTATTAGAAATAATTCAGAATTTTAGCAAAGTCGCAGGATACAAAATAAATCCACATAAATCCTCAGGATTTTTATACATTACCAACACAATCCAACAGCAAGAGATACAAAGAGAAATTCCATTCAAAATAACAGTCGATAGTATCAAATATTTGGGAATATATCTACCAAAGGAGAGTCAGGAATTATATGAGCAAAATTACAAAACACTTGCCACAAAAATAAAGTCAGATTTAAATAATTGGAAAGACATTCAATGTTCTTGGATAGGCCGAGCGAATATAATAAAGATGACAATACTCCCCAAACTAATCTATTTATTTAGTGCTATACCAATCAGACTCCCAAGAAACTATTTTAATGACCTAGAAAAAATAACAACAAAATTCATATGGAAGAATAAAAGGTCGAGAATTGCAAGGGAACTAATGAAAAAAAAGTCAGAGGAAGGTGGTCTAAGTGTACCTGATTTAAAGCTATATTATAAAGCAACAGTCACCAAAACCATTTGGTATTGGCTAAGAAATAGACTAGTTGATCAGTGGCATAGGTTAGGTTCACAGGACAAGATAGTGAATAAAAATAGCAATCTAATCTTTGACAAACCCAAAGATCCCCAATTTTGGGATAAGAATTCATTATTTGACAAAAACTGCTGGGAAAACTGGAAATTAGTATGGCAGAAACTAGGCATGGACCCACATTTAACACCACATACTAAGATTAGATCAAAATAGGTCCAAGATTTAGGCATAAAGAACGAAATCATAAATAAATTGGAGGAACATGGGATGGTTTACCTCTCAGACTTGTGGAGGAGGAAGGAGTTTGTGTCCAAGGGAGAACTAGAGACCATTATTGATCACAAAATAGAACATTTTGATTACACCAAATTAAAAAGTTTCTGCACAAACAAAACTAATGCAAACAAGATTAGAAGGGAAGTAACAAATTGGGAAAACATTTTTACAGTTAAAGGTTCTGATAAAGGCCTCATCTCCAAAATATACAGAGAATTGACTTTAATTTATAAGAAATCAAGCCATTCTCCAATTGATAAATGGTCAAAGGATATGAACAGACAATTTTCAGATGATGAAATTAAAACTATTTCCACTCATATGAAAGAGTGTTCCAAATCACTATTGATCAGAGAAATGCAAATTAAGACAACTCTGAGGTATCATTACACACCTGTCAGATTGGCTAAAATGACAGGAACAAATAACGATGAATGTTGGAGGGGCTGTGGGAAAACTGGGACACTGATGCATTGTTGGTGGAGTTGTGAAAGAATCCAACCATTCTGGAGAGCAATCTGGAATTATGCCCAAAAAGTTATCAAAATGTGCATACCCTTTGACCCAGCCATACTACTACTGGGCTTATACCCCAAGGAACTACTAGAGAAGGGAAAGGGTCCTGTATGTGCCAAAATGTTTGTGGCAGCCCTTTTCATAGTGGCTAGAAGCTGGAAGATGAATGGATGTCCATCAATTGGAGAATGGTTGGGTAAACTATGGTATATGAATGTTATGGAATATTACTGTTCTATAAGAAATGACCAACAGGAGAAATACAGAGAGGCTTGGAGAGACTTACATCAACTGATGCTGAGTGAAACGAGCAGAACCAGAAGATCATTATACACTTCAACAATGATACTGTACGAGGATGTATGCTGATGGAAGTGGATTTCTTCAACATAGAGAAGAGCTAATCCAATTCCAATTGATTAATGATGGACAGAACCAGCTACATCCAGAAAAGGACTGGGAAATGAATGTAAACTGTTATTTTTACCTTCTGAATCCAATTCTTCCTGTGCAACAAAAAATTCGGTTCTACACACATATATTGTATCTAAATTATACTGTAATATATTTAACATATATAAGACTGCTTGCCATCAGGGGGAGGGGGTTGGGGGAGGAAGGGAAAAAATCTGAATAGAAGTAAGTGCAAGGGATAATGTTGTAAAAAATTACCCATGCATATGTACTGTCAAAAAATGTTATAATTATAAAATAAAATAAAAAATTAAAAAAAATTAAAAAAAAAAAAAAAAAAGATTCTTGACCTAAAAAAAAAAAAAAAAAAAAAAAAAAAAAAAAAAAAAGAAAATAGAATTTCTGAATTGGAAAAAGAAAATAATTCTCAAAAAAAAAAAATTAGGGAAATGGAAAAAAATTCAATAGAGCAAAATAATTCATTTAAAAACGAAATTGGGCACTTACAAAAAGAACTAAAAACTGTGAAAGAAGAAAATAACTCCTTAAAAGTCAGGATGGAACAAATAGAAATGAATGATTCACAGAGAACCCAAGAATCAGTCAAACAAAACAAAAAAAAATGAGAAGCTGGAGAACAACGTCAAATACTTACTGGGAAAATCTATAGACCTGGAAAATAGATCTAGGAGAGATAATCTGCGGATTATTGGACTTCCAGAAAACTATGACCAAAAAAAGAGCCTAGATTCTATTTTACAGGAAATTATCAAAGAGAACTGTCCAGAGATAATAGAAACAGAAGGGAAAGTAGATGTGGAAAGAATTCATCGAACTCCTTCTGAAATAGACCCTAAAAAAAGAACACCACGGAATATTGTGGCTAAGTGCAGAATTACCACACAAAGGAGAAAATCCTGCAAGCAGCTAGAAAAAAACAATTTAAATACCAAGGTGCCACAATAAGGGTCACCCAAGATCTGGCTGCCTCCACATTAAAAGATAGAAGGGCCTGGAACCTGATATTCCGTAAGGCAAAAGATCAAGGACTGCAACCAAGAATGAACTACCCAGCTAAGTTTAGCATCTTTTTCCATGGAAGAAGATGGTCATTCAATGAAACAGAGGAATTCTATATGTTTCTAAGAAAAAAACCAGACTTAAACAAAAACTTTGATCTACATCCACAAGACTGAAGAGAAACAGAAAAAGGTACACAGAACCCTTGAGAACTGTAACTCTGTTGTGGGTATATAAAAAATACTCAAGGATAATTTGATTTTACTGATATAAAAGAAAAAAGGGGGGTGTAGTAAAGGGAAGGAGGTCGGTTCAGAAAAAGGGGAAGGAGTGATAAAAAGAGGGAAACTACATCCCAGGAAGAGACATAGAAAATACACCATATCTGAGGGAACTTAGTGAGGGGGAGAATCATTGTGTGAATCTTACTCTCATCAGAAGAGGCTCAAAGAGTAAATAATTAACATATTTGTTTTTCAGAGAATTTTCTCTCACCTCATTAAAAGGGGGGAGAGGAAAAGGGAAAAGGAAAAGGAGAATAAGTGAAGGGACTTGGAGGGAGGAGGGAGGGATACTAAAAAAAAAAAAAAAAAGAGGGAGGGTTGCGCGTCACAAGGGGGGGTCTGTAAATTAAATATCGGGGAGGGGGATCAGGGGGGTCAAGGGAAAAAAGCATAATCTGGGGATAATACGATGGCAGGAAATACAGAATTAGTAATTTTAACTGTAAATGTAAATGGGATGAACGATCCCATCAAACGGAGACGGATAGTAGATTGGATCAAAAAGCAGAACCCTACAATATGTTGCCTACAGGAAACACACTTAAAGCAGGGAGATACATACAGAGTAAAGGTAAAAGGTTGGAACAGAGCCTATTATGCTTCAGGTAAAGCCAAAAAAGCAGGGGTAGCTATCCTTATCTCAGATCAAGCAAAAGCAGAAGTAGATCTCGTTAAAAAAGATAAGGAAGGAAACTATATCCTGCTGAAAGGTAGCATAAATAATGAAGCCATATCAATACTAAACATATATGCACCAAGTGGTATAGCATCTAACTTTCTAAAGGAAAAGTTAAGAGAACTGCAAGAAGAAATAGACAGTAAAACTATAATAGTGGGAGATCTCAACCTTGCACTCTCAGATTTAGACAAATCAAACCACAAAACAAACAAGAAAGAAATTAAAAAAGTAAATAGAACATTAGAAAAACTAGGTAGGATAGACCTTTGGAGAAAACTGAATGGCAATAGGAAGGAATATACTTTCCTCTCAGCAGTTCATGGATCCTATACAAAAATTGACCATATACTAGGACATAAAGATCTCAAAATTAAATGTAGGAAGGCAGAAATAATAAATGCCTTCTTCTCAGATCACAATGCAATAAAAGCTACATTCAGTAAAAAGTTAGGGGTAAATAGACCAAAAAGTAATTGGAAACTGAATAATCTCATCTTAAAGAATGACTGGGTGAAAGAGCAAATTATAGAAACAATTAACAATTTCACCCAAGATAATGATAATGATGAGACATCATATCAAAATCTTTGGGATGCAGCTAAAGCGGTAATAAGGGGAAATTTTGTATCTTTAGAGGCTTATTTGAAGAAAATTGAGAAAGAGAAGATTAACGAATTGGGCTTACAACTTAAAAGGCTAGAAAAAGACCAAATTATAAACCCCCAACCAAAAATTAAACTCGAAATACAAAAATTAAAAGGAGAAATCAATAAAATTGAAAGTAAAAAAACTATTGAATTAATAAATAAAACCAAGAGTTGGTTTTATGAAAAAGCCAATAAAATAGATAAACCTTTGGTAAATTTGATCAAAAAAAAGAAAGAGGAAAATCAAATTGATATTCTTACAAATGAAAAGGGGGATCTTTCCACCAATGAAGAGGAAATTAGAGAAATAATAAGGAGTTACTTTGCCCAACTTTATGCCAATAAATTTGATAACTTAAGTGAAATGGATGACTTCCTCCAAAAATATAGGCTCCCTAGATTAACAGAGGAGGAGATAAATTGCTTAAATAGTCCCATTTCAGAAAAAGAAATAGAACAAGCTATTAATCAACTCCCCAGGAAAAAATCCCCAGGGCCAGATGGATTCACATGTGAATTCTACCAAACATTTAAAGAACAATTAGCCCCAATGTTATATAAATTATTTGAAAAAATAGGGGATGAAGGAGTCCTACCAAATTCCTTTTATGACACAGACATGGTACTGATACCTAAACCTGGTAGATCGAAAACTGAGAAAGAAAATTATAGACCAATCTCCTTAATGAATATTGATGCTAAAATCTTAAATAAGATATTAGCAAAAAGACTTCAGAAAATCATCTCCAAGATAATACACTATGATCAAGTAGGATTTATTCCAGGAATGCAGGGCTGGTTTAATATTAGGAAAACTATTAATATAATTGACCATATTAATAATCAAATTAATAAGAACCATATGATCATCTCAATAGATGCAGAAAAAGCATTTGACAAAATCCAACATCCATTCCTACTAAAAACTCTTGAGAGTATAGGAATAAATGGATTATTCCTTAGAATAATCAGGAGTATATATTTAAGACCATCAGTAAGCATAATATGCAATAGAAATAAACTGCAACCTTTCCCAGTAAGATCAGGAGTGAAACAAGGTTGCCCACTATCACCATTACTATTCAATATAGTACTAGAAACGCTAGCCTCGGCAATAAGAGCCGAGAAAGAGATTCAAAGTGGCAGGATACAAAATAAATCCACATAAAGCCTCGGCATTTTTATATATCACTAACAAAATGCAACAGCAAGAGATACAAAGAGAAATTCCATTCCAAACAAATGTTGAGAGTATAAAATATTTGGGAATCCATCTACCAAAGAAAAGTCAGGAATTATATGAGAAAAATTACAAAACACTTGCCA
The DNA here is from genome assembly GCF_048593235.1 of Sminthopsis crassicaudata. Lineage (NCBI taxonomy): Eukaryota > Metazoa > Chordata > Mammalia > Dasyuromorphia > Dasyuridae > Sminthopsis > Sminthopsis crassicaudata. The sequence goes on from NC_133617.1 coordinate 593,077,434, forward strand.
CAAAAATAAAATCAGATTTAAATAATTGGAAAGACATTCAGTGCTCTTGGATAGGCCGAGCGAATATAATAAAGATGACAATACTCCCCAAACTAATCTATTTATTTAGTGCTATACCAATCAGACTCCCAAGAAACTATTTTAATGACCTAGAAAAAATAACAACAAAATTCATATGGAAGAATAAAAGGTCAAGAATTGCAAGGGAACTAATGAAAAAAAACTCAGAGGAAGGTGGTCTAAGTGTACCTGATCTAAAGCTATATTATATAGCAGCAGTCACCAAAACCATTTGGTATTGGCTAAGAAATAGACCTGTAGATCAGTGGAACAGATTAGATACAAAGGACAAAAAAGGGTACATCTATAGCAATCTAATCTTTGGCAAACCCAAAGATTCCAACATTAGGGATAAAAATTCATTATTCGGAAAAAACGATTGGGAAAAATGGAAATTAGTATGGCAGAAATTAGATATGGATCCACACTTAACACCATATACCAAGATAAGATCAAAATGGGTCCATGATTTAGGCATAAAGAGGGAGATAATAAATAGATTAGAGGAAGAGAGGATAATCTACCTCTCAGACTTGTGGAGGAGGAAGGAATTTATGACCAGAGGAGAACTAGAGATCATTATTGATCACAAAATAGAAGATTTTGATTACATCAAACTAAAAAGTTTCTGTACAAATAATACTAATGCAAACAAGATTAGAAGGGAAGTAACAAATTGGGAAAATATTTTTAAAAACAAAGGTTCTGACAAAGGTCTCATTTCCAAAATATATAGAGAACTGACCATAATTTATAAGAAACCGAACCATTCTCCAATTGATAAATGGTCAAAGGATATGAACAGACAATTCTCAGAGGAAGAAATTGAAACTATATCCACTCACATGAAAGAGTGTTCCAAATCACTACTGATCAGAGAAATGCAAATTAAGACCACTCTGAGATACCACTACACACCTGTCAGATTGGCTAAGATGACAGGAACAAATAATGACAAATGTTGGAGGGGATGTGGGGAAATTGGGACACTAATACATTGCTGGTGGAGTTGTGAAAGAATCCAGCCATTCTGGAGAGCAATCTGGAATTATGCCCAAAAAGTTATCAAACTGTGCATACCCTTTGACCCAGCAGCGCTACTACTGGGATTATATCCCAAAGAAATACTAAAGAGCGGAAAGAGACATATATGTGCCAAAATGTTTGTGGCAGCTCTTTTTGTTGTAGCTAGAAACTGGAAGATGAATGGATGTCCATCAGTTGGAGAATGGTTGGGTAAATTGTGGTATATGAAAGTTATGGAATATTATTGCTCGGTAAGAAATGACCAGCAGGAGGAATACAGAGAGGGTTGGAGAGACTTAAATCAACTGATGCTGAGTGAAATGAGCAGAACCAGAAGATCACTGTATACTTCAACAACAATACTGTATGAGGATGTATTCTGATGGAAGTGGAAATCTTCAACATAAAGAAGATCCAACTCACTTCCAGTTGATCAATGATGGACAGAGGTAGATACACCCAGAGAAGAAACACTGGGAGGGGAATGTAAATTGTTAGCACTAATATCTGTCTGCCCAGGTTACATGTACCTTCGGATTCTAATGTTTATTGTGCAACAAGAAAATGATATTCACACACATGTATTGTACTTAGACTATATTGTAACACATGTAAAATGTATGGTATTGCCTGTCGTCGGGTGGAGGGAATAGAGGGAGGGGGGGTAATTTGGAAAAAATGAATACAAGGGATAATATTATAATATATATATATATATAATAAACATTTGTTGGTTTTAGTCTTCATCTTTTATTTTTTTTCTCCCAGCTTTGTCATTTATTAAAAAAAAAAAGATAATGTCACAGTCACAATTACAGACCTGTTAGCAGGAAAACATTCTGTATGTGAGCCACGATCATAGATTGTTGATAATTCTGCCATTTCAAAAACCTATCCACGAGGCTCTATTGTGTCTTTTTTTTTCCCTCTCCTCAAATGCCCGGGCTTTCCTTTTTTTTAAATTTTTTTTATTTTTTTTCATTTAATTTTTATTTAATTTTATAATTATAATTTTTTGACAGTACATATGCATGGGTAATTTTTTACAACATTATCCCTTGCACTTAGTTCTATTCAGATTTTTTCCCTTCCTCCCCCAACCCCCTCCCCCAGATGGCAGGCAGTCTTATACATGTTAAATATATTACAGTATATTCTAGATACAATATATATGTGTAGAAGCGAATTTCTTGTTGTACAGGAAGAATTGGATTCAGAAGGTAAAAATAATAGTTTACACTCATTTCCCAGTGTTCCTTTTCTGGATGTAGCTGATTCTGTCCATCATTAATCAATTGGAATTGGATTAGCTCTTCTCTATGTTGAAGATATCCACTTCCATCAGCATACATCCTCGTACAGTATCATTGTTGAAGTGTATAATGATCTTCTGGTTCTGCTCGTTTCACTTAGCATCAGTTGATGTAAGTCTCTCCAAGCCTCTCTGTATTTCTCCTGTTGGTCATTTCTTACAGAACAATAATATTCCATAACATTCATATACCATAATTTACCCAACCATTCTCCAATTGATGGACATCCATTCATCTTCCAGCTTCTAGCCACTATGAAAAGGGCTGCCACAAACATTTTGGCACATACAGGTCCCTTTCCCTTCTTTAGTATTTCCTTGGGATATAAGCCCAGTAGTAGTATGGCTGGGTCTAAGGGTATGCACATTTTGATAATAGTCTTCATCATTTATATTTTTTCCAGATTAATTGTACTTAAACTAATAAGATACATATCATTGTTCATTTCATAGTAGATAAAAATGATTTAACTTGTAAATTTGGGGTTTCACTGGTCTTTTGTAAACAATGTTATTATCTTTGAAAAAAATGATTAAGGGGGAAAGGAAAGCAAAAATAAAACATAAACGAAACTTATAAGACAGAAAAATTTATATGTAATTCATGTAATATTGTGGTCAATGGTTGTGGCAAAGGTAAAATTTTATCTTTTTGTAATTATTGTGGAGATAATGCTCCCAAATGTTAGATTCTCATTGTTACAATGATATAAAAACCTAAACAAAATAAAACTAAAAAATGTAAAATTGTGGAAAAATTAAACATTTTTTAAATATTAAAAAAAACCTAAAAAATGTAAACAAAATTGTAGAAAAAAATTTAATTAAAAAAGTACAAAATCTTTAAAATAGGTCTCTTTATACTTTTTTTTTCCTTTTTTCTTCTTTCCTACACCAAATCAAAGCTTTCTTTTCTTATAGAATTTTTAAATCAAATAAATTTCATACTTATTTTAAAAGTATAGTCATTTTAGGTAATCTCTTCCCCAAGTCTCACTTAATTGAATTATCTTGTAATAGAATAAAGAAGGTTAAAAATGACAGACATTGTTATGATATAGTAATTCTTTATTATGAACTTTATTATCTTTATTATGAACTTCTCCCCTTCCAGTTTTTTACCATTCCCTCTTCAGTAACAGTTCTTCTCTATCAGTCAGAATCTGATAAAACTAGTGACTCTTTTGTTGCTTCCTTGCCTATATATTTAAGATGAAATTAATATAAAGACAAGTCACAGATTTATTAATTGCTCTGCTTTTAGGGGGAGAAAAGATGAAGGACAGGAAAATAAGAGATGGAAAGAAAGAGAGAGAGAGAGAGAGAGAGAGAGAGAGAGAGAGAGAGAGAGAGAGAGAGAGAGAGAGAGAAACAAAGGTAGAGACAGAAATGGAGAGAGACAGAGACAGAGACAGAGGCAAATAAAAAGACATAGAGAAACAGAGACAGAAAGATACAGAGAGTAAGAGGAAAAGAGATGAGAAAGAAAGATAAGACAGAGACAGAAATAGAAACAAAGGTCTAATAGATTTTCATATTGTTTGAGTCTCAACCATTTCAATATAATACTTCAATGTCATTTTGTATTCTCTTTTAGCTAATCCTTCACATAATACCTTCTGTCCAGATCATTTGCAGATTTGCAATAAATCCTACATAAATAAAATTTGTTTTGACAATTTTTAACCATTATTCAGATATACTGAGACAATTTGGTCTGAGTAGGGAGAATACTGCAACAAGTCAAGAAAACCTGAATTTAAATCCTGCCTCACACACTTACTAGCTAGTTATGTGATTCTGGGAATATCATTTAACCTCTGACTGCCTCAGTTTCATCATTTATAAAATGATCATGATAATATTAGTTACTCCTCAGATTGTTGTGAGGATCAAATGAAGTAACATTTTTAAAACACTGTCAACCTAAAAACAATATATAAATAATAATGTCATCATCATAATTGCCATTATTAATGTTTGCCCTTTTATTTATTTTCTGTTATCTTATATATGGCACAATATTGTTCAATAAATATTCAGCAATTAAATGATATAAATATATGAGAATGTGTTTTTCTCACCAGTATTTTTTAGGTTTTATTGGTATGAATACCAATCTTAACTATAACTTCTCTCTGCCTTAATATATTGTATCCAGGAGAGATTGTGTTTGAAAAATATTATATATAAATCTATGGCCAACTTAATGATGAACCTCTCCAAAGTTAATTATGCTGGCCAAAATATCATTTTTGGCTAACATTGTACTGAAAGTTTTTCAGGCTTAGTTAGGACTTCCAGTTATTGCCATAACTTTAGAGAACTCAAAAAGAGCTGTTATGAAGATTTTTTTTTCTTTTTCCTTGATTTGTTTTAGATATAAGCTTAGCAGTGTTTGAACACTAAGGAGATTTCTACCTCTTGATTAATGGATGAATAAGTTGTGGCACATTTAAATGATGGAATGCTGTTGTGCTGTAAGATATGAGGAAATAAATATTTTCAAAAATATATGGAAAGATGTATATGAATTAAAAAATAAACAAACCCAGAACCACAATTTATACATATCACCAATACTATAAAATGAATAAATTCAAAAACTTGCATAATTAATTATTAAATATTAAAATGAACAGAAACAGGAGAATGTTACATAATGACAATAATCCAATAAAAATGAATAACTTTGAAAGCTGTAAAAATGATGATTAATAAAATGGCATTGATAATTTCAGAGGACTGATGATGAAGCATATTATAGATGACAGAGGGGTGATGGGTTTAGGGTGTCAAGATAATAAGACAATTTTTTTTTAGCACAATGAAAGAATTTATAGTGCTTGACTATGCATATTTACTTTTAAAAAACAGCTTTTCTTCTCCCCTCATTCCCCCCACCAAATGTGAAGGTGGAAAGAATATAAATTTCTTTTCATTAAAAAAGAGAGATACTAGGGGCTATGGTTGTGAAATGTGTGCACTTTGAAATTAGGTCACTCTACTTTTAATTTCATTTTATTTACAAGTGCTTGACTTTCTTACATGAGAACTTTCACAAAATGAAAGTAATATAAATATTTGTAATGTAAAACAAAAGACATCAATAAAACTAAAATATTTGGGAGGAACTCAAGGTCATTGTCATAATATGCTTTAGTTGCAGGACCTACTGTTCAAAGGTAGAAAATATCCCAAAGGTATCTAGTCAGAGGACCTGGATTTTTAGTCTGCTTTAACCATTTAACATTTTATAACCTTGAGCAAATTAAAAAATATATATAACAGAGTAGATAATTTACTAGACTTGGATTCAGGAAAACCTGACATCAAATTATGCCTCTGATATTGTGTATCACAGGCATAAAATTTAGGGTTTAGAGCTGAAATGAACTTTATAAATTATGTAAAATATATAATAAGATCTCCTTTTCTCCTCTTCCTCCTCTTCCTCCTCTTCTTCCTCCTCCTTTTCTTCCTCTTCTTCCTCCTCCTTCTCCTTCTCCTTCCCCTTCTCCTTCTCCTTCTCCTTCCCCTTCTCCTTCTCCTTCCCCTTCTCTTTCTCCTTCTCCTTCTTTTTCTTCTCTTCCTCCTCCTCCTCCTCCATCTTCTTCTTCTTCTTCTTCTTCTTCTTCTTCTTCTTCTTCTTCTTCTTCTTCTTCTTCTTCTTCTTCTTCTTCTTCTTCTTCTTCTTCTTCTTCTTCTTCTTCTTCTTCTTCTTCTTCTTCTTCTCCTTCCTTCTTCTTCACATAAGGACATGGAGCCCCAGAGATATAACAAGGTTTGTCCAAAGCCACTCAACTAGTTTTAGGGTAGCTAGGATTTGAACCTAGGGTAGTGAGGGTAACTAGATTCTCAGTTCTCTATTATACAACATTATTATGAAATTCAAATGTGATATTATCTAAAAATTACTCATCAAACTCAAAAGCACTATATAAGTGCCAGTTACATAATTACATGGCATTATATAGGTAATAACCTTTCTATGGTTTAGATACTGATTTGTAGAATTAAGAAGTTTGACCAAAAACTTTGAAGGTTTTTTTCCATCTCAAAATCCATGCTCGTAGGAAGTCACTATATTTGTTTGGGTCTCAAAATATCTATTAAGCAAGGGTTTTAAAACAATATTATTATTTCTTAAGGTCTCTTAGAGCTCTAAATCTTGAGATCCTAAGACTAATGGACTATCAGATATTTTAATTACTTTTAAATCTTTTTTAAGTATATATTTTCTCTTTTACTTATAAATAAATCACATATTGTAACAAATGTGCATTGCAGACTTAGCAAAATCTAAATAGGAAAAAATCTAATTGTTAGGATTCTTACAAGGTGCTAAGTCACTGGATGAATAGAGACAATAATTATCTAATTGAGCATGGTTCGGTATGATTGATCTGATGCTACAAGGAGATGTTATGGGCCAGAACTTGAAACAAGGTATTGAGGAGACAATGGTTAAATCTAATTTAGCATTGATTTAATCCTACAACAAATAATGGTTTCCTAGTGATGAAATGAATGGTGTGCAGCATGTAAGCAAGAAGCTCTCAGGGCCAGAGGGGACTTTGGGAGATTAACAACTAGGATTGACTTCTGGGAGGTTCACAAGTCCACAGAAACCCACAATCCCACTCTCAGAGGCGGAATCAAGATTCATTCCAACTTCCACCTTTGTGCTGGCTGGAGACATTCGGACAAGAGCTCTCTGAAACCAAGGAGACAGATAGGCCTCTAAGAAAGCTAACCGGACCCAAGGAAGGAGACAAGACATGAAGGAGAAAATAAAGAATCTGGATTTTAACTCCTGGCTGCATTTGGGATTATTGAACTGAACTGAAACTAAGGCTGCCTCCAGAAGCTTCCTAAGAGATCTGTTCCCAGAGAATGATTACAATTTAGAGAAGAGAATAGTATATCTAATCTTCATTGTTGGTTGCCAATCAAAATACAAAACTGCTTGCCATTCTTACCAGTTATCTATCCTGCTGTCAGGAGGTTTATTCAAAAGGTTGATCTGGAATGCAATGATCAGGAAGAGAAAGCTCATTTGTCCCTCCAAAGGAAATGTTGAAAACTAGATAAGACATTGTATAGGCAGACCAATGACTGACATTGGTGTCAAAGATACAGAGATTTTATGGGTGGGGGTGGGAATTGAACAGTAGCCCAAGCTAAAACTCTTAATGACAAATCTGACACAATTTAGTGTTACAGTTTTTGCATGTTAATTTGCTCTTTGAATCATAATAGTATTTTCAGTTGGGACTGCACCTTTATCTATCACATTTTACCCAGAAAGTAATTGCTTTGAGTGCAGCACCCAGAAATTTATCATAAACATTGAGATTTGTGGGTGCTATTGTAGTAGAAACCTTAACATTTTATACTCAAGTCATTACAATGTCAGCACATAACGTGATACAGAGTAATAAAATTAAGTTTCATTTCAAGAGCTCAATACAGCATTTTAGAAACACAAAATATGGTTCTTCTGGAATTTAATTTAAAAAGCCATGGTTGAGCAGATGGAATTCAGAAAGACAAGCTGTGATTTAAGCTTATTTTCTTTTAACCAGTACTGTTTTCCAATGAGCCAATCATTCCTTTGTACCTAAGAAAACCTTAGCAAATCAGGGCTGCAGAGAGAGGGGATGCCAGTAAATTAAATGTTATTGCAAAACATTACATTTAAAGTGACTCATTTAAAACTATGCTGCCTCTTAGTGAACTGTGTGGAGTTACTAATTTGGTGAATCAAGGTGCTATGGCTTTTGAAAGTAAATTATGCTTAAATGGTATTCTTATGTATCTTTAAAGAACTGAAGATCTCTCAGAGTATATCAAAAGGAGGATTATAGAAGCAATTTTTTAAGATACCATATAATCCAAGGTCTCAATGCTATCTAAGGGGTTGGAAGGTAAGTAGGATAGAAGATTCCACTTTAGCTGACACATGCTTTAAATTAATATTTATTGTCCCATTGATATGTGATCTCATTGATACGGGTATTCCAATAAGAAAAATCACAGCCCATCCATGCCTATTTATCCTCATGCATGTCTTTCTATCAATTTGCTATAGAAGATCCATCTAACATGCTATGGATCTTTTTTGTCTCTTGACATTATGAAGGTGTAAGGTACCAATATGTTTCCATACATTTGCTCATAGTCATTCTCAAAATAATATTATATTGCTGTTCCTTTTTTATAGTGGCAAGATATTGTAAACTGAATGGATGTCCATCAGTTGGAGAATGGCTGGATAAATTTTGATATATCAATAGAATAGAATATCATTGATCTATGAGAAATGATCAGCAGGATGATTTCAGAAAAGCCTTAAGAGACTTACATGAACTGATGAATGAAATGAAGTGAATAGAAACAAAAGAACATTGTACACAGCAACAAGATAATGTGGTGATCAATTCTGATGGATTAGGCCCCCTTCAATAATAACATGATTCAGCCTGATGCCAATAGACATGTGATAGAAAGCCATCTGCACCCAAAGAGAGGACTATTGGACTGAATGTGGATCACAACATAGTATTTTCACCTTGTTGTTTGCTTGCTTTTTGTTTTCTTTCTCATTTTTTCTCTTTATGATCTGATTTTTCTTCTGCAATTTGATAAATGAAATATATTTAGAAGAATTGCATATGTTTAATCTATATTGGATTGCTTACTATTTTGAGGAGGGAGAAGAAAAATTTGGAACACAAGGTTTTGTAGGCTTGAATGTTAAAAACTATTTGCATTTATTTTGAAAAATAAAAAGCTATCATAAAAAAGAAAAAAAATACAATATCGTGGTTGTTGTACATGACATTATCTTGATTTTGTTCATTTTACTCTGCACTATTTTGTGTAAATCTATTCATGCTTTTGCTAAGATCATCAGCTTATCATTTATTTTATCACAGTGTTATTCCATCATGTTAGGTGGATCTTCTATAGCAAGTTGATAGAAAAACATGCATGAGGATAAATAGACATGGATGGGCTGTGATTTTTATTATTGTAATATCCATATCAATGAGATCACATATCATTTACTCCACATATCACATTTACATCACATATCATTATACCACAGCTTATTCAGCCATTCCCCAGTTAACAGACATCCCTAAAATTCCCAATTCTTTATCTTTACAAAAGGAACATTATTTCTACCAGATCATGTTATTTTATTCACTGCTCCTTTTGGCTGGTGCAAATAATCATTTTGCTCCTTCCTCCTTTGTACTGTACCACTCTATCCCTACAAAGGTGAGTGAATAAAGGGAGATAGAGAAAAGAGAACTGAATTAGTAAATTATCCTTTTTTGTCTTCTTTTTAGAAGAAAAACAAAATGCAGTAGAGCATAGTAAAAAAAATTGGCTGTGTTTCATATGGGAAGAACTGCCTTAAACCATCTCTCCATATGCCTTATTATTTGTATTAACATTTCTGTTTTTCCTTTGATTCTTAAATGCCTTTCCAGTCTTCACCAGATAAAGAGTAGAAGCCATCTGTTTAAGAAAAGAAAATTGTTTCTTTAGATAATTACCATCCATTCCCTTACATTCCCCTTCCCTTTCTTTATTTCCTCATCATTTTCCCCCTAAATAATGGGAAATAGTTGTCTATTTCCCCTTTGTGACATAGATATACTGTTGTCATGAGCAGCTTTAACACCTCTGGAGTTACTTTAAAGGTTTAGCCATGAGGGAAGAATGCCAGATGTAGCCTTCCACATAAGAGTTTTTATTATCCTGGACTAGTGTTTCTTCTGGGGAAAATGTAGAGTTTATGGATTTTCTCTTCTTTTCCCTGTTTGTCATGTATGGATTCTTATGGAATCTTAATCCTAGAGAGTATATGGGTGAGCATGAACAAATCAGAGTGAGTCCCAGAACTCTTATTTCTATATCTGAGACTTTCAAGATCCTAAAAACAATTATTAGTTTCTAAAAATTCAGAAACAAATTCTTGAGGTAGTGAGAGCTCTCCAGGCCATGCTTTAAAAATAAAATATTGTTATTCCTGTTACATTTTTATTATCTCCATTGCATTATTAATACACTACAGGTTGACATAAAAAAAATTAATTGGGGATTTTGGAGGAGTTTTGTGGAAGCCATAGATAACATGCAAAGGTTAGTAGATGACACTGAAAAAGTGTCAAAATGCATAATACACACATTTATATATATATATGCCCCATAAAAGAAAAAGAAAAAAAATCAGGTTTTTTTTCTCTGCTTTGAAGGGAAATGCAAAAAAATTTTCACAAATTTTTCAGATTACTAAAGTAACATACTGCCAACTCTTGTGATGTGGAAGAAATAAGTGTACACAAAGAATTGCTATTTGAATAAGTGAATAAATGAACCAGTCACCATTGATATTTTGAGTCTATACAATGCCAAAACAATCAATTGTAAAAGGGGAAAAAGAGTAACCATCCTTGTTTTGTATCATGCAGTGGATAGAGGAGAAAAAATGAAATGGTAGAAGGAATGAAATGGTGATAAGGACCTGAAGAAATAGTACATTTGAAATAGTCACTACAGAGACCATAGTAGAATCAATCAGATAATAAAAGGATTTCTGTATAACAATAGTTGAACATAAGTTGAAGGTAAGTATATATGTGTATATTGTCATGTGTTGTCATATATTTTCATATATATGTTATATATAAATATGTATGTGTTCATGTTTGTATATATGTGAGGAGAGAGAGGCAAAGAGACAGAGACTGAGAGAGACACAGAAACAGAGATTGAGAGATAGACATAGAATATCCCAATTTCCACTGGCAACATTTCAATAATTGAATAATATCAGAAGAGGTAAAGAACCAACCATAGTTGGTGGTAAGCCAAAATTGAAGTGTGCAAAGGATTCAAAGGGAAATAGTGAGTTAACTGTCTGAACGTTGTACCTTGAGAATGGCTCTTTTCTCAAGGATTCATAATAATATTAATTCAATAAAAAATGTCAACCAGCTATGCTAGATATATTGCATATACTGAAATTGAGAACCCTTTAGATTCTAGATTCATGATATTTAAAACTCTGGCCTGATTACAATTTGTTCAATTAAGAACATAATATATGAAGCTGCCCTTGGTTTAATATAATACAACGGGCATTTACCCAAACACTTTTATGCGCTAGTCTATCCTGTTAAAGCTGAGGCTGTTTACTTTTCATTCGTCTGCAGAGCACATCAATCAGAAAGCACCTTGCACATTAGTCCTGCTTGAATGATCAGCAACCTTCAGCAATATAGTACAATTTTCCATGATCATTTTGTTTTTTATTGTTTTTTTAAGCTGAAGGTTATTATAATTGAAGGACAACTCTGAAAGGCTGTTTTGTACATGAAATTTTGTGCAAACGCTTAAATTATCTAGCTTACAGATAAACTGCTGATATGTCTTAGAGGGAGTTGAGCTCATGATGTGTGGGACTTGGCTGAAGGGAATATGCAGGGTTAGCCTAGAGAAAAGAAGAATCAAGGACCACACAATTTTGTTCAAGTATATGAAGAACAGTCATGTAAAGAAGGCATTAGACCTGCTCTGTTTGGGCACAAAAAACTGAATGGGGATCAATCAATGGAATTGCAAAGAGGAGAATTTAATTTTGATTTCAGAAAGAGCTTTATAACTGTGATGTCCAAAAGAGAATGAGTTGATTTGAGGTGGACATTTACAAATCAGGTCTAAATGATTACTTATCAATTCTGTTATTGTGGGGATTAACTTTGTGTCTGAGTTAAACTAGCTGACTACTGAACAACTTCCCAACTTTCAACTTCTGTAATTCTATGTTTTAAACTGGAACTTATATACATGAATAAAATCTTATCTGCATCTTTACAGTCATTTTTGATCTTCTTTAAAATGTAAACTATTTTATACCTGCATACTTATCTGGAGTTAGGATAGAGTGTGGAAAAGTATAATCCTCATAGTCAGAAAAAATCTCATGTATCTTTAACTATGTTTGCCTCACTTGTGCATTAAACGTTTATCTCATTTGCATCCATTAATTTCCACTCTGGATTGTCAGCAATCTGATAATGATAAGGGATTATATTTTATTTTTCTTTATATAATCTCAATCCTACCAATATGTCTTCATTAGAAAAGCATTCAATGAATAGATTTTAAATTGAATTGTATAGACTAAATGTGTTGGTAAGATGTCATGCAAAACAGATTATTTGTAGATGCTGATGACAAAATAGAGAAAAATTAGGGTAGCATATATATACATATACATATATGATTTTGGAGAGTATTATTTAAAGAGTTCAGAACATACATAAAAGCATTAGGATTTCACTAGTCAAAATTCTTCAGGGAGTATTATCCCACAATGGCTAAAAAGAATAAAATGATGATGCTTGAAACACAAATGCTTTCTATGAGGAAGAAAAGATCTCTAAAGATGCTGATTTGGGAACTGAAAAATTTCATGATCTGTAGTACTGAAAACAAAAGTGAGTTTAAAAAAATGGTTTGTGGGCAGCTAGGTGGTTCAGAATATAGAACACTATCAAATCCAGCTTCAGTCACTTACTAGTTGTATGACCCTGGACAAGTGACTTTACCTGAATTGTTTCTCAAAAAGAAGTTTAATATTAATGAATGTAAGGTCCTCTGAGAATCATGTCAGAAGTGATAAAACGATGAATGGAAGTTAGCAATAAATGCTAGAGACAACAAAAAGTATTATGGTATAGGAAAGGGAAAGATAAAAGAAGGCTTAAGAATAATACTTCATGTAAATAGCACAGTGATTACAGATAACAGAGAAGAGGTAGAACTACTCAATATGCACTAATCTTATTTTTTTTTCTGGATGACGATTTAACGATAGGAAAACATGAAATAAAAATAGCTGACAGATATTTAAAAACCAACATATGTAAGAAGAGGGTAAGAGAAGAGCTTATTGCCTTCAAATCAGTTCAAGTCACCAGATTAAATAAACTCTCTTTCAGAGCCATAAAAGGGATGGCTAAGTTTTCAGTGAGCTATGGGAAAAAATAACAACACAGCAACCAGTGGACAGCTAAGTGCTTCAGGATTGAACACAGGAAAATACTATCTCAGGGGGAGGGAAAGAGAGAGAGAAAAGAAAAAAAAAAAAAAAAAAACAGGAGAGACAGACCGAGAAAAAGACAGACACAGACACAGACACAGACAAAGAGGCAGAGACAGACAAAGAGAGAGAAGGAAAAACAGGGAAAGAGAGCAAGAATGAAAATAAGAAGGAGAAAGCCAACAAGAGAGATTAAATCCATATTTGTGGTGATAAGGGCAAAAATCCTTATCTACATTCTCATATCATTTGATGTGCTTAAATCTAAAGGAAATTTTCTCAATAATTAGATCTATATGTAAACAACATAAACTGCTTCAAAGGATAGTGAGTTCTCCATCACTGAAGGGCTTTTTTTTTTCCCCTGAGGCTGGGGTTAAGTGACTTTCCCAGGGTCACACAGCTAGGAAGAGTCAAGTGTCAGAGACCAAATTTGAACTCGGGTCCTCCTGAATTCAAGACTGGTGCTCTATCCACTGCACCACCTAGCTGTCCCCTACTGAAGGGCTTTTAATAGATATAGAATAACTACTTTTCAAGGATTTTGTAAATTTATATTGAGGTTTAAGTGACGTATAAGTTGAAGTATAAAAAGTGTCTCCCAATTTTGTGACTTTGTCATTCTGAGATGCCAATACACTATTTTAAATTTATGGTCATGAGTTTATAGAGTTGTAGATTATTAAGACTGGAAGGAACATTAGAGATAATCTAGTCCAATATTCATATTTTACTGATTTGGAATAGGTTCACAGACTTTATGTGGCTGACTAGCCTGAAATCATACAGCCATTTAGTATATAGGATTTGACTTAATAGGCAAATGTTTTAAATATCAATCTTAGTGGCTTCCTTCAATTATACTGCCTGGGGAACATCTAGGTGTATTTTCCAAGGGTGATTATGTCTATAAATGTCTGTATAGGGCTGCTTTTATCAAAGTGGTAAGTGGCAATTTGAATAAGAATTTGATCTGATTCACTTTTTCAGAAGTTACACTCTAAGTATGTTGAGCTATGGACTACAACATAGAGACAACAGGAGGCAGGGGCACAACAGCAGAATAGATTGGGGTCAGTATCATGCCACTGTGAGGTTTTTTTGTGGGTTTATGGTCTAGTTCTTCCTTACTGGTGAAATTCTAAAAACTAGAGACATTAGGTGAATATAAAAGAAAATCCAAAATTCCAGCTGAGAGTTAAAGAGCCATTGGGTATTTGCAAAAGTAGGAGAGCTTTCCAAAAATGATTAAAAAAAAATTTGTTAGATGAAAGGCAGATAAAGGAGAGAAATGAAATAACAACAACAACAACAATGAAAACATTCTGTTTGCAGTATAAAAAATGTAAACTATGAGACTAACAAAATGTGATATTCCATGGATTTTAATTAATTTATATCTGTCTTCCAAACAAGTATGTGAATTTAGCATTCAATTTCAGTAATATTTCTATTACTTTAAAGAGTTAAGATTTTATGAGAATATATATTTCTGCAAGCTGAATATTTATTTTATTTTGTTCCCTGTCCTCACCCACTCCCCCCTCACTTCAGGTGTGTTATTTCCTATAGACATTGTAGATCACAGCTTATGTGGGTAGACCGAAGAGAAAAGATTCAGGACCATAAATGTAAAAAGAAATATTTCCAAAAAATTAGAGTAATTAATAAACAAAATAGCATTTTATTTAATCCTGTGTTAATTATTTGGATATTTAGTCATATTTCAACTTCAAACAAACATTGAATACACACACATACACACTGAACATATGTATTTGGGTCCTTCAAAACTTGTCATATTTGGTATTAGACAAATTTTGGTGAGAAAAAAAAAAAAAAGAGTTCAGCACTTGATACTTGTTTATAACTCCTCACCTTTGGTTGTTGTCTTGGCTGAGTAACAGCAATATGAGATTGGCCAGGCATAATGCTCAGCTTCTATGGCTACTTCTATTGTTCTTGATAGGACAAATTCTTGCCAGAGAAGGCAATGGTGTAAAAAACTGTCAGATTGAAGCCCAGGATTTTTAGGTTGTATGCATAGATGGCCAGGTCTTAAGGCAGTTCCTACAGGATGATGTGACTGTAGTGCATAATCTCAGCTCCCTAATAGCCGAACTGGAAGGGGTATGGAGAGGCCACTGTGTTCAGCAGGAGGAGGAGCACCACATTAGTAGCATCTTTGGGTATCCAGGTAAAGGTGGTGGGGGCAAATGACCCCCAGACTCTTGTAGCCCTGAACCCCTGTGACAGCCAGATGCCTCCATATCAAGAGGCCTCTCCCCAAGGATTCTTGAATGACATGGGATGAGGGGAGAAGATAAAGGTCGTGGTTCCTCGTAGAAAGTGAGTTAGCTAGTTGTGGCCAACAAGTCACTCAACCTCATCTGCCTCAGCAAAAATAAATAAATAAATGAATGAAATAAAAAAATAAATAAATAAATAAATAAAGAGAGCTGGGTCATAAAGGGAAGAGCAGCTGAGCTGGGTTGGCTTGTTTTTTCTACAGATGGAAGTCCCACTTACTCCTTTTGGGAGATTGGATAGAGAGGGATGGTTAGGCTACAGACTGATGATGGATAGTTTATGGGAAAAATTTGTTCAACAGGATTTTGAAAGGTGAATGGTGAATATTATCTTTGAATATATTTTGAAAATAAAAAGCTTTAATAAATTTTTTTATTTGTTTGGTACTTTTCATTTTTTGCCACTTGGGCAAACTAACAGAATCCTGCCATATGCCAGCAAAAAGGCCCCAGCAATCTTTCTCTGACTAACTTTTTGCTCCCCTTACCTGTGTTCTAAGTTCTCCAGAAGCATTATGATAACTAGCCTTTTGCCTTCCAGCATATCATATTCCAAATTCTCTGCCACTTGTGTACTCCTGAATGTTTCTCTACAATATTTAAATTGTGTCATTATACCTGCTTATAATTTTTTCTTCTTGATCTTGAAGCTCTGAGAATCTTCATTTTGGGATCTTATTCAAGAGATGCTAAATGGATTTTTCTATTTTTATTTCATTCTCTTGATCTAAATTACCAGGGCATATTTCCTAGATAATTTTTTGAAAGATGATGTTTAGCCAAGTTTATCTGGAAGAACAAAAAATCAAGAATGTCAAGGGAATTAGTGAAAAAAAGTGCCAATGAAGGTGGCCTATCTGTGCCACATCTAAAACTGCATTATAAAGCAGCAGACACCAAGATCATTTTGTACGGGCTAAGAAATAGAGAAATTGATCAGTAGAATAGGTTAGGATGACAAAACAAAATAATCAATAGCTGTAGCAATCTAGTATTTGACAAACCCAAACACCCCAGCTTTTGGGATGAGACCTCACTATTTGACAAAAACTGTTGGGAAAATTGGAAGGTAGTATGGAAGAAACAAGGCATTGACTCACACTAATACCACATACCAAGATAAAGTCGAAATGGGTTTATGATTTAGACATAAAGAGTGATATTATAAGCAAATTAAAAGAACATAGGATAGTTTACTTCTCAGATCTGTGGAGAAAGAAGAAATCTGTGTCCAAAAAAGAACTGGAACTCATAAATGAACACCAAATAGATAATTTTGATTATATTAAGCTAAAAAAGTATTATACAAACAAAACTAATGCAGACAAGATTAGCAGGAAAGCAATAAATTGGGAAAATATTTTTACATTTAAGGGTTCTGTTAAGGGCCTCATTTCTAAAACATATAGAGAATTGACTCAAATTTATAAGAATTCAAGCCATTCTACAATTGATAAATGGTCAAAGGATATGAACAGATAATTTTCAGATGAAGAAATTAAAACCATTTTTAATCATATGAAAAGATGTTCTAAATCACTATTGATGAGAGAAATGCAATTTAATACAACTCTGAGACACCACTACAGACCTCTCAGATGGACTAAGATGACAGGAAAAGATAACGATAAATCTTGGAGGGGATGTGGGAAAAGTGGAACACTAATACATTGTTGGTGGAACTGTGAATAGATCCAGCCGTTCTGGAAAGCAATTTGGAACTATACTCAAAACTGTGCATACCCTTTTATTTGCTATCATGCTAGCTCTCACTTATTACCCAGGAGACGTAAATATAATTACTGATTCAGCCTATTCAGTAGGTGTAGTACAAAGAATTGCCACAGCCCAAATAAAATTTGCAGCCTCCAATATTTATCAGCTCTTTAAGGAACTTCAAGAGCAAGTGAGAAAACATCCAGGCAAGATTTATATCTTGCATGTCCACTCACATAGTGGACTTCCAGGTCCCATTTTTGATGGAAATTCAAAGGCAGATAGCCTTCTAACCATGTTAGCCAGTAGTCCTTTGTTTCAGGAAGCACAAGAATCTCATTCTAAATATCATCAGGCTGCTCGAGCTTTACGTTTACAATTTGGAATCACAAGAGAGGAAGCTAGGAGCATAGTAAAAAGCTGTACAGCTTGTCTTCCTTTCCACGCTCCTACACTCCCTCCAGGGAAGAATCCTCGTGGTTTGAGACCCAATGAAATCTGGCAAATGGATGTGACCCATTATAAATCTTTTGGTCGTCTATCTTTTATTCATGTTGTGGTAGACACCTTTTCAGGATTCACATTTGCAATGCCAGCAGCAAAAGAGACAGCCTGAGTGGTCACTGAATTCCTTATACAGGCTTTTGCAATTATGGGTGTGCCACAAGCAATAAAAACAGACAATGGACCTGCATATACGTCCAAACATTTTACACACTTTTGTGCACAGTATAAGATTTTACATACCACGGGCATACCCTTTAATCCTCAAGGGCAGGCAATAGTAGAGAGAAGAAACAGAGATATTAAGACACTCCTCCAAAAACAAAAGAAAGGGGGAGCCACAGGTAGCCCTAGGGAACTTCTAAATTTAGTTCTCTATACCATTAATTTTCTAATTTTTGACAAAGATGCACTGGCTCCAGCAGACAGGTTTTATAACCCACCAGAAGGGCAGTGTCCAGTGAGAGCATCTCCACTGTCCTTAGATAATCGCCAGGTGATGTGGAGAGATCCAGAAAGTGGTGAATGGAAGGGACCAGATAGGTTAACTGCCTGGGGGAGAGGGTTTGCTTGTATTTCTTCAGCAGGAGAAGGAATCAGATGGGTGCCAACGAGTCATATTCGCCTTGTCCATCAGAGAGAGACAGAAAAAGAGAAAGGCCTCAAAATAAAGGAGAAGATCTAAGAAACATCTGACACTGAAAGAGCATGGATAATAAGAAGACTGTTAAAGAACTTTAAAAACCAGCAGGAATCATTGGACTTCCTCACACAAGATGAGACTAATGGACAATGGACTTATGGACATTTATAAATTTTCAATTTATGATTATGTTATATACTTCTAGCATGTGTTACGTTACTATGTTACTATGTGCTTATGTAATTTATGTAATTATCTGTAATACTTCCCATATTGATGGATTTATGTTTCAAGGTCATGACTGTCCTATGTTCTAAATCAAAAGAAAGGGGGAGATGTTAGGATTACTAAGTGAGAACTGAGGTTTTCTGGACAATTACAAGGTGAGAACTCAGGTTGACTTGATAGAGGGGGCAAGCTCATTGGCTGGGGTGGTTCTTCCCAGAAGCCCTTGCATTATCCCACGCCCATTCTCTGGGAGAATAAAAGAGAGGACTCTCAGAGAAAGAAGAGGACTCTGAATTGCATCAGGCTTGATGGGGCTCTCTGCAGGAAGGGAAGTCACTTCTTTGGACAAGAGTTAACAGCAACTGCCTGGAGACAACGGTTCACTACAGGAAGAAGAATCTGTCGGAGAGATTTGAGTAGAAGACACAGCAGATCTCTTCCCAGAGAGCGATCCAGCAGCTTCTGGAGACGACAGCTCGCAACAATTGGCATTGTAATGAGCTGTCGTCTCCAGAAGCTGCTGGATCGCTCTCTGGGAAGAGATCTGCTGTGTCTTCTACTCAAATCTCTCCGACAGATTCTTCTTCCTGTAATGAACCGTTGTTTCCAGGCAGTTGCTGTTAACTCTTGTCCAAAGAAGTGACTTCCCTTCCTGCAGAGAGCCCCGTCAAGCCTGATGCAATTCAGAGTCCTCTTCTTTCTCTGAGAGTCCTCTCTTTTATTCTCCCAGAGAATGGGCGTGGGATAATGCAAGGGCTTCTGGGAAGAACCACCCCAGCCAATGAGCTTGCCCCCTCTATCAAGTCAACCTGAGTTCTCACCTTGTAATTGTCCAGAAAACCTCAGTTCTCACTTAGTAATCCTAACACCCTTTGATCTAGCAGTTTTTATACTGGGCTTGTATCCCAAAGAAATCTTAAAGGAGAAAAAGGGACCCACAGGTGCAAAAATGTTCATGCAGCCTTTTTTATAATGTCAAGAAACTGGAAACTGAGTGGATGACCATCAGTGGGAGAATGGCTGATTAATTTATGGTACATGAATGCTACGGAATATTATTGTTCTGTAAGAAACAATTAGGAGGATTATTTTAGAGAGGCCTGGAAAGATTTATATAAACTGATGCTAAGGGAAATGAGCAGAACCAGGAGATCATTGTACAAGGCAAAATCAAAATTATGCAACAATCATTTCTGATGAAAGTGACTCTTTCAACAATGAGATGATTGATGCCAGTTCCAATGATCTTGGATGGAGAGAGCCATCTATACCCCAAGAGAGGACTGTGGGAATTGAATGTGGATCACAACATAATGTTCTTGCTCTTTTTGATGTTGTTTGCTTTCATTTTGTTTTCTTACTCATTTTCTTTCCTTTTTGATCTGATTTTTCTTGTGCAACAAGACAATTGTATAAATATGTTTATGTGAAGACCGAGTAAGTCCTTGGTCTTTATTCTTTGTCTTTAAAGGTAGAAGTGAAGGGAATGGACACAGGATCTCCATGACCTTCCTTCTCCTTGTCTACCACCAAAAGTAACTCTGGTTTGTCTTACTCCACCCCCTAATCCCTCCCACAATACTCTGCATACACCAAAAGCATACATATGCTAATAGAGTATTGTCCAATCAGTAATTAGCCTTAAATTCTCAGTTGTCTGACCCCAGTGCATCAACTCAGAGTTTCAGCTTGTTATACATTTACACATATTGGATTTAACATATATTTTAACATGTATAACATATATTGGATTACTTCCCATCTAGGGGAAGGGGTGGAGGAAAGGAAGAGAAAATCTTAAACACAAGACTATGCAAGGGTCAATGTTGAAAAACTATGCATGCATAAGTTTTGAAAATAGAAAACATAAGAAAAAAAGAAATCTGATGTTTAGGATCTTTCTCTGATTATGGCTTTCAGGCAGTCCAATAATTCTTAAATAATCTCTCCCCAATCTACTAATCTATTTTCTATTTCATTTGATTTTTATGGAGTATTTTATACTTGATTCTATTTTTCCATTGCTTTGACTTTGTTTTATTCTTTCTTAATGACTCATATAATTATTAGTTTCAACTTGTCCAATTCTAATTTTTAAGAAAATATTTTTCAATTAATTTTTGTTTCTATTTTCCATTTGGCCACTTTTACCTTTTGAGGAGATTTTTTCTTCATTAATTTTATACTTGTTTTGCCATTTGCCAATACTATATTAAAAGCATGGTTTTCTTTGACATTTTTATGCATATTTACCAATTCATTAATTCTCCTTTCATAAATTTCTGTTTATCTTATACCTTTACAATTTTTCTCTACCACTCATTTATTTTTTAAAATTTTACCAGGAATCCTTTTTGGG
This sequence comes from Sminthopsis crassicaudata, assembly GCF_048593235.1. Lineage (NCBI taxonomy): Eukaryota > Metazoa > Chordata > Mammalia > Dasyuromorphia > Dasyuridae > Sminthopsis > Sminthopsis crassicaudata. The sequence continues at coordinate 593,098,716 of NC_133617.1, forward strand.
CTTTTGTTTAACTTTTTTTTCAAGGGATGGAAGTTAATTGTTTTCTTGATGTTGTCTTCTATATTTGTGTCATTGTCTTCCCTGCCTCCATAACAGCTCTTATTTTTTCTTTTTTACTTATCTGACAACCTACTTCTTGACTTTAAACTTTTTGTTTAAGTTAATCTCTGTTCCCCTGGGAGTAGAGAAACACTATCTGTACCTTTAAGCTTTTTTGTGATAGTTTGAGGGTCTGCAAGTTTTCAGTGTTTCCAAGGTGGTATGATAGCAGGACTAGGATCTTTTCCTTACTCAGGTATTCTTTCCTTAAAATTGAGACAGCAACCCTACTCCCTTGTGAAAAATCATGAGTCCTTTTCTCCGATTTGGACCTGTGACCCAGAACTGCATATGGGCTATAGTTGCTAATCAGTGCCAACTTCTGCCAATTTCGGCAAAGGATTCCCTCTCTTTCTGACCAGTTGTTTTACCCCCTTACTTTCTTTGGGCTAAGAAATTCCAAATTCCTGCTGTTACTGTTGATGCCTCTAAGGACCACTTTTGGTGCTGCCACAGCATGTACTTCACATCCTTATTCCATCCTGGTGTCAAAGATCTCTCCTCCTGATCTAGGAGTTTATATTTCCCTGAAATAATGTCTCACTCTGACATTTTGTTGGTTCCTAAGCACTACTAATATAATCAAAGGTCAAAAGAAATCTCTGTCCTTTAGGGGTCATAGTGTCATGTCTAATGAACTACAAAGAGACCAAAATCACTGGATTGCAAATTACATGGAGGCATTCAAGTATGAGAGGACGGGAAAGATGTGTTGGCTCTGTAAACTTTGCCTTCCTCAACTTTTGTATTATCATAAAGAACTAATAAAAGATAGTTTGACTTCTAATATGCCTATAACTCAATAATCCTTTTCACTGAGTGGAATTTCTGTCGAATATTCTAGATGTCCTTATGATTCATTTTGAAAAACTCACTGTATCTGCTAACTTTTCCTTCTCCCACCATTCCAGTTAATTAGGATTTTATTTCATTCATTACTGTTTCATTTTTTAAAGTTTTTTTTTTTGCATTTGTTGATATTGATTTATCACTCTTGAAGAGACAAGATAAAGTAGCTTAATGTAAAATAGAGATAAAACTATGGTTTTCCAAATTGCTATAGTAAAATATTAACCATATTTCAATAACAATATAAGAAAGTGAATTTAAAGGCTTTAAGGATACTGACCAACTACAATTACAGAAGACTAGGCATGAAGCATGTAACCATCTCTTACAGAGAGGTAATGGACTCATGGTGAAGAATGAGGCATACATTTGTGGACATAGTCAAATTTTGCTTTAATTGTTTGAATTATTTTGATTGATGATATATAATTTTTATGAATATTTTGTTTTTCTTTTTTTTTTCCAATGAGAGAAGTGAAGGAAGGGGAATGTAGAAATATTATTCCCCACCCCAAAATTAAAAGGGAACAAAGGCAAGTCAAAAGTTATCACAAACAAATAGGAAAGCTTTGAAAGTTACATATTAAATTAATTATATACTTTAAAATAAGGTAAGCACTACATAAAAGAGACCCACTGTTTCTTATATAATTCCCTCCTTTTGTTCCACAATGTATATAGAAATATAAATTTTATTTAGTGTTTTTAATATCAGAATAAAAAAATGAAATAACAAGACCAGATAAACCCTGCTCTCAGTGATCATACACATTATTCTATGTAAAGAATAAGTGCTTGGATCATAAGGGTTCAGGTTCTAATGCAATATCTACGCATCTACAATTACTATTGGTTCTAACTGAGAAGTCCTAGAAATAACATAGCTATAGAAACAAATAAGTAAAGGTCCACAAAATCAGAAAGCATTTTATAAGCTCTAGTTTTAATATAAACAACAGATTTATTATCTTAAAGAGCTAAGACCAGAAGGCTCTATCGGTGTACCATGAGGTTGAGATATTGCTCATATTTTCCAAGTTTCAGATGTATTCAAATGGACTCATTAAATGTTGATTACAATGAATAATATTACTGTTTAGAATATTTAGTAAATTTCTTGAGGGTCAACTCTTGAATATACTTCATCTTTCACAAGAGACAGTCACAGAAGTTCTAAATTTTTTTTTTTCTCAGCTATGCCTTTTAAGATGGAATTCTTTACATAGAATTAAAGATTTTAAAAAGCTGGAAGGGGCCTTAGCACTCTTGTACAGTTTCCTTCTTTATAGATTAGAAAACTAAAGCCAAGAAAATGACTTTCCCAAAGTTGCGTTGGTTATAAGGGACAGATTTAAAATTTGAATCTAGTTCTTTTATCTAAATTCAAGACTATTTAACATATTACAATGACAATTTTTAATTTCTTCTTTTGAAAGAAGGTTTTTTTTTCTTTTCAAAGACTTGTATATTGACTATGAATAGTACATAATGCTATTTATTATAATATGATAAATATTTATACTATATGGCATGACTTAGCCATGATCAATTATATGGCATGACCTAGCTATGAGCACTAAATATTGCTGTTGCTATTATTTCCCTATGCATATCAATAATACTGGGGAGAATGTATCAGCTTAATTTTTATATTCAATCCTATGTATCATCAGGGATTCTTTTGTTAGGATTACCAGGTGAGAACTCAGGTTGTCTGGACAGTGACAAGGTAAGAACTCAGGTTGTCTGGACAGTGACAAGGTGAGAATTCAGGTTGACTTGACAGTTCTCTGGCTCAGACCTTTGGTTTGGGCCTTTTAAGGGAGTTTACACCTTAGGAATTCTAGGAGGAGCAAGCTCATTGGTTGAAGTGGTTCTTCCCAGAAGCCCTTGTATGGTCCCACGCCCATACTCTGGGAGGATAAAAGAGGCAACATTGGGCCTGGACAAGCAATCTGGACTGGGGAAGGACAAGAGCTGGAGGAGATTCAGAGCCAGGATTCAGGAAGAAGAAGAGGCTGGCTGGAGGCTCCAGAAGCCTCCCAAGAAACCTGCTCATAGAGAAAAAGATTATACAATAAAGAAACCTCCTCCCAGAGTATGGGCGTGAAATCATACAAGGGCTTCTGGGAAGAACCACTTCAACCAATGAGCTTGCTCCTCCTAGAATTCCTAAGGTGTAAACTCCCTTAAAAGGCCCAAACCAAAGGTCTGAGCCAGAGAATTGTCAACTCAACCTGAATTCTCATCTTGTCACTGTCCAGACAGCCTGAGTTCTCACCTGGTAATCCTAACATTCTTTCATGCAAAGATTCCTTTTCTTTCACAATGTTGCCTTTGCTACTCATCTATACCTTTGCTGTCAATGAGTTCTGATCATGGCATTTCATTATATTAATCAATGGGAGATATTAGAGGCTAGTAAAAAGCCAGCTTTTTGAGAACCAGAAAGAGTAGTACTTTATTCAACAAGCAGTGTGGTAAAATACTTGTCCACACCCAAAAATATATTATGTGAAATACATAGCTGTATACAGTAGATAGAAATTCACTCTGTATTCAGAAAAATTTGAGTTCTAGTCCTCCCTGCCTCTAAAATACACTGAATAGCTGATTAACTCATCTAATTCTTTGATGCTATGGGTAGCTGCATTCACAATCAAATTGATAAAGGGAGATGAGAGAATGAGAATTTTTACACAAAGGAAACCAGAGGTTCAGTTTTTTTTTTTTTTGTTTTGTTTTGTTTTGTTTGTTTTTAATTTGTGATTATGTGTATATAATGTTTTAAGTTTGGAAAAACATTTTCTTCATGACAAGCTTGTGAGATACACACACTTTTATGTTTTTTATAACAAATTATATTGCCTCCATTTTACAATTGAAGTAATTGAGGATCTTAACTACTATTATATATCTACTAAATATCTGAAGTGAAATTCAAAAGTGGGTATCTTTGCCTGCATATTCAACAACCTTTCCATGACACTCTGCAATTATTTGATGGTTTAATAATTCATGTAAATCCCAATCCTCCCTTTTTCTAAAAAAAAAAAAAATAGTCCTGCAGATAGAACAAGTGAAAAGATTGGAAAGATTGATTGGAACAAGATTATGGAGAGCTTCCCATACTCTGAGGAGTATGTGTTTTATTTGTTTGATAATAGTAAACCATTCAAAGTTATCAAACAGAGGATAAGCAAAAATTTAGGAAGTGATTTTTATTTGTTTGTTTTTGACATTGTTATGTAGGCTTACCTTGGGAAAGAGAGGATGAAAACAGAAAATCTAAGTAAAAAAAAAAAAATTTGTAATATTTAGGCATCAAATAGTAGACAGTAAGAGCCTGAACTATTGAAGTTATTAGAATGAAAGTGAGGAGAGAGAAAGGCATTAAAGGGGAAAAAAGATAGAATTTGACAACTAACTAATTTGATGCCAATAATAGTAGCATTAGCAGCAAAGGAATGTCAAGAGGAACTTTCTTTTCTTCTCCTTGCCTTTCTGTCAGAAATCATTTCCTACCTCCTGCTTGACCACATTCTTCCTGGATTTTAAAGCTTTTATCCTAGTCCCTTTATGAAGCTTTTCCTGATCATTTCAATTTATAATGTTCAGCAAAACATTTCATTTCACAAATGAGAAAAATAAAGCCCTGAGAGGTGAAGGGACTTTATGTGTTGACCCATGATATCACTAGCATGGCTATCTCAAAGATTTTCTGTACATAGCATTCTATCTACCTCCATGCCTTTATATAGCTGTATTCAGTGCTAAAAATGTTGTTTTGCCTCACCTCTACCTGCTGCAAATCCTAGTTTCATTCAAGGCTCCTATTAGAGACCACTCTTAAAACAACATAATTACTATTATTCCTTCCTTAACATATAACTTTGTATTTAGTTTGTATATAATTTTCAGTTACTTATTTGTATAGATACTGCTTCCTTTAAGAAAATATAAACTTCTTGAGGCTAGGGAAATTTTTCATTTTTTTTTCAAGTGCTAACTTTGCACTTGACATATGACAAATGCTTAATAGAATCACAGATTTAGATCTGAAGGAACCAGAGAGCCCACTAACTCTAACTACTACATTTTAAATAGAGCATATGGAAACTGAAACCTGGAGAAATCAAGATATTTGTCCAGGATAGCACAGCTAGTAAGCATCTGTGTCAGTATTCAAACAGATTTTCTTGACATCAAATTCAGCACTTTATACACCATACCACACTGCTTGTTGAATAAAATACTACTCTTTCTGGTTCTCAAAAAGCTGGCTTTTTATTAGGCTCTAATATCTCCCATTGATGAATATAATGAAATGCCATGATCAGAACTCATTGACAACAAAGGTGTGGATGAGTAGCAGCAACATTGTGAAAGAAAAGGAATATTTTCATGAAAGAATCCCTGATGATACAAAGGATTGAATATGAAAATTAAGTTGATCCATTCTCCCCAGTATTATTGATATACATAGGGAAATAATAACAATAGCTATAGTTAGTGCTCATGGCTAGGTCATGCCATATAATTGGTCATGGTTAAGTCATGCCATATAATAAAATAAAATGACAATTATACCAAAAATAACTTAAACTTTTATACCATGCCAATCAAATTATCAAGAGGATACTTTATAAAACCTGATGAAATATTAAGAAAAGGCATTTGATATAACAAAATATCTAGAATATCTAGGGAAATGATGAAAAGAAGTAAAGATGAAGGAAAATATCACTTCCATATCTCAAAGTATATTATAAAATGTCAATCATCCAAATCATCTCATATTCACTAACGATAGAGATACATGAGTTGAACTGACTATATGAGGAAGAATCAGAAAAATAACAACACAATGTTTTTTAAAAAGGAAAACCAAAATTACACAGGGAAAAACTCCTTTATTCATAAAAGCTGCAGGGAAGACTAGAAAATAGTCTGGCAGACATTACACTAAAATAAACATCTTTCATATTTTAAAATGTATTCTAAATGTATATATAAATTTAATATTAAAATCATAGTATAAGAAATTAGAAGAGAAATAGATTCTATAACTCTCAAAAGATAGGAGAAATATTCTTAACTATAGAAGAGATAGAGACGATCAAAAAAGGTACAATAGATAACTGATTATTGAAATTTGAAAAGCTGTTTTGTGGAAAAATATATATATACCTAAAAATGGGGAGGTTTTTATATCAATTTTTATGATGAATGTTTAATATTTAAGAGATATAAGTCATATGTACATGTATCTTTCCCAATAGATGACTGGGCAAAGGATATAAACAGTTCTCAAATTAAAAATTGAAAAAAAAAGAAAAAAAAACACAACTGCATTAATTTTTTTTCTAAATCACTAACAATATAAGAAAGGAATTCAAACAACCCCATTATTTTACCTTATATCCTACAAATTGGCAAAAATTATAAAAATGTCATTAGTCAATGTCAGAGTAGGTTCTAGAATGAAAGACACATTAATTTATTATTGATAAAACTGTAAAATAGTACAACTATTTGGAAAGCAATTTAGAATTATGCGAGTAAAAAGAAACACGCATACTATTTGAACTTGTGGCTGCATTACTAGGATTATGCCATAAGGAATATATTGATAAGAAAAAAGTCCTTTTAATAATTTATTTATATTTATAGAAGCATATTTTGTGTGTGTGATGGATAAGAATTGAAACCAGAAAAAAAATGTTCATCCATTGTTCAATCAATCAATGTTCATCATTAGTTCGGGAGAGAAAAGTCAAAGCTATCAATTCTCTAAATCACTATTGAATAGAAATAATGTCAGCTAAAATAGCTCTGAGATAACATCTCATATACATCAGAGTAGTAACATGATAGAAAAAGAAAATATGACGTGTTGGAGGAGATAGCAAAAAATTGGTACACTAATGCTTATTGGTGGAATTGTGAATTGTTCTTACCATTTTGGAGAGCATTTTCAGACTCTGCTTAAAGACCCATAAAACTGTGCATATCCTTTGATACAGCAACACTAACACAAGTAATACTAATACTGTATGCTAAGATCAAAGATTGGTTAACAATGATTAGTTTATACAAAGATATTTATAGCAACTCTTTTTGAGGCAGCAACGATTTGAAAATTGAAGGGATACTAAACAATTGGGGAATGGCTGAGCAAGTTGTGTTATATGATTATGATGTGATACAATTGTACATTTAGATGGATCAGTGGACAGAGTTCTGGACTTTGAGTCAGCAAGAGCAGAGTTCACATGTGACCTCAAACACTCACTAACTGGGTGACCCTGGACAAGTCACTTAAACTCAATCCTATGGAGAAAGAAATGTCAAATCACTCCTGTACTTTTGGCACAAAAAACTTATGGGAATATTCTATAGATTCACAAAGAATTAGACACCATATGATTGAACAACAATATTTATTGTGCTATAAGAAATAACAAGCAGGATAGTTTCAGAAAAACTTGGGAAGTTTTATATGAACTTATGTGAAGGGAGCACAAACAGAAGAACGTTGTATACCATAACACAAGTATTATAATTCAGTTGTGAAAGCTTAGCTATTCTGAGCAAGATAAATGACCAAGACAGTTTCAAAGGACCCATGAAAAGAATGCTATCCATCTCCAGAGAGAGAAATGTTGAACTCTGAAGTTAGATTGAAGCATGTTTTCTTCACCTTCTTTAATTTTTCATTCATTTGTGTGTGTATTTGCTTTCTTTTACAACATGATTGATTTGGAAATGTATTCTGTATGACTTCACACATGTAATTGATATCTTTTCAGGAGTGCAGAAAGGGTAAGGGGACAATTTGTAACTCGATTTAAAAAAAAATGTTATTTAAAAAATATAATTGGGAAATATTTAATTAAATAAATAAAAACACATTAACGAAAGAAGAAATTGTGTGATGAATTCAGAGAAGCAGAAATTAATGCAAATGAGAGTTAAGTGACTTGAACAGAATTACCTAGCTAGTAAGTTTTTAAGGCCACATTTGAGTTCTGGTTTTCCTAACTTGAGAATCAATATTCTAATCATACTTCCACTTTTCTGATGTGATGCAAGACAGTTAAATTAACAATTCTGAATATCAGTAACATTCAATCATGTTATAAATGAAAAATTTAAAAATCAGAGAGGATAAATAACTAAATTATACTACACTTGTAGAGAACACCAGAGGTAAGATTAAAACCTAAGACGTTTCACGAGATTTGACAAGATTTGAACTCAAAACCTCGGGAAGAATAAAAGTCAAGAAACAGTCATGATATCAGTGTCACATGAGAAAAATATCAAAAACAATTTCATTATGTGCCAATGAAATGGTAATATAATAATCCTTAGATGGCCCCTGAATTTGGGGTAAAGTTAATTGGTCTCAGCTGGCATCAAAGAACTATGGTGATAGAGAATTTTTTTACACACAATTGATTTTCTTAGAGAACTGTCCTATTGCCTTGTGTAAAATGAAAGGGTTAAGATATGAACTGATCTCATCCTGATGAGATCAGCCTGGAGACAGAGATATAATTTAGAAGATTAAAAATTGGTGAAAATAAGTATTTTGAAAATATTTTATGTTTTTCAGGATAGTAGTGTGCTAATTGTGCCCTCTTTATTTTATAACTTTCTTCTACCTGTGTCAAGTCAAAGACGCGGGAAGAGATAACATGGGGATCAATCAGCAGTTACTACTATAATATCAGAGGTCAGAATATAAGGAGTCGCACTAGTAAGACATGAGTCAAGGAGCACAAAGTCGAAGTTATAAAAATGGGCAGGCAGAAAAAAAATAGGCTGTTGTCCCTGTCAATAAAAGAAGTTTCATCCAGACTTGTTGAATATGGGTTAACTTCCAGATTTGAAGGTCGTTTCAGATTATAGGTATGTTCTTTCTGTGATAAAAGAATTTTTGGCATGCAACAATTTGCATGGTATAATATTTAGAATACTAGACTTGGATTAAAATTCCATATCTGATGTTTGTTACTCATGAGATCATAGCCAAGATTCCAAATCTTTCTGAGACTTCATTTCCTTATCTGTAAAATGGGGGTGATGTCTATAGTGACTACCTCATAAGGTTGTGATGAGATTCAAATAATATATGTAAAATGTTTTGAAAATATTAAAGCATTATATTCATGTATTCCTTAAATACAATATCATTATCATTCCACCCAAAAATAAAATAGGAAGTTCTTTTTACCACCCAATACAAATATGTAGGACAAATTTCCTAGGTTCCACTCAAATGAAGGAAAACCATTCAAAGAGACAGAGAAGCTTGGAATCTCCATAATCTCCATACTACTGCCACACATTCACAGGCTTTTGAACTTGTTAGAATCATCTGAGCTCTAAATCTTTCACTTAGGAGCTCTCTTTCACTCTTTCATTATATAGGCCTGTATTTACTGAGTAACATGGTAATCACTTTAAGGCTACATGAGTGACTAAATGGCTATTGCATTATGGTTGGTCACTTGTTTTTCCCCCATTTTCAATTCATAATAGACATAACAATACTACCACTACTTTATATATAAAACTACATCCAAGGAGGTTGTCCTCTTCATCGTGTCCATTCCTAATCAGGGAAATAATTGCTGTCTGCACACAAACTTCAACTAAAATGAGAATACCTTTCCTTTTTTCTGAGATTATCTTTTCTTTCTCTTTTTACATTCCATTATGGAGGAGGGAAGTGGAGAGGAGTTATAGCTACTTCCTTTTCCATAGTGACTGTCTTCTGCTCCTTGTTCTATTCTTTCCAATGAGATAAGCTTTTTGGTTGCCTTGTCATGCTCAGTGGGCTTTCAAGATTTCTTCCTGTTTCCATCACTTCTCTGCTACCAAAGGTAAGAATTGAAGGTCAAGCATAAGCAGGAATTCAAAGTTGAAGGTAGATAAATCACAGATTAAAGGATTAGTGTGCTGTGAAGGTCTAAATAGGAAGAAAAAAAAGTCAAAATTTAAACAAATAGGCAAATCATGACAATGCAGAAAGCAGAGAATAGTAGAATACATCTAATTTGAGGTAATTTTTCTTTGAATTGGAACCCACTAATATCGTGCCTGTGCTGAGACTGAGTACAGGCCTAAGAGACCTTGAGACTAGGAGAACATATAGGGAACTTGTTATACCCATCTAGAAAGGATAGATTAAAAATAATTTTTTTAATAATCTGAAAAGTAATGGCAATTATCTCCTATCTTAGATATTTCCTAGGGAAAATATGATACAATAAAGGTTTTTCAGAAAATCATAGAATGTAAAGGTGGAAGGGATATTAGAGGTTAACTATCCCAACATCTTTATTTAATAGATGAGGAAACAGAGGGAATGCAAATTCCCCAAGGTTATATGGTTGATTTACAGCAGAGCTGGAACCAAATTCAGGCTTTCTGGCTCCCAGTCCAGTATTCCTTCCACTGTACTGATTAGTTCTGCTAGACTATCTTGTTCTACCATATATTTCCTTTAGTGCTTTTTTGCTCCTGCTCTACTAATAAAACAAAATAATAATACATAATATGTCTGCCTAAAGATTTAGCTCCTATTCTACTGGTCACTTTCAATTTAATTGATATGCAATGCTACAAAAAAAAAAATTAAACATTCTAATCCCCATAGCTTGTGTTAGTCTTTTTCATTAGATAGTAAATTAATAATCTGGGAATTCTCAAAGAGAATAAAGGTAAGTAGTGGCAGAACTCTTCTGGTGCTATACAATGCATTGTAGATGTACAAGAGAAAATGTGAGATTTTTTGAAAAATAATTTTTAAGCTATAAACTAGCAAACTACCCTTGCTTTAACACAAATTAAGATTTATGGCACAGTGTGAGCTTCCAGAGATTGTAGTCTATATAGCTGTATGTATGTGTGTATATATGTGCATTAACTTACATCAATTATAATATTTCAGTGTCTGTAGAATTTCCATATTCTCCTTAGTTCTTCTCCCCACCCTTATCTGAATGAATATTTTAACAAAGTCATATAGTACATACAGAATTATGTTAAATACAGTTAAACAGAATGATACATGATTATAATTTCCTTTTCTATTTTAAGATTATTTTAATAACTTATAGACTATAAGATAGATCCCTAAATTTATCTTATGAAAGGAAAAGAAGGCATAAAACTTTTAATAGAAAAAATTACCTCTGTGCCAATTTACTTTGATAAAAGATTTAATAAGGTGTTATATCAGAGAGCATAAAAACTGGTTTAGGAGTCATAGATTTAGATGTGGAAGATACCTTAAGCCCCATCGAGTGCAACTTACTTTTTTAATTTTTTTACTTTATTTTTTCAATTAACAATACATATTTTCATTTACTTCTGCTTTTCTTCATGGCAGGGGGAGGGAATATAATGGAAATTCTTAAAACAACTAGTAAAATAATCCCATGTCCAAAAATGCATGTAATTTTTATATTGAGTGCTCAAATATATTACAGAAAGAGTAAAATGTATCATATATCCAAAAAAAATAATGATAACAGCTCTTTTTATAGTAAAAAGCACTATTAAAAGAACTATTCCACTTTATGGGTAGTTGGTTAGTTATTGTCTTTTATCTTGAAGGGAACCAAAATGACCATACTATGTTGAGTTGAGTTACAGTGTGTCCAACTGTGTCTAGCCACATTTCAAACATAAATGGTTCCTATGAACATTTCAAGTGGGTATCCATCTAAAATCTAATTCTGTGCATCTCACATTTCCTTTGGACTAGTTCACACCATCTTTTCTGATGAGGACACTCCATGATGGGCAATCCTGTGCCAGTGTCTCCCATATCATACAATTGATTCAAAAGTTCTTTTTTTTTTTTTTTTTTTAAATTTTTTATTTTATTTTATAATTATAACATTTTTTGACAGTACATATGCATGGGTAATTTTTTACAACATTATCCCTTGCACTTACTTCTATTCAGATTTTTTCCCTTCCTCCCCCAAACCCCTCCCCCAGATGGCAAGCAGTCTTATATATGTTAAATATATTACAGTATAATTTAGATACAATATATGTGTGTAGAACCGAATTTTTTGTTGCACAGGAAGAATTGGATTCAGAAGGTAAAAATAACATCAATTGGAGAATGGTTGGGTAAACTATGGTATATGAATGTTATGGAATATTATTGTTCTATAAGAAATGACCAACAGGAGAAATACAGAGAGGCTTGGAGAGACTGTACGAGGATGTATGCTGATGGAAGTGGATTTCTTCAACATAGAGAAGAGCTAATCCAATTCCAATTGATTAATGATGGACAGAACCAGCTACATCCAGAAAAGGAACACTGGGAAATGAAAAGATTTAAAAGTTCTTAAGAGAGACCTTGTGTTGCTTTTTCTGACCACCTTGTGATCACTTTCCCTCTGTGAATCTTTCATAAAATAACTTTTTTGGCAAGCGTACTTTTGGCGTTCAAACAATATGGCCAGCCCACTGAGTTGTATTCTCTGTAGTAGAGTAGGAATGCTTGGCAGTTTAGTTTGAGAAAGGACCAGATGATCTTCAGAATCTTCCTAAGACAATTCAAATGGAAGTAATTCAGTTTTCTGGCATGGTGCTGGCACACTGTCCAAGTTTCATAGGCACACAAGAATGAGATCAGCACAGGGGTTCTGTAGATGTACAGTTTGGTAGCCAGTCTAATACCTCTCCTCTCCCACACTTTCCTTTGCAGACTCCCAAATACTGAGCTCACTCTGGCAATGTATGTGTCAATCTCTTTAAAAATGTGGACATCATTGGAAAGTATAATGTCAAGGTAAATGAACTTATCCACAGTATTTTAAATTTCACCATGTATAGTAATTGATGTTTCCATGTATGGATAGCTGATGGAGGATCTGTTTTCTTGGTGTTAATAGTTAAGCCAAAATTAGCATACATCACAGAGAATTGATCCATACTTCGTTGCATCTATCTTCAGAGGTTACATTGAGTGCACAAACACATGGAAACAAAACAAAAAAAAAATCACTCACCAATACCCCCTCCACTTTAATTTTGCCTTGTAATCTTTCCAAGTTGAAGAATTTACCATCTGTGTGGTAGCTAACTTTGATCCATATTTGTCCTCATTTAAGGCATTTGACAACGTGGCTGAAAACATCATGAAAAAGCATGGGAGTAAGCATACAGTCTTGTTTCAATCCACTGGTGACTGGGAAAGCTTGAGAGCATTGCTCATTGTCTAGAATCTCAGCAACCAAGCTATCCTGTAATTGGCATGAGCTCTAGGCAACTGAATTTTGACATAATTTTCCATAAATTCTCATGCAGTCATGAGGTATCAATCAAAGGCTTTGGTCAGAGTTACAAATGTTGTATACAAACCTCTGTTGTGCTCCTAGAATTTTCTTGGAGTTGTCAGGCAATAGGCACCATATTCACTGTTCCTTACTTAGCCCCTTGTGGAGCCACACTGGCTTTGAGTTAGATGATCTTTTTCTAGGTGTAGGGCCAGCTATTAAGGAAAACTGTCAGTGACTAAGAGAGAGACTTCCCCAGTGATTGTCACAGGACTATCTATTCCTTTACCTTTATTAAGATAAGAAATGGATTCAACCTTGAACCCTTGGGACATAATTTCCTCTTGCGAAAATATCTAGAAAATTTCAGGCAACTTGTGTATGGGCAATAGACCCTTCACCTTGTAAATTTCAGCTGGAATAGAATCAGGACCTGGTGCTTTACCACATGAAAGTAGACTAATGGCATTCAAAATTTTTTCTTCAGTTAGAACTTCAGCTAGGCAGTAACTGATTTCTTGAGGTTAAATGATCATTAGCTTCATCATTGATTGATAACAGTATCTTAAGAACATTATGGAAGTGTTCAGCCCATCTCTCCAGGACCAGGTCCTTATCACAATCAGTGAGACTTAGTACTTATCAGCACTAAGTAGTTATGGGTCTTTAGCCCATAAATAACCTTCAATGAATTATAAAAATGCTTTGCATTGTTGTTATCAACATAAAACTCAATTTCATCTCCCTTTTTAGTGAGCCAAGAATCTTCCATCTATCTAAGTTTTGATTGTACATGGTTTTTTTTTCTTATTATAGCTTTTTATTTATAAGACATGTGTATGGGAAATTTTTCAGCACTGATTTTTGCAAAACCTTCTGTCCCAACTTTTTCCCTCCTTCCCTCCATCTCTTCCCCAAGATGGCAATAGACCAATACATGTTAAATATGTTAAAGTATATGTACATTACTTTTGATGGAATTTAATACTACCTTTTTAGAGATGGATGAATTATCCTGTTGGTACATCCTATGGACTTCTCATCTTTCATTTTGCAGCTTCTGAATTTCCCCATCATTTTCATCAAAAGTCTTGATATTTATGAGTGTTCTGACTCACAAATATAGTGCTGTACACAAAATCTCTGAAAACTGTCTTTGTGTTGGGCTCCATTGTTGTCAACTGTGTGCTAGCTCAAGTTATACTTCAAGTTGGCATATTAATGATAGGTATGCCCTTTCCATCTTCCTCTCCTTCCCTGTCTGTTCCTTCTTTGCTTCCTTTTTTTCCTTTCTTCCTTCTTTCCTTCCTTTCTTCTCTTCTATTTCTCCTCCTATTTCTTCTTCTTCTCATTCTTCTCCATCTTCTTCTTTTCCTCATTTTTTCCTCCTCCTTTTCTTTCTTCTCTTCATATATGTCTATATGTATGGTAGATAGAATTTCCTCATTGGAAGTTATTCTAATGAAATAATAAGTTCAGTGCCAACCCATTCCATTCCATCTCACAACTCCTCCTATCCCTTTTTATCCTTCTAAATTAAAGGAGGGGAAAATGTGGAATATGAGTTCTTCAAGACAAGGGAATTGGGATTATAATTGAGTAAAACCTACCCAGAAAAACTGAATATAGTCTTCCCAGGGAAGATGAATAATTAATGAAATAGATAGTTTTTAAGATTTGCTAATGAAAAGCCCAGAGCTGAATAGAAAATCTGACATTGAAACACAAGACTCAAGAAAAACACAAAAAGTAAACAAGAAAGAATAATCCAAAGGGACTCAATAAAGTAAAATTGTTATGCATTTTATATTGGAAGATGATACATGTAACTCATAAGAATTTCATCTTTATTAGGGCAGTTTAAAAGAATTTATATAGACAGAGGATATGAGTGTTTATGTTGGAATTATCTCCAAAAATAAATGAAGATATGAGAAAGAAGCATTCACAGGGAAAATGGGAAAGAAATAGATAGAATAGGGAAATTTTCCCTCATATTAGTGAGGTAAGAAGCAAAGAGGTTTTATAAAGAAGGACAAAATTGGGAGGGCTGCAATACATGAGCCTCACTCTTGTCAGAATTAGTTCAGAAAAGAAAATTTAGATATGCTCACTCATATGTGTATAAAAAAGAAGGTATAACAAAGGTAAGAGTATGATAAAAGGAAGGGTAGATTAAAGGAGATAATGTTTAGAAACAAAGTAAATTTTGAGGCAGGAAATGTAAAGAGAGAGAAGCAAAAAAAAAGAAAATTGGATGGAGGAAAATATGCAGTAATCGTAACTGTGACTGTTAATGGAATGAGCTCATCCATGAAATGTATTTTCCATTCTTTTGGGGATATATATCTATATTGCATCCACGTCTACATATAAACATTTATACACACATATACACATATATAAAAATACACTTATGTATGTGTATATGCAATATAGCATATGGAAAATGAAATGTGTTACCTATTTATTATAATGATATCTCTTTATTTTTCAAAACACATGCAAAGATAGTTTTCAACATTCACCCCTACAAAACTCTGTTTCAAATTTCTCTCCTTTCCTCCCCATCTTCCCCTTCCCCTGGACAGCAAGCAATCCAATATAGGTTAAACATGTGCCAAAGAATGAGATATTTAAAGATTTTGTACAAGAATACATAACTATTAGCAATGAGACAGCAAGATCAAAAACTCATTTTGTCTAGCTGCTTTGAATATAATGTTGACACCAAAATCAAATAAAAAATAGTAACATTTTCATACTTGAACCATATTATAGTAATTCAGAGACATTTTAGTATTAATTCATTAATGAATAGAATTAGTAATTGCAACAACAAAATTTCTAGCATTCATTTGCCCCATTATAGGAATTTTCTGTTAAAGGAAAAGAAGAGACAGGATTACCTGACTTAAGCATAAACATTGTTAGTTGATTATAGTAAATTAATTGTCAATGATACAGGAAAGCTTCACATTATTCACAGGGCATAATAACCAAGCTCAGAATTAATTAAATGGAAAAATTCCCTCTTGAGAAAAAAAAGCACAATAGGGTAACTCATCCAAGAGGCTCCTGCTTTTGTCTGCACCAGGTCATCTCTTCAATTTTCCCAAGCATAGATACCTGTTATAGCTCACAAATTGCACTCCCTTTGGAAATTATATGGTATTCCTTTTAATGGTGGATTATTGATTTAATAACAATTCAGATAATCATACATGAAATCAAGACTCAGAACAATATCAAATAATAGTCCCAAGACATTTTATCTCAAATAGCTGTATTTTACTAATCAGTTTATGACTAGATTATTATTACTTTTTTTTCTCTTTTTGCAATAGCAGTTAACAATAATCACATGAAAGAACACATAAGCACGGATACATTCTTATTCATCTTTTCTAGTTTCAACTAACCATAGAGAAGAAAACAATAATTTAGAAATCAAATGAAACCACATTTTGGTGTTTCACACATGCAGTGAATACATGTTACAAAATTGAAAACTCCCCCAAAAATGCTGGCTACTATAAGCCTTCAGACTAAAAGTTATCCATATTTCCTAAGGCAAAAATTTAAACTTTGAATCTAAGATTTATTGTTACTAAGTTTACTTAAAGATGAAACTTCAATATATACCATTTAACAACCTCATGATTTTTATAAGCATTGGATAAATGGTGAGTTAGATACACTTTTTACCATAAGCAGCTTGTACATTGCTTCCAACTTCACAATCAGTTGTCAGCAGTTTTTCTCAGAAGTGATACGATCTTATGACCCTACCCAAAAAAGTCCCAAAAATATCATAAAAACAATTTATGGGGTTATTTGCTATTCTCACTCAACAAAAAGTAAATTATTGTTATCATTATCTGTTTTAAAGCAAAATATATCCAATCAAACACTTTTCAAACATTGTGAACACATCAATGTATGACCCAACAGCATCCAGATTAAAATATAAGATAATTTTCTAAGAATATAATAGCAGAACTCTGAGTATTATTTTTTCAAGTTACTAACATTCCTTATGCAATAGATTCTCCAGAATCATAATATAAGAAACCTAACAGAAACATAAACAATATAGATTTTTAAAACGTAACACATAAACTTTAGGCCAATGAAATAATATTAGTTTTGCAAATGCACTTCCAAAACCTCCTGTGAAGGTTTTAGCATTCTATACCCATTCACATCAAGAAAAGTATAGAACCAGAGAAGAACTAGAGATCATTATTGATCACAAAATAGAAGGTTTTGATTACATCAAACTAAAAAGTTTCTGTACAAACAATACTAATGCAAATAAGATTAGAAGGGAAGTAACAAATTGGGAAAACATTTTTACAGTTAAAGGTTCTGATAAAGGCCTCATCTCCAATATACAGAGAATTGACTCTAATTTATAAGAAATCAAGCCATTCTCCAATTGATAAATGGTCAAATGATATGAACAGACAATTTTCAGATGATGAAATTGAAACTATATCTACTCATATGAAAGAGTGTTCCAAATCACTACTGATCAGAGAAATGCAAATTAAGACAACTCTGAGATACCACTACACACCTGTCAGATTGGCTAAGATGACAGGAACAAATAATGATGAATGTTGGAGGGTATGTGGGAAAACTGGGACACTGATACATTGTTGGTGGAGTTGTGAAAGAATCCAACCATTCTGGAGAGCAATCTGGAATTATGCCCAAAAAGTTATCAAACTGTGCATACCCTTTGACCCAGCAGTACTACTACTGGGCTTATATCCCAAAGAAATACTAAAGAGCGGAAAGAGACCTGTATGTGCCAAAATGTTTGTGGCAGCTCTTTTTGTTGTAGCTAGAAACTAGAAGATGAATGGATGTCCATCAGTTGGAGAATGGTTGGGTAAATTGTGGTATATGAAGGTTTTGGAATATTATTGCTCTGTAAGAAATGACCAGCAGGAGGAATACAGAGAGGCATGGAGAGACTTACATCAACTGATGCTGAGTGACATAAGCAGAACCAGAAGATCACTATACACTTCAACAACAATACTGTATGAGGATGTATTCTGAAGGAAGTGGGAATCTTCAACATAAAGAAGATCCAACTCACTTCCAGTTGATCAATGATGGACAGAAATAACTACACCCAGAGAAGGAATACTGGGAAGTGAATATAAATTGTTAGCACTAATGTCTGTCTGCCCAGGTTACATGTACCTTCGGAATCTAATGCTTATTGTGCAACAAGAAAATGGTATTTACACACATGTATTGTATCTAGGTTATGTTGTAACACATGTAAAATGTATGGGATTGCCTGTCATCGGGGGGAGGGAGTGGAGGGAGGGGGGATAATTTGGAAAAATGAATACAAGGGATAATATTATAAAATATATATATATAATAAAAAATAATAAAAAAGAAAAGTATAGAGTAATTACACTTAATTAATATGATTATAGGTAATATTTATAAATCACTTATCTAGGTTCAGGAATTCTGCTAAGTACTTTACAATTTACCATATTTGATCCTCACAAAAACCTTGGATGCTAGGTGCTATTATTATCCCTCTTTACAAATGAGGAAACTGAGGCAAACAGATGAAGTAACTATATTAGGGTCATATACTTAATCAGTTTACAAGACTAGATTTGAACTCGGGTTTCCCTGATCCATGCATTTTATACAATATTGTTTTAATGACAAATAAATATCACCCTGGAAATTTTCTAATTGTAGCTACAGAAATAATGCTGTTATGCACTGGAAAATAGAATTTCCTTATTGGGAATTCCCAATATCAATGAAATTATAGGTCCAATCCCATTCTATTCCATCCAAAATACATGGTAAGACTGTTACCAAAATAAGTAGTTTGAATTATTTATGCATTTTATATGTCTTTTCCTCATTTTCATGGATAATTAAGAGAGTGTGCCTATTAGACATTGAAGCAACAATGTGCCTTTCTCAAAAAATATACTTCCAGAAGTTCTATACAGCTCTATTCTAGTGCAAATCTAGAAATCCCCAGCTATGTTTTGCTTCTGTAAAGCTGGAGGAATAGAGAGAATGCTTAATGACTGGCCTAAATGAATACTCATCGGAGATCCAAGTAAAAAAGGTTTATGAGAGTTTATTCCCAATGGCATTTAAAGATTACTAAAGGCAATTCACTCAAATGGTATATAAAGCTCTTAATCACTAATAACCTAAAGTAGTATTTGTTATTCAGGGGATTTGTATTCACATTGCCTACTACAACTACACATTTGAAAAAAATGAAATAAAAAAAAAATACTCAAACAGAATACCTTTATGAGGACCTAATTGTTTATTAACTCATTTTTAGAATCAAAATAATTTTCTTATTATAGGTAAGATTATAAAATTATGTTGGTTTGAGCATCAATTATCTTATGTTACTGTCTTTCAGTTGCTTTCAAACTTTACCAACATGGACAAAACTTAAAGTATGATTAGCTTTTGAGGTGAATAGGACCTTGAAGGTAATTTAAGTCAAACTCCTTATTTTACAAATGGAAAAATTGAGACATAGGGACATGAATAAATAAGCTTACTTGGGGTCATATAGTTGATATTATAGCTGGTGAAACCTATTTTCTGAGTTCAAAGTGAATATTTCACACTTTGCTATTCTGCTTTGATTTTTTCAATTGAGGAAACCTGGATAATTTATGGTATATGAAAGTAGTGGAAAATTATTGTTGTATAAGAAGTGATAAATAAGCTAATTTTAGAAAGGACTGAAGAGAATTACATGAACTGAAGCTGAGTTATACAAACAGAATATACATTGTACACAATAAAAGCAAGATTGTGTGATAATCATATATGACAGACTTGGTTCTTTTCAGTGATTCTATGTTCCTGGTGATGAGAGTTAGGAAAGGGGGAACCCCTTTTGGTTCAGCACAAGGAGAGTCCCCTGTAAAGGAATTTATAGGCCTGAAAACCTAGATTGATAAAAAAGGTTTATTGTAGGAGTTTGGAAGTAAGGGTAAAGGTAGAAAGATGCCAGGGCCAGAATTGGTCTCTGGGTGGACGGGAATCCTTACATGGCCAGAAGGATACCATGTTTGGGGGGACTCCTGCAAAGAGTGGAATTCCAGGGTTAGCATTGAATAGAATTAAATGGGTTTTTAGATAAGGAAGAAGCTGTTTTGGGGTGTTGGGGAAACCTGAGCAGATAGTGGGGGACTGGGAAAGCCCAAGCTAGCTCAGATCCAGGGGGGGGTGGGAAAGCCTGGATGTCAATGGAATTAAAAAGGGTGATTTTGTGAGTGTAAGATCCTAGCTTCTTCAGCCATGAGGGGAGTGGGGGGTTGGGAATCAGAAAGGAATCTTAAAGGGACCTCAACCCCCCTCATTTTCCCCCTCAAACAGTTAAGACTTAAATTCATTAAAAAAAAAAAAAGAAAGAAAGAAAAAGAAAAAAAGGTTTTGGAGCAGTGTCCCTCATTTGAGGTAAGGTTGAAGATTTTCTCCAAAGATTTTCAAAGTAGCAGGGTCCCCTCTTCTTGTTTCCCCCTCAAACAATCACCTCCAGATGCATGTGGAAAAAGGGGCAATGATTTCCTCTTAACTGCTTCAAGCTGACAAGGGTTGTAGAGTTTGGGGGTTTTATTCCAGGAGGTGAGATGTGAGGTGTGGGGGATGGCAGGAGAGCATGTAGAGGGTGTCCCGGTCAGTTGTCCTCAGTCAATTGTCCAGTCTATGTTCTCTAGCTGAAGGGCGGCTGAGAATCCAAAGTTTGAAGCCTAGAGAAAACAGATGTCTGGAACAGATTAAAAGTAGGGTGTCATCTAGGGTGGAGATGGTGACATTCAGGGGAATGGGGTCTTTAGCAAGAAATGCATTAGGTCCCTTCTGTGGGCTGCTTATAAATTGCTTATGGCCCATCTAACTATAAAAGAGAAATAGGAGAAAATGATGAGAGAAAAGATTATTTGTAGCCTAGCCCTTTCACCACTAATTCCTCCTGGGGTTGGGATTAAAGGGTGTGGACTCAGAAGTCAGGGGAGGCAAGAGGCCTTAATATTTAGTAGATTTAATAAGCCACTGCTCTTTTGTGAAGCAGAGTCTAGGGATGGGTATATCCCCAATTGTCAGGGCTGCAGATCAAGAAAAGCACAACACTTAAAATAAACTCTTGGAAATATTTTAATTGTGGTGCTTTTCTTTAAAATAATAAGAGTTGGTTCCTCAATAAGCAAAGATCCTGAATCTTCTCTCCCACTATCCCCACTCTTATGGTGGAGAGGTGGAAGGTGTCAGAGAAGTGCACAGTATCAGCATAGCTTACCCAGCTTACCGGCCCCTGAGGTGTTCAGACTGTCCTGGGGTAAAGGGAAACAGGGTCAGACCCCAAATTCCTACCAGGGAGCAGGATGCTGGGGGGCCAGATCAACTCCTGTGGTGTTTTGCCTTGGTGGTGAAAAGGCAAAAAAAATGCAAGAACATAACTATAACATAGCATGAGCAGTTAAAACTCAACCTTCAGTACAAAAATAGGTTTAACCCAGTTTTATTCCAATCAATTGTCCCTTAACTGTCAGAGGGTGGAGTTTAAAACTCCTAAAAAGAATTAACTATAAGCCCAAGAAATCATTTCTCCAACAACAGATTCCATTAATCATGTTTCTGATAAATTCTAAACAAATATTTATCATAACCTTATATTGATAGCAGTAAGGAATTTGTCCCAATAAGTTCATAACTTAAACAATTATCATATCCAAGTAGATGTTCATAAGTGAAAATTATTCATACAAATCAGTTTGCTTTTAAAATACCCAATACATAGAAAAATATCCCAAATTGTATATTGTCTTTAACAGAAGCATTTTCAAAAGGACAAGAGGGGGAAAAAATAACAAAAAAAAACAAAAAAAAACCCCATTATTTTAGAAGCTCTGACCCAATATAATATAATCAATTTAAACTTATATAGAATGTCCAATTCCACATAAAAGAATTCAAGAAGTTCTTAAAAATAGCAGTTAAACTTTTAGAAATAGTTCTACCAAGTTATGGATTACATTTAAAGTAGCAGAAACCCAGGCTAAGTTTGAATTATATTGATCTTTCCAAACCTCTTTTGCTTTAAAAGGAGCTAGCTTTGGTGGGTGTGTCTCACGGGCAGCAAAGGAAGCCCTTTCAAAGTGGGTGGAGATAGATTAGCTAATTTGTTCAGTGGAGTTTTTTCCAAGGCAAGTGAATTTATGTATTAAGAGGCGGTAACTGGCCCCGAGCACCCCAATTCTGTAGCTTTCATTCTCTTTAGGTGTCCCCAAGAGAGAGAGATATGACAAAAACTTTAATTTTTGTCAATTTTGCAGAAGTATTTACAAAATTGAAATACCCAGCTGAGAGTTTTGAGTTCCAGACAGCATCAATCAAGTCCTGGGAAATTGAGCTGTCCACCTCACTGATAGAGGGTGCGGGGGTTATGTTACCTCACGAACAGTAAATCAGAACGATTGAAATAGAGGCCAGAGCAATCAGACTATTTGAGTAGGTCTCCAGAGAGATGACATAATCAGGGGAGACAGCATCTTGATAAGACATTCCGTTAGCTTGGGATGGGAGAGGCATTCTGATATTCTAAACCTAAGTTCTTTTATGCTTATCAGGTATTCTGGTAACCCCAGAATTATTAGCATCAAACAGCTTTCCTCATTCAGAGAGACACACAAGTCTCCCTGTTTGAATTTCTGCAATTGGGGGTGCATCTCAGCCAGAGATGAACAGTCTTTAGGTCTGTGGTCATTTGTGCATTAAACTCAACCTCTGTTGAGTAGCAGTGCTCAAGGCAGTCCTGCCACCCTAAGAGGGGCACCCCACGTCTATCAGGGGCTCCAAGACAGAAAAAAATAGGGTTTAGAATAACTCCACCTGTTCCCTTCTCTCTGGAACAGAAACTGCTAGTAGGAGACAGATTTCTAAGTAAATTATGCAATTAGACCAAGACAGACCACCCCAAACCATTAGATTCCTGATATCGAAATGCTGAAATAGTAATTAAGGAATTGGGGTAACAGGGGTGGAGAAACAGACTCAATCCTTGGACAGATGTGTGATTTTTGGTTGTTTCTAAGAATAATCCCAAAGACTGAATAAGGGATTTCAAAGTTAAAACATAACCCAGCAAATCATAGTCTATTAAATTTTAAGCAAAGAGTAAAATAGTTTCCAATTCAGTCTGAACTTAATGAAATAAGAAGTACATCAGTTTTTCCCAATTTCCTCACCAGCTGTAATCAGTTTCCTTCCTTCCCCTGTTTATAGAAATTATCAGATCATACATAACTGACTAATAAATTTCCTAAAATCCCTCAAACATACAGCAATAAAGTTTCTCTCATACAGCAATAGTTAAACAGTGTTTTTTTTTAACAAGTCCCAGTTTTAGCAAGTCTTAAAAATAGATCAATTAACTTAAAGGCAGGTCTACTTGGGAATCTTTTACAAATCCAAGCCTCTGCAGAAGGTGGGTGTGGATGAATTACGCATGGCCCCTTCCCCACTCCATTTTCAAGAGGCAGGGGGAGAGGAAGGCAGCTAGTCTTCAACCCAGGATAATGAGGTGCTTAGTAGAGAACAGTGGGTCAACTGAAAGACAAAAGATTCTGCCTAACCCAACCTTTTGTGGGTTGCGTGTGGAGGCATTGGAGCATTTAGAAACATCAGACCCTAATTGGAGATATGTAACTCCTGAAAAGAAAGTTAGGGGTTGGATGAGAGAGAGAGAGATTGGAATTCTACCCAGAGTTCAAATGTTAATTAAGCCATTTTCTCAAGCCCAAAGTTTGTCTCTGCATTAAGAAACAGCTTAAAGGAGAATCTATTCATATTCTATAGTCTGTGGGCTCCTTGGACTGAAATGCCAGAGAAGCTGAGGCAAGATAGAGATCAGTTTAGGGAAACTGAGGCAGTAAAAGAAAACTGTGGCAGAACAGAACAGAGAAAGATTCTAGAGAGGTGCCAAATTGAAAGTAGTTAAGGAGTTTCAAATAGTCTCTATCTTCCCAACTTATTCACTGCTGCAGTTCAGGGAATAAAATGGAGACAGAAGTCATATTTACTCTCCTAACAATTTAATTTGCCTTGATTTGGAATTTTGTTCCCCAGCCAACATTACAAAGGTCTTTTTTTAACCTACAACCTGGCCAGGGCTGGACTTAGAAAAGAAATGTTTAATTGTTGGAAGGGGACATGGAATGCCAATCGAGAAAAATAGGAACTAAGTGCAAAAAGTCAGGAGTTCCCACCTGCAAGTTAGGTAGGAGAGTGAGACATAGAAAGGCGAAGCAGATATCTGGGCTTTATCTATCCACAAGCAGGCAAGTGTGCCCTGAGGCTAAGGGAAAAAAAGAGCAGTTTTAAAATCCTCTGTCCAGCCTGGAGAGCATGGAAAAGCATAAGTTTAAGGCTGCTACAGTGAAAATCTTTGACAGGAGGCATTGCTCTAATGCAGGATGACCAAGTCAGAGAAACCGAGTCCTGTTTTAAAATGTATGGAGCAAGCTTTATAATGTATGAGATGAGCTTGCTTTCTGAGAGAGCTGAAAGCCTTGGCTCCTTTAAAAGCTCTGGGCAGGGTGTGACTCTCTTCTCTAGCTCTCTGGCAAGTACCATTTTAACATACCATTTTAAAAGTTTTGAATCCCCAATTCCCCACTGTATAGTTAAATGGCAGGTTGCCAAGCCACATGGGAGAGGTTCAAGAAGAGAGGGGATGGGGGAAGGGAGAGATGTTATTTTACCCAGTGCTTCCTGGATGGTGGTAGTGAGGGCTCACGTTGAAACTTCAGGGTAGCTCGTACCTTTGTTCAAGGAGCAGCTGGGCAAAGGCATCTCTCCAAATTCACCCCAATCCAGTGACCTTTCTCCTTGTGGCTACAGCCTGACCACTACAGTGGAGTGGGAGAGGGGCTCAAACACAGATTTCTCCCCCAGAACAGATCAAATAGACTGCTGGCCTGGGACCCCCGAGAGGGATGGGGTCCTCAGAATGGCCACATTGGGGGGAGGGGTGAAGAAGAGACACTTTCTCCCATGTGTCTCAGAGTTCAGAGCCAGCTTTCTGATGAGAGAAAAGGGATTAGAAATGCCTTGGAAAAGAAGGTCTTTTGTCTCTGGAACATTTTTCATCCAGAGTTCCAGGTTCCTTGGTCCTGCTATCCCTAAAAATAGAGTGTGACAAAAAGAGGACCTTTTGCCTGAAATACAAGTAGTCTCCATGGGAGAATTTTGCTCACAGCCCAAACCTGGTCTGGGTGCCCACTATGTTTTAGAGATAGAGTGAGACGAGAGTAGGAACACAGATACTCTTCCCGGAAGCTGCGTGAACAGCTGAGAACCCAGATTGGTTCTGAGAGACCTGAAAAGGTTAAGGTTAGTTTTTGAGGTACCAATTTTTGGGGTTTCAGTTTTTGGAGTTCCCAAATGGGCCACCACATGATGAGAGTTAGGAAAGGGAACCCTTTTTGGTTTGGTGCAAAGTGAGTTCCCTGTAAAGGAATTTATAGGCCTGAAAACCTAGATTGATAAAAAAGGCTTATTGTAGGAATTTGGAAGTAAGGGCCAGAGTTGGTCTCTGAGCAGACAGGAACCCTTACATGGCTGGAAGGATACCACGTTTGGGGGAACTCCTGCAAAGAGTAGACTTCTAGGGTTCCCCTTTTTATAATTTTGAAGGTGGGTGGAGTCCCAAGCTCCTGGTTGGTTTAGCCCAGGGTTAGCATTGAATAGAATTCAATGGGTTTTTAGATAAGGAAGATAAAGGTTGGGGAAACCTGAGCAGATAGTGGAGGGCTGGAAAAGCCCAAGCTAGCTCAGATCTGGTGGCGGCTGGAAAAGCCCAGATATCATTGGAATTCAAAAGGATGCTTTTGTGAGTCAAAGATCCTAGCTTCTTCAGCCATGGGGGGTGGGGGGTGGGGAATCAGAAAGGAATCTTAAAGGGCCCTCAACCTCCATCACTGGTAATTCCAATAAACTTTGTATGGAACAGATCAACCATATCCAGAGAGAAAACTATAGAAACTGAATGTAAATCAACACATACTATGTTCATTTTGTTTTCTTCTTTTTTTCTATTGTTTTTCTCCTTTGTTCTGACTTTTTCAACATGATTCATAAGCAACTATGTAAAAAAATGTACATGTATAACTAAAAGAAAATGTTTTTATGTGTAACAGGGAAAATAACAATTAAAAATTAAAAGTATCATTATAAGAAGTTTGGGAAATTTAGAATCTTGAAAGACTTCCCAATACTTTCCCCTTTTCCTCCTTTATTGCATATCACAAACATATTTAGTTATGAAGGTAGACATTTTTTTTCTCCTTTTTGAAACAAAGCCTTGTCACTTCTCTTAAATCTATTAGAAACAATAATCAGAGAAAAGCTTGTTTCTTTGAGATAAGGGGAAATTTATCCATTCTATTTCAACTGCGTTTTTCATTATTTGATGAAATTTGCAACTTTAGTCTTTCTCTGCTGTCTTTTAAAATCTATATCACTAAATGTTTAGATTAGTTTGTGTTCTTTCCCCCCTTTTTCCTTTCCTCCTTGTCATTTCAATAGTTTTCTCAGTTGCTATAGCTGTCACTAATGCCTGTGGCAAGGTTTCTGACATAGCAGTTAATTCACTTATATAGCTTGGCAGCTACCAGGGATAGCACCTGCTATGGAATGTTGTCTCTGTTGTAATGTGGATCCAGCTGAGCCCACCTGTTTTCTTTTGCAGTGTATCTTACTATAATTACTATTAGAAAGTTTCCTGACCACAGAAGGTATTAGAGTTCCTACCTCTCTTCAATATATTTAATTGTTTGGGTTTTGAATTAAATTACACCTGTAGTTTAAACAGCTAATGACTATGGTCATCAAATCATTGAATGGATTTGTTCTATATGATTAGGAATTCCTTCTTTGGGGAAAAGTAGTAATTGTATATTCAATCAAGGTTTATCTAGCTTTTGATACTGTGAAAAGAGCCTGGGTTCTATATTTGGAAGACCTGGATTCATACATATCCTGCCTCAAGTCACTTTCTGTGCAATCTTGGCAAATTATTCAGTTTCTCTAAATCTTATTTTCTTCATTTGTAAAATGAAGCTGTAAACATTTGGGGCTCCATCTAGCTCCAAATCTATGATCTCATAGTCTTTAAGACTTTGTGCCATATGGTTATCCATCACAAAATCCAAAGAATTCTAATTGTGAGTCACGTTAAAGGCAATAGAGAGCTATGGTTAATGGAAAGAAATGGGCTGCAATTTTTTTTGAAGCAAGAATTAATTACATGAATACAATACATTAAAAGTATCATCAAAAAGATGAATGACTACAACAAATGTTAAGTGGTCATGATATGAGAATATAACTTATAGATAGATTGTATGTTCATTACATGCCCAAGTAGGTTTTTTTTCTTCCTTCTTTCCTTCCTCAATATCCTGCCCTTTCCTTCCTTCCTTCTTCTCTTATTTCTTGCCTTCCCTCCCTCCTTCCTTTCTTTTTTCTTTCCTTCCTTTGTTTCTCCCTCCCTTCTTTCCTTCTATCTCTTTTTTTCTCTTTCCTTTCTACATCTTCTTTCCTTCACTTATTCCCTCTCTCCTATCCTTCCTGCTTTCTTACTATTATTTCTCCCTTCCTTCATTCCCTGTCTCCCTCCCTCCTTCTTTCCTTTCCTCCTCCCCTTTTTTGCTTCCTTCCTTTCCTCCTCTACCTTCTCTATCTTTCCTGCTCCTTCTGATAGTATACTATTTGTTTCATGGTTTACACAATTCCTTTTCATTTTTTCTCATGGAATTAAAGTTTCTAAAGTACTAAATTTGAATAATTCAATCTAACTCATTTCCACACTATTGCTATTATACATATTGCATCATTGTCTTCTCCCTCCCCCTCCTTATTTTACTCTTTGAAGTATCAATTCAGGTAATTCAAATGAAGGAAAATGTATTTCCCAATGGCACAAAGTACTACTTATCCCCAATATACTATCTATCCTCCCCATGATCATTCTCCTTCCCATTTTATGTGCAAATTCTTTTCTGAAGGAACCTACTTAGTGTAAACAGTTCTAGAGGAAAATCTAAAATATGCCCATAAGATCCCTGAGAAGGATTATTAGGAGACCAAGGACAGGATCATAGGATCATAGATTTAGGGCTGGAAGGGACCTAAGAAATCACCTAGTTCATTTCCCTCATTTTATAGATGAGGAAACTGAAAACTAAAGAGATTAAGTGATTTGTTATGCTAGGGGGGAAAAAGAAAGCTGTGATATGAACCACACTTCTGTGACTTTAAAATTGAAACATTCAAGTATATGTTATTGACTTTGGAGCTAGTCTGAAGAAGAAAAACTTGGTAACCACTGCCTGGCATCCCTTAGAAATAGTTAGGTGAAGAAGTAGGTAGCGTACTGAGCCTGGAATCAGGGAAACCTGAGTTCAAAGTCAAATATTTATAATCAATCAGTAATATTTATTAAGTACCTAATATGCCAGACATTTTTACTAAACTTAGGGTATATATAAAAAATAGCAAAAGATAATCTTTGTCTTCCATGAGCTCACAATCAAATCATGAGCTGACTAGCTGTATAACCCAAGACAAATCAATCAACCTCTCTGCCTCAGTTTCTTCAAATGTGAAATAGTAATAATAACTCCTATCTTCCAGAATTGTTATAAGACTCAAAAATATATTTGTAAAACACCTAGTAAAATGCTTTTCTCCAGTAGAAATTTACTAAATGCCTGTTTCCTTCCTCCTTCTCTTGAGCTTCAGCTATTAATATTGTTCAATCCTTTTCTCACTTCTAATATCAGTATTCTGCCTCTTCCTCTGTCTACTACCCCAATATACTCACTGACTTTCAGTCTGATTTCTTTTATACTTAAATTATCATTACCACAGCCCCTGGTGGTGCCATAAAGGTTCAGAGATATGAGTAGGAGCTTCCTCTTTTGAAAGGAAGCTCACTAAAAGATAATATTCAGCCAACATTTATCCTTCTTGACTTGGTCCTTTGTTCAAGATTTTTGAAGTTAACTGCAGAGTTTGACAAAGAGGTTTTAAGTGAAGTTAAAAGCCATTAGCTACTCATCCACTGGTGTAGATGGGGAGTCCATGGAAGAATAACACTTCTGCTATGAGAGCTTGTTGAGCCCCTTTCAAAGCTGTTTATACATCTTTGGTATACAACTCTGATATTAGGCTCCAAGAAGTTATAGCATATGTAGTAGTTACACCCCAGTAAAACCATCTCAGCAAATTGGCTGAGTCATGATGAAGGTAAATGACAGACTTAAAACCCTGTTGGTGACTTAGAGAAATGCCTACCCATGGGCCCACATTTAACACCACATACTAAGATAAGATCAAAATGGGTCCAAGATTTAGGCATAAAGAACGAGATCATAAATAAATTAGAGGAACATAGGATAGTTTACCTCTCAGACTTGTGGAGGAGGAAGAAATTTGTGACCAAAGGAGAACTAGAGATCATTATTGATCACAAAATAGGAAATTTTGATTACATCAGATTAAAAAGCTTTTGTACAAACAAAACTAATACAAACAAGATTAGAAGGGAAGTAACAAATTGGGAAAACATTTTTACAGTTAAAGGTTCTGATAAAGGCCTCATCTCCAAAATATACAGAGAATTGACTCTAATTTATAAGAAATCAAGCCATTTTCCAACTGATAAAGGTCAAAGGATATGACAGACAATTTTCAGATGATGAATTGAAACTATATCCACTCATATGAGTGTTCCAAATCACTATTGATCAGAGAAATGCAAATTAAGACAACTCTGAGATACCATTACACACCTGTCAGATTGGCTAAGATGACAGGAACAAATAATGATGAATGTTGGAGGGAATGTGGGAAAACTGGGACACTGATACATTGTTGGTGGAGTTGTGAAAGAATCCAACCATTCTAGAGAGCAATCTGAAATTATGCCCAAAAAGTTATCAAACTGTACATACCCTTTGATCCAGCAGTGCTACTATTGGGCTTATATCCCAAGGAAATACTAAAGAAGGGAAAGGGACCTGTATGTGCCAAAATGTTTGTGGCAGCCCTTTTTGTAGTGGCTAGAAACTGGAAAATAAACGGATGCCCATCAATTGGAGAATGGTTAGGTAAATTATGGTATATGAATCTTATGGAATATTATTGTTCTGTAAAAAATGACCAACAGGATGAATACAGAGAGGCTTGGAGAGACTTACATCAATGGATGCTGAGTGAAATGAGCAGAACTAGGAGATCATTATACACTTCAACAAGGATACCGTATGAGGATGTATTCTGATGAAAGTGGATATCTTCAACATAGAGAAAGAGCTAACCCAATTCCAATTGATCAATGATGGACAGAATCAGCTACACCCAGAAAAGGAACACTGGAGTGTAAACTGTTAGCATTTTTTGTTTTTCTCCCCAGGTTATTTTTACCTTCCGAATCCAATTCTTCCTTTGCAACAACAACAACAACAAAATTTAGTTCTGCACATATATATAGTACCTAGGATATACTATAACATATTTAATATGTATGGGAATGCCTGCCATCTAGGGGAGGGGGTGGAGGGAAGGAAGGGAAAAATTCAGAACAGAAGGGAGTACGAGGGATAATGTTGTAAAAAAAAATTGCCTATGCATATGTACTGTAAAAAAAAGTTATAATTTTAAAATTAATTTTAAAAATTTACTATTAAAATTGGTAAAATGTAAAAAGAAAAAAAAAAGAAAAATAAAAGAAAAGAAATG
Source organism: Sminthopsis crassicaudata (assembly GCF_048593235.1). Taxonomy (NCBI): domain Eukaryota; kingdom Metazoa; phylum Chordata; class Mammalia; order Dasyuromorphia; family Dasyuridae; genus Sminthopsis; species Sminthopsis crassicaudata. The sequence continues at coordinate 593,129,819 of NC_133617.1, forward strand.
CCTACCACAAGTGTGCAAAGACTTTCCCCAACAGAATTGGCCAATGAGAACAATGTATTCAAACAGTATGAGAATAGCTGAAGTAGATTCTGTAGAGTGTTTAGAGCTTCTTTAAGTATTAAAGATGCCAAGATCATTAGCTATCTCATGGTACATTCTCAGTTGTCCTGACTTTCACCTTGCCACTAGCCTTCACTGATTCTGAGAGAGTGAGGTGATAACTTTGTACAACTTTGCTTCACTTAAACACAACTCATGCACAACTCAAAATATCACCTTTAATGTTGTTGATCATCTTAGAAAACAAAGGATGAACAATTATTCTACTCCTCCTCAGGAATACACAAAAAAGATCATACTCTTGATCTTGCCAATACCAAAGATATACCATCTTGAAATTAAAGAATTCAATAATTGACCATAATCTCCTAGCTTTTTACATCTCACTCTGAATTCTCTTTAAAAAGGAAAGAAAGAAAAAGAAATCTATTCTACATCTGCTCAATAACCTGCAATCTCCTGACACTTCAATTCTCTCTCAGATTATCTCCCTTGAAATAGTCAGTCTTCCCTCTTCTCCCCATCCTGATCCCTAAGTAAATCAATTCAATGTTGTACTGTTCTTCTCTCTTATATCCCTAATTCTCTTATTATATTATTAATTATAATTAGTCAGACTTCAACCTTGGATCACTCCCAATATTCATCACCTTTGCTCCCATGTATGTGCTATTAAATCAAGGTGGAGAAAATCATGCAACCATTCTGACTGGGTCCACCATAAAACAATTTTAACTGGATCCTTACTGCTGATAAGCAATTCTACTATAATTCACACATAAACCCTCTATTGCACCTTCCCTTATGTCTTTTCCAAACCTTTTCATCGTCTCCTCATATGGATCCCTTGCTTTTTTATGTTTTCAGCCAAGATCTTTGCCTCATATTTTACAAATAGAAATGAGACCATTCATTGGGAACTCTATAGTCTACCCTCTTACTCATCTATAATTCAGATGTATTTCATGTCTATATTCTCCTTTATCCTGTTTCACATGGCAAACTGCATACTCCTCTAGCTAGCTTCTACTTCTTCAAGTAATCTCATCCCATCCCATCTCCTCCAACAGATTACCCCTTTTGCCATCCATAATCTATCACTTATTTTCAATCACTTCCTGCTTATTGGCTCATTTTCTACTACCTTCAAATCTACCAATGTCTCCCTCTACTGAAAAATCTTTCTTGATCCTTCTATCCTCCTTATAACTCTTTTTCTTTCACCCTTTGTAGCCATCTACAATGCTATCTACAATAGGTTCCACAATTTTCTCTCTTCTCACTCTGTCCTGCTACAATCTGGCTTCTGACCTTATTCCACCTAAACAATTCTTCTAAAGTAACAATGATCTCTTAGTTATCAAAAACAACAGCCTTTTCTTAATTCTCCTTCTTGATCTTTCTGCAACCTTCAAAATTGTGAATCGCCTTCCTCTACATGATACTATTTTCTCTTGTTTTGAGACACTGATCTATGTTGGTTCTCCCTTTACCCAGTTGACCTTTTTTTATTCTCCTTTGCTAGAGCCTCATCCAGAACACTCCTTGTAACTGAAGGTGTCCCTTAGTATTCTGTCCTGGCTCTTTTTCTCTTCTCCCTCTATACTACTTCACTTGGTAATTTTATCAGCTGCCATGAAATTAATGAAATTAATTTGTAATTTATGGTCATGAAGTTAATGAAATTACCATTCCTATTTCTGCTGACCTTCAACCTCACATTTCCAACTGCCTTTTAAAAATCTCAAAATATATTTCCATTCAACATCTTTAAAAAGCATCTCTCTACTTCAGTTCATCCTCCATTCAATCTACAAAATGATTTTCCTAAAATTTAGTTCCACCTAAATTAACTCTTTACTCAATAAACTCCAATGGCTATCTAGGGTTAAATGCAAATTTCTCTAACTGGAATTCTAGCCCTTTCATAATCCAAATCCCTCTGCTTTTCCAGTCTTCTTATATCTTATTTCCAGTCATATACATAAACTTTGATTCATTGATACTGGCTTTCTTAATGTTCATGAACAAGAAACTCCATCTCTCAATTTTGAACAAATTATTTCTTCTCAACTGAATGTACATATTTTCCTGATTTCCTTCAAATTCCAACTTAAATTTTCTTTTATAGGAAGTATTTCCCCCATCCCATTTAATACCAATTATTTCCTATTTCTTAATTATTTCCTATTTGTCTAGTACATAAATTATTTTGTATACATTTGTTCAAAAATTGTTTCATTTAATTGATTGTAAGATGCTTAAAGGCAGACCCCTGTACTTTGTCTCTTTTTATATTTCCAATGCTTGGCACAATGCCTGGTACATAGCTGGTACTTAATATTGATTGACTAATTGATTGAGATTGGAATGAGAGATTGCTCTATTAAACTTTTCCTTTTGAACCTAAATTTCACAAAGCATTTCAGTCATCAGGTTTGGAGGTAGTAAGGGGCAGCTCTATGGGCATTTAACCTCTATCTCAAAATCAAAGATAGTCTAAACTCTAAGTAAAAATGATTCTTATTAAACCATGTCATAACATCAATTGTGACATGGCAATAAATGGAAACTTCTAGTTAATAAAGCATTTGTCTGTTCTCTTCTTTATAGAAAGAATCTTCTCCTCCCTTAAAGAACTTGGTAAATGAAAACACATATTCAATTTGTCCCACTTGTCTTTTGTGTTCTCTATTGTATATTCCTGTCTCAATGATGATGATGCTAAATTAACCAACAAGAAATTACTAAGTATCTAATATAAAAGAGGCATTTATGTTTGGTTCTGGGAATATGATTAAAAAGAATGAAATAATTTCTACTATCAAAATGACAGAAAAATACATTATAAATGATTGCAAAATGTAATTGCAAAATATATGTAGAATAAATACAAGATAAATTAAAAGTGATTAGGGAAAGAAGGCACTAGATGTTTGCGGCTTTGAGATGTTTGAGCCCCTAGGTCACAAACACTGCATATTTTAGAAGACAAAACAGACAAAAGTATACATATATTTTATGACAAATGTTCTTAAACTGAGGTTTGGGAACTACTTTTTAATTAAGTTATTTAAATATCTATCTTTCAATATAATTTTCTTTGTAATCCTATACATTTTATTTTCTATATTTAAAAACATTGCTTTAAAATGTTGTTTATAGGCTTTTCTCGACTGCCAATATGGTCTATGAGATAGAAAAGGTTAAAAATTCCTCTAAAAGAAAAGAACACAATAGTATTAGTGCTGATATAATCTTTGCTTTAGTGCTCATAGGGTAAGAATTTCTATTAGTTTTCCTTTCTTCCCTTGGAAGCAAAAGAAATAAAAGCCAAAGGAGAGCTATTTGGTTGGGATTTATGGGGATAGAGATTTAAATACTCAAAATTCAGAAATCATTTGTAACTATAAAAGAAGCCCATCTCAAATTTGACCTCAAGTGCATTTAGAACTCTTGATATTGACCTCTACAAGGATACTGTTTTAATTTGTCAGTGTTTTTATGTGTATTTGCATATTCTTAGTATGGTTTAGTAGAAAGTTCATTGAACTTATCTTCATCAGACCTAGTTTTGAATCCAGTTCTATCATTAACTGTATGATCCTGGTCAAATCAATTTTCCTCTCTGAGTTTTACTTTAGTCATTTTTGAAAGAGTGAATTAGGCCAGAATGCTCTATTTTTGAGTTGAAAGGTCTATGAGTCTAAGGGTTAATTAATAGCTGTATAATTTTTTTTCTTTTTTGAAGATAGAGAAACTTCATAGTATAAGTTTGATACCACATGATAGTCATAATAGCCTCTTAATTCTGCCCTTAAACTAAATACTAGTATTATAGATGGAAGTACGATAGGTTTAAATATATAGGATTATAAAATTCTCTGTGACTATTAGTTAATGATTGATTATTCTACAACCAACTCTGGCTCAGAGATTTAATTCTTTTTATTTTTAGTTGTGATATCTTTTCTGTTGTCAAGTATTCTATCCCCACTAAATCCCATTCTTTTCATTATAGTAAGGATTGGTGGACGGTTTTTCTTAAAACATAAAAAACCTACACTATACTCTCCAAAATGGTATTTGACTCTACTTGCCTGAATTTTATCCCCCCACACACTAATTTCAACTCTTCATTGGATGCTGCAAATTTACCCTCACACATACCCAATGGTGGTAACTTGTTATCTATCTATTCTGTTATTAACCCTTTTATCCCCACTAGGAATAATTGCCCTTCAGATCTTGGCCTTTAGAGATGATGCTCATATCAATTCCATTTTTCTTGTATCATTATTCTAGTATAATTTGAACCTGAATATTTCTTATCTAAAGCCCAACACTATTTCATCATGCTGCTTTTTAAGAGAGATAAGGTAGGTATTTTTCCTATGGTAGATGAGATGAGGTAGATGAGAATATTGAGGTTCTGAGTTTTCACAACTTTCTCAAGGTCACACAGTGAGTAAGTAGTCAAATCAGGATTAGACTGACAATATTTCATTTGGGTCCTTTTCCCACTATTTAGTGTTTCTGGTTCCTAAATAAATTGTAAGTTCATCAGACACATATTCAGACAAGTTTAAAATCATATCTTAAGTGAAATATCTACCTTAAGTTCCAAATCAAATACTTATTAAATATTTATTTTCACTGATTTTGGAATGAATAAAGATGCAATATCATACAATAATATGACATTTTAACTTTTTCTAAATACTTTTCTCACAACCCATTTGGATAGCACTGGGAATGATAATAATTTCCAGGAGCCACTGAGCCTCCAGGAACAAATAGAAGAGATAACCTTCTCTTCATTTCTTTTCCTTTACCCTGCTTATGGAATGATCACACACACCTATAAACCTGAAATCCATGTTCCATTTGGACCCCCCACACCATTTTTTCTAACTTTTCTGAGTCAGAGCTCTAAATCTAGCACTTGACCTAGAGTTAGGAAGACCTGGTTTCAAATCCAGTCTCATACACTTATTAACCATGTGACTCTGAGTAAATCACTTAAATGTTCCGAACCTCAATTTTCTCATTTAACCTCTGGAGGGCAGAGACTCCTAATAGTGAAAGGTCCTACTAGTCTATGCTTATGAATATTTGCTTCACAGGAAGAGGCTGAATAGCAGCTGCAAATCAGCAGAAAATCCCCCCAAAATGACAGTAGCTACCAAACAAATAGCAAGATGATTGAACCTAAATTTAAAATTTTGCAGTCCAATGGAGATTATCTCTTAGCTGATAATATCAATGTTCCACCAAATGAAAATGGCAACTTGCATGCAAAAAATAAATAAATAAATAAATAATAACATAGTATTTCAGAGAAGATGTAAATCTAAGAATATGTCATCTGAATTTTTTTTATTCCTTTTCCTATTAGTAGCATGAAAATCTGTGAACAAATGTGTCTTCTATGTTTATAGAAGTTTCCCTAGTCATTTTTATGTTCTTTATAATTAAATAGCAATCTCTTCATGATCCGTTTATAAATGTTTCCTAGTAATCTGCCTCTGTCTTGATTTTCTTTTCATATTTTCTCTCTGTTTTTTGTCTCTCTTTGTCTCTCTGTTCAAGGAGAGCTTCAGGTCTATTGAGTGTCTTTGGTCTCTGCAGCCACTTCCAGTGTTTCTGGCTTCCATCTTTGAGAGAAAAGATGGAAGATTCCAGCCCTATTTTTGGTTGTTTAAGGCATAATAAGACTGGGAAGAAGCTAATTTGGGAGGTCTTGACAGTCTAAATCATGGCCCTATTTCCTGGCTAATACACTAGAGATTTTGGGGTATTTATCCTTAGCTGAAATTTGGAACTTGTTTTTAGGTTGCTCTGATATTCTGCACTTCCAATAGAAGCATTCATTCACTGTGTATTGCCTGTTATATATTGTCCTCTGTGCTCTTTCTCCAATATCTGTTGCTACTGACTTGGCTAAATGGGTTTCTTTGCTATTTCTTTTGTGTTTATTCACTGTGGAATTGTCATTATGTGGAAAAGAAATTTAAATTTTGAAATAAAGCTTGGGATCCTAATTTCCTCTCTTAAGAAGCAATGATAAGAAATTTAACCTGAACCTGAAAAGTACATCCCCTAAACAAATAAAATGTAAGGGAGCAGATAGTCATCATTCTATCTTAAAACTCCCACTCTCTCAGGAAGGAAGAATGATCAAGCATCTTCCCTTGCAGAAAGGTGAGGGAAAAGAGGATAGAGATTTGTATTTTGCTTCCCTTTGAGTGACATAATGACTTATATTTGCTACTTGTGAGGGATAGTTTTTTATATAATAATCCAAATTCTACGAGGATCTTACTAATAGAAGAAGTGTTCAAATCCAGGGAATTGAAATCCACTTAGGAGAGGAATTATTGTATCTTTTATAATAATGTCTTTGAATAATGTAAATCCAAATATTTGTGACCATTTCTAAGAATTCAATATTTTCACTAATCACTAACTAGCTGTATTACATAATCTCTAAAGCAGTAATGTTTGACATTTGTATACAGTGATATTTTCTCATTTTTATATGTATATATGTATACACATATATGTACACATTGCATACTGTGACAGATTTCTCCCCCAATATTTATTTGGATAATGAAATTATGGTAATTGTATCCAAGACATTGGAAATATGCAGTAGAAATTAAAATAATGTAACCACTTTAGAGGATTCTTTATTTGCATGAATTTGGACAAAGCTGAATAATAACAGTTAATACTTATATAGTGATTCAAAGTTCACAAAGCATTTTACATATATCACCTCAGCAGATTTACATCTATGATTTCTCAGCAATTCTCTGAGGTACATACTACTACATTTTACAATGAACAAACTAAGTCTAAGAGCTTAAGGAATTTCTTTCTAGTTACACAGCTAAGTGTCTGAGATTGTACATGACCTCTAATCTTCCTGACTTCAAGATCAGCATGTTACCTATTATACCACTTAGACATTCCATTAAATTTGATTTGATAATGAAGAATTGAGGATACATTCATAATCAGTTGATAAACATCTTTTAAGTAGCTGTTATGTACTAGGCATTATGCTAAACCCACAGATTACAAAAACAACCAAAATAGAATCTCTATCCTTAAGGAGACCACAGACTAATGGAGAGAACAAAACAAACAAACAAATATTTATGATCAGGTTATCTATGGGATAAATAAGAAATCATTAAAAATAGAAAAGGCAGGGGGCAGAGCCAAGATGGCAGAGAAGATACATGCGATTTTGTGAGCTCCCTTCTTCCCTCATTACCAATTAGTTAAATCAGCCTCAAAAATAATGCTGGACTGATAGAAACCACAAGGACTGGAATCACAACTTACCAGCTAAAGAGAATCTGGAGTTTCAACAGAAAAGGTCGGTTCCCAGGGGAGGAAAAAAAAAAGAGGCCAGCATAGACAGTTGGGTGGTGGCACACTACACCGATCGCTCTGGGGAGGGCTCTGGGATCAGAGAAGCCACTGAGATAGAAGAATCTGGCACAGGCTGTTAACTCTTCTCTGCTTACAAAACAGCAGTTCAGAAGAGAAATCAAGCCACTTTAAAATATAAAGCCAGATACTAGAACCACCCCAATCCGGAAGTGACTCAACAGATCTCGGCACTGTGGGTGTGGCCGACTTAGGCTGTCCGGGCTTTCACCAGGGGGTAGTTAAGAGATTGAGAAGTGGGCAGACACAGTCCAAGGCAACACATAGTGCCTTGCTCAGCTGGAGGCTGTGGAACTCAGCCTGGAAATCCAAGAGAAGCAGAACCTTTGAAATAGGAACCGCGGTTTCCGGGCAGACACTTCCAGTTTGAGCGCAAGGGCTTTTCACAACAGCTGCTGATACCCACGCCCCACAGGACACATTGGCTGGGCTTTGTGTCGCCTTTATTGTTCAGTCTTAAACCTCAGGGAAGTCGCTAGGACACACAGCGCCCTCAAAGCACGGCCCTGCTAATCACCTCTGAGGCACTTCCAGGGAACGGGAGGGGAACTCTCTCCCAGAGCTCTCTCTTAGCTCAGGCGCAGGAGCCACTGCATCCATCCGGTCTGGGAGGAAGCTTCTAAAGAAATAAATAAATAATTTCCTACCCGAGGGACAGACCCCAAAAGATTTTTTAAATATCAGTAAAAAGCAAAAAAGAACCATTGATTCCTTCTACACAGAAAAAGAGCAGGTATCCAACTCCGAGGAAGTTGACAGCAGAGAGTCAGCAGATAACAGCCTAAAGGGGAGCAATTCCTGCCCCCCCATGACATAACTCTTTCCTAGAAGAGACTATTAAAAAGTTAAGAGAGTTTGAAGAAAAATGGGGAAAGGAAAGAGAAGCTATGAAATTGGAGTTGGAAAAAATAAAGAATTCACAGGAGATTCAGGGAAACAAAATTTGCGAATTAGAAAAGGTTAAAAAATCACAGAAAAGTAGAATTTCTGAATTGGAAAAGATAAAAAAAATCTCAAGAAAATAGGATTTCTGAATTGGAAAAAGAAAATAATTCTCTAAAAATAAAAAAATTAGGGAAATGGAAAAAAATTCAACAGAGCAAAATAATTCATTTAAAAATGAAATTGGGCATATACAAAAAGAACTAAAAACTGTGAATGAAGAAAATAACTCCTTAAAATTCAGGATGGAACAAATAGAAATTAATGATTCATTGAGAACCCAAGAATCAGTCAAACAAAACAAAACAAAACAAAAAAAAAAAAAAAAAAAGAAAAGAAAAGCTGGAGAATAACGTCAAATACTTACTGGGAAAATCTATAGATCTGGAAAATAGATCTAGGAGAGATAATCTGAGGATCATTGGACTTCCCGAAAACTATGACCAAAAAAAGAGCCTATATTCTATTTTACAGGAAATCATCAAAGAGAACTGTCCAGAGATAATAGAAACAGAAGGGAAAATAGACGTTGAAAGAATTCATCGAATTCCTTCTGAAATAGACCATAAAAAAAGAACACCACGGAATATTGTGGCAAAGCTGCAGAATTACCACACAAAGGAGAAAATCTTGCAAGCAGCTAGAAAAATACAATTTAAATACCAAGGTGCCACAATAAGGGTCACTCAAGATGTGCCTGCCTCCACATTAAAAGATCGAAGGGCATGGAACCTGATATTCCAAAAGGCAAAAGATCAAGGATTGCAACCAAGAATAAACTACCCAGCTAAGTTTAGCATTTTTTTTCCATGGAAGAAGTTGGTCATTTAATGAAATAGAGGAATCCCATATGTTTCTAAGAAAAAAACCAGACTTAAACAAAAGATTTGATCTACATCCACAAGACTGAAGAGAAACAGAAAAAGGTACACAGAACCCTTGAGAACTGTATCTCTGTTGTGGATATATAGAAAGTACACATTGATAATTTGATTTTACTGATATAAAATAAAGGGGGGTGTAGTAGAAGGAGTGATAAAAAGGGAAACTACATCCCAGGAAGAGGCACAGAAAATATGCCATATCTGAGGGAATTTAGAGAGGGGGAGAAACATTGTGTGAATCTTACTCTCATCAGAAGAGGCTCAAAGAGTAAATAATTGACATATTTGTTTTTCAGAGAATTCTCTCTCACCTCATTAAAACGGGGGAGAGGAAAAGGGAAAAGGAAAAGGAGAATAAGGGAAGGGACTTGGAGGGAGGGGGGAGGGATACTAAAAAAAGGGAGGGCTGCACGTCACAAGTGGGGTCTATAAATTAAATATCAGGGAAGGGATTCAGGGGGGTTAAGAGAAAAAGCATAATCTGGGGATAATATGATGGCAGGAAATACAGAATTAGTAATTTTAACTGTAAATGTGAATGGGATGAACGCTCCCATCAAATGGAGACGGATAGCAGACTGGATCAAAAGTCAGAACACTACAATATGTAAATTACAGGAAACACACTTAAAGCAGGGAGATACATACAGAGTAAAGGTAAAAGGTTGGAGCAGAATCTGTTATGCTTCAGGTAAAGCCAAAAAAGCAGGGGTAGCCATCCTTATCTCAGATCAAGCAAAAGCAGAAGTTGATCTAATTAAAAGAGATAAGGAAGGAAACTATATCCTGCTAAAAGGTAGCATAAACAATGAAGTCATATTAATATTAAACATATATGCACCAAGTGGTATAGCATCTAACTTTCTAAAGGAAAAGTTAAGAGAATTGCAAGAAGAAATATATAGTAAAACTATAATAGTGGCACTTGTGACGCACATTGAACTCTCAGATTTAGACAAATCAAAGCAAAAAAAAATAAGAAAGAAATTTAAAAAGTAAATAGAACATTAGAAAAACTAGGTAGGATAGACCTTTGGAGAAAACGGAATGGCAATAGAAAGGAATATACTTTTTTCTCAGCAGTTCATGGATCCTATACAAAAATTAACCATATATTAGGACATAAAGATCTCAAAATGAAATGCAGGAAGGCAGAAATAATAAATGCATTCTTCTTAGATCACAATGCAATAAAAGCTACATTCAATAAGAAGTTAGGGGTAAATAGACCAAAAAGTAATTGGAAACTGAATAATCTCATCTTAAAGAATGACTGGGTGAAACAGCAAATTATAGAAACAATTAATAATTTCACCCAAGATAATGACAGTGATGAGACATCATACCAGAATCTGTGGGATGCAGCTAAAGTGGTAATAAGGGGAAATTTTATATCTTTAGAGGCTTATTTGAAGAAAATAGAGAAAGAGAAGATTAACGAATTGGGCTTGCAACTTAAAAAGCTAGAAAAAGACCAAATTAAAAACCCCCAACCAAAAATTAAACTTGCAATACAAAAATTAAAAGGAGAAATCAATAATATTGAAAGTTAAAAAACTATTGAATCAATAAATAGAACCAAGAGTTGGTTTTATGAAAAAGCCAATAAAATAGATAAACTTTTGGTAAATCTGAACAGAAAAAAGAAAAAGGAAAATAAAATTGTTAGTCTTACAAATGAAAAGGGGGATCTTTCCACCAATGAAGAGGAAATTAGAGAAATAATAAGGAGTTACTTTGCCCAACTTTATGCCAATAAATTTGATTACTTAAGTGAAATGGATGACTTCCTCCAAAAATATAGGCTTCCTAGATTAACAGAGGAGGAGATAAATTGCTTAAATAGTCCCATTTCAGAAAAAGAAATAGAACAAGCTATTAATCAACTCCCTAGGAAAAAATCTCCAGGACCAGATGGATTTACATGTGAATTCTACCAAACATTTAAAGAATAATTAGCCCCAATGCTATGTAAACTATTTGAAAAAATAGGGGATGAAGGAGTCCTACCAAACTCCTTTTATGACACAGACATGGTACTGATACCTAAACCAGGTCGATCAAAAACTGAGAAAGAAAATTATCGACTAATTTCCTTAATGAATATTGATGCTAAAATTTTAAATAAGATATTAGCAAAAAGACTTCAGAAAATCATACCCAGGATAATACACTATGATCAAGTAGGATTCATACCAGGAATGCAGGGCTGGTTTAATATTAGGAAAACTATTAGTATAATTGACCATATTAATAATCAAATTAATAAAAACCATATGATCATCTCAATAGATGCAGGAAAAACATTTGACAAAATCCAACATCCATTCCTACTAAAAACTCTTGAGAGTATAGGAATAAATAGACTATTCCTTAGAATAATCAGGAGCATATATTTACGACCATCAGTAAGCATAATATGCAATAGAAATAAACTGGAACCTTTCCAAGTAAGATCAGGAGTGAAACAAGTTTGCCCACTATCACCATTACTATTCAATATAGTACTAGAAATGCTAGCCTCAGCAATAAGAGTCGAGAAAGATATTCAAGGAATTAGAGTAGGAAATGAGGAAATCAAACTATCACTCTTTGCAGATGACATGATGGTATACTTAGAGAACCCCAAAGACTCTAATAAAAAGCTAATAGAAATAATTCAGAATTTTAGCAAAGTGGCAGGATACAAGATAAATCCACATAAATCCTCAGCATTTTTATATATCACCAACAAAATGCAACAGCAAGAGATACAAAGAGAAATTCCATTCCAAACAAATGTTGAGAATCCATCTACCAAAGAATAGTCAGGAATTACATGAGAAAAATTACAAAACACTTGCCACAAAAATAAAGTCAGATTTAAATAATTGGAAAGACATTCAGTGCTCTTGGATAGGCTGAGCGAATATAATAAAGATGACAATACTCGCCAAACTAATCTATTTATTTAGTGCTATACCAATAAGACTCCCAAGGAACTATTTTAATGACCTAGGAAAAATAACACAAAATTCATATGGAAGAATAAAAGGTTGAGAATTGCAAAGGAACTAATGAAAAAAAAAGTCAGATGAAGGTGGTCTAGGTGTACCTGATCTAAAGCTATATTATATAGCAGCAGTCACCAAAACCATTTGGTATTGGCTAAGAAATAGACCAGTCAATCAGTGGAACAGATTAGGTACAAAGGACAAAAAAGGGTACATCTATAGCAATCTAGTCTTTGACAAACCCAAAGATACCAACATTAGGGATAAAAATTCATTATTTGAAAAAAACTGTTGGGAAAACAGGAAATTAGTATGGCAGAAATTAGATATGGATCCACACTTAACACCATATATCAAGATAAGATCAAAATGGGTCCATGATTTAGGCATAAAGAATGAGATAATAAATAGATTAGAGGAACAGAGAGTAGTCTAGCTCTCAGACCTGTGGGGGAGGAAGGAATTTATGACCAGAGGAGAACTAGAGATCATTATTGATCACAAAATAGAAGATTTTGATTACATCAAACTAAAACGTTTCTGTACAAACAATACTAATGCAAACAAGATTAGAAGGGAAGTAACAAATGGGGAAAATATTTTTAAAGTTAAAGGTTCTGACAAAGGTCTCATTTCCAAAATATATAGAGAATTGACCCTAATTTATAAGAAATCAAACCATTCTCCAATTCATAAATGGTCAAAGGATGTGAAAAGACAATTCTCAGATGATGAAATTGAAACTATATCCACTCCTATGAAAGAGTGTTCCAAATCACTGCTGATCAGAGAAATGCAAATTAAGACAACTCTGAGATACCACTACACACCTGTCAGATTAGCTAAGATGACAGGAACAAATAATGATGAATGTTGGAGGGGATGTGGGAAAGCTGGGACACTGATACATTGTTGGTGGAGTTTTGAAAGAATCCAGCCATTCTGGAGAGCAATTTGGAACTATGCCCAAAAAGTTATCAAACTGTGCATATCCTTTGACCCAGCATTGCTGTTATTGGGCTTATATCCCAAAGAAATACTAAAGAGTGGAAAGGGACCTGTATGTGCCAAAATGTTTGTGGCAGTTCTTTTTGTAGTAGCTAGAAACTGGAAGATGAATGGATGTCCATCAATTGGAGAATGGTTGGGTAAATTATGGTATATGAAGGTTATGGAATATTATTGCTCTGTAAGAAATGACCAGCAGGAGGAATACAGAGAGGCTTGGAGAGACTTGCATGAACTGATGCTGAGTGAAATGAGCAGAACCAGAAGATCTCTGTACACTTCATTGTTGTATGAAGATGTATTGTGATGGAAGTGGATATCTTCAACATAAAGAAGATCCAACTCACTTCCAGTTGATCAATGATGGACAGAAATAATTACACCCAGAGAAGGAACACTGGGAAGTGAATGTAAATTGTTAGCACTATTGTCTATCTACCCAGGTTACTTATACCTTCGGAATCTAATACTTAATGTGCAACAAGAAAATGGTATTTACACACATATATTGTATCTGGATTATATTGTAACATATGTAAAATGTATGGGATTGCCTGTCATCGGGGGGAGGGAGTGGAGGTAGGGGGGGATAATATGGAAAAATGAATACAAGGGATAATATTATAAAAAAAATTACTCATGCATAAAAAAATAGAAAAGGTACTAGAATTTTTAAAAATAACTTTAATGTAGAGGATGGAATTTTAGTTGGAGAAAGTTTCAGGCACAGAAGACAGAGCAATTACTTGGTTTGGGAAGATGTAGAGTACTACATAATTTGTTTTTAACTTTGATAGAGGCTGTGGGGAGAGGATCCTTTGACTAAGTAAAAAGTAATCTGGACCTCTCCTAACTTGTCTAAGTGCAAGTAGATGCTATCACAAGAACTGAAGCAACCCTCCTATTACCCATCCTCATCAATATACTTCATATACTCAGTCTGGGCACTCTAGACTCCAGCAGTGCCAAAGTCATGCAGGAGTTTCTTCCTATTTAGCAATTACTGTGGCTGCCTCCTCTCCTTTGGTATCCATAGCCAGAGGTATTGTGTAGGTAATGGATTGTCAGCTGCTGACTTCATCTACCCCTGGGATGTGAACATTGCTTTGGGGAAATTTTAGGGATTAACAAAATTTCTTATATAACAGGTTAGGATTTTTTCCCAAAGGAAATAAATTCAATGTCACATTTTTTAGTGTTAATTTAATAGACTGCTGCCATATATCTGCTTTATAAGAATTCAAACTATATACTTAATACACTATGTATTTTCACTGGATATGAATTTTTGAAATAAAAGAAATGTGAATTCAAACCTAGAAAATATATGACAATATAAATCTGCCTGCATAGAGTGATGATCACAACTAGAGGCTAAGGAACTATGATGGGTCATGGACATCTATGACAGAAATTGGTTCTTTGAACAATTAAGAAAACTCTATAAGATGGTCAAATTTTTACCTAATGGGGATTTTCCATGAGGCCCTGTTAGTAAATAAGTTGCCTGTAATGTTAGAGAGGAAGATCTCCTTCATAGCTTTATAGTGGTGGTAGGAGGAATGGGAATAGCATCTTCATCAATCTCTGTTCTAAGATGACAGATTACATTGATCTAGAACCCACTCACAGAGAGTAGAGAATTAGAGTCAGTAGTGGTAAAGCTATGGTCAGATCACTCAATCACTCAGCAAGTGTTTATTGAGCTTCAACACTGTAATGCACAGATAGATTGAGATAGTTTTTCCTTTCAAGATTCTAGATTCAGTCTATGGAGTCTTCTTTAAATTGTATTGATTTACTACATTTTTTCTATATACATAGATATATATATATATATATATATGTGTGTGTGTGTGTGTGTGTGTGTGTGAATACATATGTATACACACACACACATATATATAATATATATATATATATGTATAGAGAGAGAGAGAGAGAGAGAGAGAGAGAGAGAGAGAGAGAGAGAGAGAGAGAGAGAGAGAGAGAGAGAGCTCATTATGGAAGAGAACAAAAGATAGAGAAGATTTTATTCCTTTGAATCTGCTGTTCTGAAGACATTTGGGGGGGGGGAACTCCTCTCTATTCTATATTCCCAGTAGAAAAATTCATTCTGACTTTGTCAAACAATTCAGAAGTTCCAATCTCAATTAAAAAACAAATGTTATTAATGATGCCCTCTGTAGTCTTAGTACAGGAATATCAAGAACCTCAATCAATATCATAGCCTTTGGCATTTGGTTTAATCCTTTTACCAGTACACATATTTCCATGATTCTAATGCTGCCCACTGAGTGAAACAAAGACTACTTTTTTTTCACAGGGGATGGTTCCCATCTGTTGAGTCAAGGTCTCACCTATTTTTTAAACTTGCTCCCAGTGATGACTCTGAAGGGCTGGCACTTTCAAGGCTCCCACAGTATTATGCTTTGATGAGTTTCCAAAAAAAAAAATTGTTTTTCCTGTAGCAAATTATATTTTATTAGTATTTCAGCAGCTGTCTATAAAGTTAATAACTTTGTCCCATATGAATCAATTGTCTTTTCAAGTCCCTGATTACTATCAGTTTCCACTTTAACAAATGACATTTACCAAGGGTATATATTTTTTAAAGAATGTTATTTGCTTAAGAAAGTTCTCTCTTCCTTCCTTTAAGAAAATTAGATAATAATTAGGGAGCTTTCTTTACCAAAAAGAACTTGAAATTTCTGCCAAATCTGTGGAGTATGCTTTGCACAGGAATTTTTCATTAGCCCCTCTACAAGTTGATATTATTGCTACAGATAGCCCAGGTGGGAAGGCTAGCAAAATCTGCCTATTCTGAACCAAGGAACTTTCAGATAGTGAGATGACTGATTTAGATCTAATCTCAAATCAAGTGTTCCTTTGCTAGTACTTCTAAACTCTATCTACTAGGAAGGGTTTGAGAAAGGCTAGGATAGTTCTGCTTATACCTTATACTGTCACTTACCCTCGGACACTCCCTCATTGTAGTAGTCACTATTATGAGTTGGGTTCCAGAGGTTAGCTTCTATTCCTAGGGTTTTAAAATGCAGAGACTTCCAAAATTATAGCTCATAAGTATGGTTTCTCATTAATGAGGTCAATGAGATACTCTGAGAGGACTAGCATTTCTGTTGTGAGGGCTTGCTAATCCTTGTTTAACCATTACTCATCTTCCTGGCACACAACTTTCACCTGTGACTCCAAGAAACTATAGCATGTGCTGTGATCAAATCCCAGTAAAATGTCTCAGTAGATGAACTAAACCATATTGAGAATAACTAACAGACCTCACCCATGAGTGAGTTGTAAGGATATCAACCTCACGCATTTGAGATTTCCCCAATAGAATGAGTGGACGATGATAATTTGTTCCAAAGGGCTTGAAAATGAGTGAAACAGGCATTGTGGAATTCTGTGAGCTTAGTCAGACATCAAAGATGCCAAAGTCAGCCACTGAGTCTTAAACCATTGCTAGCCATCTTGACTTTTGTGTCATCACTGAACTTCAATAATTCTAGGAGAATGAGATTTATTATTTACAACTTTGTCTCATATTCCAGTCAAGACATCACCTTGTGCTGTCAGTAGTTGTCTTCAAAAAAAAAAAAAAAAATGAAAGACTGATAATAGTAACAAAAACAATCACAAGACATAATAAGCTTGTAGAAAAGGCATTTACTAATATGGTATAGTAAGAACAATAGTTCTTCCCTAAATCTCATCTATCCAAATATATACAGTATCTATGAGGAGATTAAGCAAAATTTTATTGTAAAATTACAGTGATGTGCATAAGTAGAGAATATATTTGATTAGGTTAATTCATTCCTCTGAGGTACTTATGTTCTTTCTCTCTTACAATTTTCATTATGTTGGTTGGATTGCTTAGCTGCATTCACAGAGTCTGCTCCTCTCTGTTGGACACCTGTCAAATATCAGAACTATTTTGTTAAGTTCTTACTAAGTGCTAAGGAGATAATGAGATGTTAGGTCCTTACTAAGTGCTAAGTCAGTACTTAACAATTCTCTAGTTCACCCTTTTGGTTCTGGCCTTTAAGTGGAGTTTACTGCTTTGAACTTCTGAGGAGGAGTTTACATATGAAAAGGAGTTTACACAACTTTTAAAAGGAGCAAGTTCATTGGTTGAAGTAATTTTCCCATAAGCCCTTGAGTTCTCACATGCCCCTTCTCTGGGAGGATAAAAGAGACAACATTGGGCCCGGAGGACTGAGTGTACTCTAGGTCAGAGTTGGGACGTCTCTTTACAGGAAGAAGAGTCTGGCCAGGAGATTGAGTTGAGACAGCAGATCTCCTGGACACTGCTTTTTTCTTAAGTAACTTCCTCTTTTTGTTCATGTCTGACTAAAGAATGTGTATCTCTCCTACTTCAAATTTTCTATGAACTCTTTTAAACTACTTAGTAAGTACTCCTATTTATATTCTCCATAGTCCATGAGAAAGGGAGGATACAAAATTCCCTCCCCTACTCTGCCTGTGTCTAGTATAGGTGCAAGGCTCACATTCCTCAAATATATTCTTTATTTTGATTCATTACAGAGATAATTTATTTTAGCTTTTAGAATTGCATATTAATTTTTGTACATGTAGCCTGGCACATATTAGGCATTTGATAAATGCTTTTTGACTTGATCTGACTTGATATAAACTGGTTTATTAAACAAATAAACCTTCCAGTTTGATAAATGGATGATTGAAGATAAAATGCTTTATCTAATGAAGAGGTTCCTTTATTCTCTATTGTGACCAAAAGACATTAAATCTCACTAATTGGAGTGCTTTGTTTTGATCTTGTGTGTTTCATCTTACAACCAAAAGACAATCTTCTCGTTATTTTTCTATTCATGTCTGCAATTGCCTTAGGAAGTACCAGTAGTACTGATTTGGTGCATTTTGATGTAAATTGTTTATATGGTTAAGTTACTTCATATAGATGGCAATGGAATCCAAATCTCTTGAATAACAATTTTATTTTTGCTAAATATAATGAAATTTTTTTTCATATCAACCATGCAAGGTTTTATTGATTAAATTGAGTATTTAATTCTGAACTGGACACTTCCATTGCTTTTGGTGACTATTTTCACTTCTGTTTTATAGTTTGCTTGATATCAAAATCAGTGCCTCATTGAAATGTTATCTGTGTTGTATCTGTTGTATCTTAAAAGCTTGTAGAGCTTTTAAGAGCTTCATCTACTGAATCAATGCTTTTATATTATCAACCAACAATCAGCACAATGAAATCTTGCATTCTTTGTTCCATTTAAGTAATCATGTGGCATTGATGATATTGTCTGCTGTAGAAAACTAGATGGTGAACCCTGTCTTGTCTCTTTCTGTGTTTTCATCAGAGATGACCCTTATTAATACATAGAACATTCTCATAACGATTTTATATAGTTGAGAAAATAAGCCATTACTTTTTACTTATTTTAGTAGTAATACCATTCTTTCTCTTTCTATTGTTCAATATTTTCATCTACTTCAGAATTCATAATAAAAGATTTTCAATGCTCTCAAATTGTGTATGTCTATATATACTTGATCTATTTTGGTGCTTCTTCCTGAATATCTTTTTTCAAGCCTTGTCCATTTATTCATTTTATACATTGAAGGATGAGATCTTAATGTTGACATGTTATGGTTGCATTGTAATGGATGAAAAAAAATATGTGTAGTTCATTAGAGAAATTCTGATGTGTCTATTCTATTTTTCATTTGTTTGCTGACCTTTCACTTTCATCTTTGAATCATCTTGGAGTAATCTAATTTGATTCTATCTTGTTCCATGCTTTTTGTAAAGCTTATTTTTCCTCCACTATTCTTTGTTCTTTACAAAGTGTTATTGTTCATAATCACCCAGCAATCTTCTCTGTAAAATTTTACAAACAAATATCTATTCTAAAGTCATATTGCCTTTCAATGTTATTCTTCTAATCTTGACATAGAGAAACAGTATTTAGAGACTAAGAATGTTTGAAGATGTACCTGGCTTTCTTACTGTAGCTATAAAAATAAACACTGGTTTTGTTTTCCCATCCATTCTATATTTTGCAATATTGATAGCTTATTTGAATAGATATGTACTGAGTAAGTTATTCTTAGATACAAAGCCAATTCCTTTAATCTTCAAAAACAGTATAGAAGTAGCTATGTTTATATCATGTGTATTTAACCTATTCCATTGATTCAGCACTCTATTTTTTTAGCCAGTATCTTATGTTTTTGATGACTGCTGCTTTATAATAGGGTTTTAGATTTGGTTCTGCTTGAACATTGTGCTTTGCATTATTTCCTATAATTCCCTTGAAATTTTTTTATTTTTTTGTTTTTCCTGATGAATTGTTATTAATTTTTTCTAGCTCTATAAAATGTGTTTTTAACAATTTGATTGGTATAGCATTGAACAAATTGACTAATTTAGGCAGGATTGTCATTTTTATTATATCAGCTTGGCCTACCCATGAGCAACTGATACTTTTCCAGTTCTTCAGATTTGACTTTATTTGTGTGAAAAATGTTTTGTAATTATGTTCATATGTTCCTGGATTTTTCTTGGCAGGCAGACACCCAAATATTTTATTATGTCTACAGTTATTTTAAATGGAATTTCTCTTTCTATCTCTTGCTAATGGGCTTTTTAAACAATATATAGAAATGCTGATAATTTGTATGGGTTTACTTTATATTCTGCAACATTGCTAAAGGTATTTTTCAATAGGTTTTTAGATGATTTTCTAGGGTTCTCTAAATATATAATATCATCTGCAAAGAGTGATAATTGTATTGCCTATTTTAATTCATTTAATTTCTTTTTCTTTTATCACTAAAGCCATCATTTCTAGTACAATATTGAATAATAGTATGAATAATAGGCATTCCTGTTTCACACTTGATTTTATTGGGAATGCTTCCATTACAAATAATACTTGCTGATGGTTTTAAAGAGATGTTGCTTATCATTTTAAGGAAAATTCCCTTTAACCCTATGCTCTCTAGTATTTTTAATAGGAATGGTTGCAGTATTTTGTCAAAAGCTTTTTGAGATTATCATATGTTTGCAGTTAATTTTGTTATTGATATGGTCAATAATGACAATTTTTTTATATTGAACCATCCTTGCATTCTTAATATAAATTCCACTTAGCTGTAATGTATTATCGTGTGAATGAGTTATTGTAATTACTTTGCTAATATTTTATTTACATTTTTTGTATCAATATCATCTGCCAAGAGTGATAATTTGATTTTCTTATTATCTACTCTATTTCCTTTAATTTCTTTTTCTTTTCTTATTGCTAAAGCTAACATTTCTAATACAATATTGAATATTAATTGTGATGGTGGGCAACCTTGTTTCACTTCCTATTTTATTGAGAATGATTCTAATTTATCCCCATTACATATGATGCTTCCTGATGATTTTAAATGCTAACTACTGATCATTCTAAAGAAAACTCCATTTATTATCATGTTGTCTAGTGTTTCAAAAGGAATACATTCTGGATTATGTCAAATTCTTTTTCTGCATCTGTTGAGATAATCGTGTGATTTTTGTTAGTTTGGTTATTGATATATTAATAATTTTCCTAATATTGAACCAGCCCTGCATTCTGGTATAAATCTTATTTGATCATTGTGTATTATCCTAGAGACAACTTGCTATAATATCTTTGCTAATGTTTTATTTAAGATTTTTGTATCAATATTCATTAAGGAAATTGGTGTATAATTTTATTTCTCTGTTTTGACCCTACCTGGTTTAGGTATCAGTACCAAATCTGTGTCATAAAAGGAATTTGATAGGACTCTTTCTATTGCTTTTTTTCCAAATATTTTACATGGTATTGGAATTAATTGTTCTTTGAATGTTTGGTAAAATTCACATGTAAATCCATCTGTGCCTGGAGATATTTTTAGAGAGTTGGTTAATAGCTTGTTCAATTTCTTTTTCTAACATGGGACTACTTAAGTAATTTATTTTCTCCTCTGTTAGTCTGGACAATCTATATTTTTGTAAGTATTCATCCATTTCCCTTAAATTATCAGATTTATTAGCATACAGTTGGGCAAAATATCTCTGATTATTGCTCTAAGTTCTTCTCAATTGGTAGAAACTTTACCAAAATGGGTATCTTTTACTAATCATGCAGTATTTTATTTGTAATAGATAAGAATGCTGTTGTGGCTTTGTATTATATCCTGACACTTTGCTAAAAATATTGTTTCAACTAACTTTTTAGTTGAGTCTTTAGATTTTCTATGTGTATCATCATATCATTTTTTTTTAAAAATGCTTTTTAATTACCTTATTCTCTATTCTGATTCCTTCCATTTGTTTTTTTTTTTACATCTTATTGCTATTGCTAGAATTTTAATAGAATATTAAATAATATCAGTCGACATATTTAACATGTATTGGACTACCTGCCAGCTAGTGGAAGATATAGGGGAAGGAAGGAAAAAATTGCAACAAAAGGTTATGCAAGAGTCAATCTGGGAAAATTACCTATGCATATGCTTTGTAAATAAAAAGCTTCAATAATAAATAAATAAATAGTATTAGTGACAATGGGCCACTTTTTTTCCTACAATTGATCTTACTAGGAAGGCTTCTAGCTTATTCACATCATGAATAATGCTTACTAATGACTTTAGATAAAGTGTGTTATTATTTTAGGAAAAATATATTTATGAATATACTTTCATTGTTTTTAATAAAAAATAATTACCCAGTTGATAAATGTAAAATGATATGAACAGACAGTGCTTCAATGAAGAAATGAAAACAAATTTTGGTCATATAAAATTTTTCTAAATCATTATTGATTAGAGAAATGCAATTTCAAAAAAAAAAATCCTGTAAAGTAAGGGCCAGCTCCCTGGAGGTCTTGGGGTCAGCCAGAGTCAGAATGAATTAAAGTCTTTGGTCTTTAGGAGGAGAAGTTAAGGAGGCAGGCAAGCATAATACTCAATTCTGTAGTCTGGAGTCACCAACAACTCTCCTCCTCATCCTGCTGCCAAGTCACTCTGGTCTCTCTTCTGATTAGGGGGAAAAGATTTTGTTCTAAAATATTTATAATACCTGTATTTATGATGGTAAAGAACTTGAAATTGCAATCTCCATCAATTGGGGAATTGCTGAACATACTGTGGTACATCATTATTAGAAAATACAATTGTAGTATAAAAATGATGAGCCTGATGATCTTAGAAAAATATGAATACACTTGCATAAAATCATGAAAAATGAAATGAGCAGCAACAGATATGTACAGTAACAGCAATGTTGATTAAAGATCAATTTTGCAAAATTTCTATGAGTCATGATGGCAGATTAGGCAGTAAATTGCTGTAACTCTTCCATATTCACTTTCAAACTACAATAATATAGAGCTCCTAAACAAATTCTGGAATAGCAAAGCCAGCAAAAAATAGATAAAATAATCTTTTAGTCTAAGAAACTTGGAAGATTGACTAGAAATATTTGTCTCACTTAGGTAAAAGAGGAATGCAATCCAGAAGAGAAAATACACTAGAAAATCAGCAGCAAGACCCACCTAAGTAAAATAGTAGTATTCCTAGAGGCCCAGTGTGATGAAAAAGGCAAATACCAGTATTAGGACCCCAACATGCTTTCACAGAGTTGAAGGAGCTACAATGTCAGAAATGTTGGACTACCTGAAAGCCATAATTAAAAGGAAGGCCAGAAGAACATCACTTGGGGAGGGGAGTGAACTCACTTCATTTTTTTCGTATTTTATTTTTCCCAGTTACATGTAAAAACAATTTACAATATTGCTATTACTTTGTACACAATACATTTCACTTATCAGCAACTGATGAAAATGTTCCAGGTTCTGAGAGCATTTTGCTCATCATTTTTTATAGCACAATAATATTAATTCAAAATCATATAGTGTAATTTTGTTCAACCATTCCTCGATTGATAGGAATACATTCAATTTCTAATTCTTTGATACTGGAACAAAGCTGCTAGAAATATTTTAAGAACTTGTGAGTGCTGTTTTTTTCTTTAAATCTCTTTGGGGATACAGATGTAATAGTTGTATTGCTTTCTTCAAAAGGAGAACTGGAAAAATTGGACAAAGCTCATTGAAAAGAATAATTTCTTAAAAATTAGAATTGAGGTAATGGAAGTAATGACTTTCTGAAACATTAAGATACAAGAAAATAAAGCCAAAAGAATGAAACACTAGAACACAATGTGAAATATTTCATTATAAAAAACAAGTTATGTTACTCTTGCTGCCTTTATGCATTTGATTTTGAGGTCTTTATGTCCAAATATATGGTCAATTTTTGTATAGGTTCCATGAACTGCCAAGAAGAAAGTATACCCCTTTTTATCTCCATTCAATTTTCTCCAAAGATCTATCATATCTAGTTTTTCTAGTATTTTATTTATCTCTTTAACTTCTTTCTTATTTATTTTATGGTTTGATTTATCTAGTTCTAAGAAAGCTAGGTTGAGATCTCCCACTGTTATAGTTTTGTTCTCTATTTCTTTTTGTAACTCTCAACTTCTCCTTTAGGAATTTAGATGCTACACCACTTGTTGCATATATTTTAATATTAATATTGCTTCATTATGTATGGCACCCTTTAGTAACATATAATTTCCTTACTTATCTCTTTTAATCAAATCAATTTGTGCTTTTGCTTGATCTGAGATGAAGATGGCTATCCCTGCTTTTTTGTTTTACTTCACCTGAAGCATACTAGATTCTCCTCCAGCGTTTTACCTTTACTCTTTATGTATCACTCTGTTTTAAATGTGTTTCTTGTAAACAACATATTGTAGGATTCTGGCTTTTTTAAAATAGTTTTTATTTACCAGATATATGCATGGGTAATTTTACAACATTGACAATTGTCAAACCTTTTATTCTAATTTTCCCCCTCCTCCCCCTCTCCCCCAGATGGCAGGTTGACCAATACATGTTCAATATGTTAAAGTATAAATTAAATACAATATAGGTATACATGTCTAACAGTTGTTCTACTGTACAAAAAGAATTGGACTTTGAAATAGTGTACAATTAGCCTGTGAAGGAAATCCAGGCAGACAAAATTAGAGAGATTGGGAATTCTATGTAGTGGTTCATAGTCATCTCCCAGAATTCTTTTTGCTGGGTATAGCTGGTTCAGTTCATTATTGCTCTATTGGAACTGATTTGGTTCATCTCATTGTTGAAAATGGCCACATCCATCAGAATTTATCATCATATGGTATTGTTGTTGAAGTATACAATGATCTCCTGGTCCTACTCATTTCTCTCAGAATCAGTTCATGTAAGTCTCTCCAGGCCTTTCTGAAATCATCCTGTTGGTCATTTCTTACAGAACAATAATATTCATATACCACAATTTATTCAGCCAATCTCCAATTGATGGGCATCCACATAGTTTCCAGTTTCTGGCCACTACAAAGAGGGCTGCAAAAACATTCTTGCACATACAGGTCCCTTTCCCTTCTTTAAGATATCTTTGGCATATAAGCCCAGTAGTAACACTGCTGGATCAAAGGGTATACACAGTTTGATAACTTTTTGAGCATAGTTCCAAATTGCTCTTCAGAATGGCTGGATGTATTCACAATTCCACCCACAATGTATCAGTGTCCCTGTTTTCCCACATCCCCTCCAACATTCTGCATTATCTTTCCCTGTCATTCTAGCCAATCTGACAGGTGTTTTAGTGGAATCTCAGAGTTGTCTTAATTTTCATTTCTCTGATTAATAATGACTTGGAGCATCTTTTTCTTATGACTAGAAATAGTTTCAGTTTCTTCATCTGAGAATTGTCTGTTCATATCCTTTGACCATTTATCAATTGGATAATGGCTTGATTTCTTATAAATTAAAGTCAATTTTCTATATATTTTGGAAATGAGACCTTTATGGGAACCTTTGACTGTAAAAATATTTTCCCAGTTTATTGTTTCCCTTCTAATCTTATCTGCATTAGTTTTGTTTGTACAAAAACTTTTCAATTTTATATAATCAAAGTTTTCAGAATTCTGGCTTTTAATCCAGTCTGCTATCTGCTTACATTTTATGGAGTTCACCCCATTCACATTCACACTTAAAGCTACTAGTTCTGTATTTCCTGCCATCTTATTAACCCCAAATTTTACTTTTCTCTTTCCTTTTCTCCTTTCCCTCCCCCCCAGTATTTTGCTTATGAACACTATTTGCCTTAAGCTGTACTGCCCTTTGGAGACCCTCCCCTTTTGTATACCTTTCCCCTACTATTTCTCTTTAACCTTTTATTTAGCCTACTCCTTCCCTTTTCCTCTTTCCCCTCCCACTTTTCTATAAGATGAGATATGTTTCTTGGTGAAACCAAATATATCTAATATTCGTTCTTTGGCCAAACTTGATGAGAGTAAGATTCACACAATATTCATCACCCTTCCTTCTTTCTCTCAATTATAATTACTTTTCTTTGTATCTTCCTGAGATGGAATTTCCCTCATTTTCCCTCCACTTTCTCACATTGTTTTTTTTTTTTTGTTACAATCCCCTTTGCATCTCTAGTTCCTTTTTAATTTATAAAACAGTAAAATCAGATCATATATATATTCTCAATATATACTCATAACAGAAATACAGTTCTAAAGAGTATTTTTTTCCTTTTTACATTTTTATGATTCTCTTCAGTTCTATATTTGGATGTCAACTTTTTTGTTTATGTCTAGTTTTTATTATTATTATTATTAATATTTGCAAAGAGATTATAGATAATCATCCCCCATATAATACACCACAACCAAGTAGCATTTATTGCAGAAATGCAGTGCTGGTTCAATATTAGGAAAACTATTAACATAATTGACTATATCAATAACCAAATTAACAAAAACCGTATGATTATCTCAATAGATGCAAAAAAAAATTTTTTTGATAAAATCCAACACCCATTCCTATTTAAAAAAAAAACACTAGAGAGTATAGGAATAAATAGATTTTTCCTTAAAATAGTCAGTAGCATCTATTTAAAACTATTGTTAAGCATCATATGTAATAGGGATAAACTAGAACCATGCCCAATAAGATCAAGGATGAAACAAGGTTGCTCACAATCACCATTGCTATTCAATATTGTATTAGAAATGCTAGTCTTGGAAATAAGAGAAGCAAACGAGATGAAAGTAATTAGAGTAGGTAATGAGGAAACCAAATTATCACTCTTTGCAGATGATATAATGGTATACTTAGAGAACCCTAGAGAATCAACTAAAAAGCTATTAGAAATAATCAACAACGTCAGCAAAGTTGCAGGATACAAAATAAATCCACATAAATTCTTATACATCACTAACAAAATCCAACAGCAAGTGATACAAAAAGAAATTCCATTTACAACAACTATTGATAATATAAAATATTTGGGGATTTATCTGCCAAGAGAAATCCAGGAACTATATAAGCAAAACTACAAAAGACTTTCTACACAAATAAAGTCAGATCTAAGCAATTGGAAAAAAATCAAGTGCTCTTGGAAAGGTCGAGCAAATATAATAAAGATGAAAATATTCCCTAAACTAATCTATTTATTTAGTGTTATACCAATCAAACTTCCAAAAAACTATTTTATTGAACTAGAAAAAATAACAACAAAATTCATTTGGAAGAACAAAAGGTCAAGAATCTCAAAGGAATTAATGAAGAGAAAAGCAAATGAAAACTATATTTTAAAGCAGCAGTAAACAAAACCAGTTGATACTGGCTAAGAAATAGACAAATTGATCAGTGGAATATATTAGGCTTACAGAACAAAATAGCCAATGACTATAACAATCTAATATTATACAAACCAAAAAGCCCTACTTTGGGGGATAAGAATTCACTATTTGACAAAAACTTCTGGGAAAATTGGAAACTAATGTGGCAGAAAGTAGGCATAGACCCACATCTAATACCATATACCAAGATAAGGTTAAAATGAGTTTATGATCTAAACATAAAGAATGATACTAAACAAATTAGAAGAACATAGGATAGTTTTATCTCTCAGATTTGTGGAGGAGGAAGGACTTTGTGACCAAAGAAGAACTAGAGATTATTATTGATCATAAAATAGATAATTTTGATTATATTAAGTTAAAAAGTCTTTGTACAAATAAAACTAATGCCAACATAATTAGAAGGGAATCAATAAACTGGGAAACATTTTTACATCCAAATGATCCAAAGGATGATAAAGGCCTCATTTCTAAAATATATAGAGAATTGACTCAAATTTATAATAGTTCAAGCCATTCTCCGACTAATAAATGGTCAGAGAATATGAACAGACAATTTTCAAATGAAGAAATTGAAACTATTTGTAGCCATATGAAAAGGTGCTCCAAGTCACTATTGATGAGAGAAATTCAAATCAAGACAACTCTGAAATATCAGTACATACCTGTCAGATTGTCTAAGATGACAGGAAAGGATAATGATGAATGATGGAGGGGATGTGGGAAAACTGGGATATTGACACATTGTTGGTGGAACTGTGAACAGATCCAACCATTCTGGAGAGCAGTTTGGAACTGTGCTTAAAAAGTCAAACTCTGCATACCCTTTGATCCATCAATGTTTTTATGGGATTAGATCCCAAAGAGATCTTAAAGGAGGGAAAGGGACCTACATGTGCAAAATTGTTTGTTGCAACCCTTTTCATAAGTGTCAAGAAACTGGAAACTGAAGCCCATCAATTGGAGAATGGCTGAATAGATCATGGGATATGAATGCTATGGAAAGCTATTGTTCTATAAGAAATAACCAGCAAGATGATTTCAGAGAGGCTTGGAGAGACTGACATGAACTGATGCAAAGTGAAATGAGCAGAGCCAGGAGATCATTATCCACAGCAACAACAAGACTATATGATGATCAATTCTGATAAATGTGGCTCTCTTCAACATTGAGATGATTCAGACCATTTCCACTTGTGCAGTGATGAAGAGAACCATTTACATCCAGAAAGAGAAGCATGGGAAGACAGGGTGGAACACAGCATAGCATTCTCAGTCTCTCTGTTATTATTTGTTTGCATTTTGTTTCTTTTTTTCTCAGTTTTTCTTTTTCTTACTTCTTGATCTGATTTTTCTTGCACAACTGGATGGCTGTGTGAATATGTATACACATATTGGATCTGGCATATATTTCAGAATATTTGGCATGTATTAAAATGCCTGCTGGGTGGGAGAGGGGATGGGGAAGAAGGGAAAAATTTGCAGCAGGAATTATTCAGGGGTCAATGTTGGAAAAATTACCCATGCATATGCTTTGTGAATAAAAAGCTTTAATTAAAAACAAACAAACAAAAAAAGCAAATGGTCTTGAAAATAAATCCAGGAGAGATAATTTTACAATTATCAGACTACTGAAAATTATAATTGAACTATAACATATTTAATATGCATGGAAATGCCTGCCATTAGGGGGAGGAGGTAGAGAGAAGGAGGGGAAATTCGGAACAGAAGGGAGTGCAAGAGATAATGCTGTAAAAAATTACCTATGCATATGTACTGTCAAAAATATTACAATTATAAAATTAATAAAATGTTTAAAAAAAGAAAAAAATTATAATTGAACAAAAAGAAACAAATAACTCAATGAGACATCAAGAATCAGTCAATTTTTTTTAAAATAGAAGAAAATGTAAAATACTTCATTGGAAAAACAACTGACCTGAAAAACAGATCTAGGAGAGATATTGTAAGAATTATTGGACTTCCTGAAAACCATGATGAAAAAAAAAAAGATCCTAAACAGCATCTTTCAGTAAATCTTCAAGGAAAACTGCTCTTATGTCCTAGTACCAGAGGGTAAAATAATCATTGAAAAAAATTCATAGATTACTTCCTGAAAGAGATTCCCAAATGAAAACTCCAAAGAATATTGAAGCTAAATTTCAGAATTATCAGATCAAGGAGAAAATATTGTAAGCAGCCAAAAAGAAACAGAGAAAATAGAATTCCATAAAAGTTAGGTGTGATATATCTTTGGAGAAAATTGAATGGAAACAGAAAGGAAAATACTCTTTCCCCCAACGGTACATGAAACTTATACAAAAATTGTCCATGTATTAGTGCATAAAAATCTCACATTCAAATGCAGAAAGACAGAAATAATAAGTTCATCATTTTCAGATCAAGATGCAATAAAAATTACATGTAATGAAGGGCCAGAGAAAAATAGGCCAAAAATTAATTGGGAACTGAAAAATCTAATTCTAAAGAATGAGTGGTGGAACAACAAATCATAGACACAATCGATAATCTCATGCAAAAAAATGACAATAATGAAACAACATACCAAAATTTATGGAATGCAGCCAAAGCAGTTCTTAGGGGAAATTTTATATATCTGGATGTTTACTTGCATAAGATAGAGAAAGAGAAGATCAATGAATTAGGCATGGAACTAGAAAAGCTAGAAAAAGAACAAATTTAAAAATTAAATATCACATTTAAAATTCTGAGAATGAAATGGGAGATTAATAAAATTGAAAGTAAGAAAATTATTGAACTAATAGACAAAAATAAAATGAAATTTTTATTTAAAAAAAAAAAGAAAATAGATAAACCTTTGGTTAATTCAATTAGAAAAAACAAAAGAAGAAAATTATATTGTTAGTATCAAAAATGAAAAGTGTGAACTGTCCACCAATGAAAAGGAAATTAGTACAATAATTAGGAGCTATTTTGCCCAACTATATGCCAATAAATCTGATAATCTAAGTGAAATGGATAAATACTTATAAAAAGATAGCTTGCTCAGATTAACAGAGGAGGAAAGAAATTATTTAAAGAGTCATATTTTAGGGGAAAAAATTGAGCAAGCTATTAATCAACTCCATAAGAAAAAATCTCCAGGTCCAGATGAATTTACATGTGAATTCTACCAAAAATTTAAAGAACAATTAATTACAGTACTATGCAAACTATTTACAAAAATAGGGAAGGAAGGAGTCCTATCAAATTCCTTTTATGACATAGATATTGTGCTCATACTTCAACCAGGTAGAATCAAAACAGAAAAAGAAAATTATAGATCAATTTCTCTAATAGATATTGCTGCAAAAATCTTAAATAAAATATTAGCAAAGAGATTACAGCAAGTTATCCCCAGGATAATACACCATAGCCAAGTGGAATTTATACCAGTTATGCAGGGCTATTTCTAATTAGGAAAACTATTAATATAATTGAATATATTAATAACCAAACTGACAAAAAAAACCATATGATTATCTCAATAGATGCAGAAAAAGCATTTGATAAAAACAACACCCATTCCTATTAAAAACACTAGAGAGTATAGGAATAAATGGAGTTTTCTTAAAATGATCAGTAGCATTTATTTAAAACCATCAGCAAACATCACATGTAATGGGGAAAAACTAGATTGTCCACTGTCATTGTTACTATTCAATATTGTATTAGAAATGTTAGCTTTAGTACTAAGAGTAGAAAAAGAAATTAAGGAAGTAGTTATAAAATTATCACTCTTGGCAAATGATATGATGGTATACTTAGAGAATTCTAGAGAATCAACTAAAAAAGTACTAGAAACAAATCACAACTTTAGCAAAGGGACAGCATACAAAGTAAATACATATAAATCATTACCATTTTTATATGATACCAATAAAGTCTGCCAGCAAGAGACAATAAAGAGAAATTTCATGAAAAAAAAAAACTGTAGATAATATAAAATATTTGGGAGTCTACCTGCCAAGCCCTAGTCAGGAACTATATGAACCCAATTACAATACACATTCCACATAAGTAAAGTCATATCTAATCAATTAAAAAATATAAAGATGGGAAAATTGGCAGTTAGTATGGCAGAAACTACGCATTGACTCACACTTAACACCTTATACCAAGAAAAGATTAAAATGGGTTCATGATTTAGACATAAAGAGTGATATTATAAGCAAATTAGAAGATCAAAGGATAGTCTGTCTCTTAAATCTGTGGAAAATTAAGGAATTTGTGGCCAAAGAAGAACTAGTGTACATTATGGAATGCAAAATGGATAATTTTGATTATATTCCATTTTTTAAAAATTGCAAACAAAACCAATGCAAACCAGATTAAAAGAAAGGCAAACATTGGGGGAAATCTTTAAATGCAAGGATTCTGATAAAGGCCTCATTTCTAAAATGTATAGAGAATTGACTTAAATTTATAAGAATTTAAGCCATTCTCCAATTGATAAACAATCAAATGATATGAACAGACAATTTACAGAAGAAATTAAAACAATTTGTAGCTATAAGAAAAAATGCTCTAAATCACTATTGAGCAGAGAAATGCAAATTAAGACAACTCTGAGGTACCACTGCACACCTCTCAGATTAGCTAAAATGACAAGAAAAGATAAGTGTGATGGCCACATTATCACCCTGGATACCTTAGAATTAGCTGGAGTCAGGATAAGCAAAAGTCCTTGGTCTTTATTCTTGGTCTTTAGGGGTAGGAGTGAATTGGATGGGAGAAGAATGTCCACTTTGACTCCCACCCAGTGGCCCTGGCTAGTCTTACTCCACCCCCTGGTCCCTCCTACAATTCTCTGTATAAACCAAATGATTGGGCCAGCACAGGATAGTAGGAAGAGCCAGTTTCTAAGCATATTTTTTTTAAGGTTTATGATTTTCTTTTTTTTTTCTTTTTCTTTTTTTTAATTTTATTTATAAATTTTTTTGACAGTATATATATGCATGAGTAATTTTTTTATATAACATTATCCCTTTTATTCTTTTTCCAAATTATCCCCTTCCTTCCTCTACTCCCTCCCCTAGATGACAGGCAATCCCATACATTTTACATGTGTTGCAATATAACTTAGATACAATATATGTGTGTAAATCCCATTTTCTTGTTGCACATTAAGTATTAGATTCTGAAGGTGTAAGTAACCTGGGTAGATAGACAGTAGTGCTAACACTTTACATTCACTGTGTTCTTTCTCTGGGTGTAGTTGTTTTTGTCTATCATTGATCAACTGGAAGTGAGTTGGATCTTCTTTATGTTGAAGATATCCACTTCCATCACAATACACCTTCATACAACAATGAAGTGTACAGAGATCTTCTGGTTCTGCTCATTTTACTCAGCATTAGTTCATATAAGTCTTTCCAAACCTCTCTGTATTCCTCCTGCTGGTCATTTCTTACAGAGCAATAATATTCCATAACCTTTATATACCATAATTTACCCAACCATTCTCCAATTGACGGACATCCATTCATCTTCCAGTGTCTAGCCACTACGAAAAGGTCTGCCACAAACATTTTGGCACATACAGGTCCCTTTCCCCTCCTCAGTATTTCTTTGGGATATAAGCCCAAAAGTAGCAATGCTGGATCAAAGGGTATGAACAGTTTGGGGCATAGTTTTTTGGGCATAGTTCCAAATTGCTCACCAGAATGGCTGGATTCTTTCACAGCTCCACCAACAATGTATCAGTGTCCCAGTTTTCCCACATCCCCTCCAACATTCATCATTATTTGTTCCTGTCATCTTAGCCAATCTGACGGGTGTGTAGTGGTATCTCAGAGTTGTCTTAATTTGCATTTCTCTGATCAGTAGTAATTTGGAACACTCTTTCATAGGAGTGGATATAATTTCAATTTCATCATCTGAGAATTGTCTGTTCATATCCTTTGACCATTTATCAATTGGAGAATTGTTTGATTTCTTATAAATTAGGGTCAGTTCTCTATATATTTTGGAAATGAGATCTTTATCAGAACCTTTAACTTTAAAAATATTTTCCCAATTTGTTACTTCCCTTCTAATCTTGTTTGCATTAGTATTGTTTGTACAGAAACTTTTTAGTTTGATGTAATCAAAATCTTCTATTTTGTGATCAACAATGATTTCTAGTTCTCCTCTGGCCATAAATTCCTTCCTCCTCCACAGGTCTGAGAAGTAGATTATTCTCTGTTCCTCGAATCTATTTATAATCTCATTCTTTATGCCTAAGTCATGGACCCATTTTGATCTTATCTTGGTATATGGTGTTAAGTATGGATCCATATCTAATTTCTGCCATACTAATTTCCAGTTTTCCCAACAGTTTTTTTTCAAATAATGAATTTTTATCCCTAATGTTGGTATCTTTGGGTTT
The DNA here is from genome assembly GCF_048593235.1 of Sminthopsis crassicaudata. NCBI lineage: Eukaryota > Metazoa > Chordata > Mammalia > Dasyuromorphia > Dasyuridae > Sminthopsis > Sminthopsis crassicaudata. The sequence continues at coordinate 593,163,362 of NC_133617.1, forward strand.
GTCAAAGACTAGATTGCTATAGATGTACCCTTTTTTGTCCTTTGTACCTAATCTGTTCCACTGATTGACTGGTCTATTTCTTAGCCAATACCAAATGGTTTTGGTGACTGCTGCTATATAATATTGCTTTAGATCAGGTACACCTAGACCACCTTCATCTGACTTTTTTTTTTCATTAGTTCCCTTGCAATTCTCGACCTTTTATTCTTCCATATGAATTTTGTTGTTATTTTTCCTAGGTCATTAAAATAGTTCCTTGGGAGTCTTATTGGTATAGCACTAAATAAATAGATTAGTTTGGGGAGTATTGTCATCTTTATTATATTCGCTCAGCCTATCCAAGAGCACTGAATGTCTTTCCAATTATTTAAATCTGACTTTATTTTTGTGGCAAGTGTTTTGTAATTTTGCTCATATAATTCCTGACTATTCTTTGGTAGATGGATTCCCAAATACTTTATACTCTCAACATTTGTTTGGAATGGAATTTCTCTTTGTATCTCTTGCTGTTGCATTTTGTTGGTGATATATAAAAATGCTGAGGATTTATGTGGATTTATTTTGTATCCTGCCACTTTGCTAAAATTCTGAATTATTTCTATTAGCTTTTTAGCAGTCTTTGGGATTCTCTAAGTATACCATCATGTCATCTGCAAAGAGTGATAGTTTGATTTCCTCATTTCCTACTCTAATTCCTTGAATCTCTTTCTCGACTCTTATTGCTGAGGCTAGCATTTCTAGTACTATATTGAATAGTAATAGTGATAGTGGGCAACTTTGTTTAACTCCTGCTCTTACTAGGAAAGGTTCCAGTTTATTTCTATTGCATATTATGCTTACTGATGGTCGTAAATATATGCTCCTGATTATTCTAAGGAATAGTCCATTTATTCCTATACTCTCAAGAGTTTTTAGTAGGAATAAATGTTGGATTTTGTCAAATGTTTTTCCTGCATCTATTGAGATGATCATATGGTTTTTATTAATTTGATTATTAATATGGTCAATTATACTAATAGTTTTCCTAATATTAAACCAGCCCTGCATTCCTGGTATGAATCCTACTTGATCATAGTGTATTATCCTGGGTATGATTTTCTGAAGTCTTTTTGCTAATATCTTATTTAAAATTTTAGCATCAATATTCATTAAGGAAATTGGTCGATAATTTTCTTTCTCAGTTTTCGATCGACCTTGTTTAGGTATCAGTACCATGTCTGTGTCATAAAAGGAGTTTGGTAGGACTCCTTCATCCCCTATTTTTTCAAATAGTTTATATAGCATTGGGGCTAATTGTTCTTTAAATGTTTGGTAGAATTCACATGTAAATCCATCTGGTCCTGGGGATTTTTTCCTGGGGAGTTGATTAATAGCTTGTTCTATTTCTTTTTCTGAAATGGGACTATTTAAGCAATTTATCTCCTCCTCTGTTAATCTAGGAAGCCTATATTTTTGGAGGAAGTCATCCATTTCACTTAAGTAATCAAATTTATTGGCATAAAGTTCGGCAAAGTAATTCCTTATCATTTCTCTAATTTCCTCTTCATTGGTGGAAAGATCCCCCTTTTCATTTGTAAGACTAACAATTTGATTTTCCTCTTTCCTTTTTCTGATCAGATTTACCAAAGGTTTATTTATTTTATTGGCTTTTTCATAAAACCAACTCTTGGTTTTATTTATTGATTCAATAGTTTTTTAACTTTCAATATTATTGATTTCTTGTTTTAATTTTATTATTTCAAGTTTGAATTTTGGTTGGGGGTTTTTAATTTGGTCTTTTTCTAGCTTTTTAAATTGCAGGCCCAATTTGTTAATCTTCTCTTTCTCTATTTTGTTTAAATAAGCCTCTAAAGATATAAAATTTCCCCTTATTACCACTTTAGCTGCATCCCACAGATTTTGGTATGATGTCTCATCATTGTCATTATCTTGGGTGAAATTATTAATTGTTTCTATAATTTGCTGTTTCACCCAGTCATTCTTTAAGATGAGATTATTCATTTTCCAATTACTTTTTGGTCTATTTACCCCTAACTTCTTATTGAATGTAGCTTTTATTGTATTGGGATCTGAGAAGAAGGCATTTATTATTTCTGCCTTCCTGCATTTAATTTTGAGATCTTTATGTCCTAATATATGGTCAATTTTTATATGGGATCTGCTTTATATGAACTGCTGAGAAGAAAGTATATTCCTTTCTATTGCCTTTCAGTTTTCTTCAAAGGTCTATCATACCTAGCTTTTCTAATGTTCTATTTACTTTTTTAATTTCTTTCTTATTTGTTTTGTTGTTTGATTTGTCTAAATCTGAGAGTGCAAGGTTGAGATCTCCCACTATTATAGTTTTGCTGTCTATTTCTTCTTGCAACTCTCTTAAGTTTTCCTTTAGAAAGTTAGATGCTATACCACTTGGTGCATATATGTTTAATATTAATATGACTTCATTGTTTATGCTACCTTTTAGCAGGATATAGTTTCCTTCCTTATCTCTTTTAATTAGATCAACTTCTGCTTTAGCTTGATCTGAGATAAGGATGGCTACCCCTGCTTTTTTGGCTTTTCCTGAAGCATAATAGATTCTGCTCCAACCTTTTGCCTTTACTCTGTATGTATCTCCCTGCTTTAAGTGTGTTTCCTGTAAACAACATATTTTAGGGTTCTGACTTTTGATCCAGTCTGCTATCCATCTCCGTTTGATGGAAGAGTTCATCCCATTCACATTTATGGTTAAAATTACTAGTTCTGTATTTCCTGCCATCATATTATCCCCAGATTATGCTTTTTCCCTTCACCCCCCTTCCCGATATTTAATTTATAGACCCCACTTGTGACGCACAGCCCTCCCTTTTTTTAGTATCCCTCCCCCCTCCTTCCAAGTCCCTTCCCTTATTCCCCTTTTCCATTCCCCCCTTTTAATGAGGTGAGAGAATTCTCTGAAAAACAAATATGTCAATTATTTACTCTTTGAGCCTATTCTGATGAGAGTAAGATTCACACAATGTTTCTTCCCCTCTCTAAATTCTCTCAGATATGGTATATTTTCTATGCCTCTTCCTGGGATGTAGTTTCCCTCTTTTTATCACACCTTCCCCTTTTTTCTGATACTACCCCCCTCCCTTTACTACTCCCCCCCCTTTTTTATATCAGTAAAATCAAATTATCCATGCAGATTTTCTGTATATCACAACAGAGATACAGTTCTCAAGAGTTCTTTTTACCTTTTTCTGTTTCTCTTCAGTCTTGTGGATGTAGATCAAATTTTTTGTTTAAGTCTGGTTTTTTTCCTAGAAACAAATGGATTTCCTCTGTTTCATTGAATGACCATCTTGTTCCATGGAAGAAAATGCTAAACTTAGCTGGGTAGTTAATTCTTGGTTGCAATCCTTGATCTTTTGCCTTTCGGAATATCAAGTTGCAGGCCCTTCAATCTTTTTGGATCAGAAGATCCAAGCATATTCTAATAGAGTATTTGCCTAATCAGTAATTAGCCTTAAGTACTGGGTTATCTGACCTCAGTGCATTAATTTAAGAGTTTCAGCCCTTTATAGATAAGGAGGAATGTTGGAGGAGATGTGGGAAAACTGGAATTGTGAACTGATCCAACCATTTTGGATAGCAATTTGGAGCTATGCCCAAAAGGCAATCAAAGTATAGATACCCTTGGATCGAGCAGTGCCTCTACTGGGCTTGTATCCCAAAGAGATCATAAAAAAGGGAAAAGGACCCACATGTGCAAAAATGTTTGTAGTAGCTCTTTTTGTAGATTCAAGGAACTGGAAACTGAGTGGATGTCCATCAGTTGGAGAATGGCTAAATAAGTTATTGCATATGGATGTTTTGGAATATTATTTTTCTATAAGAAACAATCAGCAGGATGATTTCAGAAAGGTCTGGAAAAACTTACATGAACTGATGCTAAGTGAACTGAGCAGAACCAGGAGAACATTGTACACAGTAAGAACAAGATTATATGATCAATTCCAATGGACCTGGCTCTTTTTAATAGCAAGATAATTCAAACAAACCCATCGAATGAAGGCAGCCATCTGCTCTCAGAGAGAGTAATGTGGGGATAGAGTGTGAATCACAATATATTATTTTCACTTTTTTGTTGTTGCTTGCTTGTATTTTGCTTTCTTTCTCATTTTTCCCCTTTTTGATCTCATTTTTCTTGTGCAGCATGATAATTGTGAAAATATTTATAGAAGAATTGCACATATTTAACATATATTGGATTACTTGCTGTCTAAGGGAGAGTGTGAGGGGAATGGAGAAAAAAATTGAACACAAGGCTTTACAAGGGTGAATGTTGAAAATTATCTATGTATATATTTTGAAAATAAAAAGAAATTAATTAAAAAAAAGTTTTACTAAAGATGCTATATAGAAGTTGGGCAGTCTACCTCCTGTTCAGTCAGCCACTAAATCAAGATATAGCATCCTATGCTATCAACAAAGTTTAATTATATGCATTCACTTGAATGGGGTCAGTCTTCCAATTAAGATTTATTAAGCACCTATGATATGGCAGGGACTGTGTTAGGGTGAGAGGTAGACTAAGGTAAGGAAGCAGAAAGCTAGAAATTTATGGACCAGGATAGAAGAAGGAATATACACTTTTTCTTCTTTTCCTCTAAACAAACCAATAACAAGTTTTAAAATTTAATTCTAGTCCTTGAAAGGACAAATCAGATCTCACTGATTGGTGTTCTTAAAGCCCCAGGGAGAGAAAAACAGCTGCTGCCAATGTGGTTGCTATTTTAAAACAGAAGAAAAATGTATAGGGGTAATTAAATGGGGGAAACTTTTTTTTCCTTTGATTTTCTTATGAAAATGGGTTGAAGGAGATGAAATACATGATGGGAAGAAACATACAACTAAATATGGTGTTTATTTGATTTAGAGTGGTGTGTATGGAGAAAAGTCATCCTTGCCTTGATTTGCAGTGAGACATATGTTAGGTTTTCTGAGTTTCTGTAATTAAGACATTAAAATGGCACTGAAATGCAATCTATTTTTGGTTAGCATATGTGAAATGAACATGTTGTTGTTTTTCTTTTCTCCCTAACCCACCCTACCTCACAAAAAAATGAACACATTATAGTTCAGCTTATAGCTGTGGCTCCCCTGAATTAATTTTCAAAGCAAGTAGCCATTGGCATCCTACTGGGTCCAACAGAAATACTCAATTTCTAATGATAAAATGAAACAATTAAGGACCAGTGAAACTTTACCTTCAAAACCCCTCCAAATCAGGGTTGGTAAATTTCTAATCTGCAAGTCACATAAGATTGACAAAATGTGTCTGGCCTTGTCAAGGCAACTTCAGGTAACAACAAGCTCCCACTATTTGAGTTCTTTAAGTTGGCAATTTTGTATGATCTGTGAATAATTTTATAAATATTCAAATAATCCTCAGAAGAAAAAAAAGTTTCTCACTCCTGTTCTAAGTGATAGAGATGTTAGTTTTGAAAAAGATTATAACATGATTGTGTATTATTCTTGGTAAACTGAAAGTGGGAAAATTTACAAAATAGTTCAGTATATAAATATTACATTCCCTTTGACACTATTAATTCATAATTTATCTATACACATTTATATGAACTTATGATTAGATCAAAGATCAAAAGACTATTTGTCATGTTGTTTTATTTTACCTGATTAAAAAAAAAATACTTTTATGAACAGCACAGCTTTTGGAGTAATCAGTGTTTTTCACCAGGTTGCCAAAATTGAGAGTATTGAAAGTATGTCCATACTTCAGGGAGTTATAAATGAATCGGATTAGCTTCTAGTTAATGAGAATAATTAGTTAAACGAAGAAGATATTATGTAGCATACTTCCTTCCCTTTCCCTACCTGCACCACATTTTCCAAGTAGTTTTACCTCAAATAAGTAATATACTTGAATCCAGACTGTATCCTGTGGTTTTCCCCAAACTGGATGATATTTTTCCCAACAAGACCTTATGTCCTAAGCACTTGTCCTCAACCCTGAAATGAATTTGAGTTACCTTTTATGATATTTACACTAGGTGAGTTATGTAGAGCTCATTTGGACTCAGTACCACTAGTCATATTTCTGTTGAGCAGAAGTTTCTGAATAATCCTGTCTGTACAAAAGTGGTTAATATACCTGTAAATTACAATGTAGGGCTAAAAATGGTATTGTTTTCACCCAATATTATGTCTTTTTATGACCTCTAGCCATTTGTGGGGTATTTCAAGAAAGAAGATTTGAGTTTAAATCATTATTTGTGATAGATACGTTCTTTAAACTTCTTAGAAGAGTATTTGGGAGGATACTCTCAGGGAAAGAAACCTAGAAAGTCCTTCATGAATAAAGTGAAATATACTGCATATAAAGTAATAGCAAAGTTCTGGGCTGACCAGCTGCAAATGACTTTGTTATTCTCAGGAGTACAATTATTTAAAACTATTCTGAAGGACTTATGTTGAAAAATCCTATCCATATCCAGAAAAGGAACTGATTGAGTCTGTATAGAGTTCAAAGCATTCTTTCTCTCTTTCTCTCTGCAACTAAATCTTTCTTGAGAGTTTTTTATTTTCATTAGGGTGTGAGAGCTATGTTTTTCACAACCTGACTTTTATGAAAATATTTTTGCATGACTTCACATGGGGTTTCTTAATTATGGGTGGGGATAAAGAGAACCTAGAATTCAAAAATCTTAAAAAGAGATGTAAAAAAATTTGTTTTGAATGTAACAGGAAAATGTTAAATAAGTATATTAATAAAAAAATAAAATATACATTTGGTGAAATGAAGAAAAATATATTGAAGAAAACAAATTTTTTGTGCTGAAGCAATTGAGGTTAAGTGACTTGCCCAGGCTCACACAGCAAGGAAATTTATTTTTCTTGACCTTTTGTTTTTCCATATGAACTTTATTGTTATTTTTTCTAGGTCATTAAAATAGATTTTTTGGGAGTCTGATTGGTATAGCGCTAAATAAGTAGATTAGTTTAGGTAATATTGTCATCTTTATTATATTTGCTCACCCTATCCAAGAGCATTTAATATTTTTTCCAATTGGTTAGATCTGACTTTATTTGTGTGGAAAGTGTTTTGTAGATTTTCTCATGTAGTTTCTGATTTTACCTTGGCAAATAGATTCCTAAATATTTTGTACTATTGGTAGTTACTTTAAATGGAATTTCTCTTCGTAATTCTAACTGTTGGATTTTGTTAATGACATATAAGAATGCTGATGATTTATGTGAGTTTATTTTGTATAGGAAATTTATTTTTAAGAAATTGTTTTCTGGGACAGCTAGATAGTGCAATGGATAGAGTATCAGCCCTTAACTCAGGAGGACCTGAGTTCAAATCTGGCCTCAGACACTTGATACTTCCTAGCTGTGTGACCCTGCGTAAGTCACTTAACCCCAGTTGCCTCAGCAAAAGGATTAATTAATTAATTACTTTGATGAAATGGAGAAAGAAAACAACTCCTTGAAAAATAGAATTGGTGATATGGGGGAAAAAAATCCATGAACAAAATAACTCCTTTAAAAATAAAATTGGTCACATGCAAAAGGTTAAAAAAAAAAACTAACTGAAGAAAATAATTCACTAAAAATTAGAATTAGACAAATGGAAATAAATGACTTAATGGCACATGAAGAATGGCACAAACAAAACCAAAAACATAAAACAATAGAAGAAAATGTAAAATACTTCATTGGAAAAACAACTGACGTGGAAAACAGATCCAAGAGAAGCAATCTAAGACTTATTGAACTACCTGAAAGCCACAAAGAATAAGAGACCTATACAATATCTTTCAAGGAATCATCAGGGAAAACGACCCTGATACCCTAGGACTAGAGGGTAAAATAATCATTGAAAGAATCCACCAATCACTTCCTGAAAAAGACCCCAAAATGAAAACTCCAAGGAATATTGTAGCTAAATTCCAGAATTATCAGATCAAGGAGAAAATACTGCAAACAAATTGAATTCAAATATCAAGGAGCAATAATCAGCATTACCTAGAACCTAGCAGCTTCCACTTTAAAGGACTGAAAGTCCTAGAAGATGATATTCCAGAAGGCAATGAACTTGGACTACAAACAAAAATCAACTATGCAGCAAAACTAAGCATTAACTTTTAGGAAAAAAGATGGGCATTCAATGAGATAGAGGGTTTTTAATCATTTTTTATGAACAGAAAATTTGATCTTCAGATATAAGACTCAAGAGATGCATAAAAAAATAAAAAGGTAAGGAAAAAAAACTTGTTTTTTAAAGGTAAAAATGTTTACATTTTACATGGGAAGATAATATGTGTGACCCATTGAGAACTATATCCTTGTCAGGATGTAGGTATGTGTTGACTTTAATGTGATGATATAAAAAGGAAATTTGAAATAGAAAAGGGATTGTGCTGAGAGAAAAGGAAAGAGGAGGCAAAGTGGGATAAATTACAGGAAAGACCTATTATAGCTGAGAAAAAGAAGGAGGGAGCTGACTATTCTTTGGAACCTTAATCTCAATGGTATGGTTCAAAGAAGGAATATACTTAGTGTAATTAGAAGGAGAAAGGGAAAGGAAAAGGGGAGAATAATAGAAGGGAAGGCAGAAGTAAAAGGAGAAAGGGATAGAGGGGAGAGGAGCTGTAAAAAGGCAAGGAAGATAGAGGGAGGTGGTGGTCAGAAGCAAACACTGGTGAGGAGGGAAAGGGAGAAAAGAGAACAAAAAGTATAACAGGGAAAATAGAGTGGCAGGAAATACAGGTAGTCATTTTAACTGTGAATATTTATGGGATGAACTCTCCCATAAAATGGAAGTGGATAGTAGAGAGGATTAAAAGCCAAAATTCTAAAATAGGAAATACATTTGATACAGAGAGATACATGCAGTGTAAAGGTATAAGCTTGGAGCAGAATCTGTTATGCTTCAGCTGAATTAAAAAAGAAAGCATGGTTAATGATCCTGCTTTAAGATAAAGCAAAAACAAAATAAATTAATTAAAAGAAATAAAGAAACTACATCTTGCTGAAGGATACCATAAATAATGAAGTAATATCAATATTAAACATATATCATCAAAATTTTTAGAGGATAAGATGAGCTGCAAGAAGAAATAGATATCAAATCTATGCTAGTGGGGAATCTCAAATTTTCTCTATAATAACCAGAGAAAACTAACCACAAAATAAACAAAAAAAGAACTTAAGAAGGTGAATAAAATTTCAGAAAAGTTATATATGAAAGACATTTGGGAAAAAATCAAATGGCAATAGAAAGAAATATACTTTTTTCTTCTGTGATACATGATTCCTTCATAAAAATTGACCAGGTATTAGGGCATAAAAACCTCACAATTGAATGGAGAATGGGAAAAATAGTAAATGCATTTTCAGATCATGATGCAATAAAAATTACTTGTAGTAAGGGGCCATGGAAAAAATAGATAAAAAACTAATTGGAAACTAAATAATCTAATAATCCTAAAGATTGAGTGGCTAAAATAACAAACCATAGAAACAATTGTAATTTTATACAAGACAATGACAATAATGAGGCAACATACCAAAATTCATGTAATACAGCCAAAGCAGTTCTTAGGGAAAATTATATAACTATATTTACTTTCATAATTAAAATAAGGAGATCAATGAATTGGGCATGCAACTAAAAAAGCTAAAAAAGAACAAATTAAAAACCCCAATTAAATACCAAACTTGAAATTTTGAAAATAAAAGGAGAGTAATAAAACTGCAAGTAAGAAAACTAATGAATTAATAAACAAAACTAAGATTTGGCTTTATAAAAAAAAAAAAAAAAAATATATATATATATATATATATATATATATATATATATATATATATATAAATCTTTGGCTAATTTGATAAGAAAAAAGAAAGAGGAAAACCAAATTACCAGCATCAAAAATGAAAAGGGTGAACTTGCCACCTAGGAAGAGGAAAATAAAAACATAATGAGCTATTTTACCCAATTGAATGACAATAAATCTGATATTCTAAGTGAAATAGATGAATAATTACAAAAAGAGAGACTGCTCAGACTAACAGAGGAGTAAATAAACTATTTAAATGGTCCTATTTTAGAAAAAAAATTCAACAAGTTATTAATTCCTTAAGAATAAATCTGCAGGGCCAGATGTATTTGCAAGTGAACTCTACAAACATTTAAAAACAAATAATTCCCATACTATGTAAACTATTTGGAAAAATAGGTAAAAAAGGAATCCTGCCAAATTCCTTCTATGACACAAATATGCTACTAATACCTAATCCAGGAAGATCCAAAACAGAGAAAGAAATTACAGACCAATTTCCCTAATGAATCTCAATGCAAAAATCTTAAATAAAATATGAGCACAGTAATTACAGCAATTTATCATCAGGATATTACACTATGACTATGTAGAATTTATACCAGGAATATAGGGCTGGGTCAATATCAGAAAAACTATTAGCATAATTGACTATATTAATAACCAAAGTAAAAGAAATTATATGATTATCTCAATAGATGAAGAAAAAGCATTTGATAAAATAAAACATCCATTCCTATTAAAACCATGAGTAAGTATAGGAATAAATGGAGTTTTCATTAAAGTGATAAATAGCATCTATCTAACACCACCAGCAAACTTCATATTTAATGGGGATAAACTAGAACCATTCCCAATAAGATCAAGATTGAATAAGGTTGCCCATTATCACCACTACTATTTAATATTATATTAGAAATATTAGCTTGAGAAATAAGAGAAAAAAAGAAATTAAAGGAATTAGAAGTAATGACAAAACAATTATCACTCTTTGCAGATGATAAAATGGTATACTCAGAAAATCGTAAAGAATAAACTATAAACCTATTAGAAATAATTTAAAATTTTATCAAAGTGGCAGAATATAAAATAAACCTACATTAGTCATCACCATTTAATTATATTACCAACAAAATCCAGCAGCAAGAGATAGAAAGAGACATCTCATTTAAAATAACTGTAGATAACATATAATATTTAGAAGTCTAGCTGCCAAGACAAAGCCAGGAAATATATGAACACCACTAAAAAACACCACACAAAGTTAGATATAAACAATTGGAAGAATATCAAGCAGTCAAGGGTAGGCTGAGCTAATATAATAAAAATTACAATTGTACCTAAATTAATCTACTTATTCAGTGCCATATCTCACACTGTCAAGAAATTACTTTATGTAACTAGAAAAAAAATAACAAGATTCATATGGAAGAACAAAAAGTCAAGAATTTCAAAAGAATCAATGACAAAAATGCAAATGAAGATGGCCTACCTGTAGCAGACCTAAATCTATGTATCATCAAAACCATTTGATACTTGCCAAGAAATGGAATGGTAAATCAGCGAAATAAATTAGGTTCACAAAATATAATAGTCAATGTCAGTAATCTGGTGTTCAATAAATCCCACAACTCTAGCTTCTAGGATAAAAAATCCTCACTCTGTGACAAAAATTGGTGAGAAAACACAAAAAATAGTGTGGCAGAGATGAAGTATTGAGCAACATCTAACACCTTATACCAAGATAATGTTAAAATAGGTTCATGATTTAGACATAAAGGGTGATAATATAAGTAAATTAGGCAAACAAGGTATAATCTATCACATCTGTGGAGAAAGAAGGAATTTATGGCTAAAAAAGAACTATAGAACATTATGAAATGCAAAATGAAAATTTTTGATGATATTAAATTAAATTTTTGTACAAACAAAATCAATGTAGTCAAAATTAGAAGGGAAATAGAAAATGTTTCTGATAAAGGCTTAATTTCTCTACTTATAAGAATACAGGCCATTCCCTCATTGATAATCAAGGATAGGAACAATTTTCAGATGAAGAAATTAAATCCATTTTTAGTCATATGAAAAATGCTCTAAATCACTATTGATTAGAGAAGTACAAATTAAGAACTCTGACATATCATCTCAGATTGGCTAAAATGAAAGGAAAACATAATGAAAGATGTTGAAGAGGATGTGGGGAAACTGGGACACCAATACACTGTTGGTGGAGTTGTAAACTGATCCAGCCATTCTGAAGAACTATTTGGATTTATGCCCAAAGGATTATCAAACTGTGCATACCTGTTAGGATTCTTACAAGGTGCTAAGTCACTGGAATAGGATAGAGACAATAATTATCTAATTTAGCATGGTTCAGTATGATTGATCTGAGCCTAGAAGGAGATGTTATGGACCAGAACTTGAGACAAGGTAATGTACTTAGTTCACACCTTTAAAGGAGATCATACCTTTAAAGGAGTTCACTCATTGGTTCATACATTAGACTTCACACCTTTAGAGAGTATATATAAGGAGGAAATGAAAAGCCTGATCATGGACTTCCAGGAGATTCACAACTAGGATTGACTTCTGGGAGATTCACAAGCCCACTCTCTGGGAGGAAGAGTCAAGAGTCATTCCAACTTCCACCTTTGTGCTGGCTGGAGACATTTGGACAAGAGCTCTTGGGAACCAAGGAGAGAGATAGTCCTCTAAGAAAGCTAACCAGACCCAGGAAAAAATTCAGGACTTTGAAGGACACAATAAAGAATTTGGACTTTTTACTCCTAGCTGCATTTGGGATTATTGAACTTAACTGAAACTAAGCTGCTCCCAGAAGCTCCTCAAGAAACCTGTACCCAGAGAATGATTATAAATTTAGAGAACAGAACATTACACATACCCTTTGAAATAGCGGTGTCTTCACTGGATTTATATCCCAAAGAGATCACAAAAATGGATGAACAAACCACATGTGCAAAATTGTTTATAGCAGCACTTTTTGTAATGGAAAGGAACTTTAAATTGTGTGGATGCCCATCAATTGGGGAATGGCTAGATAAGTTATGGTACATGAATGTAATGGGATACTATTATTCTTTAAGAAATGATGAGCAGATTAATTTCTTTTTTTTTTTTAATAGTTTTTAAATACCAGATATTTGCATGGGTAGTTTTACAACATTGACAATTGCCAAACCATTTGTTCCTGAGCAGACTGATTTCAAAAAAATTCTAGAAAATCTTACATGTACTAATGTTAAATGAGGTGAGTAGAAGCAAGAGATCATTGTTCATAGCAAAAAGAAGATTATGTGATGATTAACTGCAATGGCCTTGGCTGTTTTCAACAATGAGGTAATTCAAAACAATTCCAATAGTCTTGTGATGCAAAAAGTCATCCACCTCCAGAGAGATGCCTATGAAGACTAAATGTGGATCATAGCAGAGCATTTTTTTCTTTTCTTCTTGCTGTTACTTGTTTTTTTTCCCTTGTTTTTCCCCTATTGGTTTGATTTTTCTTGAGCAACAAGATAAATGAGTAAATATATTTAGAAAAATTATATGTGTTTAAGCTATATTGAACTACTTGCTGTCTAGGGGAGGAGGGAGGAAGGTAGATAGGGAGAAAATTTTGAAAAACAAGGTTTTGCAAGGGTGAATGTTGAACACTATCTTTTCATGTATTTAAAAATTTTAAATTACAAATACAATTATCAATATATGAAAAAGAAACAGGTTCATGGACTTCAGAAAGACCTCCAGAATGAATCAGAAGTAAAAAATATAAATGTTTCTCTACAAGTGAAAACATAAGTGTCCTTTCATCTTTAATTACTGCATGTACATATGCATAGACACCTTCACACATATGCAAAAACAAATATATGTATGTGCATACATGCATGTGTGTATACATACAAACATGCATGCACCTATAAACCATACATGGATACCTAGTTGATTCTTCCTACACAACTATTGTCTCTGGACCCTTGACTACCCAGATTTAACACCATCCCTGAAATTCTATTGTCTCTCTCTACCTAGAGAAAGCTGATGCTTAATCCTTACTTTGGCCACTTCTTTTCTATTTTGCCTCAGGTCAGCTTCTTTTCAACTACGAAAGTTCTTTGCAGGCTCACTGAGGCAAGAAGGAAAAGAGAAGGAGGATAGGGTTGAAAATCAAACTTTCTAATTTTCCTTGCGAGCTGCTCTATTTCTTTTCAATCATTCATGGATCAAATAAATTAATAAATGAAATAAAACAATTCTTAGTAGAAGTATTGAGATATATTATCTGCTGCTCAAGAGTATATACACACACAGAGACACAGACACAGATACACAAACACACACATATAATTTTTAATGTACATATTATTTCTCACCAACAAAATTTAATATCCTTGAAAGGAAGACTTACTTTTTTTTTTTGTTTGTTTGTTTTTGCAACCTCAATATTCAAGACTCTTCCTGGTACATGAGATATATGATTTTGGTCAAATTGTTTCATCTCCTTATGACTCATTTTAATCATCTATAAAATTGAAGATTGGAGCAGGTGCACTGCTTATCTTAAATAGTTCTTATAAAAACAATTTTAAAACCTTAAATCTCTATAAATATGAGGCATTATTATTAATCATATTTGGGATAGAGCTTCATTCTTCCTATGAGCTGATAAGATGAAAATAGTCCCAGAAAACTCTGTTGCTTCATTTTCAGAATCAAGTGTAACACAGATACTATTCAAGATGGATCTCATTCATTTGTCCTGTTGCTTGAGCCTCTGAACCAGAAGATCCAAATTAAAGTCTCTATTTGTCCTACCAGTACCTAACACAAATCTTTTCTCTTTTCTGTGATTTTTACTATCCCTGAGGGACAATATCTCCATCCTTAACCCTAAAAGATTAATAACTTTAATTAGGTTTACCTGGAAGCTACATATTCTATAGACCAGTGAAAAGGGGCATCATCATTCAGAAAATAGTCTTCTCCAGGACTGTTCTTGGTCCTTTATTTTTATTTCTGTATGTTTAACATTAAAAATTCACAGTACACCAGTATTATAGAGGATCCATTAAAAATAGGTTTCTATAACTCAAATAGCTTTCATAGTTTAACTAAGGAAGACATTGTGTAAGTAAATATAGCATTTTAATTTACTTTATTTTCCTAATTTATTTGGTAATTGAACAAACTGGACCCAGTGGAAGAAAGACAAGAAGTTTTACCTACGCAGAATTTAAGAAAAATCATAATTCAGATGGGTTGTTTATATGTGATAATTGACATATTTGTCACTGTTTAAAAACATGAATTTTTAAAAGTCAGCATGAATTCAGCTGTCAGGATTTGAGTGAGATAAAGCACTTGATGTGAATCATACTACTTCTACAGTGCTCACCAAAAGAAAAATAAATTCCAACTCAGTATCTCTAATGCTTTCTTTTATTCAGAGATACTATTGAGGAGGAGGAGGAGGAGGAGGAGGAGGAGGAGGAGGAAAAGGAAGAAGAGGAGGAGGAGGAGGAGGAAGAGGAGGAGGAGGAGAAGGAGGAGTGCATTTTCTCATTTGAAAAACAACTGACCTAAGAAAAAACATTCAGGAGTGACTATATAAGAATTATTAGACTACTTGAAAGCTATAATAAAAACAAAAGAGAAATAAAACAACAACAAAATCCTATATAACATCTTTCATAAAATTATCAGAGACAATTGCCCTGATTATGTTAGAACAAGAGGCAAAGTAGAAATGGAAAGAATTCATTTATTCCTAACTGAAAGAAATCCCAAGTAAAAATTTTCAGGAATATCATAGCAAATTCTCAGCTCACAAATCAAGGGAAAAAGTACTACAAGCATCTAAAAAGAAACAATAAAATGTTTTGGACCTACAGTCAGGATCACACAGAATTTGAAAATTTCTATATTAAAGAACAGAAGGGCTTGGACTATCATATACCAGAAGGCAAAGGAATTAGGAGTACAACCAAGATTCACCTACCCAGGAAATTAAATATATTATTTTAGGGAGAAATGGATATTTAATGAAACAGAGAACTTTCAAATATTCCTAATTAAAAGACCAGAGCTGAGTAAAAATTTTATCTTTAAATATAAGACTACAGGGAAACTAAAAAGGAAAAAAAAAAAGCAAGAAAGAGAAAGCATAAGAAATTGAACAAGATTAAACTGATTGTATTTTTTTGGCAAAATAATATAGTAACTCTTAAGAACTTAAGAACTACATGAGTGATTAGAAGGAATATATAGAAAGGAGATATGGATATAAAATTATATCTATGGAATGATACCTTAAAAACAAAACAAAGGATGAAAAAGAAAATTGCACTGGAAGAGGAATGGGAAAGATGGAATGGGGTAAATTATCCCATATAAAAGAGATATGAAAGATATATTTTAATGGAAGAGAAGATGAGGGAGTGGTGAGCAAAGTCTAAACCTTACTCTCATCAAAATTGACTTAAAAATGGAATAACATACAAATTCAGTTGAATATAAAATTTATCTTACCCTATAAGGAGGTAAAAAAAAGAGAGAGAGAGAGATAAGGATCATAGAAGGGGAAGGGGAACTAATAAAAGAGAAGGTATATTGGGAAAGGCAGTGATCAGAAGTAAAATATCTGTGAGGAGGAAAAAAAGGTGGGGGAGTGAGAAGGAGATAAAGGGAATACACTTTTAATTATCATAACCATAATTGTGAATGGGATAAACTCACCCATAAAACAGAAATGGATTGTTGAATGGATTAAAAACTAGAATCTTACAATATATTCCTTTCAAGAAACACATTTGAAGCAGAGAAATACAGCATAAAGTTAAGGAGCAGGAGCAGAATTTTCTCTGCTTCACCTGAAGTAAAAAAACAGGAGTAGCAATCCTGATTTCTGACAAATAAAAAGGAAAAATTGATTTCATTCAAAGAGATAAGGAAGGAAATAATATTGTTGAAATATACCATAAATAATAAAGATATAACAATACTAAACATATATGCACCAAATGTTAATGCATCCAAATTTTTAAGGAACTCAAATGATTCAAAAGAACATATAGATAGTAAAATCATACTAATGGGGAACTTCAAATTCCTCCTCTCAGAATTAGATAAATCTAATAAAAGTAAATAAGAAAGAAATTATATGAATAAAATTCTGGAAAAAATAAATATGATAGATATCTGGAGAAAATTGAATGGGAATAGAAAGGAATGCACTTTTTTTTATTTTCTGAGCACATGTGCTACCAAACAGGTTCTGAGAATCAATATCTGGGGAGTGTAGGAGCAGTGGAGCAGGGATGCTGTTGGCTTCAGGCACTTAATGGAGGGTATAGCTTTTGATTCATATATATATATATATATATATATATATATATATATATACACACATACATACATACATCATATACATATATTATATATATATGTGTGTATATATATACATACACATATGTATAAATATATACACATATGTACATATAAATATATCCTTTCATAACACTAGCCTGCTTGGGGGTAGTGGGGAGATTAAAAGGAAAAAGAAGAATAAAATTAAAATGATGCACAATAGAAAACAAAAGAACAATTTGAAAGGAAGAAAAGATGGACACCCATTAATATAATTTATTTTACTAATATATATATATATATATATATATATATATATATATATATATATATATATATATACATATATGTAATATATATTTACTTTCTTAAACTGATATTTGTTATATATTTTTAATCCTCCCCAATGTCCTGGGACATGACAATATTCTCTTTTGTTTTGTTTTCCTTTTCTGTTTTTTGTTTGTTTGTTTGTTTGTTTTACTTATTCTGTTTCTTAAATAAAAATAATATTTTTTTGGGAAAAAACTACTGAAGATATTAAAAAGCTGTATGTCAGAAATTAGTTATAGACTAACATCTCACACTATATACCAAGATAAAGTCAAAATGGATATCATAAGTAAATTAAGAGAGTATGGAGTAGTTTGTCAGATTTATAGATGAGGAAAGAATTTGGATCAAAGAAGATATAGAGATTACAAAATGTAAAATAGATAATTTCCATTATATAAAATTTAAATCGTTTTACATAAACAAAACCAATGCAATCACAATTATATAAAAAAGCAGAAAACTGGGGAAAATTTTGCATCAAGTATCTCTAATAAAAACCTCATTTCTCAAATATATATATATATACATATATATATATATATATATATATATATATATATATATATATATATATATATATATATATAAAACTGAGTTAACTTTATATAAAAAATACAACTCATTCCCCAATTAATAATGGTCAAAGATATGAACGGACGATTTTCAGACAAAGAAATCAAAACTATCTAGAGTCAAAAGAAAAAATCCTCTGAATGACTACTGATTTGAGTAATACAGAGTAGAATAACTCTGAGGTAATATCTCACACCTATCAGAGTGGTCATTGTGATAAAAAAAAAAATTGGGATGGGGCTTAACTGGAACATTAATGCACAGTTGTTGAAGTTTTTGAGAGCAATTTGGCACTATACTCAAGTATGTGATTCGGGGGGGGGGGGCAGAAAGCTAGGTGGTTTTGCCTTCATTTAAATCATACTTGGCATCCCTGAGTACTATGTTGGGATGCTAATTATTTTAGCAGTTCAATTATTATTTAATGTTTCTATCAAGCAATATTAATTTAAGATTAGCCTTATTACCTTGATATGTACATCAGTCACCTTTTTATATCTTCAGTCTTAGAAAAAGCTTCTGTGTATTGGGCACATAGTATACATAGTATAGGATAGGATAGGATAATATGTTAGGCTTTCCCTAGATTTAGCCAAGATAATTTATTGATTTCCTTCCTTTCTTCTGAAAGGGAAAGTAGAAGACAATAGGGATTAAGTTAGTGCTGTTTCCTGGTGGACAGATTGTCTAATAACCCAATTTAATCTAATTAACATTTCTTAAGTGCCCATGATGTGCTGGCTACTGTGATACCTTGGTATACAAATAAAAGATAGTTTCTTCCTCTAAGAACTTATGCATCTAATGGAGAATGATAATATATGAAAGGAGAAAGGAAAGCTACAGAGAGGGAGTCTAGAGAAGAAAAAAAATTTTTTTTGTTCCATGGGGTTGAAGGTGATGCCTTGACTTGCAAATGAATTTGATTTAAGTGAGAAAAGGCTGTTACCAGCCTCACTCTCTTCTCCAGAGTCATCTGGTTCCAGTGGCAATATATAGATAAAAATGACTGAAGATGGTCCTGGCTGCAGTAGGAGACCTTAGCTTTTTGACGTTCCCAGGTCTAAGTTTGACAGAGGCAAAGATTATTCAATAATTAAGGAAGTAAGAAATGAGGCAAAGAATAACCCTTGATACCTAATTAAAAAAAAAAAAAATCAATCTGGAAAGATAGGACCTTTAGGGTTTTGGGCCAAAAATATAACAATTGCTATTTATACTTATTTTGAGACAATAGGCCAATCAATGAGAACCAAAGTGATTTGGGTTTAAAGCATGGTCCTTAAGAAAAAAATCTATTCCATAAATCTCAAGATATCTTGCCAGGTTTCAGTTACCAAAATTTATATTTCTCTGGGCAGAGCATCTGCAGGCAAGTGTATGATACCCTATGTAAACAGAGGGATAATAAGGTGGAAGGAAGGATAGAAGGAAGGAAGGAAGGATAGAAGGAAGGAAGGAAGGAAGGAAGGAAGAAAGGAAGGAAGGAAGGAAGGAAGGAAGGAAGGAAGGAAGGAAGGAAGGAAGGAAGGAAGGAAGGAAGGAAGGAAGGAAGGAAGGAAGGAAGGAAGGAAGTGTAATGCTGGAGAAACTGAGGCAGGATAGAGATTAGAGAGTTTTTAATGTTTTATTTGGATTTCTAAGAGGGAGAGATTGTGCTGAGGGCATGCTGCCTCCAGGACTGATGTCCAGGCATCCAGCAGAGAATTTGAGTTCTCCATGATATATTTATACACAGTAGCTAAACAAAGGCAGGGGGTGAATTTCAAATGCTGGAAGTGGGAATCTCTAGGCAGGAACCATCAATCTAGTTCTGACAGGTTGTGGGGTAGGACCATAAATTTTAACATATTGGGAGTTAAAAATGTGTCTAGATTAGAGCCAGGAAGTCTGAAACTTAGAGTTATAAACAATGCCAATTGTTTAAATCTAAAATAAGACATCTGGAGTCTTATCTTCTGGAATGTCAGATCTCTACAGCCCTAATTATCTCAGTTCTAATGGGCAGAAAAGGAGGGTTGCAACTAGGGAAACTGAGGCAGAATAATTCAGGGAAACTGAGGCGAGACAATTAGGGAAACTGAGTCAGGACAATAAAAGGGAATTGGCACTACAGAAGGAAAGAAGGAAGAAAGGAAGGAAGGAAGGAAGGAAGAAAGGAAGGAAGGAAGGAAGGAAGGAAGGAAGGAAGGAAGGAAGGAAGGAAGGAAGGAAGGAAGGAAGGAAGGAAGGAAGGAAGGAAGGAAGGGAAGGAGGCAGGGAGGGTGGGAGAGAGGGAGGAAGAGAGGAAAAATTTATGTTACCCAGTCATCAGCAGAAAAACAGATAAAGAGTTAAGTGAGACCAAAAATCAAGTTTCTGCCTTTTATAGAGGAAGACATTGTGAGAAGTTTGTTTTCTACCCTCCAGCACTCCAATCTTTGGGGAGGTAGGCTGAGGATGGTGATATTGATCCAGGCTTGAATTAACAATATGTTGATGAGATTAGAGGAGATGAGCTTAACCTAGTAAAGAGCATTTCCCCTCAGATTTGAAATCAGGTGGAGCAGCAGATGCAGAGTGAGGAGTTTAAGGTAATAATGCTGCACTTTGTCTTCCACTTTTCTTAGCTCAATTGATTAATGATTCTAGTTTCCTGTCCTGACTTCTTCAGAAGAAACACAAAAGCCTTCCTCTAGAATCAGAGGACAGCTTTTTGAGCAGTCAGATAAAATCATGAAGGCTGAATATGCTCATCTCATAAAAATGAGATAAGCCAATGAAATAAAGCAAAGAAAACTCTACATGAGGTTGTTAATGTGTGTATTTTTCCTTCATTTTTGTATGCTTGTGACATTAGAACCATCTCTACAGTGACATGATAATCTATTTGGTGGGTTCAAAAGAGTGTCTAGAATCGAAATCAGAAGAAACAGAGCATAAATTGTATCACTTTACCTTATATCTATGTGACCTTGGGCAAATCATTAAGAAGGACTCAGTTTACTTGGTTTTAGTTTCTTTGGTCTTTGTTTTTTTTTTTTTGTTTGTTTGCTTTTGTTTTTACTGGTACATTTCTTTGTTTGACCAATGAATTGACTCATATTGAATAGCAGTCATTTCTGCTTTGGCCAGAAACCCTGAGGGTCTTCCCCTTCCAGATTTATTCTTTCATTTATTTAGATTTTTTTGGAGTAGGCAAAAGAGGACACTCTTTGCCTCAATTGCTACCTAGCTTTAATCACTGAATGGACAAGGCTTCAGTCAAACTGAGACCTATTGCTTCCTTAGCTTAAAAGTCCAGGATCATCTCCAGTCCTCTTAATCTATATCTGGCCACTGGATCCATATGACTCTGGGAACTGGAAGAAAAGTAAGGCAGGTGACTTTACACAGCCTCCCTCACTTAAAACTAATTCACTTTTATGTCATGGTATCACCTCCTTGTTCTAATGGTCTTCTGGGAGAATGAAAAACAAACAACAACAACCTCTGTCCAATGAAGCTATTGAAGGAAATGACAAGAATGCTTTTGGAGAGCTCCAAATTTGTGGTTCTATTATCCAAAAACCTGCTTTTTTCTTGTCTTCTCTTTTTCTCACCTCCATAATTTAATTCATTAGCTAATTAATCAATCAATTACAATCAGCCTTCTCAAAGAATACTATCATGCAGTGGAAAGGAAAACTTTTATTAAGAAAATGGGTTTCCATTGAATATGGGTTTTCTAGATTTTGTGCCTTTGCAGTCCTCCTCCGTAAGTACCAACATCTTTCAGGAAGGTTTTGAATACAAAGCTTTTTTTTATATGGTGCATTATTTTTTTTGGGGGGGGGGGCAATTAGCCAAATGTCATAAGATATAAAACAAGGGGCAAAACAGAGCTCAAGGAAGAATGTATTTGGCAAAATTGTTACCATGTATTCTTAAATAATCACATTAATAGCATTTTTAAATATGTATACAATAGAATATGCAACTTGTATTTCAAAAACCATAGATATATGGACTATAAAAATTTAAAGGGATCTCAATTTGAAGGTCTCCAATCAAATCCTAATCCCTTCCCCAAAGAATCTCTAGTATAACATATCTAGACACTATGGGCAGTCTTTGAAAAGGAGAAGCCCATTTCCTCAAGAAGTATTCTGATCCACTTATGAGCAGCTCTGATTATTAGGAATTTTTTCCTTATATCAAGCCTAAATGTTTCTCTTTGCAATTTTCACCTCTGGAATCAAGGAGAAAAAGTCTATTCTCTCCTCCATATGACAGCTCTTCAAATATTTGAGTACTAATATAATGGAGCTCTTCAACCTTCTTTTCTTTCTATACTAAATCACATCCATTCATTTATTCCACAAACACTTATTAAGAGTCTATTTTGTGTCAAGCACTGAATCAGACACTGGGGGAGACATAAAGATAAATACTTCAACTCAGCAAACATACTTATACTTTAAACAGATCTTTGCTAGATCCTGGAGGAAAAAAGACAAATGGCTCAATTAAAAAACTTATGTCATAATTAATATCCTGGAAGTAATTTGAAAAGTTAGAGAGAGCTGAGTATTTAATTTTCGTTGCAAGCATTTACTCCTTGGAATTTAGGAAAAATTAGGAGTTGAAGTATTATTTTATTGATTGTTTAGACTTAAGAAAACAATAGATGAATGAGCTCAAAAGTGTGTTGTATGTAAATATTTTTTCTTGGTCATCTTGTTGTTAAACATTTGCCAGCATACCAATGCCACCATGTTATTAAAATCATAGATCCTTTATGTATTTATTCATGTATAGAGTATTATAGATGCTTTGGAAGAAATAAAATGAAAAATGTCATTTAAGTAAAAATTAAGTGCCTAGGGGAAAAAAACAAAACTTGCCCAGCAAACATCCAGAATAAACCATAGAAATGACAGTGATCTCATTGCTTTCTAGAAAACCAAGCCAGAAGTCTTGATTAGAGATTCAAAGCAGAATAACACATAAATGAGTCCTTAAAAGAGTCAGTTACATATCTTCCTGGGTAAGCAAATTCCTTTCCAATCATAAACTCAAGGAAGCAAATGAGGAACAAATGATCATTCAACTTCTGTTTCTGTCAGGATCCAACATCCTTAAGCTTAGTGTCAAATATGTGGCTGTTGAAATTCAGTCTCACTATGATGGAGCAGGAAAAACATTGAATGGGGAAACAAGATATCTAAGTCTAGTCCCATTTCTTTCAATTAGATGTGTGACCTTGGATATATAATATTTTCCTTTCTGCACCTCAGAATTTTCATCTGTAAAATGAGATGATCCATTTAAAGTCCATTTCATCTTCAAGGCCCCCAAATTGCATGAAGTAGAGTATTAAGCTTCATCTTTGAATGAGGGCAGATAAAATACTTCCTATGTAAGAAAACTAAATTCACTTGCAATATTAAATAATATTCTATTATCCAACCTTCCTATGTGACCTTTTATAGAAAAGGACAGTAGACTCTGAATGGAGTGGATAATAGGATGCTTCAAATGGCTTATTAATTGGCACCAATACCAGAAACTTCAAAATAGAGAAGACGGATTATTGATAGTGCAAGTTCACAGGAGTATTTGCAAATTCCATTT
Organism: Sminthopsis crassicaudata; assembly: GCF_048593235.1. Taxonomy (NCBI): domain Eukaryota; kingdom Metazoa; phylum Chordata; class Mammalia; order Dasyuromorphia; family Dasyuridae; genus Sminthopsis; species Sminthopsis crassicaudata. The sequence continues at coordinate 593,187,082 of NC_133617.1, forward strand.
ACTTATAAATAGTTTGAAATGGAAGAGAAGTAGAATAAGTGAAACCTTGAATTTGAGTTGTTGCTCTAACTGCTTTTTCAAGACAAGTATGGTTTAAAAAAAAAAAACAAAAGCCAAAAAACAAACAAACAAACAAAAAAAACTTTGTAACTTGATATAATGTGACTAAGGGGAACCAAACCAAATGTTAATTTAACATTCAGGCTGCCTATCCCTGGGAGGTGGTTGAGAGGTCCACAGATGTTTCATGCTTTGCACATGTTTTCATTCTTTTTCAATGTAATAATCAATTGTGCTGATATTTTTCTATAAAAACTATTTGTCATGTGGGATTTTTTGTGGGAAGGGAAAAGGGGATGCCTAGGACAATTATGGTCATGTAAGAAACAGAAAATATCAATAAAAACATATTTTTAAAAATTCAAGTTGCCTTTCTCTAATTTGTTAGTTTTAGGACCTGGTCACAATCTTTGTTAATGTGGAATCCTAAAAGGTTTTGTTTATGTAGGGTATATCTATTGATATTTAGCAAATTAGAAATTCAAAGTAATAAATGTTTAAAATATGTATTAATTCATTAAAAAATGAGAATAATTAACCCATGACATCTTAACGTAATTGATATATTTTATGAAAAATAACTGTTTTCCAAAACAAAACAATAATGAAAAAAGTATCATTGCTTTGCTACTTTTTATAAATGTCCTAAATTTCTGGTTTAATAGTAGACAGCTGGATTCTCATCTCTTCTTCCACATTCAACCTGTTGCGTATATTGTTTTGGCTGAAGTATACAAAAAACTATCTGTTAGGTTCTTACTAAGTGCTAATGAGATAATGAGATATTAGGTTCTTACTAAATACTAAGTCGGTACTTGACAATTCTCTAGTTCCAGCCTTTCCTGGGAGTTTTTACTTGTGAATTCCTGGGGAAGAGCTTGCATGCTTAGGAGGAGCAAGTTCATTGGTTGAAGTAATTTTTCCCAGAAGCCCTTGCATTATCACACGCCCATTCTCTGGGAGGATAAAAGAGGGCAGGTCTGGAGGAAGGAGGGAGTTTCGTCTGGATGAGACTGCAGGAAGGGAAGTCAGCTCTCTACAGGAAGAAGAATCTGTCTGAGAGATTTGAGTTGACACAGCAGATCTCCTTCCAGAGAGCAATCGGCAGCTTCTGGAGACAACAGCACGTTACAACTATCCAGTCTCACAAAGATGCATACTTGGGAAAAGGAGGAGGATTTTCATAGGGAAGTATCTTAGATTACAAAATCAACTTGGATCTCCCAGATCATGAATCATGCTTTTAGAAAAGATGGTATTATGGATAGAGACTTACATTTGGAATTAAAAGATTTGGGTTCAGACCCTGTCTCAAATCATAGCTTTGCTTCATATTACCAGTGTGACTTTGATCAAATTACTTTGCTTTTTGGACTTCAATTTTCTCAAATGTAAAATTAGGAAGTTAGACTAAGATCAGAGGATTTATACTGGAAAAGAGTTTAGGAACAATTTTGTACAAGTCCTTCTTTGAGGGAAGATAGAGAAGATTTGCTAAGTTCATATAGCTATTGCTAATATTTGGATTTGGATTTCATGACGCCAAATCTAGCAACCTCCCTCACCCCCCAACACTTAGCACAGGTCCTGTCCCATAATAGGCATTTAATAAACATTTATTGAATTGAATTTTTAAAAATAAAATCATGCTAGAGATAATTTCTGAAATTCTATCATCTTTAAATTTTGTGACTCTTTAAAAATATTGCTAATATGTTACCAATAGCATATATGTATATATAAGGCTTAGCTTTTAATACATTATCACTTTACAAGCATAGAGCCACTTTCCGAATTGTTACCATAGGTATTAATAACCCTATATTACAAATGAAGAAAAACAGATTCATAGGTTGTGAGCTTTGCACACAAGTAGTAAATTTCAGAGCTTGAATTTGAATTTATTTCTTCTCAACTCCAAAAGCAACATTTTCTTTATTTAACCTATATTGTCCTCTAGAGCCTAATTAATTTTTTTCAAGAAGTCTGATTTCTCTGTTCCACATAGCCCTCAATACTTATGATAGTTATGACATTAAGCATTTATATTGGGAAAGAGTAACTTTGCTTTTTTTCAGAACTTTCTGGTCATTTGAGGAATAGAGATTGGACTTGTGATTTCATTCATATAGAGAATTCCCAGATTAAAAACAAAAACAAAAACAAAAACAAAAAAATCCCCACAAACTTCCTCTGCTAATGCAGCTTTTCAATATCATGTTAAATAATTGTTTTTAACACTGAGATATCTACTTACTTGCCCAAGGTAATACTGCTAATATGTGTCAGAAAAACGACCTGATCTCAGGTCCTCTTCTAATCCAATGTAGAACATTGTCTCCAGTCATGACAGTTGTGAATATCACAATTCTTACTGTTTGTAGCAAAATACAGGCACCTTTTTTTTCAAGCGTTCAAGCAAAACTCAGTCTTCTATGATAGTCCCATTGTACTAATTATCTTTGAAGATGCTGAGCTCCTGGTTACTTTGGCTTTATTAATTTTGTTATTCTTATTAGAAACTCCAGAGTGCTTGCAAAATCAAGGGCCACAGAGTTCATTCTGCAGCCTTATTGCAATTTCCTTAGTTGAAATTTAGCAATGAACCTTTGGGTCATGGTCAAATCTGTTCCTCAAATTTCATTTCCTTGCTTTTTAATGGTAGCAGAAAAGGAATAGCTTTTTGTTTAAAGCAGGTCATTTTATTCATGTCTCATCCATTATTCCTCTCAGTCAAGCTCAGCCAAGTTTCCAAACACACTATTGCAGGATGAGCTTGACTTGAATGTATCCTGAAAGCCATAGTGGAAGGGAACACAAGCCAATCAGTCACAAAAGGAAATGGGTTCCATCCTAAAGAAAGTTCCAGCCTGTTTCAGTGTGTTTAATGCATTTTTCCTGCAGGAAATCAATGAAAAGTCAAAGCTAACTAGACTGGCCACACGCAAAATTACCCTAACCTGGAAACAAATGTGCTTTTACAGAGACATATACCACTCCTTTGAATTGTAATCCCATTTTCTCAGGAGTCATTCTACTTTAACCTTTTAATAGGCAACAGAATATGAAGAGTGCACATCCTTTTCTTATGTGTTTTCACTTTTGTAGATTTGTGGCTGCTGCACTTAAAAAGGAAAGAAAAAGAAAAACAAGGGGAAAAAGATCTATCTGTAAAAAGAAATAAGAATAAAAAAATAAAAATAAGTAAAACCACTCCTCCCCTCCTTCTCATCCTCTTATTCTTTTTTTTTCTGCATTAATACAGTAGTGCCACCCATAGAGCTGTCTCTCTGAATAAACCAAGCTTTGATTCTATAAGCTCAAGCAAAAGATTAAATTAAAGCACAACCACTGAATGGAGAGACGGAAACTCTTACTTTCATCTCTCTGTGAGAGATGAAAATATGCTTTAAATTTGGAGTCAGAAAGCCTGAATTCAAATCCAGATTCTGCCATTTACTAATTGGGTAACCTTAAACCAAATTGCTTCACCTATCAGTATCTCATTTTTGTCATCTTTTTTTAAACAAAGAGGTTGGGCTAGATAATAGATAACCTAATAGGTCCCTTTCACTTCTAAATGAGTGATTCTTGTATGACCTTAGCAAAATTTTGCCCATCTTTTTCCATATTTTTATTATTGTTGTTGTTGTTGTCAGTCTTACACAACTCTTTGTGAATTGATTTTGGGTTTCCCTGGCAAGGATACTGGAGTAATTTGTCATGTTCTACTCTAGCTCATTTTATAAATAAGGGAACTAAGGTAAACAGGGTTAAGTGATTTGCCTAGTGTCATACATTACTGAGGGCCAGATTTGGACTCAGGAAACTGAGAAAGATGAGTCTTCCTAACTTCAGGCTTGGCACTCTAACCATTGTGCTACTTAGTTGTCCTGTCTTGTCTTTATGCTTTTCTTATATTTCATAAGTTAGTATAACAGTATTATTGGCTTGCCCTCCTGACCATTTCTCATTTTATAAGGTGATTCTACTAAGAATCTACAATTATTTTTGATTCTTTTTTCTTCTAGATTAAAGAATTATTTGTCTCTCAATCTGAAAACATATCTTTTCATTGTGGTATCATTAAATTGTTTTCAAAGTAGTACAGCAGAAAGAGCACTGGATGTGGTATTAAAGGGGATTTGAATCCTATAGTTCTTCATTTCCTGGAACTCATTATTCTGTAAGAAAAATTCAACTCTGAAACATACACCTAAGGCCCCTTCCTTCACTCTAATTTGAGAGGGTGGATAGAGGCCATTTGAAAGCTCCTTCCAGATCCTCCAATATTTCAGGAGAACACACAGGAAATTCTCATCATTTCCCACTCATATTTTCTGGGATTTTATCATCTGTAAAAATTCATCATTTTTTCAAGGTAAAATACACTCCTCAACTCTCAGCTCCTCAGATAATTTCTTATCCTGGCTACAGAACTTCATTATGGCTTGGAGCAACATCCTTGCCATTGCATACATCCCATATTTTCAGAATTTTTAAATATATTGTCTAATCCATTAGATTAGTGAGCTCTCTGAGAAAAGGGATTTTTGTATCCCCAAATCTTTTTATCCCCAAAACACAGTATCTGGTACATATTAGGTACTTAATAAATTTTTTTATTAATTCTGATTCTGTCTCTTTCAATCAGCGTCATTTTGGCCAAATTACTTTGTTTAGTTGGAACTGAATTTCTACATTTATAAAAATTGTGTTGAATAATTTTTAAAGTTCCTTCCATTTCTAAATTATATGGTCATTTGGCTCCAGTTTATTATAGTTGATAATTTTATGAAGCTACTTCCTGAGCAAATGACTTTAGAAGAATCTTTTAGGATATCTCTGTCAGGCAGGTCTGGGGGTCATGTGTTTTCACAAAACTAAAATCTTCTCCAACTCTTCATTTCTATGATCTTGGTAGCTAATTGTGTGAAGATAATAAATAATATCCTATTTTCCCATTTCAGTTTCTGAGTCAGAGAGGAGTACTGAACCTGTTCATAATACTGTGGTCTTCAAAATTCTAGTGAAGATCATGAGCTTATCAGATTATTAATGGTTGGCTATGGTTGCCACAATAGACAATGAATATTTTTATTGGTAGCTTATGAACTTAACTTCAATTTTCTGAATGTGAGTGTCTGTAGCCTGACTAGCCACTACCAGTTTTGAAATTGTCTAGCAACTTAACATCACACTTTTGCTCATGTCCCACTCTTTCTTCAGAAAAAGTAAAGTTCATTGATCATGAATCAAAATATTCATTTTTTTCCCAAAGTGACCATGGGCATATCTAATTTCAAATGGATTTTAAGTGCTCCTGCAGTTTGAAGATACTGGTGCTACATTCTGATTCTGTCTGCTCCACATTCCTTACTTTTTCTTCTTAGGGAGAAGTGATATAATAAATTATGAGTTATCTTCTTAGAAAATAAAAAAGGGGGCTAGAGAGTAAAAACCAAAATGGTTCCTGAAATTGAATTCTGGAATAGAAGACCCAGCAAAAGAGTATGGTAAGACATTTCCCCAATCCAAAACAACTTATGTAGGCAGAAGAGCACTATGACTCCAAAATGAAGATCAGACTGGAGTGCAGTGCACATCAAAGCAATAGCAACAGTGAGCATGGGATGCATCTATAATAACAGGAATAGCAGGTTTGGGAATTCTACCCAGAGATTTTAAGGGGATCAGACAACTCATCAGAAAGATATCACGGAGGATGCTTTTCTATCACTGGGTGCAGGACTTTGTAGAATTGCCTTTCTGTAGTTTTGAGCTGCAGTTCCAGCACAATGAGGAGCATGAGCTCTTGTGGCTGACATATAAGAGGATCCTTGATCACAGTTCCAAGGTGGATAATACTATACTTGTGGTTATTCACTAGATAGTGGGGGCTCTGGTCACAGTTCCAAGGAATAAAGGAACACTAGCACTTATAGCCACAAGAGAGTAGAGACACTAATCACACTTTCAGTGCTAAAAGGAACTTGTACTGTAGTCGTTAGGGCAGGAAGATATATTTCATGGCAAATATCAGAACACATACCACATCTCTCCTTGAATCACACTACTTTGGAAGAACCAAAAAGTTAGAAACTCTCAGAATTAGATCTGAAAATAATAGACACACACACACATGCATGCACGCACGCACGCACATATGCACCCAAGCCTGAACCTTGGGAAAATACCCTTTTTATATCCTTTATGCCCTAAGAGTAAAGCACAGCATTTATGTAAAGTTAAATTTCAAAAAATAGCCTATAAAAATTATCCAAGAACAAAAAATAACCTGAACATAAAAAGCTACTATGGTGATAGGGGAAATCAAGACAGAAACTCAGAAGACATTGATAGTCAAAACAGCTACAAGCAAAGCCTCAAAGAAAAAAAAAATGAATTGAACAACAGTCAAACAAGAATTTCCAGAAAAGATCCAAATGGTTTTAAAATTCAAATAAGAGAAATAGAAGAAAAATGGGAAAAGAAATGAAACTGAACAAGGTTATTATTAAAAGATAATCATAAGCTTCTTAAAAGAAGTACAAATAATATTCTGAAGAAAATAATACCTAATCTTCTCCTCCCCCATCCCAAATTGGTCAAATGGTAAAAGAAGTATAATAATTAATTGAAGAGAAGAAATTGCAAAGTAAAAATGGCCAACTGGGGAAAAGATATAAAATTTCACTGAAGAAAATAATTCCTCAAAAAATTACAATTTGTCACATGGAAGCTAATAACTCCATGAAGCATCAAGAAATAACAAAAAAATCAAAATAATTAGAAAATATAAGATAATATGAAATATCTTATCTGGGGAAAAAACTAACCAGGAAAATAGATTGAGGAGAGAGCATTTAGAATTATTGGACTAATTAAAGACATTAAAATAGAAAGAGAGAGAGATAGAGAAACAGAGAAAGAGACACACAGAGAGAGGCAGAGCCTGGACAATATATTTCAAAAAATTATCAAGGAAAAGTCCCCAGATATCCCAGAACCAAAGGGTAAATTATAAATGGAAATATCAATCACCTTCTGAGATAATTCTCAAGAATATTATAATCACATTTCAGAATTTCCATCACAAGAAAAAAAATGTAATAAATCAGAAAGAAAGAATTCAAATATCATGGAGCCACAGCCATGCTCATACCAGATTTATCAATTTATCCATCAAAGGTATGGAGAGCTTACAATATGACATTCCAGAAGGCAATGGAAATAAGATAACAACCAAGAGTCATCCAGCAAAATGTAGGGGGGGGGGATTAACATATAATGAAGAAGACGACTTTTACATATTTCTGATGAAAAGACCAGAGCTGAATAAAAAATTTCATTTTCAAATTTAAGAATCAGGAGAAGTATAAAAAGGGAAATTGACTGAATTGGGATGGGAAAAGGAAAAAAAGGAGGGAGAGAACTAATAGAAAGGAGGATATATTAAGAAAGTAGTCAGAAGCAAACCATATGTTGGAAAAGGGGGCAGAGAAAAGAAAAGAGAGCTCAAGATGGGAAAGAATAGGAAGGAGGGAAAGAATATGATAATGATGCCTAAACCAGTAAAAGCAAAAGCAAAGAAAGAAAATTATAGATCTACTTCCCTAATGAATTTTTTTTAATTTTTTATTTTATTTTATAATTATAACTTTTTTTTTTGACAGTACATAAGCATGGGTAATTTTTTACAACATTATCCCTTGTACTTACTTCTATTCAGATTTTTTCCCTTCCTCCCCCAACCCCCTCCCCCAGATGGCAGGCAGTCTTATACATGTTAAATATATTACAGTATATTCTAGATACAATATATGTGTGTAGAACCGAATTTCTTGTTGGAAATAAGATAACAACCAAGAGTCATCCAGCAAAATGAAGGGGGGGGATTAACATATAATGAAGAAGACGACTTTTACATATTTCTGATGAAAAGACCAGAGCTGAATAAAAAATTTCATTTTCAAATTTAAGAATCAGGAGAAGTATAAAAAGGGAAATTGACTGAATTGGGATGGAAAAAGGAAAAAAAGGAGGGAGAGAACTAATAGAAAGGAGGATATATTAAGAAAGTAGTCAGAAGCAAACCATATGTTGGAAAAGGGGGCAGAGAAAAGAAAAGAGAGCTCAAGATGGGAAAGAATAGGAAGGAGGGAAAGAATATGATAATGATGCCTAAACCAGTAAAAGCAAAAGCAAAGAAAGAAAATTATAGATCTACTTCCCTAATGAATTTTTTTTAATTTTTTATTTTATTTTATAATTATTACTTTTTTTTTTTTGACAGTACATATGCATGGGTAATTTTTTACAACATTATCCCTTGTACTTACTTCTATTCAGATTTTTTCCCTTCCTCCCCCAACCCCCTCCCCCAGATGGCAGGCAGTCTTATACATGTTAAATATATTACAGTATATTCTAGATACAATATATGTGTGTAGAACCGAATTTCTTGTTGCACAGGAAGAATTGGATTCAGAAGGTAAAAATAACAGTTTACACTCATTTCCCATTGTTCCTTTTCTGGATGTAGCTGATTCTGTCCATCATTAATCAATTGGAATTGGATTAGCTCTTCTCTATGTTGAAGATATCCACTTCCATCAATATACATCCTCATACAGTATCATTGTTGAAGTGTATAATGATCTTTTCACTTAGCATCACTTGATGTAAGTCTCTCCAAGCCTCTCTGTATTTCTCCTGTTGGTCATTTCTTACAGAACAATAATATTCCATAACATTCATATACCATAATTTACCCAACCATTCTCCAATTGATGGACATCCATTCATCTTCCAGCTTCTAGCCACTATGAAAAGGGCTGCCACAAACATTTTGGCACATACAGGTCCCTTTCCCTTCTTTAGTATTTCCTTGGGATATAAGCCCAGTAGCAGCACTGCTGGGTCAAAGGGTATGCACATTTTGATAACTTTTTGGGCATAATTCCAGATTGCTCTCCAGAATGGTTGGATTCTTTCACAACTCCACCAACAATGCATCAGTGTCCCAGTTTTCCCACAGCCCCTCAAACATTCATTGTTATTTGTTCCTGTCCTCTTAGCCAATCTGACAGGTGTGTAATGATATCTCAGAATTGTCTTAATTTGCATTTCTCTGATCAATAGTGATTTGGAACACTCTTTCATATGAATGGAAATAGTTTTAATTTCATTATCTGAAAATTGTCTGTTCATATCCTTTGACCATTTATCAATTGGAGAATGGCTTGATTTCTTATAAATTAAAGTCAATTCTCTGTATATTTTGGAGATGAGGCCTTTATCAGAACTTTTAACTGTAAAAATGTTTTCCCAATTTGTTACTTCCCTTCTAATCTTGTTTGCATTAGTTTTGTTTGTGCAGAAACTTTTTAATTTGGCATAATCAAAATTTTCTATTTTGTGATCAATAATGGTCTCTAGTTCTCCCTTGGACACAAACTCCTTCCTCCTCCACAAGTCTAAGAGGTAAACCATCCCAATTTATTTATGATTTCATTCTTTATGCCTAAATCTTGGACCCATTTTGATCTAATCTTAGTATGTGGTGTTAAATGTGGGTCCATGCCTAGTTTCTGCCATACTAATTTCCAGTTTTCCCAGCAGTTTTTGTCAAATAATGAATTCTTATCCCAAAATTTGGGATCTTTGGGTTTGTCAAACACTAGATTGCTATTTTTATTCACTATCTTGCCCTGTGAACCTAACCTATGCCACTGATCAACTAGTCTATTTCTTAGCCAATGCCAAATGGTTTTCGTGACTGTTGCTTTATAATATAGTTCTAGATCAGGTACAGCTAGACCACCTTCACTTAATTTTTTTTTCATTACTTCCCTTGAAATTCTTGACCTTTTGTTGTTCCATATGAATTCTGTTGTTATTTTTTCTAGGTTATTTAAATAGTTTCTTGGAAGTCTGATTGGTATAGCACTAAATAAATAGATTAGTTTAGGGAGTATTGTCATCTTAATTATATTCGCTCGGCCTATCCAAGAGCACTGAATGTCATTCCAATTATTTAAATCTGACTTTATTTTTGTGGCAAGTGTTTTGTAATTTTGCTCATATAATTCCTGACTCTCCTTTGGTAGATATATTCCCAAATATTTTATACTATCGACCGTTATTTTGAATGGAATTTCTCTTTGTATCTCTTGCTGTTGGATTGTGTTGGTAATGTATAAAAATGCTGAGGATTTATGTGGATTTATTTTGTATCCTGCAACTTTGCTAAAATTCTGAATTATTCCTAATAGCTTTTTAGCAGAGTCTTTGGGTTTCTCTAAGTATACCATCATGTCATCTGCAAAGAGTGATGGTTTGATTTCCTCATTTCCTACTCTAATTCCTTGAATCTCTTTCTCTGGTCTTATTGCCGAGGCTAGCATTTCTAGTACTATATTCAATGGTAATGGTGATAGTGGGCAACCTTGTTTCACTCCTGATCTTACAGGGAAAGGTTCTAGTTTATCACCATTACATATGATGTTTACTGACGGTCTTAAATATATGCTCATTATTATTTTAAGGAATAGTCCATTTATTCCTATACTCTCAAGGATTTTTAGTAGAAATGGATGTTGGATTTTATCAAATGCTTTTTCTGCATCTATTGAGATGATCATATGGTTTTTATTAATTTGATTATTAATATGGTCAATTATACTAATAGTTTTCCTAATATTAAACCAGCCCTGCATTCCTGGTATAAATCCCACTTGGTCATAGTGTATTATCCTGGGGATGATTTTCTGAAGTCTATTTGCTAATATCTTATTTAAGATTTCAGCATCAATATTCATTAAGGAAATTGGTCTATAGTTTTCTTTCTCAGTTTTCGACCTACTTGGTTTAGGTATCAGTGCCATGTCTGTGTCATAGAAGGAATTTGGTAGGACTCCTTCAATCCCTATTTTTTCAAACAGTTTACATAGCATTGGAGTTAGTTGTTCTTTAAATGTTTGGTAGAATTCACATGTAAATCCATCTGGTCCTGGGGACTTTTTCTTAAGAAGTTGGTTAATAGCTTGGTCTATTTCTTTTTCTGAGATGGGACTATTTAGACTATTTACTTCTTCCTCTGTTAATCTGGGCAAGCTATATTTTTGAAGGTATTCTTCCATTTCATTTAAGTTATCGAATTTATCAGCATAAAGTTGAGCAAAGTAGCTCATAACTATTGTTCTAATTTCCTCTTCATTAGTGGTGAGTTCACCCTTTTCATTTTCAAACTAACAATTTGCTTTTTATCTTTCCTTTTTTTAATCAGGTTTACTAAGGGTTTGTCTATTTTGTTGGTTTTTTCATAGAACCAACTCTTAGTTTTATTAATTAATTCAATAGTTTTTTTTTACTTTCAATTTTATTAATCTTATCTTTTATTTTTTGAATTTCAAGTTTTGTGTTTGTCTGGGGTTTTTTAATTTATTCCTTTTCTAGCAATTTGAGTTGTAAGCCCAATTCATTGGCCCTCTCTAGCTCTATTTTATGCAAGTAGGCCTCTAGAGATATAAAACTTCCCCTTATTACTGCTTTGGTTGTATCCCACACATTTTGGTATGATGTCTCATTATTGTCATTTTCTTGGGTGAAGGTATTGATACACACTATGCTCATCTCCCTCCTTTCTTTCTCTCAGATATACTAGGTTACCTTTGCCTCTTCATGAGATGTAGTACCACCACTTTACACTTTTTTATGATATAATCTCCTTTCCACCTCTAGTTTCTAAGACAAATTGTACATATGTTCTTTACATATTTTTTTTTGGCAGAAGTATAGTTCTCAAGATTTCTTTTTACCTTTTTAGAAATCTCTTGAGTTCTGTATTTGAAGATCAAACCTTTTATGTAGTTTGGTTTTTTCATCAAAAATAGATGGAATTCATTTATTTCGTTAAATGTCCATCTTCTTCCCTGGAAAACGATGCTCATTCTTGCTGGGTAAGTTATTCTTGGCTGCATACCAAGTTCCTTAGCCTTTTGGAATATCATGTTCCAGGCCCTGCGTTCTTTTAATGTGGATGCTGCTAGATCCTGGGTTATCCTTATTGTGGATCCTCCATATCTGAATTGCTTTTTTCTAGCAGCTTCCAATATATTTTCCTTTGTCTGATGGTTCTTGAACTTGGCCACTATATTTCTTGGCGTTTTGATTTTAGGGTCCCTTAGTGGGTGATCGATGAATTTTTTTAATGTCTATTTTACCCTCTGTTTCCAGAACGTCTGGGCAGTTCTCTTTGATAATTTCCTCGAAAATGGTGTCCAAGCTCTTTTTTTCCTCACATTTTTCAGGGAGTCCGATTATTCTCAAATTGTCTCTCCTGGATCTGTTTTCCAGGTCTGTGGTCTTTCTAGTAAGGTACTTGACATTCTTTTCAATTGTTTCATTTCTCTGGTTTTGCTTGACTACCTCTTGGTTTCTCCTTGAGCCATTCATTTCTACTTGTTCAAGTCTAATTTTCAATGATGTATTTTCTTCACTCACTTTTTTTATATCTCTTTGTAATTGTCCAATTGAGTTTTTATCTTCTATGGAATTTTTTTCCATTTTATCCATTTTACTTTTTAGAGAGCTGTTTTCTTTTTCCAGCTCACTAATCCTGTTTTCCTTGGAGTTGTTTACCTTTTCCAGCTCACTAATCTTGTTTCTCAATGATTTGATTTCTTTATCCACTCTGTCTTTGAATGCATGGGATGACTTCTCCAGGCTCTCTTGCCAAGCTTCCCTTTCCTTTTCCCATTTCTCTTCCAGCTCTCTTGTGAGAGCCTTTTTGATGCCCTCTAGGAGATTCTTTTGTATTGAGGAGCAGCTCATATCCCTCTTAGGGGATTCATCTGGGGACAGTCTGTTTTTAGTCTCCTCAGTGTTTGAAGTCTGCTCTCTCTCCATACAAAAGCTGTCAATGGTTAGAGCCCTTTTGAATTTTTTGTTCATTTTGTCAGAGTAGGAATCGAAGAAAACAAACTGACAAGAGAAACAATTGGTCTGTTTTGCGGGGGATGGGGCTGGATGGTATTAATGGGCTTCCTCTACAGACTGGGGGTAGGGCAGCAGAGAGCCACTAACAGAACAGCAATGACTGTACTGAGTCTACGCTCTGAGGCTCTGAGAACGCACTGAGTCAGTCCAGGTGGGGGTTGGGGGTGGCCGGGTTCTGAGAGACGCTGGCTTTCTGGGGTTTTAATCTTCACCTCCGGTATTTACACCCTCTCTGCTGATCCCAGCTTGCTGCCAAGATGGAGTATCCACACTGGGGAAAAAGTCTTTTTGCAGAAACGGCAGAGATTGTACCCCTCCCCTTCAGGTCTGAGCTGTGTGAGCTGCCTGTCTCGCTCTGGCTTGCCTGCCCTCAGTCTGCGCCCAGTCTGATTGACCCTCCCCCAAGCAAACACAGACCTTTTCTGGCGACTTTCAAGGATGTCTTCTCTTATTTGTGGGTTTCTTTCTGGGTCAAGCATTAAGTCAGAGGCTTGTCATGAAGTAAGTTCTGAGAGAAAACGAGGAGCTCAAGCAGCTGTCTGCCTCCACGCCGCCATCTTGGCTGGAAGTCCTCCCTAATGAATATTTTAAAAAATTAAATAAAATGCTAGCAAAGAGATTTCAGCAATAGATCACAAAGATTATAAACTATAATTAGGTGGGATTTATACATGAAACATAGGATTAAATATTAGGAAAACTATCAAAATAATTAATAACAAAAATCAACAAAATCATATCATTATGAATATAGATTCATAAAAAACAATTTTTTCCACAAAATACAACTCATTGAAAATATTAGAAAGCATAGGAATAAATGGAACTTTCCTTAAAATTGAAAGTAGTATTTAAAACCAGCAGCAAGCATTATCTGTAATAGATATAAGCTAGAACCTTTCCCATGATGAGAGGTAAAGCAAGGAAGTACATTATTATGACTATTATTTAATATTGTGCTAGAAATGCTAGCTATAGCAAGAAGGCAAGTAAAAAAAAATGAAGGAATTTAAAAAGGCAAAAAGGAACTAAAAGTATCACTCTTTGCAGATGAATGGAAAGAGAATCCCAAAGAATCAACTTAAAAATTAGTTGAAATATTTTTTTAATTAACAAAGTTGTATGATATAAAAGAATCCCACATAAATCCTGTCTTTTTTTTTTATTTTAATAGTTTTTATTTACCAGATATATGCATAGGTAATTTTACAACATTGACAATTGCCAAACCTTTTGTATTAATTTTTCCCCTCCTTCCCTCCACCAGATAGCAGGTTCACCAATACATGTTCAATATGTTAAAGTATAAATTCAATACAATATATGTATACATGTCCAAACAATTGTTTTGTGGTACAAAAAGAATCAGACTTTGAAATAGTGTACAATTAGCCTGTGAAAGAAATCTAAAATGCGGGAGGACAAAATTAGAGGGATTGGGAATTCTATGAAGTGATTCATAGTCATCTCCTAGAGTTCTTTTGCTGGGTATAGCTGGTTCAGTTCATTATTGTTCTATTGCAACTGATTTGGTTTATCTCATTGTTGAAAATGGCCACATCCATCAGAATTGAGGGATCTCCTGGTCCTTAGAATCAGTTCATGTAAGTCTCTCCAGGTCTTTCTAAAATCTTCCCGCTGGTCATTTCTTATAGAACAATAATATTCCATAATATTCATATACCGCAATTTATTCAGCCATTCTCCATTTGATGGGCATCCACTTAGTTTCCAGTTTCTAGTCACCACAAAGAGGGCTGCCAGTAGTGATCTTGTGGCACAGTGGATAGAGCACCAGCCATGCAGTCAGGAGGATCTGAGTTCAAATCTGGTCTCAGACTATTATCACATCCTAGCTGTGTGACTCTGGGCAAGTCACTTCACCCCAATTGCCTCAGTTAAAAAAAAAAAAAAAAAGTGGTGATCTTTAGGGGCAGCTAGGTGACTCAGTGGATAGAGCACTATCCCTGAATTCAGGAGGACTCGAGTTCAAATGTGGTCTCAGACACTTAACACTTCTGGGCAAGTCACTTAACCCCAGCCTCAGGGGAAAAAAAAAAAAAAGAGGGCTGCCACAAACATTCTTGCACATACAGGTCCCTTTCCCTTCTTTAAGATCTCTTTGTGATATAAGCCCAGTAGTAACACAGCTGGGTCAAAGGGTATGCACAGTTTGATAACTTTTTGAGCATAATTCCAAATTGCTCTCCAGAATGGCTGGATGTATTCACAATTCCAACAACAGTGTCAGTGTCCCTGTTTTCCCACATTCCCTCCAACATTCTGCATTATCTTTCCCTGTCATTCTAATCCTAAGTATTTTTATATATTACCAACAAAACAAAACATCAAGAGATAGACAGAAAGTTCTTTTTAAAATAACAGCTATTTTTGTACCTCTTTTACCAAGATGTTAATTTTGCCTTCATAAGTTTCTTAAATTATTCTCATCCCCCTTCACAATTCTTTCCCTAACTCTTATCACTTTATTTAAATCTTCCAGAAATTCTTGTTGGACTTGAAACCAAATAGAATTTTTCTTTGAAGTCACTTATATCTGTGTTATCCTCTTCGGAACTTATCTTGAATCTCCCCTGTCAACATAATGTTGTTGCTGTGATTGTTTGTTCATTTTCCTAGCCTCTTTCTTGACTTGAAACTTTATGATAAAGTTAGACTCTGCTCACTTGGAGTTTCCCATGTTTAGCCTTTTATTTTTTTTTTATTATTTTTTTTTTTTGTGCTACTATTTTTAAGAGCCAATTCTGGAACTTGAAATTTTATGGTGTTTCAAAGTTAGTGTGATCCTGAGAGATGTATAGTTATAGCCCTATTGTTCTGCATTCAGGTCTTTACTCAGTAAGACTCACTATTCCTCTATAGCAACAAGTTCCAAAACTCTTCTCTGCCTTGGAAATGTGACTAGGACCCATATTTCAGAGGTTCTAGAACTGTGACTGGAACAGCTTATGGACAATAGAATTGTTAATCAGTGCCATTTATAAGCCATGTTATCACATGGTCCTCTATAATATCTTTCATACCAGTTTTCTGACCCCCCCTTAATATTTCTGGGCTGAAAAATCCCAAAGCTATTATTTTTGTTGCTCCCACTGTCCTGATCTATTTTTCAAAGTCCTTATTGAACCTGCTTTTCTTCTCTTTCCAGACCTCTTTTATCACAGACCTCTTCGACAAACCTCCTAAGTTGTCTTACACTGGAAAAATGCCTCACTCTGACCTTTTGTTGGCTCTATTGGTACAAATTTAGATTTTAGAATTTATTTTAAAGTTGCCCTATAGGAATGTTGGGAGAAGGTAAATAGGTTGTTACCTATACTCCATCATCTGGACTCTACTTTTTGGGAAAAGTGAATGTAAAGCTATGTGGAGGAAATAGTACACTACTTCTGCTTTATATGTTCCACTCTTATGCTAGCATGCTGGGAAGATAGAGGACTTAGAATATTCAAGAGACCTATTTTTCTATTCCCTCTTTTCATTAGGGAACCCCCCAAACTTCCCCCATGCTAGCCATTATACATGGCATTCTGCTTATAGTAAGTTAGCTTATTCACCGAAAGGATAAGACTAAAATGATTTGGATTATGATTATGAAATGTTCAAGCGGCAACTAGATGATCTAGTCTCATATCCTTCCTAGCTGTGTGAAACTTGGCAGATAAAATAGAAGATAAAATCTTTGCCTCTTTTATCTTTCTTGATTAATTTATAGGTACCTTAGTTGAGCCTTGAAAAAAAAAAGATGAGGATTCTAAAAAACAAATGAAAAGAAAAACATCGTAGTCTGTTGAATTCCTTAAGAGAAGTGCAGAATCTGGGGGAAAGCTACGTGTATAGGTTAAATGGAAAATAGATTTCACAGAAAGCAGTATTATGGCAAATAAGACTATAAAAGAAGACAGAGACATTCACGAGTCTTATATTTTACACTCTCAGCAATGAGGAGTCACCCAATGACATTATGAAACCTGTGCCTAAAGAAGAATATTTTTCAGGTGCATTTCAGTTTCATAGATTGACACAGATGTGATATTCAAAATGAATGAAGATTTTTAGGAGTTCTGGATGTGTCTTAATAACCCAAACTCAATAAACAAAATGAAAAGTAATCACTATCTCTAGGGGAAAGGAAATCTGTCTAATAAGGATTGGTTTGTAAGTAACAAGAATCTTGGGAGAATGTGACTATTTATTGAAATGTATTAATTGAAAGTGAAAGAAGATCTTAGATGACCTTTAAAGTCTTTCTAAAAATCCAAGTAAAGTCAGATTTGTCTGTAGATAAGCATATTCAGTGCAAGGGTATAATCAGATGACCTGAAGATTCTACAAAAGAAAATGTTTTAAGAGGTTTGTGGAAAGCTCTAAGACATTAAAGTATGATAGTTCTAATTTATACTAATGAGAAAGAAAAGGGAGATACAAGTAAAGAAACTGAAATACTTTCCTGGAGATACCTCTTAGGCACTCAGGTTTTAAACTTTTCAGCTTAAAAAAGGCTTTACAATAAAAATAAGAGTGAAAAAAAAAAACTGTCTTCATAAATTTTCCAAGGAAGTTCCATGAAAAGGAATTAGTATGATATAAGGAGAAGAAAAAGATTGTTAGGGTCAAAAAGTCACATAATTCATAAGAAGCAATATCCAAGAGAGACAATAATAATACTGATAACCATGAGTATCTGAAATATATTCACAAATATATAAGATATGTGTAATAAAGAGAGATTCTTTTTCAAGTATGAGTTAAATGACATGGTTTGTGAGAGCTCTTCTAATTCTAAGGATTTTTTTTTGTTTCTTTGAGGAGTTGGGAGGGGGGAGGGAGATGACAGAAAGAATATGAAACCACCGGCATATCTATATGTGGAACAGAACTACAGAAGGAGTACAAGAAAGATTCAATATGAATTTAGATTTTAAAAAATGCTAAAGCCAAAAAAAAAAAATTCCCTACCTCCCCTCTTCTATACTTTTTCTCCCTCCTCCCATCTTGCTTCTTCCCATCCTTTTCATTTCTCCCTTCCTTCCTTTCTTCCTTTTTAGTTTTTTAAAGGAAAAAAGAAGCATAGGTAATTTTTTTAGAAAACATGTTATAGTTTCAAAATATTAGAAAATATTGAGAGATTAAAATAACAATTTTTCATTTATATTATTTTTTTTTTTAAATTGTGGGCCCTCACAACAAAGAAAACACTGATCATTAGAAACCTTTATGGATATCTACTTAATTCAATTCAAGAAAATTTATTAAATGCCTGTGCTGGATGCATGAATAGAAAAACATTTACTAGACATCTACTATATAGCAAGCAGCAAACTTTGCAGTTTTAAATACAAAAATTTGATAGTCCTTATTTCAGAGTTGCTTCTGAAAGGTTGAGTAAGGGGTGTTGTACCAAGGAAAAGGTTTGAATGTATAGAATCATAGAGTTGGTGAGTGTCATGTCATTTTCTAAATCAATGGTAGTCTTGATTTGATTATGAGTCTTAGAGCAAGACATAGAAAGAATGGGGGGAAAAGGAAACTGGAAGGCTTATGATATCTTGCCAAGTGGCTAGATGTTTCCAGTAGAAGGCTATATGGCCTATTCAAGGAAGTGTGCTTTCAAATCTGAGGATTAAAGATGAAAAATCAAGGTGTCTGCCTTAAAGGATTTACCTAGGGAAATAAGACAAGTTCATATAGTAAAACGGTTATTAATATTAACTTCTAGAAGTTGAGAAGAGGATTAAGACAGGCTTTACAGAAAAGGTAATAGATGTTTAACCTTAAAGGAAGATAAGTACTCGGAGAGATGAGAAGGATTTGCTGCAAGCCATGGTTTATGCAAATACATAGAAGATGATTGGCTTCATGTGTCTTGGAACAGGAATAATATGAGAATGGAAATATAGATTGAAAGCACCCAAATTGCCAATCTAAGGAATTTTTATTTTTTTCTGGATGTAAGAGGGACAGGTAATTTGAATGCTAAGAACATAGTCAAAGATGGTTCTTAGGAAAATTATTTTGGTAGCTGTGTAGCCTAGGTATGAGAGAGGATAGTCTGGAAGTCACAAAACCAATTAAGAAGTCATTATAATAATTTAATCAAAAGAAAATACAAGCCTTAACTAGAATGATGACTATTTTTTAGAAAGAAAAGATGTAAACTGTATACAATCAACAAGATCTGGCAGGTAGAAGGAGAAAAAAAGTGTCTGACAATCTGAGAGGAGAAAATATTTTGGAAAATCATGGTCAGCAGTGCCTATAATTGTAGAGATTAAAGAATATGAACACTGGAAAAAGTCAGTGGAATTGTGCTATTCAGAGATAACTGACAACCTTAAGAAAGGTCTTATAAGTAGTGATAGATTTGGAGACATGATTTTAGAGTGTTGATAAGTGAATAAGTTATGAATATATCAAGACCAGATAACTCCTTCTGGGAGCTTGGGAGGAAGATTTAGGTTGATAGATTAAGAGAATGACATTGCCAAATGAAAGCATTTTAAGGGCTTTGCTTGTCAAGTGCAGACTTTTTAGATGCTTTGCTTCTGGGTCTGTTTGTAGGCAGTGTGAAAAAAAGTAAGTATAAGAAAAAAGAATGAAGTTAAGAGACAAAAGGAATAATTGAAGGATCAAGCCCCTAGATAATATAGGAAGGGATGGGATCTAGGCTTCAAGTAGGAAGATTGAACTTGACAGGAAGCCAGGTTTTTTTTCTTAGAAATTAGAGGAAAAGAAAATAGAATGGATGAAGGTTATAAAGATTTTGTGAAAAATGAAACAGTACAATTGGTGGCCTCAATTTCCCAATTCAAATAGGAAGTATGGTCTGATGCATAGCAAGGATGTTTTTTTGTAGAGGGAATTGCAGGGGGCCCTGGACAAAGAGGAGAATACCTGGAACAGGTACAGAAAGGTATATAAAATAGTCAATTCAGGAAAAATAAAAAAGATTATTATTCAGAAGCAAATTCTAATTGAGATTAGATAATGTGAATTTATGATGGACACAATTGACCTAATTATATACCTTCTGCTAGCAGAATTAAATAGCATTAGTTTAGGACAGAAGAAAGACTATGGGAACTAATTGACCAACTAGGGTTGAGAAGGCATAAATATCAGCAGAAAATAGGAGCAGAGAATTTGAATGTAGATAACAATATATGGTTAACTGGTCAATTATAGCATGAAAATTGTGAAGAGAGGAAGATGAGACCAGAGTATCAGTGATGGATTAGAAGACTACAGAATGGTTTAGCAGGTAGATATCTCAAAGAGGAGCTTGGGGAAATCTAATAGAGACACAGATGGAAGAATATTATGATCAGAGAGAAGAATTTGAATATTAAATAATTGAGGTGGCATGGTTGTACATAAGGGTAACATTTAAGGCATCACTTTAAATGTAACAAAAACTGCTTGAAGACAGAGAAAACACTTTTGCTTTTATATTCCCAGTAGCTAACTCTGTGTCTGCTATATAGTGGGCATTTAATAAATATTTAATTAATTGACCACTCTTTTGAATGATAGAAGTTGAATATTAATAGAGATCACGAGAGTTTATAAACTGGAAGGTTGTGGCTATATAAGGAGCCATCAGTGTTGAGATTATATCAAGTACAAGGGAAAGGAATAGAAGTGAAGAAAAATGAGATTGAGGTACTATTTTTTTTTAAAAAGAGAGAAAGTGATAGAAAAGTTTGCTTAATTACTGATATAAAACCTTGTACAAAGTTGAGATTTTTGATTTAGAAGCTATAGAGAAATAATGGAAAAGGAAAGATAAAGAAGATTGGAATAAGAACTTTGTCAATTCATTCTTCCAATCCAGTATGTTGAAGTGTACAAGAAAAAGAGCAAAAAAGAAAGGGTGACTAAGATGAAGTTTCATCATTAGAGAGTCAAGTTTCTGAGAACACCAAAAAACAATGAATATGAGCTAGAAGTCTGAGGTTGAAGGAGATTTGTTAATAAGACAAAGATTGTGAATAGTATAATAAAGTCTAAAAATAGAAAAGAAAGTGATTGTGGATAAGATAGGGTCAATATTGTCATAGAGAAAAAGGAATGGAAAGGAAGGTGTGGATGAGGGATGATTTTTTTTTCTTCTTAGAAAATCTATAGTTGAATAGGTCAGCCTTATGAGTCAAAATTATGAAGTGAAGAAAATGAATGTAAAAATCCCTAAATACAGGATTAAAGGGAGAGAAACTGAAAAATAATTAGTCTCAAAATCCATACTCAAGAAGAATCTTCTAGGGACTTGTGATTGGATCCAGGGTTAATGCAGGGACAATTGCATTGGCCATTCCACATGTTAAGTATGTGCTCAGTTCAAAGTCAGGGAATAAAAGTATGATATACCTTGAATTCTCTCATGGATGTGAGATGCCTTTGGTAGCCACTTTGTTGATTCTAATTCTGGTTCTAGGAGATTGGATATATCCATTGTTTCTGAACCTTGGAAGGTCCAGATATTTAGTGGATCCTTGGAAGATAGACTGATCTCACAAGACACAGCTTAAGGAGAAAGTTAGATGTGGTGGATAAAACATTTGTCTTGGAATAATGGAATCCAGGTTTGGATCTTATCTTTCATACCTACTATGTGTGACCTTAGTTAATTTTTTCAGTTTCTATTTACCTTATTTTTAATGGTAGAATAAAATAAGCATTTCTATAAGTTTTTTAAATAGATAATTTCATATCAAACTGCAAATTCACTCTACCCAACTTGCTAATGCTTTCAAATATACAACAAAATAATCATGTACATTTTTTTTATTCTTCCCTTCTTCTTTGTTGCCCTAGAGATGGTTATCACTAGACACAAATAGTATATATTTGTGAAATTATTCTATACATATTTCTATTTAATATTTCTTTCTCCAAATGCAGACATCTTTCATGTCATTTATAATTAATTTGGGTATTTCTAATAATCAAAATAACTTATTGCTTGAACTTATTTTTAAAACAAAATTATATACAATGTTTTCTTGGAGTTTCCTCTTTTGCAAGTTTCCTCTAAAATCATTGAGCTCATCATTTCTTATAGCACAGTAGTATTTCATCACAATAATGTATCATAACTTTTTAAATCATTCCCCAGCTGATGGATATCCTTGAAATTTTGAGTTTTTTACCACCATAAAGAGAGCTGCTAATCATCTTTGGAAATAGACTAAGTAGTTGTATTGCTATGTCAAAATCAAACATGGTAATCCCAATTCTTTAGGCCTTATTCTAGATTGCTCTCAAAAATGGTTGGATCAGTTTACAATTCCACCAGCAATAAATTAGTCTCCCAATGTTCCCACATCCTCTTCAACATTTATTACTTTCCCCTTCCTTTTTTACATGGAGTTGGGGTCTGATTCTGGGAAGAGTGAGGGAACCTTGACTGATTAGGAATGCCATCCCAGCTGTGCTGTAGAAATGGGGCCCTGGATGAGAAGGGATCAGCACAGTGGGTGAGTGCAGAAATAGTGAGTCAGGGATGCTGCTAGTTGTGAACACTTACAGAAGGATGGAGCTTTTGGTTTGAAGTTCTAGGTCAGAGAGGAGAGCTGAAGTGAAGCTAGAAACACACCCCGCCCCATGATTAGTGGTGCTTACACTAATTCTTTTTATTAAAAAAAGTAAACCAGCAAAGAAGAATACAAAAATAGAAACCTACTATGGGAATAGAGAAAACCAGCATTCATCTTTATAGGAGGAAATTGAAATAAAAGACAAAAACTGCTTCTATCCTAAAGAATAATTTAAATGGTTCTCTGTTCAGAGAGAATTTGTAGAAGAGCTCAAAAATAATTTAAATATCAAATAAAAACATTAAGAAAAAATTAAATTAAAATAAAAACCATCCAAGAAAAACAAGATTATGAAAAAAAAAAAAAAAGTTAACAGCAATCTAGTGTTTGACAAACCCAAAGATACCAACTTTTAGGATAAGAATTCATTATTTGAAAAAAATTGTTGGTAAAACTGGAAATTAGTATGGTAACACCATATACCAAGATAAGATCAAAATGGGTCCATGATTCAGGCATAAAGAATGAGATCATAAATAGATTAGAGGAACAGAGGATAGTCTATCTCTCAGACTTGTGGAGCAAGAAGGAATTTATGACCAAAGGAGAACTAGAGATCATTATTGATCACAAAATAGAAAATTTTGATTACATCAAATTAAAAAGGTAAGAACCTAATGGTTCTTACTAAGCGCTAATGAGATAATGAGATATTAGGTTCTTACTAAGTGCTAAGTCAGTACTTAACAATTCTCTAATTCTGGCCTTTAAGGGGAGTTTTACCCCTTTAAACTTCTGGGGAGGAGCGTGCATGCTTAGGAGGAACAAGTTCATTGGTTGAAGTATTTTTTCCCAGAAGCCCCTGAATTATTCCACACCCATTCTCTGGGAGGATAAAAGAAGCAACATTGAGAAAGGTAGAGAAGTCTCTACTCTAGGTCAGAGTTGGCGGAAGTTGAGACTGCAGATCTCCTCCCAGAGAGCAATTGGCAGTTTCTGGAGATGACAGAACTTTACATATTGGCATCCACAGTGTGGGGCAAGGACTTTTGCTTATCCTGACTAGGACTGGTTCTGAGCCCTTCAGAGGAGCTAGCCCAGACCTTTGCAATTTGGCGCCCAAACAGGGACAGACACAATCCAGATCTCAGTGGAAAAGCCTCTGTTCCAGATCTCAGTGGAAAAATCTCTCTGACCCAGAAGCGTGAGTAACAAGGAAACTGTTAAACTTTTGTTAAACTTTGTTTAACTTTGTTAAAGAGCTAAAGTAGAATTTCAGTGAAATGGGGCAAATGCCTTCTGTTCGAGGAAAATGTTTAGAGAGCATTATCAAAGTTATGAAAAGCCAAGGATTGATTACAATTTTGGAGGAGATTGCTGAACTTTTAAAAACTGTGCAGGTCATATATGCTTGTTTTTCTCTGGAAAAATAATTGGATCCAGATGAATGGGAATTAGTAGGAAAGCAATTAGGTGAACACTACAATTCCAAACCAAACTTAATTTCCAAAGGTACACTTCATACCTACAATTTAATCCAAATGGCTTTAAAAATTGTTATTCTAAAGGAAAAGAAGAAGCAGCAAAATGGGGAGGTGTCAACTAAACTAGGTGAAAAGGATGAATCAGATAACAATGAAGTCAAGTACAATTCTGAGCAACAGGAACATTTCCCATCTGCTCCCTCAATTAACCCTTTAGGGGTGGAGGAAGAAGGAGGAGGGGAAGAGGCAGAAACACAAACAGAATCACCTGTGAAGCAGCCTATGACAAGATTAAAAAAAGCATTGGTTATGGACCCACATTTAACACCACATACTAAGATTAGATCAAAATGGGTCCAAGATTTAGGCATAAAGAACGAAATCATAAATAAATTGGAGGAACATGGGATGGTTTACCTCTCAGACTTGTGGAGGAGGAAGGAGTTTGTGTCCAAGGGAGAACTAGAGACCATTATTGATCACAAAATAGAACATTTTGATTACACCAAATTAAAAAGTTTCTGCACAAACAAAACTAATGCAAACAAGATTAGAAGGGAAGTAACAAATTGGGAAAACATTTTTACAGTTAAAGGTTCTGATAAAGGCCTCATCTCCAAAATATACAGAGAATTGACTTTAATTTATAAGAAATCAAGCCATTCTCCAATTGATAAATGGTCAAAGGATATGAACAGACAATTTTCAGATGATGAAATTAAAACTATTTCCACTCATATGAAAGAGTGTTCCAAATCACTATTGATCAGAGAAATGCAAATTAAGACAACTCTGAGGTATCATTACACACCTGTCAGATTGGCTAAGATGACAGGAACAAATAACGATGAATGTTGGAGGGGCTGTGGGAAAACTGGGACACTGATGCATTGTTGGTGGAGTTGTGAAAGAATCCAACCATTCTGGAGAGCAATCTGGAATTATGCCCAAAAAGTTATCAAAATGTGCATACCCTTTGACCCAGCCATACTACTACTGGGCTTATACCCCAAGGAACTACTAGAGAAGGGAAAGGGTCCTGTATGTGCCAAAATGTTTGTGGCAGCCCTTTTCATAGTGGCTAGAAGCTGGAAGATGAATGGATGTCCATCAATTGGAGAATGGTTGGGTAAACTATGGTATATGAATGTTATGGAATATTATTGTTCTATAAGAAATGACCAACAGGAGAAATACAGAGAGGCTTGGAGAGACTTACATCAACTGATGCTGAGTGAAACGAGCAGAACCAGAAGATCATTATACACTTCAACAATGATACTGTACGAGGATGTATGCTGATGGAAGTGGATTTCTTCAACATAGAGAAGAACTAATCCAATTCCAATTGATTAATGATGGACAGAACCAGCTACATCCAGAAAAGGAACACTGGGAAATGAATGTAAACTGTTATTTTTACCTTCTGAATCCAATTCTTCCTGTGCAACAAAAAATTCGGTTCTACACACATATATTGTATCTAAATTATACTGTAATATATTTAACATATATAAGACTGCTTGCCATCTGGGGGAGGGGGTTGGGAGAGGAAGGGAAAAAATCTGAATAGAAGTAAGTGCAAGGGATAATGTTGTAAAAAATTACCCATGCATATGTACTGTCAAAAAATGTTATAATTATAAAATAAAATAAAAAATTAAAAAAAAAAAAAGCATTGGTTAAAGCTAAGAGAGAAGGACAGAATATAAGTAATTTTGTACATGCATACCCTGTGATTGAAGGGATTGACTCTGTAGGTCAAAAAAGGAGAAGATATACACCTTTAGATTTGAACAAAATTAAAGATTTCAAAAAAGGTTGTACACTTTATGGGGCTACATCAGCTTATGTTAAAAGGTTACTCTAAATGGTTTGTCTTATGAAGTCCTAACCCCAAATGATTGGAAATCCATAGCAAGGACATGTCTAGAACCTGAACAGAACTTATTATGGCTTGTGGAGTTTCATGAATTATGTAAAATCCAAGTCAGATGCAATTTGGAAATAGGAGTTACTACACAATTCACTTTTGAGCAATTAGCTGGTGAAGGTCAATATGGAGAGAATTCAGAACAGATTAATTATACCATGACAGTGTATGAGCAAATTTCTAAGCCTGCAATAAAAGCTTGGGGTTCCCTCCCCAGACAGAAAGATCTGGGAGAGGCTTTCACTAAAATAGAGCAAGGTCCCAATGAACCTTTTGTGGATTTTGTGGGACATTTGCAAACTGCTGTCAAAAGAACTATTGGACAAAATGCAGCTACAGAAATAATGACCAGACATCTGTCTAAGGAAAATGCCAATGAGATTTGCAAAAGAATTATATGGGGACTAGACAAAGATGCTTCTTTAGAGGAGATCATAAGATGCTGTGCTACAGTGGGAACAAATAGTCTTTACACCCAGACTATGATAAACTTGGAAAGAAAGGGTCCCTCTTGGCAAAGGAATTCTAGAGAAATTCGTCAATGTTTCCAATGTGGAAAAATTGGACATCTAAGAGCTCAGTGTAGTTATGAAGATAGAGTGAGAAGACAGGGTGGGAGAACAAGACCCAATACCCCAATGTCCAAAATGCAACAGAGGACTCCATTGGGCATCATAGTGTAGACTAATTCAGGGAAACAGGATGAGGGGCCCAGGTCTAGGGTCCCAGGCAAAAAAGACTTGGGGCATGATGGCAACTGAGGTTACATGCAAAGAGCCTTTAGAAGGTCAGGACTCTGATATGATTTATCAGCCAAAAAGCAATCACATGGAAGAAAGGGACTACCTGATTAGTCAGTGAAAAGGCAATCAGATTGCAAAAATGGATTACACTTGGGGAGAATACAGGCCTTTTAAACCAATAGGGCTGTGTCCAGGGCAAACAACTCCAATATAATTGCCAGATGATGAGAAGAGATTTAGAAAGTGGTAAATAGAAGGAAATTAGATAAGTTAACTGCCTGGGAGAGAGGGTTTGCTTGTATTTCTTCAGATGGAGACAGAAAAAGAGAAAGACCTCAAAACAAAGGAGAAGATCTAACAAACATCTGACACTGAAAGAACATGGCTAATAAAAAGACTGTTAAAGAACTTTAAAACCAGCAGGAATCATTGGATTTCCTAACACAAGATGAGACTAATGGACAATGGACTTATGGACATTTATAAATTCTCAATTTATGGTTATTTCATCATGTTATTTGTTACATACTTCTAGCATGTATTATGTTACTATGTTACTATGTGTTTAGGTTATTTAAATAGTTTCTTGGAAGTCTGAATGGTATAGCACTAAATAAATAGATTAGTTTAGGGAGTATTGTCATCTTAATTATATTCGCTTGGCCTATCCAAGAGCCCTCAATGTCTTTCCAATTATTTAAATCTGACTTTATTTTTGTGGCAAGTGTTTTGTAATTTTGCTCATATAATTCCTGACTCTCCTTTGGTAGATATATTCCCAAATATTTTATACTACCGACCATTATTTTGAATGGAATTTCTCTTTGTATCTCTTGCTGTTGGATTGTGTTAGTAATGTATAAAAATGCTGAGGATTTAAGTGGATTTATTTTGTATCCTTCAACTGTGCTAAAATTCTGAATTATTTTTAATAGCTTTTTAGCAGAATCTTTGGGGTTCTCTAAGTATACCATCATGTCATCTGCAAAGAGTGATTAATTTCCTCATTTCCTACTCTAATTCCTTGAATCTCTTTCTTGGCTCTTATTGCCGAGGCTAGCATTTCTAGTACTATATTGAATAGTAATGGTGATAGTGGGCAACCTTGTTTTACTCCTGATCTTACAGGGAAAAGTTCTAGTTTGTTGCCATTACATATGATGTTTACTGAAGGTTTTCAATATATGCTCGTTATTATTTTAAGGAATAGTCCATTGTTTTCCTATACTCCCAAGCGTTTTTAGTAGGAATGGATGTTGGATTTTGTCAAATGCTTTTTCTGCATTTATTGAGATGATAATATGGTTTTTATTAATTTGATTATTAATATGGTCAATTATACTAATAGTTTTCCTAATATTAAACCAGCCCTGCACTCCTGGTATAAATCCCACTTGGTCATAGTGTATTATCCTGGGGATGATTTTCTGAAGTCTTTTTTCTAATATCTTATTTAAGATTTTAGCATCAATATTCATTAAGGAAATTGGTCTATAGTTTTCTTTCTCAGTTTTGATCTACCTGGTTTAGGTATCAGTACCATGTCTGTGTCATAAAAGGAATTTGGTAGGAATACTTCAATCCCTATTTTTTCAAATAGTTTATATAGCATTGGAGTTAGTTGTTCTTTAAATATTTGGTACAATTCACATGTAAATCCATCTGGTCCTGGGGACTTTTTCTTAGGGAGTTGTTAATAGATTGTTCTAATTCTTTTTCTCTTTTCTTAGACTACTTATTTGTTCCTCTGTTAATTTGGGCAAACTATATTTTTGAAGGAATTCTTCCATTTCATTTAAGTTATCGAATTTATCGGCATAAAGTTGAGCAAAGTAGCTCCTAACTATTGTTTTAATTTCCTCTTCATTAGTGGTGAGTTCTCCCTTTTCATTTTCAAGACTAACAATTTGCTTTTTCTCTTTCCTTTTTTAAATCAGGTTTACTAAGGGTTTCTCTATTTTGTTGGATTTTTCATAGAACTAACTCTTCATTTTATTAATAAATTCAAAAGTTTTTTTTTTTTACTTTCAATTTTATTAATCATACCTTTTATTTTTTGAATTTCAAGTTTTGTGTTTGTCTGTGGGTTTTTAATTTGTTCCTTTTCTAGTAATTTTAATTGTAAGCCCAATTTGTTGGCCCTCTCTAGCTCTATTTTATGCAAGTAGGCCTCTAGAGATATAAAACTTCCCCTTATTACTGCTTTGGCTGTATCCCACACATTTTGGTATGATGTCTCATTATTGTTATTTTCTTGGGTGAAGTTATTAATTATGTCTATGATTTGCTGTTTTACCCAATCATTCTTTAGTATAAGATTATTTAGTTTCCAATTATTTTTTGGTCTATTTTCCCCTGGCTTTTTATTAAATGTAATTTTGATTGCATTGTGGTCTGAAAAGGATGCATTTACTATTTCTGCCTTACTGCATTTGATTTTGAGGTTTTTATGCCCTAGTATATGGTCAATTTTTGTATAGGTTCCATGAACTGCTGAGATGAAAGTATACTCCTGTCTGTCTCCATTTAGCTTTCACCAAAGATCTATCATGTCAAACTTTTCTAGTATTCTATTTACGTCTTTGACTTCTTTCTTATTTATTTTGTGGTTTGATTTATCTCATTCTGAGAGTGCAAGCTTGAGATCTCCCATTATTATTGTTTTGCTGTCTATTTCTTCTTGCAGCTCTCTTAATTTATCTTTTAAGAATTTAGATGCTGCACTACTTGGTGCATATATCTTTAATATTGATACTGCTTCATTATTGATGCTACCCTTTAGCAGGATATAATGCCCTTCCTTATCTCTTTTAATTAGATCACTTTTTGTTTTTGCTTGATCTGTGATGAGGATGGCTACTCCTGCTTTTTTGGTTTTGCCTGAAGCATAATAAATTCTGCTCCACCCTTTTAGTTTTAGTTTGAATGTATCACCCTGTTTCAGGTGTGTTTCCTGTAAACAACATATAGTAGGATTCTGACTTTTAATCCAGTCTGCTAACCGCTTCCTCTTTATGAGGCAGTTTGCCCCATTCACATTTATGGTTAGAAGGACTAATTCTATATTGCTTGCCATCCTATTAACCCCTGCTTATGCTTTTCTCCTTTCCTTCCCTCTTACCCCCCTACCCAGTATTAAACTTGTGAACACCACTTGCTTTTCACAGCCCTCCCTTTTTAGTATCCCTCCCCCACTTTAAAGTTCCTCCCCTTATTTTAACCCTTTTCCTCACAATTTCTGTATTCCCTTCCCCTTAGCTTACTCCTTCCCTCTCACTTTTCAATGAAGTGGAAGAAGTTTCACCATAAATCGAATATGTCCATTGATACACACTATGTTCATCTCCCTCCTTTCTTTCTCTCAGATATAATAGGTTACCTTTGCCTCTTCATGAGATGTAGTACCACCACTTTACACTTTTTTATGATATAATTTCCTTTCCACCTCTAGTTTCTAGGACAAATTATACATATGTTCTTTACATATTTTTATGGCAGAAATATAGTTCTCAAGATTTCTATTTACCTTTTTAGAAATCTCTTGAGTTCTGTATTTGAAGATCAAACATTTTATGTAGGTCTGGTTTTTTCATCAAGAATAGATAAAATTCATTTATTTCGTTAAATGTCCATCTTCTTCCCTGGAAAACGATGCTCATTTTTGCTGAGTAAGTTATTCTTGGCTGAATAACAAGTTCCTTAGCCTTTAGGAATATCATGTTCCAGGCCCTTCATTCTCTTAATGTGGATGCTGCTAGATCCTGGGTTATCCTTATTGTGGATCCTCCATATCTGAATTGCTTTTTTCTAGCAGCTTCCAATATTTTTTTCCTTTGTCTGATGGTTTTTGAACTTGGCTACTATATTTCTTGGCATTTTGATTTTAGGGTCCCTTTCAGTAGGTGATGGATGAATTTTTTCAATGTCTATTTTACCCTCTGTTTCCAGAACGTCTGGGCAGTTCTCTTTGATAATTTCCTCAAAAATAGTGTCCAAACTCTTTTTTTCCTCACATTTTTCAGGGAGTCCGATTATTCTCAAATTGTCTCTCCTGGATCTGTTTTCCAGGTCTGTTGTCTTTCTAATAAGGTACTTGGCATTCTTTTCAGTTGTTTCATTTCTCTGGTTTTGCTTGACTACCTCTTGGTTTCTCCTTGAGCCATTCATTTCTACTTGTTCAAGTCTAATTTTCAATGATGTATTTTCTTCACTCACTTTTTTTTTTAATATGTTTTTTGTAATTGTCCAATTGTGTTTTTATCTTCTATGAATTTTTTTTCCATTTTATCCATTTTATTTTTTAGAGAGCTGATTTCTTTTTCCAGCTCACTAATCCTGTTTTCCTTGGAGTTGTTTACCTTTTCCAGCTCACTAATCCTGTTTTCCTTCGAGTTGTTTGCCTTTTCTAATTCACTAATTTTGTTTCTCAATGATTTGATCTCTTTATCCACTCTGGATAACTTCTACAGGCTCTCTTTCCAAGCTTCCCTTTCCTTTTCCAATTTCTCTTCTAGCTCTCTTGTGAGAGCCTTTTTGATTTCCTCTATGAGATTCTTTTGTATTGAGGAGCAGATCACGTCCCCCTTAGGGGATTCATCTGGGGACAGTCTGTTTTTAGTCTCCTCAGTGTTTGAAGTCTGCTCGCTCTCCACACAGAAGCTGTCAATTGTTAGAGCCCTTTTGAATTTTTTGTTCATTTTGTCAAAAGCGGAATTGAAGAAGACTAATTGACAAGAGAAACAATTGGCCTGTCTTGGGGGGGATGGGGCTGGATGGTGTTAATGGGCTTCCTCTACAGACTGGGGGTAGGGCAGCAGAGAGCCACTAACAGGACAGTGATGACTGCGCTGCTGCGTCTGTGCTCTGAGGCTCTGAGAACTCAGAGTCACTCCAAGTGGGGGTGGGGGTGGCCAGGTTCCGAGAGACACTAGCTTTCCGGGGTTTTAATCTCCACCTTTTGTGCCTACACCCTCTCCACTGCTCCTGGCTTGCTGCCAAGACGAAATATCCACACTGGGGTAAAAGTCTTTTCTCAGAAACGGCAGAGATCGTATCCCTCCCCCCTCTGGTCTGAGCTGTGAGCTGTCTGTCTTGCTCTGGCTTGCCTGCCCTCAGTCTGCGCCCAGTCTGTTCAACCCTCCCCTGAGGAACATAGACATTCTCTGTCGAATTTCAAGGATGTCTTCTGTTGGTGAATATTTGTGGGTTTCTTTTCCAGTCAAGCATTAACTCTGAGGCTTTTCATGATGTAAGTCCTGAGAGAAAACACAGAGCTCAAGCAGCTGTCTGCCTCCACACTACCATCTTGGCCGGAAGTCTCCTCTCTTAGCTTTAACCAATTCTTTTTTTAATCTTGTCATAGGCTGCTTCACAGGCTATTCTGTTTGTATTTCTGCCTCTTCCCCTCCTCCTTCTTGCTCCACCCCTAAAGGGTTAATTGAGGGAGGAGATGGGAAATGCTCCTGTTGCTCAGAATTGTACTTGACTTCATTGTTATCTGATTCATCCTTCTCACCTAGTTTAGTTGACACCTCCCCATTTTGCTGCTTCTTCTTTTCCTTTAGAATAACAATTTTTAAAGCCATTTGGATTAAATTGTAGGTATGAAGTGTACCTTTGGAAATTAAGTTTGGTTTGGAATTGTAGTGTTCACCTAATTGCTTTCCTACTAATTCCCATTCATCTGGATCCAATTATTTTTCCAGAGAAAAACAAGCATATATGACCTGCACAGTTTTTAAAAGTTCAGCAATCTCCTCCAAAATTGTAATCAATCCTTGGCTTTTCATAACTTTGATAATGCTCTCTAAACATTTTCCTCGAACAGAAGGCATTTGCCCCATTTCACTGAAATTCTACTTTAGCTCTTTAATAAAGTTAAACAAAGTTTAACAGTTTCCTTGTTACTCACGCTTCTGGGTCAGAGAGATTTTTCCACTGAGATCTGGATTGTGTCTGTCCCTGTTTGGGCGCCAAATTGCAAAGGTTTGGGCTAGCTCCTCTGAAGGGCTCAGAACCAGTCCTAGTCAGGATAAGCAAAAGTCCTTGCCCCATATTGTGGATGCCAATATGTAAAATTCTGTCATCTCCAGAAACCGCCAATTGCTCTCTGGGAGGAGATCTGTAGTCTCAACTGCCTCCAACTCTGACCTAGAGTAGAGACTTCTCTACTTTGCTCAATGTTGCTTCTTTTATCCTCCCAGAGAATGGGTGTGGAATAACTCAGGGGCTTCTGGGAAAAAATACTTCAACCAATGAACTTGCTCCTCCTAAGCATGCAAGCTCCTCCCCAGAAGTTTAAAGGGGCAAAACTGACCTTAATGGCCAGAATTAGAGAATTGTTAAGTACTGACTTAGCACTTAGTAAGAACCTAATATCTCATTATCTCATTAGCACTTAGTAAGAACCTAACAACTACATCTTATTCTTTCCCTGTAGTTTCATTACTTAGCTTCTCTCCTCTTGCATTCAGGAGATATAGGAAAGGGAAAAAGGGGAGTTGGTCAAATCAACTCTTGATTATTAGAGGATCCTTCAATGCCCTATCATTTCTTTGAATCTTATATTTAATACAAATAGAGGTGCAAATTCCATGTAGGTTGCCTAACTAAGTTTAAAGAAATATTCCTGTTCTCTTTTATGCAAAAATGCATCTTGCCTCAAATTAAATGGATCTAGTTTGATTTCTCAGTAATCTTGTAGCTGCCTTATTATGTAAATTACAGCATCTAAACTGGGTCATTTTAGAATTCAAATTTCAACTTTTTCTCTCACCCTTTTCTATTGAAACCATCTTACAACTGCTTTCTGGTTGCTGTTAATCTATTTCCTGGGGCTTAACATGGAATTGTTTGAGAAAGAAAATCCTAAGTGAAATATTATTGTTGTTCACTTGTTTCAGTAATGTATGATTTTTTTGTTATCCCATTTGGAGTTTTCTTGACAAAAGTACTAGTGTACTTTGCTATTTCATTCAGCAACACATTTTATAAGTGTAAAACTGTGGCAAACAGGGTTAAATGACTTATCCAGGGTCACACAGATAGCAACTCTCTGAGGCTTGATTTGAAGTCATGAAAATGAGTCTTCTTGATTTTAAGCCTAGAACCTTCTCTTTTGCCACCTAGATGAAAGTGTAGCCATGCCTGAAGAGACCTATATGAACTGATGCTAAGTGAAATTTGCAGGATCAGGAAATCATTATATACTTCAATAACAATACTATATGATGATCAATTCTGATGGACTTGGACATCTTCAACAATGAGATGAACCAAATCAGTTCCAATAGAGCAGTAATGAATTGAACCAGCTACACCCAGTGAAAGAACTCTGGGGGATGACTATGAACCACTACATAGAATTCCTAATCCCTCTATTTTTGTCCACCTACATTTTTTATTTCCTTCACAGGCTAATTGTACACAATAAAGTCTGATTCTTTTTGTACATATATTATGTTTAATTT
Source organism: Sminthopsis crassicaudata (assembly GCF_048593235.1). Taxonomy (NCBI): domain Eukaryota; kingdom Metazoa; phylum Chordata; class Mammalia; order Dasyuromorphia; family Dasyuridae; genus Sminthopsis; species Sminthopsis crassicaudata. Next base: position 593,221,330 of record NC_133617.1, read on the forward strand.
ATACTTTAACATATTTAACATTCATTGGTCAACCAGTCATCTGCAGGAGGGGGTAGAGGGAAAGAGGGGAAAAACTGGAACAAAAGCTTTGGCAATTGTCAATGCTGTAAAATTACTCATGCATATATCTGGTAAATAAAAAGCCATATTAAACAAAAGAAAGAAAGAAAGAAAGAAAGAAAGAAAGAAAGAAAGAAAGAAAGAAAGAAAGAAAGAAAGAAAGAAAGAAAGAAAGAAAGAAAGAAAGAAAGAAGAAGAAAGAAAGAAAGAAAGAAAGAAAGAAAGAAAGAAAGAAAGAAAGAGAAAGAAAGAAAGAAAGAAAGAAAGAAAGAAAGAAAGAAAGAAAGAAAGAAAGAAAGAAGGAAAGAAAGAAAGAAAGAAAGAAAGAAAGAAAGAAAGAAGGAAAGAGAGAAAGAAGGAAAGAGAGAAAGAAGGAAAGAGAGAAAGAAGGAAAGAGAGAAAGAGAGAAAGTGTAGCCATGGCAACTTTTATTATCTCTGTGACCAAAAAACAAATCTAATTTGTTGCTCCATCATATATTTTAAGAAATTCACTGGTTACAAACACATATACACATATATGGTGGATGTTTATATCTAGGTTTATATATAGACATATATGTGTATACACTTATATATACATAATACATATAATATACACACATATATACCATACACAAATGCATATTCACATGAACATATATGTTTGTATATACCTACAAATATAAGCATATACATACATAAATACATAAACATTTGCTTGATTTGGGGCTTGTTTTAGTCAAAATAAGATTTTCAAATATCATCACAAACTACTTATTCAATGATTTTGGATGAGTTCATAAGGAACAGTTGAAGTAGACACACTGAAATTATTTGCCTCTAACATAAAAATAAATGTTTATAAAAGCCATTCTGGTATCCCTGAGTTTTTGAGAGCTTTATTCCAATAACATAAGATCTAGCACGTCTTAATCAACTGGAAAAATAATTAAACTTGGGCTCATAACTGCTTATGTGTTTGTTGTTAGAGTACCAGATTTATTAAATATGAAGAGGCTAATCACCAAAAAGTTAACAAAATTTTTTCAGGCACATGGATTCATGATCACTTTATATAAGCCACAGAGCTGTGAGAATTTCCACTACAGTTCATGTTGACATAATCACATGCCCTCAACATAAGCTGAAATAGTCATAGACACAGAAACAGAAAGTTATGGAGGGAAATAGTAAAAGAAGACACAAGTAAAAACTATGGACATTTAATCACTTTTTTTTTGCTAAATTACAAATTGCTTTCTAGAATACTCAGACTAATTCAGAATTATTGGCCTTATCTTTCTACAAATACTCCAGCACTGACTATTATCATAATTTTTTTTATCTTAGGCAATTTAGTAGAAGCAAAATGAAATCTCAGAGTTGTTTTTACATATTTCTTAATATTAATATTTGAAGAATTCTTTCATATGCTTGTAAATGGCTTTCAGTTTTTCCTCTGAGAAATGTATGTTCTCTACTAGATAAAGGATCCTGATTTTATATATTTATTAGTTGCCTATATATGATCAGCATTATTATATAAACAATTGCTAGTGAGAAGAGTTGAAGAATTGTGCAGTCAGATATCTAAATTCTCATTTCCACAATATGTTTATGAGGATGTTCTTCACTGTGGTGTTTCATTCTGTGGTGTTTTTCACTAGAAAATAAAGATGAGAAAGCAGTCAATTTTCTCAATTCTTTTTAATAAACTTCACAGTGATTGATTGAATGATATAGAAGACACAAATTTCAACTATATTTATTTGTTGTTTAAGCAAATGTATTTGAATCAGTGGAGCAAAGACTAACTTAAAGACATGCCAACAATCAGCTTCCCCTTTATCTGGAATATCACCCATGATTCCTCTGGTAGTAGATGTAACCACAGAGATAGCTTTGATTAGTAGCCTAATGACTATCATTATTAAAGAAATAATTCATAGAGAGATGTAATTACATGTATTAGTCACTGTCAGTATGTAACCTTCTAGATTCCAACTAAAAGAGATTTTCCTTGCATATGGAAAAGTCCTATAGCTATTCTGTTGTTCATAATTTTTCCAATAGCATTGTGACCCAGAATATAGATGATTGAGAACTTTGTCTTCCTAAAATATATCAACCTAACTATTCACATGGGCAATATTATATGGACTCAGCTTCTCTGTTGTCTACAACACAATATTCAGGTAGATGGGCAGGCCACTGAGTTAGTCTAATATCATACATATATACATATATGTATATATGTATATATATGTATATATGTATATGTATATATATATATATATATATATATATATGTAGATAGGCATTTCAGTTGAACAATGAGTGACCTGAATCCAATACTGAAGAAGAGAAATAAAATACATTGGATTTCATTTGGGAAATTGTACTCTGCTTCTAATTATCCTTGACACAAAAAATACTTTTATTTTATACAATACAATTTTTCCATTCATGTTATATTGCTGAAAAGTATGGAATACCATTCTATATAAAGAACCAAAGTTGAATATGAACCAAAATGCAATGGAGATATGTAGGATTTATGTATTTAAGTTGTTGTATATTATCAGGAGAAATTACATTCAAGCAGCAGTGCAAAATTTATGACTAAGGAATTTTATGGTTGAAAACAAAAGAGGTGGATCTAGTATGTAGTGAGAATAAATTTTTAAAAGATCTTATGGAAAGTTTCTGACATATTGGATATAGTCCTTCGAATATTTGTGAAAAGAAATGGTTAAGAATAAGAGGAATGGATATGCTAAAATCTCTGTCAATCAAAGAATGATTCATTAATATACTCAAAATACTATAGAAGAAGAAGTAGAAAGAAGTGATGGAAGAAAGGAAAGTAGAGGAGTAAAAGGAGCAGAAGGAAAAAAATGTAATGATGGTAGAGGAGGAGAAAGAAAAGAAAGAGAAGAGAAGAACTATCAAAATTTTGAATACCTTCTACTGTTTTATAAACCCTAGTTTCTGAGATAAGAATTCACTATCTGACAAAACTTGTTGAGAAAACTGGAAAACAATATGGCAGAAATTAGACATGAGCCAAAGTCAAAATGTGTTCATGATTTGAATATAAAGGGTAACACTAAAATCAAATTAAGAGAGCAAGGGATAGTTTACCTGGCAACTCTTTGGAGAAGGGATGAATTTATGACCAAACAAGAAACAGAGAACATCATGAAATTAAAAATGGATAATTTTGATTACATTAAATTAATGTTCTCCTACAAACAAAATCACTGCAACCAAGATTAAAAGAGAAACATAAAGCTGGGAAATAATTTTTACAGCCAGTGTTTCTGATAAAGGAAAATTTCTAAAATGCATAGAGAACTGAATCAAATGTATTTGAATACAAGTCATTTCCCAATTGATAAATGATCAAAGCATATGAACAAATAACTTTCAGGCAAAAAAAATTAAGCTATTTATAATCATATGAAAAAAATGTTCTAAATCATTATTGTTCTTGAGAATTGGAAATTAAAACCACTTTATGGCACCACCTTACACTTGTCAGATTGACCAAGATGACAGAAAAATGAAAAAAGAAATGTTGGAGAAGTGGTAAAATAAGACACTAATGCAAAAAATGGTGCTCGCTGTTTTAGACAGCAATTTGGAACTATGCCCAAATGGCTACAAAACTGTCCATATTCTTTGATCCAGCAATATCAATACTGGAACTGTATCTCAAAGAGATCATAGAAAATGGGAAGGGACCCACATGTACAAAATATTTGTGGCAACTCTTATTGTGGTGGCAAAGAATTAAAAACTGAGGGAATATCCATCAACTGGGAGATGATTGAACAAGATGTAGTATATGAATGTAATAGAATACTATTATTCTATAAGAAATAATCAGATGCAGGCAGATTTCAGAAAAACCTGGAAAAACTCAGATGCACTTATGCTGAGTGAAGTGAACAGAACCTGGTAAACATTAAAAAGAAACACTGAGTGATGATTAAGTATGATAGACATAGCTTTCTTCAGCAATGCAATGGTAAAAGATAATTTCAAAAAAGTTATGATGAAAACTGCCATGAACATTTAGAGAAAGAACTATGGAGACTGGATTTAAATTGAAGCATACTAACTTCATGGAAATGTTTTTTTTTTGTTTTTTTTCTTTCTTGTGCTTTTTCCCTTTTCTCCCCCCCAATTCTTCCTTCACAACACGACTAATATGGAAATATGTTTAACATAATTGTAGGTGTATAACCTATGTCATTGTTGTCTGGAGAAAGAGGGAGGGAAAAGAGACAGTGAACAAAAATTTGGAACTCAAAACATTATAAAAATCTATTTAAAAATTATCTTTACATGAAATCGGAAAAAAAATGAAATACTATTAAGCTAAAAAAAAAAAAAAAAGAAAAGAAAAATACTTATAAAGCAAAACAAAAATTAGGATGACCCTGAAAATAAACCATATTCCTAAAACAAGATTTCTTTGTATGGAAATTACAATAATTAGAGACAATTTTTTTTTGACAAGTAAAATTTTATTATACAGATAATGGTTGGGCTAAAATTATCTGTTCTTTTGTCTAGAACACTGCTAAATGAGTTATAATATGTCTATTTTTGTTGTTGTTGTTTCCTGTCTTTAAAGGAAACCTAACTTGCTTTGTCTGATTTGCTACTCTAAGGCAGCATCACAGAGTGGCAGTGTGTTCTAGTGGAAAGGGAACTGAACTGGGAGTCAGAGATTTAATAGATAGTGATCAAGTTGGAGGTTTTAGGCCTTCCATAATAGCTACATTATAAAGAGAAAATCACTGTCTGAACCTTGAGTTCTTAATTTGTAAAGAGGTTTAGGATTAGAAAACCTTTCATCAAGGTTTTGATCCTTTGACTTCACTCTGAATCTGTTTCCTATCATTTGTATCATTTTGGGCATCTCATTTAAACTCTTTTGGCCTCAGTTTCTTCATCTGAAAAAATAAGAAAATTGGGCTAAATAGTTACGCTTGTTTGCAAAGTTCTAAGCCCACAATCCTATAATCATTCACATTTAGGTAGCCTCAGTAAATAAGCATATATCACTATTACAGGTCATCACTGTTGCAATCTTTTTGGTAATATACAAATTTAGAGAATTTCCTAAGGCACTAAAAGAGTCTATGACTTCCTTGGACCACACAGTTAGTACATGCGAGAGACAGGATTTCAGTCATGTCTTCTTGTCTCTTGGAATGACTTTTAATTCAATATATTACACTGCATCTCAATTAAAAGATATTATGAAGAATCAAATTCCAAAAGATGAATCTTAATACCTCAACTCCCACTAGTAATAGAAATATTATAACCCATGTGGTTCCTGCAGTTGTCCTAAATGTGGAATTCTCTAAATGGTCTTTTGATCTTGGAACCAGTATCTTAGATAGATGTTAAATGAACATGAAATATGCCCTAGTAGTAGCCCAGAACTAAAGAGTAAAAGCCATTCATCTTAAGGTTGTTTTTTTTTTTTTTTTTCCATTCAGATAAAAAAAAAAAAAAAAACTATTGAGCAGAAGCAAGAAATTAAATACAAATTTAGACTGGTCTTATGAGAAAAATCCATTCTCCTTTGGGAACATCCTTGTAAATTAAGAACCTTTGAATTCTCTACTGGGAAGTACTGTGCTGAGAAGTGGGTCCCATGCAATAGAAACTTGTATGCACCTTCACATTTTTCTAGAACTAATGCTTTGGGAAATTCAATCAGGGAATTACATAAACTATGTCAACACAATTGGCTTGAAAGGCACAGTAACCAATACAATTTGGCTTGCAGTGAACTGAATTAATTGGGTTTAATGAAAACATGTGAAATGACTGCAGTAAAGCATAAGATTAGTGGAAATGGATTTAGTTTTGGGCACCCAATATTATTGCATGTGAGTGCTTTCTCTAAATAAAAATGTTCTTTGAATTACAAATTCACAATTCATGTTTAACCACATAATAGTCTGAAACTCTTCTGTGTTTATGAAAACTGTTTCACTATATCAAATTATGTCTAGAACATCAGTAGTTACCAGCCAGATTTTATGAACCTTGCAAATTTATGTGGTCATGAAGTATCTTGAAACATTCTGACAAGCTGACAAAACACATCCTAAAGTGAGGATGAAGAAATACATGCCAACGAGTTATACCTGAATCCTTAACCCAAGAAAGGGAAAGTGTTTGATTTATTTTTCCTATCTTTGTACTTTGTTTGGAATTCTGATTTATAAAATCTGATCTACAGATGTGTTAAACTTATTCTAAAGTTCTAGAATGGAGGAAGTATATTGTTAACACTGGACTGGCATTAAGAAGATATGGGTTCATCAAGACCAGATTTGCTCTGATGATAATAGACTAACTTCAGAGCCTAATTTTCTTCATCTATAAAAGGGAAATTAATGATGTGATTTCTTTTAAAATTTATGATTGTTTTTAATATTTTTTCAAATATTGAGTTCCAGATTCTCTCATTTCTTATAATCTCGTCCCCACCTATTGAGAAAGCAAGTCATATGAAAGTATGATATAATTTTCTAAGATTTCTTTTATATTTAAAATGGTATGATTTTATAAAGAATGGGATAGAGATTATAAATTTTATAATTTATAATATATTATATTCATAATATAATATATTTTATATCATAATATATTATAATTTATAAGAAATTATAATTTTGCAATATATAAATTTTATAATTATAAGATTTTAAAAAGAATTGGATAGTGATTTCATGAGTAGAGGGAACACCATCTAACAAGTAAGGGCAGAATCTTTATAGCTTATAGTTGCTGAGAGTTGCCTAGAGCAATAATGGATTAAATGGCTTGTTCACAGTCATATGGGTCAGAAGCAGAATTTGAACTCAAGTCTACTGGCTCTGTGGCCGTTCCTATAAACCCTTTACCATATTGTGCCTAAAATCCTATAAGATAAATCCCAGAAAGTTAAGTGAAAATTTTCCTCTACTCAAAAATATTAGTTGAGTACCTTCCCATGTAATGCATTGGAAATGTATTAAGCTACCTATAAACTAATTTCTTTTCACTGAATTTGTCATTCATGCATCAGACCTCATTGACTTCCCTCCTCTTTCATGAAAACCACATCCAAAAAGTCATTAGCTACTTTTATTTCTATTCTACTATTATTTCTACTACTATATTCTACTACTATTATTTCTCTGTAATGTTTTTCTTAGTTTTCTTCTTCCTCTCACTAACATTAAATGAAGAATAAAATTTAAGGTGGAGCTTAGATGTCAAATTAAAGGCAAGGAATCACCCAAATTCTCTTCCCTAATCCTCTTCTAATATCTTTAAATAATGCTTCTAAACAAATTATAGAGTATCAGAACATACACACACACACACACACACACACACACACACACACAAACCTGAAACAATTTTTGAGCTCAGAACAACTTGAAAGATTGTCATACTAGGAACAAAGTGGAGCATAATCCAGAACAGACTATACCAGCATAGCCCTATCCCCAGCAAATCAGAAACAAATCTCAGAGCAACTGAATCAGTGGCAACAGTGGCAGTTTCCAAATCTCTCAACCCACATACAGTAAAATGGTAAAAAGGAAATTATAGAGGTCTCTTTCCTAGAATGAGGCAGGTTTCTGTTGCTTTTCCCATACTCCAATCTAGGTTACAGTCTTGAGAGGCAATCCCAGAGTGTAGAAGAGCATTAGCACACCAGAACTTGTAGCCACAGTGAAGCCAGGATTCTCTTTACAATTTCAGGGCAGAAAAGAATGTTTGTGGTTGTTCACATAGCAGACAACAGGCCAGAAGAGTAGTAAACACAACTCTCCTTAGATCATATTACCATGGAAGAACTAAAAACTTATAGGTCCCTAGAATTATCACTTAAAACAGCTGCACAAAATCCCAAAAGATTGGTACTATACACCTTTTACCTTGGAAACAAATCTCTACTTTAATAATTAAAAGTCAAGTAATAGGCTGGGGAAATGAGCAAGCTACATTAAAAGATTCTGACCACAGTTAATATAGTGACAAGGAAGATCACAGCACACATTCATAATATAAAAAAATCAAAATTCCTACATTCAAAAACTCCAAAGCAATGGATTGGTTTCAGGCCATTGAAGAGCTTAAAAAGATTTTTGAAAAACAAGAACAAGAAGTAGAGTAAAACTCTGGAAGAGAAATGAGAGTGATGAAAGAATATCATTAAAAACAAGTCAACAGCTTGGTAAAGGAGACTCAAAATTACTGAAGAAAATATCACCTTAAAAACAGATGAGGCCAAATTGTAAAAGGAGTATAAAAAGCCAATGAGAAGAATACTTTAAAAAGCAGATTTGGCAGGGCATCTAGATGGCACAGAGGGTAGAGCACCAGCCCTGACTTCAGGAAGACCTGGGTTCAAATCTGATCTCAAACACTTAACACTTCCTACCTGTGTGACCCTGGGCAAGTCAATCCCAATCACTTTAGCAAAAAAAAAAAAAAAAAAAAAAAAAGTAGATTTAGCCAAATTGGGGGGAAAATCCACTAAAGAAAACAAGTCTTAAAAGGAGAACTGGATAGGCATGGACCCACACTTAACACCATATACCAAGATAAGATCAAAATGGGTCCATGATTTAGGCATAAAGAATGAGATCATAAGTAAATTAGATGAACATAGCATAGAATTTGTGACCAAAGGAGAATTAGAGATCATTGCTGATCACAAAATAGAAAATTTTGATCATATCAAATTTAAAAGCCTTTTGTATTATGATTTTAAAGAAAAGTTCGGATTCACTCCTATAAATAACGCTCTCAAGCTCAGTTAAAAAGTAAAAGTATAAAAGTTTTAATCAAACAAGACAAGGTACAGACAATTTAGATTTACACAACAAAACAAATAGAAATAAGAACAATTGACAACATGACAATTATAGCAGATAGAGGAAGAGAATACATCACCAATTCAAAGGAACCTCAAAAACTCAAATGGCTGGGAGTCCCGTTTCAGCCTCAATCAACTTGAATTGTGTAAAGATTTTTCCGGGCGAAGCATCCTCCCCACAGATGAGACTCAGTGGAAAGGTAAGATTCTCAATCTTATATACCTCTCTTAAACAAAGAGGGCTTTCAGCCAAGAAGTCTGGCCCGTATACATGTGTAGAAATGTGTGACCTTCTAGTGTTTTGACTTACTCCATATATTATCTTGACATATATAAAAATACATGACCATCTGGTGTTTTGACCCATTCCATATTGTCTATACCTTGACGTATTTCCTTATCAATTGTATATGCTCGGGGAGGAAGCCACCCTCCCTAAGCATAAACATTCCTAGGAATGGCTAGTTCCTGGTATCTATTGTCAAGGACATATAGAGTTCATGGAATGGTCACATTCCCATAATTTAGAAGCTCAGGCCTGTTAGATTTGAGTGAGCTTACAATTCTAATATGAAATTTTAATTTCTTATTCACCTTTGTACAAACAAAACTAATGCAAACAAAATTAGAAGGGAAGCAATAGACTGGGAAAACATTTTTACAATTTTACAATTAAAGGTTCGGATAAAGACCTCATTGGTGGAGTTGTGAAAGAAACCAACCATTCTGGAGAGCAATCTGGAATTATGCCCAAAAAGTTATCAAATTGTGCATACCTTTTGACCCAGCAGTGCTACTACTGGGTTTATATCCCAAAGAAATACTAAAGAAGGGAAAGGGGCCTGTATGTGCCAAAATGTTTGTGGCAGCCCTTTTTGTAGTGGCTAGAAACTGGAAAGTGATTGGATGCTCATCAATTGGAGAATGGTTGGGTAAATTATGGTACATGAATGTTATGGAATATTATTGTTCTGTAAGAGATTACCAGCAGGATGAATACAGAGAGATTTGGAGAGACTTACATGAACTGATGCTAAGTGAAATGAGCAGAACCAGGATATCTTTATATACTTCAACAATGATACTGTATGAGGATGTATTCTGATGGAAGTGGATATCTTCAAAAAAGAGAAGACCTAATTCAGTTCCAATTGATCAATGATGTACAGAATCAGCCACACCCAGAAAAGAAACACTGGGAAATGAGTGTAAACTTTTTGCCCTTTTGTTTTTCTTCCCAGTTTATTTTTACCTTTTAAATCCAATTCTCCCTGTGCAACAAGAGAATTGTTTGGTTCTGCACACATATATTGTATCTAGGATATACTATAACATAATTAACATGCATAAGACTGCTTGCCATCTAGGGGAGGGGATGGAGGGAGGGAAGGGACAAGTCAGAACAGAAGTGAGTGGAAATGATAATGTAAAAAATTACCCAGGCAAATGTTCTGTCAATAAAAAGTCATAATAAAAAAAGTGCTTACAAAAAAAAAAAAAAAAGGAGAATTGGACAAAAAGAAAAGGAGGCAAAATTTCCCTGAAGAAAATAATTTTTGTAAAATTAGGATTGAGCAAATGGAAGATAATGACTTTCTGAGACATCAAGAAACAATAAAACAAAACCAAAAGTATGAAAAAAATAGAAGACAATATTAAATATATTATTGGAAAAACAACTGATGTTGAAAATAGGTCTAGGAGAAATCATTTAAAGTTATTGGATTACCTGAAAGCCATGATCAAAAAAAGCCTGGACTTTATCTTTCAAGAAATTGTCAAGAAATTTAGACCCTGAGGATAAAATAGAAATGGAAAAAAATCCAATGATCACTTCTTGAAACAGATCCCAAAATGAAAATTCCCTGCAATATCATAACTAAATTCCAGTGCTCCCAGATTAAGGAAAACATATTAAAAACATCCAGAGAGAAATAAGTCAAATATTTTGGAGCCACAGTCAAGATAACATAAGATTGACGGGCTTGAAATATGGTGTTCTTGAAGAAAAAGGAACTAGGATTATAATCAAAAATCACCTATCCAGCAAAACTGAGTATAATCCTTCAGAAGAAAAAAAGAATAAAAAGTTGCATTAAAAGATGTGAACTCTATCCAAAGGGCTATATAATCATATCCTTTGACCTAATAATACCACTACCAGGTATGAATCCCAAAAGAGATTTTTTTTAAAAAAGGAAAAAGACCTATATGTACAGAAATATTTATAGCAGCTCTTTTCTCAGGGAAAATAATTGGAAATTAGGGGTATACCTATCAATTGGAGAGTGGCTGAATAAATTGTGGCATGTGATTTTGATAGAATACTATTGTTCTATGGGAAATGATAAGGAGGATGCTTGCAGAAAAAAATGGAAAGTCTTCAGGAATTTAAAGTGAAATTGTAGCATGTACAAAGTAATAGCAATGTTGTGGAATGATCAACTGTGAATGTCCTTGCTATTCTCAGCAATAGCTCTGAAAGGTTATCACATAAATAATAGGTTCACTAATAGGACAGAAAAGAAAAATGACAAATGGTGGAGATGATATGGGGGAAATTACACATTAATGCATTGTCAATGGAGTTATGAACTGATTCAACTATTCTCTAAGAGCATTTTGTTACTGTACTCATAGAGCTATAAAATCAAACATACCTTTGGACCTATCTACTAAGTCTATATCATAAAAGAAATAAAAAACAAAAAGGAAAATGATTTATATTTACCAAAAATATTTACAATAGCTCTGCTTTGTAGGAAAGTATTTGAAATTGAGGGTATGTCCCTCAATTTGGGAATGGCTGAATGGTGTGTGAAAATGATAAGCAGAATTATCTCAGAAAAACTTGGAAAGGCTTCATGAGATGATGCAAAGTGAAATTTCCTGTGTACAAAGTAAAAACAAAATGTATAATGAAGCGTTGTGAATGACAACTATTCTTAGAAATCCAGTTATCCAAGACAATTCTGAAGGACTTATGATGAAAAATGCTATCCATACCTAGAAAAAGAATGGATGGAGTCTGAATGCAAATTAAATGTATTTTTTTAACTGCCTTTATTTTTCTTGAGGGTTTTTCCCGACATTTTTTTTTACAACATGATTATTGTGAAAATGTATTACTGGGGAAAATAAAATGCTAAATAAAAAATAAAATAAAAGAATAAATATTTCATAATCTTCTACTGTATGTAAAACACTGTGCTAGATATGAGAGATAAAAAAGGAACATTGCAGCATGTTAATAAACATTTATTAAACACATACTATTTGCCAGATATGGGCAGTACTAAGTCAAAGGTACAATAGTGTCTCCCTTAATAAAACTTACGTTCTAAAACTAGAAAAAAATACAAGACAATTTTTTGGAGCCAATTAAGATTTAGTGACTTGTCCAGATACACATTGTTAGTAAGTGTGTGAGTCCAAGCTTGTATTCAGATCCTCCTTACTCCGGGGCTGGTGCTCTACAGGATGACTTTTTGAACCAAATCATAAAAATGAAATCAACCAGGAAAAGTTCATGTAGAAAATGAACTAGTAGTTGACCATGATGTTCCTGTGAATTTTCATTTTGGGATCTCCTTCTGGAAGCAATATTTTACCATCTGGATATAATATATCTGGGCAGTTTTTTTTGATAATTGCTTGAAAGGTGTCCAGGTATTTTGTTGTTGTTGTTTGTTAGGTTTTTTGGTTATGAATCATTCTTGTATTATTTTTCCTGTATCTATTTGTTTTTCCAATAAGAAAACTTATCTTTTCTTTTTTTTTTTAACTTTTCATCAGATTTCACTTCTTTAATTCTAATTTTTAAGAAATTATTTTCTTCACTGAGCTTTTGTACTTCCTTTTCCTTTTGACAATTCTGTTTTAGAAAGTGATTTTCTACAGCAAATTTTTGACTTTTACCATATTATTGACTGTTGTTTTTCATGATGCTCTTTCATTACTTTCATTTATTTTCCCAATTTATCTTTTAGTTCTACAATGTGTTTTTTAAAAAAATTTAATACTTTCTTTCTTTTCTTTTTTATTATAGCTTTTTATTTACAAGATATATGCATAATTTTTCAGCATTGACCCTTGCAAAACCTTTTGCTCCAATTTTTCCCTTCCTTCCCTTCATACCCTCCCCCAGATATCACGTAGATGAATACATGTTAAATATGTTAAAGTATATGTTAAATACAATATATGTATACAGATCCATACAGTTATTTTGCTGCACAAGAAGAATCAGACTTTGAAATAATGTACAATTAACTGCGAAGGAAAGAAAAAATGGAAGCAGACAAAAACAGAGGGATTGGAAATGCTATGTAGTGGTTCCCACTTATTTCCCAAAGTTCTTTCACTGGTTATACCTGGTTCTATTCATTATTGAACAAATGGAATTGGTTTGGTTCATCTCAACTGGTTTGGTTCATCTCATTGTTGAAGGGAGCCATGTCCATTAGAATTGATAATTATATAGCATTGTTGTTGAAGTATATAATAATCTCCTGGTCCTGCTCATTTCACTCAGCATCAGTTCATGTAAGTCTCTACAGGACTTTCTGAAATCATTCTGCTGATCATTTCTTACAGAACAATAATATTCAATAACGTTCATATACCACAATGGATTCAGCCACTCTCCAATTGAAGGGCAATCACTCAGTTTCCAGTTTCTAGCCACTATAAAGAGGGCTGCCACAAACATTTTTGCACATACAGGTCTCTTTTCCTTTTTTAAGATCCCTTTGGGATATAAGCCTAGTAGTAACACTGTTGGATCAAAGGATATGCAGAGTTTGATAACTTTTTGAGCCTAGTTCCAAATCACTCACCACATTGGCTGGATGTATTCACATTTCCACCAACAATGTATCAGTATCCCAGTTTTCCCCCATCCTGTCCAACATTGAGCATTATCTTTTCTTGTCATCCTAGCCAATCTGAGAGGTATGTAGTGGTATCTCAGAGTTGTCTTAATTTGCATGTCTATAATTAATAATGACTTGGAGCATCTTTTCATATGGCGAGAAATAGTTTCAATTTCTTCATCTGAAAGTTGTCTATTCATATTCTTTGACCATTTATCAACTGGAGAATGGCTTGAATTCTTATTAATTTAAGTCAACTCTCTGTATATTTTGGAAATGAGGCCTTTATCAGAAGTTCTGAGTGTGAAAAGGTTTTCCCAGTATATTGTTTCCCTTCTAATCTTGCCTGCATTAGTTTTCTTTGTATAAAAGCTTTTCATTTGAAATAATCAATAATTATCTCTAGTTCTTCTTTGGTCACAAATTCCTTTCTCCTCCACAACTCTGAGAGGTAAATTATCCTATATCCTTCTAATTTATTTATAATCTCATTCTTTATGAATTCTTCATGAACTCATTTTGACCTTATCTTGGTGTATGGTGTTACATGTTTCTGCCACACTAATTTTCAATTTTCCCAGCAGTTTTTGTCAAACAGTGAATACTTATCCCAAAAACTGGGGTCTTTGGGTTTGTCAAACACTGGATTATTAAAGTTATTGACTATTTTGTCCTGTGAACCTAATCTATTGCACTGGTCAACTAGTCTATTTCTTAGCCAATACCATATGGTTTTGGTAACTGCTTCTTTATAATATAATTTTAGATCTGGTACAGCTAGGCCACCTTCATTTTATTTTTTTTTTCTTTAATTTCCTTGAAATTCTTGACCTTTTGTCTTTCCAAATGAACTTTATTGTTTTTTTTTCTAGGTCATTAAAATAATTTTTTGGGAGTCTGATTGGTATAGCGCTAAATAAATAGATTATTTAGGTAGTACTATCATCTTTATAATATTTACTCAACCTATCCAAGAGCATTTAATATTTTTCCAATTGGTTAGATCTGATTTTATTTGTGTAGAAAGTGTTTTTAGTTTTGCTCATATAGTTCCTGATTTTCCCTTGGCAGATAGATTCCTAAATATTTTATACTATCGATTGTTACTTTAAATGGAATTTCTCTTTGTAACTCTAAATGTTGGATTTTGTTAGTGATATATAAGAATGCTGATGACTTATATGGGTTTATTTTGTATCCTGCAACTTTGCTAAAGGTGGGGATTATTTCTAATAGCTTTTTAATATAATCTTTGGGGTTCTCTAAGTATACCATCATATCACTTGCAAAGAGTGATAATTCCCCTTTCTTATACCTTTCCCTTATTACTCTTTTCCTTTTCTCTTTTCCTCTCCCACTTTTTGCTGCTAATAATATTTTTTTCCCTTAGTCGGATAGTTCTGAAATTTATCCACAATATTCCTTGGAGTTTTTATTTTGGGATCTCTTTCAGAAGGTGTTCGATGAATTCTTTCAATGCCTATTTTACCTTCCGATTCTATTACATCTGGACAATTCCCTTTGATGATTTCCTGTAAAATGGTGTCTAGGCTCTTTTTTTTCATAATAATTTTCAGGAAGTCCAATAATCCTCAGATTATTCCTCAGATGGCCTGCTCCTCCTCATTAGGACAAACCTTTTCTGGTGATCTTCCAGATTATTTTAGGCTAGTAATTTGTTGCAGTCCCAGTATTCATGGATTTTATCAGTCAAACATATTTCTGAGGCTGAATTTGGTAATTAGTAGTGAGGTATGAGAGGAGCTTAGAAAGATGCCTGTGTCTTCTCTGCCATCTTGGCTCTGCCCCCTCCAATGTGCTTATAAAAATTATTTTGAGCTCTTCCAGAAATTCTTTTTTCTGCCTGAGACCAAATTACATTTTTCTTTGAATGCTTCAGATTCATGTTCTTCACACCCCCTTATTTTTTTGCTTTTTTGTTTTGGTTTGGTTTGGTTTTTTTTGGTGACTTGATGTGAAAATTGGGCTCTGGTGCTTCAGGGTACAAAGTTTTTTTGTTTTGGGATATAAGATCTTACTACGGGCTTTCCCTGGGCTTCAGAACTTAGCTGTTTCTTTTCACTGAAGGATAGGATTCCCTTTTGGCTTGTAGCAGTGGTAGGGCCTTCATGTAGACCTCTTCTTTGTATGGGATTAGATGCTGAACTGCCCCAGGGGTAGGGCTTTTCTGCTGGTTGCTAATGTAAGAGAGATTTTATTAGCTGTCCTTGAAAGAGAGATCCTACTTCTGGTCTGTCCCAGGGATGGGACCTTGCTGTTGTGTTTGTTATAGAAATGGAGAAAATTTTGGTGGCAAGTCTCAGGAGGGAGATCTTGATGTTGGCAGCAGACAAGGGGCCTAGCAAGACTTTACTACTCATTAATAATGTGGCCTCTATGGTGGCTTGTGGTTGGAGTAGAATCACTGAGATGAGGTCTTCTAGCTCTGCATAGACTGCTCACTTCCTTATGGTTTAGCTGCTTTATTTAAGAGTGGGTATACTATAGTGAAATATCCTAAGATTGGAGCCTTGCTGTAGACTTCCTGCTGTAAGGCTGGGGCTTCTGCTGGTATTGGACTGCAACCCTTCTCATCCCAATGAGATGGATCTTTATTGCCATGCTGGTAAGCTGTTACCTGGATCCTAGGTCAATTCTGAGACAGTTTTCAAGTTGTTTGAAGAATTTGGAAGGGATTCAGAGGATTTCTTCCTCACTCTGCTATTTTGCCACTAGAAGTCCTTAACTGATTGCTTTAATAACATTTAATTCCCATCAATGAAGACTCTCACTTCCTATTTTGTGACACTTATATACAATTAATTATTGCATCTTATTAATTCTTTTTTTGTAATTTTTTTGTTTCCTTCTGTCATTTCCTATCCACTATAATTAGCATAAATTAGCCCTTTATCAATCTGTTTCCCTCCCAATCTGTCTCTCTCTTTCTGATCTACTGATTCCCCTCCTCTTATTGAAATCATTCCCAGCCCTCAAAGTGTAGCTCATATTCTTTATCATTTATGAAGCTTTCTTTATACTTTCTAGGCTATACAAGATATCCAAGTCTCTTGGTTCTTAGATCATTTTCTGTCTGTCCTACTCATTTAGCATTTGCAACATAGACATTAGAGCTTTAGAAGACAACAAAGATGTTATGGTTTACAAGTATCTATGTTGACATTTCATCACAGATATATCTCTTACCTGTCAAGATAGTCTGTAAGCTTCCCTGAGGCTTGAAATCATGTCTTATATTTAATATTCATTTTTATAAGTTCTAGCACAGTGCTAGGTATATGGTTTCTGTAGAAAGTGAGTTACTAATTGAAAAAAATGGGGATTCCCCATTGGTAATGTTCATCAAATATTCATTTTAAAAATTTGATTGATCTGTTTTTTAATAGTTCTGTTAAATTATGTTTATATAATTTGCTTTAATTAATGCTTTTGCATAAAAATATTTCATATTTTCACAATTTCCCATGTCCTAGATTGGGGTTTCTTAATAATTTTTGATTCTCTAATATCCATATCTTTAATAAACTCTCTTGTGTTATCTCTTCAGTACAAAAGGAAGTAAATTCTTGAGTTCAAAGTGCTAAGAAATATGATAAAATAAAATAAAAAGATCAATTATTTTTGCATTAAAACACTCACTACATAATAACATTTTCATTAATATCTTAACTTTGGGACTAATTTAATACATGTACCCCATTACTATTTTATAATATTCCTATACTCCAAGATTGGGGAAATGTTGTACACCACCAAATTCTAATTTTTTCTATGAACACAAACAAGAAGATGCATTTTTGATAATTTTTTCAGGGCAAATAAAAGGGAAGACAGAGGCAATTACTCATCACTCTCTGCCTAAAATAAAATAATTAGTATTGTTTTGGATCTTTTCACCAGTTTCAACTTTAAAAATAGATTGAGGAGCCCAGAATAACAGAAAATATGTGCACACCTATAATTCTGTGGTTATTTATTATGTCTTGGAACTATTGATGAAAAATGAAGAGAGGTCCAGAAGGTGATAATGTATTCATTTCTTAAGCAACATGTGCTTTCTAGGAATTCTATGTTTTCTTGTGTAGAAACAATATAATTTTTTATTCTTTCTGAAATAGAATCCATTTAGTGCTCTACTTGAGAGATATCAACACTTCAATATAACAAAAGATCTGTCATCTTATTGATGTTAGTATGTCTTTATATAATGCAGACTATGACCCTTTCCTCTTCCCATCAAAGAAAGGAGTGAATAAAAAGCATTTATTTTTCCAAAGCTCTAATCTACTAATGGAGTATATAAATTAAAAAGTAAGACTATTTCTGCTCTTGAGGCTTATTGTTGTTCATCCTTCATCTTCAAAGAAGACTAATGACTTCATGAATTAGTGATGACTTGTGCATGAATTGGATATCAATGAAGTAGAAATGCACAAATAATTAGACTCACTTTTTCTTCCAGAGTTATTGAAATCCAGGGACAAGACAAAAGACAAGATGATTGATGATGACAAAAGATACATTGGCAGATACTTGTAAACCTTGGTTTGATGACTTACTAAGCTCTAAACTTTACACACTGCTTGCTTCAGTTGATTTCATGGCCTTTGGAAAATATTGTTCTCCTCCAACCATTCTTTCAAAAGTCTTCACAGACAATTCTCAGATGAAAAAATTGAAATTATTTCTAGCCATATGAAAAGATGCTCCAAGTCATTATTAATCAGAGAAATGCAAATTAAGACAACTTTGAGATACCACTACTAGATTGGCTAGAATGACAGAGAAAGATAATGCAGAATGTTGGAGGGGATGTGGGAAAACAGGGACACTGATACACTGTTGGTGGAATTGTGAATACATCCAGCTATTCTGGAGAATGATTTGGAACTATGCTTAAAAAGTTATCCAACTGTGCATACCCTTTGATCCAGCAGTGTTACTACTGGGCTTTTATCCCAAAGATATTTTAAAGAAGGGAAAGGGACCTGTATGTGCAAGAATGTTTGTGGCAGCCCTCTTTGTAGTGGCCAGAAACCCGAAACTGAGTGGATGTCCATCAATTGTAGAGTGGCTGAATAAATTGTGGTATATGAATATTATGGAATATTATTGTTCTGTAAGAAATGATCAGCAGGATGATTTCAGAAAGGCCTGGAGAGACTTACATGAACTGATACTTCAACAATAATACTATAAGATGATCAATTTTGATGGATGTGGCCATTTTCAACAATGAGATGAATCAAATCATTCCAATAGAGCAGTAATGAATTGAAACAGTTACACCCAGTGAAAGAACTCTGGGAGATGATTATGAACCACTACATATCATTCCCAATCCCTCTATTTTTGTCTGCCTGCATTTCTGATTTCCTTGATAGGCTAATTGTACGCTATTTCAAAGTCTGATTCTTTTTGTATAGCAAAATAGCTGTATGGATATGTATACATATATTGTGTTTAACTTATACTTTAACATATTTAACATGTATTGGTCAATCTGCCATCTGGGGGAAGGGGTGGGGGGAACGGGGTAAAGTTGGAACAAAAGGATTTGCAATTATCAATGCTGAAAAATTATCCATGCATATATCTTGTAAATAAAAAGCTATAATAATAAAAAATAAAATTTTAAGAAAATTCATATACCCTAACTTATTCAGCCATTTTCCAACTGATGAATATCCACTCAGTTTCCAATTTCTTTCCACTACAAAAAGGGCTGCCACAAACATTTTTGCACATGAGGGTCCCTTTCCTCTTTTAAGATTTCCTTGAAATATGGAGAAACACTGCTGAATCAAAGGGTATGCACAGTTTGATAGCCCTTTGGGAATAGTTCCAAATTGCTCTTCAGAAAATTGAATCACTTCACAACTCCACTAACAATGTATTAGTATCCCAGTTTTCCCACACCCCCTCCAACATTCCTCATTGTCTTTTCTTGTCATTTTAACTAGTAGGAAAAGTATGTAGTGGTACCTCAGAGTTGCCTTAATTTGCATTTCTCTGGTCAATAGTGATTTGAAGCACTTTTTCATATGACTAGAAATGTTTTTAATTTCTTCATCTTAAAATTGTCTGTTCATATCCTTTGACTATTTATCAATTGGAGAATTGCTTGAATTCTTATAAATTTGAGTCAGTTCTTTATATATTTTAGAAATGAAGCCTTTATCAGAACTTTTGAGTATGAAAATGTTTTCCCAATTTATTGCTTCCTTTCTTATCTTGTCTGTATTCATTTTTTTTTTTTGTTATTGTTGTTGTTTTGGTTTCTTTGGTACAAAAACTTTTTAACTTAATATAATCAAAATTCTCTATTTTTGTTCAATGTTGATTTTCAGTTCTTCTTTGCCCACAAATTCCTTCCTTCCCCACAGATCTGAGAGGTAAACTATACTTTGTTCTTCTAATTTGATTATAATATCACTCTTTATTTCAACCTTATCTTGGTATAGGGTGATAGGTGTGGGTCAATGCCTAGTTTCTGCCATACTAGTTTTCAATTTTCGTTGGGTATCATTTTAATCTTTTTTTTCTACTTCTTAATTTATCTTTACCCATTCGTCAAGGTTCAAGATCTCTTTCCCATATATTCCTCTACTCAATATGATTTCATCCACTTGTTCACCCATCATTTCTTCCTTAGAAGATGAATTGCCCCAGAAGTCAAACAAGGTTGTGATTAGCAGTTTTTATTTTCCTCTTTTTTGCAGAGAAGCTATGGGGATATAAAATCATTATATGTAAATCATAATAAAATATAAATATATAATAATTATTATATTATATAAATATGTAATAATGAATAATTTAAATTAAATTTTAAAATATTAAATTATTAAAGGACTAGAATTGGTTTTATGATGTGAATTTGAGCATAAAGGTGGTAGAATAAATTTATCAGTTCCAATGTGTTAATTGTGTATAATCATATATTACTCTTGCAAGTGAAATGTATTCCTGAGTTTTGAAATTAAAAACAAACCTTTTTATTTTAATTTTGTAAATATTGCTTTTTTTTCCTCAATAAGCTATAAGTGATGATTAGCATTATAAATATCCTAGTTTTAAAAAAACCCAACAACTATTTTCTGAAACCCTATAAACATATAAATATATTGTTATTTTAGCTGCCATAGTCATGGGGTTTCACTAAACATACTTCATATACATTCTCTCTCTCTCTCTCTCTCTCTCTCTCTCTCTCTCTTTCTCTTTTGTTTTCTCTTTCTCTCTAACACACACACACACACACACACACACACACACACACACACACACACACTGAAAAGGAATAAATTTGTTGATATTAAGTTTGACTGGGTGAAAGTTTCTAGACATAGAAAAAATATATAATGATAGGCAACCAGGTGGTACAGTGATTAGATTGCTGTGCCTGAAGTCAGGGAAACTCATCTCCCTGAGTTCAAATCTCACTTCAGAGTTTTACTTGCTATATGATCCTGGACAAGTTACTTAATCCTGCTTGCCTCAGTTCCTTATCTATAAAAGGTAGAGGGGGAAAAAAAGGAAGCCATTCCAGTTTCTTTGCCAATAAAATTGTATTAAGTTTAAATTAAACAAATAATTTTAAAAATTAAGGAACGATCGCACAATAAAAATCCAATTGATACTGAATAATACCTATTTGTAAGGGGTCCCATCATCAAAAGCACATTGCTTTTATTATCAGAATTCAGTAGTGTAGGATTAAAAATAAAGAAACCAGATATTGAAATTACCTAGGATGAGAATTTTTCTATGTGAATAGTGGCAGGAAAAAGCAACAAATAATTCAAGAATAGAGGTCAGTTAACTAAGACTGGAAGACAGTACCTCTGGAGAAATAGATTAGCAGAAAGGAAAGAAGAACTAGAGATTGTGCTGAAAAAAAAAACAAAACAAAACATACTGATACTGATAGTTGGGGAGCAAAATAGATAACACTAATACATTATTGGTAAATCTGCAATGTGGTCTATGTATTCAGAAAAACAATTTGAAATTATAGGGGAAAAAAAAAAAACAGAAATAAATTGAAAGGTAGCACAATACCAAATGATTAACAGAAATGACCAGAAACAATAATCACAGTTCTGTATTTTTTAGTTAATTCTATAATGGTAAAAATGTGAGCATCTGAAAAATTGCTCTTGTAAAAGTTTGTGAATTCCATAATCATGTTTTTAATAATCATTGGCAATTCCCCTAATGTATGTGTCAGTTATTGAAACACACATACTCACACACACACATACACACACACATATACATATATATATATACACACACACACACAAATACACAGTTTATATGTATTATACATATATACAAAAATAGATATTTAGGTTGTTGGTTTGCCTCTTGGTTGCTTTTTTCTTTTCTTTTTAGTATTAATAATGTATTTTCCATGAATAGATCCAAATTATTTAAAATACAATAGAGAGAGCATACCTCTCTGATGATTAGTATCATGTGAAATATAAGACAGGGAGATAATTACTCACCACAGATATTTGCCACTGTTATGGCACAGATTCCAGCCATATCCAGCACAGATTGTAAGTTGAAGAGGGACAGCGGGTCTTTTATATTCTCTTGTTAACATATTAAATTATTCTAGTTGTATAAATCCCTGAACTGTTGACGAACTTCCTAACAGTTCCAAGCACATTGTAGGAATATAATAAATATTTTTGATTGATGGGATTAGCTTCATAACCACTCAAAAAGATTTGACTTACCTATCTACTCAATAAACATTAAGTGAATGGAGAATGCTTATTGTCCAAACTATGGCATGATATTTGATGAACAAACAATAATACTTGTTCATCAGTATTTATACATTGCAAAATCACTGTAAATGGAAAATATAATTGAGCCCATAATTAAGCAAGTATATGAATGTTAAGCGGGTGTTGCCTATGAGAAATTACATCATTGTTTTAGCTTCTCTATTTTCTCTTTGAATCAAGGCTCATATTTTTAATATTAGTCGTTTACCAGTCTCATTCATTGACTATGTGTTATAGAACACTAATTTCTGAAGAAGAATTAGTATCCTTAATGGAAAATATAATCAGTATCTCAGATTTATTTCACAGGAATTTATAGAATGTGGGCTTTGCTACACTCAACATAGGGACAACATTGTTCCTCACCCACATTGAAATTGAAATGGTTATTAGTAATATTTCTCCCAGCCTGGACTGTGCTAGCATGCCTTGTTCATGTTCTGTGAATGTCTATGCTTTTTAAAACATTTCAACAATTACCAAATGCTTTTCTCATTAACAACACTATAAGGTAGGTAATAAAAGTATTATGATGCCTGTGGGATGAAAGAATGAGGTCTCCTACATAATTGAGAACTATTAACATTAGATGGATGAATGCTACAAACTTTAAAAAAGCATGTTTGAAAGCATCTCAAAAGAGTGAGAAGAAAAATGGGGAAAGGAAATGAGCACATTGCAGAAGAGTTTGGAAAAGGAAACAAATTATCTGAAAAAAAAAACTCCTTATAAAATAGATTTAGTGAAATGGGAAAAGCATATTAGTCCAGCAACACAGATGATCAAGCTCTTTGAGTGTTTAGAAGAACATGGGTGTTTCTTGGGAAAACCAGTAAGTTATGTACTGGAATTTATGCTCTATTATTTATTTCAAATTTAATTATATTAAACAATATTATTTATTTCAAAAAAAGCATGTTTGAGTTTGAAACCACTACATTAAGCCATAGAGCTTCATTCCAAAGTGAAATATATTTTAGACTACTTTTAGACATTAAATTTGTGAAAACAAGATTTAATTGCAAAGGTCTCTAAGAGAGATGGGGAAATAGTAAAAAGTCTGACTTATTGTCTTAGGTATCTTCAGTTTATTTTTCTTAAGAGCTTTTTCAAGTGCCCTCTCCACTGAGATGGACAATATCCCTACAAATGACTTAAACCTAAGAAAGGAATTTGTAATATAATAAAGAGAATATTGTGTCTGTGCTGGAGGGTGATTCTTAGAAGTTCTTGTTATAAGAAGAATGGCTTTAATAAAAACTTCTTTCTTCACAATTTTAAACTGAATTCAAATGAATCATTATTGAAACATTAGTTCATTGGAGAAAAAAACAACAACAAGGCCTTCTTGAGAATTTAAGATTTCATTTTAGTGTTTACTTCAACTAAAGAGGTGATAACTATAACTAATAATTTGGTGACAGAACTTGCTGGATACCCCCAAAGAGAATTAGAATGCTTGCTATTTCACTTCAATGACAACTTTAAACCTACTTTGCAAGATGCTGATCTCTAGAATGCTGCTTCATGGTCTGAGTTAGAAGCAATCCTAGTCCTTTCAATTGCAGTTTTCTTCTTCTCAGTATGATGTTGAACAAAGAATGAATAAAATTGTCCAATGTATTATTCATTAGACATCAGTAGATTTTTTTTTGGTTTTATTTTTAAGGAATTTTGGGTATTTGGGTCCCTAAAATTTGCTAGACACAACTATGCTCGCTATTGTTTCTGATTAGTACTTGAAACTTCAAGAGCTGTCAAAGTGCAGCTCTTCTTTTGATCTTTTCCTTGAAAGATCTAAACAGTTATAGAGTGATACAGTTTTGTCAAAAAGAAAAACTTGCATCCTATGGTTTCTCAATAATTAGACTTTGGGGGCTTAGAAAACAGAATATTTTTAGAGGGTATGTACAATTTTGGTCATGAAATTCTAATGTTTTCCATAATCATCCTTATGTTCCTGAGAAATGGGCACAATACTAGCTGATGAACAGAAAAGGTCTACTGTTAGGATTCTTACAAGGTGCTAAGTCACTGGAATGGATATAATTATCTAATTTAGCATGGTACTTAACAACTCTCTAGTTCAGTAATGTATTTACTAGAATTCCATGAGAGATCATATAAAAGAACAAGCCCACTCTCTGGGAGGAGTTCACAACTAGGATTGACTTTTGGAAGCTTCTACAATCCCACTCTCAGAGGCAGAGTCTGATTCATTCCCATGTCTCCTTTGTGCTGACTCTGGAGATATTGGGAGGATGAGAAGCTGAAGCTGGCTGGAGACATTCTGACAAGAGCTCATTGGGGAACCAAGGAGAGAGATAGGCCTCTATTAAAGCTAGCTGGACCCCAGGAAAAGATTCAAGACTTTGAAGGACACAATAAAGGATCCGGACTTTAATTCCTGGCTGCATTTTGGGATTATTGAACGGAACTGAAGCCAAGGCTGCCTCCAGAAGCTCCCCAAGAAACCTGCCCCAAGAGAACAATTGCAATTTAGAGAGACAGAACATTACAGTCTACTAATAATTTGATTGAATGCTTGAGAACACAGAGGAAGTATGTCAGATCTGAGGCTTATATTACAAATCCTTGACTTCTGAGTTAATGGTTAGCCACCCAACCAAGGCCTTGAATACTAATTGTTACTTCAACCAAAGTGTGGCTCACATATATTCATATTCTACAGTGATTTCCAACTTTAGTGTGCATCAAAATAAACGCATTGTTAACCTTAAATATTTCTTACCACCTTGGCTTTCCCTTTTCAATGGCAAGTTGGTATAACTCTTATGGTTCATAGGTAGAAACTTGCCAAAGGAGCTAATTGGACCCATGGATTAGGATCAACTAATCACTAAATTACAAGTATTTATTAATTATGTATCTAGTCTTATCTAAGTACTATGGATATAAAGGGAGGGAAACCAAAAAGTCCTTGCCTTCAAGGAGCTTACATTCTAATGGAAGAGAAAACCAATAAATCAGAACATGTAACTATAGAGTAGATGGAGAGTAATCCTAGAGAAGATAAAACGAACATTCAGGGAGAAGAGATTGTGAAAAAAGATGCCATTTGAACTTGGTCCTAATGAAAGCCAGGGATTCTAAGTGTCAGAGGTTGGGAGAACTGCCAGAACAAATGCAGGGAGATGGGTAACAAGATATTACATATGAGGAATAATTAGGTCTTAAGATCAATGGGAGGTTATAAAAGATAAAAAGATAGCAAAGGTAGCAAGAAACCAGGTTGTAAAATACTTTTAAGCCAAACAAAGAACTTTCCATTTGATCCTAGAAGTAATAGGGAACCACGGGTTTTTACTGAGCAGGTAATGGCATGTTGAGATCTATGCTTTATAAAGTTAGAATGTTAAATTCTCGATGATATTATGTATAATAAATTTATATTCTTATTACTTAATTTGTTACTTATGCTTATAACTTTAGTTTTCATTGCTTTGGGTTGACTTTGGAAAGGAATATTTCAGAAGAAATTTTTCTTCTGACCATTCTGCCTATAGTTAAATAGTTAAAAATAGCTTCCCTTAAGTAACTAGGGATACCTACTTTTCTTATCTTTCTCATCTGGAAAATGAAGATAGTGATATTAGCTATACCAGAGTTGTTGTGGGTTATAAAATAAGATAATACATATAAAATACTTCACAAATTTAAAATTAATTTTTAAAATATTTAAGTTGAAATATTATTATTACTACTCAGTCCTCACTGACTATATAATCTCCATTATCTGCACTAGTTCAATTATTTACATTATTGATTTGTATAACTGAAAGCACAAATAATGCCATAATACATTTCAATTGCCTTTCATTAGAACAATATTAAAATAACAATTATAAAAATCACTATTCAAATTAGAATGCCATATGATTTAGGGCAAAATTCAAAGAAATCTAATCTAGTTCTGACCAAAAATCAACTGTCATAGTGATTTCAAAATAGAACTGAACTGGGAATGAGAAGACCTAGATTCTAATCCTTACTTCTGCCACAACTCAGCTCATTGGTCAGGACAATTTTTAGGGCCCTTTCAAACCTCAATAGAAATAGGATGAACTTCAAATCACTATTCAATCTGCTTCTGGTTTTCCTTCAACTGTTAAAAATATGGTGCTTAACCTACACTGGGATTCTAGCAGTTTAACACTTGTGATTCTCTTATCATGCCAACATTAATTTCCATGCTATTAAGTTATTAATCCAACAGTAAATGAAACTGCATTCTTCTAAATTTTGCTCTAAATTGCATATTATTGTATTATTAATATTGATACTTGGGGTTGTTATTTTAATTATGACTTATTTACTAGAAAAAGGTAATGAATGTATTTTGATTTTAATTATTTTTATCACAAATTATTTTGTAATGAGTCAGAGTATTATTACAAATAAACAGGCAAATACATAGTTTCACTATGGTGATAATCAACAATGTGATAATGATCTTCTCAAGTCAATAAATATTTTTAAGCATCTATTATTTGCAGAAAACTATTCTACACTCTGAAAAATTAAGAAAAAGGGTATTTCTTCCTTTTTTTTTTTCTGGGTTATATGCTGTATAACCCAGAAGTATAGCTCCTATTCAAATGTTCTGAATAAAGAGATGAAGATACAGATAATAATGAGATAGAAAAAGAAGATAATAATGACATGAAGATGACAAAAGATGATGATATAGAAGAAGGTTATGATGCAGATGAAGATGAACAAGAAGCTTACTGTTAAGAAATACAGATAGTATGCTCTTTGAGATGCTAGGGGAAAAGGTCATTTCTGACTAGAGAGATGAATGATTGCTTCATGAAGGAAATTACCTTTAATAGAAAGATTTGTTGGGAAATGGTATTTAAGGATTAGTTTGTGGTATGGACAAAAACACAAAATTAGAAAAAGTGGTTGAAAAAGAGACATAATGACATGTTTATTTGCATTATAGGGCAATTGAAAGGGAAATTTTGAGGAGGCAAAAAATTAGGTGAGCACAAGAACACAAAAAGTCTTGAATGCTACTTCATTTGGATTTGGATTACATTTGCTTAACAGTGAGAGAATATTAAAGCAATGAATGATCTGAGCTGTTCATTAAGATAATAGGCCAGATGTGTGAAGTGTGGAATGGATGAAAGAAAAAGTAAAGGTAAAGAGACTTGTTTAGTCAATGTCTATAGTCAACATTTATAGTAATAAAAGTCTCCAATACCCTAGTGTTATCAGTGAGACTTCTTTGACACTAAATTTACTAGCTGAATTATGTTACTCTTCTTACCTGATCCATACCTAATTTCCACTGAATAGTTTCAGCAGTTTTCTAAAGAAGTTTCTATAGCCTGGATTACCCAATCAAATTGATTACAATAATTAAAGAGATTTGCATTTTTTCTTAGGCATATATTTTAAACATCTGAACAGAACAGCTTTGGCCAAGACACCCAGGGGTTTTGCCAATAGAGACTGCAAATGATATCATCAAAGTGTTACAGTTCATTTATGACACTGATTTTCATGCAACATCAAGAAATTAAATGAATGTCCTATCACAAAGTCTAGTACAGTGGAAATAGTGCTGGATTTGGAGCCCAAGGTTCTGGATTTATATTGACTGCTATTTAATTAACCACATAATCTCAGTCCAAGTCACTTAATTTCTCCTCAGCTGTAAAATGGGGGTGTGAGGGTATTAGATCAAATTTCTTAAACTGTGAGTTGTGACCATATTTGGAGTTCTATAAGTGAATATAGGGTGTCAAAGTTATAATTTATCAGTAAATATTTGACTTGTATATTTATTTTATATACCTATATATCTAGGATTAATAAAAATCTCTGGGCAAAAAGAAGAAAAATTTAAGAAGCTCTGTACTAATGACCTCTGAAGTTTTTTTTAGTTCAAAATAAATGATCCTGTAAGGACCCTCCTATGGAAAAAATTATATTTCAGAATCTCACAGCAGAGAAAATATGGGTGAATTGCCATCTTTCTCAATTTATGGAATACTTACTTTTTATCTATAGAAATATAAACCAAATTACATAATTACTTTGATAATATTATTTGTAGAATCAATTCTAGAGAGCTAGAACTATAGAGATAATTCATTGAGTACCATCATTTTGCAAAGGAAGAAAGTTACCATATTAAACAAATGTCAGAGTCAAGATTTGAAACTGTGTTTCTCCTGACTCCTCTTTACAATGCAAAGTAAATTAAATGTTCTTTGACTACATTTCTTATCAATGCTGTTGCTTCTGGAAACAGGGGTCATAATTTATATATAAAAGTAGGTATGCATGCTAGTAAGTGTTTAATAAACAATTCTAAATGACATTC
Source organism: Sminthopsis crassicaudata (assembly GCF_048593235.1). Lineage (NCBI taxonomy): Eukaryota > Metazoa > Chordata > Mammalia > Dasyuromorphia > Dasyuridae > Sminthopsis > Sminthopsis crassicaudata. The sequence goes on from NC_133617.1 coordinate 593,250,345, forward strand.
TTTAAGTTTAATTATTAGTAACATTTTTCCTGATCATTTTCTAATCCAGACAATCAATAAAACAATAAATCACCTTGATTTATATCATTCTCCACTTTCTGAAGTGTAAATTGCTCTCTGAAAATACATTATTCTATTTCCTAGCCAATACCAGATAGTTTTCATAATTATTTCTTTATAATATAATTGGAGACTGATATGGCTAGACCACCTCCCTTGTATTTTTTTTTACATTTGTATTTTTTTTTCATTATTTGATATTCTTGACTTTTTGCTTTTCCAGAAGAATTTTGTCATTTTAAAAATTTTTGTCAAATAAATTCCGCAGTTTGAGTAAATTAGTTGAAGCAGAATTGTTATTTCAATCAAACTAATTGAACCCACCCATGAGCAATTGATATCTTTCCAATTATTTGGATCAGACTTTATTTGTGTGAAAATATTTTATAATTGTTTCCATACAGTTAGTTCCTGAGTTGGTCTCCCAAGTATTTTGGGACTTGGCACGCATTTGCTTCAAAAGTCATAGATTTCAGTTTTCAATACAATGAGGAAAAAAATGCTTCAGCATTTGTCATTTGCTTGGGCATTCATTGTACTTTGTATCTGTCTTGGTTGAGTATTAGGGATGCGATGTTAGGCAGGCAAAACAGTAGTACTGGAAGGGACACAGGCATTGAAGTGCTTAGTAGGAGAAGCAGCAGCAACAGCAGCAGTGGCATTTGCAACAAGGCAAGAGAAGCAGGAGGACCCAGGATTCCTCACATCCCTGGGCCCTTGCTTGTAGAGAACTTGGGACCATACCTTCTGTTTCTACATCTAGGCTGGCCCTCCCTCCAAGGAACCTTGAATGGTATGGGATAAGGGGAGAATATAAAGGTTATGGTTTCTCTTAGAAAGTGAGTTAGATCAAGAAGAGAGAACCCTGGGTAGTCTAGATTAGCTTGTTTCTCTATACCTGTAAATGCCATTTGCTTCTTTGGGGAATTTATTCATTGGTATTTGTTGGTTTAGTCACTCATCATGCCTCCTGGAGTCAATAAACAATGAGTACCAAATGTCATTGTATATAGTTTACAATTATTTTAAATAGATTTTCTCTTTTTATCTCTTGCTGCTGGGCTTTGTTGGTCATATGAGGAAATGCCAATGATTTATGTGAGTTTATCTTATATTCTGCAACTTTGCTAAAGTTGTTAATTTATTTCAATTAATTGGTTTTTTTTTTTTTAGTTGATGCTCTAGGGTTCTCTAAGCATACCATCATATTATTTGTAAAAAGCACATGGTTTTATTTCCTCTTTGCCTATTCTAAATCCTCCAATTTCTTTTTCTTCTCTTATTGCTATAGCTAACATTTCTAGTACTATATTGAATAATAGTTGCTTCACCCCTGATTTTATTGGGAAAGTTAGCTCATCCTAATTACATATAATTGTTGCTGATAGATTATGATGCTGATAGATTATGATGATTAGAGAGATACTAATTATTATTCTAAGGAATACTCCCTTTGTTGCTATAGTGTCTAGTGTTTCAAAAAGCAATGGATGCTATATTTTGTCAAAAGTTTTTCAGCAATTTTTGAGATAATCATATGATTTATTTTTATTGATATGGCCAATTATATTTATGGTTTTCCTAATATTGAACAAACTCTATTCCTGGTATAAGTTTCACTTGGTCATTATGTATAATTCTTGTGATATCTTGCTGTAATTACCTTGGTAGTATTATATACAATTTTTTTTTTTACATCAATACATTAGGGAAATTGGTCCATAACTTTCTTACTCTGTTTTAGCTCTCCTGGTTTGGGTATCAGCACCATGAAAATCATAACAGGAGTTTGATAGACATCTTCTTTACCCATTTTTCCAAATCATTCAAATAGTATTAGAATTAATTGTTGTGTAAATGTTTGGTAAAATTTGCTTGTAAAACCCATCTAGCCCTAGGAATTTTTTCCTTTTTTTTTTTTCATTTATCACTTGTTGTATTTTTTAATGGAGTTATTTATCTGTTAATTTAGGTATTTTATATTTAATATGTAAATAAATATTCATTGATTTCACTAAGATTGTCAAATGTCTTGGCATATAATTGGGCAAAATATTTATTAATGAATACTTTAATTTCTTCTTCGTTGGTAGTGATTTAACCCTTTCCAATTTTTGATACTGCATATTTGATTTTCTTCTTTCTTTTTAAAAAAAATCAAATTGGGTCGAGGCAAGATAGCAAAGAATAGACAGCACTTTGCCTGAGATCTTCCTGGTTTCCCTCAGAATCTACACTAGATCAAGCCTTTGATTTTGTAATGACAAAATTCACAAATATTTGGAGTGTAATAGATTTCCAGCAAAAGGTGTCTTAGAAAGACATTAGGAAAGTTCTGTCTCATTCTGGCAGGGGGAGAAAAATGCATGCCACTGTCATGGTCCTATGCAGAAAACTACAGAAAACAAATAGGGAACCCCTAAACCCCAGCATAACAGGTGGGACTTGGCTACACTCACTCAATAATTCAAATTAATCAACTATTTGTCTATATTATTGGAACTGTGTTGTAATAAAACTTTCTATTTATTAGGTGGATAGTTTTGTTTTTTTTCTTTCAATCTTATTAATCTCACTTTTGATTTTCAGGATTTCCATTTGGGGATTTCCTTATTTGTTCTTTTTCCAATTTTTTAGTTGCATGTGCAGCTCATTGATCTGTTCTTTTTCTTGTTTGTTTATTTAAGAATTTTTAGGAATAAATTTTCCCTCTAGGCACTTGGACAACCAAGCACTTATGACTAATTACTGATTGGACAATACTCTATTAGCATATGCTTGGAAAATGGCACTTCCCACTGTTCTGTGATGGCTCAATAATTGGTGTATACAGAGAATTGTAGGAGGGACTAAGGGGTGGAGTAAGATTAGCCAGGGTTATTTTTTAGCAGTAGATGAAGAGGAGAGGTCGTGGAGATAATGTGTCCATTCAATTCACTTCTACCCCTAAAGACAAAGAATAAAGACCCAGGACTTTTGCTTATCCTAACTCTGGCTGATTCTAAGGTATCCAGGATTCTAACTGGGTCTTCACAGGCAATCTTTATAATATGACTTGATTTATTGGTTTGCTGATTGTCTAGATTTAAGAAAATGATAGACAAAATATCAATAATTCAGGTTAATCTTAAAAGTATGTCCTAGACCCATAGTAGGAATATACCCACCCAGGAAAAATTGCCCATCATACTAGACTCAAACCATATGGTCAATAGCAGAACTCATTGTGATAGTTCCTTGTAATGACCCAGCAACCTTGATAGGAAGGGATGGGTAGAGGGGATCTCTGTCTGTTTCCCGTAAGTCAATTTGTCACATAAATTATAGCTTTGCACTTTTTCTAAACTTGTAAGTTTTTTTTTAGTCATGCATTAATAAATATATTTATTTATTGTACACCATAGTCATTTTCAGATACATACCATCACATTCAATAAGTCCTCCTTTATAATAAGGAAAGCAGGCAAAAGTAGTCATAGATCAATTAAGTATGAAAATGTATGTAACACCCCAGACCTATAGTCTACTATATGTACAGTAGTAATATCTTCGTAGTTAATTTAATTCAACTTTCCTATTAAGAAAACTGTATTTTAAAGAAAATATTAGAAAGTCACCTGAAAGGACAATTGATAGTAAGCTAACTTTTAAAAAGTAAGAAAATAAGAATCAATGTAGTTACAACTAGTAAATATGGCTATGATAATGGGTTCTTGCTTAAGTTCATGTAATAAATGTTATTGTTTTGCCTGTAATAAGTTTCCCATCTTTCCTATCTGTTAATCCATATCCTGAGTTAAGAATTTTTTAAAAATGTATACTTTCTGCCTTTTACATTGTTAGTAGTCATAAAAATCCAACAGTCAGACTTTAGCTGAATATTTTTATTGCTAATACTTAAGGCAGAAAAGAATCCACCTTGCTCTTCCCCAGGTGATTTTGTTCTTCAGTGCCAAGTAGCAAAAAGAACAATTTATTGCATTTAAAGAAGAAGATATGATTCAGAAATATCCACAGGGAAGAAATGTGGACTAGACAAATGCTATTTTTATAGGTATATTTATGGATATAAGTATTCTTTACTGAAAGGATATTCATTGGAATAGTGAATAGCTGATTTATTCAGTGTATATAGAATATAACACCTTCAAAAAATGATCTTTAATAGCAGCTTCACTTTTCTTGTTTGCCCACTGTGTTAAAGAAGACATAAAATTATACTGTGTAATCACTTGAAGAAACCTTAAGAAATTATCTAGGTCACTTTGCAAATTTAAAAAAAAAAATTATTTCTTCAGAGAAGCTGACTTGCCTAAGTTCACACACCTCATGAATGGCACAGTTAGGATTAGAAACCAGATCTATTGATTCCCAATCCAGTGTTCTTTGTCCTATATGACAATAACACTCTATAACTTTGAGAGGGAGGGTTTGACTTGTTTGTTTAGAAACATGAGATAATTGAGATGCTGTTAAGAACATATGAAAGATGATGAGGAAAGTGGTATGATGATACAGAAAGAATTCTGGCTATTTTGCAGCTTCAATAGTTTTGCTCTGACAGTGAAGACTGACTCATGATTTGATTTTGACAAGATCACCCTACCTAACCTTTTAGATTTAAGTGCTGGAGAGGCCAAAAAAATCACAAAAAGTCATGAAATCCTTGTAGAAAGAATAAGTGGGAAATACAGATTCAAAATCTTTATACGTTATTTCTTGGGATCTCAAGTTTTAGGGAAGAAAGTGTTTTCTAATCTGTTTTATAAAGATGAGTTGTTTCCATAGGTAATTTAGGCAATATTAATACCATAGAATTCCTACCTTGTAGGGGCTTTCATTTTTTAAAGAATTTTCTTTGGTTTGTGAGTATCAGTAAGACAGTTGAAGGATCAAGGGACCTTCAACATGAGGGTACTTCTTTGCTGTTCAAATCTGCCTTTTATTGTTGTAGGAAATTCCCAATATGGGAATAAGATCATTGATTGCTGTAATATGTAGATTTACAGGGGAAATGAAATAGTCACTTGAGAAAGAACTCCCAAATTAAACGTCCCATGATTTGTAGATGCTGAGATCCACTCATTTACTTTTCCACCCCTTCTTCCATGCTAGATTTTAGATTTGAGATATGTTTATACTCTGGAAGTCCTTTGAAATTTTTGTTTATGCTGCTACGGTTCTAGATAGAAACTGACAGAAAGCCAATAAATTAAACAACTCCATGGATCTACCAAGAGGTAATATAACATCATGATGTTAGTATGCATTGTAAGCAAGAAAGATGACTCATTCCTTCCCTTAGGATGGATTTCCCATGGTGGCCCAGGATTCAGAAAGAAGATCCTGAAAAGAACTTTCTATTTCACATCCTTTTATTCTGTATCCTGTCTTATTTGAGGGTGAGGGTAAAATGGAAAAAGAAAGCAAAAGAGGGGAAAAGAAAGTAGATGCTTTCTTTCCTCAACTTTTAGATTCTAGATTAGGACTAGAAAATTATAGATTTAGAGATGTAGTGGAAATTATGGGTCCTGAAATCCAATCTTCTTATTTTACCCAAGGAAATTCAATCAAAAAAAATTTTTACTTGTTCATGGTCATATAGATAGTACCTAGTGGAGTCAAGATTTGAACTCAAATATAAAATTGAGCAATCTCATGGGGATTACCATCCTCCTGATTCTATATTTGGTGTCCCAGTGGTCTTTGTCATTGCAGCCTCACTTTGATCCTCAGCTATATTCTTAGCTTATATAAGCTTAGCTTATTTATCACCTACCACTGCTAATTTTGAATTGACAAGGACAATATATTATTTAAGATATTCTTGACTTGTACAGATAATATAACCATATTTGGCATCTAGTACTCTGAGTGGACTGTGGTCAAGGAAAGGGCATTTAGTTTAGTACATAATGTGCAGATCTTGGATTTTGTAGAGTTCTTCCATTAGTTCCATTCGAGCAAACCCCATTCGTGAGATCCAGAGAACCATTTGACAGAAAGGATATTATCTGAACTTATGTTTTTATTGGTACAAATGAATCAAGAGAAGACATATTGGTTCCAAGATGTGTCCATGTTATTATTTCAGTGCAGGCTTGGGACAAAAAGTAAAAGTAATTACTATGAAATACTAGAGTTTTGGGAAGTGGCATCAGTAAGATAAATTGTCACCTTTCCTTGTCTCTTATTATAATGTAGTGCTGTCTTTACCATGACTACTTTAGGCTCCACCAAAGATATTAAGATTCTAAAGGGTATACTTCTTGGTTTCATGTAGAATTCTTACCATTTATGCCACTCTCCTGTTCTTCTCCTACTTTCACTCTTGAGTATTATTCTGACAGTGAAGACTAACTCACAACCTGATTTTGACAAGATCACCCTACCTAACCTTTTAGATTTTTAGAGCAGGAAAGCCAAAATCCCACAAAATCTATGAAATCCATATAGAAGCCACAAAAGAGAAGCCATATAAATATAGCAACAATGAAGGAATAAAAAGGATATCATCAGCACCCACAAAAATTGTTAAGATAGATATGACATTGCTGAAATCTATTAATGCTGTAAACAAAACCCATTGCAATATCATTTTCCTCCCCCTTCTCTTTTCTATCTTCTCTCCTGAGTATGAATCTGATATACTACTTGAGAGTGAACAGGAGTTTTATTTTTGTTTCTTAAACATTTGTTTATCTTTATATGTTTAAACATTTTCTTTGCCTCATAACTGATAATTGTAGTATGGTTGTTGCTAATCATGCACATTGCTAAATTGTTGTGATTTTAATGCAACAATGAGGAATGATTGGGAAGTTCTTAAGATGGGAGGAGAAAAGTATTTAAAACAGGGGCATTTTGCCAGAGCCATGTCTGTGGCTAGGGGCTCAAACTAGGAAAGAGAGTTATTGATTCACTTTTATAGTTTTCTAGGAAGAAAGTGTAATTTTACCATGATTTCTTTAGGCTTATACATTAAAAGCACTAACTACAGTTAGCTAATTTATTGAACTGCCATCAAAGTACTCAGCTGATATTTTCTCCCTATCTCCAAGGGAATAAACAACAGTGCTCCAGGGGCTGAGGGGCCACATAAGTAACTAGAGAGAAAGACACACTTGCAGAGCAGCAATGTCTCAATTCACAAAAGATAAGAAGCAATAAGAAGGTCTGATAGCTGTGCAGTACCAACTCAGCATAACTGAGTAGACAATATTAGACTAGTATTGACTCCCATACATATTCTTCTACAGCTACTTTCCCACTTATCTCAGTTCCTTAGATTTGGTAACTTAGGTATATATAGGGAAGAATTTCTCTAAGAGTACTTATTGATTTGCTTGAAGAAAGCAAAGAACAGCAAAAAGTTTTCTTTTTTAGCCATTCTGGAGAAAAGAGGGGGATTAAACTAGGACAACTGCCTGGTGTAGATAAAATGATAGTATGTGATGGAACAACTTAACTCGTGTTTTTCTTCTTTTTATCTACCATGAAAAATAACCTTTGGATTCAAAAATAAAGAACAAATCTCATTAATAGAGAGTAAAAACCAAAGACAAATAGGGAGATGATAAGAAAACACTGTCTGACTTTGTCACCAGTTACAAATAACCTACATCTTGTGGAAGTAGAAGAAATCACAGATATGATTATTTAGTCACTGTCAGTCTTTCTTAAGAAATTGTAGATAATAGGGGAGATGCCATGTCATGGAGAAAAAATAATGTTTCAATTTTCAAAAAAGGCAAGGGAAGGGAATATTATTGCAGTTGTAGCACTTGAAAAGGTCTTTTCAGAAGATATAGCGTTGGTAATGATTTTAAAAGTATGGGCCCTTTATTTGGCATATTTTAACTTACATAACAATATGATTAAAGACATTTGCACATAAAAACATAAAGGGAGAATGCAGAAGCAAAAAGAAGATACAATAGGGCAGCACAAATTTCCATCTTCCCTTCCCCTCACACTCTACTTTACTCCCCCTCCAATCAAAAACAATTCTTCAACAAGATATGACAGAGAAAACATATAAGGAGAGATATCCTCCCTTCAAATGGAATGGTGGGATCTTGTTTAGGTACATCCTATTTCTTTCTCAAAATTAATGCTGTATCATAGGCAGAAGGTGTTGAAGCTAGAGGTTTTTAGCAGTAAAACTCATGTGGAATTCCATAAAAGATTCAAGGAAGGGACACCATATAGGACAAAATGACAAACTTAGGGCATGAACAAGATTTTGCAATATCTTAAACGTTCTAGAAAGAAAAAGATAGGCATGGTTTTTATCATGAAAAACTTATAAAATATGTATTAAAGAGATTTAATAACTAGAAAATGAAGTCATGATTACAAAGAACCAGCATTGCTTCATCAGCAACACATTAAACTGGGCAAACCTCATTTCCTATTTTAAGAAGATTACAAGACTGTTTGTAATAATATAAGTTACTTAGATTTTAATGTAGCATTTGTAAAATTGCATGCTTTTCTTGTGGAGAATACATAGTTATGTGGATTAAACAATAACAACAGTTTGCTATCTTTGGAACAGGTTCAATGTTTAGATCCAAATCTCATTAAAATTTTGCTTTTATTTTTTTAAATTTTATTTCAGATAAGATTTGTTTTAATTAAGAGATTCTCTTAGATGTCTTTATTAATAAATTCTACATATTAATAAATCTACATGTCATCCAAAAATCTACAAAATTGCTAAATTGAAGCAGATGGTACAGCTTTGCAAATTGCTGATTCCACTGGTGAGATGTAAATATCAAGTGTTGACTTGTGATAGGGAGTGGGGTTCTTTCTTGCAAATTTGTCAAAATGTCTACATTTTTAAGCAAAATAAGATTATGAGGAAATGTTATTTTGGCAAATGTTAGTTCCATGCAAACTGAAACAAACACAATATTCTTCTCAGAGTCAAATTTCTTTGTTTCTAGAGAAGTTACATTTCTCTCTATATAAATGTAATTAAAGTGATACTCATGTTCCAATGACCAGTCATGGGATAGGCCTCTTGCCTTAGCTTGACTCTGATCATAAAACCAAAACAAAAGGAAAAGAGCCAAAAGGCCAGGATGAACTTGACTTAAACCACATTGAGAGGTACCTCTCTCCATTCCCTGGCCTGTTCTTGACTCTTCCAATGCACTAGCAGTGCGTATGATGTGGGGAGCTATCAAATTTTATATACCTATTCAGTTCAATTCATTTCAATTAAATAAACATCTGTTAAGTGCCTGGCATATGGCAGACACTATGCTAAGCATTCTGGGAATAGAGATGAAAAGAAAGACAGTGTCTAACCTCACGGACTTTACAATATAATGAGAGAAAACAATACCCAAGGGGAAACTGGGAAGAGGAGATGAGAGAGGAGGTATCTGGTGCAGGATCATCTTGTTCTATAGAACTGAAACCAGGTATAACAGAAACTGGAATGTGAGCTGAGATGGAAATCAAATTTCTGCCCTCTATTAAAAAAAAAAATTTTTAAAAATTAAAAAAGGCTTTTAGAAGAGTTTAGTACTCTACCCTCCAGCCCTCTAACAAGAGAGGAGGCCTAAGAAAATTATATCTAATTTCATATGATATTAACTCCATGGAAAAGTAGAGAAAATAATCAAAATTTAAAATCAACAACAAAGATGAGGAAAGAGACCAAAAAGAGAAAAAGAGGAATCAGTTTCCCTTGTCCTAAGTCCCCATTCCTTTCATTGGATGTTGGACTTTCAAAAGATTATGAGTAAAAGAAAAAAACTATCCTATGGCCATAAGCAGAAAAATAAATTATGAACACTATCCATTTTCCTGAATGTAATTAAGGTTGAGGTTTGAGTCCAAATAACTGAACTATTTGTAGGAACTTCTGAGCTTGCATACAATCTGATTAAATGCTAGTTTCTTCAAGTTGCAGCAGTGTAGATCACATGATAGTTATTTTTTCACATTTTAATTTTTTATTTATTCTCTGAATGTATGTTTGTAAATAAGGACAATATATATTTAAATCATGCTCATATTAGTGACTCCATAATATCACACTCATATGATGAGAGGGTATAATTTCTTATTGAATGGGAACTAAAGCAGGAGATTAACTGAATAAATCTACATGTATTCCCAGATTAACAAGGTGAATAATAACACCCACAAATGGGTGATGTTGAGAGATAAAGTCGGAGTTCTCTGAAAATCAAAGGTTACTTGACATTTTTTCTGGTTTTATCTTCTGATTTTATATGGAATGCATTGACTAGTGTATGAGATTGCCAATTTCTAACTTTTTCCTATTAACAGGAGAGCAAAAACACTTGATAGTGTAAATCTCATGCTTATATCCATCTATACTTCAACATGGTGTTGCACTGATATTGATGGGTCATTTCTAATAGGATTAAAATGATGTAGGGAGCCCTGAAACTGTCCTCTGACTTTGGGGTGAACATTTGAGAAACTCTCCTGGGAGAGGTCTGCCTCAGGGAATCAAGATAAAGTGGTTTCATTCTGTTATCTTAATGGGACTAGTTGGAGTCCAGGAACACTCCCTACTTAGCTCAAATTTAAGTAATCTCATTTAGCTGAATATCTAGATTTCTATGGACCCTGTTGAGCTGAAGATTGGTTCAGGACCACTCATGGTCCTATTGTACTGGAAATCTACTTCTGGGGACAGTAGTCTCTTTCAATTGAAACTTCAGTCTCAAATCTCTTTTAAAGATTAATTTGGGGGCCCATTTCTTTGCAGAGGACCTAAAAGCAGGACCATGTCATGCCAAGAAACCAATCTCTCTCTCTCTCTGTCTCTCTCTCTCTTTCTCTCTCTCTTTCTCTCTCTGTCTCTCTCTCTTCTCTGTCTCTCTCTCTCCTTGGCATAGCTGCCTATGAAGAACCCTGCCTGCTGAGAAAATATTCTTTTCAGTGTTAATCCCTCTTTAACTCTCACCTACTTCTCTGTCAGAACCTGGCAGAAGGTCCAAAGCAGCTTCCTCTGCTGTGAGGAACCTGTCAGCTGAGAAGGAATTCTCTCTTCCCAATGTCAGCCTCCATTTCCCTAATAGGATTAGGTAGAAGGCCAAAACAGGAAAATGTCAGGCCAAGGGACCTCTCCTTAAAATAGCTGCCTGCAAGGACCCCCTGACCACTGAGAAGACACCCTTTTCTTAGTGTTAACTCCTCTTTATCTTTCTGCCAGGATTTCTCTACACCCCTTGTTTATCTTTCTGCCAGGACTCCTCTGCTAGATCTTTGCTTTTCTCTTGGGACCTTGCCACTGAGGAAATCAGCCTATAAGCAAAGGCTGACTTCTCAGTGCCAATAAACTTCTTTTTGCCAGTCTAACTTTTCAGGTGCGTAAATTCTTTTACAAAGGACCTGCACCAATCAGAAGAAGTTCCTACAACTCTCTGCCCTACTCCAAACCTCATCATAACATTATTACTAATAAGGAGGATTGTATCTAGTGTCTGTTTTGATAAATATTTAACAATCGACTCTCTCAAACAAAAATGCAGACACAGTACATTTTAAAAATTAATCTTTATTATTGATATTTTCTCAATCATTTTTTTAAAATTTAGATAATCAACAAAACAATCAAAATCTAAATTTTGGCATTTCCTTATATATGAAGTATAAAAGGTTATACTGAAAGTTTAATGATACACTCTTATGAGCTGGTTTAAACTGGTGTGCATTATTAGTTTTGCAGTAGTTCAACGAGAAATCCTTTTGGATAAATTAAACTTTATGTCATTAAATGATATTAACAGGAAGTTAATTAATTAATTATTGTAGTGCCTTGCATATAGTAGACATTCAAATAATTGGTGATCAAAGTTTGCAAAGTGTGCTTTTATGTATTCAAGCAAGGTGAAACAGAGAAGATTTTGTCTTAAATATGAGGGTCATCTTGACCCTCTTGAAATTAGGATCCAAAAAACAAATTACTTCTAGAAAGTGCCATGCATGGAGACTAATCTTTTTACTGTAGTTTCCTGGACTGTAATTTATCAGTTGATAATTACTAGATAACAAGTTATTAATTAGGTTCCAGGGACAATGGACATACCCAAAGATGTTAAAATAAACAATTAAATAACAGTCAAACCCTTTAAGATTTATAACACTCTTTGCCCACTGAATGTGATTTATATGTGTCTCCCTGATGCAGGTATAAGAGGTATCTCCATAGCTACAGAGAGGTAGTTAGATAGTACACTAAATAGTGTGCTAGGCCAGAGTGGGGCAGAACTGAGTTCAAATCCTGCTTCAGATATTTACTAATTGTATAGCCGTAGGCAAGTCACTTAGTCCCTGCCTAAATTTTATTATCTTTAAAATGTGAATAATGTAGCACCTACTTCCAAGTATTGTTGTAAAGATAAGAAGAGATAATTGGAAGTACTCTGCAAAACTGTGTTATTGCATTGTATACTCTCTTTAACCTTTGAAGGTAGATGCTACTATTCTTCACATTTTACAAATGAGGAAGCTGAGGCAGATCAAGATTAAGTGACTTGATCCAAGTCAGATAGTTATTTTCCATATCATTTATTCATCTCTAGCATATATCATGTACGTGACATTTTCTGGGTATTTAATCAATGTTTATTAGAATGAATTGAATTGAGTTGAACTGAATTGAACTGAGTTAAATTAAATTGAACTGATCTGAAGTGGGAGTAAACTTCTTGGAGAATCTGGCATTGGGCAAAATGATTGCAACATTACATTTGGAGCTAGGATTCTATGCTGAGTGGGATTAGAGTTTTTTAAAACTAGAAGGAATCTAAGAAGTTATCTAATTAAAATTATTTTTATTACTGATCTGGAAACAAAACTCAGGACAGGTAGGTGACTTGGCTAAAGTCAGATAACAGCAGAGAAATATTGGGAACACAGACCCTCTGATTTCAAATTCATTATTGCAATGCTACCCCTTTGAATTAATTGCCCTAAGATTTAGTATCTAAAGGTCTTCACATTTGATAGCAACATAAATTTAGATTTATCTTAATTTAAAATTCTCTTTACAATACCTAAGAGTTTTGTTTTGTTTTGTTTTGCATTCTGGCAAGAATCAGAAGGGAGGCTTATCAAACTAGTTCACTTTGACACCATCTATATTCTATTCAGAGTGGAGATGGGAGGTGGGAATATGCTTCAGTTTCTTAAATGAGCCATAAGATTTTATGAAATGGTTAGCAAATAAAAGGATATGGTAGCAAGATGGAAGATACTTGTAGAGAAACAGGAAGATTATAGGAATTAGGCAGAGGAAATGAAGATCAAAAGGAACAAGTTAGTATAGTGATTAGATCCCTGGGCCTGGAGTCAGGAATACTCATCTTTATATGTTCAAATTTGGCCTCAGACACTTATTACCTATATCACCCTGGTTAAGCCACTTCATCTTATTTGCCTCCATTTCCTCATATGTAAAATGAATTGGAGAAGGAAATGGCACACCATTCTAGTATTTCTGCCAAGAAAACCCCAAATAAGTTCATGAAGTGTCAGACAAGACTGAAAAAAAGCCTGAACAACAATAAAGCCCAATTAAGGCCCCAAAATAATGTAGATTACTTTGATTCCCATAGGCAATGGCATAAGAAATAACTTTCAGTTTGTCTCATTTTCCAAAAAAAGCTCTGGACACTTTATACAAAAATGTACCCAATTTTCTGGAGAAGAGACTGTTGACTCTGGTTGCTTAATTATTTTCTAGGGGGAAAAGTGTTTTAAAGGTCAGATTTTAGAGATGTGTAAGCAGGAAATTATTACTATAGAGGACCATCTTAACCTAGCTTTTCATGCTTAATGGTCAGGCTAAGAAAACCTTATATCCTTTACTCCAGAGCTATTAAAAAGATTTTAGAAGCTCATGAAAGATTTTCTTGAACCAATGAATCTCAGCCAGTGTACTTTTAGCAATCTTTTTGAGGCCTAATACAGATCTCTGACTGGGCTCCATACCATAGAACTGAACCGAATAGTTTTCCCAGTTCTTACTTCTGCAAAGGTGAAGTACTTCTTAAGCAGAAAGTTTTCCAATAAAGATAAGAAGTTTCCAAAGATTCTTAGCTTATATTCAGGAGGAGACATAGATCCTAAGAAAAACAAATTCATTGCATACTGCTTTATGGACTGCTCTTTTCCCTGAATGTGAAATTCTAAAATTAGGTTTTATCATGATCTCCTTCATTCGCTGATCTGACCAATCTAAGTTGATCCTCTATTAGGTTCTTACTAAGTGCTAAGTCTGTACTTAACAATTCTCTAGTTCTGGCCTTTAAAGGGAGTTTTACCCCTTTGAACTTCTGGGGAGGAGCTTAATGTTTAAAAGGAGCAAGTTCATTGGTAGAAGTAATCTTCCCACAAGCCCTTGCATTATCCCACGCCCATTCTCTGGGAGGATAAAAGAGGGCACCACTCTGGAGGAGGAGAAGCCTACTCTAGGTCAGAGTTGGCGGCTCTCTACAGGAAGAAGAACGTAGCATCAGGCTTATTGTTACGTATCCCTAAAAAGGAACCTGGTGATAGTCTCCCAGATTCTGAAAAACTCAGTGATGTTTTCAATGTGGAAAAATTGAACATCTAAGAGCTCAGTGTAGATATGGAGATAGAGTGAGAAGACAGGTTGAGAGAAGATCTAAAACTCCATGTCCAAAATGTCACAAGGTTCTCCACTGGGACTCCAAGTGTAGATTGACCCAGGGAAATGAGAGGCGGGGCCCAGCTTCAGCCCCCCAAGTGTGGCATGATGGTAGCTGAGGTTACATCCAGAGAATTTTAAGACATGATCAATCAGCCAAACGGCAATCAGATGGAAGAAAGGGATTGAAATTAGGAAAAATAGAGTTGTGTGCAGTAGAGACTACTGAGATACTCCCTGGAGAAATGAAATCTTCCTGTTCAGCCTATGGATCCTTTGCCTCTAGGCACAGTAGGCTTGACCATTTCACCTTCTGAGAGTGCTTGCAAAACAGTGTTCATCCATACGCTGATGTGGGAAACTGGAGAACGTGTAGCTAATATCCCAGTCACTAACACAGGTAGACAGTGTGTGATTTATCAACCAGGAAAAGTAGTAGCATCAGGCTTATTGTTATATACCCCTAATAAGCAATGTAGTGATAGTCACGCAGATTCTGACTCCAATGAACAAAATCCAAGAATATATTGGACAGCAGCTGTGACAGCTGACCGACCTATGCTTATTATTTATATAAGTGGAATACCATTTGAAGGATTGGTAGACACGGGTGCAGATAGTACAGTTATTAGAGGTGCAAATTGGCCCAGTCACTGGCCAGACACCTACATGTCTGGGGTAGGAGGATTAATAGCAGCAGAAGTTAGTGTTAGGCCTTTGAGATGGATATTTGAAGGTGAAACAGGAGTTTTTACTCCTTTTGTGGTTGAAAAAATCCCCATCAATCTATAGGGAAGAGACATTTTACAGCAGATAGGATTACAAATAAGCACTTTGGCTTTTTAGGCAGGGCTGCTGTTGAAGGCCTACCTGCACTTTTATCAGTTCCTATTCAGTGGAAGACTGATTCACTACTGTGGATAGAAGAGTGGCCCTTAAGAAGTGATAAAATTCAGGCCTTATTAAACATAGTAAACGAACAACTTGACCAAGGACACTTGTGGCCTTCTCTAAGTCCTTGGAATTCCCCAGTATTTAATTCCCCAGTATTTGTGGTGAAAAAGAAATCTGGAAAATGGAGGATGTTAACTGATCTAAGAAGAGTAAATGAACAGATGGAAACTATGGGAACTCTTCAGCCTGGACTTCCATCTCCTACTCAGTTGCCAAGAGAATGGCCTCTTTGGGTTATAGACATTAAGGATTGTTTCTATTCTATCCCTCTAGATAAGGAGGATATGAAAAGATTTGCTTTTTCAGTGCCTAGTGTTAATTTGGCTGAGCCTTATAAAAGATATGAATGGACAGTTTTGCCACAGGGAGGGAAAAACAGCCCTACTATGTGCCAAATGTATGTTGCTGCTGCTCTTGGTCCAGTAAGAAAAGCATTTCCAAAAGTAATATTGTTGCATTATATGGATGATATTTTGGGATGTGCATCTGAAGAACAAATGTTAGAAGCATGTCTACAAAAGACCATGGAAACACTAAAATACTACAAACTACATATAGCTACAGAAAAAATTCAAAGACATGCTCCTTTTCAATATTTAGGATATGAAGTATATCCTAAGACACTCACAGTAAAGAAGCTTTCTTTAAGAACAGAGAAGTTGAACACCTTAAATGATTTCCAAAAATTAATAGGAGATATCCAATGGATGTATCCAGTGTTAGGCTTAACTACCAATCAACTGCAACCTCTATATGACATTTTAAGGGGAGACAGTGCTTTAAATTCACCACGCCAGATTACAAAAGAAGCAAAAGAGGCTTCGAGAGAAGTTGAACTGGCTTTATTCAATGTGGTTGAAAGAGTCACTCAAAAACCCTTGGAAATATCAGGTTTTGCTACACAAGAGGCACCCACAGCAGTCCTTCATCAAGGAAATAGTGTGATAGAGTGGGTGAACCTACCAGCACAACCAGAACAAATCCTTATTCCTTACCCAGTGCTTGTGGCTAGAATTTTATTAAAGGCTATTAAGAGAGTAATACAATTATCTGGGATAAGTCCTGAAAAAATATACACATTTTATACTAACGCACAAATTAATGTATGCTGTGAGACCATCCCAGAATGGCAAATTTTTATTGGCCACAGCTCCAAATTTTGCACATGGGTCTCCATTAAAAATAACCCGGCTACTACATAATTGGCGATGGATTTTTGAAGAAAAGATTTCTAAGGTTCCTCTTAAAGGACCAACAATCTTTACAGATGCCTCCAAAGAAAATATTTGTGCTGTATACTCTCATGATTTAACCATAAAGAGAGTAGTCAGGATTCCTTTTCAGTCCACTCAACAGAATGAATTATTTGCTATCATGCTAGCTCTTACCCAGGAGACGTAAATATAATTATTGTTTCAGCCTATTCAGTAGGTGTGGTACAAAGAATTGCCACAGCCCAAATAAAATTTGCAGCCTCTAATATTTATCAGCTTTTTAAGGAACTTCAAGAGCAAGTGAGAAAGCATCCAGGCAAGATTTATATCTTGCATGTCCACTCACGTAGTGGACTTTCAGGTCCTATTTTTGATGGAAATTTGAAGGCAGATAGCCTTTTAACTATGTTAGCCAGTACTCCTTTATTTCAGGAAGCACATTTCAAGAATCTCATTCTAAATATCATCAGGCTGCTGGAGCTTTACTTTACAATTTGGAATAACAAGAGAGGAAGCTACGAGCATAGTAAAAAGCTATACAGCTTGCCTGCCTTTCCACCCTCCTACACTCCCTCCAGGGAAGAATCCTCATGGTTTGAGACCCAATGAAATCTAGCAAATGGATGTGACCCACTATAAATCTTTTGGTCGTCTGTCTTTCATCCATGTGGTAGTAGATACTTTTTCAGGATTCACTTTTGCAGTGCCAACGTCAAAAGAGACAGCCGGAGTGGTCACTGAATTCCTTATCCAAGCATTTGCAATTATGGGTGTGCCACAAGAAATAAAAACAGATAATGGATCTGCATATAGTTCTAAACATTTTGTGTACTTTCGTGCGCTATAAGATTTTACACACCACAGGAATACCTTTTAATCTGCAAGGTCAGGCAATAGTAGAGAGAAGAAACAGACATTAAGACACTCCTCCAAAAACAAAAGAAAGGGGGAGCCACAGGTAACCCTAAAGAACTTCTAAATTTAGTTCTCTATACCATTAATTTTCAAATTTTTGACAAAGATGCACCGGCTCCGGCAGGCAGGTTTTATAACCCACCAGAAGGGCAGTATCCAGTGCGAGCAGCTCCACTGTCCTTAGATAATCACCAGGTGATGTGGAGAGACACAGAAAGTGGTAAATGGAAGGGACCAGATAGGTTAACTGCCTGGGGGAAAGGGTTTGCTTGTATTTCTTCAGATGGAGAAGGAATCAGATGGGTGCCAACGAGCCGTATTTGCTTTGCCCATTGGAGAGAGACAGAAAAAGAGAAAGACCTCAAAAGAAAGGAGAAAATCTAAGAAACATCTGACACTGAAAGAGCATGGCTAATAAGAAGACTGTTAAAGAATTTTAAAACCAGCAGGAATCATTGAATTTCCTAACACAAGATGAAACTAATGGACAATGGACTTATGGACATTTATAAATTCTCAATTTATGATTATTTGATCATGTTACTTGTTACATACTTCTGGCATGTATTATGTAATCTATGTAATTATGTGTAATACCTCCCATATTGAAGGATTTATGTTTCAAGGTCATGACCACCCTATGTTCTAAATCAAAACAAAGGGGGAGATGTTAGGTTCTTACTAAGTGCTAATGAGATAATGAGATATTAAGTTCTTACTAAGTGCTAAGTCTGTACTTAACAATTCTCTAATTCCGGCCTTTAAAGGGAGTTTTATCCCTTTGAATTTCTGGGGAGGAGCTTAATGTTTAAAAGGAGCAAGTTCATTGGTAGAAGTAATCTTCCCACAAGCCCTTGCATTATCCCACACCCATTCTCTGGGAGGATAAAAGAGGCGGCATTCTAGAGGAGGAGAAGTCTACTCTAGGTCAGAGTTGGCGGCTCTCTACAGGAAGAAGAATCTGGCCAAGAGATTGAGTTGAGATAGCAGATCTCCCAGACAGCAATCAGCAATTTCTGGAGACAACAGAACTTTACAATCCTCATCTGTGGCTTTATTCAAAGATAAATATAGGCCAGTGCATCTTTTTTTCCAGAAGTTTTTTGTCATCTTGGGTAAATACAAATAAGAATATTTTTCCAAGGTCCAGATCTAGCAGATTGAAAATCCAGAGCTTTACATATACCCAAATCAATGGATGAACAGGTAGAAAAGATGTTGAATGTGCCTATAATAGCAATCACATGAAGTATGCTCAGAATCACCTTGCTCTTCCCTATTCCATGACAGTGGCCAGTAGTACAGTGTTGAAAGTAGAAAATTCAATTTAAAGGAGGGATAACTTTGATATTGGTCTCTAACTTTTAACTCTTCTGTGTGGCAAGTACATTCTGTTTCTAGATTTTCTATAATGAAGGAAGTGGGTATGGGTTGTACTGCTTATCCTCATATCAACTATTGTTTTCACTGTGGAGTACATATATAATAACATGGTAAGCTTATCTCTCAATGGAGGGCTGTCTTTTCTATTTTATTGTTCCTTTCCTATGATTATGTATTACCCTCAGTGTTATGCCACAGTATCCTTTAGCTGTTCTGCCTCAGTTTCCCTGCACTAGTTTCCCTTATTGTCCTGACTGAGTTTCCCTGAATTGTTTTATCTCAGTTTCCTTACTGTTCTGCCTCAGTCCTCTTAAGTTGTAAAAACACCCTGATTCATTAAGACTGAGGACCATTTGCTCTAAGATTATAAATTGTCAATGGGAGATGAGGAGCAGATGAGACATCCTGACTCCTAGCTCCTTCTGCCTTCAAAGAATTTTTAACACTGTCCCTCTAAGAGATAAGATCACCCGGGATACTTCAATCGACATCCTTCCTGACTCTGGTTTTCAGTAAGAGTTTATTACTCTCCTCATTCTGACAGAACCAAATGGTTCTAACTTTTCCCGCTCTTGTTCTTTTCTTTGTTTGGAAGCTATAAAAGGGTTTGTTATTCTCCCATTCATCACTGGATACTTTGAGACGAGAGTCCTGTCCAGTCAATTAAACTCTCCAATTAACAAAATATTAAAAACTCTCTAATCTCTATCTTGCCTCAGTTTCTCCAGCATTACATCAGGATAGATATACCTAAGCTTGGAAGTGACCTTTTGAATTTTTGAATTTCTAAGTCCAATGAAAGAAGCTGATTATAAACAAATAAAATTTTGTCGTTGAAGAAGATGACCATATGTGTGTGTATGAATATTCATACATATAGATATATATGGTCTATGTCTATCCCATTTTTATTGGAATGCATGTCCTATGAGTTGTGGATATAGTACAGAACCAATATAAAATTATGAAATATAAAATGCATAATTAGCAGTCTTGCCAATTGCTTTAGGTTTGCATGATTTTAAGTACCAACTTCCAGCTGAGTATAAGAGAAAAACAGTAGTCAGCACTACCACTTGCTTAATCTTACTATTTAAGCATGCCTGTGAAGATTTTCTATGTTTAACATTCCTTTTGTGTGTAAGAAATAAGTACCTGTCATATGTTTGGTTCATATTGTTTCTTAAGAAATTTTCTACTTCCCTATTTTTTGGAAAACCTTAGATCCAAGGCAGTATAACATAAAATATAAGCTTTTCTCTTATGTACTTGAGAGGGGTTTTTAACGAGATAAAAGGAATGAGGAAAGATAATCTAACCTTGCTTGTATTAGAACCCAAGTTTCTTTTGGACTGAACCCAGTCAGACTATATGTTTGACTCTAGGACAGAAGATCTCTGTAATGCAGGATGGAGTGGTGGCAGGATCCCTTGGATCCTAGCAACAGTTCCTCAATGTTAGATAAGAAAAGAATTCCATGGCTAAATAGGAAAAATATTAATTTGGAATCAGAGGTCTGATTTCAAACTCTTTTTATCCTGACATTAGTCAAACTCATTAATTTTCTGAGTTTCATCTTTTCATTTGAAAAGTTAGATTAGAAAATCTCTAACACTCCTTCCACTTCTAATTCTATAGTCTATTATGCAGGAAGCAATTTTTTAGGTCCACACCCCAAAATAAGTGATCTGTCTTCAAGAAACATAGCAACCATATTGCATTAACTTTCCTTGACACAACAGGTCAAATATCTTCTAATCAATAACTAACCTAAATAAAGTTGTCTCTGGTCCTTGCTTATCCCCAATTACAAACTGGTTTTGCTGGAGGGAAACAGTAATTGCAAATATTACCAGTGGCACTGCCTGGGGAAAATTGCATTATAGGTATAATCAGCTCCCATTGGTCACTGGCTGCTTCTCATGGTGCCTGTGATTTCATAGTAGATGTAGTTTTTACTAACTAGATATTGCCTTGTTTTCCCCTGGCTCCAAGGAAATATTTATCCTAGCAGAATGTATGTGATTGTAATAAGACCAGAAACTTAGAAGCTGCTGAAGAAATTCAGGAATAATTTTAGCCTACTCCCTTTTTTCTGCAACAAAATATTATTTTCTATAAAAAAGATATGCAAATATTTGGAAAAGAGTGGTACTAGTTTATCTTACTTCACATGCTCACTATATATAAGTATCCCAAGTCTCTCTCCTGAGCTTTCTTACTTTTTATTCTCTTCTCTCTCCCTTTGTTGTTTCATCAACTACCATTGTTTCAACCTCTCTATGCATAAGATTGCCAAACTATATCTAACCCTAGTCTCTTTCATGATCTGCTTTTTGTATATAATTAACTGGTTGTTCCCTAGAGTCTCAAGCTTATCACATCTAAAACAGAACTCCTTTTGTTTTTCCTCAAATACTTCCCTCTGTACCTGTCACTATAAAACATATCATCATTATCCCAGCAATCCTGGCCTGTATCTTCAATGTTATCCTCAACCTCTACCTTTCCTATCCAATATGTTTTATCTTGCAGTTTCTACCTTCACAACTTCTCTCATATGTGTCTACTCTTTTAGTTCAGCCCTGATTAATTATCTAATGCTTTGACAATCACAATAGTCTTTTTAAATGTCTCTGGCTCCCTACATTGAACTCTTCACTTCAATCTATCCTCTATTTGGCTTCCAAAGTAACTTTTTAAAATTAGTCAATAACAGCGATACATTGTGATAACAATGATACATTGTTGTTCAATAACAATGATACATTGTTGGTCTAACTGTGAACAAATCCAACCATTATGGAGAGCAATTTGGAGCTTTGCCCAAAGGGATATCAAACTGTATACATACCCTTTGATCCAGCAGTATTTTTACTGGGCTTATATTCCAAAGAGAACTTAAAGAAGGGAAAGGGACGCACATGGGCAAAAATGTTTGTGGCAGCCCTTCTTGTAGTGACAAGAAACTGAAAACTGAGTGGATGCCCATCAGTTGGAGAATGGCTGAATAAATTATTGTATAAAAATGTTATGGAATATTATTGTTCCATAAGAAACAACCAACAGGATTATTTCAGAGAGGTCTGAAGAGACTTACCTGAACTGATGCTAAGTGAAACAAGCGGAACCAGGAGAACATTACACATGGCAACAACAAGACTATACAATAATCAATTCCGATGGACGTGGCTCTTTTCAACAAGGAGATGATTCAAACCCGTTCCAATTATTCAGTGATGAACCCAGAGAGAGGTCTGTGGGAACTGAGTGCAGAACATAGCATTGTCATGCTTTCTGTTGATGTTTGCTTGCATTTTGTTTTCCTTCTCAGGTTTTTTTTTTCTTTCTAGATCTGATTTTTGTGTGTGTGTGTGTGCAGCAAGATAACTATACAAATATGTATACATGTATTGGATTTAACATGTATTTTAACATATTTAACATGTATTGGACTACCTGCTATCTAGGGGAGGGATGGGGGGGGGGGAAGTAGGGAAAAATTTGGAATAGAAAGTTTTGCAAAGGTCAATGTTGAAAAATTACCCATGCATATCTTTTGTAAATAAAAAGCTTTAATAAAAAAAATGCAAGCAAAAAGTTAGTCAACAAACATTTATTAAGTGCCTTTATGTATCAAACACTATGTTCATCACTAGTCATATAAAGAAAGTGAAAAGATAGTTCTTTATCACAAAAAAACTCACAGTCTAATGAGAGAAACCAAAATGCAAAGAACTATGCATGAACGTATTACATATAGGATAGATTGAAAATAATCAACATAACAAAAGCAGAGAAGTAAAAAGCATCAGGAAAGTAAAATTTTATGTGGGACTTGAAAGAAGTTATGGAAGTTGAGATGAGGATTGAGAAAATTCCAGACATAGGAGAAAGCCAATGAAATTACAATTGGAGGAAAATATAGTTGGATAGTAGGGAGAATGGAGTGTCTTGTTCTATGAATAGCAAGAAGGTCAATGTCACTAGATTGTAGACTACATAGGGTGGTATAAGGTGTAAGAGAATTGGAAAAGTAAGGGTGGCAGATTTTATGAAAGACTTTGAATGTCAAACAGAAGATTGTATTTGATTCTGGATGTGATAGGAAATGACTGACATTTACTTAGTGTTGGAACCCTGTCTTCCCAGAATCAGCCGGAGTCAAGATAACCAAAAATCTTTATTCTTGGTCTTTTGTGGTCCTGGTCAGGGGATTAGATCTAGCAATCTCTGCACCTCCTTCCTCTTTCTCCACCGCCTGGAGAATGCCTCAATTTACTCCTCCTCCTCCTCCACTTATCATGTCACTTCCCCTCCTTTTTCCATACCCACCGATCCAGCCAGCACCAAATAGTTGGGGAAGGTCATTCTTCAAACATGTTAATAGAGAATTGTCCAATTGGCAATTAGTCTCACATACTCCATTATCCAAGGGCATTTGCTCAGTTCTAGCCCTTTACAACTTAGTAATAACATGTTATAGTCAGTTCTGTGCTTTAGGAAAATCCCATTGACAATTGAATGGAAGATGAATTGTAGTGGGGAGAGGCCTCTACCTGAGAAACCAACAAGAAAACTATTGTAATAATCCAAACATGAAGTGATGAGGGTTAGTACTAAAATAGTAGCAGTGTTATAGGAAGAGAAGGGAGAATATATGAAAAATGTCTAAAAAGTGCAATCTACAGTTCTTAGCAACTGATAGTATTTGGGCATGAGAGAGAGTGGGGATTCAATGATGACACCTAGGTTATGACCCTGGATGACTGGGAGGAAGGTGATATAGAGAATAATAAAGTAATTAGGAAATGAGGAAGGTTTGGATGGAAAGATGAATTCAATTTTGCACATGTTGACTTTATAATGTCCATGGGTCACATTTGGTTTGAGATGTCCAATAGACATTTGGAGATGTAATACAAGAAGTTAGATAAGACTGACAGTGATCCTCTCCCATCCCCTGCTCAATAAATTTGTTGTTCTCTTTTATCTCAATGATCAAGCATAAATTGCTCTGTTTGACATCAAAAGGTCTCTACAGCCTGGCCCCTCCCTACTC
This sequence comes from Sminthopsis crassicaudata, assembly GCF_048593235.1. NCBI lineage: Eukaryota > Metazoa > Chordata > Mammalia > Dasyuromorphia > Dasyuridae > Sminthopsis > Sminthopsis crassicaudata. Next base: position 593,274,604 of record NC_133617.1, read on the forward strand.
TCAGGTCTTTATAGTTTATCTCCCTGCACATAACACTCTGAGCAAGCTATTGTAACTTATTTACTATTTATCAAATACAACACTACATTCCCTCCAAAAAACTATGCATTTTCATTCACTATTCCCCAAGCTTTAAATGATTCACCTATTAGTTTTTTCTAGTTTCCTTAAAGCTTTGATTCAAATCCTGCAGAAGGATTTCTGCAGAAGGCCTTTTCCAGTGCCCAGCTCCAACAACCCCACCAAACTCTTATTGTCCTCTCTTCTCATATTAACTCTCATCTACTCTTGATATTTCATGTATGTATCTAGTGTCTACATGTTGTTTCTCTTTTTAGAATCTAAGTTCTTTGAGGAAAGAAATTGTTTTGATCTTCCTTCTAGAGCTCAGCATAGTCATGCCAAATATTGATCACTTAATAGATGTTTGTTGACCAACTTATATAGATAAGGAAAATCACAAAATTTTGGAGCCCGGAGTGACCATTGAAATTACATAGCTCCTTATTACAAATAAGGAAACTGAGAAATGAGTGATTTTTACATTCTACCAAATAAGCAACCAATATGGAAATGAAAATTTATACTTTTCTTTTTTGTTTGTTTTATTCAAAAGAACTTGAATGTAAATAAATATTCACAATTACTAATTGTGGAATGCTGCATGTTAGAAGACAAATTATTATTTTTTTTATGAAAGGAAAATTATTTGGGAAAGATCAAGTCATTGATGGTTTGAGTGTTATCTGTCATACTTAGACACTGAAGAATTTTGGTTAGGTTTTTGATGTTGCATATTGTGAGAATAAAGAGTGAGAAAAAGCTCAGTAGACATATTTCCTTGGGTACTTTTCCTAGCTTTTTTTTTTTTTCCCCCACTCAATAGTATTTTATTTTTCCAAATTCATGTAAAAAAAATCCATTTTTGTAAAACTTGATATTTACTTCTTTTAGTTTTGAGAGGAGCCCATATTACTTGACTTATGAGTAATTTTTTTTTTTTTTTTTTTTTTTTTTTTTTTTGGTTTGGAAGAAAATTAGTGTGAGACTCAAGGTTCATAATCAAGGCCATGCTCTACATAATCAGTTTTAGACATTTATCTTCAAGTTTGAATAGAGTTAAGTTTGAAAACATTTAGCTCTTTAATAAAATTCATTATGTGTAATACAGAAATGGTGAGGGATCACCATTAAAAAAAAAAAAAAAAAAAAGCTGGAGAGATCTCTAGAAGTAAAGCAAAGTTTATTGTCCTACTCTTCCAGCAGACAATCAAAGGAAGGAAGCACCTTCTGGGCAGGATTAACACCTTTTAATCCCTAATGCAAATACCCCCTCCCACCACTGACCCTCATCCTCATTGGCTGAGGGTCTTACATTCTAAACAGGAGATCCACCCCAGAAGTTGAACTTGACCAATAAGTACATAGTTGCCCATATTTGACTGAAATAGGGAAAAAATGATGACATGGGAGGATAACAGGAAGGGGACTTAAGTATGCCCTTGACTCAATCTTCAAAATCCTTCAGGCCTACTGAAACACTGAAGTAGATGAAACCTTACCTGATTTTCACAACTATCTTGAAAGATCTCACCTCATCTCATTCAATTACATTGCCTTTTATGAGGGAATAAATACAATTATAAATATTTTTCAAAGCATCTTCAATACAATGTCTGATTAAAACAGAATTTTTATGTCTTTATATCAAAACGTATTTGAATGTCATGATTCTTAAAGGTATTTTAAAACCTCTGTACCAATTAATTTGATAATATGTAACTTGTTAATACTTCTCATATCTGTTTAACAGTATCATCTGGGGGAGCACTTAAAAATATATAGTATTGTTCTTGCAAACGTGATAGAGAGACATGATAATACATTTAGGTCCATTTAGAATGCCATTAATTTGAAGCCACCTTGGAAAGAAATTTTTATTGAAATGTTCCAGGGATCTTTGGTGGTCTATCCTGCTTAACCTTTTTTGTCAATGACTTGGATGAAGTCATAGAAAACAGATTTATCAGACTTTTAAGTAACTTAAAGTCAAAAGGAAAAGGTAACATGATGGATCTGACAAGCTCATGAAAGACTATAACTGGGGTTATTTCAATCTGCTTCAAAAGAGTTGCTTTACTTTGGAATCCCATGCATTTCATTATATTGAATAATTGAATCTGATTCTGAGAAGGGTTTTATGGTCTTTCACCAGCCAAAGGGAGGCATGATAAAAAAAGATCTTAAGAAACCTTGGGCAAGAATACTGAACTGAATTTATTAAGATAAAATTTAACAGGATTAGAGATGGAGTTTTACATATGAATTCAAGGAGTTAACTTCACAAATATAAAGTGAGAATGGGGTGTGTCTAGACAAAAATTTGCAATAATTTTGTAATCTGAAAACTTGATGAGAGTCAACATGCTAGCCAAAATACCTAATGTAATAGACTATGTTAAGAAAGCATAGCATCCAAGACTAGGGAGTTAATAGTTATCCTTTTAAATTCTCTGGACAGACAACATATAAAGTTTTGTGATCATTTCTGAGCACCACAGTTTAGGAATTGCATTGATAAAATGAAGTCTGTCCAGAGGAATACAACTAGGACTAAGAAGAACTTTGAAAGAATTCCACAAAGAGAATTGATTAAAGGTATCATTAATCTTTAGCTTGAGATAATAATTTTTAAGTATTTGAAGGAATGTCATAGATAAGTTTGAGACTTGTTCTATGCATCCCTAAAGGGAGGGCTAGGAGAAATGAGTATAAATTATAAAGAGATTAATTTAACCTGTAAGATAAGGTAAAGATAAGGCAAAACTTAATTGCAGTTATTTTTAAAATGAATTAGATTTCTGTGGCACATAAAATAGTAATCTTTTACTGGAAGTCTTTTTATTTTTTGTGCATCTTATTTTTATGGATTAATTTTGATTTAATACAATAAACTACAAATTTATAAAACATACTTCTTAGAAACAATAAACCAAAATAATACTAAAGATCAACTACAACTAATAATACATACATTTGTTTATTGGTCATGAGCTTTTATTCTTATAAAGTTTGAATGAATCATTTTTGTTATGTTACTCTATTTTTTTTTTTTATGTAACCTTATATATCTAGGTGACATGTGTTTAAAGCTTTTCTTGGATTAAGATGTGATGTGTTAAACTTATTGGCCTAATTCTAATGTTTTTCATATTGCTGTCCATTTTTCAAAGAAGTTTCTTTTTTTTTTTTTTTTTTTTATTAATGAGACTAGTCTAGTAACTGAAGTATTGTTTTTAGTACTAATCTCCTAGATTTGTTTGCTTTGGTATGTTTTGTATCTAATATGTTCCACTGATAGACTTCTCAAGCATAATCAAATAATTTTTAAAAATCATAGTTTGTAGTATAGTTTCATGTCTGGTGTTGATAATTAACCATCTTTCCCATATTTTTTCATTATTTCCCACAAGTTCTTAAATATTTTCTATCACCATATGAATTGTTATTTCTAATTTAATAGTTTCTACTAGTTCTATTGATATTACATTAAATGAGTAAATTATTTCAGGTATTTTTATAATTCTTATTATATTAACTAGTCCTACCCATGAAAATTGACTATTTGGAAAACATATAGGTTCATTCTTATTTCTTTAGATGATAGTTTGTAAATGTATTCATGTACCTCTTTTGTGTAGATAGACTCCTAAGTATTTCATATATCTTCTATTTTAAATAGGATTTTGTTTTCTATTTCTCCTTCCTCAGTATTATATAGAAATGTTGATGTTTTGTGTGCATTTATTTTATATACTACAACTTTGCTGAAATTATAAATTGTTTCAATTATTATTTAACTCTAGAGTTCACTATATCATTAAATCATATGCAAAAAAAAAAAAAAAATGTTTTCTTTCCCTAAACATTTCCTTAACTAATTTTTATCTTATTCTTATAATCACTATTTCTAACCAAATGTTAAATCTAAATGGTGAAAGAATAGACATTATTTTTTATCCCTGATTTTGTTTTGAAAGGTTTCTAGTTTAATCTCCATGATGTAAAATGCTAGCACTTGACTTTAGAAGTAGAGAGTCTATAATTTTAAGGAAAGATTCACTAATTCCTATCTTTATTAGTCTTTTTAACATAAATTAATGTCACATTTTGTTAAAGGTTTTTTTCTAATTATATTGGTATAATTATATATTTGTTGTTTTGGTTAATATTATGATTAAGTTTATAGTTTTCCTAATATTAAACCAATTGTGAATTCCACATATACATCCAACCTGAGAGTCTTCAAAGGAAGATTTCTTCCAAATAGGACATTCTGTAAGTCTGTAATTTAAGGATATCCATTTTGAGCATCCTAAGAACTGGTGAAATGACACTGATAAAGTATATTTTTAAGTTGATAGTGATTGCAATAGTGAATGAAAACTGATTTTCTATATGTCAATATAAAGAACTTAATGTAATATAGTTAATGAAATATAACTACATCATATGGAAGTAAGCAGTAGTGTAGCTCATGTTCATAGTTGTGTGAAAGATCTGAGGAAATTACTGAGGAATATAGTCATTATTATCATTAGGCATTAAGATCATATGCTACAGCCAATTTATATAGCAGGACTAATGAAAAAGAGGATATTCCACTGAAGCCAAGACATGATTAATTCTTGTTCAAACTAACAGGGGAAATATATGGAACTAAGATAAGGTCAGATTTATCAGGCTTATTGAAGCCCAAGAACTTGCACCTGAATAAATTATACAAATTCCCTTTTGATTTCTATCTAGATCTGGATAATGGATAAATCTTTTCAGAAAGAAGTATTTCTTGAGTGGAGCTAATATAGCAGAGAGTAGACACATCTTCATCTCAACTACTCCTAGTGTCCCTCAGATCAACACCAGATCAAGCCTCTGAAATGGTTTTAAATAGACAGAACCAATAAATATTTGGAGTGTAACAAATTCCAGCAGAAAATACTTTGGAAGAACTTCAGAAAATGTGTATTTCAATTGGGCTGGGGAGGGGAAAGGGAAGGGGATAGTGGTGGACCACAGATGCAGTGCAGGAAGCCATAAGGTATAGCATGATGGGGAATGTACTAAAAGTCCTACAAAACTCCTTTTATGACACAGACATGGTAGTGATACCTAAACCAGGTCGATCGAAAACTGAGAAAGAAAATTGTAGTCCAATTTCCTTAATTAATATTGATGCTAAATTCTTAAATAAGATATTGGCAAAAAGACTTCAGAAAATCATCCTCAGGATAATACACTATGATCAAGTAGGATTTATACCAGGAATGCAGGGCTGGTTTAATATTAGGAAAACTATTAGTATAATTGACCATATTAATAATCAAATTAATAAAAACCATATGATCATCTCAATAGATGCAGAAAAAGCATTTGACAAAATCCAACATCCATTCCTACTAAAAACTCTTGAGAGTATAGAAATAAATGGAATATTCCTTAGAATAATCAGGAGCATATATTTAAGACCATCAGTAAGCATAATATGTAATAGAAATAAACTGCAACCTTTCCCAGTAAGATCAGGAGTGAAACAAGGTTGCCCACTATCACCATTACTATTCAATATAGTACTAGAAACGCTAGCCTTGGCAATAAGAGCCGAGAAAGAGATTCAAGGAATTAGAGTAGGAAATGAGGAAATCAAACTATCACTCTTTGCAGATGACATGATGGTATACTTAGAGAACCCCAAAGACTCTGCTAAAAAGCTATTAGAAATAATTCAGAATTTTAGCAAAGTGGCAGGATACAAAATAAATCCACATAAATCCTCAGCATTTTTATATATCACCAACAAAATGCAACAGCAAGAGATACAAAGAGAAATTCCATTCCAAACAAATGTTGAGAGTATAAAGTATTTGGGAATCCATCTACCAAAGAATAGTCAGGAATTACATGAGAAAAATTACAAAACACTTGCCACAAAAATATAGTCAGATTTAAATAATTGGAAAGACATTCAGTGCTCTTGGATAGGCTGAGTGAATATAATAAAGATGACAATACTCGCCAAACTAATCTATTTATTTAGTGCTATACCAATCAGACTCCCAAGAAACTATTTTAATGACCTAGAAAAAATGTCAACAAAATTCATATGGAAGAATAAAAGGTCGAGAATTGCAAGGGAACTAATGAAAAAAAAAAATCAGAGGAAGGTGGTCTAAGTGTACCTGATCTAAAGCTATATTATATAGCAATACCATTTGGTATTGGCTAAGAAATAGACAGGTAGATCAGTGGAACAGATTAGATACAAAGGACAAAAAAGGATACATCTATAGCCATCTAATCTTTGACAAACCCAAAGATACCAACATTAGGGACAAAAATTCATTATTTGGAAAAAACTGTTGGGAAAACTGGAAATTAGTATGGCAGAAATTAGATATGGATACACACTTAACACCATATACCAAGATAAGATCAAAATGGGTCCATGATTTAGGCATAAAGAATGAGATAATAAATAGATTAGAGAAACAGAAAATAGTCTACCTCTCAGACCTGTGGAGGAGGAAGGAATTTGTGACCAAAGGAGAACTAGAGATCATTATTGATCACAAAATGGAAAATTTTTATTACATCAAATTAAAAAGCTTTTGTACAAACAAAACTAATGCAAACAAGATTAGAAGGGAAGTAACAAATTGGGAAAATATTTTTAAAAGTAAAGGTTCTGAGAAAGGTCTCATTTCCAAAATGTATAGAGAACTGACCCTAATTTATAAGAAATCAAACCATTCTCCAATTGATAAATGGTCAAAGGATATGAACAGACAATTCTCAGATGATGAAATTAAAACTATTTCCACTCATATGAAAGTGTTCCAAATCACTATTGATCAGAGAAATGCAAATTAAGACAACTCTGAGATACCACTACACACCTGTCAGATTAGCTAAGATGACAGGAACAAATAACGATGAATGTTGGAGGGGATGTGGGAAAACTGGGACATTGATGCATTATTGGTGGAGTTGTGAAAGAATCCAACCATTCTGCAGAGCAATCTGGAATTATGCCCAAAAAGTTATCAAAATGTGCATACCCTTTGACCCAGCAGTGCTACTACTGGGCTTATACCCCAAGGAAATACTAAAGAAAGGAAAGGAACCTGTATGTGCCAAAATGCTTGTGGCAGCCCTTTTCATAGTGGCTAGAAACTGGAAAATTAATGGATGCCCATCAATTGGAGAATGGTTGGGTAAATTATGGTATATGAATGTTATGGAATATTATTGTTCGGTAAGAAATGACCAACTGGAGGAATACAGAGAGGCTTGGAGAGACGTATATCAACTGATGCTGAGTGAAACAAGTAGAACTAGGGGATCATTATACACTTCAATGCTGTATGAAGAGGTATTCTGATGGAAGTGGATATCTTCAACATAAAGAAGATCCAACTCACTTCCAGTTGATCAATGATGGACAGAAATAACTACACCCAGAGAAGGAACACTGGGAAGTGAATGTAAATTGTTAGCACTACTGTCTATCTACCCAGGTTACTTATACCTTCGGGAGCTAATACTTAATGTGCAACAAGAAAATGGTATTTACACACATATATTGTATCTAGTTTATATTGTAACACATAAAATGTATGGGATTACCTGTCATCGGGGGGAGGGAGGGGATAATTTGGAAAAATGAAAACAAGGGATAATATTATTAAAAAAAAGATAATTGTATAAATATGTTTACATATATTTATATTGAAAAAAAAGAAAATCCAATTTAAATAAGAGATTATTTTGATCAATAAAAAAATAGATTTGATGAAATGTAAAAAGAATATAACTCCTCACAAAATAAATATGAAAAAGAAATCAATTCATTGAAAAACAGAATTTGTGAAATTGGAAAAAAATGCAATGAACAAAATTTATTGGTGTATGAATATCATGGAACATTATTATTCTATAAGAAATGAGAAGTGATATGATTTCAGAGAGACTTATATGAACCGATGTTAAGTGAAGTGAGCAGAACCAGGAGATCATTGTAGATGGTAAGAATAAGATTATATGATGATCAATTCTGATGGACATGGCTCTTTTCAACAATGAAATGATTCAGGCCAATTCCAATAGTCTTGAGATGAAGAGAGCTATCTTTACTCAAAGAGAGGACTGTGGGAACTATGTATGGAGCACAGCAGCATATTTTCACTCTTTTTGTTGTTGTTTACTTGCATTTTTTTCTCATTTTTTTTATTCTATTTTTCTTATGCAGCATGATAATTGTAAAATTATATATAGAAAATTGCATATGTTTAATATATATTGAATTACTTGCCATCTAGAAAGGGGAGAAAATTTGGAACACAAGATTTTCCAAGAATCATTGTTGAAAAATTATCCATGCATATGTTTTGAAAATAAAAAGCTTTAATAAAAAAGAAATAATTCTTGCACAAGATTCATACCTGTGCTTCCCTATGATGCCATTTAGACTTCTCTCTTAAGTCAGCCAATAAGTCAATAAAGATTTATTAAGTACCTGCTATATGCCAGGCAGTGTACTAAGTACTAGAGATACAAAGGAGAGAGGGAGATACAGAGACAGAGACAGAGAGACAAAAAGACAGAAACAGAGACAAAGAGATAGAGACAAAGACAAAGACAGAGATAGAAACAAAGAGAAACAGAGAGAGAAAGAGAGGAGACAGAGAGAGACAGACAGAGACAGACAGATACAGAGACAGAGAGAAGAAGGAAGGGGGGAAGAGATTGATTGACAGAGATAGAGACAGAAACATAGGCAGACACATAAATAGAGATGGAGATAGAGAGAGAGACTGAATTGTCAAGGAAATTGTAATCTAATACAAGAAGTCAACACACAAAAAGAAAGATGAAAAGTGGTAAGGGAGAAGGAGGTTATTGAAAAGGGTCTTGTTCAAAGGAGTGCAGCCAGTAGGAAATGAAGAAAAAAATTGGCCTTTGAGTCCTCTTTAAATAAATGTTTGGGGCGGATTTTTTGTTCCACTCTTCAGCTTTCTATTCTGAGGGGCAGATATGATAGCCTAACAGAATGATGAATTTCCTGATGATGAAGCTCCTTGGGGCAAGATGGAGTTTAATCTAAAGGAATACAGGTGGGTGGAAAATGAACATGAAGATCACTAATTGAACTATTTTACTGAGGGATAAAAGTGATGGACTGAATAATAATGATTGTACACTGAAAATACAGGTTAAGACTGATGAAGTTTAGCTTGACAGCCTTTTCTGAAAATCATAATTTAGAATTTATCATTTGTTTTAATCACTTTCCATATCTAGTAGGATGGCTTGAAATTGCCAGTGCAATATATCATTATTAATCTTCTATTCAAGTTTTATTATAAAGTTTATAACCATTAGCAAAGTCAAACAGATAATGGGGTGGAGGGAATGTATTGAAAAGCACCTAGTCTTTAACAAAGAAGAACTCCCAAACTTAAAAAGCAACAAACAAGTAAATTGGACATTTTTTGTGTCCCCAATTTTCTCTCTATATGAAAACCCATGATTAGTTTCTTTTGTCTTTTTTTGTTTTCATTTCTCCCTCTTTTTATGTGTCACAGTGAGAACACAATCAGGTAGAGCTGAATTCAAATGTGATCTCCACACTTATTAACTGTGTGATCCTATACAAGTCACTTAACAATGTTACATGTTTATCCATGTAAAATAATCTTGAGAAAAAATTAGCAAATCCCTCTGATATCTCTGACAAGAAAACCCCAAATAGAGTTATGAAGAGTCATACATGATTAAAAACTATTAAACAATAGCAACAAATAATTTTAGGCACATAATACACAATTCTGCTTGTATTTTTTAATCATCCCACATTATGTCATAAATTTTTATATTTTATGTTAATTTCAACATTAATTCTTTTATATAGCATTACACCATTTTATCACATTATTATATGATGATTTCTTTAGTCATTCTTCAATTATTAATCTTCTAGGTTTTGTCTCATTTTTTTTTTATTTAAAACAAAGTTGCTGTTTCCTTTTTTCTCATCTTTGGATACAACTTGAGATGTAAAATAATCCAAGCATTCTGGGAAATAATTTTGAATTATATTAAACAATTAACATCTATATTAATAGATTAATGTTACACATCAATGTCTATCTTTTGATCCAGAAACATCATTACTAGATATATACCCTAACAAAAATTTTAATGACTTCATTTACCTTAAAATATGTATGGCAGTACCTTTTGCAATAGCAAAAAGTCCCATAAACAATGTTGATATCTATTGTTTCTGGAATGATCAAACAAATTATGGAAGATTAATGTAATCGAAAATTACTATACCATAGGATATGATGAATACAAAGATTCATAGGAAGACATATAAATTGATGCAATGTATAGTTAATAATATCATGAAAGCAATAAACCAAGATTATTACCATGTGAATGAAAAGAACAGTAATGGTGAAATAATTACAATTAAATATTTTAAGATTACAATGAAAAAGCTTGGACCCTTTCAGAAGGCATCTGTCTTCATTACTTTTCAGACATAAACAATCATGTATATGAATATTTTATATTATGTGATATATTGATTGGTTTTGTTAGACTGTTTTTTGTCTTTTGTTATAGAAAGAAGGAACATTGAGGCATTAAGATGCTATAAAAACAAAGTATATCAATAATTAATTGTGTTAAACTTATTTTGAAACTGTCCTTTAATATGTTAATTGCTAAATCTTGTGTTATCCTGATTGTGGTTCCACTATACTTGAACTGTTTCTTTTTGGATGCATGCAATTTTTCTCCTTTTAAGAAAAGTGATATCATAAGAGACTTAATATATTAGGTTTATCTTCTACATTCCTACAAGGGAGAACTTGTAACTCATTAGAATTTTTTCATTATTATGGCAGTTACAAGTATACACACACACACACACACACACACACACACACACACACACACACACACACACACATATATATATATATACACAGAGAGAGAGAGAGAGAGAGAGAGAGAGAGAGAGAGAGAGAGAGAGAGAGAGAGAGAGAGAGAGAGAGAGAGAGAGAAAGAAGTCAGGTATAGTTGAATATGAAGGGATAATAGTTTTAAAATAAAATTAAAGGGCAAGAGAGGAAGGTACTTGGAGAAAGGGAAAGGGAGAAGTAAAATGATATAAATTATTTGCCATAAAAATGGAAAGAAAAATCTTTTATTGTGAAGGGGAAAGGGGAGAGTGAAAAGTAATTGAAAAAACCTTAATCTCATCAGAAATGACTCAAAGAGGAAATGAGAAAAAATGAATATGGGTATAGAAATCTATCTTACTCTACAGAAAAGTAGGAGGAGAAGGGCATATGGGAAGTGAAGAAGGTAATAGAAGAAAAGGCATACTGGGAGAGGGAATGGTCAGTAGCAAAACACTTTTGAGAAGGAACAAGGTAAAAGGAGCAAGAGAGTTAGAATATGGGGAGGTACAGTTACTAATAGTACTTTTTAAAAAGAATTTTGAAACAAGTTTCTTTGATAAGGTGTCATTTCTCAAATATAAAGGGAACTGGGTCAAATTTATTTTTAAAAAATAATAATAGCCATGCCCCAATTGATAAATGATCAAAAAATATGAACTAAAACCAAAGGGCTATAAAACCATGCGTGTTATTTGACCTAACAATACCCAAAAGAGATTTTAAAAAAAAAGGAAAAGGACTTATATGTATAAAAATATTTATAGTAGCTCTTTTTTCTAAGCAAAAATGTTGTAAATGGAGGGGATACCCATCAATTGGGAATTGGCTTTATAAATTGTGGTATGTAATTATGATAGAATACTGTTGTTCTATTGAAAATGATAAGCATGATGCTCTCAGAAAAACCTGGAAAGTCCTCCCTGAACTCAAGCAAAGTGAAATATACCATATACAAAATAATAGCAATGTTGTGGGATGATCATATGTGAATGACTTTACTATTCTCAATAACACAATGATCCATGACTTCTTTGAAAGTCTTATGGTGAAAAATTCTATCCATTCCCAGAAAAAGAGCTGATTGTGTCTGAATATAGATTGATTGAAGCGGTCTTTCTTTCTCTCTTTCTCTGTCTGTCTGTCTCTCTGTGTCTCTCTTTCCCTCTCTCTCATTTTTTTTTTCTCGAGGTTTTTTTTTTTAGGGGAAGGGAAATCTGTATTTTCTTTTACAACATGACTTTTATGGAAATGTTTGGCATAATTTCACATATGCCTTAAAGGGATGTAATTTGGACCTCAAAGTTTTGAAAATAAATGCAAAAATGTGTTTTATATGTAACAGGAAAATGAAAATATTAAATATCAAAAAGTATCTTTGTCCACAAAGTTTACATTCTATTGCAAGAACATCATGTACACAGATGAGTTGATACAAAATACACACAGAATAAATGAAAATGATATGGAAATTAGGAGAGCATCAGGAAAAGCTTCTTGTAGAAGGTGATAATTGAATTGAATCTTGAAAAGAACTAGAGATTATAAGGCATAACATGGAAAAACACTATGGGTGAAAAATAGAACATGGAATGCTATGTATATGAGCTACAAGTTGATTGTTTTGCCTGAACCACAGAATGTATGAAGGGAAATAAAATCAGTCTAGAAAGGTATGAATTGAGTCCAGATTTTGCACTTTTAAATGTCAGATTTTTTTATCCTATCCAAAAAGTAATTCAGAGCCACTGAAGTTTCTTGAAGAGAATAAACATTATTAGACTTGTGCTTTGGATAGAAAAAATAAGGAACTATTTATATTTTTCCAAAATTATTTCAATATTTCAAAGATTTATGATTCTAGCACTGTGGTTCTCCCTCCATAAACATGAATCACAGATCTCTATATGTCTGAGAGTTTTTGTAGCTGAACAGTTCATCACTCTGTAGCCACTTTAGCCCTTCATCATAACAAGTGTAATTCTTAGATGGAAGATAAAAAGGGGTCATAATCAAAGCTAACCTGAGTTTGTACTTTTCTGATCTAGCCTTTGAAAATCCTGGCTTAACATCATGTCATGAGCATCCTAGAAAATATACTAGAAAGAACTTAGTAAATTTGAGTGACAAAAGTAGTGAAAAGGTTAAAAAAAAGTATATCTGACATCTTTAAAAATTTTATATTGTTCAGGCACCAGGCTACAAAAACATAACTTTCCACTAGAAAAGCTAAAAATGAAAATGCAATTTATTTTTGCCACTGGGATTCAGGAGAAAGATAAGAGATCTTTGTATGTTTGTCTTTAACTTTGGCAAAATCACTGAGGAAATATTTTTCCTTGCATGAAATGATGACTTTATTGCAGTTTCTTTAATTAGTATGTTAAAAAGAAAGATGCTTTTCTTCCTGGTTGTCCAGTGGGCATGTTTATGATGAAATAGTAAACACTCAAATATGAAAACTAATGAAAGAAAGAAACTGAGCATAATTCCAAACAGTTGATGATTCAAACAAACTTCATTATGATTTTCTGACAATGTATTTCCTTCTCTCATTATCTTTTTTTTTTTTTCTTAAGCTAATGCTAAAATGAGGGCACATCCTTTGAGCTGTCCATGAGTGTGTTAGGTTAAAGGAATAAGCCAATTTGGGATTAAAAAATTAGTATGAAAAGCCAAAAGACTGAAATTTTAAGATAGAGCTACTAAAGAGATATTCAGACATTCTCAGAGCTAACTTTAACTCATTGCAATGACTGATATTTATGTACTCTTGGAAAGCCAGCTTTAAGAATGTTACTAGTAGAAGACATGATGGTATACTTAGAGAACCCCAAAGACTCTGCTAAAAAGCTATTAGAAATAATTCAGAGTTTTAGCAAAGTTGCAGGATACAAAATAAATTGACATAAATCCTCAGCATTTTTATACATTACCAACACAATCCAACAGCAAGAGATACAAAGAGAAATTCCATTCAAAATAACGGTCGATAGTATAAAATATTTGGGAATATATCTACCAAAGGAGAGTCAGGAATTATATGAGCAAAATTACAAAACACTTGCCACAAAAATAAAGTCAGATTTAAATAATTGGAAAGACATTCAGTGCTCTTGGATAGGCCGAGCGAATATAATTAAGATGACAATACTCCCTAAACTAATATATTTATTTAGTGCTATACCAATCAGACTTCCAAGAAACTATTTTAATAACCTAGAAAAAATCACAACAGAATTCATATGGAACAACAAAAGGTCGAGAATTTCAAGGGAAGTAATGAAAAAAAAATTAAGTGAAGGTGGTCTATCTGTAACTGATCTAGAACTGTATTATAAAGTAACAGTCACCAGAACCATTTGGTAATGGCTAAGAAATAGACTAGTTGATCAGTGGCATAGGTTAGGTTCACAGGGCAAGATAGTGAATAAAAATAGCAATCTAGTGTTTGACAAACCCAAAGATCCCAAATTTTGGGATAAGAATTCATTATTTGACAAAAACTGCTGGGAAAACTGGAAATTAGTATGGCAGAAACTAGGCATGGACCCACATTTAACACCACATACTAAGATTAGATCAAAATGGGTCCAAGATTTAGTCATAAAGAATGAAATCATAAATAAATTGGAGGAACATGGGATGGTTTACCTCTCAGACTTGTGGAGGAGGAAGGAGTTTGTGTCCAAGGGAGAACTAGAGACCATTATTGATCACAAAATAGAAAATTTTGATTATGCCAAATTAAAAAGTTTCTGCACAAACAAAACTAATGCAAACAAGATTAGAAGGGAAGTAACAAATTGGGAAAACATTTTTACAGTTAAAGGTTCTGATAAAGGCCTCATCTCCAAAATATACAGAGAATTGACTTTAATTTATAAGAAATCAAGCCATTCTCCAATTGATAAATGGTCAAAGGATATGAACAGACAATTTTCAGATGATGAAATTAAAACTATTTCCACTCATATGAAAGTGTTCCAAATTACTATTGATCAGAGAAATGCAAATTAAGAGAACTCTGAGATATCATTACATGCCTGTCAGATTGGCTAAGATGATAGGAACTAATAACGATGAATGTTGGAGGGGATGTGGGAAAACTGGGACATTGATGCATTATTGGTGGAGTTGTGAAAGAATCCAACCATTCTGCAGAGCAATCTGGAATTATGCCCAAAAAGTTATCAAAATGTGCATACCCTTTGACCCAGCAGTGCTACTACTGGGCTTATACCCCAAAGAAATACTAAAGAAAGGAAAGGAACCTGTATGTGCCAAAATGTTTGTGGCAGCCCTTTTCATAGTGGATAGAAACTAGAAGATGAATGGATGTCCATCAATTGGAGAATGGTTGGGTAAATTATGGTATATGAATGTTATGGAATATTATTGTTCGGTAAGAAATGACCAACTGGAGGAATACAGAGAGGCTTGGAGAGACTTATATCAACTGATGCTAAGTGAAACGAGCAGAACTAGGGGATCATTATACACTTCAACAATGATACTGTATGAGGATGTATTCTGATGGAAGCGGATATCTTCAACACAGAAAAGAGCTAATCCAATTCCAATTGACCAATGATGGACAGAATCAGCTACACCCAGAAAAGGGACACTGGGAAATGAGTGTAAACTGAGAGCATTGTTTTTTTTTTTTGTTTTGTTTTGTTTTGTTTTGTTTTGTTTCTCTTCCCAGATTATTTTTACCCTGGGAAAACAATCCTTCCTTTGCAACAACAACAACAAAATTTGGTTCTGCACATATATATTGTACCTAAGATATACTATAAGATATTTAATATGTATGGGAATGTCTGCCATCTAGGGGAGGGGGTGGAGGGAAGGAGGGGAAAAACTCAGAACAGAAGAGAGTACAAGGAATAATGTTGTTTAAAAAAAAAAAAAAAAAACTACCTATACATATGTACTGTAGAAGAAAATGTTGTAATTATAAAAATAAATTAAAAAAATAAATTAAAAAAAAAGAATGTTACTAGTAATAAGGTGGAAGTTAATGTTGGTCTATCACTTGAATAAAATTGTGATTCAGATTTGGGTTAATGGATAACTATAGGAATATTACTATACTCAAAGGTTTCTGTAATCTACTAAGCAAGAGATTTCATATTATATCTATGAACTTATTTTAACTCTTAAAATCACTAGGTTTGACAGAAATCTTGATGATGCTCAGATAGCTTTTAATTTTTATCCAATTGCTTTTAATCTCTCATTTTCCAAGGTACTTCCCTCAATAGTTAATCTGAACTCTTTCCACTATCCTTAAATCTTCATCTAATTTCACTTGCTGCTTCTTTACTGAGAGAAAATCTCTCTTTTTTTCTTTATTTCCATCTTATGTCTTTGGGTATCAATGAATGAATATCTATTCCCTCATCTTTCCCTGTCATATTAGAAGAGATGTTTCTCCTTTAGAAATCTAAGAGATCATCAGTGTTCTTTGTTTCATCTCTTCCTACCTTTCTCTATAAGTTGCTTCATTTATGACATCCACTGACCTTGCATCTCTATTCTCAGCTTTGCTCAGAAGATAGCTCTTTTAGCTAAAAATAACTTCAGGTTTCAGCAATCATAAAAAAAAAAACCTCTCTTAAACTTGGTATCTTCTTGAATTATTGTCTCTTTTTAAAATTCTATTATTTTTGCTTCCACAGTGAATAAAAGGGTGGGTGTGGAATCAGAAAGATCCAAATCCACATTTTGCCTCAGACCTATGCTGTGCTAAGTAGTGGAACTACAAAGGCAAAAACAAAACATTCTCTTCTGTTGAAGAGTTTACACTCTACTTGGAAGATAACAAGATGCTAGCACTGACAATTTAGAGCAAAAGTCAAGATCAATATCAAATTAAACTAAAGAATAAGGTGGTAGTTCAAATCAGTTGAAGCAAGCAGTCCACTTAAAATGGAAAGTAAACAAAAAGTAAAGATATTGCCCATGCTAGTCTTTCTTAGTGAACTTTTAGCTAATAAAATTTTGTAGCCACAATAATACAAAAGCTGAATAATCATTTTATCTTTCTACCAGCCAGAGAGACATGATAGCTAACGGTAGAAATGTTCAGAATACAAGCTTATTTGCAAAACATTTATGGAGGACAATGTAAATTTGCCGATCTATGTGTAAGCTATCATGCTAAATGTTGGGAATACAAAGAATTACAAAATATAGTCACTGTACTCTAGAAGTTTGCATTCTAATGAGAGAACACATGTAAACAACACTGTATAAGCAAACTATATGCAGTAAAAATGATAATTTCTGAGAGAAAAGACTAACACTGAGAAAAGAGGAGTGGAAAAGGAGAAGATGGGATTTGAGCGGAGTTTTGAAGGACTGGGCAGCCAAGAGGCAGAGGTGAGGTGGGAGAATGAGGTGGGAGAACACTCCAGTCATAGAGTATATAACCTGTGACTAGAGTACATAGCCTGTGAGGTCTTTAGGCACAAAATGGAGGCAAGCTAATAAGAGCCTTCTATTAGTAGATTGCATACCCCTTCTAATAAAGGATATCTTGGTCAGATAATTGCTTCTTCTTGCCCTTTGTTAAATTCTGGGCCTCATAGAGGTAGGAAGATATCTACTCCAAGCATGTGAAGAATTCCCCTAACAGAATGCACAGAATTTGTTTCAGTGGTGATGAAGGAGACTGAGATAAGCACTTTAGAGCATCACCAATCATCCTGACTTTTGTCTTGTCATTGAACTTCAAAGAGGAATGAGGATGATGCCCTTGCACAATTCTGCCTTACTTAAATCCATGCAAGTCAGGACATCACTTATGATATCACTGAACAACATAGCCTATGAAAAGTCACAGAGTGGAGAAGGAAAGGTCAGTGTCACTATATCCTGTAGTATATAGAAAAAAGTAAGTTGTAAAACTGATGAGGTAGTCAGGAACCAAGTTATAAAAGGATTTAAGATCCAAACAAAAGATTTCTTCTTGTCTTTCTCATTAGATTGTAAGGTCTTTGAAGACAGAGGCTGTTTTTGTTTTTCTTTGCATCCTCATATTTTAACACAGTGTATATAATTGGCACTGGCACATAAGATTTGATGTGTATTTATATTTTATTTTGGAGGTAATTCGATTTGATCTTAGAGTTTATTGTTTTCAAGAAACAATATCTCACTAATAAAACAAAAAAAAACAAAAAGTTGGATAACAAAATTGCACAATTTGGTATGGTTCTATGCCAGTTCATCCTCAGAATATTTGTAAATATCTTTCCAATTTTAATTAATAGTATGAAATAGAACAGGTCCACCAGTATTTCTGTGGTGATTTAACCTCAGCAATAGCAATAAAAGAAACACTGTATTTGTACTCCATCTTGTATTCCATGTAATTTGTGAAAAGGTGACAATGATACTTAAGAAGATGAAGTTGGGAAAGCAAGCTGGAGGTAATCACATATTTAAAGTTCTTTAAGTCTCTAAATCTTTAATGCAATACACCTATATGCTCACTCTTTATTTTTTGATCCCCATAAAATCATTGAGAATTATCTATATCATACATGAAGAAATGTTGAGGATTAGGCAAGGTTAGTTACCTTCATTCTCCTTTCAATACTCTTTACTTTTGATCTAAACCACAATATGAGGGGGACACTGAAACTAAGAGGAATGATTGCCATCAATCAATCCAGGACAAATGAATAATACAATAAATAAAGCCCATGGAAGGAGATTTTTGAATTACCAATGCCAAAGAGCAGGTGGTATCTTCACAATTCACACAATTGGCTGAACAATGTAGAGAATGTAGTATTATCTGATATTTATCTTGCCTAGTGATATTTTTTTTAAGTATTTGATTTGACAGAGTAGAATACAGTCTTACAGATTTTACCCTACCAATGCATTTCACCCATGCATCACATCTTATATTATTTTATCACATAAGCTACCATAAAGTTTGGAAATCTGAATTCCCAGATGTTAAAGTAGATTCAGTTAGACCCTAGATGATCAATCCATTGTGATAAGCATTTTATTTTATGTTAATGTATTAATCTATGTTTACATTTATATGCTATATACAGGCTTCCATTTATTTTGATTACTGAGAAAATATTCATTTAAAATTTTAAAACCTAAATTAGGGGGGAGGGGAAGTCTTACATTAAACCTTTTAGAAATCAAAATTAGAGTTTGAGTTTCAAAGTTAATTTCTTTCAGATCCTTTACCTGTTCACAGTCCCATGTTGCCACCTTTCCTGAAATAAATAAATAATAAATTAACCCTCCCCCAAAAAAGCCTAAAGAATGAATAAATTAAAATGAATAAAATAAATTTGCAGATAATACATGAATTAATGACTAAATAAAAATAAATAAGTAAATAAACAAATGAATATATAAATTTATTGTAAGTATAGCAGGAGATGTTAAAGTCAAAAGAATAAAAGTATCAGGATATAAAAGATGTGGCTCACTTCTGGCATATCTTCTTGGTACTATTATCACCATCTAGTTTGTAAGAGATTCATAAATTTAATCTTTCTGACACCCTTAGAAATTTCAGCAAATTCCAACTATCCCTCCCCCTGAATTGTTCTTGACTTTAGGATATTAGGTTTAGAGGTAGAAGAAAGCTCAGTAGTCATCTATGCAGGTTAAATGTAAGAAAGCTGAGATTTGAATCCAGATCTTTTCATTTCAAATTCAATACTCTTTTTCACTAAACCATATACCTTCTCTTTATTTACTTTACACTAAATATAAAATTAAGTTCTCTGTGTGAAAATCTATCTTTGTTTTAGTCAAAAAAAATGGATAGCACTTTGGGTAATATCAGATTATTCTTCTTAAGTTCTTTCTTTTCTGTGATGCAATAAAAATAGTACCATCCTTAAAGTCATCCATTTCTGCCTTTGTAATCAAAATTTCTGCTTTAGTGTTTTGTGATGTTAGAAAAAGTCTATATCACCTTTAGACTTCAATTGGTTAACATTCTCAAAATTACAATTATACAGATTACAATTATTACAATTACAATTATTATAATAATTACAATTATAGGGTAGAAGGATATCAAACAGGCCATATTTTGTTCTCTGAGAATAAAATATGGCAGTGTCAATTTATTAAAACCTAACAATTAGGAAACATTTTCAGCTAACTACCCAATATGGTTGAGCTGAAAATGAATTCTTAGGAACCCAGCTATTTTAATAATTATTCATCCAGGAGTATCTTTTATTTAGATACTTTTTCTGTTACCTTTATTCTCTATTCAATAACTTTACTCTTTACTTTTGATCTAAACCACAATGTAATAGGGACATTGTAACTAAGAGAAATGATTGCCATCAATCAATCCGTAGTAGTTGGGAATAGATAAAAACCATAGTAAGCCCATAAAAGGTGATTGTTGAATTATCAATGCCAAGTTTTATAGCTACTATAAGTCAAGGACAAGTAGGTGTTAGGCATATTCTTTCTTTAGCCCTTAACCATATTGTCCCACCATCATAGTATTCAATGCATCCTGCTGGAAGATTACAACTTACCCAAACTCTAAGAAACAATGAATCATGGCTAAATTTTAATCACAATAGCATCATTTTAATTTGTTTTTCTTTCTATGGAAATAGATAAAAGCAGAAGGGTAAGGACCCATAATTTATTTCCCCCCCTCTTATTGGTACAGGAATGGAATTGATATTATATCTTTTATTCAATTTGTAAAGGAAATTCAAAAATAACTCCTTCAACCAATTAATGTTGTTATTTAATTATTTCATTCATGTCCAATTTATCATGCCTCCATTTGGGGATTTCTTGGCAAATATACTAGAATGATTTGCCATTTCCTTCTCCAACTAATTTTATAGACAAGAAAACTGAAGTAAAAAAGCTGACTTGCCCAGGGTCACACATGATATGTTTTATAAATGTTTTATAAATGATTGGTTACTTGATAATCATAATAATTGTCATGGCAATTAAAAATAGGGACATCAACATAATTACATTAGCAACTATATAGTTCCCCATTGGCTGTCCTAGGAAGGCTCTACCTAATGAAAGAACAAAAAGAAATTAAAACAAGTTGCTAATATTGGGAAGAAAATCAAAACAATGATAATGCAACAAAAGTAAGAAATGGCAGATGGACGGTTCATATTGTTCTGGCACCAGGGTCCAAAATTCATCTAAAGAACCCTAAAACTAATGAACCACTACTTTTTCCTTTCTTAAACCTCTATAATCTCTCTGTTATAAAAATTGACCAGTTCGAGTAAGGAAAGTAAATTAAGATAAATAGTGTGATATGGAAAGGATGGTATATTGAGATGCTGTTTCTACATATATGAAAATGTTCCATATTCTTTAAACTGACTTTCATTCTGTATCTCTTTTGAAACTTTGTTTGTATTTCTTAATTCTATATTTTCAATACTTTTTCTGTCTTTTGCTTCAGTGGTTTCCAAAAATCCCAACCTTCTTTAGCAATTTCCACTAAACAAATATCATTACCAAAAATGACTCATTCAAGAAATGACAAGGTGTATAGAGATGAGAAGTAAACTGGTTATGTAACAAAAATAAGAGATGCTAGAGCCAGAACTGTTCTGCAACCAGAGAATATTAAAATACCTAGAAGATGGTCTTCAGAGTATCATCTCTGAAACACCTATTAGAAATGTAAATGAGCATTGCAAATGATAAGAAGGTGTGGTAGTTATTATAGTTAGATAGACTGCCTACATAAATGGGCTTCTGGATGCACAGAAGTATTGATTTTGGAATACTACTGATGTTTGTGTATCCTGAGGAAGCTTTTTTTGCCTCCTTTCCCAGATTCTTCAAGTTCTTTCTCTTCATCCCTAACAACATATTCTTCCTGCATTACTCATATTTTTTGTGCATTTTTGTTGAATCTTTTTGCATCTACTTCATTTCCTAATATACTCTTCTCTTCAGAGGCCCATTCTTTGTAATAATAATAAAATGGAAAAAAATTAAAAACAAGAGCAGTTCAGCAAATAAGTCAACATGTGAACAGAAACTGACAACATATGTTATGTTCTATACCCGTAGTCCCCAGCCACTGCAAATAAAAGAAAAATACTTTTCTTATTTTCTTCAAAGACAAATTTAATCATTGTAATTATATAGAATTAAATTTCCAATTTTCCTCATTTCTATATACATTGTTGTAGACATTGTATATATTGTTTTTTCTTGGTTCTGTTTATTTCACTTTGCCTTGTCTCATAAATATCTTCATGTTTTTCTATATTCATTATATTCATCATTTCTTATAGCACAATCAAATTCCCTTCTATTCATCAGCCTATTGATTAACTTTTTTTCTAATTCATGGTCTTATTCTCAATTTCTATTTGATGCTTCTAATTCATATTAAACTCCAACACTGTAATTCTGGAGAAACTGAGGCAAGATAGAGATTAGAGAGTTTTTAATATTTTATTAATTGGAGAGTTTAATTGACTGGACAGGACTCTTGTCTCAAAGTATCCAGTGATGAATGGGGGAATGAAAAACCCTTTTATAGATTTTCAGACAAAAAAAGAACAAGAGCAGGAAATGTTAGAACCGTTTGGTTCTGTCAGAATGTGGGGAGGCTATAAATTCTTACTAAAAGCCAGAGTCAGGATGTTTGAATAAACAGAAGTAAAGATCTCAGTGAAGTATCCGAGATAGTTTTATCTTTTGGAATATTTTAGAGGATCAGTGTCATAAATTCTTGAGGGAAGAAGGAGCTAGAAGCCAGGAAGTCTGATCTGCTCCTCATCTCCCATTGACATTTTTATAACCTTAGAGCAAATGGTCCTCAGTCTTAATGAACCAGGGGGGTTTTACAACTGAAGGGACTGAGGCAGAATAGTTAAGGAAACTGAGATAGAACAATTCAGGGAAACTCAGTCAGGACAATAAGGGAAACTAGTTCAGGGAAACTGAGGTAGAACAGCTCAAGGAAACTGTGGCATAACAACACCAGCCAAAATTTTCTTTTTCTTTCCATTCTGGAGCTCTATGTGGTATTCCTGTCTTCAATGCATAATGATTTCCTTATGTAAGTAAAAGAAAGGGAAATGTAAGTGCTCACTTTTGTCTCCTGTCCAAAAATAGGCATTTGGAAAACCATCACTTAGTTTTGAGCAGTGTCCCAAGCAATTTGAATGTTCCTTTTCCTGAATTCTTCATAACCCAATAATTATTATGCTACAGGTGAAAGAAATAAGAAATAATTACACATCAATGAATATGTATCTCCATGAGTAATTTACCATCAAATTAGGGCATAAATTGAATGTCTTTAAGGGAATGAAAAAGTAGGTCTTTTTTGACACAATAGAAAATAAATTTCAAACAGTACTTGGAATGGACTTATGTTACTTTGCATAGCCTAATACTTGGGAAGTTGAAAAAGTGGAAAAAAATTTGTTTTTATTATCTTCCTACTATAAGCAACATGAAGCCATGGCTTCTAGGAAAGTAAAGGGCATTGAATCAATCACTTTATATCTTTTTCTTCCTTCATATAAAGGAAAATAGATGGGAACTAGAATCCTGTATTTGAGGAAAATTAATGTTTGCTTGCCTCAATTGTAGAATGTAATGACCGCATTAGTACCCTAGGTACCTTAGAATCAGCCAGAGTCAGGATCTTTATTCTTGGTTGAAATGAGAGGAATGGACACAAGAATCCCCTCACCTCCTTTCTCTCTTTCTACTGCCAAGAAGTCACTCCAGCTTGTCTTACTCCACATTCTGATCCCTCTTTTCATTCACTGTATTCACCCACAGATTGAGCCAGCACAGAATAGTTGGGCAGGGCCATTTTCCAAGCATATGTTAATAGAGTATTTTCCAATTGGTAATTAGCCTCAACTGCTTGAACCTCAGTGCAACTCAGTTTTTGGCCCTTTACAGTAGAATACATAAGAAAGCGTAATATAAAAGTGGTCATTGTTGAGGGTGATTGATCCAGCTATAGTAGTCTAGATGATCTAGTTATAACAAGTCTTCAGAGGCCTATGAGAGTTGCTTTCATCAGAGCACCTTGTAGTGTAGCATACTCTCTCTCACTCATTGGCATCCACTCTGCCAAGTCCACTTGTATGCTATCTTGTATTTCTCTACTCTATATGTACTTTTTTTTTTAATTTAATTTTTATTTTATTTTATAATTATAACATTTTTTTTGACAGTACATATGCATGGGTAATTTTTTATAACATTATCACTTGCACTTCTATTCAGATTTTTTCCCTTCCTCCCCCAACCCCTCCCCCAGATGGCAGGAAGTCTTATACATGTTAAATATATTACAATATATTCTAGATACAATATATGTGTATAGAACCGAATTTCCTGTTGCACAGGAAGAATTGGATTCAGAAGGTAGAAATAACAGTTTACACTCATTTCCCAGTGTTCCTTTTCTGGATGTAGCTGATTCTGTCCATCATTGATCAACTGGAATTGGATTAGCTCTTCTCTATGTTGAAGATATCCACTTCCATCAGAATACATCCTCATACAGCATCATTGTTGAAGTGTATAATGATCTTCTGGTTCTGCTCGTTTCACTTAGCATCAGTTGATGTAAGTCTCTCCAAGCCTCTCTGTATTTCTCCTGTTGGTCATTTCTTACAGAACAATAATATTCCATAACATTCATATGCCATAATTTACCCAACCATTCTCCAATTGATGGACATCCATTCATCTTCCAGGTTCTAGACACTATGAAAAGGGCTGCCACAAACATTTTGGCACATACAGGTCCCTTTCCCTTCTTTAGTATTTCCTTGGGGTATAAGCCCAGTAGTAGTATGTCTGGGTCAAAGGGTATGCACATTTTGATAACTTTTTGGGCATAATTCCAGATTGCTCTGCAGAATGGTTGGATTCTTTCACAACTCCACCAATAATGCATCAATGTCCCAGTTTTCCCACATCCCCTCCAACATTCATCGTTATTAGTTCCTATCATCTTAGCCAATCTGACAGGCATGTAATGATATCTCAGAGTTCTCTTAATTTGCATTTCTCTGATCAATAGTAATTTGGAACACTTTCATATGAGTGGAAATAGTTTTAATTTCATCATCTGAAAATTGTCTGTTCATATCCTTTGACCATTTATCAATTGGAGAATGGCTTGATTTCTTATAAATTAAAGTCAATTCTCTGTATATTTTGGAGATGAGGCCTTTATCAGAACCTTTAACTGTAAAAATGTTTTCCCAATTTGTTACTTCCCTTCTAATCTTGTTTGCATTAGTTTTGTTTGTGCAGAAACTTTTTAATTTGGCATAATCAAAATTTTCTATTTTGTGATCAATAATGGTCTCTAGTTCTCCCTTGGACACAAACTCCTTCCTCCTCCACAAGTCTGAGAGGTAAACCATCCCATGTTCCTCCAATTTATTTATGATTTCATTCTTTATGACTAAATCTTGGACCCATTTTGATCTAATCTTAGTATGTGGTGTTAAATGTGGGTCCATGCCTAGTTTCTGCCATACTAATTTCCAGTTTTCCCAGCAGTTTTTGTCAAATAATGAATTCTTATCCCAAAATTTGGGATCTTTGGGTTTGTCAAACACTAGATTGCTATTTTTATTCACTATCTTGCCCTGTGAACCTAACCTATGCCACTGATCAACTAGTCTATTTCTTAGCCATTACCAAATGGTTCTGGTGACTGTTACTTTATAATACAGTTCTAGATCAGTTACAGATAGACCACCTTCACTTAATTTTTTTTTCATTACTTCCCTTGAAATTCTCGACCTTTTGTTGTTCCATATGAATTCTGTTGTGATTTTTTCTAGGTTATTAAAATAGTTTCTTGGAAGTCTGATTGGTATAGCACTAAATAAATATATTAGTTTAGGGAGTATTGTCATCTTAATTATATTCGCTCGGCCTATCCAAGAGCACTGAATGTCTTTCCAATTATTTAAATCTGACTTTATTTTTGTGGCAAGTGTTTTGTAATTTTGCTCATATAATTCCTGACTCTCCTTTGGTAGATATATTCCCAAATATTTTATACTATCGACCGTTATTTTGAATGGAATTTTTCTTTGTATCTCTTGCTGTTGGATTGTGTTGGTAATGTATAAAAATGCTGAGGATTTATGTCAATTTATTTTGTATCCTGCAACTTTGCTAAAATTCTGAATTATTTCTAATAGCTTTTTAGCAGAATCTTTGGGGTTCTCTAAGTATACCATCATGTCATCTGCAAAAAGTGATAATTTGATTTTCTCATTTCCTACTCTAATTCCTTGAATCTCTTTCTCGGCTCTTATTGCTGAAGCTAGAGTTTCTAGTACTATATTGAAAAGTAATGGTGATAGTGGGCAACCTTGTTTCACTCCTGATCTTACAGGGAAAGGTTCTAGTTTATCGCCATTACATATGGTGTTTACTGAAGGTTTTAAATATATGCTCCTTATTATTTTAAGGAATAGTCCATTTATTCCTATACTCTCAAGAGTTTTTAGTAGGAATGGATGTTGGATTTTGTCAAATGCTTTTTCTGCATCTATTGAGATGATCAAATGGTTTTTATTAATTTGATTATTAATATGGTCAATTATACTAATAGTTTTCTTAATATTAAACCAGCCCTGCATTCCTGGTATAAATCCCACTTGGTCATAGTGTATTATCCTGGGGATGATTTTCTGAAGTCTATTTGCTAATATCTTATTTAAGAATTTAGCATCAATATTCATTAAGGAAATTGGTCTATAGTTTTCTTTCTCAGTTTTTGATCTACCTGGTTTAGGTATCAGTACCATGTCTGTGTCATAGAAGGAATTTGGTAGGACTCCTTCAATCCCTATTTTTTCAAACAGTTTACATAGCATTGGAGTTAGTTGTTCTTTAAATGTTTGGTAGAATTCACATGTAAATCCATCTGGTCCTGGAGACTTTTTCTTAGGAAGTTGGTTAATAGCTTGATCTATTTCTTTCTCTGAGATGGGACTATTTAGACTACTTACTTCTTCCTCTGTTAATCTGGGCAAGCTATATTTTTGAAGGTACTCTTCCATTTCATTTAAGTTATCGAATTTATCGGCATAAAGTTGAGCAAAGTAGCTCCTAACTATTGTTCTAATTTCCTCTTCATTAGTGGTGAGTTCACCCTTTTCATTTTCAAGACAAATAATTTGCTTTTTCTCTTTCCTTTTTTTAATCAGGTTTACTAAGGGTTTCTCTATTTTTTTTTTTCTCTATTGTTTTTTTCATAGAACCAACTCTTAGTTTTATTAATTAATTCAATAGTTTTTTTTTTTTTTACTTTCAATTTTATTAATCGTACCTTTTATTTTTTGAATTTCAAGTTTTGTGTTTGTCTGTGGGTTTTTAATTTGTTCCTTTTCTAGCAATTTGAGTTGTAAGCCCAATTCTTTGGCCTTCTCTTTCTCTATTTTATGCAAGTAGGCCTGTAGAGATATAAAACTTCCCCTTATTACTGCTTTGGCTGTATCCCACACATTTTGGTATGATGTCTTATTATTGTCATTTTCTTGGGTGAAGTTATTAATTATGTCTATGATTTGCTGTTTTACCCAATCATTCTTTAGTATAAGATTATTTAGTTTCCAATTATTTTTTGGTCTATTTTCCCCTGGCTTTTTATTAAATGTAATTTTGATTACATTATGGTCTGAAAAGGATGCATTTACTATTCCTGCCTTACTGCATTTGATTTTGAGGTTTTTATGCCCTAATATATGATCAATTTTTGTATAGGTTCCATGAACTGCTGAGAAGAAAGTATACTCCTTTCTGTCTCCATTTAGCTTTCGCCAAAGATCTATCATATCAAACTTTTCTAGTATTCTATTTACCTCTTTGACTTCTTTCTTATTTATTTTGTGGTTTGATTTATCTAATTCTGAGAGTGCAAGGTTGAGATCTCCCACTATTATAGTTTTGCTATTTCCTCTTGCAGCTCTCTTAATTTCTCTTTTAAGAATTTAGATGCTGCACCACTTGGTGCATATATGTTTAATATTGATACTGCTTCATTATTGATGCTGCCCTTTAGCAGGATATAATGCCCTTCCTTATCTCTTTTAATTAGATCAATTTTTGTTTTTGCTTGATCTGAGATGAGGATGGCTACTCCTGCTTTTTTGGTTTTGCCTGAAGCATAATATATTCTGCTCCACCCTTTTACTTTTAGTTTGAGTGTCTCACCCTGTTTCAGGTGTGTTTCCTGTAAACAACATATAGTAGGATTCTGACTTTTAATCCAGTCTGTTAACCGCTTCCTCTTTATGAGGCAGTTTGCCCCATTCACATTTATGGTTAGAAGGACTAATTCTATATTGCTTGCCATCCTATTAACCCCTGCTTATGCTTTTCCCTTTTCCTTCCCTCTTACCCCCCTACCCAGTATTAAACTTGTGAACACCACTTGCTTTTCACAGCCCTCCCTTTTTAGGATCCCTCCCCCACCTTAAAGTTCCTCCCCTTATTTTACCCCTTTTCCTCACAATTTCTGTATTCCCTTCCCCTTAGTTTACTCCTTCCCTTTCACTTTTCAATGAAGTGGAAGAAGTTTCACCATAAATCGAGTATTGATACACACTATGCTCATCTCCCTCCTTTCTTTCTCTCAGATATAATAGGTTACCTTTGCCTCTTCATGAGATGTAGTACCACCACTTTACACTTTTTTATGATATAATTTCCTTTCCACCTCTAGTTTCTAAGACAAATTGTACATATGTTCTTTACATATTTTTTTTTGGCAGAAGTATAGTTCTCAAGATTTCTTTTTACCTTTTTAGAAATCTCTTGAGTTCTGTATTTGAAGATCAAACCTTTTATGTAGGTCTGGTTTTTTCATCAAAAATAGATGGAATTCATTTATTTCGTTAAATGTCCATCTTCTTCCCTGGAAAACTATGCTCATTCTTGCTGGGTAAGTTATTCTTGGCTGTATACCAAGTTCCTTAGCCTTTTGGAATATCATGTTCCAGGCCCTTCATTCTTTTAATGTGGATGCTGCTAGATCCTGGGTTATCCTTATTGTGGATCCTCCATATCTGAATTGCTTTTTTCTAGCAGCTTCCAATATCTTTTCCTTTGTCTGATGGTTCTTGAACTTGGCCACTATATTTCTTGGTGTTTTGATTTTAGGGTCCCTTTCAGTAGGTGATGGATGAATTTTTTCAATATCTATTTTACCCTCTGTTTCCAGAATGTCTGGGCAGTTCTCTTTGATAATTTCCTCGAAAATAGTGTCCAAGCTCTTTTTTTCCTCACATTTTTCAGGGAGTCCGATTATTCTCAAATTGTCTCTCCTGGATCTGTTTTCCAGGTCTGTTGTCTTTCTGATAAGGTACTTGACATTCTTTTCAATTGTTTCATTTCTCTGGTTTTGCTTGACTACCTCTTGGTTTCTCCTTGAGTCATTCATTTCTACTTGTTCCAGTCTAATTTTCATGATGTATTTCCTTCACTCACTTTTTTAATATCTCTTTGTAATTGTCCAATTGAGTTTTTATCTTCTATGGAGTTTTTTTCCGTTTTATCCATTTTATTTTTTAGAGAGCTGTTTTCTTTTTCCAGCTCACTAATCCTGTTTTCCTTGGAGTTGTTTACCTTTTCCAGCTCACTAATCTTGTTTCTCAATGATTTGATTTCTTTATCCACTCTGTCTTTGGATGCATGGGATGACTTCTCGAGGCTCCCTTGCCAAGCTTCTCTTTCCTTTTCCCATTTCTCTTCCAGCTCTCCTGTGAGAGCCTTCCCGATTTCCTCTATGAGATTCCCCTGCATCGAGGAGCAGCTCATATCACCCTTAGGGGATTCCTCTGGGGACAGTCTGATTTTAGTCTCCTCAGTGTTTGAAGTCTGCTTTCTCTCCATACAAAAGCTGTCAATGGTTAGAGCCCTTTTGAATTTTTTTGTTCATTTTGTCAGAGTAGGAATCGAAGAAAACAAATTGACAAGAGAAACAATAGGTCTGTTTTGTGGGGGATGGGGCTGGATGGTATTAATGGGCTTCCTCTACAGATTGGGGGTAGGGCAGCAGAGAGCCACTAACAGAACAGCAATGACTGTACTGAGTCTGCGCTCTGAGGCTCTGAGAACACACTGAGTCAGTCCAGGTGGGGGTTGGGGGTGGCCGGGCTCTGAGAGACGCTGGCTTTCCGGGGGTTTCAATCTCCACCTTCTGTGCCTACACCCTCTCCGCTGCTCCTGGCTTGCTGCCAAGATGGAGTATCCACACTGGGGAAAAAGTCTTTTCGAAGAAATGGCAGAGATCGCACCCCTCCCCCTCTGGTCTGAGCTGTGTGAGCTGCCTGTCTCGCTCTGGCTTGCCTGCCCTCAGTCTGCGCCCAGTCTGATTGACCCTCCCCCGAGCAAACACAGACCCCCTCTGGCGACCTTCAAGGATGTCTTCTCTTGGCGATTATCCGTGGATTTCTTTCTGGGTCAAGCATTAAGTCTGAGGCTTGTCATGAAGCAAGTCTCAAGAGAAAACAAGGAGTTCAAGCAGCTGTCTGCCTCCACGCAGCCATTTTGGCTGGAAGAACCCTCCAGATGTACTTTTAACTCTAATCTGCTCTGGTTAGGAACCCCAATACCAAGAAAGATGACACTTGCAGTCTTGTGACAAAACTTATTTTGCCTATAATCTACTGTCATTCAATAGTGCCCAGATTAAAGATTAGGGAGGTGGGATGATGGTAGAGACAATCTTTCATAAGAAAAGAGAGTTTATGGAATCTAGAATAAAAGAAGGGTTAACTTGGATAAGAAGTACCTTCTTTTCCTCAGAGACCAAAGGGAAGGGGAACAAAATAGAATATTATAATTTAAGCCAGAAGTTCTCAAAGTTTAATCTGTGAAACCTTTGGGGTTTTCAAAATTCTTACAGGGAATCTACAAGGTGTTTTATCTATATCTATATCTATCTATCTATCTATCTATCTATCTATCTATCTATCTATCTAATGCATATATATATAATATACACATATATACATATATATATATATATATATATATATATATATATATATATATATATATATATATATATATATATATATATATATATATATATACATATTACTATGGTTTTCCCTATTAAAAACCTCTTTCCTTTTCCAACTATATACTCATGTCAAGTCAGATATTCTTCATATACTTCAAACAAAAAAAGCATCGTGAATTGAATACAGTGTCTGAGATGATAATCTGTCTTTTAAAAATCAGACATTAAAGAGATTTGCACAAATGTATAAAATAATGCCATTTTCCAACTAATTGTTTTTGTTTTAAAACATGCTATTTTTTTTCATGGAGAATGTTAACATGTAGTGAGATTTTTATTGTTATTTGCAAGTGAAATGATAAATATCTTTAAATTTGTATCACTTTTAATTTTCATATAGTATATTTTAATAAATATAAACCATATAATCAAAATAATTTACAGATCTTCAATAATTTTAAGGACATAAAAACCAATACTAAGAGCAAAAGTTTGAGAATCATTGATTTACTATACACCTCTCAGATTGGCTAAGATGACAAGAAATGACAAATGTTGGAGGGGATATGGGAAAATTGGGACACTGATAAATCATTGGTGGAAATATGAATGGATGCGACCATTCTGAAGCGCAATTTGGAACTATGCTCAAAAAGTTATCAAACTGTATATTTAAGATCTCCCAAAGAGATCTTAAAGGAGGGAAAGGGACCCACATGTGCAAAAATGTTTGTGGCAGCCCTTTTTGTAGTGGCAAGAAACTGGAAACTGAATGAATGCCCCTTCAACTAGCTGAATATATTATGGTATATGAATGTTATGAAATATTATTGTTATGTAAGAAACAACCAGAAGGAGGATTTCAAAGAGGCCTGGAGAGACTTATATGAATTGCTGATAAGTAAAATGAGCAAAACCAGTAGATCATTATACACAGTAACAACACTATATGATGAAAAATTCTGATGGACATGACTCTCTTCAACAATGAGATGATTCAAATCAGTTCCATTTGTTCAATGATGAAGAGAGCCATCTACACCCAGAGAGAGGACCTGGGAACTGAATGTGGACCACAATATAGCATTCTCACTCTTTCTATTGTTGTTTGCTTACATTTTGTTTTCTTTCTCAGGTTTTTTTTCTTCTTTCTTGATCTGTTTTTTCTTGTGAAGCAAAGATAACTGTTTAAATATGTATACATATATTGGATATAACATATATTTTAACATATTTAACATGTATGGAACTACCTTCCATATAGGGGAAAGGGGGGGGGGGGAAGAGGGGAAGAAAGAGATAATTTAGAACAGAAGGCTTTGCAAAAGTCAATTTTAAAAAAAATTAACCATGCATATGTTTTGTAATAAATAATAATAATGAAAAAGAATCACTGGTTTAAGTCATGAAAGTATGTACATTTGTCAAGAGAGATTGTGCAGAGAGCAGAAATGAAGACAAAAATTTGAAATATATTTATGCTAATTGGTTAGAAGCTAGTGAAGAAAGTAAAAAAAGTAGTTAGAGATATATTTGGAGAAATTTATAATTGTGGTTCCTCTTAAAGGAAAAGAAATTACTAGCAAAAAGTGAATATAGCCCTATAAGTAGAGGGGAAGATGAATAGATAAATTCTGACCACAGATTATATGATCGGTGAATAAGAGATCAATAGCAACTTCTAACAAAGCAATTTTAGCAGAGAAGTTGGGAGAGGGTTTTCAAATTACTTTGCCAATGGCTTTTGGACATGTGAAGGGCAGCCTTTGTGGACAAATTTAATCAGAAATTTTCTTATAAAGAAAACTATACTGTAAATAGTAAAGTTTCCAAGATGCTTATTTTCTTTCTCCTCTTTATTATCATTATTATTATCAACCTCCCTGAGCTGTGAAGAAATGTGTTTTTAAACCAGTCAATTTTCTTATTTTTCCTTAGGACACTGTTAAGGAAAAAAACATGATTTTGTTTAACTACTTCTAACTGAGGAAAATAAGAGACAGAATAATTTTATCAGGAACCAAAAAGAAAACCATAATGCAATCCCTGGATGTGACTTTTTGAGATCTTTCTAAAATTAAACAAATTTCTAAGTTATTGTTCCTATTAGTGAAGATAAAGAGTATTGAGCAGTCTTCTTCAAGTGGAAAAAAAAAACACAATGAACATATTTTGAATAAGAAAGTGAAAATTAGCAATTTTTCACACTTTTTCAATTCCTGATCCAATGTCAATGGAAAATTAACATGCCTTGTTTTCTGATGCTGGGAGATCCACTAAATCATTAATTATGTGATATACATAACATTTTCATTTTCAAAAAATAGTCATTAAACAAATCAGAGCTTTGTAAATGTACTTTTTAAAAGTATTAAGCCTGCAAGAATTCTACTTTATTATATTTATATATGTAATGTGTTGATATACATACATATATTTAAACACACATGCACGTATACATATACATATACACAGATGTGTAGATCCATCTCTTATTAGCTATGTGCATGTATATGCACATGTTTATAATCATATATGTGTATAGAATTGATATATTTTACTTATGCAACAGATAAATCCCAACAACACTCCTGCAAACCTCTCCCCAAAATATATTCCTGGAAGGAAAAATATTTAGATTAGAGATTGTTAACAAAAAGAAACAATAAGCACTTTACCTTTGTCAGAATTCTATCAACATTGTATTTGTTGCATCTTCCTGTTAATTTTATATTGTTATGGTAACCTTTTATATTATCACTCTGGCTCCTCTTTCCCTTGAAATCATTTTATATAAGATTTCACATATTTGTACTTTTCCTTATTATTCTATAGATTCTTTATTCCCTATAGTGTCCTGCTGATGTCATAGAACTACAAAAACAGAAAATGCCATACTGGAACAAATGCATGTTTCCATTGAAAATCCCCCCAAATCTAAGGGAAGAGAAGAGAGAATTCATTTCATTACAACTGTGTACAATGTAAATATTGCTAATAATATGAAAATATATTTTTCCCTGGAAACAAATTTAGTTTGTCAACAAAACAATGGAAAACATATGATCAATTTGCAGAACTTGTTCCTGGAAAGTTCCAATCACAATTTGATCACAATATCCCTCTAATTATACCTTTATTAACTTCTAACTATAATTCTTCTCAGTACCATATTAGGTTTACCCCCTTCCCATTTATCTTTCAATGTTACAACCATAGATCTGGTTTTTGTTTGTTTGTTTGTTTGTTTGTTTTGTTTTTTTTTCTAAATTCAGTTGTAAGAGTATATTCCACTAGTTTAGGGAACAATTCTGTGAGATATGCTCATGTGTCTATGGTCCAATTCTCTCCTTGAGAAAATACCTGTAGAACAATTTGACTAAGCTTAAAAAATGTAAAACAGATCAATTCTTCAACAATTAATTCTTCAATATGGACAAGAATCATAGAGGATCAGTAGGTAGGAATAGCTCATGGCCTGAATCATAACTGGAAATTTCTAAATAAATGAGATTACAGATTCATTTGTGTTTCTTTAAATAATACTGTACAATTATAATCTATGGAACACCTCTGTAGAATCAAAGGGCAATGGAAAGTGTCAATAAATTGAATCATTCGGGGCAATGAAAAATTATGAAGGAATAATAAGATACAAAATAGGAAAGTGATTGATGAATGGAAATGATGAGGGTTAGGGAAGGGGGAACCCCCTTTTGGGTTGGTGCAAAGATAGTCACGTGAAGGCGCAAAGTCCCCTGTAAATGAATTTACAAGCCTGAAAACCTAGATTGATAAAAAGGGTTTATTGTAGAGATATGGAAGTAAGGTTTAGTTAGTAAAGTTGAGGGTAGAGATAAAAGAGGGCTGGATTAGGTCCGGTGGGCAGAAACCCTTGGCATGATCCACATAATGATGCCATGCTTAGGACTTCTGCTACGTGGACTCCAAAGTAGCCCCTTTTATAATGATCTTGAAGGTAGGTGGAGTCCCAGACTTCTGGTGGGCTTTCAGCCAGGGTCAGCATTGAATAGAATTCAATGGGTTTAAACTATGGGGGCTGGGAAAACTCAAGTTAGCTCAGATCCAGTGGGGGATGGGGAAAGCCCACTGACCAGGATTTGTAAACCAAAGGTCAGCCATGGGGGAGTGGGGGGTGGTTTACCATAGTAACCAAGAGTTTGATAAATTTAAAGATCCAAGCTACTGGGGAAGGTGTCAATATTCGACAAAAAAATTTCTTGAAAAACTAGAAATCAGTCAGGAAGAAACTAGATACAGAGCATTTCACACTGACTACCAAAATAACCTCAAGCATATGGTTTAGACACAAAGGGAGATATCATAAACAAATTAGGAGAAATGGAAAAAAACAAACAAACCAAAAAAACTTGTTAGATCTAGGATAAAGGAAGACTTTATTACCAAATAAGAGATAAAGAATATCAAAGAAGGTAAAATAAATAATTTTGATTACATTAAATTTTAAAGAATTTGCATAAACAAAAGCAATGCAGCCAAAATTAGAAAGCCTGCAGAAAACTGAGGAGATTTTACAGCAATTTTCTCTGATAAAGATTTTATTTCTCATAGATAAGTTTGATTCACTAAATTAAAAAAAAAATGCACAAACAAAACCAACAGAAAAAAAAGATTAAAAAGGAAGTACAAAGCTGGAAAAAGATCTTTATAGTTTTTATTTCTAAAATATATAAAGAACTGTAGCACAGTTATAAGAATACAAGTCAGTCCCCAATTGATAAATGCTCAAAGGATATGAACAGAAAGTTTTCAGATGATGAAATTAAAACCATCTATAGTTATATGAAAAATTTCTCTAAATCACTATTAAGAAAATATACATTAAAACAACTCTGAGGTACCAGCTCACACCTCTCTGATTGGTAAAATAACAGGAAAGATATTGATAAATGTTGGAGGGGATGTAGGAAAACTGGAACAGTTGGTGGAATTGAAAATTGAACCAACCATTCTGGGGGGAGCAATTTGGAATTATGCCCAAAGGGCTAGGAAATTGTACATATCCTTTGACCCAGCAATGCCAATATTGGATCTGTATCCCAAGGAAATCATAAAGAAGGAAAAGGACCTATATGTATAAAAATGTTTGCGGTAACTCTTTTAGAATAACTGCCCATCAGTTGAAGAATGGCTGAATATGGTATATGAAAGTAGTGGAATATTATTGATTTATAAAAAATAGTGAACAAACTGATTTTAGAAAGGCCTGGAAAATTTACATGAACTGATGCCAAGCAAAACAAGCAGAACCAAGAATGCATTGTACACAGTAACAACAACATTGTGTGATAATCAACTATGAAATACTTGGTTCTTCTCAGTAGTTCAATGATCCCAAACAATTCCAATAGACTTTGGACAGAAAAAGCCATCTGCATCCAGGAAAAGAACTAAGAAGACTGAATATAAATCAACGCAAACTATATTCACTTCTTTTTTTCTGTTTTTTCAACCTTTCTCATGGTTTTTCTTTTTGCTCTGATTTTTCTCTCCCAGCATGAATCATAAAGCAATGTAATACATTTATTTTTTAATAAAGACTATCTTTCAATTGATAAATGGTTAAAGGATATGAACAGGTAGCTTTCAGAAGAAGAAATAAAAGTTATTCATACTCATAAAATACTCTGAATCACTAATAATTAGAGAAATGTGAATTAGAATAACTCTGAAGTACTGCCTCATACATATTCTGAATTCTTTCCTTTCCTTTCAACTCTCTCTGCCCATTGACAAGGCAAGTAGTATAAATTCCATTATAGATTAAAAAGTCATTCGAAATACATTTCCACATTAGCCACATTACAAAAGAAAGAAACAAGGGAAAGAAAAGAAAAGAAAATATGCTTCAATCTGAGTTTAGACTTCATCAATTCTCTGTCTGGAGATTCTTATATTTTCTATCATGCATCTTTTAGAATTATTATGGATGATTAGATTGATCAGAGAAGATAGTCTTTAACAATTGAATACCATTAAAATACTGCTGTTGCTATGGCCAATATTCTGCTTACTTCACTTTGCATAAGTTGGCTAACATGACAGGAAACGAAAATGAAAAAAAATTGGAGTAGGTGTGGGAAAATAGGCACTGTTCTCTTGGTGGAGGAGATTAAACCATTTTGGAATTCTGTCCAAAGCGCTATAAAACTGTGCATACTCTTTGAGTTGGAAATATCACTACTAGATCTGTATTTCCAAAGAGATAACAGAAAATGCAAAAGTACCTATATGTACAAAAAAATATTTATATCAGCTCTTTTTGTGGTGGCAAAGAATTGGAAAGTGAGGGGATATCTATGAGTTGGGTATGACTAAATAAGTTATGGTATATGATTGTGAGATATAGTACTGCACTATGAAAATAATGATGGAAATGGTTTCAGAAAAAGCTGAAAGACACAACTTATGCAGGAGACCTGAATTCAAATATGACCTCAGACAGTCAACACTTCCTAGCTGTGTGATCCTGGGCAATTCACCTAACCCCAATTGTGGAAGGAAGGAAGGAAGGAAGAAAGGAAGGAAGGAAGGAAGGAAGGAAGGAAGGAAGGAAGGAAGGAAGGAAGGAAGGAAGGAAGGAAGGAAGGAAGGAAGGAAGGAAGGAAGGAAAGGAAGGAAGGAAAGGAAGGAAGGAAGGAAGGAAGGAAGGAAGGAAAGAAGGAAGGAAAAGAAGGAAAGAAGGAAGGAAGGAAAAGAAGGAAAGAAGGAAGGAAGGAAAAGAAGGAAAGAAGGAAGGAAGGAAAGAAGGAAGGAAGGAAGGAAGGAAAGGAAGGAAGGAAGGAAAGGAAGGAAGGAAAGGAAGGAAGGAAGGAAGGAAGGAAAGAAGGAAGGAAGGAAGGAAAGGAAGGAAGGAAAGGAAGGAAGGAAAGGAAGGAAGGAAAGGAAGGAAGGAAAGGAAGGAAGGAAGGAAGGAAGGAAGGAAGGAAGGAAAGAAGGAAGGAAGGAAGGAAGGAAGGAAGGAAGGAAGGAAGGAAGGAAGGAAGGAAGGAAGGAAGGAAGGAAGGAAGGAAAGGAAGGAAGGAAAGGAAGGAAAGGAAGGAAGGAAGGAAAGGAAGGAAGGAAGGAAGGAAGGAAAGGAAGGAAGGAAGGAAGGAAAAGAAGGAAAGGAAGGAAGGAAGGAAGGAAGGAAGGAAGGAAGGAAGGAAGGAAGGAAGGAAGGAAGGAAGGGAAGGAAGAGAAGGAAGGGAAGGAAGAGAAGGAAAGGAAGGAAGAGAAGGAAAGGAAGGAAGGAAAGGAAGGAAGGAAGGAAAGGAAGGAAGGAAAGGAAGGAAGGAAAGGAAGGAAGGAAAGGAAGGAAGGAAGGAAAGGAAGGAAGGAAGGAAAGGAAAGAAGGAAAGGAAGGAAGGAAGAGAGAGAGAGAAAGAAAGTCACTGAAAGAAAGAAAGAAAGAAAGAAAGAAAGAAAGAAAGAAAAAAGGAAGGACCTATGATTTGTATAGGTTTTTTTTTAATTTAGAAATATAGATTATAATATTTCTTTCCCTTACATGTAGAACAAATATAATTTTATTTTTCAAATATTTTCTCTGGAATTCCCATCTAATTAGGGAAAGTCATGTTTAATTCTTCCCTGTTTTCTTCTGATACATATAGCCAGGTGCTATACAGGTGCAAGAGGAAATTACCAAAACACTGTTGTTCTTTTTCCCAGGTAAAGGGAAATAAATACTTCATAATTAGAGGGATTACAATAATAAGAAGAGTCTCATTACTTTATTTGCTGGAAGTTTGCCAGCTCTAATAGGGTGGATTTTATTAATTTTTAGGGCCTTGACCATAAGTCACAGATACATTATTGCCAACATTCAGGGTTTCTCTCCTCAACAAGACTAATTTATTTCCTCATGAGCAAATCCTGTGCTTTTCTAAAATCAAGCATCTGTTTCTATTTTACACAATTGTACATCCCTAGACTATGGGTTGCTCTCATAATCACACTAAATGTTACTCTCTGTAATTAAACCTTCTGCACATAAATATGTAGAAAAAAATCTGAGAGATATATAAGGTATTTTGCACCTCAGCTAACCTACACAAACCTATTTAGGATAAACTATTCAAAAGGCACACAAGTTCTTTGAAGAGGCTCTAACTCTCCCTCCCCACTTGGGAGGTGAGAGAAATTCAGAACATCTGTCCCTGGAGGCAGATTCTTGAAATATTACAAAGCAAGGGCTATGGAAGCCATTACTAAGAAGAAATGACTATCCAGTAGCTTCTTATTTTAATTAATTATTTTTGATAATTGAATGAAGTCAATTATTTCTTTACAACTGGCATCCAATTAAGAATCTTAATTGGGTATTGATAGAATAACCCAATATAGCAAAAACAGGTGCTTGGCAGGGGTGGGGTAGAAATCTAAAAGAGATGCCAAGTGTCATGACAGAATGAGAGACCTGGACAGGACTATAGAGATCAACTCAATTTAACAGAGGATGGAAATGAGGCTTTGGATAATGGAACTTATATGTCCACTTGAATATCATAAGGACTATTCGCCTATTACTGAAATTAAGACTGAGCTAAGAGTAGAGTCCTATTGTACCCATATCTCCAACTTGTACACTTTTAAAGTTAAATCTCTCCATAGGGAATATTTTGCCTACAGAGTACCAAAAAGAGTATGAACTATTAGCCTAATTGTCTTTCATCCAGGTTGTTGACAATGGGTTTTCACACTCAGAAGCACTAGCCCTTTCAGAACAATTAGCCTTATAGTTCAGAATGTTCAGTAGGAAGTGGGGACAAGGGATAGTCACCCTCACTACTCAGTTGCATTCTGTATTCAAACTCAGGAAGAGCAGCCTACTAATGTTAAAAAGTATATATTCATGTATTTTTAAAATAAAAAGCTTTAAAAAATAAATAAAATAAAAATTTTCAGCATCATAACCCATCAAAAATAAATAAATAAATAAGAGCTGCAGTGAGGGAGAAATCTCTTAAGAGATCCAATTCTACTTTTTAACAATCATTTTTCCTAAAATTAAACTTAAATCTGCAATTTGTAACCACTGATCCTGGTCCTTCCCTATGAGGCCAAGTAAAACAAGTCTGATTCTTTTTCTGCATGACAGCCATTCTAATATATAAAAAGAGCTAATATATCCCTTTCTCCTAAGTTTTCTCTTCTTTATTCTAAACATTCTCAATTCTATGCATGGTCATTGTGAGAGTTAAATGACATAATGAAGATAAAATTCTTTCCTTTCCAAACTTTCAAGTATTATGGTAATTGTATATTGTTCTTATTACTGGATTGGTCTTTATTTTATATGAACATAAGATCATCCTGCTCACTGTCTGCTCACACTGTACAGCTTAATGTCCTTTCTAAAACATGATGCCCATAATTGAATATAATTTTTCAGATGTTATATGATTAAGACAATGTACAGTAGGATCAATTCCAAATTCTGGACACTGCTTCTCTTAGTGCAGCCTAAGGCCACATTAGTTTTCTGGCTGTGGAACTGACATAATCTTCCCCACAAGATTTTGTGGACTGTATACCTTTTGCAATTGAAATCTTAGGAGCTTTGTCATACCCCCTTTTTCCCCAGTGTTTAAGTGGCACACTTAAAACAACAGGATAAAAGTGTCAAGGATATTGGGACTTCTGTTTTGATTGACTAACTTAACCTTTCTATTTCTTTTGGGCAGTTGAGTGGCACAGTGGATAGAGTACTGGGCTTCCAATCAGGAAGATATCTTCTTGGTTTCAAATCTGGCCTCTGATATTTACCAGCTTTGTGACTTTAAAAAAGTCACTTAATCTTCTTTGCCTCAATTTCTTCATTTGTAAAATGAACTAGAGAAGGAAATGACAAACTATTCTAGAATCTTTACCAAAGAAACCACAAATGAGCCTATGAAGAGTCAGACATAACTGAATAGCTGGATCCCTTCCTTTAAAGAAAAAAATAACGAGTAGAATTCCATGGCACACTGAAATGTGTTGATTAATAGAATAGGGTGATTGGGTATGATGGATATTCCTCTTATTTGTTAACATTTTTTAAAATTCCAATGAGGGGAGAATGTGATAGCATAAAGATTTGATTATATTGGTTTGGTCATCCTGCTATGTTTGCATAATATATTTTCCAGAGTCTTCTCTCTTGAAAGCAGTATATAATGTATTTACCCCATTTAAGAAATGTATTGTAGGCCTGGGAGAAACATGGTTGCTAGTGCCTTAGAGTGTTTTTAGCTGTTTTCCTAAGTTGTATATTAACCAAACAGATGCAATTAAATTCATGCTCAATGTGTTTTTTCATTTTATTATTACATCTAAGCTTGGATGCAGGTTATGTAAGATTAGACATCAATGCCTATTAATATAAACTTTAAGTCAAATTGTCTACAAATATTCCTGTGCTTTACTTAGACTACTATAACTGGAGAGAGCAAGTAGAACTTCTAGGCTCCAGATATGGCATCCAAAAAAACATGGCAATTTGTTATGCCAGTGGGAATTTACAAGAAATAACGTGATTTTTACTCTGGGGTAGGCAATAAACATATGGGGGACATAGATCCCAACATGTTTCCATTAGAGGGCAGTAGTGTCCATAGCAAATAATAGTGTGCTTTGGGCAAAAAGCCAATTCCCTTCTAAGTTGTAGCACTTCTATCCATTAAGTTCAGTACTGTCTGATAGATGCTGAGTATTTCAAGATATTATCCACTAGCAAAGAGCAGAGCAAGGGTTAGAGTTGCCCAAATCAAGGTAAATAGACGTGGTATTAACAATATGCTAAAACTCAAGAGTAAAGAGAAAATAGTTATGATGATAACATTAAATTGACAATTAAATTAACATTAAAACATACATAAAAGGATGATATTTACACTTTCTTCTGAAGATAAGGGAAGGGCCTATTGGGTACATTCGGTGAGTTAGGTCAAGGAAAAAATTGTATATTTGCATATAATAAAACTAGGAATCTGGAAGTCAATTTCCTTTCCTCAACAAGGTAGAGAAAACTTCATAGAAGATAAAGGATAATTTCTAGTGTTTTATGCATAGAATAATTTTTAAGGAAGATCTAACCAGTTATTCTTTTTAATAAGTCATTTTCAACCCAAACTTCTTGAAGGAATTATTTGTTCAATTCTATTCAATTCAGCAAATGATTATTAAGCAACAGGAATCAGAATGATATTTCTAAAGCATAGATTTGAATCCCCTCTTAAAAATCTTCAGTGGTTCCCTATAGCTTCTAGGATCAATACTAACTCTTTTATTTGTCATTTATAGCCTGTCACAGTCTGTATTCAGCCAGACCTTCAGGACTTATTTACCCCCCATATAATATTTGTTTTAGAAATGGAGCCAAGATGATAATATTAAGACAGAGACTCGCCAAAATCCTTTAAAATACCTTTAAATCATTATTAAATACATTCTAAAGCAGCAGAACCCACAGAAAATGGGAATAAAAAAAAAATTTACAGCTTAAAAACAACATAAAAGATCAGGAGAAAATGTCTCCTGCAGTACAGTGCAGAATGTAGCAGAAATGCCCTTGGTCTAGCAAAACAGTAACAGGCCTTAGAGTCACCAAATCAGTGGCTGTTTCCAGACCTTTCAGCCCACAAATACCAAAAACAATTTAGAAGGTCAGCTGGAAAGGTTTGTCATACCTGGATGAGAGTGGAATACAATACCCACAAACCACACCATCACAGGAACAGGCCAAATTAGCAACAGCAGCAGCAATTGCTTCTAGAGCTCTCAGATCACATATGGTAAGGATATCAAACAATTTGTCAGAAGGAGATTACAGTGCTTTTTTTACTAGCACTGAGGCAGGACTCTGCTGCTTGACCCCATACTCAGATATAGGCTGCAGTCCTGAATGCCAATCCAGGGCAAGGAGGAGCACAAGTGCATCAGAGCTTGTAGCCACAGTGGAGTAAGGACATAGTTCCAGGGCAGAAAAGTGTGTGTGCAGTTGGTCACAGACCAAAGCACAGGCCAGAAGAGGATTAAACAAAGACCAGGAGAGGAGCAAACAAACCTCTACTTAGAATATAACATCTTGGAAGAATTGAAAACTTATGGTTCTAGAAACATCTCTGAAACAGTTGCACAAAACCCCTGAAACTTGGATCACTGCACTCACCACTCTGGAAGAAGAGACCTACTTTAATGAAAAGTTAAAAGTCAAATAATAGACCGAGAAAATGAATAAACATCAGAAAAAGATTTTGACCATAGAAAGTTACTTGGATGATAAGGAATATCAACCACACACTCAGAAGATAACAAAATCAAAGCTCCTACATTCAAAGCTTCCAAGAAAAATATAAAATGGTCTTGCGCCTTGGAAAAACTCAAAAAGGAGAAAAAAATGGGAAAAGAAATGAGAGTGGTATGAGATAATCATCAACAATAAATCAACAGTTTTGTAAAGAAGATACAAAAAATACTAAAGAAAATAACACCTTAAAAACAGATTAGGTCAAACAGTAAAGGAAACACAAAAAGCCATTCAGGAGAATTGTACCTTAAAAAAAAAGTAGAATTGGCCAAAAGAAAAGAGGCACAAAAAAATTCACTGAAGAAAACAACTCCTTTAAAAGCAAAATTGACCAAATGGAAAAAGAGGTACAAAAGCTCACTGAAGAAAATAATTACTTAAAAATTAAAATTGAATAAATGAAAGGTAATGCCTTTATGAGACATCAAAAAAAATTAATGCAATGTAAAATATCTCATTGGAAAAAGAACTGATCTAGAAAATATATCCAGGAAAGATAATTTTTCAATTATTGGACTATCTGAAAGCCATGATTAAAAATAAATAAATAAATAAAAATAAAGGAGAAACTAGACATCATCTTTCATGAAATTGTCAAGTAAATCTGCCCTGATATACTAGAACTAGCCAGTAAAATAGAAATTGAAACAATCCACTGATAAACTCCTGAGATTCCAAAATGAAAACTCCAAGGAATATAAATTCAAATTCCAAAACTTCCCAAGGCAAGAAGAAACTATTGTAAGCAGCCAGAAAGAAATGATTCATGTAAAACAGAGCAACAGTCAGAATAAAAGCTTTGGCAGCTTCTATGTTTAAAGATCAGAGGCCAGTAATATTATATTTACAGAGGGATTACAATAATTATGCATTCCCAATTGTTAGGATTCTTACAAGGTGCTAAGTCACTGGAATGAATAGAGATAATAATTATCTAATTCAGTATGATTGATCTGATTCTACAAGGAGATGTTATGGGCCAGAACTTGAAACAAGGTATTTATGTACTTATGTATTTAGTTCAGACCTTTAAAGGAGTTCACACCTTTAAAGGAGTTCATATCTTTAAAGGAGTTCACTCACTGGTTCACACATTAGACTTCACACCTCTAGAGAGCATATAAAAGGACAAGCCCCTCTCTGAGAGAAGATTCAGAGCCAGGATTCAGTGGGGATATTCGAAAGTCCAGGAGATTCACAAGTCTAAAGGAAAAGCCTGCTCATGGACTTCCAGGAGATTCAGAACTAGGATTGACTTCAGGGAGATTCACAAGACAGAAACCCACAATCCCATACTCTAGGATATTCAGAATCAAGATTCATTCCATTATCCACCATTGTGCTGGCTAGAGACATTGGGAGGATGAGAGGCTGAAGCTGGCTGGAGAGATTCGGAAAGAGCTCTTGGGGAACCAAGGGGAGAGATAAACCTCTAAGAAAGCTAACTGGGCCCAAAAAAAGATTCAG
The DNA here is from genome assembly GCF_048593235.1 of Sminthopsis crassicaudata. NCBI lineage: Eukaryota > Metazoa > Chordata > Mammalia > Dasyuromorphia > Dasyuridae > Sminthopsis > Sminthopsis crassicaudata. Next base: position 593,319,479 of record NC_133617.1, read on the forward strand.
GACTTTGAAAGACACAGTAAAGGATCTGGACTTTAACTCCTGGGTGCACTTTTGAACTGAACTGAAATTAAGACTGCCTCCAGAAGCTCCCCCAAGAGATCGGCTCCCAGAGAATGATTGTAATTTAGAGAAAAGAACATTATACCCAATACATTGCATAGTGCCTAAAATTTAGTAGGTTCTTAACAAATGTTTATTGATTCATTTTTATGTGCAATGAACCAGTCTGGGAGCTAGGAAAACAGCCCCGCCTCCTCGTTATGCTTCAATTAGAGAGGTACAACCTGCAAGAGATAAGGTAATACAAAAAAAAAATCCAAAGTAATGTCAAGAAAGAGGGAGTACTCATGTAGTTCAAAACAGAGTAGACCCCAACTTGGGCTTCCAAGAAAGTTAGGTATCTAGAGAGCCTGACATGATCGTTAAACATAATCTAGACACAATAAATCATCTTTTCAAAGATATGTTGGCAAGAAACTGTCACACATGGGAAATAATTTATAGTCAAGGTTGATTAGATTAGAGAATTATTGAGTGATACTAAAAATGATTAGAAAGGTAGTTGGATGCCAGACTTTGAAGGGCCTAAGATTCCTTTCTTGATACCATTCCTGACTCTCTGAACTTTTTCCATTACCATACCTTCATCTTCTATCCTCACCCTGCCCACCTTTACTGTTTTCTTTTATGTGCTGATTACATATCTTTCTGATTAGCTCTGTGTCTGTGTGTGTGTGTGTGTGTGTGTGTGTGTGTGTGTGTGTACCTTCTATGTGTGTGTGTGTGTCTCTCTGTCTCTGTGTTTCTGTCTGTATGTGTGTGTGTCTGTCTCTGCCTCTCACACACACACACTCACACCCACACACAACTACACACACACTCCACACAAGAGCTTTGTCTTTTAAATTGCTAAAGTTCAAAGTTTTTGTTTTGTTTCTCTTGTTTTAATTTATTTTATTCTGAACTTAAGGAAAAAAAACATTTTTATAACAATAGAATAGAAAGATATGATTGTATGTGAAGTTATAAATCTATTATGTACAATTTACTATTTTAAAAAATATATATTTAACAAAGTTAGAATGTAAACTCATTTTTTTCCTTTTATCTTCTCTCTCCCTGACCCTAGAGATGGCTACCATTACATACACACACACACACACACACACACACACACACACACACACACTAGCACACAAATACACACACACTTGCATATAAAATACATATGTATATGTAAAACCATTCTATACATACTTCTATTTATCAATTCTTTTTCTGCATGCAGGTAACATTCTCCTTCATATATTGTTTGTAGTTAATTTGGGTATTTGTACTAATTAGTTATTCTTAAAATAATATTATTCTTTCTACAAACAACATTTTCTTGGTTCTGATCACTTCACTCTTGTGTTTCATTCAAGTATCTATGTTTTTCTAAGATTATTTAGCTCATCATTTCTTATACCAAAGTACTATTGTGTCATGATTGTATTACATGACTTGTTTAGCCATTCCCCAATTGATGGGAATCCCTGCAATTTCCAGTTCTTTACCACCACAAAAAGTGCTTTATTATTTTTTTTTAGAAAATATAGGTTTCTTATATAAATCCCCTTCCCCCCATCATATTTTTTCTTTCCCCAATTAAATTGGTTTTCTCTTTATTCAACCCTAAATATAAAAGTTTGACTACATGATTTCTAGGAGTTCTTCTTGCTCTAAGTTTGTGAACTTATGACTTACTTTTTTTTATCTTTAGGACTATACAAAGGCAGCTTTGTACCAACACAGAGTAGGCAAACTCAAGGCACCTGAGTAATCTAGATGATAAAGAACCTAAGAGTAGGTACTCAATGGTTACACTTGGGGATTCATCCGTCATTCTACTTCTCTCTACTTGTCCTTCTTTTCTGTGGGAAAAGGGAACTAATGTGACCAGACTCCATCAGATTCTATCAACCTCATCCATCAACATTCATTAAGAACTCATTGAGAATGAATCATAGAGTTTTAGACCCAGAAGGGTTGTCACAGATCATCCACTCTAAACACTCTAATTTTACAGATGAGGAAACTAAGAGTCTGAAAAAGCAAAATGATGTGCACAATTTTATAATGGCACGGTGGCAAGGTTTTGACTACTACCCAGGTTTCCTGAATCTCTGGCCATTAAGTTCTCCAACTGAACTAAAGGAGAGCTAATGGGGCTCATTTAATGTGCTTCAAAATCTTTAACAATGACTTTCTGGAAATAGGTCACTAATTTCTAGCCTTCTAAGGGAATTTTGATTCATAAAACGTATCTTAACATCTGTTCAACTCAATACTGCCTAATTACAATGTAGTATCATTTCCCCCCTCTTTCCACCATCAAGGAATTCCTACATTAAGGAATAAATTCACATGGAGCAAGGATTATACTTTGTCATATCTTATCTATGTGATGAACCCCTTTGGCAGTTCGGTGAAGCTCATGTACAGTTTTTAAGAAGAATTATTTTTTTTTTTTTAATACTCTAGCTTAAGGACATTTAGAATGGAAAAATTTCTTAAACAAATGATGTCACAGGTCTTCAAGATTTCCATTGTTAATATAAAAATAAAGTTCTAATACTCAGTTGATGTAGTACTACATCAATCCAACTAGTCTGGAAAAAAACTTTTAATCATGCAAGAAAACTCATTAAATTGTTCATACCCTTTGTTTAGCTCAATAATCTCTCTACTTAATGTCATCTACATTGCTTCTCTCCTTCTCTCTCTCTGTCTCTCTGTGTGTCTCTGTCTCTCTGTGTGTGTATCTCTCTATGTCTCACTGGCTCTGGCTCTCTGTCTCTCTCTGTTTCTGTATCTGTCTCTCTATCTCTCTATCTATTATATATGTATGTATGTATGTACAGGTACACTTATGTGTGTGTGTGTACATATCTCAAAGAAATAAGACAGAAATATCTTTTATGGACCAAGATGTTCATAGCAACATTTTACAGTAGGAAAAAAAAAAAAAAAAAAAAAAAAAACAGAAATAAAATGAGTGCACATGGACATGGGAATTGCTGAACAATTTGAGGAATATGAATATACTATAAAAGAATACTATTGTACCATACAGATTAACATGTATGAAGAATTCAAAAAAGAGAGCATATGTGTGTGTGTATGTGTGTGTGTGTGTGTGTGTGTGTGTGTGTGTGTATATGAACGAAGTAGAGGAATAACATGTGCAATGATAATAGAAACACAAATGAAAATAAAACTAAAAGGTCAGCCAATTCAGATTCATTGCATTGACTAATCTTGCTCCCAGAGAGCAGATGATTAACAGTATATCCTTCCTTTTGGTAAAAAGGGGTTATTTTTCTTCATTGCTTTATAAAACAAAATGTGGAAGTGCATCAATCTGGAACCAAAAGAGTTAGGTTCAAATCCTCACTTTGATATCAAGTACTTATGTGACCTTTGACAAATATCTTAAGCTTTCTGGCCATAATTTTCTCATCTGTAAAACAAACAGTTTGGATGATATTTTTTCATAAGTAATTAATGTATAAAATATAAGAAATAGTTAACATTTAACATTTAAAAATAATAATATAATTTTAAAAATTAATAATAGCTTATGTTTTCTTTCCTCTTTGAATTTACTGACTTCTTTGTAATTCACTCATGTAGGAATATTTGTTTTTAAGGTACAATTATAGTATACTCTCCTAATTATAGTTACTTCACTTTTCATTATTGTGTATATCTTTTTCTGGATATCCTCATAGTCATTACTTTTCATGGTGCTAAAACACTACATCATACAATTTCTTTGATCATCTGTAAACCATTTAAACCCCTATACAGTGATAGCTTAACATTCATCTTTTTTAATCTCATCAAACAAGTATTTGATACATTTTAACAAGAAAAAAAAAATCAGCACTTGATGGCTGCTTGGCACTCATTAATTTGGTTGTTGTCTTGGTTGAGCAGTAAAGATGTGAGGTTGATATTTCCACTCATATGAAAGAGTGTTCCAAAATCACTATTGATCAGAGAAATGCAAGTTAAGACAACTCTGAGATACCACTACACACCTGTCAAATTGGCTAAGATGACAGGAACAAATAATGATGAATGTTGGAGGGGATGTGGGAAAACTGGGACACTGATACACTGTTGGTGGAGTTGTGAAAGAATCCAACCATTCTGGAGAGCAATCTGGAATTATGCCCCAAAAGTTATCAATCTGTCCATACCCTTTGATCCAGCAGTGCTACTACAAGGATTATATCCCAAAGAGATACTAAAGAAGGGAAAGGGACCTGTATGTGCCAAAATGTTTGTGGCAGCCCTTTTTGTGGTGGCTAGAAATTGGAAAGTGAATGGATGCCCATCAATTGGAAAATGTTTGGATAAATTGTGGTATATGAATATTATAGAATATTATTGTTCTATAAGAAATGACCAGCAGGGTGAATACAGAGAGGCTTGGAGAGACTTACATCAACTGATGCTGAGTGACATGAGCAGAACTAGGAGAACATTATACACTTCAACAACAATATTATATGAGGATGTATGCTGATGGAAGTGGATATCTTCAACATAGAGAAGATCTAATCCAGTTCCAATTGATCAATGATGGACAGAATCAGCTACACTCAGAGAAGGAACACTGGGAAATGAGTGTAAACTGTTTGCATTTTTTGTTGTTCTTCCCAGGTTATTTTTACCTTCCCAATCCAATTCTTCCTTTGCAATAGCAACAACAACAACAAAAATTCAGTTCTGCACACATAGATTGTATCTAGGATATACTATAACATATTTAATATGTATGGGAATGCCTGCCATTTAAGGGAGGAGGTGGAGGGAAGGAGGGGAAAATTAGGAACAGAAGGAGTACAAGGGTAATGCTGTAAAAAAAAAATTACCTATGCATATGTACTGTCAAAAAATGTTATAATTATAAAATTAATAAGAAAAAAAATAAGAAAAAAAAAAAAAAAAAAGATGTGAGGTTGATCAGGTGCACTGCCCAGTACTCATTTCTGTTATTTCCCTCCGCTGTCAGTAGCTCCTCCCAGTTGGAAGTCACATGATAAGGTTGTGTATGGTGTGCAGATCACGGGGCAGATCGTGCGGGACTGATGTGCCTGCAGTATATAGTCTCCTGGCTTCCAAAACAGTAGTACTGGATGTGACTTGGAGCAATCCCGCCGTGCTCAATAGAAGGAGAAGCAGCAGGAGCAGAAATAGCAGCAGTGGAGTCTAAATGGGGGTGGGAGGGCTGGTGCGCCCTAGAGGCCGCAATTGCACAGAGGTAGAGGTGGCAGGGCGAGATTGCGGCAGACTGCAGTGGTAAACTGAAGTAATGGCAGCGGGCTATTTTGGTAAGCTGTGGCAGCGGTGAACTGCATTGGTTGAGCTGCGGCAGCGGTGAACTGCATTGGTGAGCCGGGGCAGCGGTGAACTCCAGTTTTTGAGCCGCGGCAGCGGTGAACTGCGGTTTTTGAGCCGCGGCAGCGGTGAACTGCAGTTTTTGAGCCACGGCAGCGGTGAACCGCGTTGGTGAGCCGGGGCAGCAGTGAACTGCATTTTTTGAGCCGCGGCAGTGGTGAACCGCGTTGGTAGAGTCGCGGCAGCGGTGAACCGTGTTGGTGAGCCCCGGCAGTGCGTTGGTGAGCCACGGCAGCGGTGCACTTTCTAGATTGTCTAGGCGGACTCTGTTGGCAGACTGCATTGGTGAGCTGCGGCAGAGGGCGTTAGTGAGCTGGAACAGAGGGCGTTGGCGCTCTGCGGCAGAGGCGCAATGCAGTAGTGACGCTAGATTGCAGCAGCTGTGGTGGTGGAGTTTTAGCTACGGTAGCAGTCATAGGGCATTGTCAGACTGCGGTGGAGGAGAACCCAGCACTCCTGCCAGCCTACAGTCAAAGACTCCTACCATAGCCCTGGAGAGTGGAGGGCTTGGAACCATAGCTTCAGCCTCCACATGCAGACCTCTCACTACCCAGGAAGCTTGGATGGCATGGATGTTGGAGCGCAGTATAAATGTGGCAGTTTCTCTCAGAAAGTGAGTTTGGTCAACCAGGGAGTACCTGGGTTGGTCTGGGATGGCTTATATTTGTGCAGCTGGAAGCCTCAGTTGCCCCTTTGGGAAATTGGGTGGGGAGGGATTTTTTAAAGATCACAATATATTGAAAATATATTCCTCAAGGGAAAAATTTGTTTGGTAGTTGTGCCATTTGTGGTGCCTTCTGGACCCAGTTAACCATGAGTTCCAAAGCACCACTATATTTCCATTTTTTTTCCTTTGCATATATTGCAATTATATATATTATGCTTTTATTTTAAATTATCTCTTTAAATTATTGATTTTAATTAATTAATTTAATTAAACTTTATTAACAAATTAATTAAATGAATTTGTAATTAATTAATTACTTAAATTATCTATTGGGCTTACTGGGTTAAAGCATATTATTGGAATTATGACTATTGTCATCTTGCCAGATGGATTTCCAATCAGAGTACACCAAATTGCAAGAATGAGTCTGTTTCCTTGCCACTATACCAATATTTATTTTGTTTCCTTTTTATTTTTCTCAGTTAACAAGGGTGAAATAATACCATAGAGTAATTTTAATTGATTTTTATTTGATTATTAATGAGGTTGAATATTTTTTTTCAAAGGAAAATTTATAACCTACATGTGTAATTTGTCTATTCATACCTTTGACTATTCAAACACTAAAGAATGAGTTGCTTGTTCCCAGGTATTTTTTTCCCTATGTAAATGCTACTCTGTTTTTTCTTTCCTTTTAGTAGCAGCATCAAAAACATCGCATAGTATAGCCAGTCATAATCTGGATTTGAAAAAAAAAAAGTAGTAACAACTAAAATTATTGTTTACATTTGTATGTAGGGAAATGAGAGTGGCATTTGGTGCTATTTAGGATTGGTTGGGGTGTGTGCAGGTGTACTTAGTTATAGAAGGTACGATGTTAGGGACGCTAATATGAACAAAGGTGAATTTCTGTTGAGCAAAATCCCATCACTTTATTCAGGAATATTCTGGTTATGAAATTTCCCTCTGGTGGACAGATAGATTATATTCCCAGAATTATACAACTCAAGAAGAGGTGGGATAGTAGATGAAGGACTGACAGAATCAGAGAATGTTAGAGCTGGAAGGGATGTTAGATGTCCCTAATATAATTAAATTTCTTTCATTTTATAAATAAGGAGGTGAAGCCCAAAGGGATGAAATAGCTTCTGATGGCAGAGTCAAACTATCCATAAATCAATCTGTTGATTATTAAATATCTTTTGTGTATCAGGATACCATAGTCCCTGGGGATAGGAAGAAAACCAAAGTCTTTACTTTCATTCTAATATTAGAAACAATAGGAATAGGTACATTTAATATAAAATTTGCACAAAGTATTTTTCTTTTAAGGAAAGGGAGTAAAGGGGAGGTTCCATAAAAGACTAGAACTTCATGTTTTTATATCTCTTTTTGACTAGACATGTAATTTAAATGGTTAAGTGTCACAATAGCTAAACATTTTCATAGCAGTTTAGTCTTATGGAATTGTCTGGGCATTAAGAGATAAAATAATTTATCTTGGGTCACAAGTCGATATATATCAGTGGGGAAATCCAAAGCCAAATCTCCTGATATGGAGACTGGCTTTCCATCCCCTGAGCATGCTGCATCTCTCCTGTGTTTTTCAATGACTCTGTGAGTCAGCTTTCATATTGTTGCTACAGTCTGTCATATTTCTTTATTTTGCAATATTTTTATACAATATACTATGATTTTTTTTTTTTTTTTTTTTGGTAAATGAAGGCAAATTTAAATTCTTTTTGGTTTAAACATATAGTGACACTTCTTGGAGTAATTGGAACAACTATCCTATGAAACTATTATTAGAAAATACTTAATTTGTGAAAGTTTGGAATTTAAAATTTTATTTATATATGACATCTCTGTCATAAAGATAGTATGATGGAAGAGAAACAGCATTTACCTGGGACCTAAGAAGACCTGGATTTGAACACTTTAGCTATATGATTAGAGACAAAGCAAAGCATCTTTGTACTCCAAAAAAGCCTGTAGGATTTGTCAGCTAAGTCATACTGGAGTTGATCTCATTCACTTATTTGAATAAGAATGGCTTGGTTGCATTTATAAGAATATCATATAATTATCAATGATTATGTCATCATCCCATAATATTGTAATCTTAGTGAGATCGTGTACTATTTTAAAATCTGAATTTTGTTTCACAAAAGTACACAGGAATTCTTAAGGTGCTTAAAATAAGAAGGAAGGGTGGGAGGGAAGAACTACAGAAGGAAGAAAGGATAAAGAAAAGGAGGAAAGGAAAGAAGAAAGAAAGGAGAGAAGAAAAGGGGGGAAGTGGAAGGAAGAGGGAAAGTAGGAGGGAAATAAAAGGAAAGAAGGAGGGAGGGATGGAAGGAATGAAAAGAAGGAAAGGGAAAAGACTTTTCTTTATAGGAGATTGATGAATTTGTTTTACAATAGATCAATAGATGGTAGACAGAATATTGTTTATTATTAGAAAATAAATATGAAAAGCAATTCTCCACCCCTTTGAATTGGGGTCATATATTTCTTTAAAAAAGAATACAGTCCTCTGTCCTTCCCCTCATCAAAGCAGATATCTATGTAAATAGTAGATTTTTTTTTCTTTTTTTACAGCAGATGGTTCAAATTCTCATAAAACTTGAAAGGATCTATTATTTTCATAAATTTCACAATTTAGGAATCACCTCTAACCTATATCAATGAGAGAAATTACTGTTATTAGGCTTACTAAAGCATTCACTCTATGGTGATTAGTGATGGCAAGTACATGATTTAAAAGAGCATGATCAGACCCAGCCCTAGTCAACAATTATCTTCAGTATCATCTTGCCTTTATTATCCATTTCCTCCATTTCCATAGAGTTTCCCTTGGCTTTCTACCTCAATTAGATGGTGATATTCTATCCCAGTCTTGCTTTCAGCTGACTTTCTAACTTTTTCTAAACTGTGAATGAGAGCTAATAATAACTATGTTGCAGACAAACTGAGCCCACAAATTTTTGAAAATTGATATACAAATGTATACATGTAAATTTGGATTTATTTTGAATGATTTTTGTCTATATTAAATGTGTACATTTTGCCTACCTTCTCTAATAAGCTTCTTAAGGCAGGGACATGTATGCCAAGGGAATAGGACAGGGCCTTACACATAATAGGTGCTCCATATATTTTTGTTGACTAGGTCATACTAGCTAGTCCTGTGACTCTAAGCAATAATATAATATTTTAATTATTATAATTACTATTTCAGTGGCATGACCAATTAAAGATAGAAATTTATATAAGTATGGGAGTTGGGATGGAAAGGAGGCTGTGCATAGGGAGGTTATGGCAGACAGCTAGTTATTCTCTCTACTTAAAAAAAAGCTATAATAAGGTCTATAAAGATATAACTTCTCTCTTTGTCTCAGTCTCTGCTTATTTGTGTCTGTCTGTCTATCTGACTCTCTAGCTATGACTATCTCATAACATCTTAGGAGAGGTGGCAAAATTCAGGGTGAATTAAATTCATTTTTGTAGAAAGGTTCTATCTAAATGTATAATTTAATGTCAGCAATGGGTGACCAAGGTTGGTTAGTTGATGGACTACAATAGGAATGCAACTGAGAGTGTGATCCTTCTGCTTCATGTCTTCAATTAAATCTATGGTTTTATCCAAGTAGCCATTCTCCCAAGTGCTATAGATTGTATCCATGCCAATCCATTCTGTGTGACTATTGTTCTTTTTCTCCCATTAGTTTTCCACAAAGGTTGTTCCAGTGTGCCAGTGCCTTTCTCTTGATTTCCTGTGAATTTCAGAGGAACATATGCCCTATATATCACTTATTTCTTACTCTTTCCATATGAGCATGTCATCTTTTTATTTAGAAATTTCTTTGATGAATATTACATATTACATATATATGTATATATATATATATATATACATATATATACATTCATATAAAGGCACACATATATGAATTTTTACATCAATATTGTATATACATAGGGACGTATATGTATATACAGACCCAAGTATGCATTATTTGTATAAATATGTATATGCATATGCATGTACACAGTGTATCACAAAATCTTAGTGTGGTTTTAAATTATTAAAGGTTATAACTACACTAAGACTTTTGACAGTACACATACACACATATATATATACATATATATTTATATGTATATATATATGTGTGTGCGTATATATTTTTATACATACGTATAGCATCAGAGACAAAGAGAAAACAAGACATGATGAACATGAAAGAAGAAAGCTGAGGGGAAACAGAGCAGAGAAAAATACAGAAACACAGTAAAAGTGAGACTGATAGAGTTAGAGAGACAAAAGACATACAGGGAGAGGCAAAAAGAGACAGAGATGGAAAGAGAAACAAAGACAGATGGAGAGAGTCAAGAAAGAGGTGTTTTGTATTGCTTTGAAGCCTCTTTTCCTCTTAATTGAAAGAATCAACAATGGTTTGGCAGTCAGTAGCTTAGAAGGACAGGACAATTCAGCATTTGGAAGTTTTCTCCAAAGAAAACTGACAAGCTGCTGAACTGTATTCAACACCTATACACAGATAATCTACCTTCCCTTCCCACCCTCCCCCAGACCTAGATTTAGTTCTGATTTTTTTTTTTCTAATTGCACATCATCAACAAGCCTAGATGCTACTAAGCAATTCAATTATAGCCCAGAAAAAGCAAGAGCACTATAACTCGAAGCATTTATTTTATGCTGCATATTCCCGGTAATTGTGGTTAATCATTTTACTGCTGAAGTGCAGCCACTTCAGTTCAAGCTCATTTAACAGGCAATCAAGAATTCTATGGAAGTGAAGAGATGAGGAAAGTGTGCTTATTTTTTTAAAAATGAATATTGTTTATCAAGGGCCAATACAATTTTAGGTAGTTTATATACTAAAACTCATTTTGACCTTTTGCATTCCATTAAAATAATGGGTCTGTTCTTTTTCTAGGGAAAGTTTCTTAAGGAGGTATATTAACTCATTTAGATTCTGAGATTATTATATAATTGATATACTAAACCACACCTCGTCTCCTACTAGATTTTATAAGTTGATGTGTATCTTAATATGCAGTAAAAATTGACTTGTTTGGAATTCAGAAAGACTAAAGTTCTCTGTCTTTCATTTCTGCCATTTCAAAACATAGTCAAAATATCATGGAGGTTTAGAAGTAGAACTCTAATATCAGGTTCCATCACCTCAGTTTACATAAAATAAAACTGAGGCTTAGAAAAGTTAAATTGTTTTCAGATTGATGATCCAGAGGCACTCCAAATTTCTAAAGTGCATTCTTAAACCTCAATAAATAAATAAACTCACTCTCATTATAGTTTATTGTTAAGTATATTTCATCTTATTTTAATTCTTTGAAAATGACCAATTTATGCAAATGAAGGAACTCACTACTAACTAAATGTTTGGTTAACTGCAACTTTGCTATACTTGATAAGAGAGTTTATAATAATGGCTCATCACCATCTCTTTATTTCCTAGCAACAATGCTTAGGAAGCATATGTTATTTTAAAGCTAGGGAAAATGAGTTACAAAGCTATTAAGACTTTTTTTTTTTCAAGTCATGGAATATAAGAGTAGCAAAGCCAGAATCCAGTTGCTCTTCTTCTAAAGTTGGTGGCTATAAAAGGTCCCACACTTTCTGCCTGGGATTCTGCAGCCCACTTTACTGGGAAAGTGGAATGGTATAGAAAGCATGGGCAGGGTAAGGATATAGCCATTACTGATCTGGTGACTTGCAATCATCCATGACAAAGATTTAAAATCCTCTGTGCTCAAGATTTCAGTAGAATGTATTATCATGCTAGACCTCTTCAGAGATACACAAAGCAAAAGAGACCTTCCACAGAAACAAAAAAAAAAAGGGTAGTGAGAAGCAATCTTTTTGCTCCATTGTACAGAATTCTTCCATAGGTGTCTCTTTCTTAAGGGACATGATGGACTTTTAAGTTCAGAAATCTAAAGCTACAAAAGAATTTAGAAGCTCATCTAGTTTACTCTTTGCTGCTTTATAATGCATTGCAATTAATTAAACATTTAGTTAGTAAGGAATTTGTTCATTGGCATGAACTGGACATTTTCAAAGAATAAATGAGGTGGCCAGAGTTAGGGAGGGTCTGGTACACAATGTATCCAAATGCCAAGGTGGGAGAAGTCACAGTCAGAAAAGTGGAGAGAGAATAGAGAATCAAGCAAGCTGCAATAGCTCAAGATATGCAGTGTCCATCCTGAGAAGGAGAAACAACACTCTTCCTTTCTCTCATGCCTGTATTATTATATTTTCTATTATATTTTCTACAGTAGCTTTGTTACTGATATTTGACCAGGAAACAGATTTCCTTAAAACTTGATTGTCTCCTTACCAGATAGAGATTTACAAGCTTTATTGCATTCATTCTCTCTACATGGTAAACAACATTCCCATGTTAGTCACTTGAATTTTTAAATCCATTTTTTTCCCTAAAATCATAAATGCACTTCAAGTTGGAGGGCTTTCAGTTTCCTTTGCCTGTACAAGTGTTCTCTTAAGAACATCTTTTATATTTTTTTTACTGTCTTTGTAATGTTTTTATTGCTTCTTTAATGATTTTTGGGCATATATTAATAACAGCTTGTGTTTATAGAGTACAATATGGTTACAAATGCTTTTTGCACATTATTTCATTTGATACAAGAATTCTGTAAGGTCGGTAGAATAAACAATAATTTCTCCACATAACATATAGAAAAAAATATTCAAGAGGCTACATTTCTTTCTTTTCCTAATTATGTTCCTTAATTTTTATAGATATCAAAAACTATTCTTCTAATTCCCATCTCCTACCATTGCTGGTTCATCTTGGAACTTCCCACAGCTCTTGGGTTCCTTTTGCCATAGAAGAAACTACCACCTACAAGGCACATTCACCCTGAGTTTTCTCTCCTTAAGACCCTCCTCCCCTTTCCCACTGATAAGATTGTCCTGGAACTTCTTTTTGAGGACATGGTTGGGTTCCTGCCTGGCCTATCATCATTCTTCAGCTTCTTTTTTGTGTGTTGTCTTCTTCCCATTTGATTGTAATTTTTTCTAGAGCAGGGATTATCTTTCTTTTTGTAATTGTATTTCAGACATTTCACTCAGTGCTTAGAACACAATACTCTTAAAATTTTGTATTTCCTTCAATGTGTTAAAAAATATCAAATAGTATCAGAATTAGAACCTAAATCTAGATCTTTATACTAAAACACATAATCATTTTGATTTATACCACTGGTTTGCAAGAACTTTCATTTTTCATTTTTTCATTTTTTAAAAATTCAGAAATAATAGAATGGTCAGTACCCCTTCTAACCTATTTTAACATCTCTGCCTAAACCCAAATCATGACTTTCATGCATCAGTTCAATACCATCTCTTGGTTTTGCCTATCTCCTCCAGCACTCTCCATTGTTGTCAGTAAAGTATATTAAATACTCACATTCAAAGAGAGGCAAAAGATACTGCACTCAAGGACCTCACTGTCTAATGCAAACAACTATAGACAAACTGTACAGAATATAAGTTAGAAATTATTGACACAGGGAAGGCATTTGGATTTAGATGAATCAGGAAATCCTTTTTATAGAAAATGAAGTTTTAAATGAAACTGGAAGGAAACTAAGAGGCAGAGATGAAGATGTAAAGAATTCCAGGCATGAGGAACAGACACTGAAAATTGCTTAGACTATCTCTTGCAGCTCAATTGTATATGTGTATCTGGCCTAGACCTGTTCTGTTCCCTCAGCCTGCTCATCTTTCTAACTAGCAGAATCACAGAGTTAGGAGAAAATTTACAGTTATTCTGATTTGACTTCTTATTTTGCCAATAATGAAAGAACCCTAAGAAAATTAATCTTCCCCAATCATAGCTAGTTTTATGCCATTTATTCATGAAAGAACTTGGAGTGATACTCAGCCCTCCATCCTCACAGTCTGGTCCTTTTTCCATTATTCGATCTGCTCCCATAATTTCATTGTTATAATTATTATTATCAAAAAGCTGTATGAATTGTCCTGTTCTAGGACTAAAGAGAACTAAATAGAGGAAGAAAAAAGGGGGAGGGATAAAAAGGGGAGGAGAGAGAGAGAGAGAGAGAGAGAGAGAGAGAGAGAGAGAGAGAGAGAGAGAGAGAGAGAGAGAGAGAGAGAGATTGAGAGAGAGAGATTTAGTCTTTAAGAGATAATAGGATACTAGACTTACAGCTTGAAGGAATCTTTGATATCACTAACTCTAATCCTTTCATTTTCCAAATGAGGAGCCATAGACATTAAATAACTTGCCCATGGTTAAACAGCTAGTAAGGTTCTGAGATAGCATTTTAATTTAGGTCTTAACTCTAAGTCCAAGACTCTATCCACCAAAATACAGTACTTCCACCTTTTCTACCTTTTCATCTGCTTTCTGATTTTTTTTCTTCCAATTCTAAAAAGCCTGGTAAAATCAAATGACAATTTTTCTTTTTACATTACTATTTCCTAACTTACTTTTTCTGGCTAGAGAGACTCAAGATACATCCTGATTAGTATGCATTCTAAAGTACATTTTTGTTCTGTTTAGATATTTTCTAAACAGTGGCTAATTAATTTTCCTTCTCAAATGTACCTGACCAGAATGTGCAATGGAAGCAGGAATACATGGAAAAATTCTTTGCCTATGACTTTCTAAAGAAAAGATTCTGCCTCATAGATTCCCTTCCTTGAACTAAGAGAGCCAAGCTTTACTTTCTTTATGAAGATTTTCCTGATTTCCTCTTTGAACTGCCAGTTCTAACTCTTTAAATCTTGTGTTTATTTTATATTTTTTATATGTATTTGTGCTTATGTACATACTGTCTCTTCTGAAAGAAGGAAATTGTCTTTGGACAGGGACAATATATGTATCCCCAGCACTTAGCATGTTATCTGGCACTTAGTAGGGGTTTAATGTATCCTTATGGAGTGACCCTTGGGATTTACAAATCTACAGAATGCCCTCCATGCTTTCTCAGAAATCTGAAATCAAGATTTTCCTTTTAGAATTCAGTATGTGCTATTTGTATATCTCTTCTCCCTCAAAGATATTAGGATGCAGTTAACTCCATATACCAAAGAATAAAGTGCTGTCTTTGGGGTTTGCCATTTTTTAAATTTCTCTTAGTTCTACAGGCTAGAGAAGCTCTGAAAATCCTACTCTTTGCTCATTAATTCAGGAATCTACTGTGTTTCAGATGGGGAATTCAGGACTCATAATTTCCAGAGTCAATGCCCTGAACTGCTACAAATTGAAGAGGAAATAAGAACCCATGGGTAATAATTTTATCATCGTAGAAGTGGTATGAAAATAACAAGAAGAATTAGGAATTCAGTCCTTAAAAGAAAAATAGAATTCTACAAATTCTTGGTCATTTGCACAAACTTGAAAAGGCCCAAAGTAGACTTGAAAATATTCATGTGTTTGAACATGAAGAATCAAGAAGTTATTTGGGTTTTTTTCAATCTAGTTCTTTTTTCAATGTATTTTAAAACTGATTATAATTTTTCTCTACAATTTTCTAAAGAATTCAGTTTGAGAAAAAAGAATAGATTCATGAAAGTTCCTCCTTCTTCTCCTCCTCCTCCCTTGTGAACACTTTTTATTCTAAGTCTCCACATATTTATCATCAGTGGAGCATTTCTTTCTATCATAATACTCCAAGACAATTTTTCAAATTGTTTTGGAATATTTTAAATTAATAACCAACTTTTCTCTCTGTCTCTGCCTCTCTGTGTATCTATATTTCTTCAGCTCTCCATCTCTCTTCTCTCTCTCTCTTTTTCTTTCTCTGTCTGTCTGTCTCTTTTCTCTCTCTCTCTCTCTCTCTCTCTCTCTCTTTCTCTCTCATTGTTAGGCAAGTGGGGAAGCTGAATTAGCTCTTTCAGGGAAACAACAGGTCTTTGCTCAGAGGAGGCAACATAAAATATGTTGGGACAAGACAAAAATTAAAACAAGAATAAAATTAAGTCAAATTTAGCAGAGTATACCTCCCTGTGGTGGGAGAGACAGAGACCTTGGAACTCTAGAGACCACTGGGTATTAGAAGAAACAAGAAAGGGCTGGGTTGGAGAAGGCCTTATTTCATGTATGGTCTTGGGGTCAGGGAAAGTCAGCTTTAAGAATTCTATTTTAGGTGCAACTAGGTGGCACAATGTATAGAGCACTGGCTCTGAAGTCAGGAGGATCTGAGTTCAAATGTATCTCAGACACTTAACATTTCCTAGCTGTGGGACTCTGAACAAGTCACTTAACCCCAATTGCCTGAGCAAAAAAAAAAAAAGAATTCTATTTTATCTAATAATTCATTCTATGTAGATGCTCAACTGTGCTGCTTTTTTACTAGTTGTGAATTACAAGTGTTGTCAAAACCCTCTAAATTTCAATATCCCTCTTTAATTGGGGAATAGCAGAACAATTTGTGCTATATAATTATGATGCAATAATATTAGGCTATAAGGAAGGATGAGCTCATTGATTTTAGGGAGGAAAAACATGGATAGACTTGCACAAAATAATGAAAAGCAAAGTGAAAGGAACCAAAAGATTATGGTATACATCAACAGTTATATTAAGAATAACTTTGAGCAAGTATGTCATATTGTCTATTATAAAAACCCTAAATAACTACCAAGGTCCTAAGAAGAAAGATACTATCTGCATCCAGAGAAAGTAGTGATAAAAGGAAATATGCCTAGAATGATTTTATTCACACATACCCACAACTGTGTTTAATATAATTAAATCTGAAAAGGTCAGTTGAAAACACGTTGTAAAAGCACTTTAAATGGCAAAAAGAGGAGTTTATTTTAGATGCTAGAGATAAAGTGGATTAATTGGAACTTATTGAGTGGAGGAGTGACATAGGCAGACCTGTTTGGTTGGTTTTTATAAGGGAGTGGAATTCTTTTCTCAAATGAGACAAAAAAAAAAATATTGTAATACTACATACCAGAGATGGAGGAACTTGAATTAGGGTGATAGTTATGTGAGTAGAGAGAATCAGTTGGACATAAAATATATTGGTAGAATCCACAAAAGTTGATTGAATATGATAATAAAAAAGAGTATGCAATAAAAGAAGATGTTGAAATTTCATATATGAGTGACTGAAAAATTTGAAAGAGAAGGAAAATTTAGAAACAGATTGGGTTCAGGAGGAAAGATGCTAATTTTTGTTTAGGGCATATACCCCACAGCCAATAAATGAGGCTATAATGAAAATTGGGAGAGATATAAAGACATATAAATCTAGAAGATATTTGTTAGAAATCATAAGACCATGGGATCTGATAAGATTATGAAAAAAGGGAATATTCACAGGAAAGGAGCAAAAAATGGTCTAGGACAAACATTCAGGGAACCATTTAGGGGCAATGATGTTGGTAGTCTAGAAATAAAGATAAAGAAAGATCAGAGAGAATAGAGGAAAATCAAGAGAGAGAGAAAAATGTTATGGGAACTCAGAAAGGAAGGACATTTTGGAAGAAGGGTAATTAACAGTGTTAAATGCTGTAGAGAAGGCAAGAAGGATACAAATTTAGAAAAGGCCATCAGACTTGGAAATTAAGCTGTCATTGGTAACTTTAGAGACAAACTGTTCACAACTGTTCTAGTTAAGTGATGAGGTCAGAAGTGAGATAGCAAAAAAGGTTAAGAAATAAGAAGAGTGAAAAGAAACTAGTGACAAAAAAATAAAAACCTAGTGTTGATTGGGGTTTTAAAATTTTTCAACAAAAAAATGAGAAAGAGAGGAGGAGATGGAAGAAAAGGGGAGGGGGGAAGGAATGAGGGACAGAGGAGAGAGAGAGAGAGAGAGAGAGAGAGAGAGAGAGAGAGAGAGAAAGGAAATTAATAAGTAGTTATACCTCTTACTATGAAGCAATATGCTAAGTACTGAGAATGCAAAAACAAATACAAGCAAAAAAAACAAAACAAAAAAAAAAAAAAAAAGAGAGAGAGGCAGCAGTATCTTTAAATAGTGACAACTTAGGCCAAAAGAACCATGAGATACAACTGAAAAAGGAAAAGGGTTGGCTCTGGCTGACTTCCTGGGGAAAGATCATGCTAGACATTTAGGCATATTCATGCGTGAAAATATTAAATTAGTGATGTTAGATTCTGTTGCAGACTGTTTTCACTTGGATTGCTTTTTAATTTAATTATCGTGTCATGTTGAAGTTCTGAGATATGATAATTTTCTGGTATTAATTGATTTCTAGAAATTTTAAATATATAAAAATTAAATGATCAGATGCATATTTCTATCTGGCTAGATGGTATTCCTTTTCACACCATTTCATCTTGCTTAAAGTTATTATTATTATTTTTTTTCTAAGAGGTTTCATTCTATGTGGCTACAGTCCTAAAAGGCAAGAGATTGCAATTTTAACCTAGCAATGAGATCTTGGGAAAGAAATCTCACTGGTACTCAGACCAGTGTGTGACAAGAAAGAATATAGCTTCAGGCAAATTAGATGCCATATCATAATATACATAATGCTTAATAAGTGTTTGTTGATCGACTGATAATAATTCAGTGTCCTTAAAATGAACCAGAACACTGTGTAACTATAATGACCGAATATGCACCCAAATAAGAGATGAAGAAATGTATATCCCTTCTCCTTACTTGAAAAAGCCAAGATAGAAGTACATAATCTTGCATTCATTGTTAGTATTATGGCTGGACTTATTTAATTATTTTCCTTTGCTCACTGAGTTGTTGATTTGTAATATGAGAGAAGGTATCTACAAAAATTACTTGTGAAAGGAGGAATATACAAAAATTACTATGGCTTGAAAAAAATCAATTAAAAAACAAATATATTTCTCCCACCCCCAACACACACACATTGGTCCAATTTTCAGAAAATACCTAAGAAATAAATACGTCTAATTTAATTTTCAGGGGGAAAAAATATCCCATGATATTTCTAGCCTTCTGAAAAGAGATGTTTCATTAGCAAAGGTAATAGGAACTTAAAACCAGAAAGGTAAGAATTCAAATCCTAATCAGACACAACTAAGCAAGTTGTGATACTCTAGCCAAGTTATTTAGTTTCTGTTTTATCATCTGCAGAATATGGGGTTTGGTTTCAGTGACCCCAGAGATTTCTCCTTTCTCTAACTCTGTGATCTTATGATCACATAACAGTGAAATTAAGCAAGAACATTATAACTTCTCAGGAACATTTGATATATAATTATGAGTACCAGTATCATCCTATTTGAGCAGAAG
Organism: Sminthopsis crassicaudata; assembly: GCF_048593235.1. Classification (NCBI taxonomy): domain Eukaryota; kingdom Metazoa; phylum Chordata; class Mammalia; order Dasyuromorphia; family Dasyuridae; genus Sminthopsis; species Sminthopsis crassicaudata. The sequence goes on from NC_133617.1 coordinate 593,338,890, forward strand.
TGCTAATGGCTCTTTTTTCTATAAATGTAACTTTTTTTCATTTTCTCTTTTATTTATTTATTTTTTTGTTTTTAATTACTTAAAAAACATTTTTTACCATTTATTTTCCAAATTTTTGATTTCTAAATTCTTTCTCTTTTCTTTCTATAGCCACTCCTTGAAAAGGCAAGCAATTTGATATCATTTATTACATATATATTATATATACGTATATATATATATATATATATATACGTATATATAGTCATGCAAAGCATATTTTCAAATTAGCCATATATAAAAGAAAATACAGATAAATTCAAGAAAAACAAAACAATTTAAAAAGCATATTTAAATCTGCATTCAGATCCTATCTCCTTTCTCTATGGATGTATAGCACTTAAAAAATGCTTTAATAATTTTTTTTCATTAGAAAAACATAGGATAGTTTACCTCTCAGACTTGTGGAGGATGAAGGAATTTGTAACCAAAGACGAACTAGAGATCATTATTGATCACAAAATAGAAAATTTTGATTATATCAAATTAAAAAGCCTTTGTATAAACAAAACTAATACAAACAAGATTAGAAGGCCAGCAACAAACTGGGAAAACATTTTTACACTTAAAGGTTCTGATAAAGTCCTAATTTCCAAAATATAGAGAGAATTGACTCTAATTTATAAGAAATCAAGCCATTCTCCAATTGATAAATGGTCAAAGGATATGAACAGACAATTTTCAGATGATGAAATTGAAACTATTTCTACTCATATGAAAGAGTGTTCCAAATCACTATTGATCAGAGAAATGCAAATTAAGACAACTCTGAGATACCACTACACACCTGTCAGATTGGCTAAGATGACAGGAACAAATAATGATGAATGTTGGAGGGGACTTGGGAAAACTGGGACACTGATATACTGTTGGTGGAGTTGTGAAAGAATCCAACCATTCTGGAGAGCAATCTGGAATTATGCCCAAAAAAGTTATCAATCTGTCCATACCCTTTGATCCAGCAGTGCTACTACAAGGATTATATCCCAAAGAGATACTAAAGAAGAGAAAGGGACCTGTATGTGCCAAAATGTTTGTGGCAGCCCTTTTTGTGGTGGCTAGAAACTGGAAAGTGAATGGATGCCCATCAATTGGAAAATGTTTGGATAAATTGTGGTATATGAATATTATGGAATATTATTGTTCTGTAAGAAATGACCAGCAGGATGAATACAGAGAGACTTGTAAAGACTTATATGAACTAAGGCTAAGTGAAATGAGCAGAACCAGAAGATCATTATATACTTCAAGAACAATACTGTATGAGGATGTAGGCTGATGGAAGTGAATATCTTCAACAAAGAGAAGATTTAATTCAGTTCCAATTGATCAATGATGGACAGAATCAGCTACAGAGAAGGATCAGAGAAAGAACACTGGGAAATCAGTGTGAACAGTTTGCACTTTTGTTCTCCTTCTCAGGTTATTTTTACCTTCTGAATCCAATTCTTCTTGTGCAACAAGAGAACTGTTTGGTTCTGCACACATATAATGTATCTAGGATATAATATAACATTTAACATGTATAAGACTGCCTGCCATTTAGAGGAGGGGGGTGGAGGGAAGGAAAGGAAAAGTTGGAACAGAAGTGAGTGCAAGGGATAATGTTGTAAAAAATTACCCATGCATATATACTGTCAATAAAACGTTATCAAAAAAATATTTTATTTTTTCAAATATACATAAAGTTTTCTTAATATTCACTTTTGTAAGACTTTATCCTCTCAAGGCAGCAAGCAATCTGGTATAGATTAAACATAGATTAAACATGTGCAATTCTTTTAAGTGCATTTCTATATTTGTCGCATTGTGTAGTTAAAATCAGTCAAAAGGGGGGAAAAATCACACGAAAAAGCAAAAAATGAAACCAAAACAAAATGAAAATATTGTGCTTCAAATCTCATTCAGTCTTCATAGCTATTTCTCAGGATGGAGATGGCATTTTCCATCCCAAGTCCATTGGAATTGCCTTAAATCACCATATTACTGAGAAGATCCAAGTCCTTCACAGTTGATCATCATATACTCTTGCTGCTTCTGTGTACAATGTTCTGCTGGTTCTTCTCACTTCACTCAACATCAGATCATGTAAGTTTTTCCAGGCTTTTTTGAAATCAGCCTGCTTATCATTTCTTATAGAATAATAATATCCCATTACATTCATAAAATTCAGTCATTCTTCAACTGGTAAGCATCCACTCAATTTCCTTTTTGTAGGGTCTTTTTCCTTCTTTTATGATCTCTTTAGAATACAGACCCAGTAGTGATACTGCTGAATCAAAGGGTATGTGCAGTTTTATAGCTTTTTGCATAGTTCCAAATTGGTCTTCAAAATAATTGGAGTAAATAGCATTTTTTTATCATAAGTCCTTAGATCTTGGATTATTTATTGAAGAGGAGCTAAATCATTGTCAGCTAATCATCATGAAATATTTCTGTTAACTGTTTATAATACACTCCTGATCCTGGTCACCTCACTTTGCATCAGTTCATATATATCTTCATTCCTTCCCAAGTAAAGCTAAGAAAGCAATATGGAAAGGGGGCTATCCCAGCTATTTTACATATTGATAATTTCTGTCTTTGTTCACTTGAACTCTGAAGACTACTCCATCCCCTTATCTTGAGTCTTTGGATGACCAAGCAGGATAACTAGTCTTGGAAATAAGGGCAACAGTGAGTTATGTGATTGAGTTGAGGGGTTTTAATGTTGTTAGAATCTTCTCAATTTACTCCTTTTGTGACCGTCTTATGAAAAGACCAACTGTCTATGCCTGTTCATAAATCATTTGACTGTGCTAAATGTGATGCATACAAAGGCAAAAGGAAAAAGAAGGAAAATAATTATGCAAAATATAAGCAAAAATGAACATATAGGACATGCTAAAATTCATGTCTTCTGTGTTCTTTTTTTAACTTTACTCTTCCTGCTATATGGTGATGGGATTTTTCATTCTTTGGAATGGGACTATAAAGACAAAAATCAAAACATTCATTGCCTTCAAGGATCTTATAGTCTCTTGATAGGATGCAGCATGTACAAAATTAGTAACCAAAGTATGTATCAAGGTTTTTATTTGTTCTTTCATAATAAAAAAGTATGTGTGTGTATATGTGAGTGTATATGTATGTTGCTGTTTTTGAGTTCTAGGCTATGTTTAATTGGAAAAAGAATTCATGATGAATTAACATTCTTTATCAGCACAGTTCAACAGCTCTTTCCAATCATAAGCTTATAGAGTTACCTGAGAAACTAAAAGGTTAAGTGACTTTTTAAGACTTTGTCACAGGAAATATATATTAAAGAATGGGCTTTAGGTCTGTACTTTCTGAGTCAAAGCCTACTCTCTACCTGTTATTCCCTGCTTTATATGTAACACAATTCAAAGTGTTTGCATTCGTAGGCTTATATGGCTTCACATTAAAGTTGGTCCCTGTGGGTCTTGATGAGAATCTCTAACATAGTCCTGTTTATAGATGAAGTATTCTAATGTTATTTTATTTTTATTTGTATGTCTATGTTGAAAATTATATTCTTAAACTATAGAGCCATTTTTTATGGACTTAGGTATTTGTAGTGAACTAGAAATTTCTTCAGAAGTCCACATGCTTGCTATTTCTCGTTAAATGTCTCTTCTTTCAGCAAAATTTTTAGTCAGACAGGTTCAAATCTTGGATATGCCACTAACTCTATGTGATCTCCTATAATTAATTTTATTTCTGTTGTACTTAATTTCCTCAGATGTAAAATGAAGATATTCATCTAGAAACTTTTAAGTTTTTTTTATAGAACTATGTTCCTGTTTGGACTTTAGGTAGTCTAATGTTCTACTACCTAGTATTTAAATATTCTTCTACCTGAGAAGGGTAGAAGTTATGTTTGGAAATCCTTTCCTAGAGCAATGGACATAACATATTTGGTAACAAAGAGCTTTGAAGAGATCAATGCTATTACCAAGCAAGAGAAATATAACTCTTACACAGAGTCCCTTAATAGAATCTTTATTCTATTGGAATTGGAAGAAACCTGAGGGGTCATTTAACAATATACTTTCCCTTTTTACATGAGGAAAACAAAATTCAGAGATTTTATGATTTGTCCAAGATCACACAGAAAATTAATTACCAGAGGCAGGATTTGAACCCACTATAAAATGTATATCTATGTGTACATGACTATTTCAGTTGTTCATCATCTCTGACATATCATTACCTCATTTGGGATATTCTTGACAGAGATACTGAAATGGTTGGCCATTTTATTCTCTAGCTCATTTTATAGAGGAAGAAGCTAAGGCAAACAGGGATTATCTGACCAGACAGCTAGTAAGTATCTGAGGTTGTATTTGAACTCAGGAAAAAATCTTCCTGAATCCAGGTCCAGAACTCTATTTACTCTGTCACCTAGCTGCCCCCATGTCACTATGCTATATTGAAATAGAAAATTAAAAGTTAAATATTTGAAAAGGTGTGACAAATGATAGAACAATATGATTTTTACAGCTAGAAAGAACTTTAAAAATTATCTACTCCAATCTCGTTATTTTATAGTAAGCAAACTGAGATGAAGGGAAAGGAATATCATCAAACCATCAATTTCTGTAGAAGGTCTTCAAGTTCAGATCCAAGGAGTCATCTTATACTCTTTGCTCCCCCCTCACTCCACATATCTTATCAGTTGCTAAATGTGGCCGACTATTTCTACAACATCCTTTTCTTCACACACAGTCTCTTCTCTAGCTGTGTCCTTCGTTACTTCTTCCCTAAACTATTACAAAGTTCTCCTAACTGGAATCAACACTTCAAGTCTCTAGAGCTTCCTATTCATTGTCTTCAGGGCTGCCAAATGATCTTCCTAACATATACTTCTGATTTGGTCACCAAACTACTACTCCAAAAATGTCATTAACTTTCCATTGCCACAATGATGAAATACCTTCACTCTGACATTTTAAGGCCCTTGACTTTCTTGTTTTCAACTTCCCTTTTAACCTAATTTTGTACTACTTATCTTTATGGTCTCTCTATAATAATTTGAGAGGCTACTTGTGATCTCAGGCTTTTCCTGATTACCCCATTTACTAGCTCTCTGTCTTTCTGTCTCTCTCTGTCTCTGTCTCTGTCTCTGTCTCTCTGTCTCTCTCTCTGTCTCTCTCTCTGTCTCTCTCTCTCTGTCTCTCTCTCTCTCTCTCTCTCTGTCTCTGTCTCTCTCTCTCTCTCTCTCTCTCTCTCTCTCTCTCTCTCTCTCTCTCATCTCTCTCTCTTCTCACTCTCTCTCTCACTCTCTCTCTCATCTCACTCTCTCTCTCTCTCCTCATCTCTCTCTCTCTCTCACTCTTCTCGTAGTCTCTCACTCTCACACGCAGTCTCTCACTCTCTCAAGCTCTTTTCCTCCCTCACTTTCTCTTACTCCCTCTCTCTCTATGTGTGCCACTCATCACTGATTTGGTTAAGGATCAGTTCAGCTCAGGCATTTGATTTGCATTTCTTTCCTATGATAAAAATCTATTTAAGCAGTTGTTGCTACTCGATCCCTAATGTATTAATATTAAGAGAAGTCTAAAATATAGGTCAGAACTGGGGCAGGAACCAGGGTAATAATAATTAATTTCATACTCATTTGACTTTCAGGCAGTGAACACTTTTAACTTTGCTCCAAATGAAGATAAAATTGTACCTAATAACAATCACCCAAATATATATATATAGTTAACAGAGGACTTTGCTCACAGTAGCTCTATGAGGGAAATAATACAAATATTATTATGCCCATTTTACAGATTCTATGGTAATAAGAATTAATTTCAAACTGATTTTCAGGTTAAGAACGCATCCATTTTTGCATAGATTAAATCAAATAATATTGATAACTGATATTTATATAATTCATAGAGAAATTTTCTCATAGCAGCACTGTAAAGTAAGTAGTGAAAATTATACCCATTTTATTATACTAAATTCATTTTACAAATGCTAGTACTGAATCTTGAAATTGTACTTGAATTTCACAAGCACTGCAAATAAAAATAAGTATTAGTAAACAGGAAGCAAACTCTTGTCTCCATGTTTTAATTTCAGTTTTCTTTCTACCACAACATGCTGACTCTCCAGTTTTTCACAAAATATATGAATACTTGCAAAAGGATATGTCCTGGTTTCATTTTCACACAATTCTACCCACTGGGACTTGTTGGTCTTCACAACACAAAACCTAAGAGGATAGATAACTTCTTTCTAGGGAGTAAATGATTGTTTGTTCAGCACAGCTGCATCTGGGATTGGATTTTTTTTTTTTTTCCTCTGTAAGTTGTCTGTTGCTCAGATTCTTATCTCCTGCTGCTCCTTTTGGTCAAGGCAAAAATATTTCCAGTTTGTTCTAATGAACCAACTTAATCCAAAAGAAAGAAAAATTTATTCAGCATCTACTTTGTACCAGGCTCTATGGTAAGACAATGGGGATACAAACGCAAGACAAAAATTAGTTTTTGCTCTCAAACTGTTTATATACTAAAAGGGAGAAAGCAATGTTTCCACAGGTAAACAAATGTTTCCATCATCTTTTGATGAAGGACAGAGCACTAAAAAGTAAGGGATTGACAAAATCACCTATAGAAAATGATAGGTGCCCTCTATTTAGAAGCAAAAGATTTGAGATTTTTGTTTGTTTATGTTTGTTTTTAAAGTTGAGAAGGGCATGCATTCCCACAATGGACAACAGAATGTACATAAAAAGAAAATGGAGAGCCAAGTTTGATGAACAATAAGGTCATTCTAGCTGGAATTTCATATGTGGAGAAGAAAAATTTGCAATAAATTTAGAAAAGTTGGGCCAGGCTCTCAATAGCTTTAAATGTTTGTAAGAACCTTTTATTTTATATTACAGATAATACCAAACCATTCAATATCCGAGTGTTGGTGTGATTTGTGTCTCAAAAAGTTTACTTTAGAAAACTAAAGGACTCTGAAAAAGGAAATCAAGTTACTATTACTCAATTACATTTATTTCATGGATATGATTAATAATATTATCTTTGAATGAGAAATATACACTTACACACATAAACACACACTGTCTAGGACCTAAAGATTATTTCCAGATGGTTAGGTAACAAGTCCAAAAGCAAGAAGTGGATATAGTATCAGAAGCAAATTTAGTCTTTGTTAGGAAAAAACTGAAACAGAGTTACCCTAACAGTAGTTTATTCCCACTCATTTGAGATTTTCAGGCAAAGGCTACATGAACCACATTTTGTGGATGTTATAAAGAGGAATCTTGTTCAGTTGTGATTGGATTAGAAATCCTCTGGGGTCATTCCAACCCTGGAAGGCTTCTGGTATTTTTTTTTTTAAGTAAGTATCCTAATCATGCCTTATCTTCTTAGAATCAGGAAATAATTAAGGACTTATAATAACAGCTATTCTTTTTATTTGTGTAACCTAGTTTGGTAGACAGGATGATTGGCTAACTTCCACTAACAATCAAAATTGTGAACTTGTGAAATTCACCCATCAGAAGATTTAAAAATAATCCTTGTTTTGGTGTATGGGTAAGAGTGAAGTGGGGGAAGATGGCTTCTCCCCAGGCATCCCTTTGAGAAGCCACTCATCCTACACCCCCATTCTTTACTTGTAAAGTTGACATTCATGAGCCTGTGAAGTAGCTGAGAAATTTCCCAGATGGAAAACTAGCATTCTCACCTAATTTGGGTCTGTTACAAAGTCAATTTTTGTTGGCAACTTTCCCCTCCATCAGGCATTGTACACATGAGTTTCTCTTCAAGTGATTCTGTTTGAAGGCATCCAAATGCAAGATTTGGTCTCAAAGGAGTCCTGTGTGTCTACACCCTTCACTAACTTAGTGAATCTTTAAGGAAAACTTTTAAAAGTGTAGCAGCCTGTTTTGGTAAAGTTATATTATCACAGAACATGGGAATTGAAGGAGAAAATATATTTTTAAAATATCTTAGTTCTGCATTACATTAATGACTTCAATATGTGTCCTATGTGTATGGGGGGAGGGGAGGGTAAGTCTGTGCTTTGTTTAAAAGTTTTTATTCTCATGATAAGACATCAGAATAAAATAAGACATTGTAATAACTTTGGCAGAAAATGTGAGTTTCTGTTTTCAAATTCTTTTAGCAGGCTGAGAAGAAATTGTATTGGTCTCAATTCCCAGCTATAAATTATCCATCTTTGAAGTCAAAATAGCAATCAGAAGAAATACTATGATAGATAAAATAATTTGGATCAATTTGTATATATATGAGATGTTTTTGTTTGTTTTTTTTTATTAATTTTTTTTTTGGAAGATAGGTTTCTAAGGTGAAATAATTTCAAGTTTATAAGCAAGTTTCTCTAGGCCATTTAGATGATATTCTAAAGATGCTTGGAAGTGTTTTTATTAGGCAGAAACAATTATAAATAAGCGTAGCTCTTTAAATCATATACCCTTATAAATATCATACAGTGACACCTGGAAATCAGAGGTTTCTTATTTATATGGAGTGTTAGTTTCCATTTCTACTGTGACAGGTCCTTCAAATAAAGATATGGAAAGACAAGGTTCTCTTTCTGTAACATTTTGATTGACTTTTGGAAGAAGGAGATATTTTTCTGCATACAACTTATAACCTATTTCTTAGCAATGATAAAAATAAAGGGCACTACAAATTGATACAGTATGACATGACTTAATATATGTATATGTTATAATTATATAAATGCCTCTTTATACTTTTAAAGATATATATATGTATATATATATATATGTATATATAGTTTCATTATTCAGTTCAGTTCAGCATATATTAAGCACTTGGTATTTGCAAGGCACCATGTTGTATAATACAAATACAAAGCTATCTATCTATCTATCTATCTAATCCTTACTTTGCAGGAGTTTACATTCCTCACCCCACCACCTCAATTAACCAACAACTTTGAAGCTAGGTAAACTAGAATTGATACAATAGACATGACATGAGTGTATATTATAATGATTTATGCTTTTCAAAAATATATATTTATATACATGCATTATTCAATTCAATTCAACATATATTAAGCATCTTATATTTGCAAAGAACCATATCATGTAGACACAAACACACACAAACTCTCTTATCTATATGTATCTATTGATAGTCCCTATCTTTCTGTAGTCTACGTTCTTCACTCCTACTTCCTTCCAATTCAACAAATAGCTATAAAGGCAGAGAAAGTAGAATTGATACAATATGATATGACATAACATGTATATAGATTATAATGCTATAAATGACTCTTTATACTTTTCAAAAATGTCTATACACTTGCATTATTCAATTCAATATATATTAAGCACTTAGTATTTGCAAGGCACCATATTGGATGTATCAAATACAAAGCTATCTATCTAGTCCCTCTTACTCCCTACCTTGCAGGAGTTTACATTCCTCATCCCTACGTCTCCCCCAGTTCAACGAACAACTCTGTAGCTAAATGAAATATTACATAGCAGTAGATAGTCCTGGACCTGAGGTCAGGAAGATCTGAGTTTAAATCTAACCTCAAAGGATAAAAATAGATAGTTCTTAAAGGAATAAATTCAGACTAACAAAACCGCTTAAAAATTTTCTAACTCAACAATACAGAAATGCAAATTAAAACTCTAGGATTCTGCTTCATAGTTATCAAATTAAAAAAAAAAGAATAAAGATGAAAGTTATTAAGTAGGCACAATCAACATGCTGTTAGTGGTGCCAATTGGTTTTCTCAAAGAATCAGCTTTTGGGAAAGTAGTATTTTTCAAAATTTTTCTTATAAATATCCAGTATTTAAGAAATAAAGAACTAAAAAGTTTTAATCTTCGAAATGCAGCACTTAGGAGAGCCGGGATCCTACATGTTGTCTAAAGATGAACAAAGTAAATAAGATTGGAAACAGAAGGGGTCAAATGTCCTATGTTTATCAATTAGTCAGTAGTGGGATCAGGCCTTAGAGTAACCTTTATACTTTCTTCCTAGACAAGAAGAAGAGACACAGTCTTAAATTTAAAAAAATAAATAAATAAATAAAAAACCCACAAAAACAAGAACAAGAACACACAAAAATTTTTAGATTAGTAAGCCATCCTCTACTTGTTTTGTGAAAGAGTTGCCTAAGGAACCAAGAGATAAATGACATTCATATGCACATGTTCATTGCTTCTCTGACACTATCTCATCCTCTACCATCATCTTTTCCTTTTGTCTTCAGTTTTTCTCAATATCAGTCTTTTCAAATAGGATAGTTTTCTCCTTGTGTGACTAAAGTATTCAAGCTTCAGCTGCAGCAGTATTTGACCTGCAAGTGAATAATTTTTAATTGATTTAAGTATTGTTGGATTTGATTTCCTTGCTATCAAAAGGACTCTCAAAAATCTTCTACAACACCATAATTCAAAAATATCAATTCTGCACTATTCAGCCTTCTTCATAGTTGAACTATCACAGCCATACATTGTTTCTGGAAAAACCATAATATTGATTATATGGACCTTTGTCAAAAAGATGACATTGTAATGCTGGAGAAACTGAGCATGATAGAGATTAGAGAACAATTTAATAATTTATTTGAAATGAAGAGATTTACTGGGACCAAGGGATCCATGGTTTGGTCCCAGGTCTGAATGAGACTGTCATCTCAAAGAATCCAGCCCAAATTTCAGATATACAAGATTCTTTTATAGGGTAACAAGAATAATTACATAATGGGGGAGGTACCTGGATGGGGATGACCTAATGGGAGGAGGCACATAGAATGACATAATAGGAGATACTGGAGAGGCTCCTGATATTCTAATGACGTCTAAAATGTATAAAGACCTTTATCCCATCAAACATTAAGAGGGAATGACTATAGCCTAAGGTCTAAGATATAAGACCTTTATCCTACCATTAAGAGGGAATGGTTATAACCTGAGGCAGAGTAACTGAATAGGAAACTGGGTCAGAACATTAAAAGAGAACTGTGGCACAACAGTATTTCTGCTTTTTAGTATATGTGTGTGTGTTTATATATATGTATGTATATATATATATATATATATATATATATATATATATATATATATATACATATTAGTATGTATTTTTTATGATATACATGTATTAGCTGCATGATCCTGTGCATACTTATGATGTATGCTCATTTTGCTGATATACATGTATTAGCTGCATGATCCTGTGCATACTTATGATGTATGCTCATTTTGCTTCTAATTAAGTATTTGAACTATGTAAATTTTATTACAAAGGATTAATTTTGGGGAAGATGCTAGTTCTCCAATATCTATTCTTCATATTTATTCTCCTTTATAAGTATCATATGTTAGGCCTGTTTTAACTGACCCTCCTTTCATTATCCAAAGTAAGCACACAATGAAAGCAAAAGATGGAAAGAAGAAAGGAAGGAAGGAAGAGATGGAGGGAGGGAGAAAGGGAAGAAGGGAAGGAAGGAGGAAAACAATACAGCAAGAGAGAAAAGAAAGAAGTCAAAAAGGAGGGAGGAAAGGAAGGAGGAACAAAAAGGGAAAAAAAATTTTTATTTTTTATTTTTTTTAAGCTGGCCCAGAATTAAAAGATATGTTCATTATCCACTGTGAATCTCATCAAAACTCATTTCATGTCAAGTAAGGATACTTAAGAGGAGTTTCTTTAATCAGACTCCTTGAAGATGGTACTCAGGTACTTCTTCATGCTACTTTGTAGAAAATCTGTGTGTAGATAACTGTGAGGGTAAGGGGAATTATGCAGCAATTTGTTGTTGAAAAGTTTCTTTAACATGAAGAGTTTTTTATAGAGTTTTTCTTCAACAACTGCTTTTAATTTATTTTGTTATAAAGGTAGCTATTGATATTTTCTCTAGTCCCCAATCATTTCAGAAATGAGGGCAAAATCTCATTACTATGCTCATGGTAACTTTTAAAAACTTCATTCTAAAGTCTTTTTTAGGAAACATTATTAAAGATTCAGTACACAAATCACACCTCTCATTGGTATCTAAGTGGATTGCACATCTGCAATTCTGAATAAACTGAAATACTACAGAACTTCAAAAACCTAAGTTTGAAAAGCACATGACCAATTGGCCAATCTAGGAAATACCACTTTGATTTAGAGAGACAAGGAAAACAAGTAACTCTTCTTTCCTTTATGTAATTCATCTTCAAATGAGAGGAACATACTAGAGATTATATATAAATATAAAGACATTAAAACTTCCATCAATAAAATAATTTTTTCCCTTTCAAAGACAGTTTCCTATTAATTGGTACCTTAAGTAAGATGTGATGAGGCCTATAAGTACTTCTGGACCGTGGTAGGGGAACTATTGATAATTCATTCAAGGAGTTAAAAATATGAAATTAAGAAAGTAAGGATAAAGGAGATAAAAAGACATAAGGCTACATGAATGAGAAAGGAAGTAGAAAGAGCAATCTTCTCAGCTGGAAAAACTCAGAAAATATCCTTGTCATTGTAGAATCAGTATAATATATGTTGATGAAAACAGCATTTAGTTTAGTGGAAATGACTACAACAGATGTCAAAGAGGAATTCTGCTTACCACATCACATGAAACCCTAGAGGCTCTTGAGTGAGTCATCTATCCCTTAAATTGTCTGTGTTTGAGTCATAGTATATCCAACCAATACTCTGGGTACAAAGCTAATAGAAAATATCATGTAGGTTTCAGAATTTAAAGAAAATCTGAAAAAACAATTTATGTTAAAGAGAAAAATTACTTTTGAAATTAAGAAAATACTATGAAAGACTGAATGGATAAGCATGTATTCTCAATATTTATTCACATACTTAGATACTGTACTCAGTGCTGGTCACACAATTATAGAAATCCAAACTGTCCCAGTCTTCAATATGTTTGTAATCTAATAAGGAAAGTTAACACATATACAGTTGCTATGTACTGAGAAGAATGTTGTATGATTGGTGGTGGTGGTGGTAGTGGTATAGTTTTCCCTAGGAAGTCATAAGAATGTAGTAGACTGGTTATAGGCCAATAGGTTCACAAGTTCTCTCCAGAAACGGTACTATTAAATTTGAGTACTCTTCCCAAAGTAAGAGGTAGAAGTGGGAAAGAATGAAGATGGCCAGAGAGCAGAATTGTGTGTCTGAGTCAAGCTATATATATGTAGTATACTCACTAGTGCAAGTTATTTAAATGGTTTGAAATGTTCTTTCAGGTGCTTAGCAAATTGAAATAGTGACAGTCAATTCTAGAAATACCTTTGTTTAAGTTGATTTTATGTAGCTTCTTATTAGCAATGTATTACAATGGCATGGTGTACTCTGAATTGATGAGGTTCAGAGAAAGGAGTCACTCTTAAAAACTTTGCCAAATGGACCTTCAAAAAACCTTTGATATTTTGGGGGCTTTAGACTGTAGCCAATAAAACTGAACAATGAAATAAAAAGAATGTACAAGTCTTAAGTGAACGCTACTCATAAATTTAGAATACAATAGTAGAATGTATATGAATGTTTCAAAAAAATTCAAATTTAAATATGAATTTAAATCTTAAAGTATTATTTCTACAAAATGAGAATATATCTTTAATCCTAATCATGACACCCTTCCTGACCAATACATGCATACTCACATATACAGAGAAAGTATTATTACATTGTACATCACCAAAATCTTAATGTCAGTGGTTAGGTTATGAGCTACAAAGTACCAAATAATCCTTTATGGCTTCTAACAACCTGATCTGGGCATATTTCTGTTGAAGCTATAGTTGCCAAAACTCACACCAGCAAGAAAAAATTAAGAGAGTGTAGGAACATATCTTATTCAAGATAGTTGTTCAAACTGGGAATTGAATGTAAACTGTTAGCAATACTGTCTTTCTACCCAGCTTACTTATAACTTCGGAATCCAATTCTTAACGTGCAACAAGAAAATTGGATCTACACACATATATTGTATCTAGGTTATACTGTAACACATGTAAAATGTATGAGATTGCCTATCATCTAGGGGAGGGAGTAGAGGGAGGAAGGGGAAAATTTGGAAAAATGAATACAAGTGATGTTATAAAAAAAAATTACTCATGCATATGTACTATCAAAATTTTTTTATAATTATAAAATTAATTTAAAAAAAAGAAAAAAAAGGAAAAAGAAGATAGATGAGGGGAGGGTAACTATGGAAGTAAATAAATATAAAACATTCTCACAAAAAACAAAAAGATAGTTGTTCAACAGGAAGAGGACTTTTCCAGTATATATACATATCTATGTGTAAAAGAACAGGGATATTAAGTTTCCTGAGGTTTGTTGAAACTCTAGAGTAATTTATATTATTCTAGCAATATCTTACAGTGGCATGATGGGAATCACCTCCAACCTCAGCATCATGTGAGCCTAGAATGATTCTAGCTGATAGCTATTATTTTTAAAAAATTGTCATTGCCCTTTTTTTTTTTTTTTTTTTTTTTTTCATTTTGTCTTTGATTGATATGGCTATGAGCTTACCTAACTAAAGAGCTGAACATATAACGATGGGTCCTGGCCATCTTTTGCTTGGAAAGTCTTATAAGAGTTATAATGATCCATTTGAGAAGAAACCCAAGCAATTGAAAAGAAAATAGTGGCTCAGCAGAGAAGAAACAAAAAGGAATTTGGTTGGTGAGTGCAGCTGTAGTTATGAAGATAAGAATAAAGCAATAGTGAAAATGTCTGGACTTATTTAGATGATCTGGAGGTCATATTTCCCTTTATTATTAATATTTTCACTGTTGATTTATTCTCTTATTCTTTAAAAAAAAAAAAAAAACTAACGAAATGTACAATAAGGCTTAGTCAGCCAAGTACGCTTTTTTGTTTACTTTTTTCCATTCCAAATTCTCTCCTTCTTTCTATATCTCCTACCCTTTGAAAAGGCAAAAAAAATACTATACCCATGGTATATATGAAGTTATGTAAAATAGTTCCAAAAGTTCATATTAACTGTTTTCCAGAAAAAGAAAAGAAAGGGGGAGGAAATGCTTTCAATCGAACTCTGAGTCCATTAGCTCCTTATCTGCAGGAGAATAGAATTTTGTGTCATGAATCTTTTGTAGTTGTGTAATGTCTAGACTAGCTTTCTGGAGGACCTCCAGGTGGGCCTTGGTCTTAGCAGGATTGTCACCATGAGGATAGTCAAGAATGAAGTCTAAAGTCTTTATTCTTGAGTTTCAAGTCTGAGATCGAGTTAGAGCACACTCACTCTTATATTCTCCTTTACTCCACAATCTGACTCTGACTGACTCACTCTTGATCTTAGTGGAGGAGCGCAAGAGGCAGAAGAGCCACCAGGAGGATGGTCAAGATAGTATGTCTCATTTCCAGTCCTTCTCAGCTCTTAAATATCCTATTACAATTACAGTATTACATCATACTGATTATGTGTGAACTAGAGAACCATTACATCACCATGCTAAGTACTAAGTACATGTATACTAAAGAACCATCATCTCATTAATTCCATTGAGTTAACACCTTATTGTAAGTATCCTTCTTTCAAGTATACTTCTCTAGAGTTCTAGCCTTCTACAGAGTTATTATCACTGTGTTATCACTGTATTTTAAGAAATCTTTAATAGTTAATTTTCTTTAAAATACTGCTGTTACCATGTACATTGTTCTTCTGGTTCTTTTCACTTCACTTTAGGGAATCATAAGATTCCCTAGGAATTTTAGAAACCATGCTATTCATCCTTTCTTATTACCTGAGTATTCAATCAGAATCATGTATGACAACTCATTCAGCATTCCTCAATTATGGACAGGTTCTCATTCTTTGTCACTACAAAAGAAGAATGTGATATATGATATCTATATATATATATGAATATATGTAGATACATTTGTGTACATGCATGCATTTACATATTTAAAAGTGGGTGCTTTATCTTTTGATGATCTTGAGGTATAGATCAAGTAGCAGTACTCCTGGAGCAAAGGATATATATATTTCATAACTCTTTGAACATACTTCCAAATTGTTCTCTAAAAGTCCATTAGTATACTGATTTTCTCATATTCCCCACCATTTGCTTTTTCCCTTTCTATTATGTGAGGCAACATGATGTTTATGAGGTAATAGCTCAAAATCATTTTAATTTGCATTTCTGTAATTATTAATAATTAAAGCATTTTCTTCCTGTGATTATAAATAGAATTAATTTCTTCTTCTGAAACCACCTATTCCTATCTTTTGACCATTTATCAATTAGGGAATGACTCTTAATTTTATAAATTTGGCTCAGTTTATTTAAAAAATAAGAACTTTTTTTTAGGCAAACTAGCTATAAAAATTTCTCCAAATTTTCTCTTTTTTTTTCTAATTTTGACTGTATTGGTCTTGTTCGTACAAAAAATCTTTTTAATTTTATGTAATCAAAATGATCCACTTTATCTTCTATGAACTACTCTATCTTCTTTGGATATGAACTCATCCCCTACCTATAGATCTATAGGAAATCTTTTCAATGTTCCCCTAACTTGCTTATGATATTACCCTTTATTTCTAAATCATGTATCTATCTTGAATGAATATATCTTGATATATTGTATAAGATGCTGGTCTAAGCTTAATTTCTGCCAGATTAAGTTCTTGTTTTTATAACAGCTTTTGTTAAATAGTGAATTCTTGGGGTATCTACGTGGAATAGTGGATAGAGCACTAGCCCTGAAGTCAGGAGGACCTGAGTCCAAATCTGACTTCAGACACTTGAAACTTCTTAACTGTGTGACCCTCAGCAAGTCACTTAACCCAAATTGCCTCTGAAAAAAGAAAGTGAATTCTTATCCGAGTAGTTGGTCTCTTTAGATCAATCAAACATAGATTATGTATGCTCATTTGCTTCCATATGTTGTGTACCTAATCCATGTCATTGATCAGTCAGTCTATATGATGAGAGATAGGACAGGGGGAACCCCGTTGGTTGCCACAAAGATAGTAAGATAGTCCCATGAGGCACAGTGTCCCATGTAAATGAATTTACAAGCCCGAAAATCTAGATTGCTAAAAAAAAAAGTTTTATTGTAGAAATTTGGAAGTAAAGTTAAGGTAGAAAGACACCAGGGCCAAAAGTGGTTGCTGGGCGGGCAGGAACCCTTATATGGCTGAAAGGATACCATGTTTTGGGGGGAAGGGCTCCTGCAAAGAGAGAGCTTCAGCTTGGCTCTTTTATACCTAAAAGGGGCTTGTGGGTGGTACCCCAAGTTCTTGGTGGGCTTTTTAGATAAGAAAGAAACTGTTTGTGGGGAGTTGGGGTAACCTGAGCAGATAGTGGGGGCTGAAAAACTCAAGCCAGCTCAGATCTGGTGGGGGCTGGGCCCGGATATTCAAAAGGGTGCTTTTTGACCAGGATTTGTGAATCAAAGGTCAGCCATGGGGGTTGGGGAATCAGAAAGGAATTCTTAAAGGGACCTCAACCCCTATCATATACACAGTATCAAATTATTTTGAGAATTACCACTTTGTAATATAGCTTGAAATCTGATATTGCTAGACTACTTTCCTTCATATATTTTTCATTTATTCCCTTAGTATTCTTGACTTTATTTTCCTTCAGATAATATGTATTATTATTATTATTTTTTATATCAGTAATATAATTCTTTGGTAGTTTGGCCTAATAGTAAATAAAGAAATTAATTTATATGATATTTCTGCTTTAGACTACATCTCACAAATTTGATAATAACATCTCATTTCTTGTCATTATATTTAATGGAATTATTTCTATGATTTGTTCTTTGATCTACTCATTCTTTAGAATTAGAATATTTAATTTACAAATAATTTTTATTCTATGCTTGAAAGGTCCTTTATTGAAGGTAATTTTTGTAGCATCATTGTCATTAAAACTGTGCATTAAATTAGCCTTTCAGTATCTGTTTGTGAGGGGTTTACATTTTAATATATGCTCAGTTTTTGTGAAGGTGCTATATGTAGTTGATTAGTAAGTATAGTTCTTTATTCCATTTATTAACCTCCAGAATTCTATTATGTCTAACTTTTCTAAAATTCTATTTATCTATCTGTCCAATTATACACTCAGATATTGGGTATTGATTGATATGGATATTCATTTATTATCAAAGATATTTTTTTTTTAGTTTAATATACTCTCCCTGAATATCCTTTTAAATTAAGTCTATGTTTGCTTTTGTTAGTCTGAAATCATGATTGCTATCCCTACCTATTTTTTTTTTTTTTTTTTTTTTACTTTAGCTGAAGCAAAGCTTCACTCCTTTATTTAAATCTTTGCATATCTTTCTCTTTCAGGAATGTCTCTTATAATAAAGATACTGTTACTTCTGTCTAATTCAATATGCTATTCTTTTCTGTTTTATCAATAAATTCATTCCATTCACATTTACAGTCATGATTACTAACTGTATATTTCCCTCCATCTTCTTACACACACACACACACACACACACACACACACACGAAAGAGAGAAGTTCAAGTGTTCGCCATCCCCCCTCTTTTCCCTATCATTGTACAAAAGTCTTCCTTATATGCCTTTTTAAGTGAGAATAATTTTCCCCATTGTTCTTCTCCTTTTACCCTTATCCTACTGCATCCTTCTTTTTCATCATTTTGATGAAAAAAAATTTTTGGAGATAATAATAATAGTCTCACACCCATATCCTCAGTTTAAGTAAACTCCTATTAACTTGATAAAGTTTTTAGAGGTTCCAGATATCATTTTTCCTATATATAAATGTTAATGGTTTACTTTTGTCAAGTTTCTTATGATTTTCTCTTCATGTTTATCTTTTGATACTTCCCTTGAGTTTTGTATTTGAATATCAAAATTTGTATTCATCTCTTATCTTTTTTTACTGGAATCGTTGAAAGTCCTCTCTTTCATTAAATTTGCATTTCCCCCCCATAGGATTATACTCAGTTTTGCAATATAGATCATTTTTTATTGTAAGCCTAGTTCCTTTGCCTTCTGCAATATATTTCAAGTCCTGTGCTCCTTATTTATGATAGCTTCTAAGTCTTCTGTGGTTCTGATTTTAACTCATTGTTATATTAATTATTCCTTATTATTCTTTTTTTGTTGTTATTATTTGTTATTATTATCATTTATTTCTTATTATTCTTTATTTTCTCCTTTACCAGGGGAACTCTGGATTTTGGGTATAATAGTCCTTGGAGTTTTCATTTTTTTCATTTCTTATTTCTACTTTTTCCATCTTTTTAAGGTATTTGGAGCAGTATTCTTGAAATATGGTGCCTAAATTCTTTCTTAAGAAGATCATGGCCTTGGGATAGTTGAAAAATGCTTAGATTATGTCTCCTTGATCTATTTTTCAAATATGTTTTTCCCTATATTTCACATTTTCTTCTAATTTTTCTCTTTTCACTTTATATTTCTTATTATGTCATGATATCATTACCTTCTACTTGACCAGTTCTAATTTTTAAGGAATCATTTTTTATGAGACTTTGTTTTTTTTTTTTTTTTTTAAACATATGTCTGATTCTGATTTAAGGAGTTATTTTCTTCAGTATTTTCATGCCTCCTTTACAAAACTTAATTCAATATTTGAGTTGTAGTTCAACAAAAATTAGCAGAATGACTTGCATAAAGTATTTTTAGCACATCATGTTAAATAAATATTTATTGAATATATAAAGGCATGGGCAAATGAACAAATGAGAAAAGCAAATAATAAAAAAAAAAAATGTTCATTTTAGAAAGATATTGCATGAAAGAGTATGTTGAGTGTGTCCTGTGATTAATTCATATTCAGCTCCTTTTCCAGTACTTTCTAATTGTTAAATTGCTAAATTAAATTAAATTTTATCTCCATATTTATAGTATTGTTCATAGAAAAAAATTGTTTTCATTAATGACTTTGAAGTTTTCAAGATCCTAAATCATCAGTGGGAAATTGCATTATGATTCCTATATAATACATACCGAAACAAGAAGGTAAACCACTAAATTTTATATTAATTTAATTTTTAAACATCATTCAAATATCCTAATATTTCTTTCCACTCTATACCTTCCAAAGAGCAATTCCTGATAACAATATGGTAGAAAGTGAAAGAGAGAAGAGAGTATGGGAGGGGAATAGTGAGGAGAAAGGAGGGGAGAGGAGGAAAGACCAGAAGCAAGCTACATTTTCATGTCTCTTCACTTTTTTAGGGTCAAGTACATCTATTTTGCAACATTATTTCATTTTGTTTATTTTCCTTTGCATTTTCATTACAGTAGTCATTGTGTATGTTTTTTTTTTAACTATAAACTTCACTTTGTATCATCTGTTTTCACATAGTTCTCTTACCACTTTTTATTATGAATTATATTTGTATAGCACATCTTCTTTAGTCATTCTCTAATCTTTATATAAATATAAAGTATAAATGTACCTCATATTTCTTGGAGAGGTTTTTCAGTAGGATTTTTTTTTTTATTAAATTCCTTTTTTTTTTTTTTATTTGTAAATTCCTTTTTTAAAAAAAATTAACCTTCTCCACCTTCACCACAATTATTTTTCTCTTATTCCAAGTTATTGCTTCTCTTCTGACTTCCCTTCTCTCCTTTTGAAGTTTTATTCCTATTATTAACTAGAGTAAACCAGGAAGTACCAATTGTTCTTGAATCTTTTTCTCACTTAGCCTTTCATAATCTCTACTCTTCTCTTTCAACCCGGTGCCATCTCTATCATCTGCTTTCTCTAGTCCTTTTACTTAATCACAGAAATTATTAAAAGAAATCTCAAAATCACATATGCTAATTAATTCATGCTACCTAACTACATAAGCTTTCACTGTTGCAGAATGATCTTCCCCCTATTTCATTAACTTTCCCATCCTTTAATTATGGGTATTCCTAAGATTCTGTCCTAGTCCTTCTTCTGTTTTGTTTTTGAGGATTTTGTCTGCTCCTGTGGGTTTAATAACTACCTCTATGTACATGACTCCCAGCTCTGTAAATATAGTTCTAGTCCCACATTTCTAACTGCCTTCTAGATATCTACTTGTAACATTACTCTAGAAAATCTAGTTGAATTCAGACTCACCCTGCCCCAAATCTGTCCTTTTCCCAAACTTCACTATTCCTAGCACTAGAAACCTTTGACTCATGCAAACATTAAAAAAAAAAAAAAAAAAAAAATAGCATTTATATAATCTATTAAAGTTTACAAAGCACTTTCTGTTTATTATATCATTCTCTCCTTACATCTTGGTGTGATAGATCTTTTTGTTGACCATTCCTATTTTAAAGGGAAAAAAAACATTTTGAGATAAGTTTTAGTGAAGAGTTGGATTTAGTACTTCTTGATATCAAGTTTGGTATTCTGTACAGTGTGCAATCCAATTACTTTCTGTATTACAACATCTCTTATATCTATCCCCTTCTCTCTACTTATAGATCTATTACTCTATTTCAAGGTTCTTGCTCACTTAGACATTTTTAATAATCTCCTAACTGACTTCCTGACCTCTAATCTCTCCTTTTCCCCAAAACATTTTTCCTACCAATGCTGAATTCTCTTTATCATCCATAAGTATAACATCACTCCCTTGCTTAGAAAAGTAGTGTTTTTTATTGACTAAGTACAACAGAAAATCCTTAGCTTATTAGGCTAAAATAAAATTTCTGTGCTTAGCATTTAACAATCTTAGCATCTACAATCTTGCTACAGCCTTCATTTCCAGTCTAACTTCACATGATTCCTTTTCATATACTTTATGGATCAGCTATACTCAATGATTAAGTATTTCCAACTGTACTTTGCTATCTCTTTCATTTGAAATCTCACACAAATTGTCATTCATTTCTGACTTTCAGAAAACTTCACTCTCAAGGGTAGGTTCCTGTGCATTCTTTTCAATATAGTCTTTCCTGATACCCCCAGCTAAATGTATTTACCTCCATTTTTTCTAAAGCAAATGACCTGTATTTTTCTTTAGTCCTCTCATATATGATTTTGTATTATATATCTTTTCATACATGCCATACATCTTCCACTACCATCATATGACAAAAACTTCTTGAAGGTAAGAACTTTACAAAAAATAACACTTTGTCCAGTAGGGTACATAATAAATGTTGAATTTTCAAAATTAATTGTTGTGTCTTGTAAAGGGCTAAAACTTTTAATAGATATACTTGAATCAGACAATGGAGCACTTAAGGCTAATTACCTATTCTACAATGACTATTAGCATATGTTTGGAATTACTCTCCTCACAGTTGATGTTTGGGGTTAAGAGAATTGTAGGTAAGGATTAGGGGGGTGGGGTGAGAGAGGCTAGAGAACTGTACTTGGCTGCAGGAAGAGGAGGAGAAAAGTGTGGAAATTCTGAACTCTAGAATCAAAGAGGGATCCTTGGCAAAACTCCCTGACAGTTTTGTCCATCTCCTTCACTTCTCCCCTTAAAGACCAAGGACTTTTGCTTATCCTCACTCTGGCTGATCCTGAGGCTCCAGGGAGCTAACTTGGACTTTACAGTATATAATTCTTGGCATCTAAGAGAGTCCCTCAGATGTGATTTGTCAATAGAAATATCTGAAATTTCCTAAAGTTCAAATGCTTAACATAGAATGAAAACAAAAATCAATTATTGGAAACACCTCATTCCATGAACCTTTCCTTTTCATTTTATTTAATAGATGTATGAAAGATTTAACATTTCTTTGTACTTGGATTTTACATATAAGTAGCAGCAATTAACTCAATATCTACAATAATTAACCCATGGGAAAATAACTTCCTTCCTTCGGGGCTGTTGCACTTTCTTCCTTTTGTATACTTATAGTTGTCAATGGTTTCCTTCTACCACCATCAATACTACAAAATAAGATGAAGATTTAGGAAATAGAGTAGTTTATTCAGGGAAAGTATGTACAGTAGTAAGTAGTTGTCCAAATGAGAGGTTGTGCCTCAGAAATTTCAAAGCACTCTAATATGGTTGCTTGAAGTGATTTGATGGAAGCAAGAGAGTAATACGGAAAGGAAATAAGAGCCCGGTCTAGGCTGATTATATGAATGTATAACTTGATCGACCATCATCCACACAAAGGATTTGATTGATTGCATTGGCAATGGCTAATAGGGGCTTTGTTCTTAATAAGCTGCTTTTTTCTTGTTGATTACTGTAGAGTGATAGAAATCTTCAGTTTCTCTTTCTGAATTATCATCCCCATGATTTTTAATTTCCTTTGGTCCTTTCCCTTAAGTAGCTAACCAATGGGAACTTTACTGCCTGTTTCACTGTATACATCAATGAAGTACTTAGTCTGTTCTCTTTTGATGTGATCCCTCCCCTGTATAACCTCAGGATATTCTTAAAGCTATCAATTCTGTCCCAAGATTCATAGATACCAAAGATCTGAAGACTGATTTCAGGGGTCTGTGAATTTGGTTAGGGGAAATATATGTTCTTTTATACATTCATTCATTCAATTGTTTGTTTGCTTTTACTCACCTTTGGTTTCCTTTATAACACTATGTAATTTATTTTATTCATTTAAAGTAATATTCTGAGAAAGGGTTTATAGGCTTCACAAGATTGCCAAAGAGTCTATGATTTAGGAAAGCTAAGAACTATAGCACTAATGCAATTACATATTAAAGATTTAGTGAGCAGGGGTGTGACCACAGGATGGGATTAGGGAAGATTATCCAGTTTGGAAACAGTCTTGAATCATAAAGGGACTACAGAGACTATCCCAACTCTCATTTTACTGGTGAGAAAACTGAGTGAAACAGCTCTAAATTTTTCCAACCTTTCTTTTACCAATTACTCGCATTTGAATAGGTTTCATAGTTATTCATGTAGAATCCATGTATATCACCCTGCTTGTTCATGTAATATTTCTCCTGCTTCCCATGATGACTTGTACTTTATGATTCTCTTAGCTCGGTCTTTCCCTGAGACTTTTGCCAATGAGCCTAATTAATGAAGAGGAAGTGTGTTCTATACTAAATTCAATTGAATTTATAGGTCTTGAGTTCACATTCTAGAGCTTCCTCTTCTTTAACATGCGATCTTGGGAAAATCATCTCACCTCTTTAGGACTATGTTTCTTCATTTGCAGAAACTGGGGACAGGACTAGATGAGTTTAAACCCAGCTTCTGGCATTGACTATTGTGACCCCAGGGAAATCACTTAACCACTGTTTAACTGACTTTCCTCAATTGTAAAGTAAGGACAATGGTAGTACAAAGTTCCCAGAGTTACAGTGAGGATCAAGTGAATTTTATGTAAAATTCTTAATAATGTCTCACACACAGTATGTGTTTAATAAATATTTGCTTCCTTTTTTCCTTCTCTCATTCCCCTGTCCCCTTCCAAAAAGGCTGAATTACTACTTCCTATTGGTTTCTACTCCCAAACATCTCCTCCCTTCTTAAGCTGGACCCCTAGATTTATGATTCTGTGATTAGTTTTTTTTTTTTTTTCTATTATTTCTCTTCCCATTTCTGGAGAGCTAGAGATTGCATTAAATATCAGTCTTAGATTTGAAGGGACAGGTGGTGGTAAGTTACTGGTGATGAAATGTCTTTCAAAAAACATTGGTTTTCCACAATATAAAATCACAGACTTCCATACTCCCACCTCTACTCCAGTGAAGAAAGGCCTTTTTTTTCTTTCTATGACTTATTCCCCCAGATGTTTTCTGAATCACTTGACTGGCATTCAAGCTAGCAATAAATCACTTTCTCTCTTTCCTAATGGTTACCTCTGTTTTTAGTCTATTTCTGCTGAGACTATGAAGCAGGGCTTCACAGTATCCTATTGCTTCCAATCATCTGCATGCAAAGAGAGTCTAACCAGTCCAATCCTCTTCTGTCAGAAGTATTTATTTAAACAGCAGATGTAAGAGTTAGGAAAACAAAATGCAAAAGCAAATCAAAGCCATACCAATTATGCTCTGGAGAGGGAGATTAAATGGCATTTTGGTTTGTTCAGTAGGGATTTGCTGGGTATCTCAGCAAGTGATAAAATGCCACAAATTCTGTTATGTATTGCTTTCAGACACTATGCATTGCTACAATGGCCATATTTTGCAACTTCTAATGAGGAGCATAGAGTTAGTTTTCAAAAGTCCTTTTGTGTTATCAGTACAATCTCCTTTTGTAATGCCGGAGAAACTGAACAAGAGATTAGAGAACAATTTAATGGAGAGATTTACTGGGACCAAATGGATCCATGGTTGGTCCCAGGACTGAATGAGACTATGGACTCAACCCTGAATCTTGGATACAAGATTCTTTCATAGGGTAACAAGAACAATGACATAATGGGGGGAGGCTCCTGATATTCTAATGATGTCTAAAATGGATAAAGACCTTTATCCCAGTAAAGATTAAGAGGGAATAAGTATAGCCTATGGTCTAAGATATAAGACCTTTATCCTAACATTAAGAGGGAATGGTTATAACCCGAGGCAGAGTAACTAAATAGGACAATTAGGGAAACTGGGTCAGGACATTAAAAGAGAACTGTGGTACTACACTTTCTTTATGGACAATTGTAATAAGGCAAGATCTCCCTTCTACCAACTCTTCTTTAGGCTTAGCTAAAATTGAAAGTGAATTCCCAACCTCTGAATTTCCCTGGGAATTTCCCAGAATTCTTCAGAGTTCAAATATGAATCCTATTGTTTAAAAAAAAAAAAAAAAAAAAAAGATTCTGCCCAGTAGCTATTCTCTGAAATCCACATCACAAAAGCATTCACAGGAATAGCTGAGGAATATTAAGTACATTGAGAATACTCAAGAACAGAAAACGAATTAGATTCAATACAAGTCTCTAACACTTAAGGATTTTTTTCTTTATACTTTCTTTTTTTTTTTTTAAAGTTATAGCCAAAAAAGACTATAGTGATGAAAAACAGCCACACAAGAGCTATATCTATAACTTCTTTTTACTTTGATTATCAAATCTTTAACAGGAGGAAACAAACATGCTTCATCATAGTGATATGGTACTTAAATCAGAATTCTTGTCTTTCAAAATTGTTTTTCTTTGCAGCATTATTGTCCTTATAGAAACTCTAGCCAAATTCTTTTGATTCTCTATCTGTTCATAGTACACAGAAGTCTTTTGAATCATAGTTTGTCATTTCTTATAATGCAGTGATATTCAGCTTATTTATATACCAAAGCTTGATCAGTCATTTCCCAATTTATGGATGTTCATTCTACTTCCAACATTCTTCTTTGTTTCTCTTCTTTCTATTTTCCCTTTTAATTCTAAGGATTTGGAGGTTTGTTTTGTTTTCAACTTTTTCCTCTCTGGTATATCTTTCTCCTTACTCTCTTGCCCATCCTTACTTATTTCTTGGCTGAGTTTGGTGTACTTCTACACCAAACCATTTGTGAATGGATATTATACCCTTTGTTGTCTATTTCAGATAAGAGTAAGATTCATCTGATCCCTGTTCCCCCTCACTTCCTCCTTCATGTTTATAAACTCATTTTACTCCAATTATGATAACATTTTCTACCTCTCTCCATCTCCTTTCTGTGCTGATGTATTCTTTTTTTTTCTACTATACTTTTTTCTTTCTTCTTTACCTCCCCCCCTACCCCCCCCCCCCCAACAGAATCAATCTATTCTCTGGTCCTCTGTTTTCCTTAATACTTTTAATATCCTTTGAAAACATTAAGATTTTGAAAAAAATACTTGCTTCTTCTTCCTCTTCCATAATCTTGGTATTATATCATCATTTAACTCCTGAGTGTTCAAATAAATTTATCTTTCTCAGTTTTCTTTAAGGTATTAAACATTTGTCAGACATTCCTTGAAATACAGGTATAATACTTAGCATAGCGCCTGGTACTTAGTAGGTGCTTAATAAATGCTTATTGAATGCATAAAATGCAAATAAAAATGAAAGCTAGATTCTATCCCAGAGGAGTTTACAACCAAATGGGAGATGACTACACACAAAAGGAAGCTAAAAATTTGGAGAAAAAGGTGAAGGGGTGAAGTTCAACAGATTTGTAGGTATCTGGCATATATTGTTGAAATCTGAAAAATCTGTAATGCCCAATCAGAAGAACATCATAATGGACTACCCCAGTTAATAAATTGGATTGTATTGACAACTTTCACTGAATAATGTTTCATAGGCACAGTCTTGCTAAGCTACCTCTTTGGGATTGACTAACATGTGATATGGTCATATTTCACAATGATTGCCTAGCTGTTTCCATTAGTTTTGTGGTAGTTAATGGATTATTATCTACTCCAGTTGCTTTCTGTCAACTAAATGGCCCAACTCAAAAAATAAAGAATTCCAAGCAAAAAAGAGAATGATGCCTAAATGTAAAACCTGTTAAGACATTTACCATTAATTAGAAGATTAGATATACCTTCTACACCTCATACCACCATTAAACAATAGGCATTGTGGAACAATAGAATAGGTGTTTGAAATAGGCTTTCAACTACAATGACTATAAACACTCCTTTTCTGGGTGTTCTTGTCTCCTACTAGAACAAGTCTCCAGTAGTTCACAAGTTGACTGACCTATTTGGGGAGAAGGGAAGGGAGACATTAGGTTATATCTAGTAAGTGGAAAACTATTATACATCCAAGCTCACTTTTTCTCCCCACATCTAGCAGAATATTGGATGACATAGTTTGCATTCCTTATGAGTTAGGGTAGAACTGACATCAGTTTGGATGCATTGATCCTGATAGTCTAGCTAATGAACTAAACATCTTATCTATTTACTCTTGCCTAAGTTTTCACTTCTTTCCCCTAAGAAACCGTGTATACAATCTGAAGAACCCATTGGGATGATACAGCTTGAACAAACCAAAATTTTAAAAATAGTCAAACTTTCAAGTAAAGAAGGGCACATTTGGTGAAAACCAACAGATATTGATAAATATTTCTTAGTTGAGGTAGGGGAAATTATTTGGATTCTGCCCATGAGATGATTTACCTATAGTCAGGTGAAAAAGGAAATGGTCAAACCTAGAAGGGAAGGTATGGACTGGTGGGGAAGAAGAACCCCAGACTCCTAGAACTTCAACCTACATCCTTTTTTGCTTTATCTACAGTTATCAGTAATTACAAATGGGACCTGATCAAGACATTCTGATTCTCTAGCCATACCTTTACTGTTGACCTATTTGCTTTTGTGCTTAATATTCAATTCTGATCATCACCTAAGCAGGGATTCTCAAACTACAGCCTGGGCCACTGGGTTATGGCAAATGGGCTGAGGGGTGGAGACAGAGTGTGAGTTTTTGTTTTTACTATAGTCTGGCCCTCTAACAATTTGAGGGACAGTGAACTGGCCCCCTATTTAAAAAAGTTTGAGGACCACTGAAAGAGTAAAGATTCAGCTGAAGCAATTAAAGTATTTTGGCTCCTCCTTTCTGGGACTCTTATTTTTGTGTTTTTACCCCAGGTACATCACTTTGAAGGAAGTTATATAATATTTCTTTGCTGTACCCAACTCTAATGTGGCACCTCTTCTGGAAAAATTTTAACATGTTAATTATTCCTTCCTTGAGCTAGTGCGCTCTCTCTCTCTCTCTCTCTCTCTCTCTCTCTCTCTCTCTCTCTCTCTCTCTCTGCTACCTTTCTGTGGGTTTTCTTCCTACCTTTGAGGAATATTTTGCCTTTTCCAGGGAAGTGTTTCACTTTTTGTTTTTTGTTTTTTGTTTTCTAACATTTTTATATTCTCTCCCATAGTAATATCCTACAAGTTCAATAATTGCTTGTGTATTGATGACATCCCAAATCTGTATCTCTCACTTTTCTACTGCCTTGAGTTCAGTTTATCTGAATAAAACTCATTATCAACTTTCCCAAACTCATCATTCTCTATTTGTTACTTTAGTTGATAGTGATACAATCAACAGAATCAACAAAGTTCAAATACTTAGAAATTCCCTTTCCAAATACAATTCAATGTTATGGAAATTTTATCTCAGAGATATCTGTTAAGAATATTGATGCTTTTTTAATCCTGCCCCCCATCCTAGCTGAATTCTACCTCATTATCAAGTTCTCTACCACCTAGACCATTGTGCAATTGTCTTCCTTATAGATGGAATCTCCATTTTTTAATCTCTTCCTTTTTCAATTAATTCTTTCAACTGCTAACAAAATAACTTTCCTATTGTATAAGTCTATTATTAAGATCCAGTTCAAATACTTTCAGTGACGTTCTTTTGGCTATCAGTTACAAATAAACTTCTTAGAATGTTATTAGTCTTTTATTATCAAATTCAATCCTCCCTTTCAGATTTTGTTTCACTCTTCTCTCTAATTTTACTGTAAGCTACATGGGACTTATGAATCTGCTTAAAAACAAAATCTCTCCTCCCCCCATTCCTATCTCTGTGTAGCACATAGTAAAGTCTATAATTATAGTAAAACTTCTCAACTCAATGAATGTATATTCTAAAAATAAGGGCTACATTTGATTTATATTTTTCTTTTGATATAAAGGATACTCTTTAAGCCAAGGAGGTAGACACGAGGGTAAGTATTACATTTTGCTTCCCCTCCTACCTTTCCAGTCTTCTTAACTTTACTTTCTATCATCAAGCACATTGTGTCCTAGTGACATTGACTTCCCTAGCTATTCATTGCAGAAGATATTCCATCTCCAGATTCCTACAAATAGAATGTTCTCCTTCCTCTTGTCTACCTCCTGGTCTCTCTGACTAACTTTAAGTTCCCGTTAAAATCTTACCTTCTATAGAAAGTCTTTCCCAATCTCTATTATCCCCCTTAGTTCTAATGTTTCCCTTCTGATGATTATTTCCTATTTGTTCTCTGTATAATTTGTTTATAAATAGTCATATGCATGCTGTCTTCCTCATCAGACTGTGAGCTCTGAGATAAAGATTGTTTTCATTCTTTTTTTTCTTTTTGTTGGCCTTTTTTCTTTATATCATTAGCACTTAGCATATTGGCTATCTCTTAGGTGATTATTGAATAATTAATTATATAAAAATTGACTATTTTTCTACTGACATTCTTCTTTCTAGCCAGATCTATGCCAGGCAGCATAATCATCAGGAAATCTTGACAAGAGTCAAGCATTTATCAGAGATCCTAGCATACAGAGATGAAGGAAACTTTTGGAGAACAGCAACATTAGTTACAGAATACATTTACATCTTTATAGTTATTTAGCCACAAAGGTATGATGACAATAATGGACAACAACAAGAAAGTAGAATTACACAACTCAAATTTTGCTTCTGTTTCCTCTTTTAAGGAGAATGATGATTGGACTCTGGAGTATATAACAAAAGTAATTACAACAACTGAAACAGTCAGGTATATTAGTTGCCCTTAATGAATTCAAGTCATCAAGCATAAATGAATTGTATCCCAGAGTACTGAAAGAAATTACAGTTGTGATTGCTGTGATTCTTGAAATATTTTAAGATATTTGGGAATAAGAAAAAAAAATGGAAAAAAGAAGAAAAAAATTATATCCCAATTTTCAAAAAATAGTGGAGTAGTCTGCAAACTCTAGACTATAATAAGGTTGATTTCTATGGGTTGGAAAAATTTTAGCTTCATTATCAAAGGGTTATTTTTTGAAGCAATAATTTTTTTAAAAAACTAGTATGACTTTGGGAACAGGTCATGCTAGACTAATCTCATTACCTTTTGACAGGGCTACTAGACAGCTAGATGAAAGGAATATTATAACACATGTACATTTCAGCACAGCATTTGATTAGGCTTCATTTCATACTGTTGAAAGAGAGGAAGAAACATGAGTAAGCAGCCACTATGTGTATTTTGAACTTCTTGAATGACTGAAATCAAAGTCATTATTAATACATTGGAGCCAATTTGACAGAGATCTCTGTCAAAGTACCTTAGGCATCAGTGTTTGGTTCTGTGTTGTTCAACATTTTTATCAGTTTTGGATTAATACAAACAGCATGTTTGTTAAAACTGAACATGCCATATAAGCAATATGTCATGAGAGAGTCCAGACTCCACATGTTTTAGTAGGTTAGAATTATGGATCCAAATGAATAAAGTAAATTCAAGTGTGTTATAGCTCAAAATTATATATCAGTGCTGGATTCCCAGTGATCACCTAACCCAGCCCAATCTTGAATAAGAATTCCCTCTATAATATATCTAACCAGTATATTCTGCTTGATGACTTCCAGTATTGGAGACCCCCCTCTACTTCATGAATTATAGCCATTTCTGCTTTTAAATTGTTTAGAAATTATTTTCAGTCATCAATTTGCCCTCCCCACCACAGTTTAGAACAATTGTTTCCAGGCAATTCAAATCTCTTTTCTAAGGGACAATCATTCCAATAATTGAAGAAAAATATCATTTCAGAAATCTGAGACTATAAGAATTGCTTCCAAATTTCTTCTCAGTCCATTATACTTTGGAAAAACTCTTCTTAATAGGAAAATGTAATAGTCATCACTTTGCTTTCAAAATTTAAGTTAACGGATAGGAGGTATGTCTGGATAATGTTCCCATAGAAAATATTAAGGTGAATATTAAGGTACTTCAAACTTAATAAAATAGTGTGACATCTCAGTCAAAAAAGCTAATGATATCTTTGTTTAAATTATAAGACAGTGCCTAGAATGGAAAGATCATAGTCCTGCTATTTTCTATAGTGATTAGGTCATCTCTATTTAGAATATTGTAACCTACTTTGGATACAACATTTTAGTAAAAATAAGGGAAAATTTCAGTATGTCCAGAGTAGGACTGTAGGAATCATGACAGTCCTGTGTAAAGATCAGAATTCTGGAGGATCTTGGGATCAGCCTTGATCTTGTGGATCAAGTGGAGGAGTGCAGGAAGCAGGAGAGCAACCAGGAGGATGATCAAAGATGATATATCTCATTTCCAGTCCTCTAAGCCTTTAAATAACTCAGTATGATTACATCATTACAGCACATTAAATATGTGTGAACTAGAGAACCATCTCATTAATCACACTGAGTTACCACCCTGCTGTAAGTATCTTTACTTGGAGTATGCTTTTATTGAAGTTCCCCAATATCTGTGGTCCTCTACATACTGAAAAAAACCTCCTCAATCAGTAATGATTAGTTCAAAGGATTGAAGATATTGACCTTAGAGAAGAGAAAACTTAGCAGTGTCTTTGCACTAATTCTTTGCTATGCTCTCCCACTTTAGCTCAGCTTCTCAGAAAGAAAACTAAATAGAAATTGCAGAGAGAAAGATTTTGGCTTAATGTAAGGGGGAAAAAATTATGCTAACACATAAGAGTAAAACATAATTTACATTTTTCTATCCATTAGAGGTCTCTGGTAAATTGTAGCAATTTACTCAGAATTATGCACTAGTAAGTGGATAAGGCTGAATTCAAACTCACATCTTCCTTGAAAGCCAAGAAAGTTTCCACTGTACCATTTAGCTGCCCATGATCATAAGTCTTTATGATCATAAATTATTTTTATGTATATTGTCAATAGATTCTCATAACAATTTTGTGAGGATCAGTATTATCGCTACTTTTCAAATAAAAAAAAAATCTAGTGATTCTGAATTTTTTTTTTTTTTTTTTTTTTTTGGATAACTGGTCTCTTTTTTATTTTTGGCTGCTTTTAAATTTTTATTATTTATTTTTAGCATTCTTTTCTTTTTAAATTTACAGATCCAAATTCTCACTGTCCCTCTCATACCCTCCTATTGAAAAGTCAAGCAATATGATATTAACTATATATGTGAAAGCATGCTGCATATATTTCCCTATTAGCTATATTTCAAAACAAAGTAAAAAAAAATAGTGAGAAAATTATATTTCAGTTTGCACTCAGAGTATAACAGTTCTGTTTCTGGAGGTGGATAGCATTTTTTCATGTCTCCTTTGTAATTGTTTTAGTTCATTTTGTTGATCAGAGTATCCAAGTCTTTTACAATTAGTCATTACAGAATTGCTGTTATTGTTCATAATGATCTCCCAATTATTCCATTTCACTTTGTATCAGTTCACTTAGGTCTTGCCATGTTTTTCTTCCATTGTTGTTTGTTTGTTTATCTGAAGCCACCCTTCTTATCATTTCTCATAGTACAGTAGTTCATTATCAAAATAATACACCACAACTTATTCAGCTATTTTATAATTGAGCATCCTCCTGATTGCCAATTCTTTATCACCACAAAAAGAGCATCTATAGATATTTTTGTACATATAAGTTCTTTTCCTTTTTCTTTGATCTCTTTTGGATAGAGATTCCAAAGTTGTATTAATTTTATTTTCTCAATAAATAGTGATTTAGAACATTTTTGTGACTATAGGTTGTAATGTTCTTCTCTAAAGTGTAATATCCTCTGGAATCAGGTTTCTTGGGGAGCTTCTGGAGGCAGCCTTAGTTTCAATTCAGTTCAATAATCATCTCAAATGCAGCCAGGAGCTAAAGTCCAAATCCTTTATTTTCTCTTTCCTTCACTTGGGGCTTGGCTAGCTTTTCTGGAGGCCTTCCAGATCTTGCTTTCAGTGTTCTTCACTGGACAGCCTGCCATCACTTCTCTGTCTTCCTCAGTTCTGCCCCACTGATTTCTCTGACTTGTTAATCTCCCCTGCTGAGTCCTGACTTGTGAATCTCCTGAAGTGTCCGGCCAGCACAAAGGTGGAAATTGGAATGAATCTGACTCCATCTTGAAAGAGTGAGCTTGTGAGCTTCTCCTTATATATGCTCTCATAAAGGTGTGAACTCTAATAAAGTACTAAGTGCATAAGCATTGTCTCTATCAATTCCAGTGACTTAGCACCTTGTTTCAAGTTCTGACCAATAACAATAGATAGTTTTGGTTTATTCTCCCGAAAATTACCTGTTTATGTCCCTTGACCATTTATCAATTGGGGAATGAGTCTTCTTACTTTTTTATATATTTGACTGAATTCTATACTCAGTATATATTGAGAAATGAAATCTTTATCAGTGGAACTTTTTTGTTTGTATTACTTCACTGTCTATGGCATCTTTTAGCCAAATGGACTTTTCCTGATTATCACTTTTAATTAATAAGTCTCATTTTGTGTTTTTGCTTTGTGTGAAATTGCGATTTTATTTTTAACAACTTTCCCCTTCTTTTTTACTTCAGCATGAGTATATTATAGTCTGCTTTACACATTTCTCATAACTGTGTGGGTTTTTTTTTGTTTGTTTCTAGTTTATACACAACATTTTTATACATAACATGTTATAAGAGTCTGGTTCCAAACCATTCAGCTACCTGCTTCCATGTTATGGATGATTTCATCCCATTGATATTTACAATTATGATTACCAGCACTTTTACCTCCACTCTATTTTTTCTGTTTTTTCTTTTCTCTCTCCTTTTTAAATCTGAACTTCCTTAAAAGTCTATTTTGCTTCTAATCATTGTCTCCCTTAATCTGGCCTCTCTTTTATCATCCCTCTTTTCTATTATTCCTTTCCCCTCCTATTTTCCTGTCGAATAAGTTATATTTCTAAGCACAACTGAATATGTATATGTATACTTTCCTCTTTGAAATAATTCTGATGCAAGTAAGATGCAAGCATTGCCTACTACCTTCTGATTTTACACCCTACCAAGTAAAACTCTTCCTTCCATGCCTCCTTTAATTGAAAAAAAAAAAAAAAATCCTCATTTTAACTCTCCATACTCTTTTCTTAATGCATCTTTCTCGCCTCCTCATTTTATGAGTGTGAGAATAATTAACTCATATTCATGCCTTCTGTCTTGTAAACTCCTTTTAACTGTCTTAGTAATCATAAAGTGATAGGAGTTACATGTATCATCTTCCCATATAGAAATGTAAACAGTTTAACTTTATTGAGACTCTTATGATTACTTTTATGTTTATCTTTAGACATTTCTCTTGAGTCTTGTGTTTCACTGTCAGATATTCTATTCCACTCTTGTCTTTTCATCAGGAAAGCTTTGAATTATTATACTCAATTGTATAGAGAAGGTTATCCTTGGGTATAATCCTAGCTCCTTTACCTTTATTGTGGAAGCCACTAAATTTTGTGCAGTGCTGATTGTGTCTTCAAATACTTTAATTATTTCTTTATGGCTACTTAAAGTATTTTTCTTTGTCCTGGGAGCTCTAGAATTTCATTATAAAATTCCTGGGCATTTTCATTTTAGGATTTCTTTCAAGAAATGATTGGTGGCTTTTTTTATTCTATTATATCTTTTGGATCTAAGATATTCGATAGTTTTCGTTGATTATTTCTTGAAATAACATGTCTAGGTACTTTATTTGTTCATGGCTTTGGGGGAATACAATCATTCTTAAAGTATTTTCTCAAGGGGGTAGCTAAGTGGTGAAGTGGATAGAGCACCAGCCCTGAATTCAGGAGGACCGGAGTTCAAATCTGGTCTCAGACACTTAACACTTCTTAGCTCTGTGACCCTGGGTAAGTCACTTAACCCCAGCCTCAGGGGGGGAAAAATTATTTTCTCAATCTATTTTTGAGGTTAGTCTTTTTTTTTTTTTTTTTTTTAGATATTTCACATTTTCTTCCATTTTGTGTTCCTTTGGTTCTTTTCTTTTTTTTTTTTTTTTTTTCATATAAATATTCTTTGGTGTCTCATAGTATCATCTTCCATTTACCCAATTCTAATTTAATTAATTAATTAATTAATTTTATTTTATTTTAATAGTTTTTATTTACCAGATATATGCATGGGTAATTTTACAACATTGACAATTGCCAAACCTTTTGTTCTAATTTTTCCCCTCCTCCCCCCCCCAGACGGCAAGTTGACTAATATGTGTTAAATATGTTAAAGTATAAATTAAATACAATATATGTATACATGTCCAAACAGTTGTTTTGCTGTACAAAAAGAATTGGACTTTGAAATAGTGTACAATTAGCTTGTGAAGGAAATCCAAAATGCAGGCAGACAAAAATAAAGGGATTGGGAATTCTATGTAGTAGTTCATAGTCATCACCTAGAGTTCTTTTGCTGGGTGTAGCAGGTTCAGTTCATTACTGCCCTATTGGAACTGATTTGGTTCATCTCATTGTCGAAAATGGCCACATCCATCAGAATTGATCATCATATATTATTGTTGTTGAAGTATATAATGATCTCCTGGTCCTGCTCATCTCACTCAGCAGCAGTTCATGTGAGTCTCTCCAGGCCTTTCTGAAATCATCTTGTTGGTCATTTCTTACAGAACTATAATATTCCATAATATTCATATACCACAATTCACGTAGTTTCCAGTTTCTGGCCACCACAAAGAGGGCTGCCACAAACATTCTTGCACATACAGATCCCTTTCTCTTCTTTAGTATTTCCTTGGGATATAAGCCCAGTAGTAGTACTGCTGGGTCAAAGGGTATGCACAGTTGAAAGAGTTATTTTCCAAATTTTTGTGCCTCTTTTATCATTAACCCAGTGGTATTTTTTTAAGAGATTGTTTTCTTCAATATTATTTTGTACTTATTTTGCTAATCTGCTTACTCTCATTTCATAATTTTTCTTGCATGACTTTCATTTCTTTTCCCAGTTTTTCTTCTACCAACCTTATCTCTTTAATTCACCCAGGAATTCTTGGTCTTGTATCCAAACTGCATTTTTTTTTTTTTTTTTTTTTTTGAGGACTTGAGACTTTTTATATTGTTGTCTTTTGAGTTTATGTATTTGTCTTCTCTTTTAGGGGGGCTCATTTTTGCAACATATTTCTTAACTTTGAACTTATGTTAAAGTTGGGCTCTATCCACTTGGAAGATTCTAACAAGGCTTTATGCTTTTTCTTTCTGCTCTTTTCAGATCTAGTGCTGAGAGTTTGGAAATTTTCAGAGTTTCCAAGATGATATGAAGAGAGGAGAGATATGATCCCTGCTCTCCTGGTCTAGGCTCTTATTTTGCAAGGGCTCCTGATTTCTATAGACACAAGTGCCATTACTCTTTTTGACTTTAAACTGTGCTTAGGACTTCTGCTTTCTTATGATCAACCCCTGGGTCGACTTTTGTCTCCTAGAAGTGTGATCCAGACTGTTTATGGACAATACAATTGCTAATCACTACCAGTTGTATCTAATGTCAGCAAAGAATCCCATGTAATCTCTTTCTGACTAGTTATCCAACTTCCTTACCATCTCTGGATTGAGAGCTGCCAAAGCTACTTCTGCTGCTTAGAACCACTATTACTGACAGCATATGAATAGGTTTTAGACAAGCTTCCATTCCAGTATAAACTTCTACAAACCTTCTAAGTGTCCTTAAGCCAGGAAAGTGTTTCACTATGATCTTTCTGTTGGCTTTGTTACCTCAAAATTTATTTGAGGCATTGTTTTAAAGTTGTTTAGAAGGGAATGTTAAGAGAGTTCATCTGGTTTGTCTGATCCCTCATTTTGGCTTACCTCTTTACCTTCTAAAAAATTATTGAGTATCTTCTCCCAATCACAGGAGATTTTGTTCATTTCATCAATATGTATCATTAAAAATTAAAATATTTTAGTATTAATCTGAAAGTAGTCATAACTTCATAGGCCCCATGATAAATCTCAGGGACCTCCAAGTGATCTCATTTGAAAAATGAGCTTTTCTTTCAGTTCTAAATCTATATTTTTTTGATCATTACCAAAGGACTGTGGGTGTGCTGATATTATCCCAATTTTGCACTTGAAGAAACATGATCAGAGAGGATAGATGATACACAGGAAATAGTCAATGGGGGCAACTTGATATAAGTGGAATGAATAGTGATTTTTGTAATTAGCAGGCTTGAATTCAAAGTCGGATTCTGACTTCTACTTATGTAATCCTGGGTAAATCACTCAACTTCTCTGGCCCTTATTTTCCTCATCAATAAAATGAATGTGTTAAACTAGATGACTTTTGAAAATTTTTCTAGTTCTAGATTTATGTAAGATCCAAATTAAGGTATATCCATTATCTCTTACTTTAATACAGAGGATAGAAAACTACCACCATTAATCCTGTCTTTTTTCTCCACATTGGAAAGCAGGTGGCAATACATGCAGAAGCAGAGATGGTTTTGGTTAACATTCACTATGCACTTGATATAAAATCCATTTGTACCTCAACTTTCAACTATCAACTAAAATATTGAGCTTTACCTTAAATGTCTGGCAACTAAAAGATGTTAAGAATAAATCAGCTCTGATCCCCTCTGGTAATCAGTAATCCTAATGGGTATGAGGTGGTGGATGGAGGTGAGAAACACAACAAATCATAAACAGCTCCAAGGTGCTGTTGTAGTGGAAAGTGATGTGCATTTACCAGATGGTGTAGCAGGAGGCATGGAATAAGAAAATATTCCATCTTATAATTTATAAAATGATCTCCTATAGTCTTTATTCAGAGCAGCACACCAATGATTCAGCCATACTAGCAATCAGCTCAGGCTCAGGGGAACTGTGGGATGTAGAGCAATCAGCTATTGCACAGCCCTGGGGGTAGAATCCCTATCAGCCTCAGCCATGAATAACAAAGTCCTCATAGTAGAAGCATACCAGGCTAGGAAACACAGCTGTCCATTAGTACTACAGATTCCAGAATGACAGATATAATGTATGTTTGGTGTGCAACAGAAGTCATAATGTGAAATGCCTGCTGCCTATACTGAATTGCTAGAGGCTCTGGCAAAATTTAGACTATCAGCTGCTGCCTACTATTTGTTAAACAGGTGGCACCTTGGAGTGCATTTTTCCTCTCTTATGCTGCTTTATGACCCAGAGTGGAGTTTGTTAACAAGGCTTGTTGGTAGCAAATCAGGATAGAAACAAGTAGTAATAGAAAGCTAAAAGAGCCATATCATACTAGTCTTAATGGTGGGATATTGGTTGGATACATACCACATCCATGTCCTATACAGTGCTTT
The DNA here is from genome assembly GCF_048593235.1 of Sminthopsis crassicaudata. Lineage (NCBI taxonomy): Eukaryota > Metazoa > Chordata > Mammalia > Dasyuromorphia > Dasyuridae > Sminthopsis > Sminthopsis crassicaudata. The sequence goes on from NC_133617.1 coordinate 593,377,808, forward strand.
TGCATAGGTAGCCCTCCATGCACAGATTGTACAATCTCACAGTCTGCTCTCCTTTTGTTCAAAGAACTCTCAATCTTTCATTATCAGCTTTGTGCCTTCCCATCTTTGCTTAGCCCATTAATTCCTAATATTCTCTCCCCTACAAGATTATTTTTCATTTCCTCATTTTTACTTATCTGTACACAAGTTGTTCTTCTTGTTCCCCACCACATTTCTTATAAGAAGGTAAATTCTTTGAGGTCAGGGTCCTCTATGATAATTTTCTTTTGTCTTTATATACCCAATCTCTGACAGAATGACTGGAGTGTAATAAGTGATTAATAGTTGTTAACTTGCACATGCTCATGCCTTGTGATGCATGCTGAATGAAGAATGATGGGCTTCCCATTCATTCCTACAATTTATTTTCTTTTTTTTCCCTAATAAAATTTGAAATTTCTTATGCCTATTATTTCATTTATTTCCCTCTATCTTATATGGCACTGAAAAAGACAAAAGAAAATTAACAAATTTTCCAAAGATTGAATAAATCAATTAAGGCATAAAAAGAGTTATCTCTTGACTCTTAGTTTTCTTTATAAAATAGAGATGCATTAGATGATGTCAAGGGTGATTTCCAGCTTTGGATATATAACTCCTGCTTCAGGACTGTGCTTTTCAAAGTGTTTTCACATATACTTCTTAACTCTCAAAATTACCTATATGAGTCTAAGAAAGAGCTCTTTTTGTTTGTTGGTTTGTTTGTTAATACTTTGCTACTTTGGGGTAGTCCTTGTTGTTTCATAGGATAAATTGCCTAACGTGACCCTTGATGTAGCAAGATGGGGTGTTGGGAAATTATGCTTAGTATCATCAGAAAAACAAAGTGAAATGTAACTGATTTTTTTTTTTCATTCTTGCATAATATTACTGAGAATTCCATTTCATAATATGCATTAAAATAAAGTGACCAGAAGACTTTAATGTGAATTGTATCCTTTATAGGGTGGTAATTTTACCAAAAATAATCTTCTTTTGCTCAAGAATAGAGTTAAATCGCATTTTTCATGTCTAAGCCCTTTGATATACAACATCAAATTTGGCTTTTGTATATTCCTGGATGCCACTGATTGAAGCCATTTTTGAGGAGCTTATAATATCTTATAACTTATTACTGGCCCATGAGTAACTCCAATTTCAATCCCAACATTAAAATCTATCTTCTATTAGGAACTTGAGAAAAATAGTGATTTTTGAGAGTTGTGAATTGGCCCAGCCTTTCTGGAGAGCAATTTAAAACTATATCCCAAAAATCAATTAAACTTACTTTTAACTGAACAATGCCACTTATAAGTCTATATTCCAAAGAAATTGAAAAAAATATGTACAAAATCATTTATAGAATTCTTTTCTTCATAGTACCAAATTAGAACATCAGATATGTGATGGAACTGAAGGGGGAGTGAAACTGTGTTCCCTTTAAAATTATCACTCAGAAACCATGTTCCTTTTTGATCTTGGAGTTTCAGGCCCTCCTGGGAAGGACATCTCCCCAGACAAGTTAAGTGGAGGCATCAAACTGGACCATTTCTAGGGCAAGCTGTATCTCTATTTAAATTCAGGCTAAGGAAGCCTTCAAAGCAATTTCAGTTGGGATATCCTGGTCTGATCAGCTCAGGCTACCCCAGCCTCTTGCCAAGAGCTACTCATATAGCAGGTTTTCTTGTACTCATTTCTTTGAAGAAGGTCCAAAGCAGCTTGCTATACATCTTTGGAATAGTGGCTAGAACCCTGCTGGCTGAGAAAGAATTCTCTTTTCAATGCCAGCCTCCATTTCCCTAATAAGACTTTGCCACTAAAGAAGTCAGACTCTTAGCAAAACTGACTTCCTATCTAACAATAAAATTCTATTTTTGCCAATTAATATTTCAGGATTCATGAATTCTTTCATGTTGAACCTCTGCGCAAACCAAAAGGGGACTTTAACAACTCTCTGACTGCCACTAATTTCATCAGAACCAGCTCGAATTAGTTTGTAAAAGCTAATGATAAAATTTTCAGTGTTAGTATTTACACCCTGAAAATGAAACACCACAAATCAGAATTTGATTTATTGTTTTGTTAGTTGTTTAGATGTAAGAGAGTGATGAAGAAAATGTTAATAAATGAGATTAAAATTAAAATATGCTATGCATTCTTTTTTTTTTTTTTTTTTTTTTTTTTTTTTTTTTGGCATACTATTAGCATACCACTGATGAGAGTATTGACTCTCTTTGTGGAGGTGATGGAATTATCCATCAAATGTTGGGGAAAGGGATAATTAACCCCAAAAGTATATTGGGGTTTTGGGTCAGCATCACAACTTGTCTCAAAAGAATTTGTAGGCTTAGATCATCTCCAAATCAAGAAGCAATGATCTTATTAGGTTGCTAACTGTGGGCTAAATTCATAGGATTTTTAGCAATTAACAAGGGAAAAGACAAGGGCTTAAATTCCCTAGCAGAATTCACAAAAAACAGGGAGAAGATGTCACTAAGGATGAAGATAGCAATTTCATAATGAACCCTTAACTACATAAGGCAGGCTAAATTTCTAGAAAAGGAGTTCAGTGGGGGATTATACTATTGATAGGCAGACTAATCCCCAAAAGATTTATGAAGTTAGCAAGTAATTTCTTCAATACAGATAGGTTCTTTTATAGAGAAGCAATAACCTCAGGGGCATCATAACTAAGTCTTCTGATTAGATTTAGTAACTGTGAACTTATAATGATTTTGTCTAGACAAGGAACAAAAGGCCTACTTTCAAAAAAAGAAAAGTCCACTTAAATAGATATTCATATCAATGCTTCTCCCTGCTTGCCCCAGGGAGTAGTTCAGACTATTAAATTCAGGATCTCTCCTGATACTACTCCCTGCTACCAAAGACCTGGGATCTTACTCAGCCCTCATCTAGAAAATGACTAAACAAGTTATAATGTATATGAGTATGATGGGATACAATTAAACTTTAAGAGATCACAAAATGTATGGTTTCAGAGAAAATTAGAAAGATTAGTATTAATTAAAGTCTAATAATGTGAGCAGAACTAAGAACAAATAAATTTTAAAATATAAATTATTTTATAATAAAAATAATAATATAAAGAAAACTTTAAAAGATTAAGAACTCTGATAAATGTAGTGGCAAGCCATGATTTAAGGGACAGAAGATGAAACATTGACCCATCGTTACACACAGAGATGATAGATTTAAGATAAAAAATTGAAAATACTTTTTTTTTTCATATAGGTAATGTGAGTATTTAGTTTGGTTATGCATATTTATTATTTGAATAGTTTTTTTTTCCCCATTCTTTCCTATTTCAAGAGGATAAAATAGTGAGAAAGAAATGCCATTGGTCCCTTTCAAAAACAAAATGAAGGTTGAACAGCTTCATATTTGGATAATTGCAATTGTCTCCTAGTTGGTCTCAAACCTATTCACTTCTCTCTGATTTATTTAGCCTATGGATCCAAATCAAAGTTATTTTAAAACTGTCTAGGGGGATGGTAGTTCTTCCTTGAATTTGATGAGATTATGAGTAAGGGATATGTGGATCAAGAATTGGAAAAGAGTTTAGAGGTCATCCAGTGCAACCTTTCCATTTTATTGATGAGGAAATTAAGTAGGAAGGAAGGTAAATGATTTACCCTGAGATGTCAGTACTATGAATCTCATTGCCCAAACTCTTTCCATTGAATCTTGATGAGTCTTGTGGACAATATTTGCAATTTTGTCTTTTATTTGTGGTGTTGAGGGGAATTCAGAGAGTTCCGCAAGCATTAATATTAGCAACTTTGATTATTCCTGGGGTTTTATGAATAACTTTATTTGCATTTTCATGTTTGGCAACCTCATACATTCATGGCTATGAGCAGTAGATTTAAAAAAAAAAAAAAAAAAAAAAGAGGCACAAAGTGGGAAACAATGTGCTTAAGTTCACTGATCTTGTTTGCCTTGTCATAGAATGAAGAGTTTCTGTGCATTCATTGCATATTTTCTCCCCCCCACCCCCCCTAGGAAATATATTCATTTATGGGAATTGGGAAAACAATGGTGGGGAGGAGAGGACTGTATAATTTAGAGATTAATTTTCTTTTAAATAGCTCTCCCCATTTCCCCTTGTTTTTAGTGTTTCTGCATTATGTACATTTTGTGTTTTATAATTAATCACCTTCCTCACAGTTTCTTGTACTTGGGCTTGGGGTAGGGAAGAGAAAACTTGGGTGCCATTTATAAAACCAGGCTGGGGAGAGAGAGATCCAGTCTACATGAAAGCTCCATGGTACCCAATTAAGGGTTGCAGGATAAGGGTTCTTCATCCTTTGGGCCCACATATATAATGATTAAGAAAGAACTAGAAAAAAAATTAATTAATAGGGTTTCACAATCAAGCTAGGAAGAAAACAAAATCCCAGGATCCTCCCAGAATCCATAGCTTCTCTCCCAACTCTGCCACATTCATGAGGAAAACAAAAAAGTGAAGTTTTGTATTGCAAAAGTTTATATTACCCCCAAAGTATAGTGCAAGTCAGTGATATAGTTTAGTTTAAAAAAAATTAAAATGTTAGATAAATTCCATGCCCTTCAGTATGTCTGCAGCCACTGTTAGCCTAATTGACCAGCTGTCTAGAGACATCAAGGCTGTAGATCTCATCATTAATTGCAGCCTCAAGGTAAAACATTAACTTATCTCTGGTATTCTCCCAGAATATGAGACCCTCAAGGCTTTCAAATGGGCATAAAGCAGACATCATAAATGGATTATTTCAATCTGGTCTTTCTTTCCCTATCTCCAACAACATCCATCAGCCCCAAAGTACAGTGTCAGAGGTGATGCTGAGTCATAGCTGGTCTTTGCATCTTTTGAAACAGTGATACTTTCCTTGATTATCAGAGGATAGTCAAGCTAGAGAGGTTTACAGCAGCAAAGTATATAATCAATGCCATCACACTGCTATCTGACTCAATGGAGGTAAGATTCTCAATAAAAAATATTTAACTTTTAAGAATTTTAATTGTTGTGTAGTATTTATGGTACTGAAAATTTTACATATTATGAAAAGTCAATATTGTCTGAATTTTTTTTATTGAAACATTAGAACAAAAGGTCACAGAATTCTAAAAAATAATAAGAAAACTGTTTTGCATGTTACCAATTTTATTTTGTGTACTTCATTTTATTGATTATTTCAAGGTTACTGAGAAAAAATTCATATTATCAGAATTAATGTTTTGTTATAAAAAGTTGTATCTATAAAAGTACACTTTTATCAGTTTCTTAAAAAAGATCACTTTTTTTTTGTTATTTTTCATGGTTCCAAGATAACAGCATTCACATTTCAGATTTTCACACTGATTTCCAGAAGCATTACCCCCCTGAAAGTTGAGGATTGACAATACACCATTTTATATGCTGTTGGTCCTTTGCATTATCATGCATTTTCCATGGGATAAAATAAAATTTGTTCCATATATAAAATGCATTAGAACTGGTGATTCTTTTAATAACACCTGTGGAGATCTCAATAGAAGTTAAATTCTGAAGTCATCAAAGGAAATTCTAGGTGACAATAAAAATATTAACTAAAGGCTCATGGATAGATTGTAAGGATAGCCTCCCAATCTTGGATTTAGTCAGGTTTTGGAAGTACCGTATACAACAGTGGTCCTCAAACTTTTTAAATAGGGGGCCAGTTGTCCCTCAGACTGGGGCCAGAGTATAGTAAAAACAAAAACTATGAACAAATTCCTATGCACACTGCATATATCTTATTTTGAAGTGAAGAAACAAAATGGGAACAAATACAATATTTAAAATGAAGTAAAGTTAAATCAACAAACTTACCAGTATTTCAATGGGAACTATGGGCCTGCTTTTAGCTAATGAGAGGGTCAATGTCTGGTTCCATATTTGTCACTGCTAGTCGTAACAAGTGATGAAAATGTGTATCTGTTAGTCTTGATCTGGTTGGAGATTTCAAATGTTTCATTCTAGAAAAAGTCTGTTCACAGACATGAGTGGTGCCAAAGATGGTTGCCATTTTGAACACATGGTTCCTGAGATGAGGATATGTCTCAGAGGGGACAGATGCATAGAAATTATGAAGGCTGCTTGACTTGAATGCGTCTTTCAGAGTCTCAATTCTGCAGTTCAGCCAGTTCCATTTGGTAAATTGTATCCACATTTTCAATGTCAACAGAAAATGGGTTAAGGAAAAGTTGTATGTCCTGTTCATGGAGATGAAGCTCTTTAAATCTAAATTTGAATTCCTTTTGCAATTTTCCCAATGAATCCACACATGTTTTGTTTGGGAATGCAATCAGCTGTTTTTCTGCTAATCAGCTGGAGTCAAGATAAGCAAAAGTCTTTATTCTTGGTCCTTTGGGGTCCCTCTCAGGGGATTAGATATAACAATCTTCACACTTCCTCTCTCTCCACTGCCAAGAGAATGAATTTCCTCTTCCTACTCCACCCACTGACCTCACTTTCCCTTCTTTGTCCATACCCACTGATCCAGCCAGCACAGAATAGTTAAATAGGGTCATCCTCCAAACATGTTAATAGAGAATTGTCCAATTGGTGATTAGCTTTAAGCGCTTTATTACCTTGCATCTAGGTTAAATACATCTGCTCAGTTCCAGCCCTTTACATTTTCCTTCTTCACTTGTTTGATGAGGAGGCCTAATTTTACTTCAAATGCTTTGACATATGATTGCATATCATAGATGAGCTTCCCCTTTCCTTGAAGTTGCATATTGAAACTGTTGAGTAACTCTGTTACATCTGTCAGAAAGGCAAGGTGCCATTTCCATTCTGCATCACTGAGCTCTGGTACTTCTTTGTTTTTTGAAAGCAGAAAAGTTGTAATCTCTGGAAGTAAGTCATAGAAACATTTCAAAACTCTCCCTTGACTCAGCCAACAGACTTCTGTGTGATATAGATCATCTTCATACTCAAGATGTAGCTCAGACAGAAATTCCAGAAATTGTCTGTGATTTATTGCATTAGCTCTAATGAAGTTAACACAAAATACCACAGTTTTCATAACAGTCCCACTTCAGTGATTTACTACACAGCGCTTATTAGTGGATGAGGCAGTGTATGGCTATTGGATGAGAATGATTATGTTTGTCCATCTCTTGGTTAATGCAAGCAATTACTCCTTTCTTAGACCCCACCATGCTAGGGGCACCATCAGTTGTCACACTGGCTAGTTTAGCCCAGTCCAGCTCCAAACCATTCATAGTTTGGCAAACCTTTTCATAAATATCCTCTCCTGTAGTTGTTCCTTTGATGCTTTGCAGTCAATAAGCTCTTCTATGACTTCAATATAAATCATTCATCCCATGAATAAAAATTAGAAGTTGTGCAGAATCACAAACATCATTGCTTTCGTCGACTGCCAAGGAAAAATATGAATTTTTTTTTTTTTTTTTTTTTTTGTGGAGTTTTGCAAATGCTGATGCAGATTGTCTCCCATTTCTTCAATCCTCCGCATAATTGTAGGTCCTGAAAGACTCACTGTACTAAATAAATCGACTTTCTCTGTACACATTTCTTTGGCAACAGAAAGAAGGCATTCTTTAACAAATTCTCTCTCTATGAATGGTCTGCCAGTGTGTGTTATTAGCTTGGCAACTTGAAAACTTGCTCGCAGTGATGAAATATTTAGCTGCTTCTGCTTCACAAGAATATTTTGCTGAGTTGTCAATGTATTTTTCAGTTTTAATATTTTATCTTTTCTCAATTCTTCAACCAATCATATTTATCTTCATAGTGTTGACGCAAATTATATTCTTTGACACTATATCCTGGCATATCAGACATACAGCTCTTTCCTTGTACTGCATGAAAAAGTCCACTGTACTTTGAATATCCTATGTTCCAAGTCAATTTTTCTTTTTCTTGACATTATTTCTAAGGGATTCCAAATTAATATTAGTAAAATACCTATATATACATATATGTGTATATATACATATATATGTATATATATATATATATATATATGTATATATATATATATATATATACACACACACACACACACAGCGCTACAAAAACAATATACCAGCAATAGCTTTGCCCACACAGAGACATACAGACTGCAATGCCCAACTTCCTCCAAGCTGACTCGGCGCTGTGATGCCTCCGTTTCCCGCACTCTCTCTCTTGCTTCAGACCTTCACTGTACACAAGTCACCGCTCAAGCGGCCCTCCCAAATGCCCTGGCTTCCTCTGAATCCTGGGATCAATTCTCATGATCCAGCGCTGCATGATCGTACGTGCTGCACTTGTAATTTATCATAATCACAGGCAAGCTTGTGCATATATGTATATAACTGCGCGATATAGTGAATGTGCAAAATGAGCTTCAGTGGCAAATTGTACATTGGGGCTTCCAGGGGAAGTCATCATGTGACTTGAAGCTGCACAAGTGTATGGGACCTTAAGAATCTGGAGGAGGATGAAGCAGTACACCAGCTCTGCACCCCCTCATACTCAGGATAAGTGGGGGGGCTCTAAGGTCAGACCCCCAGTGATTATAAGGTGATGACATATGTTAGCAATATTCCATACACACAATGATAAAACTGATGACCACAGCAGCCAGACATGAAGTCACTATAGCTACAGAGCCACAGCCTAAAGTCAAGCTGGGACTTGCAGTACTAACTGTTACTATACCCGTGCACCAGACACAGCCCATATATTCCCCCTGCAGCGGCCGTGACACAGCCCATATATTCCCCCTGCAGCGGCCGTGACATGCGCAGCATGCACTGTACATCCCTCATACCTGTTTGTTGTGGTGGCTTCCATTACTTTACAAGGCCGCAGGCCATCAGTTCTCTGTCTTCTGCATCTCTCTCCCTTCCCCACACAATGCACTCTTGGTATCGCTTCACACTCTGTCTCTGCTGCCTCAGCCCAGTGCCAGAAGTGTACCTTGCTAAGGAGAGTTTAGGTTGAATATCACTTCCAGTCTGATTTTGCCATAACCCAGCGGGCTGCATAAATGTCCTCAGCTGGCCTCATCTGGCCCGTGGGCCGTAGTTTGAGGATCCCTGATATACAATATTCTCTGGGATGAGTTATAACATGGGATGACTTTTAACAACTGTGGGGATACAATTATTATGTATTGATGGAATTAATTAAAATTCTTGGGAAAGTTGCTTTCCTATCTATATCTACTTATCAGTCATTTCAAAAGGCTCTTTCTAGTCTTAAATAGGCTAATGTATTTCATTGTCACTAAAGATAGCCAAGATGGATTAGGCATTTTCTCTAAATGGTGCATAATAAATTGTCAGTATAGGTATTTACTTAATCAAACACTGGCTAACCAAAGCATTTTATTTACATATTCTTTATTTGTAAAGTCTAACACCCTGGAATCTTGTAGGTGAGAAGACCTAAGTGAAATTGATACAATGCTGAGTCAATGATAACACCTTTCCTTACATTGCCCTGAAAAATACACTTTACCTGGATATTCAACATTTTGATCATTTTGTGGATAATGTCATGAACCATTATCTCAAAGATCAATCTCATATGCCTTTGACATGAGGACAATTGCCAAGCTCCCCCAAATCTTCCCAACCCCATTCATATGCATCAAGTGCCAAGTGATAATTTGTGAATTACTACAACAATAACTACTACATAATTCAGAGCCAACTGTCAAAAAAAAAGCAAAATGCAGAGTTCATTTGAGTACTTAATATTTTTCATTGTTTATTTCTACTAGTCTTAAGTTGAAGACATGCAATGTTGATAAATGACAAGTGTGAAAACACTAGTAATATGAGCCTTGAGTCCTTATGTTAGTGGTAACAAACATTAAAATAATAAAGAAACAAATTATCTTTACACAGTATTAAATATTTTGATGAAAACCACAAATTTCAGTCAATTGTTCAGTTTTTCTTTTCTTTTCTTTTCTTTTTTTTTAATTTAGTTTAATTTTTTTTTGCAAGGCAGTTGGGGTTAAGTGACTTGCCAAGGGTCACAGCTAGAAAATATTAAGTGTCTGAAGAATTATTTGATCTCAGGTCCTCCTAACTCTAGGGCCAGTGCTCTATTCACTGTGCCATCTAGCTGCCCCAGTTATTCAGTTTTTCTAATATCCAAGAGATATTTCAAAATAATTTAGTTGAATTTTGTAGCTATTCTCAAATACCTTGGCTACAGGTAGTCATTTATACTCTAAGTAGAATTATATTGTAATGCTGGAGAAACTGAGGCAAGATAGAGATTAGAGTTTTTAATATTTTATTTGAAAGGGAGAGATTTTTCTGGGACCAGATGGATCCATGGTTTGGTCCCAGGGCTGAATGATAATTCAGCAGCCAATGTTGGATACAAAGATAGGATAACAAAAATGATGACTTAATGGGGGGAGGCACCTGGAATGGGGATGACATAATGGGGGAGGTACTAGAGATGGGGAGAGGCTCCTGATAGTCTAATTAATTGGGATGGAGAGAGGCCCCAGATATTCTAATGATATCTTTTCTTTTCTATTTATTCTATCCTATTTTATTCTATTAAACAGTCTATTGATTAAGAGGGAAGAGTTATAGCCTGAGGCACAGTAACTTGAGGTAGGACAATTAGGGAAATTGGGTCAGGACATTAAAAGGACACTGTTGGCATAAGGCACTGTGGCATAACATTACTTCAAAAATTATGTGTTGCCAAGGCATTGCTGCAATTGCTTCTAGGTTGGGTTTGATACAATGGGAACTGTGTCCCCCTGATCTATGCAGGGATAGTGCATAGACCTGACTTGGAAAAACCTTAAATCTCAACCCTTCCAGATCTTTGGGAGCATCTCCACCCTCCCACTTGATTCTCTGGGGAAACTCCCACAATAATTCCCATCTACAATTCATCTGGATATCTTGGCCTGGGGCATAATTACTACCCATTAATGATTAGTTCCTCAATTCTTCTGGAGATCTCTCCCTAGCCCTGGGTCATAGAAACCTAAATAATAATTAAGGCTGTGTACCCAAACCTTTGCTAATTCCTATCTGGGACTAGCCTGATGGGTAGTTGTTTCTCAGTGTAATAAACTCATTTTTTGCTAAAAACATGGCCTGGAAATTGGGACTGCTGCAACACTGACCTGGAAACCCCATCACTCTTAGGGTATCTCTCATCCCTCTACAATTCATTACATTATCTATTTCTGCATATCTTTTTTTTTTACTGTGGGCAAAGTTATTTTCTTTAAGAACCAGTTTGACTACATCAATCCCTTACTCAACTTCAGTGGCAACCTTGTGCCTGTATAATCAAATATAAAGTCACTTTAATTTTGAAGGCAATAGCAATCTATCTCTTTGGACAGTATTCCTTCCCTTGTCCCTACAATATAGGCAAATTGGCTTTTTTTTTTCCCCCTGTTCTCTTCATGATACTTCATCTCTCATTTCAGTGTCTTTACCACTTCATAGAATTCATATCTTCCTTCAAGACACAAGCCAAGTACTAGCACTTATGTTAGGTTTTCTGTAATTTTCTCAATAGTTGGTGCCTGCTTCTCAAGTATCTTATATTTACATTATATGCATTTTGTTATCTTTGCATTTATTTAAAATATATACATATGTATATATAATATGCAGAATAATATGTTTCCTCTCCCATTTTTGTGTAAACTCCTTCTGTGTAGACTCCTTCTGTGTAGACATTGTTTTATTTAGTGATCTATATTCTCAGTGTCAGGGATGTAGTAAGTGATTAATAAATGGTTGTTGATTGATTTAAGAGTTTAAGAAATGTTAGAGATTTTCTAATGAGAGAATTGTATCAGTTTTAACATTGTGTAGCCCTTATTTTCATTTCTGCTATTGAATGGATGACAACCAAAAGTTTGCTGAGTTGGAAGAATCTACTTTATAGCATTATTCCTGCCCTCTCCTCACTTTTGCTCCTCCACAAAACCCTGTTCATTCCATCTCCTAGATACATTTGCTAAAAATACCTGTGGCTTGTTATCATGAACATTACCTGTCATACTCTAAGAAGCTATGTTGACTCTGTTAGACAGATTTGCAGAAAGTTGCAAAGCCTTCCAGTCATCAATAGCTCAGCTCAGGCTAAATTAAGTTTTTGAAACCATTGAAAATGTACCCAATTTGCCAACTTTATGGACCATAAAAAAATTATATAATTAAAGTAGGTGATTAAGTAATCAAATGATAGTCTCTCTCCAAAATATCTAGAGCAAATACATATTTTTATCAGATGATCTTTTGTAATATGCTCAGAAAGGAAATTTTCTTTCCTACAGAAGATGAGTTTGAATCACAGCTTTGACACTTGTTACTCCTATAATTTCAAGCAACTTATTCCACCTCTTTAGACTTTGGTTTACTCATCTATAAAATGGATAGGTATTATGTTATATGAGCTCTAAATGCTATACCAGCTCTAAATATCTGAATTGTATAAGGTACCAAATTACAGAGAAGCATAATCAAACATGGAAATTCACTTACCTTAAACCAAGGCTTTTAAAACTTTTTGCTACTAGTAATTACTTTTCACTTGAGAAATTTTTATAAGATCCCAGGTTTATAGATATATAAAATAGGATACAAAACACACATTTACTGATAATAAATCATAAATAAATTTATTTTACAACAGTTTTTTGTATATGCATAATTTTGCCATTTATTAAAGACAAAAGGAAATTTGCATAGTAATGAGATGGATCTGCATGTTTATTTTTACAAAAGGAGTTAAATCTTGACAGAAAGAATATTTGATGCCTTTTACTCTTTCAAAATTTTTTTCAACTCTCACATTTAGCAGCCACATATGGGAACGCAAACCACAGTTTAAGAAACTTTGACTTAAAAATGCCCCCTCCCCAAAAACCCCCCAAAAACCCAAAACTCTTTTTTGGAGATCATTTGAGAAATTTTAATGTTCAAATTATACTTGCTTCATAATATTCATACTAAAATTAAAATATTTTTAAAAGATTGAAAATAATATTGGCTTATGAAAAAATAAATGTTAATTGCATTACATGCTATATATTAATAATAACTAAAAAATAGAAACAGACATTGAGTGATCTTTAACACTTTGGTTAGCTCCCCTGAAGAGAGTTTCTAAGGAACATGCATTTGAATCACAGAAGGTACAAGAACATGAATAACTTTGTAATTTGCACCAATGTTAGGGTTATCAATTTTCTTTCCTTTTTCACATTCTTTCTTCTCTTATTTTTCTTTTTACCTTTCACTATCCCTTCCTTTTTTCCCTAACTCCTCCTTTTGTCCTTTCCCCGTCATTACTAAGTTTAATTAATGTTGTTTTTTTTTAAATGTATAACACAATTTTTAGAAATTTTCTCATCTTGCTATCTTTTCCCCAAGTATGATGAAATTAAACCTTCCCTTATAACAAATAAAAATAGTAGAACACAAATGCTTAGTACTATAAACACATATGATAATGACATTTTCAGGTTAAAGTTTCCATCTTTTGTCTGAGTAGTCTTTTCTAAGACTATTAATATAATTTCAGTTTCTCAGAATTGTTTTTCATTTAAATTGTCATGGTCTATCTGTACATTAGGAGGGAGAAGTGTTCTGCTTTTTTCACATCTCATATATTCTTATATCTTATTATGTTCTTATAGACTTCCTCATGATCATCATTTTTAACTCCATAATAATATGCTACTCCATTCATGTTCTGCAATTTTTCCAGCCATTTTCAAATTGGTAAGTACCCACTTTGCTTCCAGCTTTTTTGTTTGTTTTTATTTGCTTTGTTACCACAAGAAACTACTGCCATTAATATTGAAGTATGTTGAACTTTTGATTCTTTCATTGATTTCTTTGAGATATGTTAGGATGGTTGGATCAAAGAATATGAAAAATTATCTACATTTCTTGCATAATTCAAAATTAATATTGAGAATCTTAATTTTTATACTTATAAACAGCAGTTAGTTCATGTAAAAAAATCTTACTATTTTTTCTTCCCTAAAACTAATTCACTACAGATAGATTTGTGATTTCATTAATTTAGTGGTTCCCTCTAGTGATGCAAATTACAACTTCTCTGTGGCTCTTTTCTATATTCATCATTTCAGTTTGCCAGTACATGTCTACCTGTCATGCTACCATGTCAAGCCTTCACTGCTTCTCCTGATCTTGAAGATATTCTTTCCACAAGACCGATCTATCCTTTCTTCCTATCATTGATTTTTGTCATCTATTATTCCTGTACTTATTTAAATTCCCCTTAATTTTATATGTAGTAGCATATTTTCCATAAATCTCTCCATTGTCTTTTTGCTGAGGGGAAATTTCTATTTCCTCACCTTTTAGGTTTTCAGAGAATGTGATATTCTATGTCTTACTGCCCAACAGTGATATTGATGGAATATTTATTTTAAAAGGGAGCTTTAGTTATCTGGGGAATATTGGTGGCCTCCAAGGTACTTTGTAATTTTCCAAAGGTAATCTAGTTCAATTTCCTTTTCTTCTTCAACTCTGGATACAAATCACTATCTATCTTCATAATCTGAGAAATATTTTTTCATCATCTTGATCTTTCCTATATACATAATGATGCTAGCTATGGATCTCTTACAATAGGTTCTTTAATATTTTGGGCTAGAATCACCAAGAACAATCTCACCAGTAAATAGAAGCATCACTATTAATAATGAATTTCTTTTCAATTTGAATTTTACGGTGGACATCTTCCATTGCAATGGCTTATGAGTACATTTAACATACATCTCCCTTTTTTATGCCTTGTCTGAGGTTTCTGATGAGAAGGCAGATAAACAGGGTTCTATTTATTGATATATATCTCAAGAGAAAAGGCAACACATTCAGTAGAGAGTCTTGCCTCAAATACAGGAAGCCTTGATTTAAGTCCCACATACTGGTAATGTGACTCTAATTGAATCATTTAACTTCTAAGTGATCTAGGAATGACATGGAGAAATTACATTCATAACTTACTTTGACAGAGGGAGTTTTTTCATGAAGACATTCCCTTGGTCAGTAATCTCAAAAGTTTTGACCTCAGGGGGGCAGCTAGGTGGCACAGTGGATAGAGCACCAGCCTTGAATTCAGGAGGACCCAAGTTCAAATATGATCTCAGACACTTAACACTTCCTAGTTGTGTGACCCTGGGCAAGTCATTTAACCCCAGCCTCAAAAAAAAAAAAAAAAAAAAAAAAAAGTTTTGACCTCAGAACTTCTTTACCCTCATGAATTATTAAATCTTCCTCAAAGATATTTTTGTTTAGGTATTATGTACCTATTAATATTTACATATTAGAAATAAACTGTTTCAGTATTACAAAATACTAAATAGCTTTCACAATGTACACCATAAGAAAGTATTTTGTGGGTCTTATAAAAATCCATGGGCCTATACCCTACCTTTATATTTCAAGGAATTGTGAGGCATCAAAATGGTACAGTAGATAGAATACCAGGCATGGAGTCAGGAATAAGTGAGTTCAAATCTAGTTTCAGATAATTACTGTGTGACTCTAAGTCATTTAATCTCTGTTAACCTAAATTTTCTCATCTGTAAAAGAGATAATAATAGCTCCTACTTCCCAGAGCTATTGAAAGGATCAAATAAGATAATTATAAAATGGTTAGCACAGTGCCTGGTAATTTATATAATGTAAACATTATATAAATGTTATTTTAATTTTAATTTATGACTAGGACATACATTATTAGAAATGACAGCACCCACTTATTTGTTAAACTCAAAATGTATATATACTAGCTAAATGCTTGTGTGGTACGGAAATGGTGAGGGAACACCATTTAATAAAAAAGCTGGAGAGAGCTCTAGAGAAAAGCAAAGTTTATTGTACATTCTCTAGACTATCGAAGAGAGGAAGCGCCTCCTGTGGGCAGGACAGCCCCTTTAATCTCTAACGCAAAACGCCCCCTCCCACCACTGACCCTCATCCTCATTGGCTGAGAGTCTTACATTCTAAACGTGAGATCTACCCATGAAATTGAACTTGACCAATAAGTACATAGTTGCCCATATTTGGATGAAATAGGAAGATGTCATAGAGGGGAAGGCAATGCCCTTTGCTCGAACTTCAGAGTCCTTCCGGCCTACTCGAACTCTGAAGTAGATGAAGCCTTACTCGATTTTCACAACTGTCTTGAAAGATCTCACCTCATCTCATTCATGCTGAAAATACTTAGTCTTTAAAGACCAGCCTTATTAACTTTGTGACCTTGTTTTCTCATCTTTAAAAAAAAGAAGCTTAAAGTATATGACTTGTTTTTTTGTTGTTGTTGTTTCCCCTGAGGCTGGGTTTAAGTGACTTGCCCAAGGTCACTCAGCTAGGAAGTGTTAAGTGTCTGAGGTCAGATTTGAACTCGGGTCCTCCTGAATTCAGGGCTGGTGCTCTATCCACTGCGCCACCTAGCTGCCCCAGTATATGACTTCTTAGGCATTTTACAGTTAAAATCTTTGAACCTATGCTCTCCTGGTAGCCAAAACAAAGTATACATTCAAAGTATAAATGCTTCCCAAGAATTATCTTATCAGATAGAAAAAATGCAGGATCTGGAGTGAGATAACTTGGGTTAAAACCATGTTTCTATCACTTAGTACCTGCATGACTTTAGCAATGTCACTTCATCTCTCTAGGACTCAGAGGGTGGAAGTAGGTGACATGGTGACCTCCAATGAATTCCCAGATTCAAATTAGTAATCCAAGGTAAATAGGGCATACTCATATAAGATGTAAGTTCCATGAGGAAGTTCTTACTGCTTATCACAGTGCTTAACACACAGTAAATACTTAATAAATGCTTGTCCATTGAACAATTGATTGTATAGCTTTCCAGAAACTATATAGGGGGATTGAGATAGCAGGGGATTTGGTGATGGTGTTCTCTGCTGCTCAAATCAGTAATCCTGGCCTTTGTATCTTCTTTTACATAGCTTCATGTTATTGATTTATGCATGCATTGATTGTGTGTATTGGATCCATATTTAATTTATAGCTTTCTCAAAAATAATTGTTGCCTCAGAGATCAATTGACATGGAACTCTCAAAATCCTAAGGACATTAACTGATCTTTGGTGATTTTTATCCACAATTCTTTATTACCAAGTCTTCTATTTCCTCTATTCCCTCCACTCCATATTGTGAAGAAACTTATATTACTTACTGTACATAATTCCAAAATGACCTTCTTCTTCTGCTCAGTGAAGAACAACTCCATTCCTCTACAAGAAAACCATAGGCTTAATCTGAGTAAGGCCAGATGAGCTAGGACAGTTTTCTTTTGGTTGTGCCAGTATAGCTTTAAGAACAAGCACTGTCACTATGATTCTAAACTTTTAATACTTTTGTTTCTGCCTACTGCTCTTTTGTTTTAAGCAAGTGGCTTACAACAAGTGAGCTTTGGTAAATTAAAAGGGAGGTCTAACATGAGTGGTTGAAAGGAATTTTACAAAGAGCCCACAGAGATTTCTGAGTTTCATAATAAATCTTCTTGCTCAA
Source organism: Sminthopsis crassicaudata (assembly GCF_048593235.1). Taxonomy (NCBI): domain Eukaryota; kingdom Metazoa; phylum Chordata; class Mammalia; order Dasyuromorphia; family Dasyuridae; genus Sminthopsis; species Sminthopsis crassicaudata. Next base: position 593,395,388 of record NC_133617.1, read on the forward strand.
AATCCTGAACACCAAGATGCCATTATATTTTACATCAGCTTTACATTTTGAAGCCTGCAGCCTTTTTGTGGAATGCAATTTATTACAAAGGATCGAGATTATGCTGAGCCCTGAGGCTAGAAAGCATTTGGCCAAACTTTTAAAGATCTCCAGAGGGGGAGACTGGCATTAGACAACTCATATCATGTCAATTTTGTTGATTCTTCCTCCTGGTTATTTTCTAATCCTGTTTCTTTGTTTTTATGTTCACTTTATTTTTGTAAGTCTGTGTAACTTTTTCTTTGCCTCCATACCTATGCACCAATTGTGAACATTAAGTTGAAAGGGGAAAACACTAACAAAAATAACCATAAAGCTAATGAGAAATTATATGGACTACCAAATCCTGATTGTATCCTCTGAATTATATTTTATTCATCTTTTTATCCCACACAGTGCCTAGAAGACTATCTTGTGTATAAAAGATGACAGATTGAAGTTCATGGAAAGTATGAAAGAAGGAAGGAATGAAAGAACAGAGGAACAAAAGAACTTATGTGGGAGGGAAGGAGAAAGAAAATGGAGGCATCAAGGATGAAGGAATTATCTTTTTTTAAAGAAACAAAATGTCAATGTGCTATATTTATTTTTAATATAAAGTAGATATCTCAAGAATTTTTCATCCTTTCTATCATTTGTATGCAACTCATTCCTAGTCCCTACTTTCAACATGCACACACATTTGAATGCTGAGTTCTCATCCTTAATACATTTAAAAGATCAATAAGAAGGTAAATCCTGGCGACTCATTCATGTAGAAAGCAATCATTGAATGAGTTGTTGGTAACAGAAATGAAAATTAATAACAAACTTAATTGTATGGTCAAGAATGAACTAGGAATGAAAATCAAACAGAATAAAAAATAGAATTTTAATGGTTATGATAATTATTTGTAGAAATATTAAAATAATTTTTAAAGATACTTACATTCAAAATATTGAGAGGATATATGGAGGAATAATGAGAAAAATATATTATGCCTCCAAATTTGTGACCAGTAGGCAGTTTTCAGGACTAGAAAGAAAGTAAAGGTGCCATTATATCTTATATAACAGTTATTAATGAATAGCTCTTGATTTCTCCAGAAATACTGAACAGGGTTCAAAAGGCAAGGAGGAGCTTCATGAATGTTGAATTGAAATGAAAATAATTCTTAGCTATTCTTTTTTCTTTACAAAAGGACAGATACTGGCTATCAGATCATGCTGGATTTGTCTTCCACTTGACAATTTATTCAAAAACCAAACACACCCTCTCTCAAGTTTTAACTGTATCATAAAGTGATTGGATTAGGTGATTTCAAAAGTTCTGAACAATTCAAAATCTTAAGGCTTAATTCTTGATAATTACAGCTCATTCATAATCCTTACATCTCCATTAACAATTGAATATGAAGATATCTTTTAAGCTGTCAATACTCCAGGAATGAGACCTGTACTTCTTTCATCTTTCATGTTTGAGAACAGGTATCCTTGTCCCATCAGAGTTCTTGTGATGTTGGGACAAAACAGCATGTAAAAAGGCTATTTCTTTGACAAGAAGCTTCAAAACTAACCTGTGAAATACAAAAACTGGATTCTTATACTAAGAATTGGTTCTTCTACCTAAGATCTTTTCTTCCTTTTATAGTTTTGTATTTTCCTATTTTATACTTATGAATTTGCAGCAGTCATTTCTCACATTTGGGGAAATTGAAGGAGCCTATCTAGTCAGTATAGTCCCAAACCAATAATTGTGCCACAAACCATGAATACCACATTCCATATCATGGTGCAAGCAAAAGAAACCCTCTTTAAAGTTAAGAAAAATCCAAGTTTAAAACCCCAAGTGCCTCTGGCTTTTACTAGCCATGTGACTGAACAACCAACTCAATCTTGCTCAGTGCCCCAATTAAAACACTCTCAAATGTTAATCCCATAGAAGTTGCTTTTTTTGTCTAGATGGAGGAAACTTCTTCAATGATTATTCCCTACACCATTGAAATCATGATGTTGAATCTTTTAATAACATAAATGGGTAAAATATATCATTTTATCTAACATTATTTCTTTTAAATAGTATTTTTTCTAATTACATGTAAAATGCAAACATTATTTTATTTTCCCTGAAGTAATTGGGGTTAAGTGACTTTGCCCAAGGTCACACAGCTAGGAATTATTAAGTGTTTGAGGTCAGTTTTGAACTCAAGTCCTCCTGACATCAGGGCTGGTGCTCTATCTACTGTACCCCCACATTCTATGCCCCACATTCATTTTTTAGATAAAATTTTGAGTTTCAAATTTTCTTTCTCTTCATCATCCTTCTTCCCTACAATGGTAAGCATATATATTGATTGATATAGGTTGTTTATGTACAATTATGCAAGCATAGATATTGATTGATTGATATAGGTTATTTATGTATAATTATGTAAAACATATTTCTATATTAGTCATGTTGTGAAAGAAGAAATAGAACAGAAGGGAAAAAATTTTAAAAAGTAAAGAGTGTGCTTCAATTTTCATTCAGACTCTATCATTCTTTCTTGGGATGTGGATAGCATTTTCCATAATGAGTAGTTCTCTTGGATCATTGTATTGCTAAAAAGAACTATCAAAGATAACTAACTGATCATTCCACTATATAGCTGTTACTGTGTATAATGTTCTCTTCACTGCTCACTTCACTTTGCATCAACTCATTTGGTCGTCTGTCTTTTATCCATTTTTGTAGTAGACACCTTTTCAGGATTTACTTTTGCAATACCAGCAGCAAAAGAGACAGCCTGAGTGGTCACTGAATTCCTTATACAAGCTTTTGCAATTATGGGTGTGCCACAAGCAATAAAAACAGATAATAGACCTGCATATACTTCTAAACATTTTGCACAGTTTTGTGTACAGTATCAGATTTTACATACCATTGACATACCTTTTAATCCTCAAGGACAGGCAATAGTAGAGAGGAGAAACAGAAACATCAAGATGCTCCTCCAAAAACAAAAGAAAGGAGGAGCCACAGGTAACCCTAGAGAACTTTTAAATTTAGCTCTTTACACTATTAATTTTTTTTTATTTTTGATAAAGATGGACTGGTTCTGGCACACAGGTTTTATAACTCACCAGAAGGGCAGTGTCCAGTGAGAGCAATTCCACTATTTTTAGATAATTGCCAAGTGATATGGAGAGATCCAGAAAGTGGTGAATGGAAGGGACCAGATAGGTTAACTGCTTGGGGTGTGGGGGGAGAGGGTTTGTTATATCTCTACAGATGGAGAAGGAATCAGATGGATGCCAATGAGGAGTATTCATCTTGTCCATTGGAGAGAGATGGAGAAGACCCTTGAAACAAAGGAAAAGACCCAAGAAACATCAGATGTTTCCATCTCTGACCACATGTGCCACTGAAAGTGCATGACAGTGAACATCAAAAATTGTTGATAAGACTGTTGCAGGACTTCAAAATCTGCAGGAATCATTGGATTCCCTGACACATAAAGTAGGTTTGGTTTTGGACTATCTCTTGGCTGCTGAAGAAGGTGTATTTGTGATTGCTATTTATATACCCTCCTTCTAGGACTTATGGACATGTATAAATCCTCATATTGATTATGTTGTTTGTTATATTACTATAAGCCTTTGTCAAATTACTATGTGCTTGTGTAATACTTCCCATGCTGATGAATTTATATATACCTGTTTCAAGTAAGACTCTTCAATCCAGAGGACACCTGCTAACAATATCTGGTTTAGTGTTCTCATCTTCCTGAGAAGTCAGGGAGGGCATGATCACCTCCTTTTTTGGTGTTTTTACCTCTCTTCTTGAGAAGTCAGGGAGGGCAAGACCACCACCTGTGTTCTAAAACAAAAGAAAATGGGAGATTTAGAGGGTAGAAACTCTGGAGAAGCATACTTGAAACAAGGTTTTAAACCAATGGAATTGATGAGATAATGGTTCTCTAGTTCACATATACCTAATGTGATATAATGATATAATTGCTTTAGCTTGATATCATGATATAATCACTCTATATTGGCTTATACTCAGTATACTGTAATGATGTAATTGTAAGAGGATATTTAAAAGCTTAGAGAACTGGGGACAAAGTCAGACTCAGGCTGAGATTGGTTGAGACTGGCAGACTGGCAGACTGCTGGAGGAGACTGGGTCAGACTGAGACTGAGTTAGACTATAACAGACATAGACTGTGAAAGAGATAATAATAATTTTGGACTCTATTCTTGTCCATCCTTATGGTGACTATCCTGCTGAGGCCAAGGCCTGTCTGAAGGACCTCCAGAAAAAAATACATACATTCTGGTGCCCAAAATTTAATGTTTGGGCTAGCTTTCTGGAGGTCCTTTGGACAGGCCTTGTCTTTAGTTGGAGAAGTGATGAAGGCAGGACAGCCACCACAAGGCTGGGCTAAAATGAAATGTATCATTTCCAATGCTTCTCAGCCCTTATATACCTTAGTACAATTACATTACAGTATACTGAATATATGTGACTTAAAGAACCATCATCTCATCAATTCTACTGAGATAACACCTTGTTTCAGGTATACTTCTCCAAAGTTTTTGCCCTCTATATCTACCTAATAGAGAAAGCAGTTCATCTTTTTCTAGAATGTAATTCCCCAGCTGAGAGAAAGTTCTCAAATTTTAATTTAGATGTGATTATCAATAATAATTTAATACTGCTCTAAGCTGTTATATTTTTTCCCTTTTTTGTTACTGTGTTTTTGTTTTGTTTTGTTTTTATTTTAGCAGTCCTGCCTGGTCCAGATGTAACTGGAACTCACATTAAAAGGTTTTTTTTGTTATTCTAGGGAAGTAGAAGGGGTGTTTCACAGAGAACACAAGACTTCCAATTGTTTTTCTGAACTAATTTAAAATTAGTTGTTCTAGTAGGAGTGTGATGGTAATTTTGTCAAAAAGTTAACTAAGAGATACTTCTGATATTTTTAAGAAAATATGTCAGTTGCAAGGATCTCAGATTTTCTAGTAGGCTGATATTTTAGTGTCTTTCTTTTGAACAAAATCAATTTAATAGATATGTTGGAGTATACGTAAGAATAGACAGAGACCTAGGTATAAGATGTTTTTTAGATGCATGTGATTTGAAGTATGAAAAAATCATCTAACTATTCTCCTAAGCAAATCACTTAGAGTATATTATAGGATCATGGATTTGTAAAGGATCATAGAGGCTATCAAGTCAAATTCCCTAATTTTTTCCCCCGAGGTAATTGGAGTTAAGTGACTTGCCCAGGGTGACATAGCTAGGAAGTGTTAATTGTCTGAGACCAGATTTGAATTCAGGTCCTCTTGCCTTCAGAGCTGGTGCTCCAACCACTGCACCACCTAGCTGCCCTCATATTCCCTCATTTTTAAATGATGAAACTGAGGCTCAGAGAAAGGGGAGAAGGAGATTTTCAAGTTTCTTTGATAAAGATCTAATTTCTCAAACTGAGCAAAGTTTATCAAATGTTATTTCCCAGCTGATAAATGGTCAAAGGATATGAATTGACAGTTTTTGGGGAGAGGAAATCAAACCTATCAACAATCATATAAAAATTATCATTAAATATTTTCTGGCAGCAAATGTATTTTTTGCCAGATTAAGAAAATTTTTTTAATGACCCCATCCTTCTTTCTGAAACAAAGCTCTGTCTACTTACCAATTGTAACTGTTGTAACTGCTAAGTAATGAAATACAACAGCTTCAAAAGACTTTAAATTGAGGGCAAATGGCAATGGACAAACAAGCATATGGTAGAAACAAGTTTTTACTATAGTCCAGCTCTCCCACAGTCTGAGGGACAGTGAACTGGCCCCCTATTTAAAAAGTTTGAGGACCACTGGTCCTAAGAGAATGAAATGAAATGAAGAAACACAGTCAAGCTCACAAAGTTGCACAGTTGTATACCAGGGCCAATGTAGGGATATTGAATGGACTAATGACAGAGGTGGGAAATGGGATGATGATACAAGTTTGAGCTCAATTTTGGACAGTGTCTCCATTTTCACCTTCAAAAACATATAATTTATGAACAAAGTGTGAAACATTTAGCTATTACCAACTAAGTTATTTTTTTCCTGACAGAAGAGCCTCAGGTGATGACTGAATTTTTATATCGAATTTTTAGGGGGAAAATAGAGCAAAAATTGCATGCTTTGGTGTGGGTGGAAGCAGTTTCATCAATACCTAATGGAGCCCTATTTCAGGAGGCATTGAGTGTTTTATCAAAGCAAGGAACAAAGTCAGAAAAGTAAATGAGTTCGATGCCTCTGCAGTTATTTCCTGACAGCAGATACTTTTGGGGACAAGTCCTTTTATTACAATCTTGCCCAAATATAGATGAAAACAGATACAAGAAAGATGATGATGAAGGGACACAAACTGGAAAAAAGCAATTTAACTTTTTTCAGTAAAATGAAAGCTCTTAGAGAGAAAGAAACTGTTTCATTTGTTTTTTGCTATTCCCAACCCCTAACATGTCATTGAGTAAGCAAGTGGTTAAGCACTTGGCAAATGATAACTGAGTAGATAGTATAGTAGAAAGCATGTCAGGCTTAGAGTCAGGAAAATGACTTCAAATTCAGACTCTGATACTTACAAGCTATGTAACATTGGGCAAATCATTTAATCATTTGCCTCAGTTTCCTCATCTGTAAAATGAACTGGTGAAGAAAATGGCAAACCACTGCAATATCTTTGTCAAGAAAATCCCCAAAGGGTTCATAAAGAGTTAGACACAATTGAAAATAACTAAAGACCGACAATAACAAACCTTTGTTCAGAACTGGTTTATTTATTTGTCAAAGTGCAGCTAGTTAATTCAGTGGATAGAGCATCAGATCTAAAGTCAGGAAGATTGGAATTAAAATCCAACCTCTGACACTTAGCACCTCTGTGACCGTGGGCAAATCTCTTAATCTCTATTTGCCTTAGTTCCTCATCTATAAAATGGAGACATCCTAGAGACAAGTAGCAAATCAATCAAGTATCCATGTTAAGTTCTTACTAAGTGCTAATGAGATAATGAGATATTAGGTTTTTACTAAGTGCTAAGTCAGTACTTAACAATTCTCTAGTTCTGGCCTTTACTGGGAGTTTGACTTGTGAATTCCTGGGGAGGAGCTTGCATGCTTAGGAGGAGCAAGTTCATTGGTTGAAGTAATTTTTCCCAGAAGCCTTTGCCTTATTCCATGCCCATTCTCTGGGAGGATAAAAGAGGGAGGCACTCAAAAGATAGAAAGTCTCTGCTCTAGGCCAGACTTGAGGCGGCTCTCTGAAGGAAGAAGTCTCTCCTCTAGACCAGAGAGCAATCGGCAGTCTCTGGAGGCAACAGCACGTTACATATTGGGGCCCAATGTCAGGCAAGGACTTTTGCTTATCCTGACAAGGACTTATTCTGAGCCCTTCAGAGGAGCTAGACTGGACCATCGCAATTTGTTAAAATGTTACTAGATGGTTTGTCTTATGAAGTCCTAACCCCAAATGATTGGAAATCCATAGCAAAGACATGTCTCGAACCTGGACAAAATTTGTTATGGCTTGTGGAGTTTCATGAATTGTGTAAAATCCAAGTCAGATGCAATTTGGAAATAGGAGTTAACACACAATTCACTTTTGAGCACTTAGCTGGTGAAGGTCAGTATGGAGAGAATTCAGAACAGATTCATTATACCATGACATTATATGAGCAAATTGCTAAGGCTGCAATAAAAGCTTGGGGTGTCCTCCCTGGACAGAAAGATCGCGGAGAGGCTTTCACTAAAATAGAGCAAGGTCCCAATGAACCTTTTGCAGATTTTGTGGGACATTTGCAAACTGCTGTCAAAACAACTATTGGAGAAAATGCAGCTACAGAAAATAATGACCAGACATCTGGCTGAGGAAAATGCCAATGAGATTTGCAAAAGAATTATATGGGGATTAGACAAAGATGCTCCTTTAGAGGAGATCATAAGACGCTGTGCTACAGTGGGAACAAATGCTTTTTACACCCGGATGATGATGAACATGGAAAGACAGGGTCCCTCCTGGCAAGGGACTTCTAGAGAAATTTGTCAGTGTTTCCAATGTGGAAAAATTGGACATCTAAGAGCTCAGTGTAGATATGGAGATAGAGTGAGAAGACAGGGTGAGAGAAGACCTAAAACCCCATGTCCAAAGTGCAACAGAGGACTTCATTGGGCATCAGAGTGTAGAATAATTCAGGGAAATGGGATGAGGGGCCCAGGTCCAGGGCTGCAGGCAAAAAAGACTTGGGGCATGATGGCAGCTGATGTTATACCCAAAGAACCTTTAGAAGGTCAGGATTCTGATTTGATCAACCAGCAGAAAAGCAATCACATGGCAGAAGGGGATTACCTGATAAGTCAGCCAAAATACAATCAGATTACAAAAATGGATTACACTTGGGGAGAATACCATTCTCTGGGAGGATAAAAGAGGGAGCCACTCAAAAAATAGAGAGTCTGTGCTCTAGGCCAGACTTGAGGCGGCTTTCTGGAGGAAGAAGTCTCTCCTCTAGACCAGAGACAATAGCACGTTACATATCTTCATCAAAAAAAGGACAAAAATTATGAGGTAACATAGAGTTGGACATAAGTGAATAACAACAAAAATGATTATTAGATTGAATTGGGAAAAAGTTTCAAACAACAAATATTTGAGTACATTTTCACTGTCAGTAAATGGTTGCTTAAAATGTATATTTAAAAACATAATATACATGCATAACCAGAAAAAAAATATCTATTAACCCCTCACTATATGCCACACCCTTTACTAAATTCTAAGGATACAAAGACTAAGGCAAGCTCCTCAAAGAATTTATATTTTAGCAATTTAGATTTATAGAAAATGTGTATAACTGTGGGACACTAGTAGGTGATAGAAAAGACCTTGCAGAAGGTGGTACGTGAGCTCAATCTAAAAATCTAAAAGGAATCTAAAAGGAAACCAGTAATTCCAAGAGAAAGAAATGAAAGAAAAGAGATGGGAGATGGAGGTATGAATAACAGCAAGAAGACTGAGAGTGTGAACAGAAAGTGATATGTAATAAGACTAGAAAATAATATGGTACCAAGTTGATGTGGTATTTAGTTTAATTTGATTCAGTTCTGTAATTTTTCAACTCTCATTAAGCTTCCAGTATGTCTAAAATGTTGTAAAACAAAAATATGGAATACAAAGATGAAATAAGACAAAGTCTTTGTTCTTTAGGAGTTTACAATCTAATAATAAGAACAGCAAAGTACACACCCAGTTAAGTGTGATAAACAGTGGGATATGATCATCCATTATTATTCAGTGCTTTTTCTGTACCTGGAATAAGTGGCTCAGAATTCAAATACAAGATTAAAATCAACTTGGCCCTCAGGGAATTTCATTTTAAGAAGATAGGATGCAACAACTTTACTAGTCAAAGAATGGGAAACTATTTTCCTCTATCACTATTGTGTGAACTGGACATAATTTCTATTTATAATTTCATTTGTACATGTAAATCTTCGTATTTCATGATAATATGCTGGTATTGAACAAATAATAATAGAATGGATCCTTTGTGGAACATGTTAAAAAAAATAGTTGAAGAATCACAAGCTTGAAGAAGTCAAGATGAGTTGCAGTTTACTTCTATAGAGGGATGTCTGTCTTAATGAGATTGCACATCCTCTGAAACATGAATCTAGAATTGAAGGCATCTATGAGTCTTATTAAAAATATTTTGATAATTGTGTTATGATATAATAATCCTAGACATTTTATGAATTAATCAAAAAAACAAAACATTGTTCTGAGCAAAAGTCCATAGAACTGCCTAAGAGGTACATGACACAGGAAAGTTTAAAGATGGATTAGATAAAATAAATGAAATAGGATTTCTGAAGTTTTATTTGTTTAGTGGTTTTTCTCTCTTATCAAGAAGTTTCAAAGATTTGGAAAAGCATTAAGGACAAGAAGTAAAGCTCAGAACTTTCATTTACTGCCAACTATGTGTGAGGTAGAATTTGATACTACATCAAATTGTCTACCAGAATATAGCATTCGGACTCAGGCATTCAGCCCTCATTAGTGCTAATGAAAATGGCATCATTAACTCATGCTGAACTGAAAATAATTACTGGCTCTTAAGGGTTCTTAAGCTTCTGACTTGGGCAGCAGGGAAGGTGTTGTGTTGCAGGTGCTCCTGTGTGCTTACATAAGAGACCCATTTGATGGAAAGGGGCTATTTAATTTAGCTGTTTATACAAACAGACCTCTTCCAAAATCTCAAACAGGCAGATGCTAATAAAAGTGCTGGCTGGATATGAGACTTCACCATCCCTTGGTGAATGATAGTCATAACTTTATTTTTTGATGATATTCCTTTCTCCCCTCAACCTTCACCATACTAGCAATGCTACATGAGGAATTCATATTTAAGATGCAAATTGGATTCAATGACTTCTCAGGTCTTTACACTATAGTGTTTCTTTTTCTGCATCTATATTAACTCAACTCTCCATCCTGGAATTGTGACCAAATGCCCTGCTCTCTTGTGTTTACAAGTAGTCTTTTCTCTAGAGCTATAACTTAAAAACTGCATATTTGCCTGCTTTAACGATGTAAGGCTCCTATGGAATTTATATCTTTGATCTCTCATTCCTTCTCTTTGAAGCATGTTTTTCTATATATGGTGCATTTCATAGAAATATTAGATTAAGTAGATGACTACTGAATACTGTTTCTTTTTTAATTCATAAAATGTCTAGGATTATTATATCAAAACACAATTATCAAAATATTTCTGGGTATGCATGTATATTATTTTTTAAAATATACATTTCTTTATGAATCATGGTGGGAGAGAAAAATCAGAACAAAAGGGAAAAACCACAAGAGAGGGGAAAAAAAAACGGAAAAAAGAAAATATAGCATGTGTTGATTTACATTCAATATCCATAGTTCTTTTTCTGGATGCAGATGACATTTGTTTATCCAAAGTTTATTGGGATTGCCTTGGATCACAGAAGCACTGAGAAGAACCAAATCTTTTATAATTGATCATTGCACAATCTTGCTTTTACTGTGTACAGTGTATTCCTAGTTCTGCTTGTTTTGCTCAGCATCAGTTCATGTAAATCTTTCCAGGCCTTTCTAAAATCAGCTTTTTCATCATTTTTTAAAGAATAATAATATTCTGTTACCTTCATATATTACCACTTGTTCAGCCATTCTCCAATTATTAGACATCTGCTCATTTTCCAATTCTTTGTTATCACAAAAAAGAGCTGTTGCAAACATTTTTGCATATATGGGTCTGTCCTTTATTATTTTCTTAGAATATAGACCCAATAAAGGCACTGCTGGATGAAAGTATATGTACAGTTTTATAGCCCTTTGGGCATAATTCCAAAATTGCTCTCTAGAATGGTTGGATCATTTAAGGCTCCACCAATGATGCATTAGTATCCTAGTTTTCTCATAACCCCTCCAACATTTATTATTATCTTTTCTTGTCATCTTAGCCAATCTGAGTCGTGTGTGGTTCCTAAGAATTGCTTTAATTTGTATTTCTCTAATCAATAGTGATTTAGAACATTTTTTCTTATTACTTTAGAGATAGAAGATTATTGATTATTCAACTGCTCTCTGTCTCTTCCCAGTCTTTTTTCCAACCCATTTTCTACATTACTAAAGAGATATCAATATTTTTTTAGAATATATTTCCTCCTCACTTCTGCCTCCCAGAATCCTCAGTTTCCTTCAAAAGTAGGCTAAGCACATTTCCAACATAAGGTCTTTCCTGATTCTATTCAGCTGTTAGTAATTTCCCTTTTAAATTTATACTATATAAAAAAAAACTATATATAATTTACATCAACTCATATATATATATATATATATATTATCTCCTCTGGTAGAATGGCGTCTGCTTAAAGGCAATGAGTATTTTACTGTCTCTCTGTATCTTCAGGCCCTGGTATACCCTCTAGAAGGGACTGAAGTGCTAGGCAGAGAGAGTTATTCCGCAAATCAGAAGTTTGGTTTGAACATGTCTAAGGAACTTTCATCCTGCTTTTTAGGAGAACTTTCCAAGCAACTCTTGTTCCATCTTTCAGAGATGTTCCTTAGCACCTCATTCTCCTGAAGAAGATGTGTCTTTTCTTTCAATCTCATCTTACTTTGATCCACATGGTAGGAAAAAAATGTCTTCTGCCTTATTTACTGTCATATATGGTCTTTACCATATAAAAATTGCAATATTTAATTCATTTTAAGCCTAAGAGAAATATGATAACCCCAAATGTCCACATAAAAATTCTCTGTTGTTTTAGAAAATTTATTCTAATTGACAAATTGAGTTCACTTAGTTTCTTTGAACAGTTAGAAAATAATCCTATGATTTTGGTTGTATTCTCTGCTTAACTTGCATTTTGTTAATAATAATAGTAATAATAAATTTACAGAGTTACTACTATATAGCAGGGATTGTGCTCAGCTTATTATCACATTTGATCCTTGTGAAGTTATCCTTCCAGAATTCAGTCTCAACTCTGTCTCAGACTCTACTGTTGTCCAGGCTCAATGCTGCCTCTTTCTTTTATCCTCCCAGAGAATGGGCTTGTGAGAACTCCCACAGCCAATGAACTTGCTCCTTTTAAAGGTGTAAACTCCTCTAAATATGTAAACTCCTCTTCAGAAGTCCAAAGGTGTAAACTCCCCTTAAAGGCCCGAACCAAAGGTGTGAATTCTGAGCCAGAGAATTGTTTAGACAACCTGAGTTCTCACCTTGTAATCCTAACAGATCCTCCCCACAAATTGAGGCAAATAGGTAAAATGACTTATCTATGGTCATACAGAGCTAATAAGATCAGATTTGTACTCAGGTCTTCCTGCTTCTAAGTCCAATAGCTATATCTGATGTCCCACCTAACTAACCCCTGAAATTTTGTGTATGAAGTATAATTCAGTTTTTTGAAGAGTATGAAAAAAATTGTATAACAAAACAGAAAATGATATTATAGTGAATTAATAGGCACTGGGAGATGAAACTGGGGAAAGAACAAATACTTTCTCAGCACTTGTTGAAATCATTGAGAAGAGGGATACAGTGGATATAGATGGCCCAATCTTCTGATCCAAGATGCCTATAAGAATAATAATTCTTCTTGATATCAAGTCAAGTCAGTAAGTCTTTACTAATTATGCTAAGTGCTGAAAATATAAATATAAGTCAAAATAAAATCTCCATCCTCAAAAACCTTGCATTCTATTGAGAGGAGATAATCCGTTAAAGGAAATAGAAAAGGACTGGGAGCTAATAAAGTAATGTGATATGACAGAGAAAGCATGAAGAGAAAAGAGGGTAGCTTGAAGGAATGAAGACATGTTTGGCCTATCTTCTTTTAAATGGAATTTTTTTGGAGAACAGGAGGAAAATCTATACTACTGTCTCCTATTACATGCTCTCTACAACATAGGTTTATTTATAATGTGAGCTAGAACTTTTTTTACCCGATCTTTGTAATAATTTCATCTTTCCTTGACTTGTTAGTTTTTCTGTGTACAAGCCCCCTTAACACAAAGATGAGGGATATTATAGAGTTGACCTCAGAACATGGAAAGCTGGTGACCTAACAGAGAGACCTCACCAAGTTAACTTACATCATGGTGTTTCTTGAGGCCAAGAGTTACTTAGTGCCTGGAAAATTTGAGAGTCTCTAAAAGACAGGCCATTTCCGTTGTCACTTTCAAGGTGCCATCTTCCTAAAAGAATAGGAGATAGAGAAGGCAAGAAATAGATAATAAGAATGTATAAGTGAGGGTTTCTTTTTTTCATCCTTTCTATATATCCTTGTTCCCTAAAAATGAACTGACAGACTTATAATTTTAGAAAAATTGGCAAGAATGAAGTATGAAGAAGAATCATATGACTTTCAAATATATGCCAATCTCTATCACAATCAGGTTAACTAAAACCATTAAGACTATTTGCTTTTCTTGAGAAAAATATGATTCATTTGATAGGTTATTACCACATTCTTTCCATATCTTTTGAAACTCTGGATGAAATGCTAGATAATGCTTGATATTGTCATCTAGAGAAAAATGAAAATATCATGCAATTTTATTTAAAAAAAAACCCATTTGGACTCCTCCAAAATACACTTAGCAGTGTATTTATAATTATAATCTTTTTCAGAAAGAAATTCCACAATTCTTCCAGCATATATCACAAACTATAATGTGAAGAACTGCTAATACTGTTTTAGCACCTGAGCTGTTATAGATAAACTACATACATTCACAAAGCATCCTTACATGGTCAAAACAAAGAACAAATTTGAAAATTCCTAGAGCTTAAACCACTTGGTGGATTTATTATTGTTGTTGTTATTATTATTTTGACTACCTGACAAAAAAAAGACCAAAAAAATTAGGGAAAATTACCTCTGATGTGCCAAATGACACTACATCCTCAGAGAAGAGATTGTGTTTTCTTTTTTTTTGGACTTCTTAAAGAGTTGAATATGATGCTTTGAACACAGTGGGTACATAATAAGTATTGAGTCACTGCTGGAATAACTTACTGAATCCAAGAGAAAATATTCAGAAATCAATAATCAGAGACTTTGTGCCTCCCCACATCATTTTTGGGATGGAAATATTGCCATTAAATAGCACAACAAAGTCACTCTAAATTTGTGAAGTGCATCTCAGCATGTTAGGCAGAAGGATTTTTGTTTCTTCTTTTCCCTGAAAATTCAGGGCAACTTAAAAACAATGCTATAACATGAGGAAAGGCTAATAAATGGTTACAAAAACACACCAATCAATTAATAAGCACTCTTATTAGTCACATACTATGTACAAAGACTTTTGTTACAAATTGAGGTTAGAAAGATCAAAATGAAAGAATTCTCTCTGGCTTTCACTCTCACTCTCACTCTCTTACTCTCACTCTCTTGCTCTCACTCTTGCTGTCTCTCTCTCTGGATTTTACACTCTACTGGAGGAAGCAAAATATAAACAATAAATACAATATCATTTTTTAATGATCTAGCCCCTAACAGCTGGAAGCAATAATGAAAATCTCATATTAGCAGGGATATTTAAGCTTATTTCTATAGGAAACTGGAGATGACAAGAGTCAAGAGTTATGGAGGAAGTGCTTTCTAAGCATGTGGAGTAAATTGTGCAAAGACAAGGACACGAGAGATGGAATGTCATACATATTTATATGTTGCCTACCCACTGAGTAAGCCAGTTTAGTTGCATCATACGTTGCATGGAAAAGACTAATGTATAATACAAATGTAGAGAGAGACAGAGAAGGAGACAGAGACAGAGAGACAGAAACAGACTTAGAAGTAGATGTTTATTATGTACTTACTATGTTTCAAACACTGTGCTAAACACAGCCATACAAGCAAGTGAGGTATCTTCTGGCTTTAAATAATTTGTACCCTTATTCATATAGGAACATATAGAGAGGTGCTACAAAAAAGGCGGTTAAGGAGACTTACTAGGGGAATGCTGAGTAGATGGCTGGGGAATGCTATGTAATCCTAGATCCCAGCAAGATAAAGCAAAAAAAAAAAAAAAAAAAAAATCACCTACCATATCCAAACAGCTTAACAGAGTAATAATACAGTCTCTGTAGCTTATTGATCCAAGGTAGGACACAATCAGATATGTGCTTTAAGAATATTTCCTTGACAAGTAATTTAGAGAATGGACTCAAATTAAGAATAGACTTGCATCAGGGAAAAACAATTAAGAAATTGTGCAATAGTCCAATGAGAAGATATGAACTAGAATGTTGTCTGTTTGAAGAAGGGTAAAGCAAAAGATGAGACATGCCACACCAAGAGGTTGTAAAACCAGATCACTGGAAGAATTGTAATGTCTTTGGCAAAACTAGGGCAAGCCAAGACAGAAGTGTGTTTTGGGAGAAAGTAAATTATGTTTTAAACCTGTATAGTTTGAGATATCAACAAGATGGGTCCAAAAAGGAATCAGTAATAGGGGATTAAGTATTAGGATAGAGAATCAGGTCATATCTATGAATTTAGGAGTAAAGTTGATGAGATCACTGAGAGATTGTTTAGAATGAACAAATAAATTAATAAAGGATTTTAAAAGGCATTTAAGTGCTTGTGTGCCAAGAACTGCAAAATGCTGCTAATACAAATAGGAAATGGTAGATAGTCACTGTTCTTTTTTTTCTCAATAGATTTTATTTTTCCAATAATTTGTAAAGATATTTTTCAACATTAATATTTGTAAGATTTTGTGTTCCAATTCTTTTCTTCCTCCCTAACCTCTCCCCTCCCCAAGACAGTAAATAATCTGATATGGGTTATACATGTAAAGTCCTTTTAAACATATTTCCATATTTATCATGTTGTACAAGAAACATCAGACCCAAATTGGGGGGAAAAAATAAGAAAGAAAAACAAAAGATCCCTGGTGAAAATACTAGACTTCTATTCATAGTTGGTCCCCATTGTTCTCTGAATGTGAATGGCATTTTCAGTTCCCATTCTATTGAAAATGTCTTGGATAATAACCACATTGCTGAGAAGAGCTTAAGTCTATCATTGTTAATCACCACATAATCTTACCACTACTATGTACAAGGTTTTCTTGGTTCTACTCACTTCACAAAACATCATTTCATTTAAGTCTTTCCAAAGGCAGCCTATTCATCACTTCTTATAAAACAATAACATTCTATTACTTTCAAATACTCTTGATTTATTCAGCCATTTCACAACTAATGGGTATCCACTCAATTTCTATTTCCTTGTTACTAAAAAAAGAGCTGCTATAAACATTTTTGCACATGGAGGTCCTTATCCCTTTTTAATAATTTCTTTGGGATACAGACCCAGTAGTGACACTGCTGGATTAAAGGATATACACAGTTTTATCATCTTTTAGCTCTTTAGCTTTATTGTTCTAAATTGCTCTCCAGAATGGTTGGGTCATTTCAAAGTTTCACCAACCTTACAAAACTATCCCATTTCCCCCCATATCCCCTCCAACATTAGTCATCATATTTTTCTATCATCTGAGCTGATCTGATAGTTATGAAGTGATATCTCAGAGTTGACTTGTTATTTCTCTAATTAGTAGTGATTTAGAGAATTTTTTCTAGATAAATATAAATTGCTTTACTTTCTTCCCCTGAAAATTGTCTGTTCATAGCTTTGACTATCCATTGGAGAATGACTTGTATTCTTATCAGTTTGAGTCAGTTTCCTATATATTTTAGAAATAAACTCTTTATTAGAAATACTGTCTGTTAAAATTGTTTCCTAAGTTTCTCATAATCTTAGCTGGATTGGTTTTGCGTATGCAAACCCTTTTTAATTTAATGCCATCTAAATTATCTATTTTGCCTTGTATTATGTGGTCTAGTTCTTCTTTGGCCATAAATTCATTCCCTCTCCAAAAGATCTGACAGATAGACTATCACTTGCTCACCTAATTGCTTATAGTATCATCCTTTATGTCTAAATCATAAATCTATTTTGACCTTATCTTGGTATAGGGTATTGGGTATTGATCAATACCTAGTTTCTGCCATACTATTTTCCCAGCTACTTTTGTCAGAGTGTGTTCTTATCCCAGAAGTGTAAGTCTTTGGGTTTATCAAACAATAGATTACTATAGTCATTGACCATTGTGTCTTGTTTAACCTAACCTATTCCACTGATATACTACTCTATTTCTTGCCAGTACCAAATGGTTTTGATGACTGGCACTTTATAATATAGTTTTTAAGTCTGCTACTATTAGACATTTCTCTACATTTTTTTATTAATTCCCCTTGATATTCTTGACCTTTTGCTCTTCCATATGAATTTTGTTATTATTTTTTCTAGCTATACAAAGCAATTTTTGGCAATTTGATATGACACTCAATAAGTAGATTAATTTAGGAAGAATTGTCATTTTTGTTATTAGCTTGGCCTACTCATGAGGAATTGTTATTTCTCTAATTATCTAAATTTGACTTTATTTGTATGAAAAGAATTTTGTAATTGTATTTATATAGTTCCTGAAGTTTGTCTTGGCAGGTAGATTCAAAAATTTTTTTATATTGACTACCGTTATTTAAAGTGAGATTTCTCTTTATGTTTCTTGCTAATGGGTTTTATTGGTCACATAGAAAAGCTAATGATTTATGTGAGTTTATTTTATATTGTGCAACTTTGCTAAAGCTGTTAATTGTTTCAAGTAGTTTTTGAGTTGGTTTTCTACGATTCTCTAAATATAGCATCATATCATGGGCAAAGAGTAATAGCTTATTATCCTCATTGCCTACTCTAATTCTTTACATTTCTTTTTCTTCTCATTGCTAAAGGAAACATTTCTAGAATATTATTGAAAATTAGTGGTGAATTTAATGAGCTTCTTTGTTTCACCCCTAATCTTACTGGAAATGCTTCTAACTTATCCCTATTATATATAAGGCTTACTGATGTTTTTAGATAGATGCTATTTATTATTTTAAGGAAAACTCTATTTATTCCTATGCTTTCTAATTGTTTTATAATCAGTAATGTGTTGTACTTTGTCAGCTGCTTTTTCTGCGTGTATGGAGATAATCTTATGATTTTGTGTTAGTTTTGTTATTGATATGGTAATTATGTCTATAGCCCTGATATCAGGGCTGATATTGAATCAGTCCTGCATTAGTGGTATAAATCCCACTTGATCATGGTGTATTATCCTGGGGATAAAATTCTGTAATCTCTTTGCTAATATTTTATTTAAAAACTTTGCATCAATATTTATTAGGAAAATTGGTCTACAATAGTCTTTCTCTTTTTTGTCTCTGGTTTAAGTATTAATACTATTAAGTATTAATAGCATTTATTAGTGTCATATTAGTGTCATAAAAAGGAATTTGCTAGGATTCCTTCTTCATCTATTTTCCCAAATAGTTTATATAATATAAGAATTAGTTCTAAATATTTAGTAGAATTCATTTGTAAATCCATCTGTACATGGAGACTTTTTCTTAGGGAGGTCATTGATAATGTGAGATTATTTAAGTTTTTAATTTCTTCTTCTGTTAATGTGGGCAATTTATATGTTTGTAAGTATTCATAATTTTTAATTAGATTGTCAGATTTATTGGCATATAATTGGGCACCGTAGCTCCTAATTATTGCTTTTTTTTCCTCTTCATTGGTGGCACCTTTTTCATTTTTTGATATTAGTTTTCCACTTTCCTTTTTCTATCAAATTTGCCAAAGGTTTATCTGTTTTGTTGTTTTTTCTTCCATAAAACAAAGACTGTTTTATTTATTCATTCAATAGTTTTTTTTTTTTACTTTCAATTTTATTAATCTTTCCTTTGACTTGTTATTTGTTTTTTTTTTTATTTGATCTTTTTTTTTTTTTTATCTTTTTTAAGTTGCATAACCAATTGACCTTCTCTTTCTCCACTTAATTCATGTAAGCAACTAGAGCTGTAATATTACCCTTAAGAATTGCTTTGGCTTCTTCCTATAAATTTTATTATATTGTCTCATAATCATTCTCTTGATGAAATTAATGATTGTTTCTATGATTTGTTGTTTTAATCATCCATTTTTTTGAGTTTTCAATTAATTTGAGGTTTATTTTTCCATTACTCTTTATTATACATAATTTTTATTGCATTATCATCTGAAAATGATGAAGCTATTATTTCTGTTTTCTACATTTGATTATGATATTTTTATGTCATAATATGTGGTCAATTTTTGTGTAGATGTTATGCACTGCTGAGCAGATAGCATATTGCTTTCTATCCCCTTTCAATTTTCTCCAAAGATTTATCATACCTATCTTTCCTAAAATTCTATTCACCTGCTTAATTTCTTTGTTTATTTTATGGTTATATTTACCTAGTCTGAGAGTGGGAGGTCAAAATCCCCCACTAATATAGTTTTGCTGACTTTTTCTTACTGCAACTCACCTAGCTTCTCTAAGAATTTGGATGTTATATAAGTTGCTGCCTATATATTTAGTATTGATAATACTTCACCCTTTAGCAAGATGTAGTTTCCTTCCATATCTCTTTTAATTAGATAATTTTTGCTTTTTTTTTTTCTGAAATCAGGATCATTACACCTCTGCTTTTTAAAAAAAATTCAGCTGAACAAAACAACTGTTTGGTCATGTATACATATATTGTATTTAATTTATACTCTAACATATTTAATATGTATTGGTCGACCTGCCATCTGGGGGAGGGGAGGGAAAAAATTGGAAAAAAAAAAGTTTCAGCAATTGTCAACATTCTAAAATTACCCATGCAAATATCTGGTAAATGAAAACTATTATTATTTAAAAAAAAATTCAGTTGAAGCATAATATATTTTTCTTTAGTATGTTATCTTTACTCTGTGTTATCTCTTTGCTTCAAATGTATTTCTTATAAACAACATATTGCAGTATTCTGGCTTTTAATCCTCTCTGTTTCCTGCTTCCATTTTATGACAGAATTTATACCATTCACATTCACAGTTATAATTACTATCTATGTATTTCCTTCTATCCTATTTTTCCCATTTGTACTTTTCTTTCTTTTTTCCCTTCTTACTTTCCTGTAGGGTAAAATAAATTTCTTTTTTTCTGATTTATGTGTTTATATTTTTTCCTTCTTTGAGCCAAATCTTATAAAAGTTCAAACAGTGGTCATCCTTCTCCTTTTTTTCTACTCTAATAGGTCTTTTGTATGTGATGTGATTTACCCTATTTTATCTCCCCTTTCCTCTTCTCTCAGTATAATCCATCTTCCACCCTTTAATTCTCTCTCTTTTTTTTTTGTATCATCATATGAAAGTCAACTTATTCCCACTCCCTCTACCTATGAATATCACTTCTAACTGCCCTAACAAAGGTACAATTCTCAAGTTACAAGTGTCATTCCCCATGTATCAATGTAAGCAGTTTAATCTTTAAACAACTTTTTTTTTCTCTTTCCTGTTTACCTTCTTATGCTTCTCTTGAGTCCTGAAGATGAAGTTTCTATTCAGAACTAGTCTTTTCATCAGAAATGACTGAAAATCCCCTATTTCATTTAATGTCCATCTTCTTCCCTGAAAGACTATGCTCAATTTTCCTGAGTAGTTGAAAAAGCTCCTTTGCCTTCATGAATATCACATTCCATACTTTCCAATACTTTAATGTGGAGTCTGCTAAGTCATGGATAATCCTGATTGTGGTTTCTTGATTTTAATTGTTTCTTTCTGGCTACATGCAGTATTTTCTCCTTGACCTGATAATTCTGGAATTTAGCTATAATATTCCTTGGAGTTTTCATTTTGAGATCTCTTTTAGAAAGTAATTGTTAAAATCTTTCAATGACTATTTCACTCTTTGATTCTAGCATACCAGAACAATTTTCCTTGATGATATGTTAATAGATATTATCCAAGCTCTTTTTTGGATCATGACTTTTAGATAGTCCAATTACTCTTAAATTATCTCTCCTGGGTCTGTTTTCCAAGTTTTTTTTTTTTTTTTTTGTTTTGTTTTGTTTTGTTTTGTTTTGTTTTGTTTTGTTTTGTTTTGTTTTTTTATAAAGAGGTATTTTATATTTTATCTTATTTTTTCATTTTTTAAAAATTCTTGATGGATCAATTCTCTTAAACATGTTCAATTTTAATTTTTAATGATTTATCTTTTCCAGTTAGCTTTTTAAAAATTCTTTTTCATTCGACCTATTGTAATTTTAAAAGTTGTTTCATTCAGTGGATTCCTCCCTCCTCCCCATTTTGCCAATTGTATTTTTAAGAAATTGTTTTCTTCAATTTCTGTGCTTCTTTCCCCAAGCTCTTGATTTTTTCTTAATTCTGAATAATTCTAATTTTTCCCCATTTTTAAAAAATCTCCATTGCTTGTTTTTTGAAGTCATTTTTGAGCTCTTTCAAGGAAAGACCCTTTTGAGTATGAAACTAGATCATATCTCTTTTTGAGGCTTCACATGTAGGCATTTTGCCACTGCTGTCTTCTGATCTTTCCTGTCTCCTTAGTAGCTTTCTATTATTACGGCTCTTTTTGGGTTTTGCTCACATATTTTATAATTTAGCTTTGCTCCTAAAGCACAGGGAAGATTGTTCCAAGCCTTTTTTTGTGGGTGAACAGAGATCTCTCATTGATTTTTTTATCTGGGGTAGTACTACTGGCAGCTTTCCCATTGCACTGGGTTTACCTGGCTTAGCCACATCTCTCATCCTGGGGTTCTAGAGCTCATAATTTGACTTCTCTACTTGGATTGGAGATCTCACAGCTGGCTTGCTGAGTCACTGGCCATTTAAAGCAGGAGAAGAGACCTCTTCACCTCTACTATACTTTGATGAAGACCCTGTCACTATATTCTCTGCACCATACCTCACTGGACCATGTTTCTCCCTACCCAAGTGAAACAGACTTTTCCTGAAATCTGTCCAAGATATCTTAAGCTGGAAAATTATTTCAATACAAATGTTTATAGGTACAGTCACTTTAGAATCTATTCAAAAGTGTGAGCTAGTATTGATTCTGAGACTGGATGATTACAAGGGAGAATCTATTTGAAGAAATTCTCAGTTTTGGATTAAAATCACAAGAAGAGGTGATACGTTGATAAGGAGAAGCTCTACTTTTTCATCAGAGAAAACTAAGAATGATGTCAAAGAGTTTAGAAATGTGAGCAGGGAAAAGAGTTCATTGAGAATGCCCCATTTTCCCTTTTAAGTATGGTCTTTTGCTGAAGGAGAAGGAGTAGAAGGCTCAAGAAGAGGTTTACAACACCCACTGTGAAGTGTGATGTGAAGGACATCATAGAGAATCAATAGAGAAAAGTAGAAGAATTGTATTGCTGCCATTAGATTAGATAAAAATGTGTAATAATTGTAATTAAAATATCTTTTTTCTAGCACTATTTATTTAGCATGTGAGTAGGAGGAGAGAAAGATAATGGAAATTTGGAGTTTGACAAGTTATAATCAATGATCAGTCAAGAGGGCAAGGATTTTTGAGAGTACATGATAATTTAATATGGAATAGTTTAACTATATTTGGAAAGATTTTGAAAAGAGAATTATACTATTGATTCAAGCCTCAGAGATCCAAAATTCTGTGGTTTATTTTATATGTTCAAAAATCTGTGATTTTATTTTAATGATTGTTTTTTGGTCAACTCAGGTCACAACCTCTTTATAACTTAGTTTTGAAGGTCTTCATAAGTTGTTTTGAACAAAAAGTTAGCCCCTTGTTGGTTGAGGTTCTGGCACTGAAACTCTGAATTCAGGTTGTTTCTTAGATCCCGAACACTAAGATCATTGCAAACCCTACTCTAGAAACCTTTCTGACTTCTCAGGACTTCTCTGAAGCTATGATCTGCTGGCCACAGTATTTAAGAATTCAGTTTTACTTCCATTCCACAATTAGGTAAAAATAATAGAAATACTATTGTGGTTTATGTAGATGATATCTTCAGACTAAAATAGAGTGTGGTATTTAACATTCTTATTAATCATTACAATAATCTTTCTAGTTAAATAAGATTAGCAGAAAATAAGTGACTAGAAAGTCATAAAGTAAATAAAACAAAGAAAGTCATTTCTGATGCTCAGCTTTCCAAGTGTTCAGAAGAAAGGGAATTGTTAACAGAGCTAGACCTCAGAAAAGCTTTGGAGGCTTATCAACTGAAAATAATGATTAGATTTGGTCAGGAGGTCAGTGTATAAATCATAAATCATGTTCTCTACCTCCAAATGGTACCAGTCTCTGGAGTATATGTCAACTAACTGGCAGGGTTCCTGAGTAAGGGCAGAGCTCAACATGTGCTACAACAATGTGACAAGCGACAGATGGCAACATGCCATCAGAACTCTATTATGTGTGTGAAGGAAGTTTTCCCTTCTCAAAACTTGCAGGGCCAACCTGTTGAATGGTCAGTCAGAAAAATTCACAAGCCTTGGGCTTGTCTATCACTTAGTGGCGCTTCTCCCATATTCTCATTTCTTTGGGTGGTTTTGTTTTAAGGATTCAGAGAAAGCTACATTGTTTAAATGAGGAAACCAGAGTCTGGAAAGTTTGTGGAGTGACTCTAGCTCATGAAATCATTCCTGAGTTTCCAGGGAGATGCCTAAATTCTTCTCTGTAATAAGTTTGACCTGGAAAAAAGAAAGTAACTTGAAGAAGAGTCAGTATAAGGTGACTTTGTTTTCCTGTTTAGCAGTCTCATGGTTTGCTGCAGCTTTTGTCCTTCCTTATCAGATATCCAGCAGCCTTTTTCATTTTCTCCTGGAGGAAATTTAAAATAGAAATATCTTCTTTTTAAAAAGGACTTAGCTAGAAAAGCATATTATGTCAAAACCCTTTTTTGTCTAAGGGAACACAGGCCTTTATTCATTGATCAGTGCTGGGGAGTAGGATAGAGATTTACTTTCTTCTCTTCTAGTATCAGGGAGATAGGATAGCTGGGGTGGCGATTTTGGCAATAGAAAACCAAGGAGAAAGAGCACAGTAAGTGCAATTAATGGCACTTTCAGTCAAGTTTTGATTTGTTTATCACAATAAAGAAATTTTAAATGTCTCTACTTTCTTTCATTGCCCTTCTCCCATTCTAGAGAAAGGTCATGAGGAAAGAGGAAAAAAGCTGGGTAGAACTGATTAGTATTTGAAATCTGAAGTCTTCTTCTAGCCCTTATAATATCGGGTTATTTTTAGAACTGCCAATGAAAATCTCAGGTGATTTTTTTATACTGTATGACTTTTCATATAAGATATTAAAACAAAATCATATAGATAAATTCACATATAGGATCTTGATGCTTTTGTAAAAAATTAAGAATCAATTTTTTTTTTTTGAGAAAAGATTGTGGTAGAATTGATGATTTAGTATAATACATAATGTTAAAAATTATAGATACTAGCAATTTCATATTCCCAAAAGTTATCCTTCCTGCTTTCATTAATCAATCACTTAGGTGATAATAAATGGATACATAAGCAACAAACAACAAATCCTGAGATCATCTCAGTTAACTGAAGCTCTCTCTTCTATAAGGATTGTAATTCCCTTGAGGATAAGAATTATAACCACTATTTTTTTTTTTTTTTATGTCTTCCCTCAGAACTTAAAATAAGACTTAGTGATGATTGAAGGACCAATTGCTGTTAGTTTTTCATTCATGAAGAGGGCCATGACATCAGTTTCATGTTATGACATGAAAATGAATTGAATTTAATAAGTAAGGCAGGGCTCTGCATAGCCACCAGCCCCACTTTCTCCTCTAGAGACATCTGGGTCCAGTAGCAAGATATAGATCAGGGCAACTTGAAATGGCCCAGGATGGAACACCATGGCCTTTGTAAACTAAGGTCTTTAACAAGTCTCAGTTTGAGCAATTAAGCCTTGGTGAGAAATGAAACAGAGAATGACCTCTGTTCTTTAGTCAAAAAATCAATATAGGAAGGGAAGACCCATAGGGTTGCTAGCCAAAATAGAAATAATTGTTATTTATATTCACCCTGAGCTAATCAGGGCCAAAACAATGATCAAATGTGGAAACAGTGATCAAATGAGGCTTCATCTGAGATATGTTCTTCACCAACCAATGAGAGCCAGAGTGATTTGGGTTTTAGGCATCATCCTTAAGAAAAAAAAAAAAAATCTGTTCTCTAAACCCCAAGATATTTTTTAGGTTTCAGTGATTAAGATATATATTCCTTTGGGCAGAGCACCAGCTGAACTAGGTATCATAATCTATGTAGACAGAGGGAAGTAAGAGAAGGGGGAGGAGAAGAAAAAGAAAGGAAAGGGAAGGGAAGGAGACAGCTATGTTGATCAGTAATTCCAGATGAGTGCCTGATGGGTCAGCTCCTATGACTACTTGCAGAGGTTCTTGTTTTATCTTTTGTTCACAAAAAGGACCATAACACCAGGAAGATGATTCCATTATATTCAGGTGAATTGGATTTAAGTGAGAGAAGACTGTGCAAAGTCACTAGTTTCATTTTCTCCTCCAGACTCAAGTGGGTCCAGTGACAAATATAAATTCAGGATGAATGAAGAAGTCCCTGGATGTGTAGACTGACTACGATAGGTTAAAGTTTAAGTCTAATAAACAAGTTGAGAATGATAGGATAATGTTAAGTTCTGGCTGGAAAGAATTTAGCAATCATCCAGCACCAAACATAATTCACTTTTATTTGTTCTTTTAGTTACTTTTTTCATTTATATTTTCTTTAATTAAATAAGTAGTAGCAGGGCAGCTAGGTGGCGCAGTGGATAGAGCACCAGCCTTGAATTCAGGAGGACCCGAGTTCAAATCTGGTCTCAGACACTTAACACTTCCTAGCTGTGTGACCCTGGTTAAGTCATTTAACCCCAGACTCAGGAAATAAATAGATAGATAGATAGATAGATAGATAGATAGATAGATAGATAGATAGATAAGTAGTAGCATCCTTAGAGCTATAAGTCACTATGAGGGATACAAAAAGTAGAAGACATGTTTCTTGATTATTGGGGATGATCACCTTTATGTACTTTAACATATAGTTATGGTGGAATATATATTATATATGTATGTATATATATGAAGATAGATACAGAGATAGGCAGAATAGTTAATATTTAATAATATATATATATATATATATATATATATATATATATATATATATATATATATATATATATACATACATATAATAGATGAGAGAAGATAATATTCAATAGGGGCAAGTCATGATGCTACCCAAAGGTAGAGAAGGACAAATGCTAAAAAGACCTCCAAGGATCCTAAAATCCAATTGTAAAAATTATCTATTTTCTACACTTATTAATGACTTTTGAATTTATTTTCATCCTTAGGTAAGTAAAATATAGTGATAACAATAGAGATCACCATAATAAATTGTCAAATAATTCTTTAAGACTTGTAAAGATTTTTCCACATAATATCCTGTGAGATGAATAGTAAAAAAATTATTATCTCTGTAAGGATCCCCATGCCAAGATAGTTCTTCTCTTTTTATTCTTTTCTTTTAACTATGTTTCAGCAAAATGTGTCCTGGGCTTAGCATAGCAACAGTGCCTTGTGCTCACCTTCTGAACCAACTGTGCTGCAGTAAAATACCAGAATTCTTTTATATCAGCACCATGTGATCCCTGAGCTTGGATAAATACATGTAGAAAAACCATGTTCTGGTCATGAAACCCTGTTGTGAATCTAATTTGTCTCATTGTTGATGTTAACCCTCATTATCAGAGCTATGGCTCACTGCTTAGCAATTAGTATATATATTGAGATTTCCCTTCGGGCTCCTGCACATGTCTAATTTCTGTTCTCAAGGGAATAAAGAAAGTGTTTTACTTGTGACCACTATTCTTTGGTTTTATTTTTATTTCTGAAAAAAATATTACACTATAATCCAAGATAAAGTAAAAAATGGTACATGATTTAGACATAAAGGCTGATAACATAAGCAAATTAGGAGAACGAAAAATAGTTTACTTGCCAGATCTAAGGGAAGGGAATAAATTCATGACCAAACAAAATCTAGAAAGCATTGTGAAATAAAAATAAATAATTTTGATTATGTTAAAATAGAAAGCTTTTGTACAAATAAAGCTATGTGACTCTGAGAAAGTAACTGAATCCATTGGTGCTTAACTTCCCTCATAGAAAAAAACTGGTATATAAGGTCCCTGAGGGCTTTAATACTATGATCTTATCAGTAACCTTTTAGGAATTCATATACTTTAAACTATTAGAATTAGTCATTGGAGAGACTTTTTAGATATTTAGATTTTGCTACCACCAAGAAATTAGAAATCGAGTGGATGCCTATTAATTGGGCAATGGCTGAATAAGTTATGGCATATTAATGTAATGGAATATTATTGTTCTATAAGAAATGATAAGCAGGCTGATTTCAGAAAAGCCTGGAATGGCTTATAAGATCTGATGCTAAGTGAAGTGAGAAGAATTAAGAGAACACTGTATATAATAACAGTAAGATTATGTGATGATCAACTATGACAGATTTAGTTCTCAGCAATATAGGATCCAAGACAATCCCAAAAGAATTGGAATGGAAAATGCCATACTCGTCCAGAAAAAGAACTATTGAGATTGAATGAAAACTGGAGTATACTATTTTCACCTTTGTTGTTGTTTGCTTTTTTTGTCATGAGTTTTCCCTTTTGTTCTGATTTTTCTTTTAAAACATGATTAACATGGAATTATGTTTAAGATGATTGTATATATTAGATTGTTTGTAATCTTAGGAGATAAAGATGAGAGGAAGAAAAAATTTTGGAATTTAAAAGTCTTACAAAAATGAATACTGAAAATTATCTTTGCATGTAATTGGAAAAATAAAATATTATTGGAATTTTTTTAAAAAAGGAATCTATTATCCCACTATATAAACCTTTTAGTCATCATTGCTAGAAGCAAACTCATTCTAATATTTTACAAGGCTGCTTAGAATAGAACCTAGCAGAAAATATTTGCACATATTCCCTCTTTTACCTTCACACCTCACCAAAATAAATTCTCCTGCTTCCAAAAATTTATTATGTATTTGTCTGGCTTTTGCATCAGCCATTTTCCTTAATTGGAAAATACTTCTTTCTTACCTTTACCTTATAAAATCCCTTTCTTTCTTCAGATAATCAAAACAAAACAAAACATTCTTTCCTCCTGTTCTTTAACCACTTTTAATTTCTCTTTAATTACCTTTTATTTAACTATATTGTATTTATTCTGAATAAATTTATATATAAACATGTTATTTCTATCTTGAGTGTAGTGTTTACTTTTTATTCTTTTATTTCCAGTACCCAGCATCTAGAAGACACTTAAGAAATACTTGTTGATGACCTGAATGATATTTATATGCTCCCTAAGAACAAGACTTTTTTTTTTTTTTTTTTTTTTTTCTATTTTACATAAAGCAAAGTTGAGTTAGGGAATAACATTTCTGGTGAGAACTAGAATAAAGAAAATGCAAACCTCTAAAATTATTCCATTCTCTTCCTGGATGATTACTTTCCTACTCAAATTAAATCTCCCTTATTAATCATCAAGAGATAGTTTAAAAAACAAACTCCAAAACTTCCATAAAATACTTGAATATCCCATCGCATCCCAAAAATGATGCTAAGGACTACTCCATATAAGAGAAACCACTGTGCAGGAAGTTTGCTTAATAGGCCCTAGATTCACATAATAATAGGGTACTATGCCTAAAATTTTGCTTTGCTTTAAGGAAATATCAGTTTAGTTAAGATATTCCACTTTTACTTGTGTGAAGGATTTTTGTTTTTGCATAAATATTTTTTTCTGGTTGATAATTATAAAATTCAGCTTTAAAAAAAAATGAGGGAGCTTTTAGATGTTCATTAACTTTGAAGTTATCACATCTCCCAAATGGCAATGATCATAGACAATTCCATGCCAGAATCACACTCCAGAATAGCAGGTGTGTACTTTAATGGGGCTTGACGAAACTCATCAGTAGGAACAGAATCATTTTTCTCATCTCTCTTACATAGTTGAGTGTGTCTTTTGATTCTTTAAGTGCCAATGAAGTCTTTTTTCTTCAAATAAAGTGAAAAGTGAAACTTTGGAGGAGCAAAAAGATTTCACAAAATTCAATAAAGTTTTTAATCATTCTCCTCAATTTTCTTCCTCTGATAATCTCCTGCAAGCTTGACCTCATCTATAATTGGCATCCTTTCTCTTTCTCTGTAAGTTCCCCACTATGCAATCATTTATATTGATTTAGTACCAGCTTTCATATATTTGGATATTTCTTCTGAAATTCTGTCCATTGTCTCCAATCTGTTCATAGCCCAGCCACCACACAGCACAAATGTACTTCTTTTTATTAGGCATCACAAAAAATAACAACAACAAGAACAACAAAATAAATCAAGGTATCATCCTTCTGTCATTGCTTAAATTACTATATTGTCAGAACTACAATATGAAACTGCAAAATATTGGTTGGTGTTTTTATGGGAAAATCTTTCAAACATTTCTTAGTTTCTGGCCAGAATGAAAACAAGAGACCAGTAGCCAACAGAGAGAAAATATTCATATCCAAATTAGTAAAGAGCTAAATAGGTCTTACAAAACAAAAATTAATTTCATTAATAGTACAAGTAGGATTGTTTTTTATTTGAAGTGTCAAGTAAAAAGTTAAAAATTAATGTTTGCTTTACTCAAGATCAGCAGAATGGATTGATAAAAAAAAACTGGAAAATTTCAAATGTTGACTCTAACATATACTGATGATATGGGCAATTCTTTGAGATTCCAGGATGTGCTAATGACCTTTTTTCTCCAATGAAATCACAGCTTCAAGCCCATTAAACCTATGCCCCTTTTGAGCATCCACTACTGTTTGATGGTACAAGGCAATTTCATGCTAGCAATTATTCAAATGTACAAGGTTGTATAGAAGTGATGGTATTTTATTGTTCACTCATTCTGTCATGTCCAACACTTCGTGACCTCATGAACCACTCCCTTCTGTCTTCCACTTTTCTTGAAAACTGTACAGGCTCATCTTCATTCCTTCTATAACAGTATTTATCCATCTCATCCTCTGCCTTTTTCTTTTGCCTTCAATTTTTTCCAACATCAATTTTTTTTTTTTTTCTGATGAGTCCTATTGTCTCATTATTTGGGCAAAGTATTTAAGATTCAGTTTCAGCATTTGTCCTCCCGAAGACTAATCAGAACTAATTTCATTGAGTATTGACTGATTGGATTTCTTTGCTTTTCAGGATACTCAAAAGTCTTCTACAGCACACCAATTCAAAACCATTGATTTTGTAAGAAAACCTCTACATGAAAATCATAATGTGCCATGCAATAGAGAAAGCACTTAAACCCTAGAATGTTTCATATGGAGAAATGCTTTCCTCTGACAAAGCTCTCTTATATACCAGTGAATCTGTCTGAGACTACAGACATGAATAATGTAAAAGAGTTTAAGTTAATAGCCTGTGCATGGAAAAGTCCTATAGATATGAGTGTAGCAACAACTTCTTTCAGTGAAGAAACATCAGAGTTCATTACAATTACTAACTTGGAAATTAAAAAAAAAGACTCTTATCTTGATGATTCTAGAAAGGATCCATTCAGAGTTCATGTCTTTAGACATATCACATCCACATGTGATAGAGAAATCAAATATGTAATGGGTATGTATAAATAAGTATGTGGATATATTTAGGAATTAATTCACATCTCATAACTTTAGAGATATCAAAGGATCCCAGTGAGAAACTGTACATATAGGAGGAATATGGAAGGGAATTCATATTTACAGATATGACAATGCAAAACAGGACAGAAGCCCTCTGTTTGTGATTGAGATGGGATGTGGAGGAATTGATCATCATTGATGATTGATCATTGAACATCAGAGAGCTCACACAGTCAAGAAATACTATATCAGTGATAACTACAGTCTTTTGTTATAAAATAGATCTTAGTGTATAACTATATGTGTTTAACTATATGTGTATATATACATATATGAAATCTAGTTTAGAAGTTCATATTAATTTTTATCCAAGCTTAAATCTTTTATGTCCATAAAAGAATTACCAATGATTGGCAAGTTAAAATTAAAAAAAAAATAGATATGACATTATCACCTGCACCTGTTTCTGATTTAGGCTTAATCTACAGCCATAATCCAGGAAAATAACACCTGTGGGGAAGGGAATCAAAAACTTTACCAACTGGTTGATCCATTGCTGTCATTAATCCAGGCAAGCTGGACTAGCTGAAGCAGCAATGAACCCTGAGAGAAAGGCAGAAGGCAGCATATGCCAGGCAAATCAAACCACCACACTTTTAAAATATATATTTTTTATCAATTACATGAAAAGGCAATTTTTTAAACATTCATTAAACATTTTTTCAGAGTTCCAAATTTTTTCCCTCTTTCTCTACTTCTCCCTAAGAAGAAAAAGTTGGAGCAGCTAGGTGGCACAGTGGATAGAGCACCAGCCCTGAAGGAAGGAGGACCTGAGTTCAAATGTGACCTCAGACATTTAACACTTCTTGGCTGTGTGACCCTGGGCAAGTCACTTAACCCCATAGCCTCAGCAAAAAAATAAAAAAGTAAAGTTTTAAAAATTTTTTTGTCTCAATACTATTTTATTTTTCCAAATACATATAAAGATAATTTTCAACATTCATTTTTGTAAGCCTTTTTTCCAAATTTTTCTCCCACCCTTCTTTACCTTCCACCTCTACAAGATAGTAAGCAATTTAATATAGATTAAATATACACAATGAAGGTAAGAATTTTAAAAAGATTATATGTGTGCAATCATGTAAAACATTTCCATATTAGTCATGTTAAAGCAGAAAGAAACCAAAAAGGGGGGAAAACTATGAAAGATAAAGAAAAGTGAAAATAATATGCTTCAATTTGCATTCACATTCCATCTGTTCTTTCTCTGATGGGAATAGTATTTTCCATCATGAGTACTTTGGAATTATCTGAGATCATTGAATTGCTGAAAATTTATTCATAAGAGATCATCATACAATGTTGCTGTTATTGTGTGTAGTGTTCTCCTGATTCTGCCATTTTTACTTTGCATGAGTTCATGTATGTCTTTAAAGGTTTTTCTGAACTCTGTTTGCTTGTCATTTTTAATGGCAGAATCTATTCCATTGCAGTCATATACCACAACTTGTTCAACCATTCTTCAATTGATAGTTATCCCCTCAATTTATAATTCCTGTTTACCACAAAAAGAGCGGCTATAAACATTTTTTTGCACATGTGGGTCTTTTTTCCCTTTATAATGACCTCTTTGGAGGTCCTATTAGTGGTGTTGCTAGATCAAAAAATATGCACAGCCTCAGATCCTTTTTGGCCATAGTTCTAAACTGATCTTCAAAATGGTTGGATCAGCTTAGAACTCCACCAATAAAACATGAATATTCCAATTTTCCAAATCCTCTCCATGTCATTTTGCTTTTCTGTCCTATTAGCTAATCCAGCAGGCATGAGGTGGTTCTTCAGAATTGTATTAATTTATATTTCTCTAGTCAACAATAATTTAGAGCAAGTCCTTAGGCTCCAAACACAGTGTATTTTGAACTTTACTTACCCTGTCTCATGTGTATGTCTCATGTTATTATATATGACATATATTTGGCATTGCAACAGCTCTTTTATATAATATAGTTATTTATGTAGCATATGATAGGATCTATCTCATTGGGTTGTTACTAGGATCAAATGAGATATTTGTAAAACACTTAGCACAGTGCCTGACCTATAGCAGGTGCTATATAAATGGTTATTCTCTTCCTTTATCATTGTATGAGACTTATGTATGTCCTACATTGCACAACTTCCTTATATGCATGCTTTTGCTATATGAGCAATATGTTATTTTGCATACATCTATTCTTTCTTTGATAAATCCTCATGAATGAAAAAGAAATTATGAAGCACTTACCAAATAGAAAGCTCTTTGCCAAGGTCTAGATATACAAATAGAAAAATAAAACAATGACAGCACTTGCAAAGCTCAAAATCTAATGGGGAGAGACAATAACTATGCAAACTTTTTGCTTACAGATTGAAATAGATGATAATACATCTTCTTTTATGTCATTTCCACTGATTAAAAAAAAAAAAGCATATGTTTCTGATGCTGAATTATTTGACAATGCCTTTGGCTATTGTTTGAGTGTCTTCTTTTCTGCATGTGGGACCTTGTGTCTTTCTGTCTCTTCCCCAGGGTACAATGGCACTACAGTTGGTCTAGCTTGCCTGCCCAGGGCATAATATTTTGATTAAATACATGACAGGCATTTGGGATGATTACCTGAGTCTGAAATGTCTTGCATGTGCCAGTTAGTATTGGCTGGGACTTTATATTCTTCCAAAGGGTAGGATTAATTGAGAGAGCTTAAATTCTGAGGTTTTTAGTAGCTATGCATAATAAAGATAGATTAAATGTAGATTAAATCAGCTAGCCTTTTGTTTTGTGGCCTATCTTCATTTGCAAACCTGTTAGTAAGAGAAACTTCTGAGGCATTCTCCTTTGAATTGTTTTAAGGAATATTCTGAAATGCACCTGACAAGATAAGGTCCTAGACTATGAGGTCCTTTCTCCAGATGAACTACATTTAAACTCTACCTCTGAGAGCAACCCCAATTTGGCTATGTAAATGAATGCCAAACTTACATTTATCTAAGAGACTACTTTTTACATTTATCTAAAAGATACTCATACTAGCCTAATGCTTAAGTGAAGATCAAAAGAAACAATAGAAGGACACTCTCTGAAGAACTTTAGAATCCATTTCATGACTTGGGAGGAATCAGCACAGGACTGCTCAGCATGACATACCACATCAAAAAAAAAATGCTGTGTGCTATGAGCAAAGCAGAATTGCAGTAGCTCAAAAGAAATTTGAGATGTACAAATTTGGAGCATCCAGACTCCAAATGTTCATAGGGACCATTTATGCCTGACTTGGAGTAGAGTCTTCTGAGCTTGTATTGGTTTGATCCGGCATAGTTGGACATAGTGCACCTTGACTCAACATGGTGACATTGTTTTGCTCTCACTAGCCCCATCCACCTGTACAAGTATTTACTTGAATATTGTAGAGAGATATAGAGGGCTGAAACTCTGGAGAATTATACTTGAAACAAGGTATTAACTCAGTGGAACTGATGAGATAATGGTTCTCAAATTCACATATATCTAGTATGATTAAAATGATATAATCACTTTAGTTTGATATAATGAAATAATCATTCTAGTTTGATATAATGATATAATCACTATAGATTGGCTTATACTAAGTGTACTGTAATGATGCAATTTTAGTAGGGCATGTAGACTGGGGACAAAGTGAGACTCAGAGGGAGACTAGTTGAGACTGGCAGACTGCTGGAGGACACTGAGTCAGACTTGACAGACACAGACTGTATAAGAGACGATAAAGACTTTGGACTCTATTCTTGTCCATTCTTGTAGTGTCTCTCCTGCTGAGACCAAGGCCCTTCGAAAGGACCTCCAGAAAGCTGGTCCAAACATTACAAATATGGTAGACATACCCTTAAATACCAATGGGTTTAAAGCATTTCTGTGGAGATGGTTGACTGTGGTATGCTTGCTGAACATGCTATAGCCTCTTGGAATGTTAAGTGAAAGTTGGATGACAGGTGTACACAAAAGGTACTGAGGAGCCCTGAAAAAAATTCTGTAAGTCCTCTATCAGAAGTGCTATTCCTCCCTGCACAACCCATGGACTCTATGCATGGAGCAGACAAGTTTTTTGTCATTTTATTTGTAACACTGTGTTTGCTTTGAACTAATGTATACAGTGATTGACCAATAAAATGACCAGTAAAAAATTCTAAATTAAAAAAATAATACCGATTTTTCAACATGTGCAAACTTACAATATATCTACAAGGGGGAGGGTATGCAGCCCCATGTATTAGAGATAACAATTTGGCATTTCAGTATTTCTTTTTACCCTCTGTGTCCCAATTCAAATTTGGGTCTAAGGGCTCTTTAGATAGATGATTAAATGTTATTCTTGTCAATATGCTTTCTAGTGTGAAATCTCCTACCTCTCCTCTTTGTTCTCATTCTTATTTCCACTTGGTTTTAAAAGTATAATTAGCCAGCCTTTTTGTTAATCTTGATTAAACCAAGTCTTTCTTTTGCTCTCTAATCACTTCACATCACTGATATATGAAACCCTGGCATCAAATTTGTAAATCAGTAAATATTTCACAGCACCCATAGCCACAGTTGCAAACAAAACATGCATAATATTGAGTTTCATTAACATTAAGTTTCACTCTTTTTGAGGGAAAAAAATGGATGATTATAAATACCTTAAGCCTAATTTATAAGCTAGCTGAAATTTATTTTTCAGGTGTTTCTCAATTTGCTTCTTTTGCTCTTCCTGTTAAGGCTAATAGAAATAAGATATGAGAGGATAGGAAAGAGGTGTTTGGCTTAAGGATGTTTTTGACCCATTCCTGTTGTGACAAAAACACTTTAACTTGACATTTCTTTCATCATTGTCCATTTCATTTCTCTATACATCTGGGTCAGTCTTGTCTTTCTGAGAATGAACACACATGCAATAGTCAAAGAAGATAACTATATGTATGTATGCTATTTGTATATATTTATAATGTGTATGTAAAGAAACATGCATCTATATAAATGCATCTATATTTATCATTTATATTTATAATTACTTTGAAATAAATTTCTACTTGACTCAAATATTATTTTAATCTGTGGTTGCTCAATTAAATTTTATTAATGATGATATAAAAGTATTAAGAATCAACTACACTGGATATGGATACATATATTGTATTTAACATATACCTTAACATATTTAACATGTATGGGTCTACCTGCCATCTAGGGAAGAGGTTGGGTGGAAGGAGGGAAAAGTTAGAACAGAAGGTTTTACAAAGGTCAATGCTGAAAAATTACCCATGCCTATATCTTGTAAATAAAAAGCTATAATAATAAAAAAAAAATCAGCTACACAAAAACTGATTCAAACTCATTCAGTAGTTATTAAATACTGTGTGAAAGGCATTTGGTAAATACTGGATATACAAGGATCAATACTCAATGATCCTTAATTTCAAAATTTTTACATTTTTCTCTAGAATTCTAAGTAAAATTTAATGGTAATGATTTTGTTAATAAGTATGTTCTGACTTCTTTTATTAAACTATGTGGTATAGTGGAGGGAGCCCTACCTAGCTTTGAAATCAGAGGACCTAGAAGCTAATTCTATCTCTTAAACGAATTAGTTGCATGAACTTTGGCAAGTCATTTGAACATGTAGCTCAGTTTCTTCATTTGTAAAATAAGAAGGTTGAGCTATATGGTCTTTGAAGTCTCAGCTATTGGACTATAATAATATGATTCAGTCACTCTTTTCTCCAGGAGATATATACCAAATACATATATGTGTATGTGTGTGTGTGTATACACACCCACATATATATATATATATATACATGTATGCATGTGTGTATATGTATATATACATGTGCATGTTCCATATTATATATAAAGTACATTCCTATAATAAAATCACATAATGTACAATTCAATTGTATATACATAACCCATAAATCTATATTTCTAGTATTAACCTCTATCATCCCATTACTTCAAAGTCCTTTCATTTTTTTTGAACTCTATAACCTTATTTAGATATCTTCTTGACAATAGAAAACTAATGAGTTGAAAGTGAGTTTGTTTGCTGAATCCACAAATCCACAAGTAGCTCTCCCCAATTTTATCAGTTAAACTCAGACAGAAGAAATAGTAAGTTGTCCTCTGACATCTTCATTTTCCTTAGTATGCATGCTTTTAGGACTAACCACCTGGTGAATTTCCTAATTATTATATAAGTGCTTAGTGCCCTTTTTTTATCTCTCTGAGACCCTGTGCCCCCCATTACTACTGAAGATTATGGAAGGATATGAACACAAATTCTTTATTAAAAAATGATTCAGTTAGTGCCACTGCTAACTTGTTGCTGGTTCATAAGTGTTTCCTCTAAGGAAAGGATAAAAGTCACTTTTTACTCATATTTTTGTTCATTTCTTATTTAGAATGTTGAGACTACTATAGATCACAGTAGATGCACCTTTTCTAGGTCACTAAGCAAAAGTGTATAGCAACCTTCCTTCCTACTTGGTTTTGAATCTTAGTCTTGCTGCCTTAGGCTAAGATGCTTTGGATTCTGTAACCCTCCCTCCTTTATCCCTCTTTCCTTCTCTCCCTTCATCCCTTTCTTCTTCTTTCCTTAGAAAGCACTGGAATTAGTAAGGCAACGTCAAATTGCATATACACAATGAAGACATAATATATATGAAAAGAAGAAGTCTTTTTGGGATTTGTAAATGTTTAAGAAAAAAAGATTTCAGCTTAGTCTCTCCAGCAAAGTAATATGAAGAGTCACAAAACCTAGATTCTTATTATCTAAATTCATCAGCATTTGACAAAATATATCTTGCAAAAAATGAGAATATCATAAGAACTATGAACTACTTATTCAGTACTTTACATGCATTTTCATCAACTAACATAACAAAAAAATTAATAAAAAATCTAGCATAACAGAGGTTGACATTCATGTTCTAGAATTAAGATTAGAGCCATGGGTTTAGAGATAGTAAGGATAGAAAAAATGAGCATCAAGAAGTTAATTGGATAATTGACTTGCTCAGGGCAATTACTTTATATCTAGATGATGGTAGAGTCAGAACTACTGCTAGCATGATGCATTGAAAAAGATAGGGAATCAGAGGAATTGTATTACTACTTACTTGTGTGCCCTGGACAAGTAGTTTCATTTCTTTGAGCCTCAATTTTCCCATCTGCAATAGTGATAATAATTACATAAACTATTTTTAAAGTTTTAGTACAATTTAAAGTTACACACACACACACACACACACACACACACACACACACACACACACACACACACATACACATATGCACGCACCCCCCCACACATGCACACAAGCACACAAACACATAGAATTAAAACCCAGCTATCTTGCTTCCTGGTTTAATATATTTTCAGTCTATAACATTACCTTTTATATGAAAGTATTTTTTTCACATTGCTGAGTCAAATTCACATCACATAATTTTTGTTACATTTTTACTTTTATTTCTTCTATGCTTGTTTTCTCTGAATACTTTACACTTGTCTGTTGAATTTCATTTTAGTATGTAAGATCATTTGTTTTCTGGTCTCAAGGTAATTTGAATGTACATTCCTGCCTTCCAAAGTTATAGAAACCTAATGTACTATCGTGTGTAAATCTGGTAAGCAGATATGTCATCCTCTACTATGCATTCATTCATTTTCTAACTTGCATTTTATTTATTCATATATCTGTCTCAAACATCTGTCTTACTAGATCAAAAATCCCTTTGACAGGAGTATACTGGTAAATATTTAACAAGTGACTCACTAAAATAGAGAACTCACTTTTTAAGTTTAATCTTCCAGAGTGACATTTTCTCCATCACTTTATTAAATCTAGATAATCAATAAAACCATAAGTGATGTTTTGATTTGTGGCATATATTGTTTTCTATGTTAGAATTGCTCATGCTGAAATTTTCAGGAGTCAGTACCACCTGGCTTCACCACACCACTGGGAAGAACTATATATATATTTTTTTTTTCTTTTTGCATTCCCAAGGACAGAGTAATGCTTTTAAAATAGTATTTATAATAAATTGCTAAATTTATAAATTGTTGACTGCAAAACTTACTTTTTGTGTAGGTTATTAACAAATATATAAAATGGAATAAAATATAGCAATGATATAACATGGTAACAACTAGTAACTAGAGATTAGGGCACATGGGTTCATTTTGGAGTTCTACCACTGGGTCATTATATAACCTTGAGGGAAAAAGAACTACTAAACAGCTCAGTTTCCCGGTTTTTAAATTTTTCATGTAAATACTGTTATGTATAAAAACATTTTTAACATTCCTTTTTTTAAAAAAACTTTTGAGTTTCAAATTCTCTCCCCTTCCTACCATCCCACTCTACCCTCCCTTTTTTTCCCCCTCTCCCCTTGCAAAAAGAATCAATTTTATCTAGGATATACATGTGTAGTCATGTAAAATTTTCCCATATCAATCATGTTGTAAAAAACACAAAGACTAAAAACACCCTTTAAGAAAAATAAAGTTTTTTCCAATCTATTTTTAGATACCATCAGTTCTTTTCCTGGCTATGCATAGTATTTTTCAATGTAAGTCCTTCAGAGTTCTCTTGGATCATTGTATTGCTGAAATAGTTAAGTAGTTCATAGCTGATCATCATATAAAATTGTTGTTACTTTGTGTAGTATATTTCACTTTGCATCATCTCAAGGAAATCTTTCCAGGTCCAATGACCAGAGCATGTTTCCTAAAGCGCAATAGTATCCAATCATAATCATATACCACAATTTCTTGAACCTTCCCTAATTGATGGGTATCCCTTCAATTTTCAATTTCTTTTCCCAAGAAAAGAGTTGTTATCAATATTTTTATGCAGCTAGGTCCCTCTCCTTTTTTGTTTTTCTCTCTTTTTAGGTATATAGGCCTTTCAGTGGTATTGCCAAGTCCAGAACCTTTTGGGCATAGTATCAAATTGTTTTACAGAATATTTGAATCAGTTCATAATTCTACCAATAGTGCATTAGTATATCATCTTTCCCACATCTACTTTACCATTTTTCATTTTGTTTTATGTCCTATTAGCCAATCTAATAGATATTAATTTGTACATAAGAATTGTTTTAATTTGCATTTCGCAAATCAATAGTGAGTTAGAACTGTTTTTCCCCCCTTATGGCTATAACTAACTGTGATTACTTCATCTGAAAACTTCATATTTTTTTATCTTGTTTTTTTGTCCTTCATTCTGGAAAAGACTATGACATCAGGAAGTGATACTCTGACATGCAAGTCTTAGAAATTTGATACAGTTCTATACATGTTTGAAAAATTAGGCTTTTATTAAAGAAACTTGTTGCAATTTTTTTTTCACAATTTCTTTAGCTAACTGTATTTCCCTTCCTCCTACCCTTTCAATCTATTCCATTCTCTCTCCTTTCTTCCAGTCCTTTATGAAGAGAGTTTTGCTCCTGACTAACCCCTCCTTCAATCTATCATACCTTTACTCTCTTCTTATCCCTTCCCCACTTCTCTTATTCCCTTCTATTTCTACTTTCCTGTAAGGTAAGATAAATTTCTATATCCAAGTATATATGTTATTCCTCTTTGAACCAGGTCTGATGAGGGTAAGGGTTACTCACTTTCCCTCACTTTCCCCGCTTCCCCTCCATAGTAAAAGCTTTTTCTTCTATCTTTTATATGAGATAATTTATCCTACTCTACCTCTGCCTTTTCTATTATCCCAGTACATCTTTCTCTCAACACTTAATTTTGTTTATTTATTTTTTTGGATCCCATCCCTTCACATTCAACTCAAACCTGTGCCCTCTGTCTATATATGCTAACTGTTCTAATTTTGGGAAAATTCTTATGAGTTACAAATATCATCTTCCCATTTAAGAATATAAACAGTTTAATCTTATTAAATACTTTATGATTTCTCTCTTCTGTTTATCTTTTTATATTTGAATCTTGTATTTGAAAGTCAAATTTTCTATTCAACTCTAGTCTTTTCATCAAAAATGTTTGAAAGTCTTTTATTTCATTGAATGTTTATTTTTTTTTTTCTCCTGAAAAATTATACTTAGTTTTGCTGTGTAGGCTATTCTTGGTTGTAATCCTAGCTCCTGTACCTTCTGGAATATGATATTCCAAGTCTTCTGATCCTTTAATATAGAAGCTGCTATATCTTGTATTATATGGATTGGGGTTCCATGATATTTGAATTTTTTTTTCCTAATTGCTTGCAATATTTTCTTGTTGCCCTGAGAATTCAGGAGTTTGATTATAAAATTCCTGGGAAGGTTTCATATTGGAATCTCTTTTAAGAGACAATGTATTTTTTCAATTTATATTTTATCTTTTGGTTCTAGAATATCAAAGCAGTTTTCCTTGACAAAACAAAAATGGGAAACTAGTTCAATGGTGCTATTGAAATAAGATTCAATTAACTCTTTTCTTCACATGGATTGTCAGAATCGAGGATTATGCTAACATGGAGAAAAAGGACGCAAGAGAGAGTTTATGATCTCTAAATCCTTTTTTAGCTCAATTCTATGAGTCTTTGATTCCAGGGATATATTACCTGTACCCGTAGAGTTATATTTTTGAAATGTGCCTCTTTTCTTTATTTTAGGGTCTGTCAGTCAAGAAGAACTTGTTTACCCTTCTAGCAGGCTCATTGTTTGAAATACAGGAAAAGGAGAAAACAGACAGGTATGAGAGAAGGACACTGAGAATGAATTATGGACTGTGTCTCCATTATTATTCTGTAACAGCATGAATAATCTAGAGTTAACCATATCTTCATAAAACTTTTGCTTGTTCCAGTTTCTCTGCAAACATAATGACAAATGGCTTGTATTTAATATAGCTTTGGCTGCCATGCAACTAATTATTTTATTTTAAAAATACACATACCTATATACATTTCCTATACAACTAAAATAGATTTACTGAAGCTCCTCTTGCAATTGATATTGGGATCTGTATAAAACTGGTACATAATTTTGGAGATAATGTGTCAAGAAAAGACATAAGGAATCCTGAATGTCACAAACTGACTCAGTACAATTTTATAGTACTATGAGAGGAAAAGAAAAAGAGAAACTCAAAAGAAGTAGAAAGGAAGCTTGGAGACAAGGAAAGCAGGGTGGAGATGATGAAATTTTTAAAAAGAGATACAAAAAAGAGGGTGATAAATAGAGGGATCATGGAATAATGTTGCTGTTAGGACTGGGTTTGTCTCAGACTAGGAATTCTGAGTTGAAACACTCAAAATAATCAAATTTGTTCTCTGTTGAGTTGAGGTCAAGTATTCAGGGGTGGGATCAATTGGTCTTCAGTTATAAGTTAGGATTCACCTAAAACAAGCTAGTCATTTTTTTTATAGACATAAGTTTTAGAGATTGCTTAGACAAGGCTGGCTTGGGTGCTGTCCAGTTTAGGTAGGGAATGCTGGAACTACCAGAAAGCTCTAGGTACTGCCTGAATCTTCCCTTTTTCTCTTCATCCTGACTTGCCCCAATTTACTTATTCTGGGATCTCTGCAGGACTCCCAATGTCCTTGTGAGCATGCCAGGGTTGCGTGGCAGGAGGCAAATTGTGCAAAACTAAACTGATAGAGTGTTAATGGTGTATCTAGGATCTTCCATGATCTGCCCTTTTCCCCCATAATCATAGCCTATGCAAATAATTTTATCCCTTTGGATTCTACCTTCCTTCTCTGTAAAATGAGGTAATTGGAATAGATGGCCTCTAAATTCTAGAATTTCAGCCTTCAGTCTTTAGTGCTATGATATATCACTCAGCAGCTCCATGGTATTATTCACTTCTCTCTTATTCAAAGCATAATGAAGTACTAAAATTTTTTTTACAAAGTAAATTAAGTAAATGTTTTTAAAATGTTTTGGCTTGGGAAATTTGGCATGGAAACTTTCAAAAAAGGTTAGCTAAGAGTGTAGTCTAGACTAACTCTCTGGAGGACCTGGGGACCAGCCCAAGTCCTTGGTCTTTAGATGGCGAAGTGAAGGAAGCAGGAGAGTTGCCAAGGGCTGGTCCAAGATGGAGTCTGGAGTCTGGAGTCTGGAGTCTGGAGCCTGAAGTCTTCTGTGGCTGAGAGATGCTACTAAGAGCTGAGGTTGAGACAGCCCTCTGTCTCTGGGACTCCCTTAAATACCTCAACTTGACTACATCGCCACACCATATAGGGCATGGACAACTATAGAACATCGCATCACCACATTACCTATGTATATGCCAACTAGATTGACCACATCATTATATTACATCAAGCATGTTCTTAGAGAACCACCATCTCACACTGAGTAAGTATTTAACTACAAGCACCCTGCTGTCCTAGATTGAAGTACATCCTTTCAGAGTTCCTACCCACTACATGAGAGTTCTACAACTCACTCCAAAATTAAATCTGACTCTTGTGGACAAAAATTTAACTCTTTAGATTTGACTTAAACAATATCCAAGGTGGGATTAAATCATTTCTCTTCACTTCTATCCAAACTCTCTGGCTTCAGATAAATGGGAAGTTTAATATTATTCTTCCAAAATAAGATTTCTGAGATTATCCTAATAAATAAAACAAAATTTTGTCTCATGGCAGACATAGACTGGTAAAGAACATTTGGGGAAGT
This sequence comes from Sminthopsis crassicaudata, assembly GCF_048593235.1. NCBI lineage: Eukaryota > Metazoa > Chordata > Mammalia > Dasyuromorphia > Dasyuridae > Sminthopsis > Sminthopsis crassicaudata. The sequence continues at coordinate 593,439,334 of NC_133617.1, forward strand.
CCTCCTGGAACAATATAAGAAGATCTGAAGAAAGACCCCAGGAGGAGGTTTAATCAGTATAAAGTACATTTTTCCTCCAGAGCAGTTCTACAAAAACAGCCAGTGGGAGCCTTGGGGCTAGCTGGGTTTGAAGAGACCCTCATCCTGGATCACAGAACTTTCACCTCCTGGAAAAGTTTAGAGAGTCAGGGATCAGTGTCTGGAAATGTTAAGAAAACCTGTGATTGTAACGTGCTCTCCTGGCAGTTACAATTACTAGTCTGTCCACTCCGACCAGAGTACCTTTGACCACTGTCCTTTGCAGTGTGAACTCTACCCGGCTCACCTCCTCTGAGGCCTTCTAAGGTCTCTGGCCACAATCTCTTGAATCTATAGCTTAATAACCGGTAGCGCACTCAAGAACAACCACGTGTAATCTTAAAAGCCTTTATTATACCTACTCACATAATGCCCTGACTGATGCCCTGACTTGTTGGTTCCCTAGTGAACACCTAGTCAGAAGACCCACGTGTTCACTACCAAAACCCTTACCTCTTTTGGCTGTCCATCTTGGCTTGGCCACCCAGGCTAGGGAGCCAGGGTGAAGAGCGTCAGATTAAAGAGAGCGATTGCTGCCTGCAGTGGGCTTACATAGGGCCTGTGAGGTCACACACACAGCCAATCAGCGAGAGAGTCACCCATTACGAAGCTATCTCAATATGGCCAGGATCCCACCCAAGGGCAGTCCTAATATCCACAGAAATTACTTCCGGACCACTCAATCTCCCGATTTGCTGTGGCACCCATTTAAAGGCCCCTTACATGTGATGATTAGAAACATCAGACCTAACTATGTTGCTGAACTGCCACTCTGGGTAAGAAGACACCTAGTGAATGCAGAAGCCATGAGGCAGAGATTCTGCTGGCTATTAGGCACTTGCAGGAAGATAGGTCTTTTTGTTTGGGCTCCAAGAGGGAAAGAAAGGATTGAGGGAGAAGTTAAGGGAGGGATCTTTAAGGTGGGAGGAGGTTAAGTAATAGCAAGGCAAATTAAGTAGCAGAATTAAAGTAGAAGAGTTAGCAGGGATAGGAAGTTGTATATATATATATATATTTTTATTTGTTTGTTTGTTTGTTTTGTTTTGTTTTGTTTTCATATAACCTTAAAACCTCTTGTTTACATATAACCTTTAAACCTCTTAAGGTTTAAACTATAAAATAATTATATTTATAAATAAATATATTTAACCTTCTTATTTAACTATATTTATTAATTTAATGCATTTTTTTTTTTTAAATCAGAGAGTCTTAGAGTTGGGAGGTCCCTAAAACATCACCTATTAAAACACATATGTGAACAAGAAGTTCTTTTATAACACTGTCAACACATTCCTATATAGCCTCTTTTTGAAGACCTACTAATAAGGGTAACTCTATCTCTGGATGTAGCTCATTCCACTTTTTTAAAGTGATTTGCAGACATCAAGTATACAATGTCTACAGTCTCCCCTATCTCCCATTATAATTAACATACCATAGAATCCCAGGAATAATCTTAACAAAAGAACAATCTTAAAGTGCCAGAAAGTAAATGGCTTTTCAGTCATTAAAAGGAGAAGTTTGAAGTATCTTCTAATTTAAGTCTTTTAACTTAATGCCTTGGAATTTACTCTTTTGCCTGAATTCACTTGGCCTATAGTCTTTTTATCTACCCCAAGTTGGATAAAGCTACAACTCAAATTCAATATAGAACATGATATATTGTAAAATCTGATCAATAGCAATCAATGTCTTTCAAACCTATCATAGAGAAAATAGACCAGCCTAAACAGAAAGTCCTTTGCATCTTTCATTTTAATTAACCACAGGAGCAATCCTGTTTCTTCTCATTGCAAAATAGCCAATTTTAAAATAAAATGACAAATTTTGAAGTGAGGGAGTGGAGTGCTATAGTAAAGTTGGGAGATTTTTGCAGCCTAATAATATAGGTGAAAAAGGTTTAGGATTGGGACAGCAAGTAGTTTGAGGTCAGACTATTAAACTGATTTCAGTCTTTTTATTTCTCTCTGACCTCATTAGAAAGGCTTTGTAAGTCTGAAACATGATGTACCACCTAAGTTCTAAAGGAAAAAAATATAAGAAAAATGTAATTTTTTTTTAACAAGTCTCTTTTGCATTAAAAAAAAAAATTAGGCAATTCTGAATCCCAATATTTTAACAGGGCATAAGAGAATTAGCCTTCATCTATCTGTCATCTCTTACCATATATGTACACATATACTCATATATATCTATATGTGCATAAATGTAACTATATAAATATATGTCAACAAATATATATTTATATAGTTATATGTAACTAATTTTCTCTCTATATAAAGTATATAACTATCTCTATATATAACTATAACTATGTATATATACAAGTACAGAGACTTATAATACATATCTTTTATATGTGAAGTAAATGATATAGATTCACATTATATTTATGATATATATGCTATATATATTATGTATGATAGATATATGATAGAGGAGATAGATATAGCTATATAGCCAGGTCTTGATATTGCCTTGCTTTGAGCATGCCCAAATCATCTAAAATGGAACATCTTTCTTTTGGGAGAAGAGTTTCTGAATTCTTTCACCATGTGGATAGGAATAATTTCTTTTGATGGCCTGCACTAATAGAATAGAGTAACAGATTGAGATACTTCTTTTTTTCCTGTGACATCCAGGAAGTGGGAGAGTTTTGTTTAACCATAATGGGGTGCTATGAACTGAGCTAGTAGTGAGGGGAATAATGACTTCCTTTGTCTTCCCTCTCCCAACCCTTTGAAGCCCTGTAGCTTTAAGAAACATGTTTGAAGTTGGATTTTATTTTGGTTTGTCATATTTGATTGGTCTGTTTCAATTCTAGGCACAGGTGGTAGAATCTCCACTGGACCTGGGAACGCAAATCTTAGTGACTTTGGAGGCAGGATTATAGCTAGGATTCCAGCCAGGTTATGCAACTAGTCCATCAGAGAAGTACTGAGAAGACAGGGTGCCTGGGATTGGATCCAAAGTTGGGTCCATGACTTGGAAGGACTGTGCAATATAAAAACTAAGTTAATCTGTGATCCTAATCTCTCTCATCAATCCAGAGAAAGATATGATGCTGTTGGCAATTATGCCCTCAGGTATTAGGGAGATGTTTATTTTTTGTTTGTTTCCTGCTATGAACTTTAAATAAATATTCTTTTCAAAAATTAATCTGCCTTAAATAGTTACATGCAACTGGGGAACATCTTTAGTTGGGCAACTAAGTGATGCAGTGGATATAACACTGGGTCTGACATAAGGAAGACTCATTTCCCCAAGGTCAAATCTGACCTCATGTTCACTAACTGTGTGACCCTTGACAAGTAACTTAACCCTATTTACCACCTCATCTGTAAAATGAACTGAAGAAGGAAATGGCAAACCAATCCAATATCTCTGTCAAGAAAACCATGAATCCCAAATCATGAAGAGTCAAACATAACTACAAATGAAGTCAATTGTCAGAGATTTGGGACACCATCAAAATCCTTAAGGATACCAGAGAATCAAGGGTAAAATGGAAATTACCTGGCTTTCAGACTGCAGGAACCAAGGTAGTCATGGTTATAGATAAATCATAAAGAGAGATAGAAAGATAGGAAAGTGGATATTATGTAGATATGTAAAAATATCTGGGCAGCATATTTACATGTATTCATATACAATATGTATTTCTATTTAAGTAAACATATATGCATATATATCAAAAAGTGCAAAGTGCTTTCTCTACTAAGAGATTTATGTTGATCCACTGTCATTTCCGGAGCTTTTGAGTAATGTTTTGTTTTGTTTGCTTTTGAAGGACAGGGAGGGACTAGATTTTGACTTATTTTCCTTAGTTGGGGAATATTTGCTCATTCAATGGGCTCTTTACTTTTAATTATTTATTTCTGCTCCTGACTATGCAGTAAAGAAAGTAATAACAGTTTTTTACTGTATGAAAGGCAAGAGGCAGGTCAAATTGAAGAATTTCTTGAAAATCAACTCATGGTAAGTCATGATTTGTAAAAACATATTTTAAATACTTTTCTAGCTTTGTCATATAATATTAATATAGACTGGTTCAAGTTTTAAAAGATTCAGCTAATAAGCAAAAACTATCTTTTGATATAGCATAGATACTAGAAAATAACAATTATTACATCTTAACATGTAAAAAGATTCTTTAATTTAAAGTCATTTAACATAGGGTAACATAATCTAAGAAATGTGTTATTTTATAAAAAAAGACATGGAGTAGGATACCTCCAAATCTTGGCTTACTAAACAATAAGGCTGCTTTTACTATGCAACATTATCACAGCATGTTACCTAGAGAGTGATTTGGACAATCAAAGCCTATTATTGAATGGATAAATGCAAATTCTCATAATTCTGTATTTCCCACTGAAAATTGAGTAATGTGAGTTAGGAAAATATGATCTCTTTTTTTTCTTGTTAATAATGGGTTTGATGATAATTAACCAGCCAACAAAGAAAGAATCCTCAGAGCCATTGATTTGAAAGTACAAGTGATGCTTCTGAACAAAACAAAACAAAAAGCAAAAAGTAAGCAAAATAAACTGATGAGAGAATTTTCTCCAAAGCTCTGATATCACCTTTTCCTCTAAAGCTGCTAAAAAGACTCTAATGGATTTTTTCATTTATTTTATTTTATGTAGGTGTTATTCCTTTGCTGAAGATGTTTATTTTTTAAATAATAGCTTTTTATTTTCAAAATACACACAAAGGTAGTTTTCAATATTCATCCTTCCAAAAACCTTGTGTTCCAATTTTTTCTCCTCCCCTTCTTCCCACACCCTCCCCTAGACAGCAAGTAATCCAATATATGTAAAACATGTGCAATTTTTCTATACACATTTAATTAATTATTTTTTAAAGCCCCAAGATTATAATTCTCCTAAACCCTACTTTATCAGCACTTGACACTTTCAGATGAAAGATAGCATAAATATATATACATATATATATATATGTATATATATATATATATATGTAAACATGGTTGAAATGGTAAATTTATTTTCCTTTTTTTCTTCCTGTTTAATAAGCTGTATTACAACTATAGCCCTGGATTGAAAATGCTAATAATGGGCTATGCTGTAAATCTCAAGCAAGGGACCATTTCAAAGAATTTTTTCAGCCATCAAAATGAAATTCAATTGCTGAGGATATTTCTAGGCAGATTTATGTATTTCTATTGGGTTTTGATGATGTCAACAAACTACTCAAATCATGTTATGTTTCTACTATACATAAAGATCACTAAAACCCTGAATAAAAATTCAACCTCATAAATAGTCATTGTTGCTACTTCACAAATAGATAGAAGTAAGCATAGAGATTTGGATGTTGGTTCCCTGGGAGTATCATATAACAGGGCATTATATATGCAGGACAAAAGAAAAACATTCTATGAAAGCCTATTTCCTATTCATTCATCTTACTTCTCTTCCTCCTTTTTTCACCCTCATAAATGAACTTCATCTGTAAATTCTTTGCTCTCTCTCTCTCTCCTCTTTTTCTCTGTCTTTCTTTATCTTTTTTCTCCCCCTCTCTCTCCCTCCCCACATGTTTCTGTCTTTGTGACTCTGTCTCTTACTTCTCCCTCCTAATCCTATCTTAAAATGCTGCAAACAATTACTACCAGATATGTAATTGTGAATCTAGATTTAAATCACTGAAGCACAGAGAAATCAGGAGCCCAATTCACTATTTCTTATAGCAAACAATTCCACATTTGGATGGTACTAATTTTGAGGAAATATATTCTTAATCTAAAGCTTAATATTCCTCTTTTCCATTTCTACTTATTATAATTACTAGTTTTGCTATCTGTGTTTAAGTCTAACAAACCTAATCCTTTACGTGGTGATAATGCCCGGTGATAGTGGTGGTACTTGAAGAAAACTAATATTTTATATTTTACTCCTAAGTCTTTTTTTTTTTTCCTTAAACTTAACATCTGAAGTTTCTTTATCAGTTATATAGCATAAGCTCAATATCATTTACAATTCTAGTCACCTTCCTCTGAATATTCTCCTGCCTATTACCATACTTCTTAAATGTAATTTTTATTTTATTACCTATTGGATATTTTAAATTATATATTCTATAAGCCATTTTTCACTCAACATGTCCAAAACAGAATGCATTATCTTTTCTTCCCAAAACTCATCCCTCCAGTCTTCCAAACATCTTTATTTCTGTTAAGGGCACTATTGCACTTCCATTCATGCATAACTTCTAACCTCAGCGTATTCCTTATCATTTTACTCTCTGTCAGCCTTCATATTCAATCATAACCAAGTCCTGTCAATTCCAGTTTCATAATATCTTCTATATTAGCCTTCACTTCTTTCACACAACCACCAACCTAATTTGAACTATTATTACCTATTACCTGGCCTATTTCAACAGGCTCCTAATTCTTTTACCTTTACCTCATGTCTTTCTACTCTAATCCACCCAACACATAGCTCATACCTATAAATGTATCATTTGGCTTTCCAATTCACTCTTGGAAGACATATACTTCTAGAAAATGGCTATCCCACATTTTTTGGAAGTGCATGTCCTAAAACCAGAACTTACAAGACTCTATCATTAACAAAAATATTACTAGATGACTGATCTTGCCTAGGCAAGTCATTTAACCTGTTTGCCTGTTTCTTCAAACAGATAACAGACTAGCACCTACCTGATAGGCTTGTTGTGAGGATCAAATGAAATATTCCTAAAGTGCTTAGCAAAGTCCCTCCTCCTCCCCTTCACATATCCCTTTAAGAAATGAAATGGTAAGTAGCAAATCTCCCTAACTATTGACTTTTTACACATTGCTAACAAACATATCCAAATCTACTCTATCCTAAAAATATACTCATTATCCCCTATTGTTTCTGGAAGCTATCCTCTGACTCTTTTCTCTTCTAAACCCTTAGGGGGGAAATTATTGCACTTAATGACTCCCTTTCTTCTCAACCTTTGCCATTAGACTTTCAAAGTCAAAACTGAACCTAAACTACTCTCTACAGTTTTGACAATCTAATATCTTTTCCACAACTCCAATCCTTATTGTTTTTTATCTCTGAAACATTTGACACTTTTGGTAAACTTCTCCTTTTGAAAATTCTCTTCTCTAGAATTTTCATGACATTTATTTTCTCTTTATACTTACCCATATTACACATCCCTAAATGCAATGTACCACTTTTTCTTTGTTTGTTTTGCTATGTTCTCTCTAGGTAATTTTATAAGTTTGTATGAGTTTAAACATGAACTTTCTTCTTAGTAACGTTCAGACTCAATTTTGGAGATTGCTACTAGTGTTGTTCTTTTTTTATTGTCCTGACTTAGTTTCTCTAAATTAATTCTGCCTTAGTTTCCCTAATTGTTCTGCCTCAGTTTCTCTAAACTGTTCTGCCTCAGTTTCCCTAATTATCCTAACTCAATTTCCCTAAATTGTTCTGCCTCAGTTTCCTTAATTGTTCTGCCTCAATCCCCTTAGTTGCAACCCCTCCCTCGCTCAGGAAGACTGATATAACTCAGGGCTATTTGCTCTAAGGTTATAAATTGTCAATGTGTAAACTCAGAAAGGGAGACTCTAGACTTTCTGTCTCTAGTCAGACATTTTCTTAACTCCCAGCTTGTTAGAATTTATGATCCTATCCCCCAAACTGTCAGAGCCAAGTTGATGGTTCCTACTTGGAGATTCCAGCTCACCAGAGTTTGGACTCCTCCCCTCCCCTGCCTTTGTTTAGCTATATAAATATGTCATTGAGATTAACTCCTGGATACTGGCTGGATGCTGAATTCTTGGAGAGGATAGTCTCATTCGGCCCTGAGACCAAACTATGGATCCATTTGGTCCCAGTAAATCTCTCTCTTTCAAATAAAATATTAAAAAACTCTCTAATCTCTCTCTTGCCTCAGTTTCTCCAGCATTACACTAGTAGGGAAAATATAGTGTCTATGTTTTAAGAAGTAGCTACATGGTGCACTGGATGGAGTTCCAGGCTTAGGTTTGGGAACTGAGTCTAAATCTGGCTTCAGAAGCTTACTAGCTGTATGACCCTGAATAACTCACTTTACTTCTATTTGCCTCAGTTTCCTCATCTGTATAAATGTATCAAATGATATAATGATTGCAAAGAGCTTAACACATTCACTGACACATAGTAATTGCTGTATTTTTTACTATTATTATTAGTCATGGTATCATGTGTTTTGACTTTATTTATTCTTACTGCTTATATTTTACAAAAATGAAGTCAATCTGGTGATGAAATTCCTCCAACTTCTACAAATGACTGTGGAATAAAGGCAAAAAATTAAATAAAACTTTTTTATGAAAAGAAAGGAAGGTCAATATTAGTATTATGGTTCCTTTTGTTTTTTTGGTCTTTTTATAGGCTAGGATAATTTATGGATTATCCTTAAATTCTCTCTTACCTGACTCCCTGGAAGAAGTCACCATACTTAAGTTACTCTGTACTTACATTGCCTTTGATTTTCTTTTCATTTCTGCTGTTCTGCTGCCAAATTCTTTCCTGATCTATCTTATACTAATGACTTGTCTTTTAGCAGTAATCTAGTATATTGCCTCAGATTCAGCATCCCTTTTGCCCTTCATAATACTATTCTAGTTCATTGCAAACATGAGTTCAAAGGAAAGCCATGTGCTTTTGTTTACACCTGCTGATAAAGCAATTGTAGACACACTTCAGTATAATGTATTTGTCAATGATTCAATCCAAGAAACAAGAAACTATTACACGCATAGAAGGCTAGGCCTAGATATCAAATACAAATGCAGTCTCTGCTTTCAAGGAGATTACATTCTTCTGTCTCTATACATTAGAAATCAAATATCCAGAACAACTTGAGATTTTATTGTAACATCACTGAACACATCGAATGGGTCCAATGATTCAAGTGAATGATTGAACCACAATAACATCAACTATCTTGAACATTAGACCAAATATTATCATATTTATACATTTAATTTATACATTGTTCTGTCTAATATCTCAGGGTTGAAGAACTCATAACTCCCTTTAATGTAGCATTGGAGCAGTGTAATAATTTTAGTTTCTGGGCATAAGTAGGTTCTATTCAACCTTTTTCAATATTGTTCCTAACTTGATTTTCATATCAAATAGGGGCTTAATGGGCATTGAAAAAAAAGAATCTTCTCACTCCAACTGCATTAAGCTACCTTACTAGAGAAGCCCCTGAGCATTTAAATCTGTTTTTCTGATACTCAGGATCTCAGTCTAAATTCTCATCTGAGTTGTCATGTAAAATTTATTCAGTTCTTAGGTCCTTTTTCAAATTATACCAGGGATCGCACTGAGCAAAACTTCATGTGTACTGGGAAGAATGGAAGAAGGCTATTATGTCAACCAATAAAATTCCCTTGATTGCTCCACAAATCAAGTGATGAGTAAGATTGAAAGGATGAAGTGAAACTATTGAAGCTAGCTGCTTTTGCCCTAAGTCCTTTCAGCTAGCAAATAATTATATTCTGCACTTGCCTTAAAAAAAAAAAAAAAAAAAAAAAAAAACTTTTCAGGTTCTTTCTAAATGCTAGAAACTTTCTTTCTGATTACTTCCAATTTGCCATGTGTGTGATTGAGGTGGGGCTGGGGATAGAAGGGAAGAATGAAGTGGAAAGGATGGTTGGGAAGCAATTTATTTGCCATAATGTAAGCAGGATACTAGGACTGCCTGAGTCAATTAGAATTTCCTGGGAGATGTATTGCAACCATTCTCTAGAATCATTTTAGCTTAAAGAGGAAGTAAAAATATATTGCTTATAAAGTGTGGGCTCCTAGAGCATTTGTAATTAATGAAAGATGATTAAGAAGCATTAAAAAGAGACATTATAAATTAGACCTAGTATTGAAAAGTAGCCTTGTGTTGCTGAACCATGCATACAAAAGTATTTTTCAAATTGGGCAGAGGGAAAGTTTGATTATTTTTGAATTATTACAAATGCCTATAACCAGGAAGTATTCAAAAGTTAAATGATAATCTTGTAAGCAGGAGAGGCTGGAGCAAAGGATACTGATGGAAGAATCTGGACTATACTCTGATCTTTCCAGAAATGTCAGGACAGGAAATGTTCCTAAATGTCTCCTGGGAAAGAAATTCTACTATTGCCCTTTATAATCTATTTCAGGAGCTCAGGTTATTTAGATATTTTGTTCTTTCTCATTTAAATTTAATTATTTATTTTTTTAAATTAAAGATGTGTTCATATGAAGTTACTTAATGGTTAGGAGAGAGTAGATGGGAGTTCAGATCTCCCATCTGATATGAAAGTTCAATTTACAAAAGCATTCATTAAGTGCTTACAATATACTATGTATAAAATACTGTAAGATAAAGGGGAACTAAAGACAAAAAAAAGCAAAAGCCACTCTTTTTTTCTGCCTAAGAAACTTGTGTTTTCCTGAGAATAATAAAGTTGCTTTAAAGATAAATGAGTAAAAGATAATTTGAGAAGGACAGAAATACTCATTAATTAGGGAATTAAGCAAGATTGTCTGAAGATGGTGATACCTGAACCAGATCTTAAAGGATGCTAAGGTTTTTACAAATTGGAGAGATAGTAAAAAAGCTTCTAGGAATTTGAGATTGACCTAAGGCTTAGAGGTTATAGATTGTCCACTTCATTAAAATGTAGAGCACCTTGAGGTCCATATTATTCATGGACCTTTAAAACAATCAATTGCTCTTAAGACATCAAAATTAAATTTTAGGAGGGGTACCCAACAGCAACTATTAATAGAAGAAATACTCCTATTCTCCAGTAGAATCTGTCTTATAAATCTCAACTTTCCATATGGAAGGTACTTGACAGTTATAGGTTAGCTTCTCTGACCTAGTATCTTCCAGTACTAAAAAATTAGTATATAATTGATAATTTGACCCTTGAAATTCATGCCCTTTAAAACTACATTAATTGACAATCATATTTCCATGGTTTTAATAAATAAAACATTTATCTCTTTATAACAGAGCAGAAATTTGCTAAAAATCTAAATTAGAAAATTAAAATGGGAAAAGATAATAAATTCAAAAAACTCTCACCTTACATATTTAAGCTAATTACTATCAAAAAATGGGAAATCAGTTTTTGAAAAAGGCCACTGGCACCAATTACAGTAATTTTGAACAGAAATTTATCTGATATGTCAGTTATCATAATGAAAATAACTAAGGAGCCTAAAAAACAGAATAAGTCAGAAACAGTTCAATCTACTTGCTAAGCAGAATTGGAAACTCAGGTCAATGTGAGTTCAGAATATAAACTCATTTGAAAAATTTTATGGAGAAGGATAGTGGAATAGGTTAAATGGTAAAAAACTACAAACAGGATGAAGCAATAGAACTAAAAATAGAACTTTCTAAAGAAAATGTAACAGACTCAACTGAGTAAAGTTTAAAGAAGAATGGTAAAAACATAACAAATAGATAAAAATAGAGATGTACTGAGATATTTCTAGTTTTTTTCAATTTATGAACAAAAGCATTCCAATTACACAGTACAAAAAGATGATTGCATATGAAACTGCAAATCCACTATGTACAAAGTGCTATTCCTTTTACATATACAACAAAATTATGTAAATTTCTTTTTTTTATTCTCTCTTCCCTTTTTTCCACCTTAGAGATGGCTACAAATATGTATATATGTGTAAAATTGTTTTACCTATATTTCCATTTATCAGTTCTTTTTTCAGATGCACTTAGTATCTTTCTTTGTATGTTCCTTTATATGCCTTTATATGGTTATCTAGAATAGTTTAAAAAAAAAAAAAAGAAGAAAGAAAAAAAATCTTCATTCTCTCAAAGTCATCCTTAAAACCATATTGCAAAATAATATACAATGTTTTCTGTTCATCTCTCTCTTCATCATTTCACACAAGTCTTTCCAAGTTTTTTAAAATTATTGAGCTCATCATTTCTCATAACACAATAGTATTTCATCACAATGATATGCTACAACTTTTATTAATTGAAATTATCCAATTCACAGCTAACTTTGTTCTCTGTCTCTTCCTTACTCATAAATTGTTCACCTACTTATAATTCTGATAAGTAACATGTTTTCTAGTTTTCTTGTAAAATCTTTCTTTTTATCTTGGTGATATATCCATTTTGACTTTATCTTGGTAAATGGTATAAAATATTGGTCTATGCCTGATTTATGATATACTGCTTTTCAAATTTCTCAATAATTCTTACCAAATAAGGAATTCTTATTTCATAAAGTTTAATCTTTATACTTGTCAAATACAAATTTGTTATGTTTATTTGTTGCTATAAATTGAATGTGTGCACTATTCCATTGACTTACCTTTCTGTTTCTTAACCAGTGCCAGATAGTTTTGAAAAGTCCTGACTTATGATAGAGTTTAATATCTGGTACTTCTAAGTCTCTTTCTTTTACATCTTTTCTCATTATTACCTTTGATATTCTTGACTTTTTCTTTCTTAAATAAATTTTGTTATCATTTTTTTCTAATTCAGTAAAATTAAAATTTGGTAATTTAATTGGAATAAAATTGAATATATAAAATTAATTTGGGCAAAATTGTCATTTTTATTATGTTGGTCCTACCTACCTATCTATAAACAATTAATATTTCTCCAATTATTTGAACCTGATTTTATTTTTATTAAAAGGGTTTTTTAAAATGACTTGTTTATATAGTTTCTGGTTTTGACTTGGCAGGTATATTTCCAAGTTTTTGATACTATCTAGAGTTACTTAAAATACAGCATTTTTTGATATCTTTTATTGCAGTTTTGTTTGTGACATATGGGTGTGCTGATGATTTATGTGTATTTAGTAAAGGAAAAGCTCTTGCTAAAATGATTAATTGTTTCAACTAACTTTTAGTTGAGCTTTTAAGGTATTCCAAGTATATTAAGAGATAGTCTGCAAAAAAAGATAATTTTATCACCTCATTCCCTGTCCTGATTCCTTCTATTTCTTTTTCTTCTCTTATTGCTATTGCTAGGATTTCCAATATAATATTAAAAAATATTGCTGACAGTGGGCATCCATGTTTTATACCTTATCTTAATGTCTAGACTTCTAGTCATAGTTTTCTAATTCTAGTCATAGGCTTTTTCTAGTTTATCTCCTTTATAAATAAGGCTTACTGGTGGTTTTAGATAAATGGTTCTGATTAATTTAAGAAAAAAAATGTTACTAATACTTTCAAGAGAATTTTTTTTCTTAAATAAAAATGAGTGTTGGAATTTTATCAGAAGCTTTTTTGCATCTATTCATATAATAATATGATTTTTTTTACCCATTTACTATTGATACAATTGATTATGTTAATAGTTTTCTTAATGTCAGGTAATATTCACGCATCCTTGGCATAAATTCTACTTGATAATAATGTATAATTTTTACCATATATGTTTATAATATTTTAGCTAGTATTTTAGGATTTTTGCATTTACAGTCATTAATGAATAAAATTAATATTTAAATTTTTTTCTAATAAGTTTTTTACACCATCAAAAACAATGTTGCTAACATATTTGCCCTCTCTACAGCATAGCCTTTGCTTTTTTAGTTCAAATTTTTAGCTTGTTTTCAATGAACATAATTCTCTTTTCTTCTTCTATTCCCTGTCCTCCACACATATGTAGAACAATGGAAAATTTTTAAAAAGAAAAGAAAAAAAATTTATAATAAATATGCATGATTGAAATGATGAGCAGGATGCTGTCAGGAAAAAAAAAATCCTGTAAAGTCTTCCATGAACTTAAACAAAGTGAAATGTACTGTATACAAAGTAAAAGCAATGTTCCAGGATGACCAGCTGTGAATGACTTTGCTATTCTCAGTAGTCCAATCATCCATGACTATTCTGAAGGACTTATGAAAAATCTTGTCTACATCCAGAGGCAGAATTAACTGTCTGAATACAGATTGAAACATTCTCTCTTTCTTCTTTTTTTTTTTTTTTCACTTATTTTTTCTTGAGGGTTCTTATTTTCTTTAGGGTAAGAGATCTATGTTTTCTTTCATAACTTCACTTCTATGGAAATGTTTTGCATAACTTCACAAGTGGTTTCTTAATTGTGGATGGAAATAAGAGGGAGAATCTACAACTCAAAATTTTTAAAAGCAAAATTTAAAAAATTGTTTTGAATGTAAATGTAGAAAATGTTCAATAAATTATTTAAAAAAAATATACTCCATTAAGCATAACATATACCTTCTTTGATCAAATGTTTTAAAAGTCTTATTCTTTAATACTTGCTCTACCACTTTTCTCTCAGGATAACATACTTCATCATTGGTACTCTTGAGAAGAATAAATGTCAAAGAATAAAACAGAGATGGGGGGAGGAGTGAAGCCAAGATGGTGGAGAAGATACACGTGAATTTGTAAGCTCCCTTCTTCCCTCATTACCAATTAGTTAAATCAGCCTCAAAAATAACGCTGGACTGATAAAACCCACAAGGATTAGAAGCACAACTTGCCAGCTGAATAGAATCTGGAATTTCAACAGAAAAGGTCGGTTCTGAGGGGAAGAAAAAAAAAAAAAAAAGACCAGCACAGACAAGGTTAGGTGCTAACACACTGTGCCAATCAGGCTGGGGAGAACTCTGGTATCAGAGAAGCCACTGAGATAGAGGAATTTGATACAGGCTGTTAGCTCTTCTCTGCTTATAAAACAGCAGATCAGAAGAGAAATCAAGCCACTTTAAAATATAAAGCCAGATCCTAAGACCACCCCAATCCAGAAGTGACCTAATAGATCTCAGCACTGCTGTGCAGCCACCTTCTGCTGCCTGGGGCTTCTCCTTGGGGTAGTTAAGAGCCTGAACAGCAGGGGACACAGCCTGAGGCAGCCTCTAATCCACATAGTAAAGGGCTCAGCCTGAGGCAGTGGAATTCTAGTAGCCGAAGGAATTCCCAGGGAAGCAGAACCTTTAAAATAGGGACCACGGTTTCTGGGCAGACACTTCAAGTTTGATTGCAGGGGCTTTTCACATCAGCTGCTGATATCCACGGCCCATGGAGGTATTGGCTGGGATTGTGACATCCAGCCTTAAACCTCAGGGCAGTCACTAGGACACACAGCGGGGTCCTTCACTGGGCACTCCTCACAGCACAGCCGTATTAATCACCTCTGAGGGATTTCTGGGGAGGGGAGAGGGAAACTCTTTCCCAGAGCTCTCTCTTAGCACAGTCACAGGGTTGTTGCATTCTACCTCCAGTCTGGGAGGAAGCTGGTAAATAAATAAATAAACTTCTTACCCCAAGGGCAAACCCCAACAGATTTTTAACAATGAGTAAAAAGCTGAAGAGAATGATTAACACCTTCTACATAGAGAAAGAGTGGGTATCCAACTCCAAGGAAGCTAACAGCAGAGAGTCTGCAGATAACATCCTAAAGGGAAATGATACCTTCCCCCCATCACATAACTCTCTCCTAGAAGAGACTATTAAAAAAGTTAAGAGAGTTTGAAGAAAAATGGGGAAAGGAAAGAGAAGCTATGATAGAGAATAACAATGTCCTGAAATTTGAGTTGGAAAAAAAAAAGAATTCACAGGAGGTGCAGGGAAACAAAATTTGTAAATTAGAAAAGGTTAAAAAATCACAGGAAAGTAGGATTTCTGAATTGGAAAAGATAAAAAATTCTCAAGAAAGTAGAATTTCTGAATTGGAAAAAGAAAATAACTCACTAAAAAAAATTAGTGAAATGGAAAAAAATTCAACAGAGCAAAATAATTCATTTAAAAACTCAATTGGGCATATACAAAAAGAACTAAAAAGTGTGAATGAAGAAAATAATTCATTAAAAATCAGGACAGAACAAATAGAAATGAATGATTCATTGAGAAACCAAGAATCAGTCAAAAAAAAGAAAAGAAAAGCTAGAGAATAACGTCAAATACTTACTAGGAAAATCTAGAGACCTGGAAAATAGATCTAGGAGACATAATCTGAGGATCACTGGATTTCCCGAAAACTATGATCAAAAAAAGAGCCTAGATTCTATTTTACAGGAAATCATCAAAAAGAACTGTCCAGAGATAATAGAAACAGAAGGGAAAATAAGTGTTGAAAGAATTCATCGAACACCTTATGAAAAAGACCCTAAAAAAAGAACTCCATAGAACATTGTGGCTAAGCTGTAGAACTACCAAACTAAGGGAAAAAATTTGCAAGCAGCTAGAAAAAAACAATTCAAATATCAAGATACCACAATAAGGGTCAGGCAAGATCTGGCTGCCTCCACATTAAAGGATCGAAGGGCCTGGAACCTGATAGTCTGAAAGGCAAAAGAACAAGGATTGCAACCAAGAATAAACTACCCAGCTATGTTTAGCATTTTCTTCCATGGAAGAAGATGGTCATTTAATGAAACAGAGGAATTCCATTTGTTTCTTAGAAAAAAAACAGACTTAAACAAAAAATTTGATCTACATGCACAAGACTGAAGAGAAGCAGAAAAAGGTAAAAAGAACTCTTGAGAACTATATCTCTGTTGTGGATATACAGAAAGTCTGCATGGATAATTTGATTTTACTGATATAATATTTAAAAAAAGGGAAATAGCAAAGGGAAGGGGATAGTATCAGAAAAAGGGGAAAGAGTGATAAAAAGAGGGAAACTACATCCCACGAAGAGGCATAGAAAATCTACCACATCTAAGGGAATTTAGGGAGGGGGAGAATCATTGTGAGAATCCTACTCTCATCAGAGTAGGCTCAAAGAGTAAATAATTGACATATTTGTTTTTCAGAGAATCCTCTCTCACCTCATTAAAAGGGGAGAGAGGAAAAGGGAAAAGGAAAACGGGAATAAGGGAAGGGTACAAGAAAGGGGAAGGGACTTAAAAGGAGGGAGGAAGGATACTAAAAAGGGAGGGCTGCGCATCACAAGTGGGGTCTATAAATTAAATATTGGGGAAGAGGTTCAGAGGGGGTCAAGGGAAAAAAAGCATAATATGAGGATAATATGATGACATGAAATACAGAATTAGTAATTTTAACTGTAAATGTGAATGGGATGAATGGGAGGCAGATAGCAGACTGGATCAAAAGTCAGAACCCTACAATAAAAGCAGGGAGATACATAGAGAGTAAAGGTAAAAGGTTGGAGCAGAATCTATTATGCTTCAGGTAAAGCCAAAAAAGCAGGGGTTGCCATCCTTATCTCAGATCAAGCAAAAGCAGAAATTGATTTAATTAAAAGAAATAAGGAAGGAAACTATATCCTGCTAAAAGGTAGCATAAACAATGAAGCCATATCAATACTAAACATATATGCACCAAGTGGTATAGCATCTAACTTTCTAAAGGAAAAGTTAAGAGAACTGCAAGAAGAAATAGACAGTAAAACTATAATAGTGGGAGATCTCAACCTTGCACTCTCAGGTTTAGACAAATCAAACCACAAAACAAATAAGAAAAAAATTAAAAAGGTAAATAGAACATTAGAAAAACTAGGTATGATAGATCTTTGGAGAAAAGTCAATGGTGATAGAAAGGAGTATACTTTCTTCTCAGCAGTTCATGGAACCTATACAAAAATTGACCATATATTAGGACATAAAGATCTCAAAATTAAATGCAGGAAGGCATAAATAGGAAATGCCTTCTTCTCAGATCACAATGCAATAAAAACTACATTCAATAAGAAGTTAGGGGTAAATAGACCAAAAAGTAATTGGAAACTGAACAATATTATCTTAAGGAATGACTGGGTGAAACAGCAAATTATAGAAACAATTAATAATTTCACCCAAGATAATGACAATGATGAGACATCATACCAAAATTTGTGGGATGCAGCGAAAGCAGTAATAAGGGGAAATTTTATATCTTTAGAGGCTTATTTGAACAAAATAGAGAAAGAGAAGATTAATGAATTGGGTCTGCAACTTAAAAAGCTAGAAAAAGACCAAATTAAAACCCCCCAACCAAAAACCAAACTTGAAATACAAAAATTAAAAGGAGAAATCAATAATATTGAAAGTAAAAAACTATTGAATTAATAAATAAAACTAATAGATGGTTTTATGAAAAAGCCAATAAAATAGATAAACCTTTGGTAAATTTGATCAGAAAAAGGAAAGAGGAAAATCAAATTGTTAGTCTTACAAATGAAAAGGGGGATCTTTTGACCAATGAAGAGGAAATTAGAGAAATAATAAGGAGTTACTTTGCCCAACTTTATGCCAATAAATTTGATAACTTAAGTGAAATGGATGACTACCTCCAAAAATATAGGCTTCCTAGATTAACAGAGGAAGAGATAAATTGCTTAAATAGTCCCATTTCAGAAAAAGAAAAAGAACAAGCTATTAATTAACTCCCCAGGAAAAAATCCCCAGGACCAGATGGATTTACATGTGAATTCTACCAAACATTTAAAGAACAATTAGCCCCAATGTTATATAAACTATTTGAAAAAATAGGGGATCAAGGAGTCCTACCAAATTCCTTTTATGATACAGACATGGTACTGATACCTAAACCAGGTTGATCGAAAACTGAGAAAGAAAACTATAGACCAATTTCCTTAATGAATATTGATGTTAAAATCTTAAATAAGATATTAGCAAAAAGACTTCAGAAAATCATCCCCAGGATAATACTATGATCAAGTAAGATTTATACCAGGAATGTAGGGCTGGTTTAATATTAGGAAAATTATTAGTATAATTGACCATATTAATAATCAAATTAATAAAAACCATATGATCATCTCAATAGATGCAGTAAAAAAGCATTTGATTAAATCCAACATCCATTCCTTCTAAAAATGCTTGAGAGTATAGGAATAAATGGACTATTCCTTAGAATAATCAGGAGCATATATTTAAAACCATCAGTAAACATCATATGTAATGGCGATAAATTGGAACCTTTCCCAATAAGATCAGGAGTGAAACAAGGTTGCCCACTATCACCATTACTATTCAATATTTTATTAGATATGCTAGCCTCGGCAATAAGAGTCGAGAAAGTGATTAAAGGAATAAGAGTAGGTAATGAGGAAATCAAATTGTTACTCTGCAGATGATACGATGGTATACTTAGAAAACCCCAGAGATTCTAATAAAAAGTTATTAGAAATAATTCACTACATTAGCAAAGTTGCTGGATACAAAATAAATCCACATAAATCTTGCAACAGCAAGAGATACAAAGAGAAATTCCATTCCAAATAAATGTTGAGAGTATAAAATATTTGGGAATCCATCTACCAATGAAAAGTCAGGAATTATATGAGCAAAATTACAAAACACTTGCCACAAAAATAAAGTCGGATTTAAATAATTGGAAAGACATTCAGTGCTTGTGGATAGGCCAAGCAAATATAATAAAGATGACAATACTCCCCAAACTAATCTATTTATTTAGTGCTATACCAAACTCCCAAGAAACTATTTTAATGACCTAAAAAAAATAACAATAAAATTCATATGGAAGAATAAAAGGTCGAGAATTTCAAGGGAATTAATGAAAAAAAAAAGTCAGATGAAGGTGGTCTAGGTGTACCTGATCTAAAGCTATATTATATAGCAGCAGTCACCAAAACCATTTGGTATTGGCTAAGAAATAGACCAGTCAATCAGTGGAACAGATTAGGTATAAAGGACAAAAAAGGGTACATCTATAGCAATCTAGTGTTTGACAAACCCAAAGATACCAACATTTGGGATAAAAATTCATTATTTGAAAAGAACTGTTGGGAAAACTGGAAATTAGTATGGCAAAAATTAGATATGGATCCACACTTAACACCATATACCAAGATAAGATCAAAATGGGTCCATGATTTAGGCATAAAGAATGAGATCATAAATAGATTAGAGGAACAGAGGATAGTCTACTTCTCAGACCTGTGGAAGAGGAAGGAATTTATGACCAGAGGATAACTATAGATCATTATTGATCACAAAATAGAAGATTTTGAATACATCAAACTAAAAAGTTTCTGTACAAACAATACTAATGCAAACAAGATCAGAAGGGAAGTAACAAATTGGGAAAATATTTTTACAGTTAAAGGTTCTGATAAACGTCTTATTTCCAAAATATGTAGAGAACTGACCTGAGTTTATAAGAAATCAAACCATTCTCCAATTGATAAATGGCCAAGGATGTGAACAGACAATTCTCAGATGATGAAATTGAAACTATATCCACTCATATGGAAGAGTGTTCCAAATCACTACTGATCAGAGAAATGCAAATTAAAACAACTTTGAGATACCACTACACACCTGTCAGATTGGCTAAAATGACAGGAATAAACAATGATGAATATTGGAGGGGTTGTGGGAAAACTGGGACACTAATACATTGTTGGTGGAGTTGTGAAAGAATCCAACCATTCTGGAGAGAGAGCAATTTGGAACTATGCCCCAAAAGTTATCAAACTGTGCATACCCTTTGATCCAGCAGTGCTACTACTGGGCTTATATCCCAAAGAAATATTTAAGATGGGAAAGGGACCTGTATGTGCCAAAATGTTTGTGGCAGCCCTTTTTATAGTGGCTAGAAACTGGAAGATGAATGGATATCCGTCAATTGGAGAATCAAGGTTATGGAATATTATTGCTCTGTAGGAATGACCATCAGGATGACCATCAGGATGAATTCAGAAAGGTTTGGAGAGACTTACATGAACTGATGCGGAGTGAAATGAGCAGAACCAGAAGATCACTATACACTTCAACAACAATAGCATATGAAGATATATTCTGATGGAAGTGGATATCTTCAACATAAAGAAGATCCAACCCACTTCCAGTTGATCAGTGATGGACAGAAACAGCTACACCCAGAGAAGGAACACTGGGAAGTGAATGTAAATTGTTAGCACTACTGTCTATCTACCCAGGTTACTTATACCTTCGGAATCCAATACTTAACGTGCAACAAGATTGGATTTACACACATATATTGTATCTAGGTTATACTGTAACACATGTAAAATGTATGGGATTGCCTGTCATCTAGGGAGGGAGTAAAGGGAGGGAGGGGAAAATTTGGAAAAATGAATACAAGGGATAATGTTATAAAAAAGTTACTCATGCATATATACTGTCAAAAATTTTATAATTATAAAATTAATAAAAAATAAATAAATTAAATTAAATTTAAAAAAAAAAAAAGAAAAGAACAGAGATGGGACTCAGATAAGCATAGAGTAGGTCCATGCTGGAAGCAATACAATTTTGAAGTTATGGAATTTCAAAGTACATTAAAGATAGGAAGATATCATGATAAGTTATCATAGTAGTGCCAAAGATATGTGTGTATGTAAATAACTCAAGCTTTGGCATTACTATTTCTTTTCACATTCCTTTCATTTCATATGCACTAAAATATATTGAAGGCATCTCTGATGAGTATATTAGCAAGAAGCAAGGTTATTCCAATATTGCTTTCATCATCATTGACTAAAAGATAGACAGAATAGAAGGTTCCATTCTGCCATTTTTTTGGATATCATTAAAAAAATCATTTGAAAAGATGGAAAATTAGTTAACTTTCTTCAGAACTTTTTCATTGTTCAATCCAGAAAAAGAAATATGCATCAAAATAGAGCAATAATGTTTAAATTCACATTACAAAAATGACAGAACAGCAATAAGATAAAATCCTCATCACTGAATATCATGATCATAATTATTATCACCATCAATTAGTATTTATCAAGTGCTTTCTATACTCAAGTCACTGTGCTAAGTGGCAGGGACATAAAGAAGTAAAAATTTAACAAGTTCAAAATCCAGGGGGGAAACAACTATATACAATAAATATTTATGTATAGGTATATCTATATATCTATCTACATCTATAGATAGATAGATAGATAGATAGATAGATAGATAGATAGATAGATGTAGATATACATATGAGAAAGAGAGAGACAGAAAGATAAAGAAAAAGAGAGACACACAGAGACAAAACAGTACAAATGGAAAGAATCTCAAAAGGAAAATATAATATTAATGTGACCCAGGAAAGATTTTTTCAGATATTGAAACTTTAAATCAGGTGTGAGGGATGCCAGTAAGATGAGGAGGGAAACTATTATCAGTATGAGCAACTGCCAACAAAAAGACTTTGAATCTAGATAGGGAGTGTTTTTTGTGGGGAATAGCAAAAATGTCAGCATTGTTCTATCTTGGAATATGGAAAAGAAAGATAAAACAGCTAAGTTGAAAAAGATTTTTGAATACTAAAATAGTATTTTATGTTTAATCTTATAAGTAATATGTAAGCTTTTATTTTTATTTTGTTTTTTGGTAAGCTTTTAGATGGATGTGGAGGTAGAATAGCAAGGTCAGACTCATGCTTTAGGAAGATCACTTTGGCAGCTAAGTGAAAAATGAGGTATAAGAAGAGGGGCTTGATGGGAGGGACCAAACAGAAAACTAGTCCAATAATCCAAGCATGAGGATCTTTCAGGAGCATATTAATAGTAAATGAAGAGAAGGGGACATGAGAAATTATGAGAATAGGAAAAAAGTGTATAGGTGGAATTGAGGAGGGAAAGCATTCTTTAGCCAGATAAAAAGCTTAAAACTTAGAAAAATGGATTTTCTTTCTAGAATAGGCCAATATCATTGTATTAAAGAGTATGTGGCAAAATATAAGGTATAAAAAAATGGGAAGCTATAAGGGGACTTGCAGAGGACTTTGAGTCTATTTGTTCCTGGAGGTGATAGTCAGTCAGTGGACTCTTTTTAGTAAGCATAGTGAAATAGCAAATTTTCACTTTGGTGAAGGGTGAAGTGGAGTAGAGTGAGACTTGAGGCAAACAGACCTACCAATAGGTTATTGCAATGGTCCAGGTCTGACATGATGAAGGCCTGGACTACAGTCATGACAATATCACAGAGAAAGAAGCACATTCAAAGAGATATTACAAAATGAAATGGATAGGCCTTGGCAACAGATTGAATATGGGGGGAGGGCAGGGTAGGAGACAATGAAAAGTCCAAGATCATTCCTAGGTTATGAGCTTGAGGAACTAGGTGGATAATATTGTCCCCTACAGTAATAGAAAAAGTAGAAGTGGAGGAGAATTTAAAGGAAAACCATAGAAAGGAGAGTATCCATGAGTAGAAGATGACCAATAGCATCGATGGCTGCAGAGGAGTTGAAAAGGTTCAAGAATGAGAAAAGTCATTTAGATCTGGAAATTAAGAAATTACTAGGAAGTTTAAAGAGAATAGGCATCTATGTGTTGGGGGGGGATATAGCACTGGAGGGAGAGTTAGCAAGACTTGAGTTCAAATCCTACTTTAGCCACTTACTAATTGTGAGACCTTTGGCAAATCACTTAACTCTGTTTGCCTTAGTTCTTCACCTATAAAATAATAATGAGGAGGAAATGCCCAATCACTTCAGTGTCTTTGCCAAAAGAATTCTAAATGGGGTCACAAGGAATCAGACATGACTGAAATGATTAAACAAAATTTGGAGAGAACAATTTCTTTTGAATGGTTAAATCAAACAGATGATAGCAGAGTAG
Source organism: Sminthopsis crassicaudata (assembly GCF_048593235.1). Taxonomy (NCBI): domain Eukaryota; kingdom Metazoa; phylum Chordata; class Mammalia; order Dasyuromorphia; family Dasyuridae; genus Sminthopsis; species Sminthopsis crassicaudata. The sequence continues at coordinate 593,462,956 of NC_133617.1, forward strand.
TTCAAGGGGGAGAGAAGCTGAAAGAGAGAGGTGAAGTGGAGACTCTGATTGTAACCAACTTTCTCAAGTTCACCATTTTTGAATGACAACTAGTAGGTATGACTGAATGTACAGTTTTCCTCCCCAGGGTAGAATAAATATTGGCATGGTTTAAAGCATTAGGGAAGCAATCATAAGATCAAGACAGATTGAAAATAAGCTTTATTTTACTAGAAATAATGGCCATCTTCTAGAAAAGGTAGGGGGGGAAATAATCAATGGTAAATATGTAGAAGTTTTCATTGGCAAAAGAAAAAGAGAAAAATATTTTTTCTGAGAAACAGGGAAGAAACATTAAGTGGGGGAAGACATTTGAATGATATTAAATAAGGAAAAAGAAAGAAGATGAAGCCCTCAGCAAATGGTCTTAATTTTAGGTCTTTAACTGATAAAGGAGAGAAAGGTACCATGGCAAGATTGGGGAGAGATATTTAGACTAGTTGCTGTGATTAGTGGGATAGCAAATCAATTAAATAACTACAAAATGAGTTTGTTTTGTTTGTTTCTGTGAGTGCCAAATTCATATTATATATTATATAATATAAATTTGTAATGGATCTAGTCATCATGATCTTATGATTTTCTTTATTCAGCAGTAAGTAGTGTCAATGTAATGAATGGTAGAAACAATCCTACAAGCTGGGGTTTAGCAAGGTATGATCAGTATTAGGTAACTGTCAAGAGATTCAACTGCATAGAATAGTGTAGAGTTGAATTAGTTCACCAAGCAATGGAGATGGGAAAGGGAAGTAAGAATAGTCAATATAGGGCTGAAGGCCTAAAAAAGAGCTAAAGTGATGTAGAATAATGGAGGTAATAGTTGCTTTCTTTCTGGATTTTAGAATCATGTCACTCTTGATTTCTCATCCTAAAACTTCCCTGAGCCCTTAGGGCCTCCTCACTCTGGAATATTTTTATTACCCTTATGCCCTACTCTCCATGAAATATCCCTCTAAAAGCTCCTTATCCCAGTGATGAAGAGAAACATAGTGATGAGAGAGAGAGAGAAAAAAAAAAAAAAAAAACGTACAAATAGGGGAAAATGGAATAAAGGAAAATACATAGTAATGATAGCTATTTTTTTTTTTTTAGTTACCTCCATCAGGGGCAGCTAGGTGGCGCAGTGGATAAGGCACCAGCCCTGAAGTTAGGAAGAACTGAGTTCAAATGTGACTTCAGACACTTAGCTGTGTGACCCTGGACAAGTCACTTAACCCCAATTGCCTTAGGGGGAAAAAAGAAAATAAAAAGAAATTCCCTCCATCTTCTTTTTATTCATTATTTTCTTCCTTAGTCTTTCTTTTTACCCATTCCTGTTACCTTGTTTCCCCCTACTCTTTTAATCCCCCATTTCATCCACACTTTTTAGAGGAATTCATACTTTCCCCTCACCTCCCAAATGTCTTTTTTAAAGAAAAATTTAATAAACATTGCTTTATGAATTTTGGTGGGAGAGAAAAATCAGAGCAAAATGGAAAAACCATGGGAGAGAGAGAAAAAAATAAACAGAAAAAAGAAAGGAATATAAGATGTGTTGGTTTACATTAAGACTCTTTGGTTCTTTTTTTCTGGATACAAATGGAATTTTCTGTCCAAAGTCTATTTGGATTGCTTTGGATCATTGAACTACTGAGAAGAACTAAGCCTTTCATAGTTGATCATCACACATTCTTGCTGTTATTGTGTATAACATATTCTTGGTTGTTTGTTTCATTCAGCATCAGTTCATGTAAATCTTTTCAGACTCTTCTGTAATCAGCTTGTTCATCATTTTTTTATAGAACGATAATATTCCATTACCTTCATGTATCACAATTTATGCAGCCATTCCCCAATTCATGGGGAGTACTCCTTTTCCAATTCTTTGCTACAAAAAAAGAGCCGCTACAAATGCTTTTGCACATGTGAGATTTTTTCCTCCCTTTATGTTTTCCTTGGGATACAGAACCAGTAATAGCACTGCTGGGTCAAAGTTTTATAGCCCTATAGGCATTGTTCCAGATTCTTCTCCATAACTGTTTGATCATTTCACAAATCCACTAACAATGCGTTCCTGTCCCAGTTTTCCCATATACCCTCCAATATTTATTGTTAGCTTTTCTTGTCATCCTGTGAGGTGTGAGGTAGTACCTCAGAGTTGTTTTTATTTGCATTTCTTTAATCAATAGGGATTTAGAGTAGTTTTTTCCATTTAACTACAAATGGCTTTAATTTCATCATCTGAAAATTGTTCATATCCTGTTGACACTGTTTTTTATATATTTTAGAAATGAGACCTTCATCAGAAATACTGGCTGTAAAAGTTTTTTTTTTTTTTTTTTTTTTTTTTTTTTCTCTCCCAGTTTTGTTTTCCCTTTTAATCTTGTTTCTGTTGGTTTTGTTTGTGCAAAACTTTTTAATTTAATGTAATCAAAGTCATCCATTTCGCCTTTCATAATGTTCTCTAGTTCTTCATTGGTCATTGTTAGGTTGTCTGGAGAGTGACAAGGTGAGAACTCAGATTGTCTAGACAATTACAAGTTGAGAACTCAGGTTGACTTGACAGTTTTCTGTCTCAGACCTTTGGTTCGGGCCTTTAAAGGTAGTTTACACCTTGGAATTCTAAGAGGAGCGAGTTCATTGGTGGAAGTATTTCCCCATGCCCCATTGAGTTCTCACATGTCTATTCTCTGGGAGGATAAAAGAAGGGCAGCATTGGGTCTGAGAGAATCTACTCTTGGATAGAGTTGTGGCACCAGGCAGGCTGAAAGGAGACCAGTCTGATTTGGGGAAGGACAAGAGCTGGAGGAGATTCAGAGCTCCCAAGAAACCTGCGCACAAAGGAAAAGATTTTACAGATCTCCTCCCAGAGAAGGATTATAATTGAGCAGACGACTGGACCCTCACAATTCAAGAACTGTACATATTGGTGCCCAACGTTGGGATCTGAATCTCCTCCAGCTCTTGTCCTTCCTCAAATCAGACTGGTCTCCTTTCAGCCTGCCTGGCGCCACAACTCTATCCCAGAGTAGATTCTCTCAGACCCAATGCTACCCTTCTTTTATTCTCCCAGATACTGGGAAGTTGAAAAGAACTTTGAAGAGAGAGTTCAAGAGGGCGTGAAACCATTGAGAGGTGGGGGCCTAAGTCCTTCAGATTGAGGCACAGCCCGTGGACGGTGTGAGGCCAGTAGCGGCCCCTGGTGCGCCAGGACTGGTCTTCCTCGGAGTCGGGTTGTTTGGGAATGCAGCCCAAAGCAGGTGGTAAACTCCATCTAAGGCTAAATACCCCACAAGACTGATAGTCAACAAGTACAGTAAGGGAAAATTGAAAAGAACTTTACAGGTCATAAATTCTTCCCTTCTTCAAAGATATAATACGTAAAATATCTCTTGTTCTACTAATTTATTTATGGTAACATCCTTTATACCCAAATCATGTATCCTTTTGACCTTATTTTGGTATGACGTGTAAGATGCAGTCTATGCTGAGTTTCTGATATTATTTTCCAGTTTTTCAGCAATTTTTGTCAAATAGTGAGTTCTTATTCCAGAAGCTGAAATTGGGGATTTATCAAATGCTAGATTGCTATAGGCATTGATCATTATGTCATGTGTATATAATCTATTCCACTGATCCACCACTCTGTTTCTTAACCAGTATCAAATATGTTTTATGACTGCTATTTTATAATATAGTTTTAAATTTGGTAAGCCACCATCCTTTGTATTTTTTTTTTATTAATTCCCTTGATACTCTTGACCTTTTTTTCTTCCAGATGAATTTTGTTATCATTTTTTCCAGTTCTATAGAATAATATTTTAGAAGTTTGATTGGTATGTCACTGATCAAATAATGATAACTGTTAATGTGAATGGGATGAATTATTTCAAAACTGCCTAAGAAACAAGTACATCCTACCAAACATTTAAAGAACAATTGACTTCAGTATTATATTATAGTATAGCAGATAGGTAGATATGGATATAGATCAATAGATCTATAGATAATGTATAATAAATAAAATAATAGTAAGGAGATTATACCAATAAATGACAAGGTTTATGTAGTATGACCAGGGTAATCTATATTAAGAATTCAGGGCTAAATTAATAGAATAACATAATTGTCAACATTGATAATAAAACCAATAGAAATCATATGATTATACCAAAGATGCAAAAATGTTTTTGACAAAATAAAGCACTATTTTTATTAAAAAAAAAAAAAAAAAACAACACTGGAAAATATGGGAATAAATGGAGCCTTCTTTAAAATTATAGGTAGTATTTATTTAAAACTATCAATCAGCAATCATCTATAAGTGGATAAACTAGAAGGTTTTCCATCTAGATCAGGAATGAAATAAAAATGCCCATTTTCTCCACTAGCTATAGTAATATATAGTGTATATATAGTAACATAAGAACAACATATTGAATGAATCAGAATAAGCAATGAGGAACCAAAGTTATAATGGTTTGTAGATGATATGATGATATACTTAGAGAATTAACTAAAAAACTACTTGAAATAATGAACAATTCACATATATACACACACAAACAAAAACAAGAATGGGGTAGCTAGATAGTACAGTAGATAGAACACTGACCCTGGAGTGGAGGGGGTCCACTCCCCCCCCCTTCTGCACTTTCCCCCCTCAGGACCTGAATTTAATTCTGACCTCAGGCACTTAGCTGTATGACTCTGGGCAAGTCATTTAACCCCAAAACTGCCTCACAAAACAAACAAACAAAAAAAAAACAAAATAATTAACAACTTTATTAGTCTTTCAGGACATAAAATAAACCTGCAAAAATCATCAGCATTTCTATATATAACTAACAAAATGCAGTACTATGAGATAGAAAGGGAATTTTCACTTAAAATAATTGTAGACAAGATTAAATATGTGTGAGTCTACCTGTCAAAACTACATGAAAAATATTTTCATACATTTTTCATACAAATAAAGCCAGATAAAACAATTGGGAAAACATCAATTGCTCATAGGTAGACTAAGCCAACATAATAAAGCTGAATTTCTACCTAAAATAATTTACTTATTCCATGCCATACCAATTAAATAACCAAAAATTATTTTAAGTTGGAAAAGTTATAACAAAATTCATTCAGAAAAACAAAATGTCAAGATTATTGAGGAAATTAAAGAAAAAAAATACAAAGACTTAGCTATACCAGATCTAAAACTATATATTAAAAGGGCAATGATCAAAAGTATCTGGTATGAGCTAAGAAGTAAAGTGGTGGATCAGTAGAATAGGTTAAGTACATAAAATACAGTAATAATAATTATAGTAATTTGCTGTTTGATAAACTCTAAGATTCCCAGATTATGAGATAAAAACTCACTATTTGACCCAAAATAATTAACCAAAAGAACTAGACAAATGGCAGAAATTAATTGTATGCCAGCATCTTACACTATATACCAATCCAGGGTCAGAACAGGTACATTATTTAGATAAATTTCATAAGCAAATAAGATCAAAGAATAGCTTATCTACAAGTCTGATGAATGAAGGAAGGAAGAATTTATGACCAAAGATGAGAGAGAACATTATGTGATATAAAATGGAAATTTTGATTATATTAAAATTAAAAAGACTTTTCACAAACAAAACTAATATAACCAAGATATGAAAGAAAGGAAACTAGGAAAATATTTTTAATGTATCTCAAATAAAGACCTCATCTTTCAAATGTAAAGAGAATTGAGTCAAATTTAAAAGACTTTTTAAATCATCCTTGAAAAATAGTCAAAGTCCTGTGGAAAAGGAAAGAATTTATGGCCAAAGAAGAACTAGAGGTAATTATTGATCAAAAAATAGAAAATTTTGATTATAACAAATTGAAAAGTTTTTTGCACAAACAAAACTAATGCAGATAAGATTAGAAGGGAAGCAATAAACTGGGAATAATAATAATAATAAACTTTCCACTTGTGTGGAAAGTGTTTTGTAGTTTTGCTCATATAGTTTCTGATTTTCCCTTGGCATATAGATTACTAAATATTTTATACTTTAAATGGAATTTCTCTTTGTAACTCTAACTGTTGGATTTTGTTAGTGATATATAAGAATGCTGATGACTTATGTAGATTTGTTTTGTATCCTACAACTTTATTAAAGGTATGGATTATTTCAAATAGCTTTTTAGTAGAATCTCTGGGGTTCTCTAATTATATCATCATATCATCAGCAAAAAGTGATAATTTGGTTTCCTCATTACCTATTCTAATTCCTTTAATCTTTTTCTCAACTCTTATTGATAAAACTAGCATTTCTAATACAATATTGAATAGTAATAGTGATAGTGGGCAACCTTGTTTCACTCCTGATCTTATTGGGAATGGTTGCAATTTATCCCCATTACATATGATGCTTACTGATGGTTTTAAATGGATGCTACTGATTATTGTAAGGAAAAGTCCATTTATCCCTATACTCTCAAGTGTTTTTAATAGGAATGGATGTTGGATTTTATCAAATGCTTTTTCTGCATCTATTGAGATGATCATATGGTTTTTGTTAATTTGGTTATTAATATGGCCAATTATACTGATAGTTTTCCTAATATTGAACCAGCCCTGTATTCCTGGTATAAATCCTACTTCATCATGTTGTATTATCCTGGGGATGATTTTCTGTAGTCTTTTTTGTTAATATCTTATTTAACATTTTAGCATCAATATTAATTAGAGAGATTGGTCTATAATTTTCTTTCTCTATTTTTAATCTACCTATTTTAGGTATCAGCACCATGTCTGCGTCATAAAAGGAATTTGATAGGATTCCTTCATTCCCTATTTTTTCATATTTTATTTTAATAGTTTTTATTTACCAGATATATGCATGGGTAATTTTATAACATTGACAATTGCCAAACCTTTTGTTCTAATTTTTCCCCTCCTTTCCCCCTCCCCATGGCAGGTTGACTAATACATGTTAAATATGTTAAAGTATAAATTAAATACAATATATGTATACATGTACAAACAGTTGTTTTGCTGTACAAAAAGAATCAGACTTTGAAATAGTGTACAATTAGCCTGTGAAGGAAATCAAAAATGCAGGCAGACAAAAATAAAGAGATTGGGAATTCTATGTAGTGGTTCATAGTCATCTTTCAGAGTTCTTTTGCTGAATGTAGCTGGTTCAGTTCATTACTGCTCTATTGGAACTGATTTGGTTCATCTCATTGTTGAAAATGGCCACATCCATCAGAATTGATCATCATATAGTATTGTTGTTGAAGTATACAACAATCTCCTGGTCCTGATCATTTCACTCAGCATCAGTTCATGTAAGTCTCTCCAGGCCTTTCTGAAATCATCTTGTTGGTCATTTCTTACAGAACAATAATATTCCATAATATTCATATACCACAATTTATTCAGCCATTCTCCATTGATGGGCATTCACTTAGTTTCCAGTTTCTGGCCACTACAAAGAGGGCCGCTGCAAACATTCTTTCATATACAGGTCCCTTTCCTTTCTTTAAGGTCTCTTTGGGATATAAGCCCAGTAGTAACACCACTGGATCAAAGGGTATGCACAGTTGGATAACTTTTTAAGCATAGTTCCAAATCATTCTCCAGAATGGCTGGATGTATTCAAAATTCCACTAACAATGTATCAGTGTCCCTGTTTTCCCACATCCCCTCCAACATTGCACATTTTCTTTCCCTGTCATTCTAGCCAATCTGACAGGTGTGTAGTGGTATCTCAGAGTTGTCTTAATTTGCATTTCTCTGATTAATAATGACTTGGAGCATCTTTTCATAGGGCTAAAAATTGTTTCAATTTCTTCATCTGAGAATTGTCTGTTCATATCCTTTGACTATTTATCAATTGGAGAATGGCTTGATTGCTTATAAATTAGTCAATTTTCTATATATTTTGGAAATGAGGCCTTTATCAGAAGCTTTGACTATAAAAATGTTTCCCCAGTTTTTCAAATAGTTTACATAACATTGGGGCTAATTGTTCTTTAAATGTTTGGTAGAATTCACATATAAATCCATCTGGTCCTTGGGATTTTTTCTTAGGGAGTTGATTAATAGCTTGTTCTATTTCTTTTTCTGAAATGGGACTATTTAAGGAATTTACTTCCTCCTCTATTAATCTGAGAAGTCTATATTTTTAGAAGTAGTCATCTGTTTCACTTAGGTTATCAAATTTATTGGCATAAAGTTTGGCAAAGTAACTCATTATTTCTCTAATTTCCTCTACATTGGTGGAAAGTTCTCCCTTTTCATTTTTAAGACTAATAATTTTATTTTCCTCTCTCCCTTTTCTAATCAGATTTACCAAAGGTTTATCTATTTTATTGTTTTTTTTTTCATAAAACCAACTCTTAGTTTTATTTATTAGTTCAATAGTTTTTTTTTTTTTTACTTTCAATATTATTAATTTCTCTCTTTAATTTTAGAATTTCAAGTTTAGTATTTGATTGGGGGGTTTTTATTTGGTCTTTTTCTAGCTTTTTAATTTGCAAGCCCAATTCATTGATCTTCTCTTTCTCTATTTTATTAAAGTAAGCCTCTAAAGACATAAAATTTCCTCTATTACTGCTTTGGCTTCATCCTACAAATTTTGGTATGATGTCTCATCCTTGTCATTATCTTGAGTGAAATTATTGTGTCTATAATTTGCTGTTTCACCCAATCATTCTTTCAGATGAGATTATTTAGTTTCCAATTACTTTTTGGTTTATTTACCCCTAACTTTTTGTTGAATGTAGTTTTTATTGAATTGTGATCTGAAAAGAAAGTATTTACTATTTCTGCCTTCCTGCATTTAATTTTAAGGTCTTTATGTCCTAATATATGATCAATTTTTGTATAGGTTCCATGAACTGTTGAGAAAAAAATATACTCCTTTCTATCACCATTCTCCAAAGATCTATTATACCTATTTTTTCTAATATTCTATTTACCTCTTTAATTTCTTTCTTATTTATTTTGTGGTTTGATTTATCTAATTCTGAGAGTGCAAGGTTGAGATCTCCCACTATTATAGTTTTGCTGTCTATTTCTTCTTGCAACTCTCTTAAGTTCTCCTTTAGGAAGTTAGATGCTATATCACTTGGTGCATACATGTTTAGTATTGATATTGCTTCACTATGCTACTCTTTAGCAAGATATAGTTTCCTTCCTTATGTCTTTTAATTAGGTCAATTTTTGCTTTTCCTTGATCTGAGATAAGGATGGCTACCCCTGCTTTTTTGACTTCACCTGAAGCATAATATATTCTCCTCCAGTCTTTTACCTTTTATGTATCTCCCTCCTTTAAATGTGTTTCCTATAGACAACATATTGTAGGTTTCTGACTTTTGATCCAGTCTGCTATCTGCCTCCACTTAATGGGAGAGTTCATCCCATTCACATTTATGGTTAAAATTACTAATTCTGTATTTCTGTATTTCCTGCCATCTTTTTATGTTTTTCTTTTTCTTTTCCCCCTCCCAACCCTCTTTTCCAGTATTGAACTTATGGGCCCCACTTGTCTCATGCTGCTCACCCTCTCTAGGATTCCTCATTCCCCCCTTTGAATCTCTTCCCCTTTCTTGTACCCTTCCTTTAGTCCTCTTTTCCTTTTCCCTTTTCCTCTCCCCCTTTTTAATGAGGTGAGAAAAATTCTCTGTAAAACAAATATGTTAATTATTTTCTTTTAGAGCCAACTCTGAGGAGAGCAAGATTCACACAATGTTCCTCCCCCTCTCTAATTTCCCTCATATATGATAGGTTTCTTTTACCTCTTCATGGGATGTAGTTTCTCTCTTTTTGTCCTCCCTTTCCCCTTTTTCTGACACTATCTCCTTTCCATTTCTACTTCCCTTTTTATGTTATATCAGTAAAATCAAATTATGCATGTAGTCTTTATGTATATCCACAACAGAAATAAAGTTCTCAAGAGTTCCTTTTACTTTTTTCAGCTTCTCTTGAGTCCTATGGTTGGAGATTGAATTTTTTTGTTTAAATATTTTGTTTTTTTCCTTAGAAATAATTAGAATTCATCTATTTCATTAAATGTCCATGTTCTTCCATGGAAGAAAACGCTCAGCTTATCTGGATAGTTTATTCTTGTCTGCATTCCAAGTTCTTTTGCCTTTTTGGAATATCAGATTCCAGGCCCTTTGATCCTTTAATGTGGAAGTAGCTAGATCTTGAATGATCCTTATTGTGGCACCTCAATATTTGAATTGTTGTTGTTGTTGTTGTTGTTGTTGTTTTTTCTGGCTGCTTGTAATATTTTTTCCTTAGTCTGATAGTTTTGAAATTTGGCCACAATATTCCTTGGAGTTTTTATTTTAGTTTCTTTTTCAGAAGATGTTCAATGAATTTTTTTAATGCCTATTTTACCTTGTGGTTCTGTTACCTCTGGGCAGTTTTCTTTGATGATTTCCTGTAAAATAGTATCTATGCTCTTTTTTTTTCATCATAATTTTTGGGAAGTTCAATAATCCTCAGGCTATCTCTCCTAAATCTATTTTCCAAGTCTGTTGTTTTTCCAAGTACATATTTAATGTTTTTTTTTCTAATTTTTCATTTTTTGGGGTTTGCTTGACTGATTCTTGATGTCTTAATGAATCAATCATTTCTTTTTCTTCAGTTCTGATTTTTAATGAGTTATTTTCTTCATTAGCTTTTTAAACTTCTTTTTGTATATGTCTAATTGAGTTTTTAAATGAATTGTTTTGCTCCATGGATTTTTTTTTCCATTTCACTATCTTTTTTTTTTTTTTTTTAGTGAATTTTCTTTTGTCAATTTACAAATCCTACTTTCTTGGGAATTCTTTATCTTTTCCAATTCACAAATCCTACTTTCCTGTGATTTCTTTACCTTTTTCAATTCATAAATTCTGTTTCCCTGCACTTCCTGAGAATTCTTTACCTTTTCCAATTCTCATTTCAGGAAGTTGTCACTCTCTTGCATAACTTCTCTTTTCCCCATTTTTCTTCTAATTCTCTTTTGAGATTTTTAATAATCTCTTCTAGGAGAGAATTATTTTGGGTATTGTGTGGAGGCTTTTTGCTATTAGTCTCCTCAGGGTTGAAAACCTGCTCTCTTTCTGTATAGAAGCTATCAATTGCCCTTTTGATTTTTTTACTCATTTTTTAAAGCCTGTAGGGTCTACCTTCAGGGTAAGGAGATTACCAACTTCCTCTGCAAAGCAAGGGAACTGCAAACAGGCTGCAAAGAGCGATGAGGTACAGGAGTGGTCTGGGAAAAAGTTCCCCACTGGAAGTGATTCAGATCTGATTAGCACTTCGGAGCTGTGGAAGTGTCCAGTGAGAAACCCCACTGTGGGGATTAATGATTGCCCTGAGGCTAGAGGTTGAGCATCAAATGTGTCACTGCCCCAAGCCAAAGCTCCCTGTGGGGCTGTGGATATTAGCACCTGATCAGCCAATAGCCCCATAGACAGGAAGTGTGTCTGCCCAGGGAAGCACAGTTAAGCTGCAGAAGTTCTATTGCCCCAGGCTAAGCCCCCACCGTGCAGATTAGAAGCTGTGCCCATCTGCTGTGCAGATTTGTAACTTACTGCAGAATGGAGCTGCACAGCTGTGTTGTGGTCTATGCTGATTCACTTCTGGTTTTAGGTGGGTATAGCCAAGTCCTGTTAGTTTCTGGCATTTTTTAGGGTACCTTCTGCCTTTGGCTTTAATTTCTCTACTGGTCTGCTGTTTTGCAACCAAGACAGAGCAATCAGCCTATACCAGAGTCGTCTCTCTTCCAACACTCTTTTAAGAACCTTTCTGAATTCTTACAAGAGAGCCTATCAAATTTGGACGAATTCATATCACCTTTTGGAACTTCATCTGAAGTTGATTTGCCTTTAGGATCCTAAGGATATGAGGTCTATTCTTCTCTTTCCCCATAAAAGCTATCTATCATCAGAATTCTTTTTGCTTTATTGCTCGTTTTTTTTAAGGGTTGAGGTCAGCTCTTAAGACAATGGGGTATTAGCTGCTTTAGTTTGCCCTGGAGCCAGTGGTGTTGACTGACTTCAGTGCTGGGTAGGTGTGGCTAGATTCAGCACTCAGTGGCTCACAATTTGCCTTTTGTATTTGCTTTGGATGTCTCACAACAAATCCGATGGACCACTGGCTTGTAACTAGGACAGAGTAACCTAAAAGGATCCCAGTAGATTCCTCGGTGCCCAGACCACAAAATACTTTGGCTTTCTGTCCTAGCTCCTTGTCCAAGACTCCTTACACTACAATCTGAGCTCAACAGCAGACCCATTTGCTGGACTCAGCAATCGGCTCTGTCCAATTGAAAAATACTTTTTCTGAAGTTCTTCCAAAGTATCTTTTTCTGGACATTTGTTATACTTCAAATATTTGTGAGTTCTATTGCTCCAAAACCAGTTCAAAACTTAATTTGCTATTTATTTGAGGGAAGCTCAGAGGAACTCAGAGAGAGATGTTTCTAATCTCTTCCATTTTAGCTCCACCCCCAAGTATTAAATATTTAAAAAGAAACTATCTAAGAAGATAAATCATTTCCATCTCTAACCTTGCCCTTCTGCTCTTGCTCCACTCCTTTGTACAGGAGTGTCTAGTCATTTTGAAGTTTGCATATAATATCAGACTTTTTCAATATATTGATTGATTTTGGTTCTTTTTTTCTTTCCTCTTTATTCTTTGTTGTAAGGGACAGCTTTCTTCAGTGGGGGAGGAGAGAAGAAAAAGAGAGAAATATATAAAAACCAATTTTTTCAAAAGATAATGTTGGGGAGAACAATTTAATTGAGTAAAGAAGTTAGAAAAGGAATTGCAAGAATATGAGCAGTGAGTAGAACATGAGGATATGGACAGAATGAAATGCAGACAAGTATTTCTAGGAGTTTGACAAGGGAAAGAAAGATGGTAAATCTGTCATTTGCTACCTGGAACACTGTTCTCAGTCAGCTACTTACTAGTGTAATTAGCTATTTACCTGCCCTGAAGCTATGAGTGGCCTAATTGTGGTAGCAGTAAAATCTATTGCTTAATATAAAGCCAACCAAAGTCTGTGAAGCTTGAACATCTGGGCCAAATTTATGATAAATATTAAGTGCACAAAATGACTAGTTTTGGACAAAATATGAACTATTCAGCAATTTTTTTTTTTGCTTTCTATTTTATTTCCTAATCTATTCTCATTCCTTGAAAAGACTATTTTGGTTCTTAAGGAGACAATTGCTATCCTTACTTTTCTTCCATTCTCCTCAACTTGAAGAACTGTCTGGGAGAAATGCAATCTAGTTCTATTTTCCAATTCTTCACAGACTCACTGAGAGTCCTGTAGTGAGTTAAATGAAATACCATTGTTCTACTTGTCCATCAATAATAAGGTAAGGACTACTTTACTCCTCTCATAACTGAACTAGGAGGCAAAGACATGAATTCAAATCTAAGTCTGCCACTTTGTACATCCCTATATGATTTGTGGCACACCATATAACCTTTCAGCCTCAGTTTCCAAATAAAATAAAATAAAAATTCAAATAGATACTATCTAAACTCTTCTAGCTCTAAATCAATGATCCTATGATTCTTCAATTTATCTTCCATATAACAGTCAAATTAATCTCCCTAATACAGAGATCTAATTATGTTAATTCTTTATTTAAGAGCCTTAACTAAGGATAAACTCCTTGGTTTGGAAGTTAAGGCCCTCCATGATCTCACTGAAGTTTTACTATCAGACTTCACACATTGCAATCTGGACAAACTGGACTATTAGACATTCCCTCTGATTTAACACTTCTCCTACCTTGGTCTATCTGAGAAAGTCCTTCACATGCAATTGCAATTTCTGAATTGCAAAGTTAATACCTTTCTTTTAAGCCCAGCCTCCAGGAAGAATTCCCCCTAAATAATATCTATTGATCAAGAACTACTCATAACCAGTAGAAGATCTAAAATAGAATATAGAACAGAAAGCCTTTACCAATTCTGCTTTTTAGCCTTACTTTCATTGTATTCTCTGATTAGATTCTTGATCCTACCTAAACTTAGACTCAGAGTGCTTCCTTACTAGTGGTATTTTGATAAATGTTTAACATTTATCAGCTCTTTTGAGGTGGAAGTGGGAAATGTATGAATGACCCATATAATTTTAGTTGACATTATTAATATTTTCTCCATCATTTTCTTGTCTAAAGTCTGTATAATCCAAGAAATAATAAATCCAGCCCTGATTTATACATTTAGTATAAAGTTGTATTTTTTGACTAAGGTATAAATTCTAACATTGCAAATTTAACAATAAGCTCTAATGAGCTGATTCAAACTGGCCTCATCACTTTCTTGCTCTGTCTTGTTCTTCCTACCTTACTGAACCCTAGTCCACAATGTCTCATTGTTTTTCATTTTTTGGCATGAGTCCACAAGTTAAATTTTATGCCTTTACAATGATCATAAAAATGCATAAATCTTGAGCTGAGCATGTTGGATATTTACTAGTACTAAAACTTACAGTTCTGATATAAATTAATAGAAATATATGGACCTATCCAGAAAAATTTGCTATAAGGAATTCTTTTTTTTTCTATAACATGGCATTCATAATGCTGAATAACTAGACATAACAATCTGTGCCTGAATTTTTCCTCCTATACATGTCTGATCATTGCAGAAATGAATATTCTTGTGTGTGTTTGAAAGGAAGCAGAAGAAACAGAGACAGAAAGAGCCAGACATAGAGGCAGAGTCAGAGAAGAGATAGAGACAGAAAAAGATAGACAGAAAGACAAAGAGGATGATCAGAATAAAAAGATAGAGAAACATGGAGAAAGCTAAAGAAAGAGACAGAAAAGAAGAGTAGGAAAGGAATATTGATCAAATGAGGTCCTGCAAATCATATGATTGGCATAATGTTCTATGGATCATAGGACCTGAATTTGAATCCTAACTCTGCTATCTATGTGACCTTGGCAACTCATTTCATTTCTTTGGGATTAATTATGTTCATCTTTAAAATGACAGAGATCAGATTAGCAAAGATTATAAAGATAGAAATAGGCAATGTTTCAAGGAATATGAGAAGACAGACCTCATTAATATATTTTTGCTGGAGATATAAATTGGTCTAATTTCTGGAAAACAAGTTAGAATTTTTTTTTCAAAAAAAGGTAACTAAGTTTTATGTATCCTATGTCCCAGCCATGCCAATATTTAATCTACTATAAGGAGGTGAAAGATAGAGTCAGAGATCCCACAATAAATGTATACATATATACATGTGTGTGTTTAAATACATATGTAGGCATATACACAATTTGTATTAGCAAAAACTGGAAAGCAGAAAAGAAGGTGTCCCCTCAATTGGGAAACATTTCAACAAATTTTGGTAAATGAATATAATACAGGGTGTCATCCTAATAATCTTAGTGAAGTTTTAATAGCTTACAACTGCACTAATTTTTTTTTTTTTTTTTTTTTTTTTTGGAGAGGGAGACATACAAATAAAAAATAAAGAGTTCAAAGAAATATAGAAAGACTTGTTTCAACTGATACAGAGGGAGTAAGCAGTAACAGAAGAACAATTCACACAGTCATCTCAATATAAAAATGATGAAACAATAATAATTACTTTTACATAGCACTTAATATATTTTCAAAGCATTTCAGAAATGTCATCTCATTTTATCCTCACAACAACTCTGAAGGCAAGTGCTATTTTAATCCTAATTTTAAGGAAACTGAGATATACATGTTAAATAAACTGCCCAGAAATGCATAGTGGATATATTAGGCCATATTTGGACTTAACTCTGTTTGTGTCTAGATCCAGTGCTTTGTCCACTGTGCCATTTAGCTGTTGAAAGGCTTAAGAACCTTGATCAATTCATTGTCCAATTGTGACTTCAGAGGATACCACAGGTGCAGAATCAAGGAATTTAGAGCTGAAAAGGAACCTTGGAGCTTATTAGCACCAACTTCCTCATTTTAAAAATGAATAGACAGAGACCTAATAAAGTAAAATGACTTGTCCAATGTCACAAGTAATAAGCAGCCAAGTCAATATTTGAATTCACAAATTTTTTTGTTGTTTTTTATTTAGTGTAAATTCTATACTTTTTAAAGAATATTTTATTCTTTCAATTATAAATATAGTTTTCAACATTCATTTTTGTAAGATGTTGAGTTCTGAGTTTTTTCCTCTCTTCCTCTCTTACTTCCTCCCTCCTCAAGACAGCCAGCAGACTGATATAGGTTATACACGCCAACCATATTTCCATATTAAACATGTTGTGAAAGAAAAATCAAAACAAAAGGAAAAAACCATGAGAAAAAGAAAACAAATAAAAAATATTGCATGCTTCGATCCTAATTCAGTCTCTATACTTCTCTGGATGTAGATGGCATTTTCCATCCCAAGTCAATTGGAATAATCTTGAATTACCACATTGATCATCATCACATAGTCTTGTTGTTACTGTATACAGTGTTCTCCTAATTTTGTTCACTTCACTCAGCATCAATTCATGTTTTTCCACCTTTTCTGAAATCAGTCTGCTCATCATTTCTTATAGAGCAATATTTTATTGCATTGAATACCATAACTTATTCAGCCATTCCACAATTGATGGGTATCCACTCCATTTTCATTTCCTTGCTACTACAAAAAGCTGGAACAAACATTTTTGCCCACTGGCTCCTTTTTCCTCTTTTATGTTTTCTTCACTTCATAGATCCACCAATAATGCATTAGAGTTCCAGTTTTCCATTATCCCTTCCAACACTTATTATTTTTTCCTGTTACCTTAGCCAATCTGATAGGTATGGGATGATACCTCAGAATTGTTATAATTTGTATCTTTCTCATCAATAGTGATTTGGAACATT
The DNA here is from genome assembly GCF_048593235.1 of Sminthopsis crassicaudata. Lineage (NCBI taxonomy): Eukaryota > Metazoa > Chordata > Mammalia > Dasyuromorphia > Dasyuridae > Sminthopsis > Sminthopsis crassicaudata. The sequence continues at coordinate 593,479,844 of NC_133617.1, forward strand.
CTTATATAACTAGAAATGACTTTAATTTCTTTGCCTGAAAATTGTTCACATCCTTTGACCCTTTATCAACTGAGGAATGACTTGCATTCTGATAAATTTGAGTTAGTTCTCTGTATATTTTAGAAATGACACCTTTACCAGAAACACTGGTGGTAGAAATTGTTTCTCAGTTTTCTGCTTCTTTTTGAATCTTGGCTGCATTGGTTTTATTTGTGCAAAAACTTCTTAATTTAATATAACTGAAATAATCCATTTTGCATTTAATAATCTATTTCTTGTTTGATCATAAATTCTTCCCTTCTCCAAAAATCTGACAGGTAAACTATTCTTTGCTCTCCAATTTGCTTATAGTATCACCTTATTTTGACTTTATCTTGATATTAGGTACAAGATGTTGGTATATGCCTAGTTTCTTTCATATTATTTTACAGTTTTCCCAGCAATTTTTTTTTCCCCAGTAGTGGGTTTTTCTTCCCGAAGTGGGAGCTTTTAGATTTATCAAGTAGTGGATTACTATAGTTATTGACTATTGTGTCTTCTATATTTACCTATTTCATTGATCCACTATTCTATTTCTTAGTTAGCACCAATGGTTTTTATGACTACACTTTATAATAGTTTTAGCTCTGGTGTTGCCTGAACTCCTTGTTTTGAATTCCCCCTTTCAATTCTCTTAATATTTCTTGACCTTGAATTGTTATTATTTTTTCTAGTTTTATAAAATAATTTTTGGCTGTTTGATTGGCATGGCACTGAATAACTAGATTAATTTAGATAAAATTATCATTTTTATTATTTTAGCTCAGACTACCCATAAGCAAATGGTATTTTCCCAGTTGTTTAGATCTGACTTTAAAGTATTTTGTAATTATGTTCATATCATTCATGGGTTTGTCTCAGCAGGTAGATTCCCAAATATTGTGTATTCTCATTTTAAATGGAATTTATCTTACTATCTCTTGCTGCTGGACTTTGTTGATAATATATAGAAATGCCAATGATTAATGTGGGCTTATTTTATATCCTACAACTTTGCCAAAGTTGTTAATTGTTTCCTGCTAGTTTTTAATTGATTCTCTAGAATTTGCTGAGTGTATCATCATGTCATCTGCAAAGAGTTTTAATTTTATTTCTTCATTTCCTACTATTTATTTCCTAAATTTCTTTAATTTCTTCTCTTCTTGCTAAAGCTAATATTCTAGTACAATATTGAATGGTGGTAAGGGACATCCTTGTTTCATCCTCTTAAGAGAAATGCTTTTCCTTTTCCATATAACATACAATGCTTGCTGATGAACCTATGTTCTATAACTCAAAGTCCACTAACTACTCTTTCCTCTGTATCAGGATACCTTCTAAATTGGACACACATTTTCAGACATGGACAAAACACTGGTTTTATTTTCTTATTATTATAAGGGTGCTTGGATATGATTTTAATTGGAAAAAGAAACATTGGGAAGTTGCAATGAGATTTTAAAAAAGGCATCAATAAACATTTGAAGAAATGTCTTGAGAAAAAAAAAATTTAAGACTGAGAGATGTGACTATATCTTTCTTAAGAGAATTTCTCGCTGTCAGCTCCTACTGAACTGGGAAGATATGTCTATCCAGCCCTCCACTATGAAAGTTATTCTCAAAACTGAAGACCATAGTTTGGAGAGCATACGTGAAATTGCTTTTTCTTCTATGTTTCACACACATTTATTTACCTCATTTGCTGGAGGGCAAATGAGGCATGCCTTAGGATGGAAAATGGTCTAATTAATTCCCAGCTGCTTCCATCTGCCAAAGCAGAGAACAGGATTTTATACAGAAGTGCTGCCCTATTGTTTTATATTCCTTAATTTATATACTTCAGCAAGCCTCCATCCTACCCTAGTAGAAGTCTGGGAAAAAAGAATTTGGAAAATGAATCTTTCCCTCCTTGGAAGTAAAAGTCTTTAGGATACAACATGTACAGCCTGGGGCCTTGAACTCAGTTGTGCTGATAATGTATATTATAAATGCTGAATAGATAATATTCAACAAATTCATAATTAAAGGCTTCCTTGCTCAAAGCACTAGACTGAACATCCCATCAACTTTTTTGTGCGAGTCCTGGTACCAAGGGCCAGAAAAGTCATTAGGGGAAATTTGGTAAGGGAAATTTGGTAATGAAACATATTATATCATTACTTTAGAAATACAAGGAAGTCTAAAAGGGAGGGGGTTTCACTTTTAGTCCTATAGTGGAAGATGAACTAAGTTTTGATCCCTTTCCTGCCATTACCATTCTTTCCTTAACAGTCTAGGGGCCCATATTCTAAAAGCTAGTTTGGTCTAATCTCTCATCCAACAGAGGGAAGGTTTTTCTCTACTTGGGAGAGTCTGAAATGGGTCTTCTTTGAGTTCCTGAACAAATACTGAACCTATGATAGCTGGTACATTCTTCCATTCTCTTGGGGAAAATCTTCTCTACTTACTGATAGGTGGCAGGCAAAAATATGCCATTAAAACATTGGATATTTGTGTACAAAGAAGTAGATGTGATTTTTCCTCTGCAACATTCAGAGTTCTTACTGTACAAATCAATGCAACATTATACTAAACCCCAATTGGGAGTTAATAATTAATCCTCCAGCTAATCCTGGACATTTGTCAGAAGTGCAATAAAACCAGAGGGGAGGGGAGAATGAAAACATTATATCCAACTCATCCTAATTATTAACTTTCTGATACCAATTTTTTCCTTCCCTAGAGTAGAGAGAAAATCAATCCTCAACCCCTAAGTCTAAGTCTGTAGCTAGGACAGAACAATTGTCAACTACATTTTTTTCAAACCTGGCCTCATCCACTCAAACTACAATTGGACACATGGTTGTGTTATGTTGTAACTAAAATATCAAGTATAAAGGAGAGTTAAGTCCCAGAATCAGCACTAGTCATGAATGGCTTGGGACTAACATTCAATCATAACTTTCCTTAATTTAGTCTTTTTCTTAGTTAGATATAAAACCAATTTTTAAACATTTTTTTAAAAAAATTGAATTCTGAATTGTCTTCCTTTTTCTCTTCCTTTCTTGGAAAGGCAAGCAATTTGGTATAGTTTATACATGTGCCATCATACAAAACATATTTCCATATTAATCATTCTACAAAAAAAAAAATAAAGAGGAAAAAACTCTAGAAAAATAAAGTCTAAAAAATATCTGCATTCAGACTCCATCCATTCTTTTTCTGGAAGTGGACAGTATTTTTCACTGTAAGTTTTAGGAGAGTTTCTGCCCATGGTTCATGAGATCACCAGAGTTTCCATGATTCTGTGAGTAAATATATATGAAGGAGGAGAGAAGCTTTTCTATCCACTGATTCCAATAGAAATCTTTGAGGTTTTCATAGAAAGTCTTAGAAGAAAAATTCTTTCCATACACAATTTCTTTCTACAGAAATTATATTTCAGATATATATTTTTTTAAATCACTGGAATCAATCACATCATTTTAGAGTTAGGAAAAAAAAAAAAAAACTTTGGAGATCAACAAACTAATTGTAAAACAAGTAAACTGAAGCCAAGAAGATGAGGCCATTTTCACAAAGTCACACAATAAGTAAAATAAAATCAAGACTGGAATCCAGGTCTTCTGGCTTCTAGGGATGAGCTCTTTCCTCTATGATATACTTGTGTTCTAGTCAACCATGTTCTCTCTTTGGTCCTTAGTTTGATGTATATCACCTCCAACAATAACAATGAAAACATGTGTTTTTCTTACAGACCACACACACACACACACACGCACACACACACACACACACATTCCTCTCAAATGTGATTAAACTGAATACATATCAGTTAATTGGGGATAATACTTTGTATAATGCATTCGAGCTATAAGACTAGGAAGTCACTGTAAGCCTGTCTCTTCTCCAAATTCTTCTATTTCTCTTAGGGGAATCATCAGCATTCCATTCATGAAGGATCATAGCTTTAATATCATATTTAACTTGCCTTTTTCTCCTTCTCTATATCCCCAAAATTCCCAATTCTTGTCAATTTTAGCTCTACAATCTTTTGTGCATTCTCTTCTCTCTATTCACAATTTCCTCTTTAGGAATTTATCACCTCTTGCCTGGGTAATTGTAACATCTTAATCATTCTGTATTGCTCTCTTCCCTTCCAATCTATCCTCCATGCAGCTGCTAAATCATTATTTCTAAAATGCAGATGTGAATATGTCATTTCCCTTCTTAAAAAATCTTCCATGGCTCCCTGTTTTCACTGGGTTAAAATATAAAATTCTTAGCATGGAACTGATAGATCTATACAGTATAATTCCTTTTCTCTTTTTCTAGCCTTATTTCATAAAACTCCTCTTAACCCATTTTATGATTTATTTAAATTGGCCTGCTAGCCATAGTACATGACTGTCTAACTTCTAACTCATTGTTTTTGGATAGATGATCTCCCATGGTAAAGAAAGATATTCTCTTTCCTAATTCCACCTTTCAGAATTGCATGCCTCCTCTAAAACCTAGCTCTTTCATGATTCTTTTCATTATTTTCCCCTTATTAATTTTCTCTCTCTTAAAATTATTTTGCATAGTTTTATATGCATTTATCAATGTTAAAGTTGTATCCTTGTTTTATAATGTTAGTTCCTTGAAGCCAGCAAATATTTTGTTTCTTATCTCTGTATCTTCAGCACCCAGAATTTTGACAAGTTTATTTCATATCACTTTTTTGTCAGATAGCATTGTGTAATCACATTATATGCATTATGTACACATATGTATATAAATACACATATGCCTGCATGCATATACTTACACTATGCCTTTCACTAATAAATGTTTTATTTTTTAAAATTTTATCTGAGTAGGAAGAAAAAACACATCTACTAATTTCTACCTCCTAAAAATCTACTGTGTAGTTTTATGATGCATGACCCACTTCTGGTCTGTGACTACTCTTCTGCCTTTGGGCTTTACTTTGAAGAAAGAAAATGACTTCCCATACTTCAAAGCATTTGGTCTCATTGATAGTACATATAAGAAGAAGCAAACTTCCACCTTCTAATCGACACTCCATAGTGAATATGATTTTTTTTTTAAAGTGTGTTCTGCATTACCTATTAGCAAAAGGAATTAATGAGAAAAACTGGCAGAACAGATTCAATGTTATATGAAGCTTTTTAGTAGAAAGAAGCATAAGTTATAACTGAAAGGTAAGCAAATAGAGTTCTAGACTTGGTGTGATGAAACCGTGACTTTAAGTTCTTCCTTAGATACTAGCTATGTGACCCTATGCAAATCACTTAATTTTTGTGTTTCTGTTTCCTTATCTGTAAAATGGGGCCAATAGCAACACTTTTTTGTTTGTTAAGAGAATCCAAAGAAATAATAATGTAAAAGTAGTTTGCTAATTTTAAAGTAATGTTTGAATAATAATGATGATATTCTGACATACCAGAGATATGTCACACAACATAATAAAAATGTGGAAATTTGGTTCTTCTGGAGCTACAAATAGTAAAATGCATGTTGGGAAATTTAGGAGGTTATTTGACACTCAACAAAATTAAAGCCTGTGTCTCAGGCTAGCACCAGGGCCTACAGGGCTCTCTTTGTAGTCTAAGGTTTGAAGCTATGCAGAGATAGATTCAGGGGGTTAAGGCATTAATTAACTTTCTAAATCATTCCCTAAAGACCAGAAGAAAATGCAAAGGGAAAATAGGCTTATTCTAATGTGATTAACTTCTATTCCATCAAAGACCTTCTAAGAGTTTCAAAATATTTAAAAGGTCCCAGAGCTGCTTGTCAACATGTTCAGTCCCCTGCTAACCCAATGGATTTCCTTATACCTATTCCTAGTTCTATGAATCTATGCCAGTGCTATTCCATAGTCCTTAAAATTAGAAGTTGTTCCTAGAATAAGCTGTATATAAATATAAATACTTGAAGGCTAATGAAGTCTAACTATAGTGAATATTCAACATTCTGGTGCTTCTATCCCTCATAGAAAATATACAGACAATAAATATTATTGCTATTTGACTCCATAATGATTTTATAGTGCACATCAACATGTCTGTAATTCAATGATGATTTCTTTAAGATCTTGGACAATGGGAAAGGTCACTTCCCTCCTTAGATTTTATCCCAGTGAAATTAACTAAATTTTTTTTTTTTTTAAACTTTGTGGATCTTTGGATTTGGACCAAAGGATTGTTGTTAGAAATTTTTAATATCTGTCCCATCCTCCAAACTCCCTTGAACGTAGTAGCATTTTTAAATTACTATATTATTAAAAAAAAAAAAAAAAACAACCAAATTATTTTGTGAAATACCACACTGGAATCAAATGACATATATTATGCACACATACACACACACACACACACACACACACACATATATATATATATATATATACATACATATACATTTTCACAGAATTATATACACATTTGTACATATTTACATATATGTATATATATTCTGTGTATTGTATATATCTACAAAAGCAACCTCGTAACCTGGCTTCTTAATCTTACTGAATTGAAGAAAAAAATATTTTTTTAAAATTGTTTTTGCTACAGTGTACATTTTATATTTTAGTGTGTATTACTATATCTACAAATGCAATTGAGCTTGATTTTTATTGAATTAGGTAAAAAAAATTTGAAATTGGTTTTGATAATTTTTGATAGAGTATATACATATGTACACCAATGCAGGCATGCACATACACATAATAAAAATAATTAAAATTAAAATTGTAGTCCATCGGAGAAGTTATATGGAAGTATATAAGGATGATCAATCCTACTCTGATCTGCTCATAAGCTTTGACTTGTTCCATTTATAATATGTACCAATTCTCTCCTCTTTAGGCAATCTGCATCCTTTCCTCTTTCCCCTACACCCACCATTACAATTAATTTTATTAATTTCAAACTTAATGCAGACACCCTGTCAAATTAGCCCACTGTCACTCAGAACTCCAGACCTCAAAAAGATCTGTTGGCTTCAGCCCCCCTGGTACATGTGCGTAGAACTAAAAGGGAAAGGTAGGAAGATAGGCCTGCCTTTATATCTATATATGTCTCTTTATATATATGTATATATAAAGACATATACACATATAATATATACATAACTTTTATGTGTATATATATTGTATATGTGTGAATATGTTATTTTCATGTGTGTATGCATATATATGTGTGTATATATTATATATATATATGTATATATAAAGAGAGAGAGAGAGAGAGAGAGAGAGAGAGAGAGAGAGAGAGAGAGAGAGAGAGAGAGAGAGAGAAGGGAACAATCATTCATAAAGCTTTGACTATATGCCAGGCATGTGTTAAGTGCTTTTTTGTTTTACAAATATTATCTCATTTGATCCTTACCATTCCCCTTTGAATGAAATGCTATTATTTTAGAAATGAGGAAACTGAGTTTAGGAGATGTTAAATGACTTTCTTAGGGTTACACATATAGTAAGTATCTACTATAAAATACAAACTCAGGTCTTCATTACTCTAAATCCAACATCCTATTACATCACCTAGAAGCATCACAAAAATAAATTAGTTTTTTGATCTCCACAACAATGCTGTGAGTTTAAAAATCATTAGAAAGTAAGCTTATTGTCCATTTTTTCTTGTACAGCAAAATAACTGTATGGATATATATACATATAATGTATTTAACATATACTTTAACATATTAAACATGTATTGGTCTACCTGCCGTCTAGGAGAGGGGGTCGGGGGAAGGAGGGGAAAAGTTGGAACAAAAGGCTTTGCAATTGTCAATGCTAAAAAATTACCCATGAATATATCTTGTAAATAAAAAGCAATATTTTAAAAAGTAAGCTTATTGCCAGAGAGACCATTTCATTTTTTTGTAGTTGTATCTCCAGCACAATACAGTGCTATGTAAATGGTAAGCACTTTTTAAATATTTGATGATTGATATGAAAGACTGAACTAATTTTCAAATGTAATCCAGTCATAACTAATTGATTAAGTTTTTTTAACTTAGAGAAAACTTCATGGAGGATATGATTACTATGGAGGATATAATCACACCTATATAATTTGTAAGTAAGCATATCTGGAAAATTCTTCCTCCTTCTCCTTCCTTGTAGGGGCATAGCCAGGCCAAATATCTCTTAAGTACAAGTTAGACTCAAAGAGCTGAGTTTCTGTGCTTCTAAAAAATAAAAACTAGATAGAAAAATTTAGACTAGCCTAAGATTATATTTGTCTTTGCAGCATGAAACACATTCATACTTTTTACCTAGTCTGATGGAAAGCATATTAATTGTAATTAAAATATTATGAAACAAAGTGTTTCAAAATGTGAGACATTATTTTTCCAAATTAGGTCTACATGTATAAATCTTGGATATACTGTTCTCATTTGTTACATGGTTGGGAAAAGTCAACATCTCAAATATGGAAAACTGTAGGGAAAATATATTAAGTATGTACCAAATGTATGCATGTTTGTGTAGATGTGTGTATATTGTTCATTAGGAATCTTTTCCAAAATTTAGCATATTTAATGAAGAAATGAAACTTAATTCAAGATAACAAGAAATGCCTGTCCAAAATCAGAGGTCCCAGGAAGGTGATGTTATTTATATATTTAAAAGAATACTGGATTGGGCATCAGAAGATATTTTTTAAAAATTCCAATTCTGTACTACTTATGAACTTTGTGACATTCAAGAAGCTCTTTATCTTAGTCTTCAATTGTCTCCATTGTAAAATGAGAAAGTTGAACTATATATACTGTAGTAATATAATTCTAGCTTCATATTATACTTTCCTCAACTAATCTGGAAGTGGTAAATTGAGCAAAAACTAGTATAGTCAAAAAAATTCTCTGGGGATTCCTTTTAAATGTTCTCTACCATAAATGTTCTGATATGATTAAATGAAATATTAGTTGACTATCATGATAAGTCCCATCCTGAGAGGTTAAAAATAAACATTTTCAAGAAAAAAATCAAAAAGCATAGTCAATCTTGACAGACTTTTAGATTTGATGATTTTGCATTTTATAGGTAAGTCCTTCATAAAATCCTATCCTGATTACCTTATAAGGTGAGGAAATTGCCTTATTATTTGAGGTTAGAACAATAATTCAAAAACTCTAGCAGGTTTTGTCATGTTGGGAAATCTAAAAGTAGGATCCTGAAAACTTTCAGTCTGCTTCCCAAGGACCAACTGGTTATGGACAGAGACATTCAGTTCCACAAGGCTGACTACTTGATCATGAATTTTTTGCCTATGAAAACTTATGGAAAAAAGAAAGAAAGAAAAATTCAAAAATGGCCTCAACCCCATGAATTTGCTTCTGTTTTTTCAAAGGGCACAGAACCCCCCACTTTTTTTTTATAATATCTATAAACATTAAATTAACTGTTGGTATTCTCTGTGGAGATCCTTGTTTAGTGACTGATGAGTGGGTATGTCACTTGAGGCATTGAATTATATTAATCCTTTTTCTCACAAAAATTTTACCAGAAGGCAGAAGGAAGTTGCAAATAAATGGAAGAATAGCTTACAAGATACTTTTCAGGGAGGCAAATGAAGACAGGTGAAATTGATTTGTTGCACCTCCAAAGGGAATTTTTATAAAATCACTTCATGGGATACTAGATTATCTCAAGATGCTCATGATAAATGTTTGCTAAAATACAACCATGAAAATACTTGCATCATAGGTACCCACATGGAGAAGATAAAGACATTTTAATAAAGAAATGATAAAATTCTCAAAATTAAATCAGCTTAGATTTTGACATTCAATTACTTCAATGCAGAGGTAGGCACAGGGGATTATAATGAAAAATGTGTTGGAAAAGTGCTTTAAGATTGTCAAATGAAAGATGCAAAAGGTTTATGGCCAAAGTTTTATGGAATATATATAGTCCTTGTTCCCATATATTAGGAATACTTTCTTCCAAATATAAGTATTTAGGAGGTATTGAATATAGTGATTACAAAGTAGCATCAGAAAAAAATGAAATTAATTATATTTAATATTCAGGAAATGATTCATTATTGATACAGGAATCACTCTTGAATCAACTATCTGTGCACATTCAAACCTATGTCTCTGTCATTGAAGTTTTGTATCTTCTTTACTACACAGAGTGTTAGACTCCAGCCCTTTACCCATGTGAAATGCAAACATCTCTGTGCTAGCTCCACAGAAACACCAAGTAGATAGCTCTGGAGCTAGCTGGGTTGGATAGGAGCTTCAGTTGGAACCACAGAAACTTTCACTTCCCCAATTGTGTGCGGATTTGGGGGTCTGAGTCCTGAAAGACTGATTAGGAATGCCAGGCCCAGCTGTGCTGTAGGGCTACCACCCTGAGTAAGAAGGAATCAGCATCCAGTCAGTGCAAGGTAGCTTGGCAGGGATGCTGCTGGATTTGGGCACTTGTTAGAGAGTGGAGCTCTTGGTTTGGTGTTCCAAGTCAGAGGGGAGATCTGAAGTGAAGTTTGAGGCCCATTTTACCACCCCATGTTTAGAGGTGCTTACACTAATACCTCTTATTTAAAAAACAATGAACTGGCCATCCCACCACAAAAACTTACTACAAGCAGGAACTGTGGCTCATCTTCAGAGGAGGATACTAAAGTAAAAAGAGCTTGTTCTATCCCAAAGAGTAATTTCAAATGGCTCCCTGCCCAGAGAGAATTTATAGAAGAACTTAAAAAAAAAAAAAAAAAAAAAAAAAAAAAAAGAGAATTTAAAAATCCAATGAGATCCATTGAGGAAAAAACTAAACTAAATAAATAAATAAATAAAAAATATAATTATGAAAGAAAAAAATAAACTAAAAAGGAGATGCAGAGTCTAAAAGATAAAAATAACTCTTTGAAAATTAGAATTTGGCAAGGGGAAGTAAGTGAAGCTACGAGAGACCAAGAAATAAAATAGATTATAAAGAATGAAAAAATAGAACAGAATATGAAATCTCTTGTAAGAAATGCAACAGATCAGAAGAACAGATCAAGAAAAGAAAATATAAGAATAATTGGACAGTCTGAAAATTGTGACCAAAAAAAAAAAAAAAAGAACCTTGACACAATAATTCAAGAAAATAATCCAAGGAAATTGTCCTGGAGTGATAGAAAATGAGGAGAAAATAGAGAGAAAAAATATGCCAATCACCACCTCAGTGAGATCCTTTGTGAAAAACACATAGGAATATTATAAGCAAATTTTGAAACCCTCAGATCAAAGAGAAAATTTTGCAAGAAATAATAAAAAAAAAATCAAATATCCTGGAGTTACAGTTAGAATTGTACAGGATTAACAGTAGTCACAAAAAAACCAAACAAACAAACAAATAAAACCCCACAGATTTTGGAATCATATCTACTGACAATCAAAAGAACTAAGCTTGTGGCCAAAATATCATATATAACAAAATTATCTGTAATACTGAATGGGAAAAAAATGGATATTCAGTGAATTTATAGATTTTCAGGATTTCTATCAACCAAATTCAAAATTAATAGATATATGGGCCAACATCAAAGATCAGTTTCAAGGAACTCAACATTGACAAATTGTTTATTTTTTAAAAAAAACATGTGAAATGTATCCCTTATATTTAAGATTGATATCTACAGTAGAGTAGTTCAAAAGAAAAACTGGGGCAGAGTTAAGATAACCTGTGAGGTCACACACACAGCCAATCAGCGAGAGAGTCACCCATTACGAAGCTATCTCAATGTGGCCAAGATCCCACCTACGAGGCAGTCCTAATATCCACAGAAATTATTTCCTGGGGGACTCAAATCTCCCATTGCACTGTGTAAGGGCCCTTACAATTCCCTTCTCTTGTTTTGCGGGGACCCCACATCTCATCAATCTAAACTTTTAGCATATATATATACCCTGAAGGGTATAGCACCCTCCAAAATCTATAAACAAATAAGTTGAGAGAGATGGGCTGACAGGGAAGTAAAGGGTGAGGGAAGAAGCAAGAGAGGGATCCATGGGTGAAGGGAGGTTAAGTAATAGCAAGGCAAGTTAAGGAGCAGAATTAAAGCAAAGAGTCAGCAGGAATAGGAAATAGGAAAGAGATATGTGTGGGGTAGGGTATATATGTCTATGTCTATATCTATATATGTATACATAAATATATCCTTTCTTAACTATTGGGGTGGGAGTGGGGGATGAAAGTGAAGAGGGCGGTAGCCCCTTTGAGATTGATTTCCAACTTCCTTTGGCACTGACCTTTGATTTACAAGATCTGGTCAAAACCCCAAAGGGAGAGATCAGTATCTGAGCCAGTTTGGGCTTGTACCCAGCATCCCCCACCAGATCTGAGCTGGCTTGGATTTTCAGCCCCCATTCTAATGATCTGAAATTCCTTTCTGGGGAGAGACTGAAGGAGATAACAACAGAGAATTCCTGTCTTATTTACAAATACTTCTAGAACCTCTTGGATAACATCTCTGTGCAAACATTGTTTTGATGACTCTAGTTATGTATATAAGGAAGGTTGAAAAATGGAATCTTTGCACTTGGTATATACCAGCCTAGTGCCCGCCAACTGGCATCCCCTTAACCTTGCTTCCAAACCTTGCAATAAACCTTGTTTTTACCCATCTAGGTTTTCGGGCCTGTAAATTCATTTACAGGGGACTCTTGCCACTGCTAGACCTGATTTAACTTTGTATCCTTGTGCCGAATCCTAAGGAGTTGCAGGGGAGCTCTGTTTGACTCCCTGTACCCCAATCCTGCCACTAGACCTCAATTAATCCTAATCTTAATCCTATTGATGTATACACCTCATCATCAGGTATTTACCTCAATTATTTGATTCCCTGTTACATCAAAAGGAGGAAAAAAGAATAAGTAAAAAAGGTGTGCAGCAGAGAACAAAAGAACAATTTAAAAGGAAGAAAAGATGGATACACTCATGAATACAATTTCTTCCACTAATACACACACACACACACACACACACACACACACACACACACACACCACAAACACAAACACAAACACTTTCTTCAACTGGAAATTTGTTGTTATATATTTTGAATCCTTCTTGATATGCTGCTGGACATATGGAAATGTTCTCTTTTGTTTTATTGTTTTGTATTCCTTTTCTGTTTTTCTTTTTTTTTTTCTTTTTTTTTTACTAAAAACATTTTTAAAAGACTACTACTATGTTAGTAGCACAATATACTAGTAATTTTCATGAGGCATACAGTAAATTTTAAAATAAATATTTGTTGGTTTATGGATTAGTAGATAGATTAGTAGTAATCATAGGAGTTGCCTAAAGTCTCTGGAGTGACTTTCTCATGGTACTATATGTGCTAAGGATCATAGAATTTAAATCCAGGTCTTCTTTATTCCAAATACAGTAAGCACTAATCTCCATTTCATTTCTACTCCCATATAAATGGAGAGAAATATTCTAACATTCAATATAAAGGCCCTAATTTTTCATTTTGCTTTCTAATAACAACTTAGTTATCCAGGTTGGGGTGTAAGTCCAATCAGTAGTTTTGTTATCATAGATATCCACTATATCCTTTCTTTGCATCCTATGATTAAATGGTAACAGCTATAAAAGAATAAAGATTCATAGTAGTTTCCAATTTGGAATCTCCTGATCCATCAAGAAAACTCTATACTTGCCAGCCTCCACTCTTCTCTGATTTTCCAGCTCTAATTTTTCCGACATATGAAAGACTCTCAAAAATGACTCATTTCTGCAGTATCTTTCCAAAGAAAAGGAACTTTTGTATTTGTCTTTCATTTTTGAAAGGGAAAGGAACTTTTGTATTTGTCTTTCATTTTTGAAAAGAACCTATGGCATCAAAACTTGGGGTAAAATAGGTGATGTCTTGGATTTTATGTGAAATGAATTTAAGTAAAGCAGAATTATTCAGTGATTACCCTCATTCTCTCTTCTAGAGTCATCACAGTTCAGTGGCAAGTCAAAAGTTGAAATAACTTGTGATGACTTGGGATGTAGTAGATTACCTTAGTGTTTTTAATGGCTGACCAAGCTCTTTAAGTACTTCAACTATCTGCATGTCCACTGGAATAAATTGTTCTTATCTGCCCATTCCATTTGGGAAGTCTTCACATGCATTGGGTAGCCATCCTCCTAATTCACCAATGGCTTTCAAGTATATTGGTTACCTTCAAATTAGCCCATTTTTCCAGATGATCTTTACAAGGGCATAATTACTCTTCCTTCTATAGCTTCTTAGAGACACAGATACAAGTTGCATGACAGGTTGGCACCAAAGGTAAAAAAAAGAATAGTCCATTTGAAAGGATTCAACAAGGCTTCAGACCAGAGTTGTTACTCCTTTATAAGGACCCCAAATATCCTAGGAAAAGAATAATTACTGAAATACCCATAATGTCCCAGGGTTTTGCTAAATGCTTTTTTCTTCCTTTTAAATATTATCTCATTTATTAGAAAACTAATGATGGGGGCAACTAGGTGGTGGAAAGGAATAAGCACTGATCCTGGAGTCAAGAGAACCTAAATTCAAATCTGTCCTCAGACAATTACTGGCTGTGTGATCCTAAGCAAGTCACTTAATGCTGATTGTCTAAAACAAAACAAAACAACAATTACAAAAAAAAAAAAACCCAAAACAAAACAAACAAAAAAACAAAACAAAACAAACAAACAAACAAACAAAAAAAAAAAAAAAACCCTACAAAAACCAAGCAACAGCAAAGACAACAAAAAACCCAGAATAATGATGTGTAAAGCACTAGATATTAGTCAGAGAGTAGAAAGCTTGTAGAGTTGTTAACTAGAAGAAGATAGGAACAGTTTAAAACTTTCTGAACTATTACTTATTGTGATGTGTTGCTGTGTTGGAAGCAATGAGCTTGGAGTTGGTTTATCTATGAATTTGTCTGAGATAATATCATTGCCTGAAACAATAAAGGATCATAATTTCATAAGGAGCTAGTTTCTATTTTAATTGCATACAGACTTCATTTGTCATTCTGGAATTCAGATCAATAAATATTGATATCTTTTGGTCACCACTGAGCTCGAACAAAGATTATTAATGGCCAAGCATGGCAAACAAATGTATTTCGCCTTCCAAAGTATTTAATATTATTGAAAGAACTTCTTTGGCTGAGAGTGGCAGCATATACCTATAGTCCCTATTGCTAGGGAATCCAAAGCTGGTGCACTGCTTGAGTTAGAGAGATCTGAGCTCTAATAGGTCTAAAGGTATCTTCGTTGATTGACATAAAAATGGTGAGCCCCTGGAAGTGGAAGACCATCAGGTTGCCTACAGAGGGATAAACTTCCAGGACATAAAAACAGAGCAATTTAAAGATTCTGCATCAATTTGTATTGGGAATGGGCCTCTAAATGAATGCTGCACAAAAATTAAGTTAAAAAATTAAAAGCCTATGGGAGAATATTTGTAAGTTATCTGCAGAAATTACTATGAAGAGAAATGATTTTATATTTAAATTATTTGAACCTTAATACTGGGAATTTGGGGTAAGTTTTCCATTTTCTTTTTGACCTTCATCAGAAATTCTGACAGCAATTTGAAACCTCTCTCTAATGAAGATACCTTTTTCCCCCAGTAATATCAATGTCCTCCATTACCCCAAGAAGAATCATATTTAGAATGTTTCTTAATGTTTCACTGTTGATATCCTTATCTTTTTCTTGTCTTCTACTAAAAAGGTCCCTCCAAATATATATGAAAGAGATTTAAAATTTTTAAGAAGTTACTGAGTTTGTAATAAACATCTTGAACTTCAAAGACTCCATCAATTTGCTGATGAAAGAGAGAGACAGACACACAGACAGAGACAGAGGCAGAGACAGACAGCAACAGAGACAGAGAGGGAGACAGAGGTTACTGTCAGATGATTTCTGCATTTTCAGTATGACTAAAAGGATAATTTCCATGAACTACTGAGAAATTAGCCATGATCTACTGCATTAGGCTTATGGGATTTTGTGAAACTAATCCCCCACACACACCTAGTATCATTCTGTCAGGGTACCCGAAGGTCTTGGAAAAGGTTGCAAACTCAATGAATTAAAAATTTTTAAAGTAAGTATTTCATGGAGTGGTATGGTTACAGAGTATACTTATAGATCACAGTGCAGTTATCCAAGAATACCTGTAGTACTAAAGTTTCTGGACAAAAGAGGAAACAAAATAGATAATGTAACATAGTTATCATTTACATGAGCTACTTAGGACTTTAATTTTCTGCATAGCTAATATTTAAATTTTGGAAAGCACTCAAAATTTGTCTCTGGCAAAAAAAAAAAAAAAAAAGACTGAGGAGAGGCAGCCTGATATAGAGTTTAGGGCACAGAATTTGTGTTCATACTCATCTAATCAAGGAAACCAATCTAATAAACATAATTAAGCACCTGCTACATGCCAAATAATATGATAAACACAAGAATATAATTAATAAAAAAAGATAACCTCTGCCCTCAACAAAATCATATATTCTAAAGGAGTAGACAATATACAAAAGGAGACAAGTTTTGGAGGCAGGGAGAGTGCTGGAAGAAGGAACATTTTCCATGATGTTGAAACTACACAGATTTGAAGCCACAGATGGTGTCAATTTTTTTTTTTTTTGAGGTTTAAGTGACTTGCCCAGGGTCACACAGCTAGGAAGTGTTAAGTGTCTGAGACTAGATTTGAACTCTGGTCCTCCTGAATTTAAGGCTGGTGCTCTATCCACTGTGCCACCTGGCTACCCCGTGTCAAATTTTTTTTAAAGAAAGAAATGAAATGCTATCAGTAAATACTTTAAAAGATGAAGGAAACTATACAGAAAGGTGAAGGAAAACGATCAGAAATAACTATTTATGACTTATTGTAGTGGTTACCAACTCAGCAACTAGGACTTTCCTAGCCATACCTGGTGAATGCTATATAGGATCCATTGTGGATGAAATCAGTCTGAGGGAACAGAACAGAGGTCTTCACTCCCATAAAACAGACCTCTTATTATTATCAACATGAAGTTCCTTCAATATTTGGTCACGATTAATGGTTTCTTAGGTTTCTTTTGAGCAGTTACATCACTCTCTAGCAGATTGCACTGTGTGTAGGTGTCATTGACAGTATTCTTAGTCTCTGTGACATTCCCAGTGACTGCTTCTCTCTCATTAAAATGTGGTTTCCAATCCCTCTTTGCTCTTATGAGTTTCTGTATTCTATCTAATGTCAAGGAGATTAACTACAGTTTTCTAGAAAACATTATCATA
Organism: Sminthopsis crassicaudata; assembly: GCF_048593235.1. NCBI lineage: Eukaryota > Metazoa > Chordata > Mammalia > Dasyuromorphia > Dasyuridae > Sminthopsis > Sminthopsis crassicaudata. The sequence continues at coordinate 593,497,125 of NC_133617.1, forward strand.
TTGGTATATCTTGGGATAGCAGGGTTCCATTTTAGAGCTGTGGTTGTCCATATTGGGAAGGTAAGCAAGTCAATTTCTACCAGAAAATCTTGATAGTAGAAATGACAAGTACAGGCAGCCAATGTTGCCATTGGTGCTGCAGGCTTTTGAATAAGATAGACATTTCTCACTATCTGTGTTATACCTGAGGAATCTAAGGAGATTAGAGCAGCAAGTAGAAATGGGAATTGAGTGAATCACACTGTTTCCATCTTGTGACTCAGTTCTGGAGCTAACTCAATTCCCTTCCTGTTCAATTATGGATCTGGTCTAATGTCTATCTTGTGAGAAAACTTTATTCAATTGCAGCAATTTTGAAGGGGAAAACCCCAAAATTATTGCATTGTTTGAACCTAGCTCTGCATAGCTGGGAAACTAGACTTGTTGCTTATAGACCCTGAACTAAGATGTAAGTTATGTGGACCAAAAAACCCAGTTAGAACTAAAGATTGATGCAAGGAATTTTGTGAGAATTATATATCTCAAGAAAAGTACATATTTTATCTGAAAATTGACTCGATATGGATTAGTCGCTTATTATTTCCATGTTCCTTTGATTATTTATTGATGGTTTGATTGTTTACAGGTACTCTTTTTCTGATTTCAGGGAATTGAACCTTTTTTGTTCTGTCCTTTCCAAATTGAAAAGCTCGTAATCTTTCCTCCAATTAGAAATTAGCTTAGTTAGTTTTGTGCCCTAGTTAATTGATTCTTTTAATTAACTGACTTTATTTAATTAGTTGTTTTTAATATATAAAAATCTATCTTGCCCTATATTCAGTGTCCAGTGCCAAAGTTAAAGAAAGCAATGATTGATCCTGATTTGTTGGGTATTGCCATAGTATTGCTTGATAAAGCAGTTATGCTTAGAAGGTCATATCTTTGATTCTTCAGTCATTTCATTTTTACCTACCACATACTCAATGCTGAAAGTTAAGAGGAAGTTTGTGGCAGCTTTGGTCCATTGTGAGAACCTTTTTAAAAATAAATTATTTTAATGATTTTTTTTTTCTTTTCTATCCCAACATTAATACATTGGGATATCTTAAGCTAATTTCTGTTCTGCTATAGAATATCTTTTGCAGGGCAGGTATTTGCATAATGCTACAGTTGTAGAAAATCTAATATACCTTCCTAAAATACTAAAATCATCATACTTCATAAATCTATCAACTAATTTATGAAGGAATAAAACCAGTTTGGAAATAAAATTCTATGACTGGAATGGTTTAAATTTTGCTTTTCTTTGTAATTTGATCTGTTCTATTGTTTAGTAAGTTCCAGCAGAGTGGAAACACCTTCTCAAAAAGAAAGAGCAAATCTATTTGCAATATTGTCTATTATTTAATCCTTTTATCCTATTACTATAGATAGTTGTGAATCCAGTTAACAGGGAAAACCAAAGGTATTTAACAAATTGATATAGTTGAACCTTTCCCTGTCACTTAATCTTTGGTGTCATCTGTTGAAAGGACTTAAATATAGAGTTCTAAAAACTCTGCTTCTACTTTCAAAGGACCTGGAACTTGTGAGTCCTATATAAACTGCACTCAGCCTTATATATAGATGTTGCTGGTCCTTTAAATTGCACATCTGGGGAAAGCTGCAGAAAGGGCCAGTCTCCGCATAACATACCTGCATTTCAGAAGATGACTTTCAACCTTTGGATTCTAATGTAAAGGTACAAAAGTGAATAGTTACATAAGATACTATGATGATTTGATGTTTGAAAAAGTTTCCTTTTGCAATATGTCATAACTTTGAATGGTGTCTGGGTGGTGTCTGAAATGAAACCTTATTAATTAATCTCCAGTATTTTTTTTTTTTTACTAAGATGTGTGATGGTACAATTATAATAGATTTGGTAATTATGTATTATATTAGTATTATTTGCTTCACTCCAGCTCTTTCCCTGCAAACCGTCATAGCACAAGGTTTGAATTCATCCAGATACATATTTTTTTCTTGATTGCCTTGGCAAAATGGATATAATGTCTCCCCTAGGAAGTATCTTCTTATTGACATCATAAAGAAAGAGATTTTTTCTGACAAAAAAAATTATTAAATTAAACAAAAAACAAATCAAAGTCATGACTAATGGCTAATATTTTAATGTTATACTCCTCACCTTTAAAAACTGCAATTGGCTTTGGAATCTCTATGAAGTCTAAAAACTTCACAGCAAAATGATCAATACTGTAGCTTTTCTTATCATAATAGTATTGCACTAAAGTTTAAATACTTCTTAAAGATGTCACATTCAGTGGTTTTCTATTCTGTTTTATAACCATTGAACAGATATGTATATGATATAAACTATATACTGTAGCATGAAATCTGCTTTTATTATTTTTTTAAACTCACAAATTTATTTTTCAATTACTACCAATCAATGAAAGGTTCAACTGCAAAGCAAATTCTATCCAAATAAACATTTCCCCAACATAACATTATACTCAATCTATTAAAAAAATGTTTTGGCCCAAATTTGGTTATCCTCTGAAGAATGTCTCTTAGACATTTAATTTTGATGTCCTTCTCAATTTCCAAATCCCAAAGAATTTGAAGATAATATATCCTGAGGAAAATACAAACTTTCTCATATTTCATTTAGAAGGAATAGGACCTAGAAATAATTTGGATGAGAATCTCACTTAGATTTTTTTTTTTTCTTTTTCTGAGGCTGGGGGTAAGTGACTTGCCCAGGGTCACATAGCTAGGAAGTGTCTGAGATCAGATTTGAACTTGGGTCCTCCTGAATTCAGGGCTGGTGCTCTATCCACTGCCCCACTTAGCTACCCCTCACTTATATTTTAATACCAGTTATTCCTATTCTCAGTTATGGAATTTTTGGGTATTTATTTATTTATTTATTTATTTATTTATTTATTTATTTATTTTACTGTGATGGTGTGTGTGTGTGTGAAGATCACTGATAGTTATTAGACATTTCATTTGTCTGGGGGAATAACTACTGCTTATTTTTCTTTACCAGAGAACCTGGTCTGTTTGATGTTTCTGATTATTCTCTTTACATAGACAGTCTATATAACTTTCATCATCATCTTTCCAAATTCAATTTATAGTCTTCTTTCAGACCATTCCCCTACTTTCTTTTTTCAAATGAGAAAAAAATCCATTAGCCATAGTCTTCCTGTCCCTCAAATTAATGATAAACCTTGAGCAGCATTTTCATCAGATAAATTATCTCGGGAGAAATTCAGTTCTATCAACCTTCCATTTATTTGTTGTTGTATCTTGACTTCAGTTGAGGATTAAATTAATCTTATGAAAGAAATTATAATAGACAACACAATGTTTACAGAGTGAGTAGTTATTTACTAGATCTCTAAGAAACTAGAAAACATTTGCTTACTAAATAAGTTTCCTCTTTTCTTAAAATAAGGCCAGATTTTCATGCTTGATCATTAGATTCGTTCCTTAAAAATACAATAGTACAGTGATGATCATGAGACTTTGGGATACAGACAACTAGAAACTGAAGTCATTTATTTATAAAGGTATTGGACTAGACACTTAGATGACAAACCTGATTTAAAGATGGATTGATTATTCTCTTCCTGTTTTATATTACCCTGAACAAAATTCAGGCAGATGCTGACTTTCAAACATACTGTCCTCTGAAATCCAGGTCAATTCAATAAATATTTATTGAATATTTCCTGTGTGCCTGCCTCCATGTTTGACTCTGCACTAGGATGACATGAATAATTCTCCAGACTGCCTACTAAGAGACAGAACCCCCTCCCTGGATTGGGAAGGGAACACCTGAATTTGAGATGTTTTTGTAGATCCTCATAAGGAAAAGCAAACTGCTTTGGCAAGCAACCAGCAAATATAGTCAAATTATAGAGGCACAAGACATATAGATGTTCCATGCTCTTCTGTTTGTCTCCACCTTGGATGCCGACCTGGCATTCTAGTTTGCAATCCCAGGATCCTGTTTGGTGAGAGTCCTCTACTTCTGGAGAATCCACAGAAATTCTAGTGTACTTCTTTTAGGTAGTCTTCATGTCATGCTACCTTGAAAATAGCTTCTCTTTCCTTTTCTCTTTTCTACTCTAGATCTGTGGTCAATAATCATATTAACACTACTATTGATAAGATGTGTCAGACAATTATGACTTCACAGACAAATACATTTGTTCTTTGGCTATCACTTCTTAATAGGTATTGCCTTCACCTATGAAAATGTAAGCCCTTTAAGGACAGGCTATGTAATTGTAATTGTAATTGTAATTAATATAGTACTTGGCATGCAGTAAAAACCCAATAGTTATTCATTCAATCATTAATTCACTCTTTTATTTATTTATTCAGTTATGTCAGATGTCTTCAATAGAATAATAATTCAGCTGGAAGTTTGCCAGAAGTTAAATTTGGTCACTAGACCAACACTAGAGAAAAGAGAAGGCATTAGGGACTTCTCCTAGCTCCCAAAGAACTAATTTTCAAATTTTCTTCAAACCTTTGACCTCATCCTTTCTGTCTGGGCTCATAGGATTCCATACAATATAAAGAATGAGAAATTAAAATGTATTGTTCTGCTCTGTTGGACAGAGGGTCCTAAGATAATTATATGCTAATCATTTTACAATAGACTTTTGAGACCTACAATTTGATCACTTTAATAAAAAGGATTCCTTATATTTGCATTATGTCATAGTGGTACTGTAATTGCCTTGAAAATTATAGGAGTTAAGGAAAAAGTAGGTACCATAGACCTGGTATTTGTAGACCCAGTAAATATTGTTGAAGTTTCATTATTGAGTAGGAACAACTATGGATGGTTCAATAAAAAGAACGCTAACTTTGGAATCAAAGAGTTTGAATCTTGATTCTACTGCTTGCTAGATTTGTGACTTTGTATAAAAGTCACTTAATCTTCATTAGCCTTAGTGTTCCTACTTATGAAATGAATGTGTTGGATAATAATCTGATTCATTCCAGCTCTATAGTTATAATATTATCAATTATCCTATTCAAAGCAAGGCTAAAGTACTTCAGAATGCAGTGAGAAATAACAATAGCAGAAGAACATTCTAAGTTTTTTTTTTTTTTTTTTTTTTTTTTACAGTTGCTAAACCTGAAATTAGGAAGGCTGGAGTTCAAATCTGCCTTTATACATTCCTAGCTGTGTCATTTGGGCAAATCTCATTTATAAAAATGAAATAATAATAGAGCTGATCTTGCAAGATTGTGATGAGGATTAAATGGAAGTAATAATTGTGAAGTGCTGGTCCTGGAGCGCTGTACTCAATACTAGAATTAGCTATTATTATTATTAAAATGAATCATATGTTTTAGTAGATAATGTGCTGAATCCAGTCTTAGTCTGGATTCTGGACCTAAAGCTTAACTCTTCACTAGTCAAGTCAGGAAGACTTGCTTCAAATCCAGTCTTAGACGTTTACTAGCTGTGGATAAGTCACCTAACCCTATTGGCCTCAGTTTTCTTATTTGTGAATGAGCTAGAGAAGGAAAAGGCAAACCACTTCATTATCTTTGCTAAGAAAGCTCCAAATGAGGTTACAATTAATAAAATGACTGAAACATTAAATGGGAATTATAATAGGACTTAAATGAGATTATATTCATAGAATTATCAGTACAGTAACTGGCAAGTAGCAAATGTCCATTTCCTCTTTCTTCTCTTTCATTGCAAATCATCTCAATGATCCAACTGTGAGTATATGATTTTTAGAAAGCCTAAAACATAAGGGCAAAAATAAACAATCTAGTCTGGACTTTTTGGTGCCATTAGGAGGTTATTAAGGAAGAATTGTGATCAGGCCTCCACAAACTTGGTTAAATGCCTGATGTGCACTAATGTTGTTTTTTTCAGAAGCAAGAAAGCCCTTTTTGCTACACTACTGCCAACCTATAATACTTGGGATCAGTGTTGCAATATGAAAACCGTGGGTACCAAAAATCTGTCATGTTTATTGAAGCTTCACTGATTGTGAGACATGTTTTCTTATCCTTAAGAGGAAGTTTTAAGGATTTGGAGTGGACCATAAGTTCTGATACTATGTGAATGGAGCTCAGTACGGCTTACATTTGGACAACTGCTTAGCTGGATTCCCCTAGCAGAGAAAAACAGAAGTGCTGATTAAATATGTATAGTTTGACTCTCAGTGGTGAAAAATGAGGATATTTCTATTACTATCTTTTCTCAGAGACTCATGCATTAGTGATTTCCATAAAATGGGGAACTAGGCTGTCAAGATAAGAAAGGGAAAAGTCTGGGACATCCTCCAGAGAGGGTGCCTTTCATGGACATGATGATTAATTATAGTGTTGGACCAATATTCCTGGTCTAATGAATTTTGGATGTTTGATAGCAAAACCAATTAAAAATAAAGATCTCTGAGAAGTCATACAAGTAAAGTGATACAAGAAAAAGGTATAAACCCTTAGGACCTAAGGCTTAACTCTTCATAAGCAAATTGAAATTGATGGAATACATGAGACAAATCCTCCACAACAAAGTAGAAAGAAAGAAGTTGAATCAAAAGATATAACATTTTCTATTTAAAAAAAAAGCACTAGTTGGGGCAGCTAGGTAGTGCAGTGGATAGAGCACCAGCCTTGAATTCAGGAGGACCTGAGCTCTAATGTGGTCTCAGACACTTAACACTTCCTAGCTGTGTGACCCCAGCCTCAAAAAAAAAAAAAAAAAAAAAAAAAAAAGCACTAGTTCCTGGCACATAGCAGGCCTATATTAATGCTTATTTCCTATCCCCTTTCCTTGCCCCATGTCTTCTGATCCATGACTATGAGACTACGCCATGATGACACTTAGGTTGAGAGAACCATGAAATTGGTATGGAAAAAAAAAAAAAAACAAACCAAAAGATGTGTCATCAAGTATGGCAGGTCAACTTGGTACATTCAAGAAAGATTCTGTCAATTTTACTACTTATTTATAAAATATAAACAATTGTAACTATTGTATACTGACTTCTTATCTTTGGAAAGAGATAGAACCAGTATTTGTAGTAAATGGAAAGTAAGACACTATTTCACTTAATAGTCACTGTACTACCTAAACTGGAACCATAGGGTTTCTAAAGTAGCTAAAACATAAAAATAAGTATTTATTTATGTGTGCCTTCTCTTTATACATAACTGCTCATTTTGATTATGATCAGGGTTTTGAGAATGATTTACTCAAGATTATACTTGCTAGAAATTAAGAAGTCTAGAATCACAGTTTACCACCGACAAAGAGACAGGACATTTTACTTTGTTTTTAAATTTTTACCATTATATTTCTTATTAACTTACTATTTATGTGATCCTGGACAGGTCATTTGACCTCTGTAGACCTCAATTTCTTTATCTCTGATATAATGAATGATATTAAATGATCTCTAAGGTCCTTTCTATGAGCCATCTCACATTGGTTTGATAGAGAATATTTACAACTCAGAAATCAGAAAACACTACAAATCAAGGCTTAATTTTTGTTTTCTTGATTGTCTAGACTTGAGAAAATGTTATGATGAAGAAAATGTTAATAATGAAAATTAAACTTAAAAGTGTATTGTCAGTACCCTTCCCTTTGTCCCTTGCTGTTGAATATGTGTCCTAGTTTATGATGCTATAATTAATATATGATACTCCCCTTGTTGAAGAAATATATAGTAACCATTAATGGAATATAGTGGAAAAATTATTTGTATAAAACCACAACATATGTTATGTGCTGCTTATGCTCTCAACATATGCTCATATCACATTCACCCATCTGACCTGCTACTGTTTAAGTAGGCCTCCTCTTCTAGCTTTCTACCTGAGCTTAGTAATAAAAATATTGCAATTACACCACAATTCCTCTTAGAAACAGATATACCAATTGACTGCCCTATGTGTCAACTCACCATCTCTAAGATCTCCCAGGCACTCAATTAATTCCTTAGATGCCACAACATATAAATGTTGTTTCTTCCTATTATAATGTAAGCTCCTCAAAGAGAGACTGTTTTGCTCTTATATTTGTATTCTTAGAATGTATCTGGTACATAGTAAGTGCTTAATAAGTATTATTTCATTCATTTACTCATTTATTCAATCATTCAACCAGTCTCACTATTCTGTATCTGAGTCCTTTGTCAGTTGGCCTTTCCTTCTTTTATTTTAAATCCTAGAATGCCTGCTCTTCAAGATTCCTGTCAATTCTATTTTAGAAACCAGGTATTCCCTTTTGGTATAAATAGTAACTCTCAAGTTTGCTTGCATTGTGTTTTCTTTCTCAGTTTTTCTTTTTCTTCCTTCTTGATCTATTTTTTCTTATGCAACAACATAATTATATTAATATGTAGGCATATATTGGATCTAACAGATATTTCAACATATTTAACATGTATTAGACTACCTGCCAGCTAGGGGAGAGGGGTTGGTGTGAAGGAGGAGAAATTTTGCAACAAAAGGTTATGTTAGGGTCAATGTTTGAAAAATTACTCATGCATATGCTTTGTAAATAAAAAGCTTTAATAATAAAATAATAATTGAAATCACTTAAAGCTATTATTGTTGGAACTTGCTGTTTAAAGTTGGACTTTATGGAACTGCTATCAAACCAGCAATTCATGGTGTTAATACTATTGGCTGACATCTATGAATTGCAGATGGAATTCTCATAAAAAAGTTAAGGAGAACAACTTTTGGCTGGATTGAAATAAGTTAAGAAGATTTCAAAGGATATTAATTTAGCAATTAAGATATTGTTGGTAATTTTATAAAAAGTAATTTTGGTTAAATATGAAGTTGAAAGTAAGATTGTAGAACGATTGTAGAAAACATGATGAAAAGAAAAGAAGTGAGGGCAGACAACTCTCTCAAAGAACTTAGCTATAATAAGGATAAGAACTATACAATGATAATTAATAGCAGTGAATGGATTAAGTGAGAATTTTTTGAGGATAGGGAAAACAAAGATATTTGTAAGCAATAGGGAAGCATGCCACAAAGAAACCGATTGAAGATAAGTATAAATGATGGAGGGGAAGGAAGTCTGGAGAAGTCAGGATAGAATACAGTCACTTGTGTGTGTTGAGGGTATTGCTTTGGTGAGAAGGGACACCTCTCCATATGAGAGACAGAGATGAAGTAAGGGATTGTGGTAGAGGGCATCTGAGTGATACAAAATGAGGAGGAAGGAAGAAGAGTAACGTTTGTTGAATGGCTTCAGTTTTTTCAGGAAAATATGGAGCAAGGTTCTCAACTGAGCTGATGGGAGAAAAGGGAATCACAGAAGAATTGAGGAGGGATAAAAAACAATTTGGAATAGCTGTTATGATCCTACGGTGGATAAAATAATGAGCTAATTAGGGAGGCATGAAAGAATTGCCCTAACATAATGAGTATTCAGTTGAAGTTATTAATAAAAAATTGTAATGGATTCAGCACAATTTCATGATTTTCTTCAGCTTCATTCAGCATGATGTATATAGGAAAATGGGTTATGGGGATGATTCAAGGCAGAGCCTTAGTAGGAAAAAATGGTAATATTTTCAAGGAACAGGGAACTTAAGAAAAGAGGACAAGGAAGAGTTGAACTTGCTCACAAAGGTATAAATATTGGAATGGGAGAAAAGACGAGTTAGTATAGGGAGGGGCAATGGCCTAGAAAAGAGCTGAGAGACTGGAAATCATGATGAAAATGAAAACCAGTTTAGTTTTTCAAGGCAAAAGGAGAGGTGGAATGATGATAAATTGTAATCAGTTAAGGGAATTTCAGAGTTCATAAAAATGGAAGTGATGTATTTATGAGTGATGGCACAATCAAGAGTATAACCATCTTTGTGAATGACTGAGGTTGGTTGGAGGAGTAAAGTGTGTAAAATGAGAAAGTTCATTTCAACTTGTAAGGTTCAGATGTTTGAGATTCTACCAATATATATGTAAATTTCTTTGGTAGGAGGGAAAGGTTTAAGAAAGAAAGAAAGGTACTGAATTCCTTGAGGAAAAGAAGCGAACTGTGCTACAAGTCAGTAAACAATAGTTTCTAAAATTTATAAGTTAGCTACCAGAATTTGGGTGGTAAATATAGTTTGAGTAAACTTTAAAGGAGAGGTTACCAACTGATAATGATAGAAGTAGAGCCTGAAAATGGCAATGGGAAGCAAAAAATATTCCAACAACTTTACTTTGATCAGTAAGTTGGGAATGGGAAGAATGAGTGTAAGTGTGAATGGAAAACTGGAATGCTATGTTTTTAGAAAGGAGTGAGCTCTTAGTGAGAGTCATAAGATGGAAAGAATAGGGGGAAAATATTTAAGATAAAAACAAGCTTATTACCTATGGAGCAGGTATTGCAGAGAGCACAGTAAAAGGGGCTTGTAATTTTGGAGTGGAATGTTGGGAATGAGTTATTAATTTGAAATAAATGGGGAAAAGAGATTGGACAGGGCATACAGAATGAAATTTAAATTATGACAATGAGGGTTTTGGAGTCAGTGAAATGGGAAGAGTACAGCCAGAGAGCAATTTATTTGTAATTGAGGAATGAGTATAGATAGTTTTAGTACAGTATAGATGAGATCAAATTACATAAATAAAAATTAGAAATCAAAATCACAATGGAAATAAAAAGAATTATTTGAACCTAATGTGAAAAATTATATGCTAGATATTTTAAAATGGAATCTACAAAAATATAAAATATCTAATATAACAGAATATGAAATAGAAATAAGTGTTTCTAAGTTAAAAAGGTGAAATTGAATAAGGCATAAAAAATTACTAAAGGGGAAAAAGAAACCTCTGTTCCAGATGGATAACAGATGGATTCTATCATATGTTTAAGAGTGATTAATACCTATGCGGCACAAATTATTATCATAAAAAGAACACTCTGTCAAACTCCTTTGATGGGATAAAATGTCCCTAATAGCAAAATAAGTGAAAAATAAAGTAGCTTTAAAACAATATTAATAATGAATTTTAATACAAAATGAATTAAATCCTAATTTAAAAAAAATCTACAAGCAATATTATCCAAAAATGTACTACAGTCAAGTTAGACTTATACCATGAAGAAATTTTTCATTCTGTGAAAATAATATAACCACATTAAGAAGAAAAGTTTTCTATATCAATACATGAAGAAATAGAAATCTTTGTTTGCATATGCTTTAAAAATGCCACAAAGTGTAAACATAGAAGGAATATTTTGGCATGATAATTTTTATACCTAAAACAAAGATTGAAATTATTTACAATGGAGGACATTAGAAAGTTTCCTAAAGAATATAAGAACAAAGCAGAAAGATCCCCTCCTTAATTGTTATTTGACATATGTCTACAATTGTTATAGGCCTTAAAACAGTAGACAGAAACTAAAGGAATAAATATTGACAGAGGAGACAAAATTATCTCTATTCACTCATGACATGATGGTTTAAAAAATAAGCAAGCTAACTGATCGAGGCATTTAATAGAGAAAAGTAGTAAGATATAAATTTACTTTATCCACTATATCACCTACATGTCCTGTTTAAAATATACAATTTAGGGGGCAGCTAGGTGGTACAGTAGATAGAGCACCAGCCTTGAATTCAGGAGGACCCGAGTTCAAATCTGTTCTCAGACACTTAACACTGCTTAGCTGTGTGACCCTGGGCAAGTCACTTAACCCCAGCCTCAGGGGGGAAAAAAAAAAAAAAGAATAAAATATACAACTTATATAATTTGATAGTATTTATTTGCTCTATCTTGGGATCCTTCTATACTCTATTTTGCTTTTTTGTGTATACTTTTAAAAATGATATAATGATACATACAAATACACACATATGATTACCCACTAACCTTCCCCTTCTAAACTGAAGCCCTATATACGTACATATATATACATATATATGTAATTGTGTGTGTATGCAAATTTACATATATATGCAAATACATATAAGTAAAGTTAAACAATGTTTATCAACATGTATAAGAATACATATCATACTTTATACTATTATCTATTATCTCTGTCAAAAGATTTAAAAAATTTCATTGTCAGGTACATAGTTATAATTGCTTCTAGTTTTCATTAGAGCTAAGAGAATTCCAAAGTTTTTCTAAGTTTATTCCTTCATTTTGCTTTTCTGGTGCTTGAGCAAATCATTTTCCTGGTTCTCTCATCATTCTAAGAGTTTATAAAAGTCATCCCAGGTTTCTCTGAATATATCATATTCATCATTTCTTTTTCCCCCCAGAAAATCTATTATTTGGTTTTTCAAATTATCAACTATAATCTTCTCTAAAAGGCAGATTTTTAAAACATACCCCAAATTCATAGTCACACCACTTTTGTCATTAATGCCTGTGAAAAACCTCACTCCTAAAACCTACAAAAGAAATAAAAATCCCAGGAATTTTTTGTCCAGTCAAATCCGTCTTTTTTTGTTATTAAGAGAGAAAAGGACAGACAGACAGAGATACACAGAGAGAACAAGACAGATACAGCAAGAAAGATAGAGAAAGATAGAAAGACAGATAGACAGAGAGTCAGAGGAGGGGGAGGGAGGGATGAGGGAAGGATGTTTAGGACGATTGGATTATAATATTCAGTATTAACTGCAGACTTCCAACAGGCCCATTTTCAAATAGGTCATCCAAATTAATCATTTTCCAACTGTTTATTATAGGTATGAAGTAGAACCACAAAATAATTTTAATTTGCTTTTGCCTAATTATTAATGATTAAGAACATTTCTTTTTATTATTATTGTTCACATAAATTTCTTTTTTTAAGATCTCCTTATTCATACCCTTAATCATTTATCTACTTGAAAGTAGCTTTTGTTCTTATAAATTTATCTTTTTTCTATATTTTGAATTTGAGCATTTTATGATCAAAATTTGATGCTGATTTTAATAGTGTTTTATTTTTCTAAATACATGCAAAAATAGTTTTCAACATTCACCTTTGCAAAATGTTGTGTTCCAAATTTTTCTCCCTCTTCCCTCCCCAAGACAGCAAGCAATCCCATATAAGTTAAATATGTGTAATTTCTCTAAACATATTTCCATATTCATCATACTGCATAGGAAAATCAAATCAAAAATGAAAAAAAAATACAAGAAAAAAAAACAAACAACCAAAAAAGGGTGAAAATATTATGCTTTGATTCACATTTAGTCTCCATAGTTCTCTTCCTGAATGCAGATGGCACTTTCCATAACAACTAAAAGTTTTTGTGTTTTTTTTTCCCATGTTAACTCTTCCAACTTTAATTGTAATTACATTGATTTTGCTTGTGCAAAATTTATCTTAAGATTTTATATAATCAAACTTGTGCATTTTGTCTTCTATATTCCACTCTGTCCCATGTCTGGTCATCCACAGTGATGAAAAGTATTACTTTCCTTGTTCTTGTAATTTGGATATAGCATATCAATTTGGAGCTTATCAGAATATATGGTGTGAAATCTTGATCTGTGTTTTTAGCTAGCAGTCTTTGTCAAATAATGTGTCATTAATCTAGTAGTTATGATCTTTAGGTTTAACAACACTGTATCAGTATGACCATTTACTTCTATATTAGGTGTGCCTAATTTGTTCCACTGATCAAACTTCTATTTTTTTAAAATCCCTTACCAAGTAGTTTTGATGATTCTTGATTTTTTTATTATATTTTTAAAACTGGTACTATTAGAACTACCATTATTCCATTCCCCCCTCTCCCAATGTTTCCACTGATAATCATGATCTTTTGTTCTTCCCCATGAATTATTTTTCCTAACTCTCCAAAATAAACCTTTGGTAGTTTGATTTTTTTTCCCCCTGATGAATAAAGTAAATTAGGTAGAATTCGCATTTTATATATATATTGGAATAAACTAATTTTAAGTAATTAGTATCTCTCCACATATTTACATTTATCATTATATCTGAAATGAATATTTTGTAGTTGTATTCATATACTTTCTTTGTGTATTTTAGATAGACTCCTATATATTTTATTTAGTCTATAAATAAAATTCTCTTCCTGTTTTATTTTGATGGTAATATATAGATTATATAGAATTTCTGATGATCAGTATGAATTTATTTTATATGTTGCAATTATATTAACTTTATCCATTGTTTCAATTATTTTTACTTTGTTTTTTAGGATTTACTATGTAGAACTCCACATAATTGACAGAAAAACAATAGTTCTGTTTCTTCTTTGCTTATATGAATATAAATTATGGCTCAAAGCCCATATATAGAAGATTCAATTCATTGGTAGGGAGTGTTTACTCAATGGCTCAAGCCTATATAAGGGACATGTATAATTAATTTTTTTTTTAAATAATAGATGTTGAGAAGATCAAGTAAGATTATATATTTGAAATTTCTATGTAAACTGTAATATGTAAGATAAACCTAAACAATTGTTATTAGCCATGTCTTTCGGGGCTATCTGTCCTAAATATCTAAAATATTTTTCATTCATATCTATCATGATTCTTTTCCATCTGTGTGCAGAGGCAATCATTAGTAGGTCAATGTCCCCATAGAAGTATATCTCTAGGGAATTGTGCCTGGCATCTTTTCTTAACTCTTTGCTTAATATTTTTATAAATAACTTGGATAAAAAAATAAATGGCCCTCATAAATATGAAGATTTGACAAAATTGGGAAATATAAACAATAAATTGAATAATTGATCTACTATAGTAAAATATCTCAATAAACTAAAATGTTGGGCTGAACTCAAAAAGAAATTCAATGGAGAAAACTTGTCTTATACCTGAACTAAAATCAGCCTCATAAGGATAAAATGGAAGAGACACAACTGGCTAAATAGTAGCTTTTCTGGAAAAAACCTGGGGTTTGAAGTTGATTGCAAGCTCCATCTGAGGGCAATATGATGTGAAAGTCAGTTACTCATTCAATTAGTAAGCATTTATTAAGTGCTTATTATTTGCCAGGCACTGTGCTAAACATTGGGAATATAGAAATATAGAATATAGGAGGGAGACAGTGCTTGCTTTCAAGGAATTCATAATTTAACTGGAAAAGATAGCATGCTGTATTAATGTGTGTTAATGAAACATATAAAAGATAAATTGGAAATGATAACTGAGGTAAGACATTAGTATTGAGGTGAACCACAAACACCTTCTTGTAGAAGGTGGAATTTTAACTGGAATTTGAAAAAAGCCAAGGAAGCAGAAATAAAGAGAGAGAATTCCAGGCTTGGGAGGGAGGAGGGAAAGAGACAGTGTGAGCAAGAGGTGGGGTTTGTGGCAACCTTTAAAAAGGTAATGTATATTATCTTCTTAGAGTCTATTAAGAGAGTTGTATTGTCCAGTATAAATTAAGTAATAACCAAGTGTACTCTATTCTGGTCTGGATGTATCCAAAGTATTATATTCTGTTTCACATTTTTAAAAAGAGATGAGCAAGAAAATAAAGAGAGCACACTGACCAAGATGGAGCAGGATCCTTGGTATTTTGCTGTAAGAAGAATTGTTGAAAGTACTGAGGTTTTTTAACATAAGAGACATGAAGAGTTGGAAGATAGAATAATATTTCTTTTCAGGTTAGCATTATTAAAGAATTATCATTTAAGAATATCTTTAATAAGATATTAGCTAATCAAGATTAGCATGTGAATGAGGTATTTGACTTGTTTTCCCTTTAGAGAAATCATTGTTTCTTCCTCATATTTATAATCAATTATTGAATTACAACCAGGATTTTTCAGAATCCTATTGGCTGTTCAGCCTCTGAAGGACATTACTGATAATGGGATTGAATTAACTTTCTCCTCAATCTTGTTGAGACCCTTGCAACCTTACAGAAATTTAATTTAAGGTGGGGAAGCCCATTTTGCTCTACATAAGTTTAAGTGATGATAAATTTTTTTATTAGGTTGCCCAAAGCTGGGTAATTAGAAGTTAATGACATAATCAAAGTTATATCCCACTCATTAGCATAGGTTCATCTCTCATTGTAATATTCATTCTCTCTCATTACTTATTAGCCAGTCAGAGTTGATTGCAACTCTCAGGAACACCCACTTTTCCAAGGGCATTTAAATTGTGAACCCATCACGATGATTTGTTTTTGGCATTTGAAAGTGTCACTAATATATTTTATTGTTAATATGCTAGCAAAGTTAATAAAATGATTAATTAGCCAGAAATTGTCTCTTGAACTTTTAAAATGTCACACCTGGACTTCAGAAAGCAGAATTAGAAGAAATGGATTGTCAATTAATGAGAGGCAGATTATAGTTCTATGAGAGAAATCCTTAACAGACGTATCCAAAGAAGCAAGTAGTGGATTTTCCTAAATTGAAGATCTTAAAGCAAATTCTGAATCACCATTTAGCAGATATGAGTTGGATTAGATCAACTCAGAAATTCCTTCTGTCCTAATTCCACAATTCTATAACTCACATACAGATTGGGGGGTTTCAACCCCTAATCAAACAAGGAAATCTAAGTCCCCTTTCTATATAGTAATGTTTATAAAGCCCTGAAATGATGAGGAAATCTGGACTGTAGTCTTGTCCATGTCATGGATTCTATTTGTTTCCCCCATCCATAATACAGCTTTTAGTATACCAAATGTATTTTGTATTAAATTGAATTGAATGAATGACCTTGAATAAGTCACACCATCTCTTTCAGAGTCAGTTGCTTGGAGATCAACTGAGTAATAAGAAGACTGGACTAACATTCCATATGATTCTCAGAGTCTAATGTAATTATAATCAATAACTCTCCCATTTTCCCTAATATCCAAGTTGAGCACTGAAAGTGAATGACAACTAGGCTCTTTTAGGACACTGAGATACAAGATACCATTTTCAACAGGAAAGTATAAAGGTCATTAATAGAGCATTACTAAGTCAGTACATTTTCAGTCACTTCAAATTTTCAAAATTAAATGGGAAGATTAATTAAAACTATCTATAGTCATTTGTGATGTTTTTTCCCCATCACTATGGCATTTTCCATTAAAATGAAAAATAACTACATTAAAATTCATCTCCCATCGGATGTCAAGGCTTGTCTTTTGTGGTTGTTGCTCAACTCAGTATGAAGACCACAGCATGTTTAAATTCTGAGATGCATGACTTATATTCGCAGTAGAAGGAGAAGTATATTAACTTATTCAGGCCCTTAGTAGCATCTAGCAAGGTTTTAGTACAACAAAATAACAAAGATGCAGGGATGGACATAAAATCAGTTAATGAAAAACAATTTTTCAGATATGAAATCCTTTCTAATGCAATTATTGGAATTTAATAGCATATGCCACATCAAATTTGACTGATATACATAAAGATACAAAAAATTATTCATTTTATGAAATAAACTTGCTTGAAAAATGCTAGGGTTTTTAAAAGGGGTATTAGAAAAATGTTTGCTCTTAGAAACCAATTTAATTTAATTTTTACTTCCTAATTGTGAAAGTCTCTCTATGTGTTAAGGCATTGAATAAAGGAACATATATATTTACATATACATATAAACATACATGTATATACATATATATATAAATTAAGGCATGATTGTGATTAACAAGAATAACATGAATATATAATAATATTGTGTTATTCAGGCAGCAAGCATGAAAAAACTTAATATGAGAAAAAGTATTACAGATATGATATAGATTATATTTTAAGTTTTGAAGCAAACAGAGAATTATTCACAACTTTAGGGTATATGAGGATTGGTGATAGAGCAAAAATCTTTTGAGGTCTGGGACTCTTATTTTTGTTGTTGTGTCTCCAGTACCAAACAGAATGATTAGAACATAATAGGTGTGTAGTAAATACTTATTGATTGATTGATCTTAGAACAAAACAGACATGATGTTATTCTTTGAGCCTAGAAAAATGAGAAATGCTGCCAAACATAAGCAATGAAGTCATTTTCTAGATTTCAGATAAATATTGAAAGATCAGTGAACCTGAGTTTGGGGTATGAAATAAAACTTCACTAGCACAAGGAAAATAAGTCACATTTCAGGCCAAGTTTCTGACTGATGCTGGAATTGACAGAAACTCTGATGGGAAAAAAAAAAAAAGAATAAAATGTTCCCCTTGGTGAGGAGATTGCAAGTTAAAATAGTACCCCCTAAATACCAGAAATAGACATAAACCTTTTGCTCTCAGACCAGAACCTGAATTACTTAGCTTCCTTGGTTTGCCATGTTGTCAAGCTAGTTGAAGTAGGTAAAAGGGAGTGAACATGTCTGTAATTCTGGAAACATTTTCCAGTAGAAAAACATAATATTTCATCTCATCCCAAGACTAATAAGATGAGCTGAGACTCAGGCTGAGGTATCTCTATCTGAGAAATATGAAAAGACTTTCCCCAATAAACTGTCATTATACCAGTAAGAAGCTACATTATCTCTGTTTTCTAAAGATATATGATAAATATACCCTAGAATTTTGGTGATAATAATTCTTCATATCAATACCTTAAATTCCATATTAGCCAGAGTTAGAAGCCTAAATTCTTCAAGTTGGTATTCAAAGCCTTTAAAAATTTAACTACAAACTGGTTATCAAAAAATTTCCAATTGGCCTGTGAATGCTTTATGGCTCAGTCAGTCATGTCACATTTTTCAATTTTTATTTTTTATTTTTTTTGCTTCAATCCATCATCCTCTCAGCTTCCAAGTTATACTCTATATTTTAGAAAAATTGGCCAGCATACTATTCTCTCTGCAGGATATTTCATTGCCTTTATGTAGGTTATTCCCCATAACTGGAATCCTTTTTCTTCATCTATAACTCTTGAATATCTAAGGTATGTTCAAAATTCAAATCAGATGCCACCTCTAAAAAGATTTTTCCAGATTCCCCGTTTTTGTGCTACCTCCTTGCTGCCTGACTTATACATATACATGTTATCTTCCTATTCCATCTAATATGCAGTAGAATATAAACTGAATGCAAATATAAAAAGAATATAAAAAGTTTCATCACTGCCTGCTCAAATTCTAGTTTTAACACATGAACACATTTAAAAGACCTGTTGAATGAATGTTGACTGATGCTGTCTTTAAAGGGAAATCTTTCTTGAAGCATACATATAAAATGACCTGAAGTATCTGAGGCTAGATTTGAACTTAAGTCTTCTTGGCTCCTGGTCCACCCTCTAACAACAGCATCACCTAATTGTCCAAAAATAAATAAATAAATAAAATAACTGAACATCAAAAACAAGCACAAAAGAAGAGAATTTTAAAATCAATGAAAAGAAAAACAAAATTGAAAATGACACTATTCAATGGATAGGTAAAATAATAAATTTAAAATACCTGACTAATGGAACCTATTAATGGTTAGCTAATTTAATGAATCAAAATAACAATATTTCAAATTTTATAATACTTTTTGGTTTTAAAAACATTTCATATTATCTCATTTGATTCCTGTAACTACTGCGGGAGGAAGGAACAGCCATCATGTTCACTTTAGAAGTAAGGAAGCTAAGTATATAGGGCTAAATGATATATGTGAGGTGGCACAATAAATGTCTAAAAAGATGATCAAGTCATCTTGACTGAAAAATTCTATTGATCATGTATATTCATTAAAATTAAAATTGAGAGACATTTACAGTAAATGGAAAATAAATATAAAAATGTATCAAAAAAGTTCTTAATTATGGGCCAAAAGCCCTAAACACTTAAATGTAATTAAATAATATCTACAAAAATATAAAACACTCAAATGTATAAAATATACAATATAAATCTATTTAAACCTTAAAGCTAAAGATGTTACTCTTCATACTGAAGAAGGTATTTGCAAAAATAGAAAAAAAAAGACATCTTAATATGCTAAACTTTTATGAGAAAGATAGGAATCTGATTCCCAAATATGACTAATTTGTATTGATGTAGAAATATTGGATAAATATTAATAAATTGACTAGAGAAACATATAAAGTAATATCACTTATGATGATACTAGAATTATGCTAGGGATTAAAAATAATTCAACATTAGAAAAGAATTAAGCATAACAAATTAAATGTTATTTTATCAATAGAATGGGAGTGAAGAAGTGGAGAAGGATTTTGAAAAACCAGAGCACTTATTTAGAGGATCATTAGTTGAGTCCTCTTAGACAAAGAAACTAAGCCTGACAAATATTTAAATGACTTCAAAGGACATGTTAAACAATGCCAAGAAAGTCTAAGAATAGCATTTCCGTATAAGCAAAGTTTATATAAAATTAAAATACAAAAACTTAACCATTTGGAATAGAGTGCTCAAGAGCTTTTTCTTAGATCTCTATTTTGACAATCATTTGATATAATATTAGAAGTACTAGCTATAGCAATTTGGAAAAAAAAGAATGAGTTAAGGGAATAAACATTAACAAAAAATAGACAAAAATACCTCAATTTATAGCTGATATTATGATTTAAAAACCTAAGAAAACTTTCATTTTTTTTTAAAAATAGCTTCACTGAAGTAATAGAATACAAAAGAATTCACTAGAATCATTCATCTTTTTATGTATTTCTAACAAAAGCAAAAGTAAGTGATAGAAAGATAAATGTCATTTAAATTCATTACACAACTATATTAAATATTTTCTGTTAACTTACCAAGATAGATGTACAAGTTTTATTAATACATAAACACAATACATATTCACAGGCAGAGTAGCCTAGGGAATAGAGAGCTAGCCTTGGAGTAAGGGAGACCTGGGTTCAATTCTTATCTTTGACACAAGTGGGTTGGTGTGATCCTGGGAGATTCACTGATCCTGTAAGTATCCTAGGCAATTCTTCCAAGACTAAGTGGCAGAGAAAGTGGGGACACAAATTTGTAAAGAAAATTTCTTCATCCAAATCTCTTGGTAATAGTGAAATCAAGACACAGTAAAGAGAAAGAGAGATAGAGACAGAGAGAGATAGAAAGACAGACAGAAATAGAGAATATATTATTTACTTTTATAAAAACAAAATATTTACACAAATAAAGATTTAAATATTTGACAAGATATATATCCATGATAGAAAAATGATGCTGCTATACAAACCAATTTGTAGATTTGGCACTATACTAATAAAATTAGCAAGTAATTCTACACAGAATTGGGACAACTGAGGTGGCACAATGTATAGATTACCAGCCCTGAAGTCAGGAAGACACATCTTCCTGAATTCAAATCTGGCTTTAGCTATTATTAGCTGTGCGACTTTGGACAAGTCACTTAACCATGTTTGCCTTAGCTTCCTCATCTGTAAAGTACACTGGGGAAAAAAATGGTAAACCACTCCAGTATTTTTGCAAAGAAAACATTAAATAAAATCATGAAGACTCAGACATGAATGAAAATGACTAAAAACAATAACAATAGTTTTATAAAATTGATTGAGATAATGCCAAATTTATTAAAGAGGGGGGGAAAGGTAAAAACTATGGATAAAAATGCTGAAAGAGTATGATTATAGGGAGATTACCAAGTCTCAAGTAATATTACTAAACAATAATCACTAAAATTTTCCAATTGTTGAAAAAAAAATGTGACAGAAAGAAAGATAAGTGGCATCAACCAAAAGAGTGCCATATAGAAGCCCAGTATCCCATGCTACTAAGAGATACATTCTTTGGTGCAAACTTCTGAATACTAGAAAACATTTTTGAAAAATGACTTTAGATCATAATTTTATACAATGTACTGTAATAAATCCAAAATACATAAACATTAAAAATCACCACACATACAAACTCACCCGTCCACATACACAAGAGAGTAGAATGCTATATCTTACACAACTCTGGATTGAGGAAAGAATTCATAATGAAACATAGTTGTGCAACTTAAAGACAAAATATTTTCAATTTTAAAACATTTTAAAGCTTTTGCATAGTCAAAATAAATGCACTTAGAAAAAATAAAAGATTCAAAATGGAAAGAAAAAATTTTGACAAAAATATCTTTATTGTTCAAATAGACATATTTCTCTTTGTTTTAGCTTTTTATTTTCAAAATATATGCATAGATAGTCTTCAATATTCACTCTTGCAAAACTTTTGTTCCAGATTTTTTTCTCCTTCCCTTCTCCCCATCCCCTCTCTAAGACAGCAAGTAATCCAATATATGTTAAACATTTGCTATTCTTCTATACATATTTCCACAATTATCATGCTGCACAAAAATCAGATCAAAAAGAAAAAAAATGAGAAAAAGCAAAAAGCAAATGAACAATGAAAAGGTGATAATACCATGTGATCCACATTCAGTTTTCACAGTCCTTGGGGAAAAAAATTATGTTAAACATTTCTGTTAAAAATCTGACATTCAAAAGCTATAATAAATTGATCTGAAGTTACAATATTATAAGCTACTCCCCTATAGAAAAGTAGACAAAAGCCATGTTAGAAATTATTATGGAAGTTGATACATGAACCATCAATTGTCATCTAAAATGTTCCAAATAATCCAAAGGACAATTCTAAGGTATTACCTAATTCACATAAAACTAAGAAAGCTGGAAAGGAAAAACAAATTGAGTAATGGAAGGACTTTGGGAAGACAAGATCACTCTTTTCCATGTCTGGATACACACGTGATATTTTTCTACAATGAATTTCTTTAACCCTTCTGAATAATAATTTGGAATATATAAGAAATGCTATTTTTTCATAACATTTGGCTTAGAGATCCCACTACTAAGTTAAATCCTTAAAAAAAGATAATAAAAAAAAGACAAGTCTCACTTTTTAAAAAAATAATCATAGTTTAATGATTTGCAGTACTTAAAAATATGGAAACAAAATTTGTGCAAATGAATTTAATTTCTTTATCTTGCCACTACAAAGTTACTATAAATATTTTTTGTGTACACACACATACAACATGCAGAATTACAACTTTTATTATATTGGGAAGTATGAACTAATTGGCAAACGTTTCTTAAAGACTTCCTCCATTGAGGGAGAAACCATTCACAAGGAAAAGGTGGAGGACAATGTATTGGATATAGCATAGATGGGATTTTTGTTGTAAAGGTGGAATAAAATAGTCTGAGGTTCCTCACAACTCTAAGATTCTGAAATATCGTATTTTTACACCTCCGTGTTTTATTCATGCTATTTCTTTTGTCTAGAATATATTTCCCTCACTACTATGCCACAGTGTTAGCTAAAACTTGACTTTCCCTTAAAGGGATGGCTGAAATGTTTTTTGTCTCATGTATATTTCTTTGTTCCTCAATCCATAATGCATATGGGACCTTCCTATTTCTCTCCATAGCAATAGTAAGCATTTTATTGAATTTATAAAATTTTGTATATTAAAAATATAATGTATATTTGTTTGCATTTTTAATTTCCCTCTGCATTTTTATGCATTAGTACCTCTCCAAGCAGCTCATAGAGATTCTATGGGGAAAAAATTTCAGTGACTAAAAAATACATGAGAAATACTATCTCTTTTACAACTTTGAATTTATTTATCAGCCAAGTGCTGCTGCATCCACAGTTGTAGCTGCATCTAGGGGGTACATATACAATACACAGTATTGTGATTTCTGGTGCCTGGCTATTATTCTACCTTATCATAGCTACAATACCTCCTATTTTCAAAGCTGCTGCTGAATGCATAGCCCTTTTTGATTTGGAAAGCCAAGTAGAGCTGAGACAAGCTAGGCTTCATAGAACTCCCTAACTTAGGCTGTATTCACAGGAAAAACTATTCCAGTTCTGCAAGTGTTTGCTCTACTCTAAAAAATCTTGTAACTACAGCCTCAGTGGCTAAGATAAAGACTCAAAGAAGCTACTTTAGTTTGAGTTTCTTTGCAATTTTATTTCTCAAGGGTGAATATTGGAACTTAAAAGTGGAAACAGTCAAAACTACCAACTTTCAAACAAGTTTTTCCAGTTTCAGTATGCCTTAGAAAGTCTTGGTATTTATTTGAAAAGTTCTTTCTATTGCTCCACTTACTTTGGGCATTTATCCTTTCCCTTGACTACCTTTTAAATCCCCCTCGTTTAAAAAAAAAATATCCCTAGCTTCTACCTTTCATAACTTTCTATTTTTTTTGCTCATCATTCCCTTTTGCTATCTACTTATCAATGTGCTATGGGTTACTATAATCAGATGGCTTGGATTTTCTGGCAGAGTCCCAATTGCAACTATTCTGTGTCATTTAAAAATCAAGGGAAAATATATTTTTGTGGATTATAAAAATGCTCTTAAGATTTAGTTCAGAAAAATTTGTCATCTATTAGATATGAGCACAAGAACCTAAATCTTTTTATGTACATGTGGGTTTATATATATGTGTGTGTGTGTGTGTGTGTATGTGTGTGTATCTCTGTGTTCTTTTTTCTTTTTTTTTTCCCTCCCAGAAAACACCTGTGGGAGAATATAAACAGCATTAATAATTTTTAAAATTATAATTTCATGGATATATGCAGAATGTAATATTGATAATCACAAAAATATGTACCAAGACTTGAGATAAAACATCAAGTCATTAATTGTTGTGGAGGATCTGGTGGACTTAGCTAGCTACAGCCCCAGGATGTCAATGACTTGGCCATAGTTTGAAATAGCAAAGAATCTGTCTTTTTAAAAATTATTTCTTTCATCATAATGACTATGAAGGAACAATGACAGAAAAAGTTCAAGTGACTATATTTCAGAGAAATAGGTTGTTGTACAGCATTCTTAAAATAGTTATTCCTGTACTTCAAAAGTCTCATGATAATTGGTGCTCAGAAAATCATTTTTGAATTATTTATGAAAGATTGATATAAATGTATTTTAGTATTTCTAAGTATATTTTATATTTTTAAAGTTTTATGTTGTTATATTTTAATTATACATAAAGAACAATTTTAAAATCCATTAAAATTTTTTGAATTCTGAATTTTCTCTATCCCTCCTTAAATTCTCCCCTCTTTAAGATAATAGCAATTTTATACAAATTATATTTATGTGCAATCATGCAAAGTATATTTCCATATTAATCAAGTATAAGAAACAGATTAAAAGAAACCACAAAAAAGGCAAAGAAAGTAAAAATAGCATTATTCTATCTGCATTTAGTTCTTTCTCAAGATGTGAATAGCATTTTTCCTCATAAGATTTTAGAATTGTTTCAGATTATTGTCTTAATCAAACTATGAAAATTATTCACAATTGAATGTTGCTGTTACTGTGACCTTTGTTCTGCTGATTTTGCTCATTTCACTTCATATCAGTTCATGTAAGTATTTTCAGGTTTTCTTGAAACCTGCCCATTCATCATTTAATAGCACAATAGTATTCCATTTCATTCCAATACCACAATTTGTTCAGCCATTCCTCAATCAATGAACATCTCCTCAATTTTTAATTATTTGCCACTAAAAAAGAGCCGCTATAAATAATATTATATAAGTATGTCCTCCCCATGCTCCTTTTAAAATGCCTTTGGGATACTAATACAATATGGTATTGATAAATTAAAGAATATGCATAGTTTGATTGCTTTTTGAACATAGTTCCAAATTGCTCTCCAGAATGGTTGGATTACTTCATAATTCCAGTATTAGTATCTCAATTTTTCCAAATCCCTCCCAACAAATCCCTCATTTTCTATTATAATAGCCAATCTAATAAATGAGAGGTAGTACCTCAGAGTTGTTTTAATTTGCACTTCTCAAATCAATTGTAATTTAGATAGTTCACTTTTGACAGCCAAGATGGTGGAATAAGCACTATTGCCTTAACTCTCCCACATTTACCTCCAAACAATCATAAAATAATGCCCCTAAACAAATCCTGAGATAGCAGAACCAGAAAAAAGATTGGATGAAAAAATCACCACACCTCAGCAAACCAGAGGGATATTCTGAACTCCAATTTGGTGGAGCAGGCAAACACCAACACCAAGGCTACCCCTCCTCCAATATGACTCAGCATAGTCCTTGGAATAGGCAAGGTCAATTTTAAGATCCATCCAGTGCTTCAGCGTAGCCCCTCCCCCCAAAACAAGCATCCACCAATTGCAAGATAGCCATATGCATCAAGTTATAATACAGATATTAATCTTACTGATGCATAGTCAATAGGCAGTCACTAGGATTGAGTTTGACATACATTTCAATATAGCCCTGGACAAATAGGGGATTCACCAGTGTCCAGACTACCACATGCTTCAATGTAGCCCAGGGGAAACACAGAAACACCTCAAGTGTTAGGTTCTTATTAAGTGCTAATGAGATAATGAGATGATAGGTTCTTACTAAGTGCTAAATCAGTACTTAACAGTTCTCTAATTCCAGCCTTTAGAGGAGTTTTACCCCTGTGAATTCCTGGGGAGGAGCTTACATGCTTAGGAGGAGCAAGTTCATTGGTTGAAGTATTTTTTTCCCAGAAGCCCTTGCATTATCCCACGCCCATTCTCTGGGAGGATAAAAGAAGACACCATTGAGCAAGGAGAGAGTCTTGTCTGGGCCAGACCTGGGGCAGCTCTCTGGAGGAAGAGGAGTCTCTACTCTAGATCAGAGTTGGCAGCCGAGAGATTGAGTTGAGACAGCAGATCTCCTCCCAGAGAGTGATCGGCAGTCTCTGGAGACAACAGAACTTTACACTCAAGAACTTCAGAACATACTAGAAACTAGACACTCGGAACAAAATGAAGGGAGAGGTAGAATGGAATAAATTATTTCACATGAAAAGGTTCAAAAAACCCATCACAGTGAAGGGAAAGATTAGAGAGTAGGTGATGGGCATTTCTTGAACTTTAATCTTATCAGTATTGCTTGAAAGAGGGAATAATATACAAAATCACTTGAATATAGAAAGGGAAGATTAAGATAAAGGAGAGCAATGATAGAAGAGAGAGCAAATCTGGGGAGGGTAGATTAAGCAAAACACTTTCAAGGAGAGAAAGGTTGAATAAAGAGAGAGGACAAAAAGGAAGAAAAGTAAGAGGGACTGAAATACAGTTAATAGTAATACTCTCCCATAAAAAAGAAACATTAGTAGAGTAGATCAAAAATCAGAATCCTATAATGTTTATTAAAAAACACACTTGAAGCAGGGAAATACACAGAGAGCAAAGATAAGGGCTGAAGCAGAAAATAGATTCTGCTCCAGCTGAAGTACAAAAAACAGGAATAGCAGTAATGATCTCAGGAAAAAAAAATGACCTAATTGAAAGCAATAAGAAAGGAACTACATCTTGCTAAAAGTACTATGGACAATGAGGGAATATCAACACTAAACATAAATGCACCAAGTAGCATAACATCCAAATTCTAAAAAGAGATGTGAATTTCAGGGAGAAATAGAGAACAAAACTTTATTAGTGGGCGTCATTTACTGTTCCCTCTCAGAACTTGATAAATTCAACCACAATATAAATAAACAAAACTAAAAAGTTGACTAAAATATTGGAAAAGCTAGATATTTCACATCTTTGGAGAAAACTGAATGGGGATAGAAAAGAATATACCTTTTTAGGCCTGCAACTTAAAAAAAAATAGAAAAACAAAACTAGAAAGAAAAATAAATTAAGAATTACCAATTGAGAACCAAATTGGAAATCCTGAAAATTCACAAGTGAAATTAATAAATTTACAAGTTTTTTTTAAAACTATTGAGCCAATAAATAAACCTAGGAACTGTTTTTTTTTTGGGGGGGGGAGGGGGAATAAGCCATTGGTTAGTTTGATTTAAAAAAGGAAAAAAGAAAAACAAATATCCAATATCAAAAATGAAAAGGGTGAAATAACTACCAATGAAAAAGAAACTAAAGAAACCAGTAGGGAATATTTTGCCCAATTATATGCTAATTGATCCAAAAACCTGAAATCAAGGAATGAAATCAATGAAAATATAAATGACCTAGATTAATAGAACAGGAAAATCAAAATCTAAATAGCTCCATCTGAGAAAAAGAAATTGAACCAACTATTAATGAAAAAGTCTGCAGAGCAGGATGAACTCCAGAAGTGAATTTTACCAAAAATTTAAAGAAAAATTAATTGTAATTAAATGGAAAAAATAGTAGTATTTGTATGTAATATTTGTAAAAATGGGTGATGAAGGAGACCTAACAAACTCATTTAATGACATAAATATGGTGCAGATACTTAAACCAGGAAGAGCTAAAACAGATAAAGAAAATGAATTTTGATGCAAAAATTTTGAACACAATGCTAATAAAATGATGACAGTAATATATCACAAGGTTTATATATTATGAAGAAGTGGGATTTATAGTAGGAATGCAAAGTTGGTTTAATATTAGGAAAACAACATAATTTACCATCTTGATAGCAAAAACAAATCATATAATTATTATATGATGCTGAAAAAGCTTTTGACACAATACAACACCCATTCGTATTAAAAACACCAGAGAGCATAGAAATAAAGGAATAATTCCTTAAAATAATGAGCAACATCTATCTAAAACCATTAGAAAGTAAAATATAATGAAGATAAATAAATTAGAAGCTGTCTCAGTAAGATCAAGAGAGAATCAAAGATGCACAATAGCACAAATATTATTCATTATTGTACAAGAATTGTTAGTGAGAGTGATAAGAGAAGAAAAAGAAATCAAAGGAATTAGAGTAGGCAATAAGGAAACAAAACTATGACTCCTTGCAGATGATATGATGATATACTTAGAGAACCCTAGAATATCAACTAAAAATGATTTGAATAAATAACTTTAGCAAAGTTTCAGTATAAAAGAAAAACCAACAAAAATCATTCAGCATATAGCAGCAAGAAATAGATAAATTAATTACATTTAAAATGATTGTAAATAATATACAATATTTGGGAATCTACCTACTAAGAAAAACTCAGGAATCATGAACACAATTACAAAACACTTTTCACACAAATAAGTTATATCTAAATAATTGGAAAAATATCAGTTGCTTATGGGTAAGTCAATATGATAAAGATGAGAATTCTACTAAATTAATTTACATATTTAGTGCCATACCAATCAAGTTACCAACAATTATAGGAAAAAAATAACAAAATTAATCTGGAAAAACAAAAGTTCAAGAATAATAAGGGAATATATATATAAATGCAAAGAAAAGTGGTCTAGAAATACCAAATTTCAATGTATATTATAAAGCAACAATATAAAAAACAAACAAAATTGACTGGTACTGGCTAAGAAATAAAGTGGTGAATAAATGGAATAGATTAGGTATGCAAACCCCAATAGTCAATGACCATAGTAATCTAGTGTATGATAAACCAAAAGACCCCCACATTTGGGATAAAAACTCACTATTTGACAAAAACTACTGGGAAAAGTGGGTTCTAACTAGATTTAGACCAACATCTCACACCATACAAGTTAAATTCAAAATGAGTACATGCATAAAGAACAACACCATAAGCAAATGAAAAGTGAAAAGAATAATCTGTCTCTCAGATTATAAAAGAAGGAAGATTTCATGACCAAAGAAGAAATAGAAAAGGCATTATGAAATATAAAATAAATAATTTTGGTTATATTAAATTAAAAATCTTTTGCCCAAAGCCAATGTAACCAAGATTAGCAAAAAAAGAAGAAAGCTGGGAAGCAATCTTTATAACAGTTCTCTGTTAAGGTCTCATTTTTCAAATACATAGAGAACTGAGTCAAGTTTAAAGAAATACAAACCATTCCCCAAATGATAAAGTCAAAGAATAGTGAAGGAATCAGAGCTATCTATAGGCATACGAAGAAGTGTTCTAAATCACTTTTTGTTAGAGAAAAATGAATGGAGACAATTTTGAGCTCCCACCTCCCACCTATTATATTGGCTAATATGACAAAAAAGAAAAATGATGAATATTGAAGATGTTAGAAAACTGGAACAATTCTTAAGAGTTACAAATATTATCTTCCCATGTTAGATGGTAACAGTTTAGCCTTATGGCCACCAAACTTCAGGAAAAATAGTCCCTGCCCTCAAGGAACTCCCACTTGAATGGGAGAGACAATACACAAAATGTAAGAACACCATATATAAACGAAAGCTGAAAAAATTCTGGAAAGATTTTTGTGTTTTTTCCAGAGGTGTTATTTCTGTTGTTATTGTTGTTGTTGTGTTGTTGTTAATTTGAGTAATTGCCTGTTTAAGAGATGGGAAATCCTTAAATAGCCAGGGAAAGTGACTTTCTCAAGGATGTCATGGTTAATTGACAATGAAAGAACTGATGAAATCTTGCCTTTCTGTATTGAGTTTAAATCTCTGGAGTTTCTTCCAGATGCTGTAAGGATTTGGCCTGGCAGTACAAAAACTAATTTTCACTAGAGCCTTTTTAAAAAAAATCATCAAAATTTCAAACTCTCCCGAAAACATCCTAGTCCCTGAGACTATGAGACCAAAGTACTGGGAACAGGTGTTTATAACTTATGTTATTATTTTATAGCTACCACAGACTAGGATCCAAATTGCCTGATATGCATTCATAAGGAAATATTTGTTAGGTTAGAAAATTATACAGGTGTTGAACAAAGATATTGAACACATTTATTGCTGTATGCTTTGATTTTTTTTCCTCTCAAATAAATAATAGTTTTCATGCTTTCCTGTGAAATGTTAATAGATAAAAAGACATTCATGTGGGATCTCCACTTGGCAGTCTGGGTCCCTGTCTTTTCCCAGCAAGGATTCACTGAAATCTTGGGATAGAGGGAGGCTGTGTCAATCCCAGACAAAGTCATTTAAATGGGTTTTAATTTTTTTAATGTTTGAAATAAAACAAGCATTTCTATAACATAATAGCATAGTATAAAGATACATGAAACTGAAAATCTATTATGTACAATTTGCTAATCCTTTTAAATATACAATAAAATTTTCAGGTAAAAAAAGGAAAGCAAAGGAAGACTCCAAAACTGCAAATGACTGGAATAAAAATGGCAGTGCCTTCCAAAGAAACAGAGATGTTTAAGCAATGCCTGTAGGTAGGGATACTAGTCAAGTATCTATTGCAATAATCCTAGAATAAGATAATATAGACCTAAAATAAAAAGGAAGAAATACAGAGTCGTTTCAATGAGACGTTTGGCAGCTGATTAGATGTGGGAAGCACTATGCTTGAAAAATTCACAAAAGCTTATACATGACCTTCCCATGTGGTTTTTTCTTCATCTCTAGGGCAGGAGAAAGGGAAGAAAAAAGAAATGAATGAAGAAGCCTATCAAAAAAAAAAATTACTAAGATCAAGTTCTGAATTGTTTCAGAAGTAATTTTGAAGCAATAGATAGCTATAGGTCCATAATATCTTCCTTTATTACCCTTCCCCAGAAAAAAAAGAAGGAGGGAAGGGAAAAGGGAAAAAGAAAAGAAAGAAGGAAAAAAGAAAGGAAGGAAGGAAGGAAAGACAGAAGAAAAAAAGGAAGATAGAGAGAGAGAAGATTTTTTTTAAAGAGGGTCTTGGCCAATGAAGAGATCTCTCTCCATAGGTTACTTCCATCAACATAGAGCTGTTAGACATTCCTAAATATTTGCCCAAGACTTTAGGAAACTGGGGGAAAATGTTTCTTAAATATGGTATTGTTTTTAATGCCAAGATGCTTCTTTATTTCCTCCACTTTTATTCTCTATGTCTGTGATTAGGGAAGCCAAGGAAAGTAGAAAAAGGAAATTATTCAATAGATTTTATTCTTTCAGCTTTTCAATCTGGATCATCCAAGGTCCCCAAATTCTCCTCTGGAAAATCCCAACTATGTTTCTGGATAATTATATTAACTTTATATATGAGATGCCAGAGCAATCCCTATATATGTAATTCATAACAAGAAATAATATGGGGCAGTGAATAGGGACCTAGACATGGTGTCTACAAATACCTAGATATAACTCTTCCCTTCAACTCATACCAACTAGATGAGCAGAAGCAAATCACTTAATCTGCTTCCTTTTTTAACCAGTAGAATTAATAGCTATTGTACTTATTAAAAAAAAATTGCAGTGAGGAAAGCCTTAGGCCTTGAAGATCTTATGCTAAATTCTTGTTATGGAAGTTATTATTATTATTGTTTGTTCTTGGTAAAATAGATCTAGATTAAAAAAAAATTCATGCATAACCCCTTTGTCTACATGTAATCATTAATAGCTAGAAAAAGTGTCTGTCTACTTATAAGCCCAAATCTGTGATATCATAAAGAAAATATTTCCAAACAAAAAGGTAAACTTCTTTTTTACTTTTTCCTAAGATGATTTGAACTTCTATAGGGTTCAAAAAGTCATCACAGACTCCTTATTACTTCAAAGATAAAATATAAAATTTTCAACTTTCCATTTAAAGTCTTTAATCATCTGGTTCTAACCTATTCCCCTTTACTTCCTTTATATTCCAGGGAAATTGTCCTACTTACTTCCCTAACTATAATGTCACCTTTTACCTCCAAACATTTGGACAGGCTATCTTCCCTGCCTGATATATTCTCCTTCCTCCATGTCAGCTTTGACTTGCCCCAAGCTCAACTTAGCTGTAGCATTCCATACCTTTCTTTTCTAATGTTCCTGATTGGCACCATAATGGATAGAATGCTTACCCTGGGGTTAAGAAAAATCATCTTCCTAAATTCAAATCTGGCCTCACTTATTGTGAAGGTCCAGTCTAGCTCCTCTGAAGGGCTCAGAATAAATCCTTAAATGCACCAGCCCGGTTAGCTCAGTTGGTAGAGCATGAGACTCTTAATCTCAGGGTTGTGGGGCTCCATTGGGTGCCAATATGTAAAGTTCTGTTGTCTCCAGAAACTGTTGATGGCTCTCTGGGAGGAGATTTGCTATCTCAATTCAATGTCTCAGCCAGATTCTTCTTCCTCCAGAGAGACGCCAACTCTGGTCCAGAGTAGACTTCTCTCAGACCCAATGCTATCCTTCTTTTATCCTCCCAGAGAATAGGCATGTGAGAACTCATTGGAGCATGGGGAAATACTTCCACCAATGAACTTGCTCCTCTTAGAATTCCTAAGATGTAAACTCCCTTTAAAGGCCCAAACTGTCAAGTCAACTTGAGTTCTCACCTTGTAATTGTCCAGACAACATGAATTCACCTTGTCACTATCCAGACAACCTGAGTTCTCACCTTGTCACTGTCCAGACAACCTGAATTCTCACCTTGTAATCCTAACAACTTACTAGTTATAACTCTGGGCAAGTCACTTCATTCTCAGTTCTTCATCTGTAGGATGAAGTAATGAAGGAAATGATAAATCATTTCAGCATCTTTGCCCAGGAAACCCCAAATGAGATAGTGGAGAGTTGGACACAATTTCAATGACTAAACAACAATGTCCCTAAGTGATTAATGCCCTCCCTAAGTTCAATTATCTTCTTTTTTACATAAGTAGGTAAATATTATATCCATACAAAAGAATATAAGTGCCTTGAGGATGAGGGCTGCACCATAGAATGGATTTAAGAATAATCCTTTTTAGGATGTTATTTGTTCAATATAAAGACAGCATTGTGTAGTGGATCAAGAATTAGGCTCAGAGCTAGGAAGAATTGGATTCCCATCTTATCCCATCTGTTGGATAAGTGATCCTATGCTTATCACTTAACCTTTCAGTGCCTCATAGAAATCTCTAAGACTATAAGTAGCAAAGAAGGTGCCAACCTCCATTAATGGAGGGAATTTCCTCATCAGAAGCCCCTTCCTTAAGTAAAATCACAGGTAAAGATTTTATCCCTATTTCTATCTGCTTAAAACACTGGATCTATTTGCCTTCTCTAACTTCCCCAAGTTGCCCAAGTTACAACAAGTTTTCTGAAACTTGGAGACAAAAAACAACCACCAAAAATAAATAAATAAATAAATTCCTGAATTTATACCAGGCACTCACAAACAAGCTCATTAAAAACTGGTTCTCCATGGCAGGAGATGACTCATCATTTTAGGATCAATATCTTCCTACAGGCAAACAGCAGGGTGGGTACTTTAGGACTTACCTGAATTTCAAAATTAAAGCTCCAGCTTTCATGATGCCAATAAAACTGCACTACTAAATACCATACCTGAAATCTGAGATTGGAAAATAAATATTTATGAGCAAAATCTCTTCTCTCCTCTAAAATATGCTAAGGATATTTATTTTTCAAATGAGACTATTTTTCAATTCTAAAAATACTGCAAATCCCAAGAGTTGTTAATAAGAGGAAATTTAAATAGAGAGGTATATATGTACCATCTATTTTTCTTAAAATGCAGTTTAATAATTTAGTGCTCTTCACAGCTGGAAATATAATATTTTGCCATTAGCCAATGCTAAATATTTACAAAAGTCTGAGACAAAAGAGAAACAAAAGTAATTAGAGCTCTTGGTTCTTTGAGCCAATAGCACCAATCCCTACAAATAAAAAGAACATTTTCCAGTCTTCCTGCTTGTGTCAAGTCACAGGGGATTCAATTAAAAATTGTTAACCAGACTTGATGTGGTGTTAATCCCTTTCTTGTGACCCCAATTAATAGCCCATTTAACCTTTTCATGAAAGGTACAAAATTACCATTTGTTAAGGACAGTATTCTAAATACATCTTCCTCTTCTTATCAAAAAGGAAAGCTGGCCTAGTCCACAAACACTCAGACACACACACACACACACACACACTCAGTCTCTCACAAAGCCAGATGTGTATGTGTTCTAAATGAGACTTTATAAATAAAAAAGACATTTTTATTCGAAACAAAGATAGAAGACAGGATGGTTAGAAGTCAGAAATCTCTGCTCTTAATGAGCTAGCTATGTGATTTTTCAATAGGTTATTCTCTTGTCAAGTCTTACTACTTCAGTTTGGGTAATAAGATCTATGATGACCTTTCTTACTATAACATTATATGAGTCCATGATAGACTGATAGTTTTGGGGGAGTGATTTGAATATAGACCTGTTGGGCATGGAAAATAAAATAGGTGATCTTGGGACTACCTATATTCTAAATAAGATTCGAACTATTGGAGTGAGGGGTGGCAGGGATTTGCCCATTTCATGGCACCTTGTTTTTAAAGTTAAAGTCAGATAAAAGAAGAGAAGTATCTGTATATATTTTTATATTAACATATGTCTTTAAATATTTCATGGGTTACTATGATAGGAAAAATAATCAACAGGGTTTTCCCTCAAATTTAAGAGACCTAGACTCCATATAGGTTCAACTTTTGATGCCCAAGAAGTGGTGTGTAGTAGTTAGCTCGTCTTGACAGGGAGAACTAATTGTTAAATTTTTAGTGTGAATATTTACATCTCAGAAATCAGGAAAAACTACAAACCAGAACTTGGTTCATCAATTTTGTTGACTGTCTGGATGTAATTAAGTGGTAGGGAAAATTTAATAAGATAGATTAAACTTATTAATTTGGCTCGCAGATCAAGATGGGGTCTGCTTCTCAAGATTCTAATAAATAATTCTGCTTTCTATGAGTGATCTCTAAGTAGTCAATTTGGGTAGGTCTTCTTGTCCCAAACGCTTCTTAGAAAGACTTATTGATTATCAAACATTTACTAATACATTGCCTGGCCTTAGTTGACTAGGAAGCCACATTATTGTGGCTAGAGGCTACTAGGAATTTCTGCAGGGACCAGCCAGGTCCCAGAGACAATCTTGTGGACCTTTATGGAAAACTCACCTAAGTAATATTTGGGAAGCTGGCCAGGGTTCGGTAATGAAAAGAGTAAATGCTAATGAAATGGCACATCTTGAATAATCAAATTCACTGTACTTTATAAGCTATAAGTTCTTAGGTTTGGAGCTATAAGGAATCTTAGAGACATAAGTTGAACCTGCTCATTTGGCAGATAAGAAAAATGAGTTCAGAATGTTGGAGGGGATATGGGAAAACTGGGAGACTGATACATTGTTGGTAGAGTTGTAAACAGATCCAGCCATTCTGGAGAGCAATTTGGAACTATGTTCAAAAAGTTATCAAACTGTGCATACCCTTTGACCCAGCAATGTTTCTATTGCACCTATATCCCAAAACAGATCTTAAAGGAAGGAAAGGGACCCACATCGTGCAAAAATGTTGTGGCAGCTCTTTTCATAGTGCCAAGGCACTAGACTGAGTGGATGTCCATCAGTTAAAGAATGTCTGAATAAGTTATCGTATATGAATGTGATAGAATATTATTGTTCTATAAGAAATGATCAGGAGGATGACTTTAGAAAGGCCTAAAGAGACTTATATAAACTGTAAATGAAATGAGCAGTATCAGGAGATCATTATAAACAACAACATCAATATTTTGCGACAATCAATTCTGATGGACATGAGATGAATATTGCCAGTCTCAATGATCTTGTGATGAAGAGAACCATCTACATCCAGAGAGAGGAATGTAGGAACTTAATGTGAATCATAACATAACATTCTCACTCTTTTTGTTGTTCACTTGCATTTTGTTTTCTTACTCATTTACTTTCTTTTTTTGATCTGACTTTTCTTGTGTAACAAGAGAATTATAGAAATATGTTTATACATATGGGATTTAACATATATTTTAACATGTTTAACATATATTGAATTGCTTGCCATCTAGAGGAGAGGGTGGGAAGAAGGAGAAAATCTGAAATACGAGGCTATGCAAGGGTCAATGTTGTCACATTATCCATTCATATGTTTCAAAAATAAAAAGTTTTATATATATTAAAAGATAAAAAAAATGAGTCCAGAAAAGTTAAGTGTCTCATTAAAGGTAATTTAGATGTTCAACATCAGCCCTCATCCAAGCCTAGGCTCTTTTGCTCCTCAGTTCAAAGCTAGTATCTTTTCTCCTGTGGATCAAACTGCCACCAAAATCTTAACTCCTTTGAGGTAAAGAGGACGGCTGTGGTAGAAAGAACAATGGCCTAAGAGATAGGCCTAAGAGACTGAGATTCTTCTGCTCTCTGCTCCACTATTAATTCTCCGTGTAAACAAGTCTCTACTTCTCTAACACTCAGTTTTCTCCTGTTAAAATTATTTCTAAGGTCTTTTTCAGCTAGTATTCTATGGGTCTATGATTTTGTGAAACTGCAGGTAAAGGACACAGTTTCCTTTTGACTGTCATCTAATCATAAATAGACTCACTCCATTAAGGTGACTTCCTTTCACACCAGTGTATGCCCAAGAGGCCATACTACTCCAGAGGTCAGTGTCATTTATGTGTCAAGTGCTAAAAATGTACTTGAAAATAAGAGCAGGTGTTTGGACAGTTTTGAAAGAGAAGCAAGTAGAAGCCAATTATCTTTTCTTTTTCAGAAGGCAAAATCTCTTTCCAAAAACCAGATAACAGAAATCCTTACATTTGGACATGAACCTGAATTTCAGAGATTATGTGGAAAAAGAAGAGAATGTGAAAAAAAATTAAAGGAAAAAATCCAAGGAGGAAAAGCAGTTTCAGTTATGGAATTCAGGAGGTGAGCAAACTTGAAAACAATTGATTTTCTAACCATCTCATGTTTGTCTAAGAAGAACCACTTAGACAAATAAATTAAAAATATGCTAAGCAAAATAGAAAAAGGGAAATATATTCCAACGTTTTTGTCTACTTAGATCTCAATGCATTCTGCAAATAACTAATATTGAATTGTTGTTGGGTTTTTTTTTTTCCTTTGATTTGCTCTTCTCAACTGTCGAGACTCTAAGGATACAAGGGTATTGTAAATAGGATATTTAATTAACATTATATCAAATAGAGATAGAAAATTCTTCATTTAACAGAAGAATGCAGCCTTCTAACAGAATAGGAAGAAATGTAGCATCTCAGTATGTTGTAGCTTCATAGAATTTAAGTCTGTACATTATAAATTAACACATCTGTAGGCTTCGGTATTTGTG
Organism: Sminthopsis crassicaudata; assembly: GCF_048593235.1. Taxonomy (NCBI): domain Eukaryota; kingdom Metazoa; phylum Chordata; class Mammalia; order Dasyuromorphia; family Dasyuridae; genus Sminthopsis; species Sminthopsis crassicaudata. The sequence goes on from NC_133617.1 coordinate 593,534,966, forward strand.
GACACTGAACAAACATAGCAGACCATTCAATGGCTGCTATCAGTGCCTCTCAGACCATGGCCCTATGGAGACCCTTCCAGAGAACTATAAAGCTTACAATAGAATCTCATAAAGTATAAGACTAGGCTTTTTAAAATGATTAATGCTGAGAGAAATGGAATCAGAGGTGAAGAAGAGTATTAAAAGATGAATTTGCAGGCATCCAGATCTCCTTCTCTGTCTCTGTCTCTCTTCTCTCCTCTCTCTCTCTCTCTCTCTCTCTCCTTCTCTCTCTCTCTCTCTCTCTCTCTCTCTCATCTCTCTCTCGCTCTCTCTCTCTCTCTCTCTCTCTCTCTCTCTCTCTCTCTCTCGTTCTGTCTCTCTCTCTCTCTCTCACACACACACACACACAGATTGAGAGACAGAAACAAACAGAAAAACAGACAGACAGTAACAGACAGCAAGCAGACATACAGAGAGAAGAGAGAGAGAGAGAGAGAGTAGAGAGAGAGAGAGAGAGAAGAGAGGAGAGAGAGGAGAGAGAGAGAGAGAGAGAGAGAGAGGAGGCAGGGAAGAAAAAAGGGAGTGAGAAAGTGAAAGCAAAGATTTGTTTCTAATAGTTTTCTTATGGCTTCATGCAATGTTCTTTCTACAATCATAACCTATCCATTGGCCACAGATTCTCTTTCTCTTCCTTTTCCTCTCAATTTTCTGCAGCTTAGACCCCCTCAGATCACAGATTTTTAACAAGGATCTGTGGATGACAATAAAGATGATGATGACAATGATAGTAGATAATTATAATTTACCAGTTTGCAAAGCAGTTATATTTAGGAAGGGTCTGTAACTTGGAGGGAGGAAATTATACCTTTATTTTCACTAATTGATTTATCATTTCCTTCAATATTAAAAATATTCTGAAAAGTGGCATAGAGGCTTCATCAAGTTCTTAATGGAATTTATGGTACCAAAAAAAAAAAAATTGGTTAAGAACTCTTGCCTTGGACCAGACTTTATGGTTCCTTAGTGATGGTAGACAAAGGGACTGGACCTGTAATTACATTGGTATAGTGTGCCTTCAATGCAAGAGGGAACATTCTCTATCCAGTGATCCTTCCTGAACTCTTTTTTTGTTGTTATTCAGTTATTTTTAAGTAGGGTTGACTTCTTCTTTTGGGGTTTTCTTGGCAAGGATACTGAAGTGGTTTGCCATTTCTTCTCTAGATTATTTGACAAATGAGTGTCTGATGCCAGATTTAACTCAAGAAGATGAATTTTCCTGACTCCAGGCCCAGTGCCCTGTGCATTGTGGTGCCCATTAAAACTGTTGGGTTTATATTCTGCACCATACCATTTAACACTGCATTATATACCATCATAATTTTTCATTTGATGCCTTTATTGTTCTTTTTTTTTTAAACAACAGAGTTATCTTACTTCCACAACTACACTCTAAGTTACTTGAGAACTGGGACTTAGGTTCCTTTAAGCATCTCTCTCCCTTAAATAACAAAAAAAATAATAATAATAATTATAATAGTAATATATTTTATGTAACATTTTAAGGTTTTTAAAAATTTCCTCCCAGCTACCCTTTGAAGTGGGTAGTACAAATATTTAATCTGTATTTTATAGAAGAGGAAACCAAGGTTCTTTGACATGATATTGCTTCATAGTCATACAGATAAAGGGCTGAAACACACAGAATATGAGTCCAGACTGCTTATTCCAGATATATCAATGTTTCTACTTTTTAGATTTTGGTAAAAAAAAAAAAAAAAAGGAGATGAGGTATCAAATTGACTGATGAATGTGATCAGGAAATTAAGACATATCCCTTTGTATAACTGAAAAAATAACTCTATAACAAAATCTGGAACATGAATTTTAAAAATTGGTTTTCATATCCCATAACTGAGGAAGAGTGGTATGAATCCTGAAAGGCCTAGATTTTGTAATTTGGAGAAGAGACACAGGAGCATCACTTAGTGAAAGTAATCTTTGTTAAGGTTTCTCCTCTGCCTTAAGTTGGCTTTCAGTGCAGAGCCATAGATTAGAATGTTCTTTTTATTCAGCATGGATTCTGATCAGGGGAAACCTTATAGTTGTCATGGTAACCCACTATAAATGTTGACTCCTGAGGATAATCATTAAAACCACAATCACAAAGTGGAAATATGAGCCTTTATAGTCTATCAACAGAAGGTCTGGGATTTGTAATAGAAAACTGTGAATGAATTTGTACTTTTTAGTATAGTATTCATAATATTTTTCTCCATATATCTTTAATTTTATTTTAATGACCATTGAATTTCATTGAAAGATAATACTATCATCCCATTATTTCCTGCGTAAACTGAAGGAGGGGCAATTGACTCACACTTTTGATTGGGTTCACAGCCTATATACTAATACATTAACTAGATTTGTGACATTTGTGGTCATTTGTGGTTGCTTTGTGCTCTGATGGAATTCACCTTTTTATATGGATTGCCTTGGAAATCTAATCAGACTCCTTGAGGGAGAAATGAAAAGACAATTGTAATAAGTTTCTGCAGAGCTACTGTTCTGCTTTGGGTCACTTCCATTTTTCACATTTAATTAGACAATGTTTACTAAGGTGGTAGGATTTTTTTTTCACAGAGATATGGCCTCTCCTGCTGTGCAATCTGGGCAAATATAGCTTTTAGATGGATAATGTGATCTACCTGTCTGGATATACTTGCAAAGTCTCAGGTCAGAGGAAATAGAATTCTTAAGTAATATAGGATTTAAAACTGGAAGAACCCTTATAAGTATCTTACCTAGTCTCTTCCCTTCCTCCCCTCTGCCCCCATTTTAACAGATAGGCAAAATGACACTGAAAGATGTATACTGATTTGTCCAAGTTCATATCAGGAATTAGTATCAGAGTCTGGATTTGCATATAGATTTTTTGATTCCAAAGAATCAGTGATTTTTGTCTTAACTGAAATTTTTTAATGTGCTACTGTGGTGACCAAGTAATCAATGATCAAGTAACCATTGTGAAACAAGGAAACAGAGTAAAGTTAAAAAATACAAAACAATCTTCAAAATTGAAAGCCTAGAAGTTATATTAAAATACTGGAATCAGTTCAAATCCTTCTATTCCATTTCATAGGCATATGTGTTGGGGATTTTGTTTGTTTTATATGATGGGGCAAGTTGAGATATGTCTATAGGAGTCATGACAATAGACTCTATACTGCTCTATTTCAGGGGCTCTAACAAGACCCTAATGCCATTCTCAACGTCCTTCTCTATCCACTGATTGATCATAAATTTTATAATGTAAATTTTGCATTCCCAAAATAGATTTTTGGCAGTCTAATTATTTTTGAGAACTGGTTGTTAGACATTGTAATATATTTTTACTCTACTGACAAATGTTATCCATGCAAATCTGTAATTCTTGACAGATTTTATTTTCTCATGGGTTCAAATCTAAATTTGGAAAAATAAATTTTTATGCTCTTTGGAATCTATCAAAGATTGCTTTACCTTAAATAAATATATGTGAAATTAATATTGCTATAAGGTTTGAGATACTTACTTATCACTATTTTAGACTAAACAATTAGAGCTACTTTAAAATCCATTTTTGTTCAAGAAATAATTATATTTATTGAGCAACTAAATTCTTGACCCTCTGGAAATGCAAAAAAAAAAATAGGGTCATCTTTATTCCTATGGAAATATAATCTAGCTAATTAATACATGTAAAGAAAAAACTAAAAAGAAAGAGCTTCAGCAAAGAGGAAAAATATGATAAAGGTTATAGGAGAATTCTGAAGGAATTCATGAAAGGAAGAAAGTATTCCTGCTAGGAATGTTTAAGAAAGAAGTCTTTCTTAAGATGGAATTGAAGATAGACTTTAAGAGGAAAGTCAATATAGTCTAGAAGGAAGTACTAGATGTGGAGCTGGAAAGACATCATTATAAATCCTGCCTGTGATTTTTAAAAACTTAAGTTTTGCATCATATGATTAGTGATCAGACTTCTATATCATAGATATCTAGCTAAAAAGTCCAATGCCCCCCCATATTACAGATGAGGAAACTAGGCTTCTAGAAGCCAAAAACTGTTTCAACATCACAATATGGTGGCAAAAGGATGGTTTTTCATTTGTAGGGTGGACAGAAGAGGAAAGAGAATGTACACGAAGAGTTTGGTTAGGAGGTTCTTCTAGAAGTCTACATAGTGGATAATGAATGATGATCTAAACTAGGATCATGAACATAGGAATGGAATAGCACAGATTTCCAAGTAAAATATGTGCCTGGTAACACATTTCCTTAATCTTAAATAAGCATTTAAGAAAAAACCTATTATGTGTAATTGTGGTTTAATTCTTTTTAATTGATACAAGAAGCTGCTTATAAATTATCCAAATAATAATTGTTTTCAGATTAAGTACAAAGAGATTGCAAATTTTTAAAGATTTCTCTGTATTCTTTCAAATGGAAAGTAAGAATTTGTGTATATAGAGATATTGGATGAACCATTTTGATCAAAAGCTTGTTTTGTTACCCATCCACGTGGCAACAAAAGCAATTAAAAAAAAATTTTTTTCAGAACCCAGTAGAACTGTTTTAGGTGAAGCCATCTTTATTCCTGACAATGACTGCAAGATCCCTTCATTTCCTCTTTCTTTCTCTTCCATCTTCCAATAATGAATTCAATTGAGTAATTTGAGTCTCCTCCACAATTTCTCTGTCACCTGATATCTTCTCACATAGCCATCAATCTAGTTCAGATCCTCATTACTTCTTGCCATTGGGTTAGGAGTTGTCCTGCTTATCCCTGTAATAACCTCTTATTTATAGGTTGCCTGGCTTCTCACCTCACTTTTACAAAACAGTCAAAGTAGTCTTGCTCAAGAACTTCTGATCAGCAAACTTCCTGAAATTATCTCATATTTGGACTATAACAACAGCTTCTTTTTTTTATTAGTTTTTATAATTATAACATTTTTTGACAGTACATATGCATAGGTATTTTTTTTTTTTTACAACATTATCCCTTGTACTCCCTTCTGTTTCGAATTTTTCCCCTCCTTCCCTCCACCCCCTCCCCTTGATGGCAGGCATTCCCATACATATTAAATATCTTATAGTATATCCTAGGTATAATGTATATGTGCAGAACCTAATTTTGTTGTTGTTATTGTTGCAAAGGAAGAATTGTATTCGGAAGGTAAAAATAATCTGGGAAGAAAAAATAATAATAATAATAATAATGCTCACAGTTTACACTCATTTCCCAGTGTTCCTTTTCTGGATGTAGCTGATTCTGTCCATCATTGATCAATTGGAATTGGATTAGCTCTTCTCTATGTTGAAGATACCCACTTCAATCAGAATACATCCTCATAGAGTATCATTGTTGAAGTGTATAATCATCTCCTAGTTCTGCTGGTTTCACTCAGCATCAGTTGATGTAAGTCTCTCCAAGCCTCTCTGTATTCCTCCTGTTGGTCATTTCTTACAGAACAATAATATTCCATAACATTCATATACCATAATTTACCCATCCATTCTCCAATTGATGGACATCCATTCATTTTCCAGTTTCTAGCCACTACAAAAAGGGCTGCCACAAACATTTTGGCACATACAGGTCCCTTTCCCTTCTTTAGTATTTCCTTGGGATATAATCCCAGTAGTAGTACTGCTGGGTCAAAGGGTATGCACATTTTGATAACTTTTTGGGCATAATTCCAGATTGCTCTCCAGAATGGTTGGATTCTTTCACAACTCCACCAACAATGCATCAGTGTCCCAGTTTTCCTACAGCCCCTCCAACATTCATCGTTATTTGTTCCTGTCATCTTAGCCAATCTGACAGGTATGTAGTGGTATCTCAGAGTTGTCTTAATTTGCATTTCTCTGATCAATAGTGATTTGGAACACTTTCATATCAGTGGAAATAGTTTAAATTTCATCATCTGAAAATTGTCTGTTTATATCCTTTGACCATTTATCAATTGGAGAATGGCTTGATTTCTTATAAATTAAAGTCAATTCTCTGTATATTTTGGAGATGAGACCTTTATCAGAACCTTTAATTGTAAAAATGTTTTCCCAATTTGTTACTTCCCTTCTAATCTTGTTTGCATTAGTTTTGTTTGTGCGGAAACTTTTTAATGTAACAACAGTTTCTTAATTGAACTCTTGGATTCCTGTCTGTTCTTTCCAATTCATCTGCCATATAGATGCAAAAAGAAAAAACCCAAAAACAGTAACAAAAAAAAAAAGTCTTCCTAAAACATGTAACCTTGTTGCTCCCTTGCTTAGGAATATTCAATAGCTTCCTAATATCTCTAGGATAACATACAAATTTTTCATGTTGTCCTCAGAGCCTTTTACAGTCTGGATTTAACCTACCTTTTCAGGCTTATTTGTCCTGACTTCCTACCTACATTCTACATTCCAGGCAAGTTGGCCTATTTGAAATTCTCTGAACTTGGTGTTATATTTCCTCTTTCAATTGGATATGATCTCTTCTCATCTTCATTTCTTAGGAGTTCCAGTTTTCCTTCAGAAGTTTTTATCATGTGCTATTTCCTATGGGGGTCTTTCCTGAAGTCCTTAGTTGTTAATTTTCTTCTTCCTCATCAAATTATCATATCTGCATTTTGTTACATAAAATATTTCTGCAAGAGAAAAGTAAGAAACTTTAAGTCAAGATCTGCTTTTCATCTTATCTTTATACCTACAGCAGCTGGCTCAATGCCTTATACAAATGCTTAAGAAATTCTTATTGGATTGGATGTTACACATTAAAAAAAAAATTGTTCAGTGTGTTTTTTATGTTTTCTTCAAGGATATGATCAGAGATAACAACTGATGTATGAAATACTAATTTACATCAATCTTTGTTTTAGTTAGATGTTAGGATTCATTTAACAGCCTACTGGGATTTGATGAACTTGACCAGCACTGGGAAATGTTACTGTGTGGGTGCTCACTATTACAACAAAGGGATCATCTGATCTATCAAGGAGGCTGTAGTGTACTGATCCATATTTGAAGGTTTTAAAATTGTACTCAATACACTCCATGGGTATAAGAATTACACTAAAATCAGGTCACTATTTTGATGTTGGTAATTCTTCAAACTATCTGTCCTCTCACCTAAGACTCCAATAAAGGCTTGAAAAGAATACACATGTGTTAAAGTCTCTTTTCAAGATGAGTAAAATTGATTTCCTTATTAGAAGCACATAGAAGAAACAGTAGCTGAATTGCTGGACCTGGAATCAGAGATGCAAGAGCTGAAATCTAACTTCAGACAGCTATGTGATTTTGGGCAAAATACTTTTGACCTTTGTCTGCCTCATTTTCTTTATCTGTCAAATAAAGGTAATAATAGTACTTATGTCCTATGGTTGTTGTGAGGATAAAATAATATTTGTGAAATACTTCACAAATCTTAAAGCAATTATTATTTAAATGAAACTTTGCAACAAGAACACTGAGTAGAATCTAAGAGAATGAATTCCAATAGTGGTAATTGTAAAATCTTAGACTTACAGAAAGAAGCTTGAATATTTATCTATAATATCACTTTTAGTTAAAGCCTAGTCACATAATCCTTAATATTATGTGAGAAATAACTAAAGACCTGTTTATTTAATTCCAGAAGCAAAATATACAAGAGTCCTAAAATTTTGACCTAGGAACCAAGAATTTTAATTTTGTAAAATAAGGAGTTCTGATATATTCGTGAAGGGCTTTAACTAATTTGCTTCTAGGATAAGACCATAGTAAAAGAAGGAATTGTTCCCGCTTAGCCAAACAATTACATATCGATCGTGATTCTTTCTCATTTTCATCATTAGATAGTGACAATGACCGCTCTCTGACAGCTAAGTTTTGTGTGGGTCTAAATTTAACTTTAGGCAAGCTTTTTAACTGCTCAGAAGAACCAGGCAATCTACCTAAGATCATTAACCTATATAGTACTCCTTGATCCACATTAGTAGAGAGAGTTTCCTCACTAGGAGAGCAAAAAAAACATAGGTCTGGTCTCCATCTTTCTCTTCCAAATGTATATATATATTAAAACTGCACTGTTCCTATACCATTCTCCCTTTATCTATGTTTCTATTTGTCTGATTTTGCTAATAGAGGCAAAGAATCTAAGTCTCTTATATCAGAGCAGAAAATCTCTCCTCTATCTTAGAATTTAATGCATGCTGGAACATTTATAATTCATAACATTAGTTTTCCAGAATAAAAGAGTATCTTTTATTCATTTTTTTAATCTCTTAAAGTACCCAACATAATATCTTGCATTAGGGAAGTATCCAATATCTTCCCATTAGGGAAGAACACATACTTCTATCCTAGTAAATGGAACAAAAACTGCATGATATAGTGAATACAGTGAACCAAAAATATTAGAATTCAAAAAGAATTTTGCAAATTAGAAAACTCAGTAGAATCTATTAGAATGAATTCTAATAAGAATAATTGTAAAGTCTTAATCTTGGATTAAAGAAAAAAACTTCATACAGATGGTTTGAACATGTGTATATAATTAAAGCATGGTCATATAACCTTTAAAATTAAGTGGGAAATGTCTAAAGATTTGTTTATTTAATTCTAGAAGCAAAAGATGCAAGAGTCTTTTCTAAAATTTTGGCCTAGGAACCAAGAATTTAATTAATTTAATTATTTTTGTAAAATAAGGGGTTCTGATATATTCACTAGTGTGGGATGAATTGTCCTTGCTTCCTAGGACAGGACCATAGTAAATGAAGTAATTGTTCCAAATTAGCCAAAGAGTTCCATATTGGTTAGGATACTTTCTCATTTTCATCATTGGATGGTGGCAGTGAGCTCTTTCACCCATTTCAAAATCATTACTTTAGTTTAATGGGACTACACATCACTGAAAGTCATCTCACAATTAGAGTACCTCTTTCTAATTCTCATACCATTTGATTTAAAGTTTGCTTTCTCAGTAGTATGTACAAATATCCAAAGATGTCTGTTCTAACCAAAAACTGAACCTGAAAAAAAAAGTATTGTATCTTGCCCTTAGTGACAGTTAAGAGGTTCCAGAGCATGAATACAGAAATAGATCTCTCCTTATTCAAAGTTTAGATCTTTCCTTCCACTTCCTGCCTATCAACTCCCTTCCTTACCCTCTACATCTCCCTTGAAGGTTCAGCTCAATCTCCAGCTCCTACATGAAGTCTTTCCCAATCTTCTTCCACCCAGTAAATTCTCTCTCACAGAAATTACTTGGTATTGTCTTTAAATATATTTTATATTTGTGGAATGGAAGACTAACTCAATCCTCAGAACTACTTCTGAACCTTTGCCATTTAATTGTAAATCTACTCTCCCCAGGAAATGACTGTGTGCAGATAAGAAAGTCTACTTCCCTATTTGTAGAAGATTTTGCCCTTGGTATGACATTTAATTAAATATTCTTTTGTAAAAGATGATTAATATTTAGCAAAGCATGCCAGAATGAGGGCTCAAGAGTACCAGAAACTTCAGAGGTACCCCTAGAACACTGAGTGGAGGAGAAGTTTCTAATAGAAAGCCAGCCAGAGTAGGTAACATATTTACTTATGTGGCTATCGGTTGATTCCCCCAATAAAATGTAAACTTCTTAAGGGGAGGAATTGTTTTATATTTTATCTTTATATCTCTAGTGCTTTGCAAATAATAATGCTTGTTCAACTGCATATTTGAGAAACACAAAATATTAATTTTTATTGTATTTCTAAATTTTTTATTACTACCAGATAACTATATGAAAAATTATTCCATAAGCTTTTTTGATATAGCAGTTCATTAGAGAATTCACTAAGGATTCTTTTTCTTTCTAAGTTGGATGGGAACTTAGAAGTAATATAGAACAACCTCACCATGATGATGAAAAAAACAAGGTTTAAGATATTAAATGGATCTCTAATTTAGAATAGCATTTAAAATTAACTATGCATAATAAACTCAATAATAGCATTGGGTTATCTTAATTCTCACCTTTTTATTTCTATGAACTCTTTCAGGTAGCCTCAAAAGCATGGATTCAGTGTGCAATGTTAGCTTCTGTGAATATTACTCTTATTAATTGCCCATTTATGAAGGGAATCATTTATTCTATCTCTTCACTTCTGTTGTATCAGTGAAATATAATATTATCTCATCAACTCCCATGTATTCATTTCTTATTTATATGAAATTCTCCAAGATCTACCCAATCAACATTATATTTTCTCCAGAACTACAGACCAACCTCACCAAATGTGTATTTGACATTTACAATTGGAACATCCCTAAGTTTCTCAAGTTTAATTTGTCTAAACCAAAACTCAATATTTTCCCTCCACACTTTTCTCTCTTTCTAAACGGGCATCACTATCATTAATGTTTACCAAGATGAACAATCTTGGAGTCATACTGAATATTTTATTTTTACTGACCTTTCATATTCAAACAATTATCAAGTATTATTAATAATACCTCATAATCATCTCTTCTTTCTAACTCTCCATTCACAAATTCCTTCCCTAGATTAATACAACAGCATCTAATTGATCTAACTGGAATCAACCCTTGCTCTCTCTAATCCTTTACATAGCTTCCAAACTGATATTTCTAAAGCATGGGTGTAATTCCATTATTTCCTTGTTCAATAAGCTACATTGGCCTCTAGAGCAAAGGTTCTTATCTTTCTGCAGAATGGGATGCTCTGGCACAATGAGGAAACCTATAAATCCCTTAATACAATAATGCTTACTTTGTTTAATTCACAATTGAAGAAAATAATAAATGTCAGAAGTTAGTGAAAATAACATGTATTATTTTTCCCTTCCAAACACTGACCCTTTAAAGATATCTTCTCTAGCAGAAAACATAAAATCTTCTGTTTGATTTTTTTTTAAGTCCATTTAACTCCAGAGAGACCACTTTTGCAGGCAAATTTCACATTATATCCTTTCATTTATTTATTTTCATCCAAACTAGTCTGTCTGCTATTTCCTATAAATGTATTTCAATTTCAGTTTCTGGTCATTTGTATAGGCTTTCCTGTAAAGAGGAATGCACTTCCTACTTACTTCCACATTTGAGAATCCCTAATTTCTTTCAAATTCCTAGTCAGTTCCTTCTCATTGGAAAAAGAGTATCCTGAGCCTTCCAGTTATTAGTGTTCTTCCTCTCTCAGTATATATTTTGTATTTAAATATGTGTGCAAGCAACAACAAGATTATGTGATGATCAACTGTAATGGATTTGGCTCTTTTTAACAATGAGGTAACTCAGGACAGTTCCAATAAACTTGTGATGGGGAGAGTCATCTGCATCCACAAAGAGGACTATGGGGACTGAATGTGGATCACAACATAGTCTCTCTGTCTCTCTCTCTTTCTCTCTCTCTCTCTCTCTTTCTCTCTCTCCTTCTCCCTCTTCCTCTCCCTCTCTTTTTTTTGCTTTTTGATCAGATTTTTCTTGTGAAGCATGATAAATGTGGAAATTGCACATGTTTTTAACCTATATTGGATTACATGCTGTCTAGGGGAAGGGGTGAGTGAAAGAGAGGGAGAAAAATTTATAACACAGGGTTTTGCAAGGGTTGAAAACTATGTACTTTGAAAAAAAGCTATTATTTTAAAAATATGTGTATGTATGCATATGTGTTTGCATGTGCAATATATTGTTTCTAAAACATTCTCAGCTCCCAGAGATTAAGTGATTCACTTTTGTTTTATTAGCAGTGTTAAACCCAGATCTTAGTACAGAATAGGTTCTTAATAAATACTTCTTGAGTTTGTTTTCTTTTAAGAGAAAGATTCCCTTCTTTTTCCTCAGGACCATTAAACTCCACTTATCCTGCACTAATTTGAAGTATCTTTATTCCAAGTGTAGTAATCAACACTTTCTTGCTTTTTGTTCTGCTTCCAATTTAAAAAACCATGAAGACCAAGAGAAAGTTCTTCTAGAGTCATTTCTCTTTCTTTCTCGCTCCTGCTCTCACTCTCACTCTCATGTTCTTGCTCTCCCACTTTCCTTTCTCCTCTCCCTCTCTCTTTCCATTTCTTTCTTTCTTTCTTTCTTTCTTTCTTTCTTTCTTTCTTTCTTTCTTTCTTTCTTTCTTTCTTTCTTTCTTTCTTTCTTTCTTTCTTTCTTTCTTTCTTTCTTTCTTTCTTTCTTTCTTTCTTTCTTTCTTTCTTTCTCTTTCTTTCTTTCTCTTTCTTTCTTTCTTTCTTTCTTTCTTTCTTTCTTTCTTTCTTTCTTTCTTTCTTTCTTTCTCTCTCTCTCTCTCTCTCTCTCTCTCTCTCTCTCTTTCTTTCTTTCTTTCTTTCTTTCTTTCTTTCTTTCTTTCTTTCTTTCTTTCTTTCTTTCTTTCTTTCTTTCTTTCTTTCTTTCTTTCTTTCTTTCTTTCTTTCTTTCTTTCTTTCTTTCTTTCCTGTCTCTGTCTCTCTCTGAATGTATTTTTGCCAGTCTTATCACATCTTCTCTCTTTCCCCCTCCTTTCTCTCTTTTCCTGTCTCCCTGTTTACTATGCCTCTTCCTTTCTTTTGCTCCTAGTTTGGTGATTGAAAGTTCTGTGTTCTATCTGGCCTTCTTCAAGTCATATTCTCATATCCCAAAGATGTGTTTCTAACCATCTTCTCCTGATAACTCTTTAGGCAAGTCTGATGGATGAGGCTTGTATTTAGGACAAAATTGGTCTCATGGAGAAATCAATATTTAACAAAAAATTCATTAAGTCAACAATTAATGACTTATGAGATACCAGTGCTGAGTGTATGAAGAAAGGCAAAAACAATAAATAAGCAAACAAACAAACAAACAAAAAACAGAATTTGTCTTCAAGGAATGTATAGCAGTCTAATGGGGGAGACAAGAGGCAACTAGATGGCTCAGTAGATATACTATAGACCTGTAGTCAGAAAGACCTGATTTCAAATATGGCCTTACATACTTACATACTTACTCTGGACAAATCATTTCTGTTTGCTTTAATCCACTGGAGAAAGAAAGGAAAATCATTCATAAAGAGTCAGATATGACTGAACAACAAAAATGGGAAAGACAATATGCAGTCAATACTCAACAAACCTTCATTAACCACCTAACATAATAAATATTGCAAATACAAATAAAAGAATAAAGATAGTGTCTTCTATCAAAGAACTTACATTTTAATAGGAAAAGCAAGCTGAAAAATTGAGGTGAAGGGAGGGTAAAATAGGTATCTATTTTCAGTAGAGAAGTTAAAGAAGAAAAGAAATGAATTCTATTAGATGGGTCCAAAGTTAGTGCTGCCAGAGAGACTAGTGAAGTATGAATTGAGTGCTGCCAGAGAGGTTAAAGTGTATAAAATGAGTGCAGTCAGGTGGTAAATGAGGAGTTGTTTGAGGAGACAAGAGTCTCTAAGGATGCATAATCATATGTATAAGAAAAATATAGATAGGATAAAGTGGAGTTTATCAACAGAGAGGAGGCATTAGCATCAAGAAAAAGTCAGGAAAGGCTTCTTGTCAGATGAGAAATTTTATTTGGGACATGAAGAAAATCAGAGAAGCAAGAGTAAAAGATGAAGAGGGAGGGAATTCTGTAAATGTGAAATAGCCAATAAATGACCAGATTTGGGAGATGGAGTGTCACATGCAAGGAAGAGAAAATCAGTGTCCCTGGACCACTGAGTATATGGAAGAAAATAAGGTGGAAAAATGGAAAGGTAGAAAGGGACCAAATTATGAATGATAATAAATAACAAGATTTTCTATTGGATTTTGAAAATGATATGACATTAATGTAGATTTTTTTTAATAGATTGACATAGTCAAATATTCACTTCAATAATCAGTTTGATTGCTGAGTGAAGGATAGAGTAGAATGGCTTAGAGCAGTAAGACCAACTAGCAGGTGATTGCAAAATTCCAGATGTGAAATGATGAGGTTTGGATTTGGGTAATAGTGGTATTAAAAAAGAATAAGGGGTGTTTATGAATAATGAGACAAAAATAGAACTTATTGGCAACTATTTGAATAGAGGGGAGAGAGAGTGGGGAGTCAAGAGTGGCATAAAGATTGTGAGCCTGGGTGACTAAAAGAATGGTGGTACCTTCAAAACAGAGTGTTAGGAAGAGGGAAAGTTGGGGCAGGGATGATGATTCCAATTTTGGACACATTGAGTTTAATTTGACCATAGGAAATCTAGTTCAAGATATCTAATTAAAAACAATATGAAAGACTAGGGGCAAAGAAAGATGGCTGGAAAATAAATATGAGAATACTTAGGTTAGAAATGGAAGAAGGAGAGGGAGCCAAGATGGCAGAATGAAGCCAGGAAGTTGCTTGACCTCTCCCAATTTCCCTCCAAAACCACATGAAACCAAGCCTCTGAACAGTCTGACAGAATGAAACCACCTTCCAGCTCAAGATAGACCTCAAAAAAGATCAGTCTAACTGGGGTGAAAAGGAGAGTACATCTCAGCTCAGATAGAGTCTGGGAAAGCCAATTAAAGGGTCTTCAACACAGCAGATCAGCAACTGAGACCCTTAGTCCTGGCTTAGTAGTTGAACAAACCAGAGCCTCCAGTCCCAGCTCAGAAGGCAAATTCCTGTAAACGATTATTTCCTGCAAAGAACAGGCAGAGCTACCATCTGCAAAGGGGACCCCTGTGTTCAAAACTAAAGCTCATAACTGCACAAGAACCTTGGGACAATGCCCTCTTTACCCAGGAACAAAACTCAATTATAAAAGTAAAAAACAAATAAAATAAAATAAGAAATACCAAAAGAAAAAGAAAGGAAATAATTAAGAAACAGAAAAGAATCTTGACCATAGAAAGCTACTATAGTGACAGGGAAGACCAAAACACTCAGATGAGGACAAAATGTCCACAGAGGAAATCCCCAAAAGTGATTTAAATTGGTTTGAAGCCCAAAGAGACTTCTTGAAGTGCTCATAAAAAACATTAAAAGGCAAATAAGAGAGGTAGAAGAAAAAAAGAAATGAGAGATATGCAAGAGAAAGTCAATGGCTTAAAAAAGGAAAGCAATTCCTTAAAAAATACAATTGACCAAATGCAAAAAAAAAAAAAAAAAAAAAAAATGCACTGATGAAAGCAACACCCTGAAAAGTAAAATAATCAAATGGAAAAAGATACAAAGGCCAAATGAAGAAAATTATGCATTAAAAACTATAATGGAGCAAATGGAAGTTAAATGACTCAACGAGAAATTAAGAATCAGTTAAACAAACTAAAAAGAATGAAAAAATGAAAGGAAATATAAAATATCTCATTGCAAAAACAGCTGACTTGAAAAATTGATCCAGGAGACAATTTAAGAATCATCAGTCTATCTGAGGGCCATGACTGAAATAAGAAAGTGGATATCATTCTTCTAGAGATCATTAAGGAAAACTGCCCTGATATACTAGTAACAGAGGGGTAATTAATCATTGAAAAAAAATTCATCAATCACCTCCAGAAAGAGATCCCACAAGGAAAACCCCAAGGAACATTGTTGCAAAACTCCAGAACTATAATCTCAAGAAAAAAATACTGCAAGCTGCCAGACAAAAGCAATTCAAGGATCAAGGAGCAACAATCAGAATTACCCAGGATCTGGCAACATCTAAAATAAAGGATCAGAGGATCTGGAACACCATATTCCAGAAGACAAAAAAATCTGTTCTTACAACCAAGAATTAATTATTCTAGCCTGAGCAGCATCTTTCAGGGAGAGGAAATGGATCTTCAATCATTTCTATTGAAAAAACAAAAAAAACAAAAACAAAAACACACACAAAAAACAGAACTAAGCAGAAAATTTGATCTTCAAACACAGGACTCAAGAGAAGAATACAAAGGTTAAAAGGAGAAAATATAGATTATTTAAAAGTTAAACAGTTTATATTTCTAGGTGAGAAAATAATATCTGTAACTCTTGAGAACTGTATCTGTCACTGGTGCAGACAGAGGGAAGCATCACATGGATGGAGGGTATAGTGGTGAATGAACTCTGATATGATGATATGAAAGAAAAAGACATTAAGGAGGGGTAAAAGGACTGTATTGAGAGAAGACAAAATGTAGATATAATGGAACAAAATAGATCACATGAAATGGCTTAAACATTAGTGGGAAAGTTGGGAGGGGTATGAGCATTATCTGAAACTTGATCTCATCAGTTTTGGATTAAAAAGGGAATAACTTAATCATTCAATGCTGTATAAAAAAATATTTTAGCCTATATAGAAGTAGGAGTAGAAAGAGGAGAGAAAAGGGAGAGACTAGATAGAAGTGATAATAGAAATAGTAGGAGAAAAGGGTAAGAGAAGGGTAGGGATGATAGAAAATAGGGCAGGTAATGGGTGGGGTGGGTTAAAAACAAAATACTATTAAGGAAGGACATTGTGGAAAGAGAGAACAAAAGTATATAAAAGGGAGAAAATACAGAACTGATAATTATAACTATGAATGTGAATGGGATGAACATTCCAATAAAATGGAAGTGAATAACAGAGTGGATTAAAGAACAGAATCCTATAATGTGTTGTTTATAAGAAACACATTTGAAACAGAGAGATACATAAAGAGTAAAAGTAAAAGACTGGAGTAGAATTTATTATGCTTCAGCTGAAGCAAAAAAAAAAACAACACAAATAAACAAAAAAACAAAAAACAAAAAACCTAGGGGTTGCAATTCTGACTTGAAATAAAGCAAAAGTGCAAATAGATCTAATTAAAGTAGGCAAGGAAGGAAATTATATCTTGATAAAGGGTACCATAAATAATGAAGTATTAATGATATTAAACATATCTGCACCAAGTAGTAGTATATACAAAACCCTTGAAAAGATATTAGGCCAGTTACAGGAAGAAATTGGCAGTAAAATTATATTACCATGAGACCACAACTTTCCCCTCTTAGAATTACACAAATCTAACCACAAAATAAACAAGAAAGAAACTAGGGAGAATAATAGAATTCTAAAAAATCTAGATATGATGGACCACTGGAGAAAATTGAATAGAGACAGAAAGGAATATACCTTTTTCTCCTCAACAGCATATGGGACCTACAACACAAATTAACCATGCATTAAGGCATAAAACCTCACAATCAAACACAGAAAGGCAGAAATTATAAATACTTCCTTTTCAGACCATGTTCAAATAAAATTATATTTAATAACAGTCCAGGGAAAATATATTAAAATCCAATTGAATGTTTAATAATCTAATTCTAAAGAATGAATGGGTCAAAAAATAAATTGCAGAAACAATCCATAATTTTGTTCAAGAGAATGATAATAATAAGACAACATATCAAAACCTATGGTATGCACCCAAAGCAGTTCTTAAGGGAAATTCTATATCTCTAAATAGTTATGTGAATAAAATAGAGAAAGAGATCAATGAATTGAACATACAACTAAAAAAGCTAAAAAAAAGAATTAAAAACTCCCAATACCAACTTAGAAATTTTGAAACTCAAAGGAAAGATTAATAAAATTGAAATTAAGAAAACTATTGGCCTAATTAATACAACAAAGTGTTGGTTTTATAAAAAAAAAAAAAAAAAAAAAAAAAAAAAAAAAAAAAAAAAGACAAACCTTTGGTTAATTTGATTAGAAAAAAGGAAAGAAAAAGAACCAAATCATCAGCATCAAAAATGAAAAGGGTAAACTTACCACCAATGAAAAAGAAATTGAAGCAATAACTAGGGGCTATTTTGCCAATTGTATGGCAACAAGTCTGATAATTTCATTGAAATGGATTAATATTTACAAAAATGTAAATTGCCCAGATTAACAGAAGAGAAAATAAATTACTTAAATATGTTGATTCATATTGTTTGTTACAGCATTACTAGGCTGTTTTATATTATCATGTGCCTGTATGATACCTCCCATGCTGATGAATTTATGTATACCTGTTTCAAGTAAAACAAAAGAAAGCAGGAGATGTAGAGGGCCGCAGATAGTGGGGGAACTCTGAGTAAGGTATAAGACCCTTCAGCCCAGAGGAAACCTGCTAAAAATATCTGGTTTGGCTCCCCATTTTCCCTGTGGAATTTCTCACTTCCCTCCCTGAGAAGTCAGGGAGGGCATGTTCATCTGTGTTCTACTTGAAGTAGGGATACTTACAGCAGGATGCTTACTCAGTGTGAGATAATGGTTCTCTAGTTCACATGTACTTAGTGTGATAGTAATGATGTAATCACTCTAGTTGGCATATACTTAGTGTGATTTAATGATGTTATCATACTGAAGTATTTAAAGGCTGAGAGGACTGGAGATGAGATCTCATATCTCAGATTCAGATCTCAGACTCAGACTTGGACTCAGATACAGACATAGAGGAGACACAGAAGATGGAGACAGAAACATAGATCCTTCTGGTGGCTCTCTTACCTTCACCACTTCTCCACCTAAGACCAAGGCTCATCCAGAAATCCTCCAGAGATCTAGTTTGGACATTACATATGACACTCAAATGTAGGACACAAGAAACATAAGAAATAAAGAAGCAGCAGCACTTGAGAGCTGTTTGTGAGTAGGATCCCCTCAGACTTCCTTCAGTAACCCGAGGGGAAGGAAAGGGAGAAGAGACCTGGTAAGATTTTTTTAGTGCAGATAATTAAATGGGCCAACACATCAAAGTGCCGAACCAGGAGACTGATGAGAGACTCAAATGCCTGTTCTGACTATAGTCCTCTTCTCCATTTGAAAGTTTATCTCCATGACATCTCCCAAGATTCAGTACTGCTATAGTGCTGTTTGCATTCCCTAACATGTAGACTCAGACCTTAGCATGTGGACTTAGATAACAGCTAATGCATAAACTTACTGACCATGCTGTGGGGGGAAAATAATTGCGTTTCCATAAAACCAAAAATAGGAATTGTTAAGGACCATGCCTAAGTGAAGGGGTAAGTCGTTTCTCTGAGAACCTCCACAGCTGTGAATCATAACACTTGAAGGAATTGCAAAGCAGTGTTTACTTATGCAGATGTTCCTTGTGGATTGGGAATGAAATAAATTGGAGGCAAGAGGGAAGAGGAGAGAGGTCAGAGAAATAGCAACTGCTTCTCAGTCTCCTTGTATCATCATCATCCTCTCACATGAAGAGATCCATTCTACAGGTCTGAGTTAGACTCCCAGCAGCCACTGGTAGGTGGCTCCAGTATCACATCATAAATAGTCCTATTCTGGAAAAAGAAACTCCCTAAGAGTGAAATTCCTAAGAAAAAAAATCTCCAGGGCCTGATGGATTTATAAATTAATTCTACCAAACATTTACTTTGTAAACTATTTGTAAAAATAGGTATGAATTGGGTACTGATACCTAAACCAGGAAGAAGCAAAACAGGGAAAGAAAATTACAACCCCTCTCCCTAATGAATATTGATGCAAAAATTTTAAAAAATATTATCAAAGATATTACAGCAACTTATCAGCAGGCTAATATGCTCTGATCAATTGAGATTTATACCAGGAATGCAGGGCTGGTTCAATTATCTGGAAAACTATTGCTATAATCAGTCATGTCAATAATAAAACCAATAGAAATCATGATAATCTCAACAGATGCAGAAAAAGCTTTTGACAGAATACAGCACCCTTTCCTTTTAAAACCACTTGAAAGCATAGGGTTAAAGGAAGTTTTCCTTAAATTAATAAGCAGTATCTATCTAAAATCAATATCAAGCATTATGTAATGGAAAGAAGCTAGTTGCATTTCCAGTAAAAACATGAGTGAAACAAAGATGCCCATTATCACTACCATTCAATATTGTTCTAGAAATCTTAGCTTTAGGAATAAGAAAAGAAATAGAAATGAAAGGAATTAGAATAGGCAATGATGAAATAAAACTATCACTCTTTGCAGATGACATGAAGATATACTTAGAAAGTCCTTTTAAAAATCATTCAAAAACTGACTGAAAAAAATTAACAGCTTTAGCAAAATTGCAGGATAAGAAACCCATGTAAAATCATCAGAATTTCTATATATTACTGACAAAGATTATCAGCAAGAGATGGAAAGAGAAATTCCATTTAAAGTAACTACAGAGAAAATAAAATATGTGGGCATCTACCTGACAAGACAAATCCAGGAACCATAGGAGCACAATTACAAAACACTTTTCATACAAATAAAGTCTGATCTAAACAACTGGAAAATTATCAATTGCTCATGGATATGCTGAGCTAATATAATAAAAATGACAATTCTACTTGAATTGGTCTACTTATTCAGTGCCATATCAATCAAACTGCCAAAAATATTCTATGGAGCTAGAAAAAAGAATAACAAAATTCATCTGGAAGAACAAAAGGTCAAGAATATCAAGGGAATTAATGGAAAGAAAAATACAAAAAAATGGTGACCTATGACTACTAGATCTAAAACTATATTATAAAGCAACAGTAATCAAAAGCACTGGCTAAGAAATAGAATGGTGGACCAGTGGAATAGGTTAGACATACATGATACAGTAATCACTGACTATAGTAATATAGTATTTGATGAACCCTAAACTTCAGCTGCTAGGATGAGAACTCATTATTTCACAAAATTTGCTGGGAAAACTGGAAAATAATAAATCAGAAACTCAGCATAGATTTACATTTCACAACCCATACCAAAACAAGTTCAAAATGAGTACTTGATTTGGCTATAAAAGGTGATACCATAAGCAAATTAGGAAAGCAAAGGATAATTTACCTATCAGATCTTTAGAAAAGATATATTTATGACCAAATAAAAACTAGAGAATATTATGAAAAGCAAAATAGAAAACTTTGATAACTTGAAATTAAAAAGTTTTTGCATAAACAAAGCCAACAGAAACAAGATTAAAAGGGAAATACAAAATTTTGGGAAATCTGATAAAGATCTCATTTCTAAAATATATAAACAACTGTGTCAAATTTATAAAAATACAAGTCATTCCCCAATTGGTAAGTGGTCAAAGGACATGAACAGACAATTTTCAGATGATGGAATTAAAGCCATCTATAGTCATATAAAAATATAGTCATAAATAACTCTTGATTAGAGAAATGTAAATTAAAACAATTCTGAGGTACCACCTCATACCTCTCAGATTGGCTGAGATGACAGGAAAAGATAATGATAAATCTTGGTGGGGATGTGGGAAAACTTAGACCCTAATGTATTGTTGGTGGAGTTGTGAACTGATCCAAGTATTCTGAAGAGAAATTTGGAACTATGCCCAAAGAGCTATAAAGATCCGTACATTTTTGACAGCAGTACCACTACTGGATCTGTATCCCAAGGAAATCATAAGTGAGGGATAATGTTTGTAGCAAAAATGTTTTTAGTGGTTCTTTTTGTGGTAAAAAAAGATTTGGGAAATGAGTAGAAACCCATAATTGGGGAATGGTTGAAGAAATAGTACATGAAGGTAATGGGATATTATTGTCCTATAAAAAACAATGAACAAGCTGATTTTAGAAAGACCTGGAAAGACTAACATGAACTGATGCTGAGCAAAACAAGCTGAACCAGAAATACATTGTATATGGTAACAATAAGATTTTGCTATGATCAACCATGAAAGTCAGGGTTTTTTTTTCAATGTTTGATCCTATTCAACTTTGGATAGAAAACATCTGCATCCAGAAAGAGAACTATGAATGTTGAATATAAATCAACGCATTCTATGTTCACTTTTTTTTTCTTTTTTTTTTTTTCTCTTGTAATTTTTTCCCTTTTGTTCTGATTTTTTCTTTTGACATTATTCATAAAAATGTATATTTAAAAAGTTAATATGCATGTATAACCCCAAAAGATAAATAATAAAATATTAGAAATGGAAGAAAACAATTCAGGATAGAAATTTAGGGGATACTTAATGATGGAAAAGCAAGTTATTCACAAAATTATCTTAGTTCTAGTAGATCCATTTCCTTTTTTTAATCAATATTTTATTTCATTAAATTTTCCAATTACATGCAAATTTTTTTTAACATATTCATTATCTAAAATTTTGAGTTCCAAAAATCTCTCCCTTTCTCCCCTCTATTATCCTTGAAAAGGGAAGCATTATATTTATTATACATGTGAAGTCATGCAAAACATATTTCTATATTAGCCACATTACAAAACAAGACAACAAAATGAACCAAACTCCCCAAAAATGTACACACACAGAGAAAAATACATTTTAAAAAGTGCACTTTCATCTGAACTCATAATTCAAACATTATCTCTCTTAAGGTCCATAGCATTTTTCAGTATATATATTTTTGGGGAATTGTCTTAGATCATTTTCTTAATAGGAGTAACTCTTTCACAATTGATAATCTTCCACATTGCTTTACTATGTACAGTCCTCATATAGTTTTGCTCACTTCACTCTGCATAAATGATTTTGATGGACTATTATTTCACTATAAGAAATGATGAGCAGGATGGTTTCAGAAAAATATAGGATGATTTATACAATCTGATGCAGAGTGAATTGAGCAGAACCAGAAGAACATTATACACAATAGAGCAATATGTAAGACTATCAACTGTGAAAGACTTAGCTACTCTAAAGACAATATTCAGCCACTCCCCCATTGATGGGCATCCCTTCAGTTTCCAGTTCTTTACCAACACACACACACACACACACACACACACACACACACACACACACTGCTATAAATCCTTTTGTATAGAGAGGTCCTTCGTCCTTTTGAAATTAGATCCATTTTTTTTGTCTCCCTATAGAAATGTATCTTGTCAGAGGAATGTTTTGTCTAGACTTATATAGAAATAAGATCTGGTCCATAAAGCATGAAGGGTCCATGCTTTTCAGGGGCTAGATTTTTGTGCTCTAGGTAACCAGGAAGCCATAATTCCTTGACCACTCATTTCTCAAAGATAAATTCTCTATTAGTGTAAATAAACCCAACCTATGTGTCAGAAACCCTAATAGATGCTATTCCAATCACAGTAACACTGCCCCAAGGCGAAGCAGCAAAAATGTGATGTTTTTGCCATTTTCTGCTCTATATCTTACCTAAAGTTCTAACCAGAAGTGTCTTTGCTAGGATGCGGTGTTGCCTCTAACAGTTAAAGAACCCAACTTCCTTGCTTAGTGTGTCTGAATGCATCTTCAAATTGCCTCTTTGTTTTTAACCATCTCTCTCAGAGGAAGAATTTCCCCTATAATAATAGTCTTTAATTAAGGACTGTTCCCAACTGAATATCTGTGGCTTAGAAACAAAGTAATTCCTCTAGAGGAAAATAACTATATATAACACAGAGTTGAGATGAAGTGGGTAGTTATTTTTAATGGAATATTAATAGGACTTCCTTCAAAGGGGTGGGTGGTGGTGGTAATTGAACTCAATATATCCTTTTTTAACTTTTTCCCCCTTAGAGTGTCCTTGTTCCCAGTACCCAGATATTTGGGAAGGTGGAGAGGAAAGGAGAAGGAAAGAACTCTATTGTGAAAAGCTCCAACAAGGTCTGCCATGAATCTTAATTCTAAAGAAACCAGTGTGCAATAGCCTCCATTCCCTAGGGACCACAACTATCAATCATTTGCAGCCCTGAGCAATTAAATCCTGTTATAGAGAAGTCAGTCACGACAACCTTTTCCAAAATGAAATAGAACCTCTTATTCCTTTCTCCATCTTTTCTTTTCTCTATTCTTCTTATCTCATTCTTCTTTATTTTTCTCTGTCCCATTCCATACTCTTATCCTCATCTGTCCTCATTCTTCTTTACTTTTCACTTTCAAATTTGTTTATCATAGAACCCCACAATCAGGAAGGGAAGGAAATAAGGAAAATGGCAGCTGCTGCCTCTAAGCCTATTAAGATCATCATCTCCCTTTCTCTGAAGCCGTGGGTAGGCTTTAGAAAACTGAGAATTCACAGATATGTAGACTAATTAAACTAAACTGATTCTCTCATTATATGGCTATAGAATTGATTTTATTTGGGAGGAGAAGTTAAAAGAACCAGTAGGAACTACTTTTGGGGATGGATAAGTAGTTGGGGTTAAGTGACTTCCCCTAGATAACAAAGTCACACAGCTAAAATTATCAGAAATCATATTTGAACTCAAGTCCTTCTGACTCCACCAGCAGGTGCTCTATATACTGCTCTTAAACTACTTTTAAGCTTTTCTGGAAAGTCTGGCTATTTAAGTGGTCTTTCTTGTGTGCTTCTGTTTGTTTTCTTTCCTTGTAGTATAGATACCTAAAGGGGGAAGGGGTTTTATCTAATTACACAAAGACTGTCAAAGCACTGAGCAGTAATGACTGTATGCCAAGATTATCCACAAACACAACTTCTCCTGCTCTGGGGCCATGTTTGATTAATTTAGTTCACTTCATTAAATTAGTTCACAACAACTAGCAATTCCCAGACACCTATTTTTACTTTATCCTGTGTTTCATCTTTGGACCGCCATAGGTACCTCCTGTCTCTCCTATTCCAATCTCAATCTCTTTGGAAAGAGCATGTCCATCAGGTGTCCTATGACTGACATTTCTCTACACACTATTATTCTATATGTGTTGCTTCCCTTTTTCAAATGTTAATTCTTTAAAGCCAAGGATAATTTCCCTTGTATATTCAAATTGGTGTTTAGAACCTTCTGAATAAATGTTTTGTTTTGTTTTTTTCATGTATATGTACATGCATACACCCACCATTGTAAATGGAAATTTCCATTGAAAATCATTTCTCAGAGTGTTGAGATGGAGTAATGGTTAGATCTTTAGACTTTGGGTAAGGAAGACACTAGCTTAAATCCAACCTCAAAAACTTACTACTTATGTGACTATGGGCAAGTTTTAAATCCCTCTGTATTTCAGTTTCCTCAGCCTCTATGATTATATCAATCTCTCAATCTATAATCTTTATTTCCAGACTTACTTTTTCAGACTTGCCTATTACAGATTGTAGGATCATGACAAGACAGTAAATGGTACATCTAGATCTTCACTAGCATTCACTTCCCAAGCAAACAAACACAATATTTGGGAAACTACTCAAGATATCTCATGGAAAACAGATGCAGCTATCAGTAAAGTATGGAAAGCCCGTTTCCCCACTTTCCTCATGAAAAAGAGCCAGATACACCTATTTCAACACTTATTTATCAAGAACCCACTATGATCCAGGTATTATTCTGAACTCTTGGAATAAAAAGGTGAAATAAGAAATGCTACCCTACTCTCTAGTACCTGCTAAGTTAATAAAGGGTAAGGTGTTTGTAAAGGGGGAATAAGAAGGATTGAGATCAAAAGGAGATGGATGCAACTTCTTTCTCAATATTTCATTTAAAATAAACTTCTTTTTCCCTTGACTAACCTGACCTAGAGCACTCTTTCCTTTTTCTAAAATCTTTTTTGTTGTTCAATCATTTTCAGTCATGTCTAACATTTTGTGACCCCATTTGGGATTTTCTTGGCAAAGATACTGGAATTGTATCACATTTTCTTCTCCAGCTCATTTTACAGAAGAGAAAATTAAGGCAAATAGGGTTAAGTGACTTACCCAGAATTATATAGCTAGTAAGGATCTGAGGACAGAAACAAATTCAGGAAGACAAGTTTTTTCTGACTCAAGCCTTGGCACTCTATCCATTATGTCTCCTATAGAAATCCTATATAAATTGTTAATTATACAATTTATTTGATTAGCAAATAAATACTATTTAATGATATGATATTGTTTTGTTTAATGTTTAATTCTTTTATTATTATTTAGCCTTTCACTAGTTTAGCTTTTATTTTCTTAAGGGGAAAATACTAAGTACTTTTCTTATAACAACCCTGTGAAGAACTCAGGTTTGCAGGAGCACGACATGGTTGCTAGAGTGCTGGAGTCTGAAATTAGAATGTGCAACTAACAACTAATTTCATCTCTTTGATCTTCAGTTTCTTCATCTGTAGAATAAGCAAGTTGGTTTAAAAGAATTCCAAGGTCTTTTTCAACTCCAAGCTTAAAAGTAGTATCTATCTCAAAATCACAAATGAGATAGTGTGGTTAAAGTACTTTGAAAAATTTAAAGATCTATTTAAATGCCAGATAATTTTATATTAAATTTGCTGAGAAGTGTCAGAGCAGGGAATTTATCCCTGTTCCTGCTTTAATCTTATACATTTTTTTTTAAATCCCCCACTGTGCATTGCTTATAGGAGATACTTGATAATTATTTGTTCACTTGATTTGATGTGTTAATCTTAACTTTCATATAATTAGATTTGCCACTTAACTTTCTGTGCCTCAGTTGTTGTTGTTTTATTTTATTTATTTATTTTTTTTTTTGTCTATAAAATGGGAGAAAGGGGAAGGGAATAACTAATAAGCCCTTCTAGCTCTAAAGTCATGATACTTAAATTCAAATACTCCTTTAATTCTATCTGTGTGATCCTGGGTAAATCACTTAAATTCTCTTTCTTTCAGTTTTTTCATATCTTATCTAAAATGAAGATAATAACAGAACCTACTTCCCAGAGTTGATATGAAGATAAAATGACATAACATATGCAAAGTACTTTGCAAACCTCAATGTTGTATAAATGTTAATTTGCTGTTGCTACTGCTGTTGCTACTACTACCACTACTGCTATTACTACTACTACTATTACTACTACTTCAGTCAGGTCTCACTCTTCATGATCTTGTGGTCTATATCAGTCCCTACTACTGTCAATGGGTTTTAATTTATTTTTATTTTTATTTTGTTGTTATTATTCCTGGGTTTGTTTGTTTGTTGTTGTTGTTGTTTTTTGGGGGGAGGGTATTGTTTGTTTGTTTTTGTTTTTTGGCAAAAATACTAGAGTGGTTTGACATTTCTTTCTCCTATGGTCACCTTTTGTCAGAATCTATAACTTGTTTATCTTTGGTAACATTACAAGGCATAGTCACAATTTCATTGAGCTTCATAAGCCCCTTTGCCACAACAAGGCAGTGATACAGAATGGGGTTGTTGTTCAGGCATTCGGTTAACTACTACTACTCATAGGCCCTATATTCAAGATCACTAGTTCCCAGGTCAAGTCTAAGACTACCTTACAAGAAGGTAATGTAATTAGTAGCAAATGCTGTCTATATTTAAGAGACTGATATAGGGCAGACAATCCCTCCTATACTATACAGGGAGGACTTCCCTTTAGTTAATGATATCCTTTTGCTGAAGAGCCTGCCTATGTCTATCATTCAGTTGATCCATAGGAACATAAGGACCATCATTCTGGAAGAGAGCATTCTACATTTTTTTAAAATCCCATGTACCATCTATAGCAATGCTATCCATTGATGTCTTATGTTAAACAAAGCATGGTCATCTTATATGAAAATTTTTAAAAAGTTTCAAAGGAGGCTTTTTAGTTCCGGGATAATGGGGATTTAAAGGATCATAGAATTTGTACAGTAGAATGAGTGTAAGTTTTGAAGTGAAAGGAGCTGATTTTGATCTTCAGTTTTGCCAATATTACCTTTATTTTTTTTAACCTCATGAAAACTACTTCCCCTCCCTGCACCCCAGTTTCCTCATCTACAAAATGAAAAGCTTGTATTAAATGAATTCTATGGTTCTTTTCAGCTCTACATCTATGAACTATGATTCTTTTTTTCTTTTCCTTTTAATTTATAGAATAAAACAAGCATTACTATAAGATAGCATAATAAAAAAGAATGCACAAGAAAATGCAAATCTATTATATAGCTAGCTATTCTTTTAAAATATAGAATAAGGTTATCATTTAAATTTTTAAATTTTTTCTTGAATCTCCCATCCCACCCTAAAGATGACTATCATTTGACACAAATATATGTGTGTATATATGCATATATATAACAAATATGTATGCATGTAAAATTATTCTATACATACTTCTATTTATCAGTTCTTTAGATACTCTGATTCTCGACTAATCACTTTATTTTTATAGATGAGGAAATTGAGACTCAGAGAGAATCAGTGACAAACAACTAGTAAATAGCAAAACTAGTTTTTTACTGTCTTCTAACTCCAAGTTCGGTACATTTTTATTCATCTATTAAAAGCATGTGTCAGGTATTCTGTTAGAATTGGGGATCCAAGGAAAATATGAAAGTCTCTGGCATTGAGGAGTTTACATTGTATTATCACTTAGTGGAGAGATTGGAAAACAAAATGAATATAGATAACTATGTTCAAAATATATACTATAGAGATAAAGCAAATTCAAGGAAATAGGATATTAGTACCTGCAAAGTTCAGAATAGTATCCTATAAAAGATTGCATTTTGAATAGTGAAGAAAATGTGATTCTACAAGATGGAGCAAATGTATTCTGGATATAGGAGAACAACCTATGCAAAGTAATAGAAAATTAAGATGAAATATGGGCCACAGGGAATAAGTAGAGGAGTTTATCTGGCAGATAGAAAACATGCAAGTACCAAGGAAAAAAGCTGGAGGTGGAATGTAAAGGTATTTAAAAGTGAAATGAAATTTTCAGTTTTTTCTTATAGACAAGGGGGAATGAAAGCTTCTCTTCAGTTTTCTTGACCAGTGGAATGGGATGGTAAGACCTGTGTTTTAGGAATGTCCTTTTGGTATCTATGTGATGGATAAATTGTAAAAGGGAGAAAATAGAGGTAAAGGCAATCTAGATAGACAAATTAGGACATCTCAGACAGGAAAAGGTGATAGTTATGTGAGTAAAGAAAAAAAAAACAGATGTGAGAGCTATTGTAGAGGTAGAATTGACAAGTCATAGGAACTGATTATTTATGTGATATGGGGGAAAGGAAAGAATTAGAGACAGCAAAAAATTAGGTAAATTAGAAAGAGAAGTGCTGGGGGATTTGAGGAAAGCTGATGGATTCTGTTCTGGACATAAGGAGAATGAGATGCCTATGGGACATCTTTTTTGAAATGTGTAAAAGGCAGCTGGTGATATGGAATTCAAGCTTAGAGACTGAGAGACTCACAGTCCAACCTGAAAGCATAAAAGTGATTGAATCAGTATATGTTTGCTCTGTCCCTTCTTATCATGATTTTATGAACTTTAGTCACATCTCCTCTCAGACTTCATCTTTTCTAAACAAAGGAATCCAGATGTTTTAGCATATTCTTAAGCAATTTCCTTAATCCCTTTGGTCTCTTTTCTTATCCTTTTCTGGCTTAATTATGTCACTCTCAAGATGCAGCCATCAGAAATTTACATAGCATTCAAGAATTGCTTTCTTTCTTGCACTTTTCCCTGACATCAAGATGACTCTAGCAGTGATGATGTAAGAATTTGAAGGTCCTTAGAATATCTATGAAACATTTAAGGATATTCTCTGACAAAAGAAAATAAATATAAAATAAATTAAGTCACATAGTTTGATATAACAATGAAAATCAATTGTTTTATTAAACTTTTATTCATCCCCCTCTTCCTTAGCCTGTTTTTGCATTCTTTTTTTTTTTTTTATCATTATTATTATTATTATTTCTGTGTAAAGGCTTACTTTGGGCTGTAATAGACCTAATAGAAAATCTAGTTCAATACTTCTCTTTTAGAAATGAAAAAAATTGAGATCCTGTGATTTACCCAAAAGTATACATATAGTGCACAGGCATTGTGCTGAGAATTGAACTCAGTTTTTTCTGAAAGCACTACCAATATTCTTTCCCCTGCACCAGACTAACTCCTCATACCCATAACTTCACTATGTGGGCTTGCCTACAAGCAAGTTTTGTTTTGTGTGAGGTCAGGCTCTGGGTCAGAATATGCTACTTATGCTGAGGGATAATATTCTATGGTCATGGAAAGAAAACCTCTAACTAATGCAGATGACTGGCAAAGAAGGAGCAGATTAAAATTTACTAAAGGCAGCTTGAGACCACTTTCAGAATCCAAGTTATTTTTCCCTATACTGGATCAAATGCTTTCAGTGCTAAGAAATCAAGACTATTATTTAGCAAAATCCAAAATTTATCATCATCTAATATCCCCAAATAAAGGTACTTATTATTTTTATGAATTAAATATTGAAAAGTAAGGAAATTCAATCAATTATTTCATTTCTAGGATAAGAAAAAAAGTGATATGCTATATAGTACAGAAGCCTATCATGATAAGATGACTGACCTCATTTTAATCATAGCAATTTCATTTCCATTTCTTTCTGTTTAATTCTGTTAGAAGACTAGCACTGATTAGCTATTATTGGTCCTCACCTTGTCACTCAGTTTTTAGGGATCTGAAGGGCTATGACATTGTATGACCTTTTAAGTTCTTTCTCTGCTTATTCTATAGCATTTTTTATATCCTGCTGCAGAGATTAATTAACGAGTGATGACAATGGATGAGAGAAAAATGCATGGATATTAGAAGTCATTGGTAGCAAGATTGTTCCAAAATTTGGCATTGGAGGGTCCCATCTACAATGGAGCTCAAGCATATGAGTCATACAGGGAGCCTCTTTTGTCATTAGCATCAGTTGCTATGTTCTATATCACATCAACCATGGCATACCTCTGATGAGATTAGGCTGTTTATTCTACTAATTTCCCTAATGGAGCATTTTGTCACATTCAGCCAAAAAGTGAGTAGAAATAAGGGGAAAAGGAATTAAAGTTCAATCTCTAACAAATATAAAACAAGTCTTTGACAAGTCATCTGCTGGACTCCTCTCTGCTCTAAGCAGAACAGATGGTAAATTCCCAATTTGCCTCACTAATAATTTTATCCTCCAGAAAAGAGAGGAAATTAGAAAAAGAAATAAGATTATAGATTGTAATATCTTTTTGACTTTAAAAATACTTATATCTTTTGCATACTTTTATTCTTGCATACAACTTGTTATGCATCTTTTGGGGTTCATTTCTTTATAAAAAGCTGCTCAAAAATATAATATTATTATACAACAATTCAGTTTGAAATTTAAGATCATTAATTAGCAACTGGTTGCTAAAATAGAAATGCTTGGAATTTTGGGAAGATATAGCCATGCCATCTTAGCATTCATAGTAAAGAATGAAACAATAGCCAGAAATTATCTGTTGCATATCTTAGGTTTCAGGAGAGCAGATTTCAAAGTGTTTGGGGAAAAGATAGATAGGATTTCATGTCCTAACATTTGCAAAAAATACCTGCTCAAGGAAGATAAAAGGCTTCCATGGACAAAATCCTGACCAAAAAAAAAAAAAAAAAAAAAAAGTGGTTGAAAAAAATCTAAAGAGACTGATGTGACTACAGAGAAGATTTATTTATAAGCACAGATTTAGAAAGTACATGCACAAAATATGAACATGGCAGCAGGGAAGCAAGGAGAAATAAAAAAGATAGTGTGGTGTTATGAAAATAATTCAAAAAGGCAAATTGAGATACTTGATAAATATGGAGGACAATAAAAAAGCTTTAAAAAGCAAAACTCTGTTGAGTGTAATAGCACAAACAAGGAAAAGAAAATCCTTACTCAGGGCTGATAAAACAATAATAACATTTTGGGGATAAGGCAAAAAAAATATTTTATCTTCTTTTTTGTTTCTGTGTTTCTATATCATGTAAAATCACATTCAGATTAACATACATATGACAAAAATGGCTAATGGGTAATAGAAAAACAATACAAAATAGTAAGATGAATACTTTCAAAGGCTTTAAGCCACTTTGTTCTAATGAATGAAAAAGATTGAAATGATTTGGGTAGGTGACTATTAAGCAACCAAAGATGATCTTTGAGGAGTAGAAAATGCATTAAACAACTAAAGATCACAAATGTGCTAATTTTAAAAGAAAATAAAAGGAAAGATCATGAATGTTTCAAATGTGAACTATTTAATAATTCTTAGAAAAATTCTAGAACAGATTATCAAAGGGATTTTTTTTTTTTGATCACATGAAAAGAATAGTCATGCCCACTGTAAGCCAGCATAGGTTGGTTAAGAAAAAGATCTCCAATATCTCTCATATTCAATGTATCTCAAACTAAAAGTTTCATCTTTATAAAACACATCCCTTCTCTCTAACCTCTCTATTTCTAATAATGATAGCACCATTTTCTTAACGATCAGTCCAAAAATCTTATCAAACCATTCCAATGTCCAGAAATAATTGAAGCATTCTCATTGTGTATGGAAAATACTATTTCCTCTTCCTAGTGTTAAAGGCTCTTGACAATCTGGTTCCAAGTGATTTTTCCATTATCTCTCAATTCTTCCCCTTAATAAACTTTATTTTAGAGATTGGATTACTTACTGTCCTTCATTTTTCCCATCCCTTCTCCCTTTCACCATCTCAAAAGTTGTAATGCCAGAGAAATTGAGGCAAGACAGAGATTGGTTTATAATCTTTTAATATGGAGAGATTTTTTTAGGCTAGCCAGCCAGATGGGACTCATGTCTATCAAACATTTAGCATTGAGGAACTGAGGCAGGGAATTTTTATAACTAGGGTTTGCAAACAGAATAATCTGAGTAAATAATTTTATAGGGAAAAGAAAGGCAATAAAGAGGGTAAGGACCCTGGGTGAGTGGAAAAGCCATAATTCCAGGAAAGGATCATAACTTGATCCTAACAGAATAAGGTCCAATATAAGAAGATCAAGGGGAAGAGGCAGGACACAGCAAGGTATGGGACAATAGTCAAACAGAGGGGGATTATCCTAGCAAGGATCAAGATAATGCACCTGGATTTTATGATACAATGGTATGTAAAGTGGCCAGAGCTTCAAGGTTTTTCTATACAATTTTATTCTGGGCATAGCAATTCAGGGCATGACAACTCAGGGCATAACAAAGTGACCCACTCCTCACCCCAGTCTGCCTGCTGAAATCCCTCCATTGCTACAATTCCAGCCTCCAGTGCTTTCTCTGTGAAGATTTCCTTGATCCTCCTTCCTACCCTAAGTCAAGTCAACAAGAGATACCATGTTAATGCCAGAAATACAAAGGGGAGTGGGGTAGAGAAAAGCAGTTCCTATACTCCCAATATAACGAGGAAGAAAATTAAGCAAAGAGCTATGTACAAATAAGCTATAGACAGCATAGTAGAGAGGATATCATGGAGAGAAGGCATTAGTATCAAGGGGAATCAGAAAAGGATTATTATAGGTGAGCTTTTTGCTGAGAATTGAAGGAAATCAAATATGTCAGGAGTCAGAGATGAAAAGAAAGAACATTTGGTAAAGAAAATAAGAAGTTAGTGAGAAAGATGAAAGGAAATTTTGTCTGATAATGAATTTTCACATCATCCCATACCTTGATGTAAATGTGCTCTTCCTCTTGAAATTTCTTATTACACTGAGTCTAAATCTTTTATTTGAATTCTTTATGTTCTCTTTTGTAATAAAGTTATTTATGTGAATGACTTTTTATCCCTATTAGATTGTGAACAAGAACTAGATTTTATTTCTTTTCCAATCTTCGTTATGGATATTAAATCATTGAATTGAATTGAAATCATGTTGGATTAGCACAAGTTCCTTTTTTTAAATAACATTATTAAATCAGTAGATTAGAATATATATGAAAAGGAGAAGGCTGCATGGTTTAGAAGAAAGAGCATTGAATTTAGAGATAATGGATATAAATTCAAATTCTGCCTCTGACACAATATAGCCTTTGAAAAACACATAATCTTTCTGGGCCTATCTATAAAATAAGAGGACTGAATTATATATCTCTAATTTCCCTTTAATCTCTAAATCTCTGAGTCTGAATGTTCTAGCTTCCAAAGAAGCTCATTGCATGGGAAAAGGGAATTTAGAAGAGAAGGGCTTAAAATGATGAAGAGAAAATGTAATGAATGAAAAACTCCAAGAGACAGTTTCTGAATAATTAATAATCATTGTATTAATTAGACCAGCTATAAAGCAATAAAATGATGATGACTTTTTTTTTTCTTCAGCAACCAAAGCCAAAACCATGAAGTCCCTGGCAAATGAAAATCAACCCTGATTGGTGGATATTTAATGAAGAGGTAGACTAGTAATCTTCACCTCCTCCTTCTGAGGTGGCTTGATTATGAGATCCAGCTGCCTCTAGCATTCCATCCAGGGGAACCAACCTGTATACCCAGATCACTTTGGTTGGTTTTCTTTTTCATGAGCTAGGTCACTCTAATGGAAGGGTAAAAAGACAGGTGTTCTTTTCCCTGGGATAAGATTTGTTTAGACTACATTCTGCTTGTACTCTGAACAGAAGTTTGGCTTCCTAGCAGGGTAGGGTCCTAATTGAAGAGCATGTTCCTTGAGGGCTAGAACAATTTCATCAATTAATCATGTCTTTCAAGAACTGACTTTTCACAGGAGCTGGGCCTTAAATGAGGAAATAAAGGAGAGAAGTCTAACTGACAAATTAATAATTCATTATTAATATAATAGTAAAATAATTTCTCTCAAATGAGAATGTAAAGTCAAAAATGGTTTTAAGGACTTGTGAAAGTCAAAGATTGAATTTTAAGAGAGAAGAAATTTGGAGCTATTTAGGTGGACTTGAAGAAAAGTTAAAGGAGGAAAAAGAGTGGAGAAAAGAAGGACTAAAGGGGAAAGAAAATTGTTGATTTGGCATATTAAATAAACAATGGTACATAAAACAATTTAACTTTAAAAAAAAAGAGGTTAGTGAGAGAAGGAAAGGGTCTGGTCATGAAGCTGTTGAATGAAAGAAAAGAAAAGTTGAGTCAAGAAGTAAAAAAACAATATGAAGCTATTAAGAAGGTTCTGAGAAGGTGAATTTGACATACCTATAATCAATATGAATGATTAAAATATCAATAAATATGGAGAGTAGGGAACCATTATCTGGGACTGGCATTGAGTCTGCAATGTTTATTTTTTTGCCCCAGCCAAGCTACTGTTTCCAATTTTCCAAATGGTCTCTCACCCAAAAGAGAAGGTAAAGGGATTTGATTTCCCACATGCACACTCATCACCATTACCCCAAAATAGGTGAGAACAATACAATGAAGAATTTGAAATGACAGAAAAAAAAAAAATCTGTCCTGTGTTAGGAAATGGGGAAGTATAGACTATCACATAAAGGAGGAAGGAAATAATTGAAGGACCACCATATTCTTAAAGCTAAAAAACAAATTTGAGAATTTTCCTGAATGGGAGGGACTAATGTGACAGGCTCATATAATTTCCTTCCTTGATAGTGATGGAATTGGGTTTTCTGAGAAGAAAACAATTGCTTATCTTCTAATAAAGGATAAAATGTGAATTTCAGTCACATTCATTTGGAGTTTTCTTGGCAAAGATACTAAAATATATTTCTGATCTTCATTTTACAGATGAAGAAATTGAAGCAAACAACGTTATATAATTTGTACAAGGTCACATGGCTTGTAAGTTTCCAAGATCACATTTGAATTAAAAAATGAATCTCCTGACTCCAGGTTCAGGGTTTTATTTACTGTGTTACCCAGCCGCCCAATGGATAAAGCAGGTAAGTAACTAAAAGGAAGAAGAGCAGAGCAGAGGTAATTTGCCACTGTCTCTTTCAGGAGAACTGAGGAGGCCATTTGCTGAACAGAAAATTTCTAGTCTTCCAGGGTCATTCATCTAAACCATAATAGAGACCCTTGTTAGACCTTAAAACAGAACCCTAACTCTAACCTCTCTGGTGACCCATTCTGATAAAAAAATAAATGAACCAAAAAAGCATGTCCAAAGATTACAGATTAGGTTAAGAAAATATAGATTAAAGGAGCACAAGTAATGCTCATGGAAGACAAGATTCCTTGAAGAGAAGAGACAATTTGGGAAGTAAATAGCTATATCAGAAATAACAGCTTTTTTGAATCTCACTTGTTATTTGCCTTGCTGATCTATCTGATAGACAAGTACCCTTATATGTCAAATGCAATAGCAATGTGAAAATCATTCTATAAGGATTCACAGTTTTAATTCTGAATGGAAAGATTGCAACCTATATTCAAGCCTCCCTCTGATCCTAACTCCTCTTCTGGTTACAGGTTTCAGATTAACCTTCCTTCTTCTAAGGGCAGCTAGGGGACACAGTGGATAGAGTTCTGGGCCTAGAATCAGGAAAACTCATCTTTTTGAGTTCAAATCTAATCTCAGACACATAGTAGCTATGAGACCTGGGTAAGTCAGCTTCCCCTTATGTAAAATGAACCAGAGAAGGAAATAGCAAACCAATCTAGAATCTATGACAAGAAAACCCCAAATGGGTTTACAAAGAGTTTAACAGCAAAGAAATGACTTAACAACAAACTGATGCTCCTAACTCTTCTCTTCTTCTGATTGAAGACTATAGAACATTTTACCTTCCCAAATATGACCTCCTCTCTTTACTCTCTAAACCCTCTTTGTAGTAAACCTTTGTGGGAATCTGTAGTTAAAAGAAAGAATATGTAAAAATCAGAGTGAAAAGAATTGTGGGTCAGCATTCCTATATTACTCCATTTAACACAATTGAGAACATTTGGGGAAAAGAATAAATATTCTAAACTTTTTCTGTTGAAGATATTGAATTCTCAATTGTTTTCTTCTCCTTCAAGGCAATCATTTCAAGCAGAGGCTTTCAGTTGCTTTTCTCCCTTCTGAGACAATCAATTGAAGCAAAACTTTTAAGTCCTGTCTCTGCATGAATGAAAGACCGACAAATCATTTAGAAATATAAAGAGTGTTTTCTACTATTATGAACCAAACAATAATACTTTCTAGTATGTAAAAATTCATATTTTGAATTTTTCTGCCTTTTACACTTCAGTAGTAGTGTTTGTTCTATCATTAAGCAATATCTTTGATTTTTCTATTAAAACAAAGTAAGGTCATTTTTCTTAGAGCCATATTTTACTAATTGTCATTAAAAATAAATAGAGTCCCTAATGTGTACTATTCTAATAAATGTTTTGCATGGTTCTTACATATTTGCATACTTTTCTATGCAAATGATTTTAGTCAGGAAAGTATTTCTATTAAAATAAGTAACTACATCTCTATATAATGTATAATATTTTGTTATTCTACATTGCTAAAATATCTCAATAGTCTCAAGCTCATCATTAAATTTGCATTCCTAAATCTGAAGAACTTTTCTTATTTCTATGAGTCTATGAATGATCCGGGAGGGGAAGATCCTCAGGATTTCTGGTCAAAGCTAAAATGACTGCTGTTTACATTCAATCTGAATCATGGACCCAAACAATGATCAAGTGAGACTTGGCCCAGGACCTATTGGTGGCCATTTAGAATCGGATTGGTTTTGGTTTAGGTAGGGTCCTTAAGAAAGAAATCTAATCAGTAAGCCTCAACATATTTATTTATTTAGTTTTTTTGGACTGGATGAAAGAGGAGATTCTTTGCCTCAATTGCTACCTAGATTTAATCAGTGAATGGGTGGAAGCCTCAGTAAAATTGGATCCTGTTGAAGAACTTAGCTTAAAAAGACCAAGGTCTCCTATTGCATCCAGGACCCTTTCTAGTCATCCTGCTCTGTATCTGGCCACTGGACACAGAGGGCTCTGGAGGGAAAAGTGAGGCAGGTGACCTTGCACAGTCCTCCTTCACTTAATTCCACTTCACTTGATAGATGAGAATATATGTTCACAGACTTAAGTTTAAGGACTGTATAAACAAAGAATTCCACTAACCCAAGTTTTAAGTTTCATCTTTAATCTCTTGAACTCATGTGACATAGATCTTAGAATAAGGGAAAACAGAAAAGAATGCAAATCTAGTTAAGGAAACACCCATATCTATTTATAAGGAATAAATTTAAGCCCCACACTTTGGAACTATTGTATTCTTGATGGACCAGAGCTTCAGTTGTTGCCATTTACACTAGTGTAGTCAATTGTGGACTGAAGCTAAATAGCACAATATTGGCAGAAAACATCACAACTGGAAATGTGTAAGAAACAAATCATTGACTATAATCTTTTGTCTTTTCATAGAATTCAAATCCAGAAAAGTGAACCACCACCACCATTCCCAAAATCATCCTGATACATCTGGTTTCAACTATATATGCTTTATACAGATATTGTTTTCCCATTTTTCTAATATGGCTAATACTTTACCACTTTTTGAGAGCATTTGCTGGTAAGTGGGTGGATGGGATGGATAAGTCTTACAAACTTCATTTCAACAGCTCACTAACTTTATAGGATCTGAGAAATGGATTTGAATTTTTGGACCACAGCTTAAAATATAGGAAAACTTCATCCTAACCAACTCTGGCAAGAATATATTTGCCTGATATCTTGAAAAGCTAAATGAAAGGATGTTAAATTGAAAAATTGTGAAAAAAATTGCCTTTGTATAATTAAAAAATAAAAAACAAAAACAAAAAACCAAATATCATTGAAACTAGTTATTACACAGACAGAATAGCAGGTAAGCTACCCAAAAGTTCACAGAAGAGAATTTTTTTTAAAAGAGGGAGGCAGTAATAATAATTATTTTTTTTACAAATTCATAATGTTTGGATAATAAGCAGATGAACTAGAGTTCTTAACAAAAACATCCAAATTTCAAATCATTGGTATCACTGAGACATTGTAGAAGTAGATATATTCAAATATGACTCTGGAAGGGTATACCTACCCTAATTAAAAGGAAACAAGATGAAAGGGAGATTGATGAGTTAGCATTGTATATTAGGAAATAATCATATATATAATCATGTATTTAGTCATGCAGAAATCTAGGAATCAGAGTAGGAAAGTATGATAAAAAACATTTGGGTGAAAATCAAGGAAGGGATCAACGTAAGAGATTTTTGTCATCCAATTTTACTAGAGACCATCTGAATAGAAGGCATAAATAGATGAAGAATTTAGGAAACATGAAATTCACAAACCTGCTATTGAAGTATGAGGTATCCTCCTCAGGAATTGCTGGATTTAGGGGGACACCAAATTGGCTCCTGAATGGGAGAATGACTGACTAAATTCAAACTTAGAAATGTTAGAGAAGGAAAGGGCTGCCATCACTCAAGACTCTGTCCCTCAACCAGAGAATGAAGTAATTAGAATCAGACATTTGTGCTTCATTTATATCACCTCAACTCTAATAATGAACAACTCCCCCTCCAGCTGAGGGCATTGGACACAATATAAATAGAGAAGAGTAAGGAACACTGAGGAAGAATGGAATTTCTTGGCCTCCAATTATCAATTTCCATCAGATTGTTGTATCTATAAATCTCTTCAACTGGCCCTTTCCAAGTCAGATTGAAGTTTCAGATAAAAAGACTTGTATCAGTTCCCTAGTAACTTGGTGTAGTAGGGCTAAAGGGTAATAGTAATTTGGTTTGGGATTACCAACACCATAATCTCATTCCATCCCTCACTAAAACTGTCTTGATTCTTTACTTCTGCATCTAACATAACCCATAATTATCAAGAAGAGAGAAATAGCCAGGTCATCTTACAGACAGTCTAGTTAGTAGTGGAAAGATTTCACATGATTTGAAAGGGACATAACTCTCTTCTGTCACTCATATTCAGTGGAGATAAAAAAACTCAGGCATGCATTTGTTCAGTCAATTTGGCATAAACTATCATTCCCATTATATTATCACCTTATTAAAGGGTGGCAGCTCTGCTAGCACCAGTCGTTATCCACCATTATCATGAACTGGAAGACATGGATATTCATCATGTCCATAGTGTGATGGTGACAGATGGAAGAGACAAGTGGATGAAGATATGTATAAGAATGCCTATCATTCTGGACATGCTATGCATAGCATAATT
Source organism: Sminthopsis crassicaudata (assembly GCF_048593235.1). Taxonomy (NCBI): domain Eukaryota; kingdom Metazoa; phylum Chordata; class Mammalia; order Dasyuromorphia; family Dasyuridae; genus Sminthopsis; species Sminthopsis crassicaudata. The sequence goes on from NC_133617.1 coordinate 593,574,653, forward strand.
AGTAACTAGTTAAAAATAATACAATAGGAAGCTAATTTCTCTCCCTTTCATGGCCAAACTCCTAAATAAAGTATTCTATATTTCATGCTTCTATTAATTCTCCTTTCTTGCACTGCTCAAAACTTTATAGTAATATCATTTTAGATCACACTACTCAACTGAACTCTCTCCAATGTAATTAAGGATTTCTAAATTGCAAAATCTAATGATTTTTTGTTGGTCCTTATTCTTTTTTGATCATTGAAGGCACAGGACCACTTTTTCTAGAAAACCTAATTGGATTCCTAATCTCCAGCCTGCCCCCTCTTCAATCCATCTTCCTTTGAGTTATCAAAACAATCTTCCTAAAGTAAAAGTCTAACTTCATTACTCTGCTCAAGACATTCCAATGACTTACTATTGGTAGCTCATAATATGTTGGAAGTGGTGAAAAAAGTCAAGGACAACAACAACAAAATGTTGTCATGTAAAAGCTATATGGGGTAAAAGGAACAAGGCTTGGGGGTTAAAGGAGAGATAAGTTCCCTGACTGAGGTGGATGGGATGAGAATAACTGACAACCTAGAGTGGGTATTATTGCTAATCCTTATTGCTGTGGCAATGAGGATGGTCTTTTGATTTGAAAGGATGCAACAAAAATGGTTAGGAGTTGATGAACAGTGTAAGTGAAGTGATAAAAAGGGTTCCCCCTAACATGAATTCAAGACAGTTGGCCAAGAATAACTACAAAAGAAATGAAGTGAAAAACAAAACAAAACACCAAACAATTAAATTGGTGTGTGTGTGATTTTTAAGCCCTCTCAGTGATATTGGAGAAGGCAGAATTAGAAATGTCTGTTCTTGTCCTGATGTCAAAACAAGGCAGAAAATGGAGTCTGAATAGAGGTCATTGACCTAGACTTCTATTTCTGGCAAATTTCTAAAATGTATTATTGATAACTTAGCTGGTGATTATCTAGAGAAAAATGTAATAATAACAAAGAAATAGCACAATGATCTGGTTTCATAAAAAACAGATCATTCTAGATTAATTTCATTACTTTTTTCTTTTTATCCAATATTGAACATCTGGTAACTTGGGTTCAAGAAATCAATTTCACAAGTGTAAGTCATAGTTAAACTGCAATTTGTCTAAAAAAGACATGAAAGTTTAAAAGAACTGCAAACTCAATAATGTGATGATATCCCATCTAAAACAATACTATCTTTGGCTACATTTAAATAAATAAACACCTTTTGAAAAGGTATTAGTCTTGCTATACTCTGCCCTGGTCAGAACCCTTCTGGAGCATTATGTTTATTTCCGAACCTCATACTTTAGTGAGGATTTTGACAAGTTAGAGTATATGCAGGGGAGGGCAGGCTTATGTCTTTGATGAATTAAAATTGCCTGAGAGAACTGAGAATGTTTAGCCTGGAGAATAAAAACAGTTACATGTGATGTGATAGCTGTCTTGAAATATTGGAAAAACTGTCATGTGAAAAGACATTAGACTCATTCAGTGTGGTCCCAGAAGGTATAACTAAAGAGCAATATGCTCAAGATGTAGATAGAAAAATTTAAAGTTTGAAGTGGAAGGAAATATGCTGACTATTAGAATTATCTCATAGTGGATGTCCAGAAGTATAAGGAGGGAAGAGAACAAGCATTATGTGCCAATCACTCTGCTAAGAGCTTTACAAATATTACCTTCAAAACTCTGGGAGATAGGTATGCTTTCCTATCTTTTACAACTGAGAAAACTGAAGCAGACAGAAATTAAGTGATTTTTCCAGAGTTATACAAATAATTTGTATCTGAGGCTGGATTTGAACTCATGTCTTCCTCACTCCAGACCCAGGATGCTATACCTAACATATTAAACATTTATATGACATTTTGTTACAGGCACTGGGCTAAGTACATTACAATTATTATCTCTACTGCATCATTTACCTGAATCTTTTGCATGTGGACTAAATGGCTACTAAAACTATTTCTAATATAAAATTCTGATGCTTTGATGAGAACACCCTGGGATTTTAGTAAGTCATTTCACAGATTTTGTCAGAAGATCACTGTGATGTGCTGTCTGGCTACATGCAAAAGGGAATATAAGATAACAGAGCTAATTAGTTGCAGGCCTGATTAAATGAAATGATTCAAAGAATAGTGACTAATTGATCAATTTCACTCCCCAAGGAAAAAAACTCTACTTTTGTAATGTTCTGTCATTAATCCTTCTCAAATATATTCCATCAAGTGATTTTGATAAGACATAGATGTTATATTAAGTTTTCAGAGAGATATAATGCTTTGCATTATATAAGTGAAATGAAAAAGGTCTCAACAGTCACTATGAATAGGTTTAAATTATTGTTTCCTATAGAAAAAAATTATTTTTTATCAAAAAATTCAAGAGTAAAAGTGTAATCAATATGAAATGGGGGTGGAAATAGCCAGGCAACAGCTCATATGATAAAAACTACAGGTTCTTTTTGTTTGTTTGTTTTAATGGCCTCTAAAATACATCAACAATGTGATTTAAAAGCCATAAAAGTAATTACAATCTTAGGTTCTCTCAAGAGAGGCAAATCTTCAAAGCAAAGTAATTTATAATGGTGTGCTCTAGTGGCACCATATCTATGCTCAATTCTGGGCACTGCATTTCAAGAAGGACATCGAAACTAGATTGTATCCAAAGGACATCAGGATTATGAAGGATCTCAAAACTGTGGTATTTAAACTATGAGCCACAAATGTTTATCCTGGCACATAAAAAACTGAAGATAAAAGGAGAGCATCGTGCATTTGATGAGCTATCATATGGAAGATCAATTAGAATGATTCTGTTTAGACTTTATGGACAGAACAAGGCTTAATGGTTAGAAGTCATAAGGAGGAAAATTTCAGCTGAAGTTTCTGTATGTGTATTCCAGGCTAGCTTTTTTTTTTACCCTAAAAGGAAGTATTATTATTATTATATAAATTCTTCTCTTAATTATATTCATTTTAATCTGTATTAAGTCCATACAAATTTTCCCAGATTTCTCTGAAAAACACCCCCTCATTATTTCTTATAGCACAATGACATTCCATTATATTCATATGCCATCATTTGTTCAATCAAACCTCAGTTGACATGCACTCTTTTTCTTTCTAATTCTTTCCCACCACAAAAAGATTTATTCTGCATATTTTTGCATACATAAAACATTTTCTTCTTTCTTTGATTTCTCTGAGATTTAATCCTAGTAGTGGTATTGCTAGGTAGCTAGATACTATTATAATGCACAAAGACCTGAGTTCAAATCCAGTCCAAGAAGCTTCCTGGCTGTGGGCCCCTGGACAAGTCAACAAACGCTATCTGCCTCAGTTCCCTCATCTGTAAAATGAAGTGGAGAAGGAAATTACAGACCACTCCAATATTTTTACCAAAAAAATCCTAAATGGGGCCACAAAGTGTTGGATACCACTGCAAAACAATTGAACAAATCAAGTGGAGTCTCTCATTCAAAGGTTAACAAATGAGTATAGGCAAGAAAAATGAATTCTGATATTGCTTGTATCAAACAATGTTTCATCCTGCATTATGTGTTCCTTAGTGCTCTGTCTGAAGATGAGTACCATTTTATCACTAGTTCTCTGGAACCATTGCTGATTCTTAATTCTTTTAAGTATACTTAAAAATGTTTATATAATTTGTTTGCCCTACTTTAATCTGTATCAGTTCATACAAAACTTTCCAGGTATCTCTGTAAATATTTTTTCCTATATTTCTCATAATTCAATAGTATTCTATTATATTCATATGCCATAATTTATTAAATCATTCCTCAATTGATAGGTACCCATCTTAATTTCTAGTACTTTCCAATACAGATACATAGATGCTGTAAACATATTTATACATATATGACCGTTTCCTCTTTCTTTAACCTCTTTGATTTACAGACCTAATAGTAGTATCTCTGTGTCAATGGATATATCTAGTTAAGTAACTTTAGGAGCAGCATTCTAAATTGATTTCCAGAATAATTTAACCTATTCCCAAATGCACAAAAGTTCATTAATGTACATGTTTTCCCACAACTCCTCCAATATTTATCATATTCTTTTATTTTCTTTGGTCAACTTTTCCAATACGATACATGTGAAATGGAACCTCAATATTTTTTTTTTTTTTTTTTTTAATTTTAGGCTGGGGTTAAGTGACTTGCCCAGGGTCACACAGCTAGGAAGTGTTAAGTGTCTGAGGCCAGATTCGCACTCGGGTCCTTCTGAATTCAAGGCTGGTGCTCTATCCACTCCGCCACCTAGCTGCCCCCTATGGAACCTCAATATTGCTTTAATTTGTATTTAGCTAAATTTTAGTTATTTGGCTATAGATATAGTTTGGATTTCCTTTTTTTGGAAAATGTTCACAAAACCTTGTCCATTTATTAATTAGAGATTGAATCATTATTATAAATGTGAATACTATAAAAATAAGCAATTTTGAAAGACTTGAATAAAACTAAGTATGCAGAATTCTAAAAATGAAGAATGCTATTCAATTCCTGACAGAGAGGTAATGAACTAAATATAATAGATAAGATCCAATCTTTTGGATTTAACTAGTTTGGGAATTTGTTTTGCTTAATTATACAGATTTGTTATAAAGGATTGTCAAGAGAGAAAGATTGGAACCATTGACTTAAGTAGGTTTCGGGTCACCTAAGTATAAAAGCCCAGCTGTGAGGAGAGTTAAAGGACTATACAGATTAGATACATACTGAGACCTGGCATTCCACTTAGGCAGATTTGAAAGAAGGGAAACTTTATCCAGTTAAATTAATGTTCTATCCTTGAATATGATTTCTAGATCTTCACTAAGTAAATATCTTTTTGAACAAATTCTGGATGGACTGATTATTTCATTTTATTCCAAATCTGAACCTGGACTATGACAATGGTTTGATGGCCATCTGTTCCAATCCCAACCACTTTCTGTTTATTCCATCCCCATTTTTTAGGCAGTTAATGGTTTTAATCCAAGTGTAGGACTTTATACTAATAAGTTCCTAATTAAAAGAGTCTGCAACTTTATGAGATATAAAACATGTACTGCTAAGTGTTACTCAGTTTTTATCATAGAAATCATAAAATTTAAAAGTCATAGTAATCATAATAGTTCAAATTTACATACAACTTTAAAAGTTAACAAAGGATTTTTCATATTAATCTTTTGATCCTCACAACAATTCTTTAAGTAGATGATATTATCCTCATTTTACAGGTGAGCAAATTGAATTTCAAAGAGATTAATTGTGTATGACCTGGGTTCACACAGTAAGTATCTGAACAGGCATGTGAATATAAAGTTTTTTGACTCCAAATCAGGATAACATTCCCCTTGATGTCACATTACTTTTGCTTTAATCTCTGCTAGTGCTGCCACTTAAGTGAATAAGCACAAATTCTATTGCTTTAGAATTGCATTTCATAATTTCAAAATGCAAATATTTATAAGTATATATACATAAACATATGGAGAATGACATTTACATGTTGATTGTGGATTTTAAGTGCATTGAGAAAGAAAAGCCAAAGGAACCATTAACAGAATGGATGCTTTCCTTAGACTAATCTACTTTTCTAACTTATTCTTATTTTGATCTTGTTTTTTTTACTTTATTCAAAATTAGGTATTTATTTTCAGCATTGTCCTCCCTACTCATTTACTCTGGAAGCACTTATACTTGCCTCTTGGATGATATTTTTTTTTTCCTTTGCAATTTATTATATACTAAACAGTTAATAGAAAAGGGATTTGCTTCTGACAGCTTTTCAAGGTCTATCATAGCAAACAAAGGGTAGTTATTTATTGGCCTGCGGTACCCCTAAACAAGTTGATAATTTCTTTTTTTTTTTTTTTCTATGAAATGGTCTTTCATATTGACTGAGTAGGAACTTGCTATTTTTATGCCACTTTATCTTCAACTTAAGCTGAGAAAGATGTGTTGAAAAATTGGATGGTAAAATTTAGAGGTTCTACCATTTAGAAGGGTGGACTAAAATGTTCAACCTATTAACCCTACTACCCATCACCCCTCAAAGTGGCAATTCCCATTAAAAGCTATACCTTTTGTATGATTTTGGATATGGGCCAGGTAGGAATTTATTTTGTTTGACTTTGCATATTTGTTAGAAGAGTTTAGAATGGAGGTAGGAAAAGAATAACGCCACCCCCCCAAAAAAAAGGAGTGTTATTATGATTTTTAAAATACATATATATATATATATAATCAGGGAGGAATAGAAAGGTCAGAGAAAATCACAGACAAGCAGTACAACTTTCAAAGTTATATGTTGAATTTATTGTGTACTTTAAAAAGAAAAATAAGTAATACATAATACAAGCTTGCATTTTTGTGCATAATACTTTTTTTTTTTTTTTTTTTTTTTTGGCTATTCCACTCTAAGTGAAAATGTCTGCTTTTGGTGTTTATTAAGTTACCAGGAAATTTTTTTTAAAATAAAAAAGTATCTTTTGTTTTGTTTTGTAAAATTCTTTTATTTAGTTGCCCATACCATATAAAATGTATACTTACAAAATACCTTTCCAAAGATCACAGGCTGATTTCAGAAAGGCCTGGAGAGATTTGCATGAACTAATGCTAAGTGAAGAGAGCAGAACCAAGAGAACATTGTACATAGAAACAAAATTATGGGATGATCAACTTGGTGGACCTGGCTCTTTTCAACAATGAGGTGATTCAAGCCAATTCCAATAGACTTGAAGGAGAAAGCCATCTGCATCCAGAGAGAGGACTATGGGTTGTTGTTGTTTGCTTGCTTTTTTTCTTTTTCTTTTTTTTCCTTTTTGATCTGATTTTTCTTATGTAGCACGATAAATGTAGAGATATATTTAGAAGAATTGCACATGTTTAACCAATATTGGATTATTTCCTATTGGGGTAGGGAAGTATTGTGATATGGGAGTCACCTGCCAGTGGCTGCTGGAGGTCTAACTCAGATCTGTAGAATGGTGCTATTCATGTGAGATGATGATGATGATGATGATGATGATGATGATGATGATGATGATACAAGGATACTGAGAGGCAGTTGCATTCTCTGACCTCTCTCCTCTTGCCTTCAATTTATTTCATTCCCAATCCTCAAGGACCATCTGCGTTAGTAAAGGCTGCTTTGTAACTCCTTCATCTGTTACAATTCACAGCTGTGGAAGCTCTCAGAGAATTGTCCTTCCCCTTCATCTAGGCATGGTCCTTAACAGGGAAGGAGAGGAGGAAGTGAGAAAAATTTGGAATACAAGGTTTTTCAAAGGTGAATGTTGAAGATTATCTTTGCATGCATTTTGAAAAATAAAAGATTATTGTTATTTTAAAAAATAATCCAACTCAAAGCACTATTTGTAATAGAACTTTCTCAACTTGAAGATGTGCCTGATTGGGATAGGCTTCAGATTTTCATTTCACATTCCCAGAAAGGATGCAAAGATGACAGGTGGATTCTAGTCAAATATTCAGCAAACCAGAATTGTAGCTGCTACATAATATTAATACTATTGATCTTCAGTTTGAACAGAGTGGCAGGGTAGTAAAAGGTCCTTACAATGGTGTGTATGCTTATGTATATAGGTATATTTATATGTGAGGAATGAGAATGGGGGGACAGACCTGCTTGTATAAATCTTCACGTTTGTGTAAACCCCACATGATGTCTTACCACTTTCTTACAGTTTGAAATCTGGAAATGAGCACTGAAGATTGAGATGAAGGGAGACCTCAGTGGATAAAAGTAGATGCTTCCTTGTTCTACTCTGGTATGACTTAGGTAGATAATCTCATAATAGAAAAAGAAATATAAATTTTAAATTAATAGATATACTTCAAGATGACCACTCTATGAAACAGAGTAGACTCCATTCCAAATTATGTTTAGTTTTATGTTTAAACTCAATTATGTTTAGTTTTGAATGTAGAAAGATATTTTTTAATTTTATAAATTAATAAAATCTGAGATAGACTATCAGCCTATATCCACAACTAAGCATTCAAATTATAATAGACCTACAGTGACTGACAAATTATAAAAGCAAAACTATGCAATTATAACGGATAAAAGTTATTCTGAGTCAGGATTTTGAGAATGAAAAATCATCTAATCCAATCTTCTATTTTTTTCTCCCAAACTTTTCTGAAAGGCACCTTTCTACAGGTGAAATTAAACAGTGATTTGGGATCCACTTTCTTAGAATAATAATAAAGTGTAAAATAATTTTAGGAACTTTTAAATAACTTAGGGATTTAGTTTGTTTACTTAGAGCAATAATAACCACACATATATGTATATGTTCAGATAAACATATTTTTTTTAAATAGCCATATAGATACTTGATGGTTGCAATGTAGTATAAAAAGGGAATAAAAACCCTGACATAATCTTTTTTTTTTTTTTTTTTTTTTTTTTTTTTTTTTTTTTTTTTTGGACCAGGTCATAGAGAATGAATGACCATTTAGGGTCCAAAAAAGAGGATGGGATTCTTATTCCTTAGGCTTTTATGCCTATGTTCACTTTCTGTTTCCTTTTTAAAAACAATTGCTAATCTGTGCTTTTTCTGTCACCTGTCCAGAAAATAAAATAATAATCAGAGGTTTGACTGACATTTGAAGTTGAATGGAATAGGAATGATAATGCTCAGTGATAGAGGAAGACCATCAGCACAAAAGTTGTAATCTTCACCCTAAATGATCCTCTATCAAAATGTAGTGGGCTCATTTAAGTAGATTGAGGCCTTCTGTTCTGCCTTTAAGAGCTAAAATGACACATGATGTAGTGGCCTTTCATAAGTGATTAGGGGGGCTTTGGCTGGAGGAAACTTAAGACAAGATTAGAAAAAGATTAAAGCTATTTTTTTTTTTAAAGAAACAGCTTAACAAATATGGTTTCCTTCTTATATAAGAATTGTAACTGCCTCCAGAAATGATAGAAATTTCTGTGGAAGTCCAAGGATAATTGCTCATATCAGTGGGATTTTTATTCATCAGAATTCCTGCTTGAGTTTTAAAGATAATAAAATGAGAAAAGGGCTTCATGCCAAGAGTACTTGCATGGTAATGATAGCGGCTCTATTCTTCTTCTTTTTTTTTTTTTTAAAGAGACAGTTACTTTAGCATTATTTTAAAATGATTGAGTTAATGTCACAATGACTCATCTTAGAACTATTATCTCTGATGCACCAATGGTAGAATTTGTTTGATTTGGTTTTCTTTGATTAAAAAATTCCAATTATTGGACAAAATAAAAGCAAGACACTGTATTTCACTCACTTCTAAAAAAGGTGTGGCTTAGCTCTGAAGAGAACTGGTATGAGGCTGGTCAGTATAATAGAAAGAATTTAAGATTTAAGGTCAGGAGAATTAGAATTATATCTTTGTTCTTCCTCCTATTACTATGATTCTAAGCAAATCATTTCAACTCTCAGGTTGTCAGTTTTCTCATGTGTAAAAAAGGTGTGGGTATTCATATTAGCATTTCCTACCTCATGGAGTATATAGAAAGTATATTGTAATACTTAAAGTTCTTTATTACTGTGAAGTATTATTATTATTACCTACCTTTGGTTGCATATGTTAGAAAAGATGTTTAAAGAAATAGAAACATATATAATGAGAGTGAAGAGGATGATGTCATACTATCTTTTTTCCACTATCATGTAAAGATGCCTTTCAATATCCATTTTTTTAAGATTTTCAGTTTCAAATATTTTTCTCCCTTCCTCTATTCCCTATGCTTTCCCCAAGACAGCAAGTATCTGATATAAATTTTACAGGTACAATTATTTTAAACATATTTCCATATTAGTCAAGTTGTTAAAGAAATGTAAACTCAAAAGGGAAAAGCCATGAGAAAGAAAAAGAAGTCAAAATAATATGCTTCCATCTGCATTCAGTCTCCATAGTTCTTTCTCTGTATGTGGATTGCATATTCCATAAAGGTCTTTTAGAATTATCTTAGATCACTGCATTGCTGAGAAGAGCTAAGTCTATCATAGATGATCATCCCACAGTCTTGCTTTTACTATGTATGATATTCTCCTGGTTCTGTTCACTTCACTCAGCATCAGTTCATATAAGCCTTTCCTTTTTCTGAAATTGACATGCTCATCTTTTCTTATAGAACAATAATAATCCATTACATTCATAAATTATCATAACTTCATTCTCGATTAGATGGCATCAACTCAATTTCCAGTTCCTTGTCACCACAAAAAGAGCTTCTACAAACATTTTTATATATGTGGCTTTTTTTCCCTTTTATGCTCTCTTTTTAGTACAGACTCAGTAAGGGCACTATTGGATCACAGGATATGCACACTTTCATACCCCGTTAAGCATAATCCTAAATTGCTCTCCAAAATAGTTGGATCAGTTCCCAACTTCACCAATAATGCATAGTGTCCCAGTTTTCCCACATCCCCTCCAATATTTCATTTTCTTTTCCTCTCAGCTAATCTGATAGATGTGAGGTGTTATCTCAGAGTTGATTTAATGTTTATTTTTTTCATCAATAATGATTTAGGACATTTTTTCATATTACTATAGATGGTTTTAATTTCTTCATCTAAAAATTTCCTGTTCATATTCTTTGAACGTTTATTTATTTGGAAAGGACTTATATTTTTTAAAATTTTGACTCTTTATATTTTTTAGAAATGAGGTTATTATCAGAATCTGTCTGTAAAAATTGTTTCCCAACTTTCTGCTTCTCTTGGGTATGTTACTTTTGTTAGAACAAAATCTTGTTAATGTAATGGATTCAAAGTTATACATTTTGTGATTCATAATGTTCTCTATTTCTTGTTTAGTCAACATTTCTCCTTTCTCCAAAGACCCAACCACTTTGGAGAGCAATTTAGGACTATGCTTAAAGGGCTATAAAGTAGGTATATCCTTTTTTTTTTTTTAATTTTATTTTATAATTATAACTTTTTTTTGACATTACATATGCATGGGTAATTTTTTACAACATTATCCCTTGCACTTAGTTCTGTTCAGATTTTTTCCCTTCCTTCCCCAACCCCCTCCCCCAGATGGCAGGCAGTCTTATACATGTTAAATATATTATAATATATTCTAGATACAATATATGTGTGTAGAACCGAATTTCTTGTTGCACAGGAAGAATTGGATTTAGAAGGTAAAAATAACAGTTTACACTCATTTCCCAGTGTTCCTTTTCTGGATGTAGCTGGTTCTGTCCATCATTGATCAATTGGAATTGGATTAGCTCTTCTCTATGTTGAAGATATCCAATTCCATCAGAATACATCCTCATACAGTATCATTGTTGAAGTGTATAATGATCTTCTGGTTCTGCTCGTTTCACTTAGCATCAGTTGATGTAAGTCTCTCCACGCCTCTCTGTATTCCTCCTGTTGGTCATTTCTTACAGAACAATAATATTCCATAACATTCATATGCCATAATTTACCCAAACATTCTCCAATTGATGGACATCCATTCATCTTCCAGCTTCTAGCCACTCTGAAGAGGGCTGCCACAAACATTTTGGTACATACAGGTCCCTTTCCCTTCTTTAGTATTTCCTTCGGATATAATCCCAGTAGTAGTATGGCTGGGTCAAAGGGTATGCACATTTTGACAACTTTTGGGGCATAATTCCAGATTGCTCTCCAGAATGGTTGGATTCTTTCACAACTCCACCAACAATGCATCAGTGTCCCAGTTTTCCCATAGCCCCTCCAACATTCATCATTATTTGTTCCTGTCATCTTAGCCAATCTGACAGGTGTGTAATGATATCTCAGAGTTGTCTTAATTTGCATTTCTCTGATCAATATTGATTTGGAACACTCTTTCATATGAGTGGAAATAGTTTTAATTTCATCATGTGAAAATTGTCTGTTCATATCCTTTGACCATTTATCAATTGGAGAATGGCTTGATTTCTTATAAATTAAAGTTAATTCTCTGTATATTTTGGAGATGAGGCCTTTATCAGAACCTTTAACTGTAAAAATGTTTTCCCAATTTGTTACTTCCCTTCTAATCTTGTTTGCATTAGTTTTGTTTGTGCAGAAACTTTTTAATTTGGCATAATCAAAATTTTCTATTTTGTGATCAATAATGGTCTCTAGTTCTCCCTTGGACACAAACTCCTTCCTCCTCCACAAGTCTGAGAGGTAAACTATCCCATGTTCCTCCAAATTATTTATTATTTCGTTCTTTATGCCTAAATCTTGGACCCATTTTGATCTAATCTTAGTATGTGGTGTTAAATGTGGGTCCATGCCTAGTTTCTGCCATACTAATTTCCAGTTTTCCCAGCAGTTTTTGTCAAATAATGAATTCTTATCCCAAAAGTTGGGATCTTTGGGTTTGTCAAACACTAGATTGCTATATTTATTCACTATCTTGCCCTGTGAACCTAACCTATGCCACTGATCAACTAGTCTATTTCTTAGCCAATACCAAATGATTTTGGTGACTGTTGCTTTATAATACAGTTCTAGATCAGGTACAGCTAGACCACCTTCACTTAATTTTTTTTTCATTACTTCCCTTGAAATTCTTGACCTTTTGTTGTTCCATATGAATTCTGTTGTTATTTTTTCTAGGTTATTAAAATAGTTTCTTGGAAGTCTGATTGGTATAGTACTAAATAAATAGATTAGTTTAGGGAGTATTGTCATCTTAATTATATTCGCTCGGCCTATCCAAGAGCACTGAATGTCTTTCCAATTATTTAAATCTGACTTTATTTTTGTGGCAAGTGTTTTATAATTTTGCTCATATAATTCCTGACTCTCCTTTGGTAGATATATTCCCAAATATTTTATACTATCGACTGTTATTTTAAATGGAATTTCTCTTTGTATCTCTTGCTGTTGGATTGTGTTGGTAGTGTATAAAAATGCTGAGGATTTATGTGGATTTATTTTGTATCCTGCAACTTTGCTAAAATTTTGAATTATTTCTAATAGCTTTTTAGCAGAGTCTTTGGGGTTCTCTAAGTATACCATCATGTCATCTGCAAAAAGTGATAATTTGATTTCATTTCCTACTCTAATTCCTTGAATCTCTTTCTCGGCTCTTATTGCCGAGGCTAGTTTCTAGTACTATATTGAAAGTAATGGTGATAGTGGGCAACCTTTTTTCACTCCTGATCTTACAGGGAAAGGTTCTAGTTTATCACCATTACATATGATGTTTACTGAAGGTTTTAAATATATGCTCCTTATTATTTTAAGGAATAGTTCATTTATTCCTATACTCGCAAGCGTTTTTAGTAGGAATGGATGTTGGATTTTATCAAATGTTTTTTCTACATCTATTGAGATGATCATATGGTTTTTATTAATTTGATTATTAATATGGTCAATTATACTAATAGTTTTCCTAATATTAAACCAGCCCTGCATTCCTGGTATAAATCCCACTTGGTCATAGTGTATTATCCTGGTGATGATTTTCTGAAGTCTATTTGCTAATACCTTATTTAAGATTTTAGCATCAATATTCATTAAGGAAATTGGTCTATAGTTTTCTTTCTCAGTTTTTGATCTACCTGGTTTAGGTATCAGTACCATGTCTGTGTCATAGAAGGAATTTGGTAGGACTCCTTCAATCCTTATTTTTTTAAATAGTTTACATAGCATTGGAGTCAGTTGTTCTTTAAATGTTTGGTAGAATTCACATGTAAATCCATCTGGTCCTGGGGATTTTTTCTTAGGAAGTTGGTTAATAGCTTGTTCTATTTCTTTTTCTGAGATGGGACTATTTAGACTACTTACTTCTTCCACTTTTAATCTGGGCAAGCTATATTTTTGAAGGTATTCTTCCATTTCATTTAAGTTATCGAATTTATTGGCATAAAGTTGAGCAAAGTAGCTCCTAATATTGTTCTACTTTCCTCTTCATTAGTGGTGAGTTCACCCTTTTCATTTTCAAGACTAACAATTTGCTTTTTCTCTTTCCTTTTTTTAATCAGGTTTACTAAGGGTTTGTCTATTTTGTTGGTTTTTTCATAGAACCAACTCTTAGTTTTATTAATTAATTCAATAGTTTTTTTACTTTCAATTTTATTAATCTCACCTTTTATTTTTTGAATTTCAAGTTTTGTGTTTGTCTGGGGGGTTTTAATTTGTTCCTTTTCTAGCAATTTGAGTTGTAAGCCCAATTCTTTGGCCCTCTCTTTCTCTATTTTATGCAAGTAGGCCTGTAGGGATATAAAACTTCCCCTTATTACTGCTTTGGCTGTATCCCACACATTTTGGTATGATGTCTCCTTATTGTCATGTTCTTGGGTGAAGTTATTAATTATGTCTATGATTTGCTGTTTTACCCAATCATTCTTTAGTATAAGATTATTTAGTTTCCAATTATTTTTGGGTCTATTTTCCCCTGGCTTTTTATTAAATGTAATTTTAATTGCATTGTGGTCTGAAAAGGATGCATTTACTATTTCTGCCTTACTGCATTTGATTTTGAGGTTTTTATGCCCTAGTATATGATCAATTTTTGTATAGGTTCCATGAACTGCTGAGAAGAAAGTATACTCCTTTCTGTCTCCATTTAGCTTTCGCCAAAGATCTATCATATCAAACTTTTCTAGTATTCTATTTACCTCTTTGACTTCTTTCTTATTTATTTTGTGGTTTGATTTATCTAATTCTGAGAGTGCAAGGTTGAGATCTCCCACTGTTATAGGTTTGCTGTCTATTTCTTTTTGCAGCTCTCTTAATTTCTCTTTTAAGAATTTAGATGCTGCACCACTTGGTGCATATATGTTTAATATTGATACTGCTTCATTATTGATGCTACCCTTTAGCAGGATATAATGCCCTTCCTTATCTCTTTTAATTAGATCAATTTTTGTTTTTTCTTGATCTGAGATGAGGATGGCTACTCCTGCTTTTTTGGTTTTGCCTGAAGCATAATAGATTCTGCTCCACCCTTTTAGTTTTAGTTTGAATGTATCACCCTTTTTCAGGTGTGTTTCCTGTAAACAACATATAGTAGGATTCTGACTTTTAATCCAGTCTGCTAACTGCTTCCTCTTTATGAGGCAGTTTGCCCCATTCACATTTATGGTTAGAAGGACTAATTCTATATTGCTTGCCATCCTATTAACCCCTGCCTATGCTTTTCCCCTTTCCTTCCCTCTTACCCCCCTACCCAGTATTAAACTTGTGAACACCACTTGCTTTTCACAGCCCTCCCTTTTTAGGATCCTTCCCCCACCTTAAAGTTCCTCCCCTTATTTTACCCCTTTTCCTCACAATTTCTGTATTCCCTTCCCCTTAGCTTACTCCTTCCCTTTCACTTTTCAATGAAGTGGAAGAAGTTTCACCATAAATCGAATATGTCTATTGATACACACTATGTTCATCCCCCTCCTTTCTTTCTCTCAGATATAATAGGTTCTGGGTATATCCTTTGATCCAAACTATCTTTTGCTGTCTTTTATGTTGATGCTCATTCTGTATGTCTAAATTATGAAACTGATTTCAACCTTATTTGGGGATAGGATGTGAGAAATTGGTCTATAACTAGTTTCTGCCTTGTTATTTTACAGTTTTTCCAATGGTTTTTATCAAATAGTGAATTCTTAAAACTAGTTGCTGAAGTTGCCAGGTTTATCAATTAATATATTACTGTAGCCACTAATTGTGCTATCTTGTGTACCAAACTTTTCCACTCATTCACCATTTTATGTACCAAAGGGTTTTGATGATTGCTGCTTTATAATACAGTTTTAGGTCTGATATTACTATGCTACCTTCCTTTGCATTTTAAAAATTAATTCCCTTTTGTTCATCCAGATGAATTTGGCCATTATTTTTTCTAGCTCTACAAAATAATTTTTGATATTTTTTGGTATAGTACCAAATAAATAAACTTAGTAGAATTGTCAGTTTTATTATATTTGCTAAGCAATATTTTTCCAATGGTTTAGATTTGACTTCATTTGTGCAAAAAGTGCTGTTTAATTATATGCTGGGTTTGTCTTGACTACACAGTATTGTATATTCTTAATAATTATTGTAAATTGAATTTATTTTCCTATCTCTTACTTCTGGGACTTGTGAATCATGTAAAGATATACTTAATGACAAGTTTTTTTTCCTCATATCCTGCAACTTTGCTGAAGTTGCTAATTATTTCAAGTATTTTTTAGTTGATGCTCTAGGGTTCTATCACACCTGCAAAAAGTTTTCTTTCAGTTTTATTCATATCTCATTTGATTTTCAAAATTTCTAATTTGGTATTTAAGAGGAGGTTTTTAATTTGTTCTTTTTCTAGCTTTTTTAGCTTCATGCTCAATTCACTAATTTCCTCTTTCTTTATTTTTATTTACCTAAACATTTAGAAATATCACATTTCCCTTGAGAACTGCTTTGGCTGATTCTAATCAGTTTTGGTATATTGTCTCATTATTTTCATTCTCTTGGATAAAATTACTGATTATCTTTATGATTTGTTCTTTGACTTAGATTGTTGTTTCCAATTAATTTTTGTTCTATTTTTCCTGGCCCTTTACTGCACATAGTTTTTATTACATCATGATCTGAAAACAATGCATTTAACATTTCTGCCTTTCTGCATTTGATTATAAGGATTTTATGCTTTAAAATAGAGTTAATTTTTGTGTAGGTGCCATGTGCCCCTGAGAAAAAATTATATTCATTTCTTTCCTCTTTCAATTTTCCCCAGAGGTCTATTATACCTAATTTTTCTAAAATTCTATTCATCTCCTTTACTTCTTTGTTATTTATTTTGTGGTTAATTTTATCTAGTTCTGAAAGAGGGAAGTTGGAATCCCCCACTAGTATTGTTTTGCTGTCTATTTCTTCCTGTAAATCACATATGTTCTCCTCTAATAATTTGGATTCTATACTACTTGGTGCATGTATTTTTAGGATTGATATCAAGATGTCATTTCCTTCCTTATCTCTTCTAATTAAAATTTCTAATTACCTGAAATCAGAACTGCTACTCCTGCCTTTTTTGTTTTTACTTTAGGTGAAGTGTAATATATTCTGTCAAAATTTTTACTTTTATTGTATCTTTCTGCTTCAAACATGTTTCTTGTAAACAGCATATTATATAGGATTTCAGATTTTAATCTGCTATCTGCTTCCATTTTATAGATGGGTTCATCCCTTTCACATTCATAGCCATGATTTTAATTATTTATTTATTATTAATTATTTAGTTAGTTACTAGCTGTGTATTGCCCTCCATCCTGTTTCACCCCTTATACTTTACTCTCCTCTTACCTTTTCCCTCTTTACCAATTTTTTTTTCCTGATCTCCCAATCTGCCCTTCCTTTTATCAGAACCCTCTTTTCTTTCCCCTTTCCCTTCCTACTTCTGCTCTCCCTTCCATTAATCTTCCCTCTCCAATTTTCTTTCTCCTTTCTCCCCTTACTTTCCCATAGGGTCAGAAAAATTTCTAAACCCAACTAAGTGTGTATGTTATTCTCTCTGAGTTAAATTCAATGAGATTGTTTCAAACAATGCTTATCTCTCTCTTTTCTTTTTCTCCACTTCAATGGGCCTTTTGTACCTTTTCATGTAATTTATTCCATTTTGCTCCTCTTTCCTCTTCTCCCAGTAAAATACTTTTCCCCACCCCTTAATTTCTTCCTTATGTCATTATAACACAGATAATGTATATCCAACTCCTATGTATACCTGTTGTGTCCTGTTTCTAGAGCCCCCAAATTGGGGTGACAAAATGTACCATGCTCTCTAGATCCCTTATGTTGGGGTGGTTAAAACATAACATCTTAGTGGAGGAGTGATGAGGCAAGACTCCCAATGATGGTTAAAATATGGAGTCCGTTCATTATCCTTTTATGTACCCTAATGTTCTTATGTAACCAAAACAACACTGGGCGTGTGCTAAATATATACTGTACACATGGTACCACATGAACAACTTGCTATTGTATGTAGATTGCCACTTGGTATCACTCTTTGCCACCTGGTATCACTTTACTTCATTTACAGCACAGGTTGTCACAGCTCTCTGACTTCTCAGGAAGGCAGAGAGCCCTTAGGGAAAATGAGGAGCAGAACTAGCCATTGTTACCAGTTTCCCTCTGGGCTGAGGGGTCTTATACCTTACTCAGAGTTCCCCACTATCTGTGACCATATACATATAACCCTTTTTATTGTCCTAAGAAAAGAATTTTCAAGAATTACAAGTATCATCTTTTAATATAGGGATAAAAAACTTAACCTTTAATTAATCTATTTTTTCTTTCCTGTCTACATTTTTATGATTCTCTTGATAATTGTATTTGAAGATCAGATTTTTCTGTTTAGTTCTAATCCTGTTATTAGAAATGAATGAAAATCCCCTATTTATTTGCATATCCATCTTTTCCCCTGAAAGATTATGTTCAGTTTTGAGTAGTTGATTCTTGGTTTTATTCCAAGATCCTTTTCCTACTAGAATATCATATTCCAGGGCCTCCAATCCTTCTTAATGTGGAAACTGCTAAGTACTGGGCAATCCTGACTGTAGCTCGTAGATATTTGAATTGTTTCTTTCTGGCTGCTTGAAGTATTTTCTCCTTGAACTGACAATTCTAGAATTTGATTACAATATTCCTTGGAGTTTTCATTTGGGTAACTCTTACAGAAAATGATTGGTGGATTCTTTCAATGTCTATTTTATTCTCGTTTTAAGATATTTGGGCTATTATCTTTCCTGGATCTATTTTCTAGATCAGTTGTTTTTCCAATGACTTATTTTATATTTTCTTTTATTTTTTGACTGATTTTTGATGTTTCATAGAGTCACTTGCTTCCACTTGTCCAATTTAATTTCTTCTATATTCAGAGAAGGAACTAATTGTGTCTGAATACAGATTGAAGCATCCTCTTTCTCTAAGTCTCTCTCTCATTTTTTTAAAATTTAATTTTTCTTGAGAGTTTTTATTTTCATTAGGGTGGGAGTTCCACTTTTTTTTTCTTCACAATTTGATTTTTATGGAAATGTTTTGCATAACTTCACAAATGGTTTCCTAATTGTGGATAAGGATAAAGGAGAAAACCTAGAACACAAAAAGTTTAAAAACAAATGTAAAAAAATTTTTTTTGAAAAATATAAAATTGGAGAAAACTGGGGAAAATATTAAATAAATAAATTTTCAGTTAATTTAAGTTGAAAATTTATTTCAATCTAGTTTTTTTTTTTTTTTTTTAAGTTTGGTTACACTAGAATCCATTTATAGTTTTAATTTAGCATTGTTCAAAAGAGAAACTGGGGAGAGCTCAGGCAACTTCCTGGCTTCTCTTCACCATCTTGACTTTGATGTCATAATATCTTACATTTACATAGAGCTTCCTAAGTGTGGTAGTACTTTAATATTCATTATCTCATTGGATTCTTATAAAAACTCTGAAATATTAAAGAGATCGTGAAAAGATAGAATATTTAATGCATTGTTGGAATGTTATGAATTAATGCCACCATTCTGAGAAGCAGTTTGAATTAGATAAACAAATTGATTAAAGACAAATAGGTATTTAAGTGCATATAGTGTAGACCCTGCAGTCAGAAGGACCTGACTACATATTAGCCTCTAATAATGACTAGTTGTGGGATCACGGGCAAGTCACCTGATCATGTTTGTCTCAGTTTCCTCATCTCAAAAATGAGCTGGAGAAATAAATGACAAATCATTTCAGTATCTGCCAAGAAAATCCCAAATGAAGTCATGAAGAGTCAGATATGACCAATAAACTAAATAATAACAAAGTAGTTAAAATACTTGTACCTTTTAATCCAGAGATTCTACTGCTAACTATGTAATCTAAGGAGAAAATTAATAAAAAGAAAAGCTCTGTAAATATCACAATATTTATGACAATACTTTTTGTGGCAACGGAATGAGAAACAAAGTAGTTGCAGGTTGGTTAGGGAAATACTGAATAATTTGTGGTCATGAAAGTAATGGAATATTACTATGCTATAAGAAACAATGAATGTGATGAAGGCAGGGAAGCAATGGAATGGCTTATATAACTAATGCAGTATGAAATAAACAGAGACAAGAGAATAATATGCACTGGAATTACAACAATGTAAGTAGAAAGATAAGTAAAAACAAATTTTTGAATGACTTTTTTTAAATTGAAAAGAATAAATTTGAATTCTAAGAAGACATATGAGAAAACCATTCTTTTTCAATCTTCATACCTACTTCCTTTCCAGATGTCTAGATTACACAGCTGTAAAAATTACATATTATGTTAATTTTTCCATGTATTGATTTTTTTTTAAATTTTTTTCCCCTCTTCTTTTTTTTTCCTTTTCTCATAAAAAAATCTTTCTAATAGGGTATGAGCCTTAGAGGGGAAGATATTTTCCAGGTGTATATTTTCCAGATACAGACATATCTAAGTCATATATGGAATCATTAAGGGAAAAAAGACTTAAACATAATTATTAAAACTCCTCCTCCACGTATCCTTCCCTTTATAACACAATTACTAAATATACTTTAATAAGTTTATATTCTTGCTACCAGTTTAAGCAAAACAACATTTTTGTTGAAATAGAATATATATAATTAAGCAGCAAATCAATTTGCCAAGTATTTAAGTGCCTATTTGACTATTATATACATGGATCAAGAAAATTACAGTGAATCCATTTCAATTACAAGAAAGACATATTTTTAGTTCTTAATAGATACTTTAACAAAATATTCTTCATGGCAAATATTGTACTTTTGAATCAATTAATGTTGTCCTCAACTAAAATTATTATGGAATCCTTACAAAATAATATGTGAAATAAAAAATACCTGGAGATCCCTGCAATCCCTCCTAAAGCCATTCTCAGCAGTAATAAATCTATTGAATGCGTCTTTAAAAAGTTAATGCTTAATATTTCATTTTCCTTATTACTAATGGAACCAAGTTGAATTATATATACATATGTATATATATGTATATAGACAGAGAGAGAAAGAGAGAGAGAAATATATATACACACATATTATCTATAGAGATAGATATAGATATTCTTCTTTCATTGGGTATATAGAAATAGAAATAAAAATATAGATGATAGATGCAGAAGATAAGATAATCTTAGAAGAGAAAGTTCAAGTAGCTAATGAGACCAGGATCATCTTCTGTAGATGGTGGTCATTTAGGCTATGTCTTGAAAGAAATCAGAGATGGCAAGAGACAGATGTTAGAAGAGAGACAGTTCAAGATATGATGGATAACCACAGAGGTGGAATATTGAGTGTTATGTTCAAAAAAGAAAAAGTAGTAGATTGTGTATAGTGGAATGAATTTAACAAAACTGAAAGGGTATGTAGAGAACAGATTGTGAAGAGGTAAAAATGTCAAATAGAAGAGTTTATATTTGAACCTAGAGGTAATAGGAAATAGTAGACTTTACTGTGTAGGGCATGATACAGTCACTCTTATACATCAGCAAAACCACTTGGAAAGCTGAATTGAGTTTGGATTAAAAAATAAAGAAATGAGTCATGGAGCCATTAGAAGGCCATTGAGATAATCTAGGAGTAAGTTGATGAAGATTTGTACTAAGGTGATAGCTTTCTTAATGGAAAGAAGAATCTGTAGGTAGGAGATACTATGAAGTTAAACATAGAAATATGTGGCAGTGGACTGTATTTTTGTGGTGACTGAGTGAGTAAGAAATCAAAGATGACACCTATGTTGCAAGCCTGATTGACTACGACAATAATGGTGCCAGAAGTTCAGAAGATGGGAAGATATTAGAAGAAAGATAATAGGTTATATTTTAGTAATGTGTTTGCAATGCATCAGGATATTTAGTTTAGATGATCTCTAACAAACTTGTCAGTAGAAAAATTTAAAATGTGCTAAGGAAACAATCGAATTAAACGTTGTTTTCAAACATTGATTAATATTTTGAGGATGAATAATCTTGTACAATGACATAGTGTCTAACATCCAGCTAGATGATAAAGTAATCATTCATTAAATCAATAAATCTATAAGGTGTCTTAAAGGTTGTTGGTGATATAAAGCTCAGTAGAGAGGTGATAGCCACATATATGGATCTGGAATATGCAGAGATGCTCATGAACCATGGTGTGTATTGCAGTAACCAAGTGAAGTAGCATAGATCAAAAAGAATAGAGTACCTAGAAGAGAGTCATAAGGGAAGCCCATGATTAGTGGTCATTTCATAGATGAAGATCTGACAAAGAATAATTAGAAGAAGCATTTAAATAGGTTGGAAAAGAAATGTCATGGAAACCTATAGAGAAGGTAGTTACTACTTGGAGAAGTTGATTAGGTATTAGAGAAATCAAGAAAAATGAGTAATTGGAAAAAGACATTAAATTAGTTAAAGATAATTGGTATCTTGGACAAGTATACTTTTAACTGAGTGAAGATATTGGAAACTATATCACAGATGATTTAGACAACAATGTGAAGATATATGGAGGCACCTAGCACAGAGAGTTTTCTTTAAAAAAAATTATACATGTGTATATATATATATATATATCCAATAATGAGAAGAGAGCTTTGTGATGGTTTGGAATGCTCAGGTTAATTGGATGTTTTTGTTTTTGTTTTTTGTTTTTTGGGGGGTTTTTTTTGAGGATAGGGATGACATAGGCATGCTTGTGAGAAGTAAGGAAAGAGCCAGTAGATAGAATAAGATTAAAGATTATATATTTGTAGTGGAAGAGATGATAGTGGGAGTAATCTGCTAGAAAATTAAGGAAGGAATGGGATAACAAGTATGAGAAAAGGGGTTAACCTTGGCAAAGAGTAAGGCCACCTCTTTTTTGTAGATAGGAGTAAGTGTGGGAGATAAGAGGAAAATATGGAATTAAACTACTTTTTCAAGAGGTTGAAATAGGGAAGTGAGGATAATGTAGCCAGTACAGGTGTTGTTTGTCCTTTATTCTTGAAGACTACCAGGACAACAGGAAAGTGATACCTTGACATGTAAGTGAATTGGATTTAAGTAAGGGAGAACTGTGCAAAATCACCAATCTCACTTTCTCCTACAAAGTTATTTGAATCCAGTTGCAAAATATAGATCAGAATGACTGGTAGTGGTCTTTAAAACAGTAGGAGACCTTTAGCTTTTTAAGCTAAGATCTTTAACGGGTCATAATTTGACTGAGGCAATACCTATCCAGTAATTAAGGCCAGATAAGAATTAAGGGAAAGAATGGTCTCCTCTGCCTTATCAAAAAAATCAATATGGAGAACTGAGTGAAGGATAGGGAGAATAGTGCTCATTATTGGTGAAAAGAAGATGTTAGAGGTCCTTAGGCATAGAGATGAATAGAATGATAAAATGTAATAATAGAAAGGAATTTGGGGGTTCATGAACATGAAGTGAAATACGTATGAGTAATGGTAAAATTAAACAGTATTACTTCTCCAATACCAATGTAGAATAGAGGATTAGGTCAAGAGATTTAAGTAGATTGGGAAACTGCATACTTATGTTATTTGAGAGCTGGAATTGAAGTAAAGAGATTATGTGCAGGATTCTGAATTAACTGAGAAAGGGAGGAAATGTCTTGGGGAAGAAGGAAGTGTCAACAAGTAGCTACACAGATCTAGATTGAATGGTAAAAAGGAGTATTCCAAGTCTATTACCATGAATGGTGCACTGAAGAATATGAGAGAAAGTATAGACCATCATCTAAAGAATAAAGGGAAATGAATTGTTAGCAAGAAGAAGTCATATCTCAGTGAATTCCAGAAAATGGAAGAAGCAAGAAATGAAGAGATTTAAGAAGAAAAGAAGTTTGTTGATTATGGAAAAGCATTCCAGAGATCTTAAAAGAAAATAGTAGACAGCTCTAGAGGGGTATATTGGAGATGGGAGGATAATAGGGTTAAGGTAGTTGAAAGTAATTTAATGGAAAATTGGAGATGGGAAACAGCGTTTGTACATAGAAAGCAGAAAGTTTAGAATTACTTGGAGAAACAGAGTAAGATTAGGTAAAAGTATTTGAACCATTGAGAAATAGTCCAGACAGAATATCTTTGATAAAGAAAAGTCCCCCAATGAATTCTGCTGTTTTGGATCCTTAATCAAAATTCCTCCATATGACATATGATGATATATGCTGTAACAATTGCATATTGTAAGGTTAACTAGAAAAGGCCTTTGGGGATAGAAGAAGATAAGGTGGATAGCAGGGTCTTATCTGGGGGTAAACAACCTGGGCTCAGGACTGGTGGAGACCCTGGGGGTAGCAAAACAAAAATTGGACAATTATAACAAAAGACTAGTGCTTAAGAAGGAAGTCTCTTGAGGAGCTAATGGAAGTCTGAGAGTGGGTGGATAGTCCTCTAATTATGTAGCAGGCATTGTTTATTTAAACATCTGTGAAAAGATCACTATGAAAACAGCAATATGAAAACCCACAGCTGTTTCAGAGATAGAGATAGAGAAGTTCTATGAAGAATATTAAAGCCTCTAAGTTAAATTAACATATACTTTGATACTCAAGTGTCTTCAAAGCAAAGATGAGAATAGATGACATAATAAGAAATGCATTTAAAATTAATAAAAATAAGGAATAGCAGACTAATGACATGTATGTAAAGGTTTTGTAACTCTACCTCATAAATAGTTCCTTTGAGAAAAGAATAGGTCTGATCTGGATCTTGTGAGTAACAGAAGAAAAAAAAAATAGAGTAAGAAAAAAAATTAAAAAGAAATTGTTTTAAGAGAAAGGCAATATTTGTTATTTTCATCGAAGTCATTTATGTATTAATTGATTGTCTGTTAGAACAACAATTAAATCAGGCAGAAGAAAAATTTTAAAGTAAGAAAAACATAAGAAATATAACTCAATCAACAGAAAAAGAAGATCAAAAGTACATGAAACACATTAGTTTGCAAACTCTTGATATACTTACCAACCCAAGAAAGAGGCAAGGAAATTTCAAAGGAAATGGAAGTCTAAAATCTGAAATTATTCACAAAATACTGAAAGAAGAATTATGGACAATAGTGAGAAGTGAAAAATAGACTCAGTTTAAAGCCAATTTGGCAAAAGAACAAATTAAAACTGAAAAGATTTAAGGAAGAAATGGAAAAGAAAAGAGCAAAAAAGAAATGGAAATTATCTACCAAAAAAAGTTATCTATTCATTATCAAGAATAGAATAATCACTAGACTTGGTGATCACAGTTATACATGTACTTTTAGAAGAGGTTAAAAAAAAAACAATGAAGATAAGAAAAGTATTCAGATTTTATTAATGTAAAGATTCTATGTGTAGGAATTAACATCATTGTGAAGGAGCTAAATTCAGAAGGTATCTGAAGGAGGCTATCATGTGGAAAAATCTCAGACCTTTTAATAAAGAAAAAAATATAATTGAGAGACCATCACTTATTCCATATAAACTTTTGTTAGAAATAGCTATATAAGTATCAAAGGTATCTTCAATAATATAGTAGTAGGGAATAGACAGATCTTTTAAAAGTAATATTACACTCGAAACCACCATTTCTATCACAGAATTGACTGAAAGATATAGAGAATATGTCATTCTATAGCTTATTATTTGCTATTGATTGGTTTAATAAAAACAAAATATTACCTTAAAAGCTCTTTTCCAATAATCATTTATCATCCATATATCAAAATCTTTTGAGATGCTTTAAAAGATATAGTATCAATGATATTTGTTACTAAAAAATCCAGGAAAGAAAAAATCCCTATTGATTAGTTCCTCCAAATGATTTTAATTTTGAATAACTTTGTACTTGTAATAATTCCTAAATGCTACTGGAAGAGATCTGTAATCAGTCAAAATAATTTAACATATTCATTGACACAAGAAGACAATCTGTTGCCTGATTATGACAGACAAATAGAGCAACAAATGCTAGACTTTGTCCATATGTATATTGTATATATAAAATTTTACATTTGCAAAGTTGTATGCTAATAAAAATATAAATATGTATATCTACTATGCCCATTTAATTTCTTTTTAATATTTATTTTTCTTAATTTCATTAAAAGAAAATTTGTTCTTTGATGATTATATTATTTTTCTCAATTGCATGTAATGATTTTTGTGATTCATTTTAAAATTTTTTGTTTCAAATTCTCTCCTTATCCATCTGTCTGTCTCAGAGGCAGTAAGCAATTTGATATGTTATATGTGTGCAATCATGAAAAACCATACTTTCCATATGAAAGAAAACACATATTGGAAAAAAAAAATGAAAAAAAAAAGGTGAAAAATAGTACGCATCAATTTAAATTCAGACTTTATAAGTTCTTTCTCTGAAGATGAATAGCATTTTTCATCAGGAATTCTTTGGAATTATCTTGGATCATTGTGTTGCTGAGATAGCTAAGTCATTCATAGTTGACTATCATATTATCCTACTACTGTTTATGATATTTTCCTTATTCTGCTCACTTCATTTTCCATTAGATTATGCAAATCTTTCCAGGTTTTTCATAAAACATTCTGCATCATTTCTTATAACATTATAGTATTCCACAATAATCATGTACAAAACTTGTTCAGCCATTCTCCTATAGATATATATGCCCTCAACTGTCAAATTTGCTGTTACAAAAAGAGATACTATATTTTTGTACAAATGGGCTATTTTCCCTTTAAAAAAAAAAGTTCCTTGAGATACTCACCTCCTAGTGATATTGCTGGATCAAAGGATATGTACAGTTTTATAGCATAGTTCCCAATTGTTTTCCAGAATGGATAATTCAGTTCACAGCTCAACTAACAGTGTATTCATATTCCAATTTTCCCTCATCATATCCAATATTTATTATTTTTTCTTTTTCTTCATATTGGCCAATCTGATGGGTATGAGGTAGTACTTCAGAGTAGTTTTAATTTTCATTTCTGTAATTAATAGTTATAGAGCATTTTTCATGTGACTATAGGTACCTTTGATTTCTTCTTCTGAAAACTGCTTGTTCAATTTAATTTCTATGTATACATGACTATGAATATTTATTAGTATTTGTATAGTCTGTTTCATGGAATGGAAAGTAAAAAGTGAAAGCAAATTGATCCAGGATTAAATAAAAAAAAAAAGAAAGAAATGTTGCCTTCAGGAAACTGTAAGACTCTTTTTTTTACAACTAATCCCAAATTTTTCTCAGAAACAATGAACCACCTTTGACGCCAACATCATTTTGATGTTGTTATATGGCTGCAAACATTGAACACAACAATCTCTAAAGAACTGAAAATAAATATCCAATAGAAAGCAATGAAAAATTCTAAGAAGGTTGTGAACATGTAGCATGTTAATAACAACAAATAAATAAAGAATTCAAAAAAATAATAAGGGCAAAGGAAATCATTGAAAAAATAATCATTATCATAACAAAATTAAAAAGATATGAATGATGGTCATGTAATGAGGGGAAAGCAATAAAAGACTAACCACTCAAGTGATGTGTAAGATCTTTGCAATGTTAAGAGAAATCAAGGAAGGCCCCTAGTGCTTTGAGTAGATAATTTTGTAGCAAAGGAAGGACATAGAAAAGAATTTTACGTGAAGCGTAGTTATGGATGAGTTGGGAATCTTCATTATTAGAATAATCACAACATTAAGATCATAGATCCATCTGAGCATCTATTTTGTATTCATTTATATGTGTATATGTTTTTCATTATAGGAGTTTATATTATATTGAATTATATCTATTATACTGAAATATAGCAGGAAGAGTCTATTCTCATGGCTCTTATCACCAGGCTGAAAATTGTTATTTGTTATTAACTTTAGAATCAAATAAATTGTTGCTATCTAGTCAGTCATGTCTGATTTTTTTGTGACCCCATGGACCAGAGTATGCTAAGCCTTTCTATCCTCCACTATCTCATAAAATCTGTCCAAGCACATATTCATTGCTTTCATGACACCATCTCTTCATCTCATTTTTTGTCATCCCCTTCTCCTTTTGCTTTCAGTCTTTCCCAACATCAGAAGTCTTTTCCCATTAGAGGATGGTCCTCTCATGAAAAGTATTTAAACTTCAGCTTTAGTATTTGACATTCCAGTGGATAATCTAAATTAATTTATTCATGTATTGCCAGATTTGATCTTTCCAATGGACTCTCAGAAGTTTTCTTTAGCATCCAATTCAAAAGTGTTAATTCTGCAACACTTAGCTTTCTTCTTGGTCCAACTATCATAGTCATACTCTGTTACTAGAAAAAGTATAACTTGGATTGTATGGGCTTTTGTTGGCAAGATGGTATCTCTGCTTTTTAGTATGCTGTTAAGATATGTCATAGCTTTCCTTCCAAAGAACAAATATCTTTTAATTTCATGGCCATAGCCATTGTCTGTAGTGATTTTGAGCCCCAGAATATAAAATCTGACATTGCTTCCATTTCTTTTCCCTTTATTTGCCATGAAGTTATGGAACCAATTGTTAAGTTCTTAAGGGTTTGTTTGTTTTTATGTTGTTTCTTTTCTTTTCTTTTCTTTCTTTCTTTCTTTTTTTTTTCCTCCTCTTGCTGAGGTAAATGGGGTTAAGTGATTTACCTAGGGTCACACAGCTAGGAAGTGTTATGTGTCTGAGATTAGATTGAACTCAGGTCCTCCTGACTTCAGAGCTGGTATTCTATCTACTGTGCCACCTAGCTGCTCCTATGTTAAGTTTCAATTGAGCTTTTACACTCTCCTCTTTCATTTCATCAAAAGGCTTCTTAATTATTCTTCACTTCTACCATTAGAATAGTTTCATCTGTATATCTAAGGTTATTGATTTTTTTCATAGCAACCTAAATTTTAGCTTTTGATTCATTCAGCCTGGCATTCTACATGATATATTCTGCATATAAGTTAAGTAAATAAGGTAACAATATATAGCCTTAAAGTACTCCTTTCCCAATCTTAAATCAAGTTGTTTCATCAGTTTTTGTTATCATATTGCTTCTTGATCCATATACAGATTCCTCAGAAGACAAATAAGATTATCTAGTACTCCCATCTTGTTGAGGACTTGTTACATTTTGTTGTGATCCACTCAGTCAAAGGTTTGAGTGTAGTCAATACCCCAGAAATATTTGGTATTTTTGTTGTTTTGTTGTTTTGTTTTGCCTAAAACTCCCTTCCTTTCTCCATCATCCAGTGAATGTTGGCAATTTCATTATAGTTCTTTTGCCTTCCCAAAAATGGGCCTGTTCTTTTGGAATTCTTGGTTCACATATTGCTGAAGAAGCCTAGCTTTCAGAATTTTAAGCCTAAGCTTTCTGGAGTATGAAATGAGCTCAATTGTTAGTAATTTGAACATTCTTTGGCATTGCCTTCTTTAGGATTGGAAAATAAACTGATCTTTTCTATATCATATCAAATGCTCCATTTTGTCAGCATCATCTTTTAGGATTTTAAGTAGCCTAATTGGAGATTCATCATTTTCACTTGTCTTATTATTAGTGATGCTTCCTTAAGTCCACTTGCTGTCATTCTCCAGGATGTCTGGTTCAAGATCAGTAACCACTCCATTGGGATTATGGGTGACTTTAAATTCTTTTTATATAGTTGTCTGTATATTTCTCTTCTTAATTTCTTCCATTTCTCTAAAGTCCTTACAATTTTTGTCTTTTATCATGACCATTTTTGTAAGAAATGTTCTTTTTCTTTGATAGTTAGTTTTCTTGAAAAGATCTCTTATCTTTCCCATTATATTCTTTTCTTCTATTTCTTTACATTACTCACTTAAGAAAAATTTATTTCTCCATACTATTCTCTGAAATTCTGCATTCAGTTAAGTGTATCCTTTCCTTTCTCCTTTACCTCATTTTGCTTTTGTTTGTTTTATTTCTTTTCTGTTCCTTTGGAATTTGTTGTTGCTATTGTTGCCTCTTGTACACTATTGCAAACCTCTGTGCACAGTTCACTAGGCACTGTCAATCAGATCTAATCCCTCTAATCTATTCTTCGCTTTCATTTCATATTCATAAAGGATGTTATTTAGGTCATACCTATATGGTCTGATAGTTTTCCTTACTTTCTTCTATTTAAGTCTGAATTTTTCAATAAGACCTCATCATATGGTATTTAGCTCCAGATTTTATTTTAATTGACTTATGGCTGCAAAGCATGTAATACATTCAGTATTAACCATGTGGTGATATTCACGTGAAAATCCACCTTTTGGGTTGTTAAAAAGGAGAATTTCTGGGGGGAAACTAGAGCTAAGTACATAGTGGATAGAGCACCAGTCCTGAAGTCAGGAGGACCTAAGTTCAAATCTGGTCTTAGACACTTAAGACTTCCTAGCTGTGTGACCCTGGGCAAGTCATTTAACCCCAACTACCTTAGGGGGAAAAAACAAAAAGAGTATTTGCTATGAGCAATGACTTATCTTGACAAAACTATTAGTCTCAATTCTGCTTTATTTTGTATTCCAAGACCAAAATTTTTTTCTTATCCCAATTATCTCTTGATTTCTTATACTATTATTCCAGTCCCCTATGATAAATATGACATCTTTTTTAGTGCTATTTTTAGAAGATGTTGTAAGTCTTCATTTAACTGATCAACTTTAGCCTCCTTGGCATCAGTGGTTGGAGCACAGATTTGTTTTATTGTGGTGTTGAATGGTTTGTCATGGAATTGAATAGATATTACTTTGTCATTTTTGAGATAATACTTTTTAAAACTGATTTTTAAAAACCTTTTTATTGAATGAGGGTAATTCCACGTCTTCCCTTCCCCAC
Organism: Sminthopsis crassicaudata; assembly: GCF_048593235.1. NCBI lineage: Eukaryota > Metazoa > Chordata > Mammalia > Dasyuromorphia > Dasyuridae > Sminthopsis > Sminthopsis crassicaudata. The sequence continues at coordinate 593,605,414 of NC_133617.1, forward strand.
AGTAGTATATATAGTGATCACCTGAATTGAACTCACCTATTCCCATCCATTTAAGTTCACTAACGCTCAAGATGTAACATTTTTTTATTATTATTTTAATACTATCCACAGAGTTTTCTTGGGAAATATACTGGGGTAGTTTGCCATTTCCTTGTCTAATGGATCACCTTTTGCCATAATTCTTTACTATGATCCATCTATCTTGGCTAATCCCATAAAATACAACTCTTGAGCTATATAAGCCTCTTGCCAGAGCAAGAAAATGATAAAGGAAGAGAGAATAAATGAATGGTAATCTCTAATTCCCCTTCCCTCAGGGCTATCATGATCCCACCTCCTCCAACAGTTCTTTGGGATTCTTGGGTTCTATGACTTCATACCTCAGAAGCCCTGTACAGTACAGATCCATAGTTGTCATAAGTTGTAGCCAGACAACAAAACATGGCATATATGTTACATGCTATGATTACAAATATACTGTAGGGTATAATGGCATCTGGTTGTTCTCCAATAGCAACTTTGATTAGTCCTTGTTGACCACAGCAAGTACAAAACAAGATGGAGAAGGAGGTTGTCAGGTCTAAGGTGGGAATGATGTCATACACAGGGAAATTCCACCTGCCTGGTAACATACAGGCTTGCTGTATAAGGAATCTTAACCCACAAAAATGTTAAGAGCTAAATATGGACCCAGGAATGTCAAAATTGTATATCAATTAATTTTGCAAATTCACTGCTTGATTAGTAGAAAGAAAAATATCACTATCTGGGGTTACTTCCAAACTTAGAAATTTTCCACTAAGAAGGAAACATGAATTAAAATTGACAGCTGATAAAAACAGCCCTCTCCTCATCCTGATTTCTCAATGATCTCTTAAATATGTACATTAAAAGAAATTATCAGATCTTACTTGAAAAGAAGAGAATTCAAACAAAAGTTGACTTGAATTAATGATCACAGTAAGAAGCCATTTAGTTTTAAACTCTGAGCCGAGTCTCAGAGTTAAAAGGAAAAAAAGATGATTTTATTTTTTCCTATTGGTTCACTTGGATGTGATTTCTACTTCCTCTCTCCCCTCCCCCCAAGAATCATAGTCTCTCATGCACTTTTATCATCAGGAAAATAGTAGAAATGTGAACATTTAAGTGCCAGTACTGCAAGAATTTCACCATTGGGTTAAAATAGGGTACATACAATCAGGAAAACCTGGCCAGACTCATCAGCAGCCCACGTTTCTCAGAATTAGCCTTGGCTCAAGATCACAGGCAGCTCTGCATAATGCATGCTACCTAGGAAAGATTATTATTATCCCAACCCACACTCATTTTCCTTTTTGCTTTGGTAGAGGAGCAGAAAGAAATAAATGCTAAATGATTTCAGTTACTTTCTCTAAGTTGGATCTTGTTCGGAGAATCTCTGAGTTTCATGGTTTCACTCTATGATACTGGTAGCTAAATATTGTTCTAAATTGAGGGAGGGGAAACCCTGAATTGATTGTTGAAATTTTGTTCTTAGTAAAATTTCCTCTTATGGGTGAACTTTATCCTGCTAAGTGAGATACTCTGCCTCCTTTCTTTCTCTTGGAGAGAATATTTTCATTTCTATGGAACTTACTTTTTGGGCAAAAAAATTGCAAATCAGTAGCTTAATCTTCCTATCCTGATCTCCTTTGACAACATTGTTTCCATTAGCCTAGGGAGAGTTATTGTGCTTCCTTTGATCTGTGACTTGGCACTTAGAACCTTTTGCTTAAGGAGAAAGTCACCAACCACTATTCTTTGCTTTCATTAGCACTTTCCTTATCAGTGAACTAAGGGCAAACTCAAAAGACAAATATCTCACAGTAGTGAATACTGCAGTAGAAGAGAAAGAAAAGTTTTAATTAAAATGTTTTCTACTGCTTCCACCGATGATATGTTACCCTATCAGGTATAGTCATCATGACTTCCATGTACAAGCTACCTGCTACTTAATCTGTCCCCCTACCCCCAACCCCAACACTACAGCCATGTTCCACAACTGCTCTGCTCCATCTTCTAATGGAAACAAAGCACTGGAAAATTACTGCCCCATAGAATCCTGGGAAATGTCACTTTTCAGGTATGTTAGTGAACAAACTGCTTTCCTATATGTGTCAAAACAGAAATCTGTCTATTATTAGGCTCTTTAACTCTGTTTGAGATTTTTTTTCCTTTAAATCTTTTAAAGGAGCCTGGATTAAACATTATGCCATACACAGATGGTCATAAAAAAAAAAGTTCCACAATGGGCACATTGCCTAAAACAATGCCTGGTATTGTAAAAGACCTGAAAGAAATGAAAACCATTGCTTTTTCTTTCAGAGACTTTGGAATCTTTTTGAGGAAGCAAGGATTCTACAGAACTAGGAGGGATTATGTAACACATACATGTACCATAAAAGAACATATAAGGAAATATTAAACTGAATAAAATAAATCTTAACTCTGCAATTCTTAATTCAATTTAATAAATATGTATTAAGTACCTACCATGTTGTTCTAGATGAGTAGCATAAAATAGAGAATAGAGATAGGGCATCAGAATCAGTAGGACCTACATTCAAGTTCTGCTTGTGATACCTCTTTATTGTGTGATCTGGACAGGTTACTTGACATTCTGGTGCCCTTCTTTAGGACTATAAACTGTTGACAATATGCATTAGGAAAGGGTGCTTTTTCACTACTAAGTCAAGAAGAAAAAAAAATCCAAAAAAAATTTCATTTTGTTCTGAATATGAGTTAATAAATAGTTTCAGGTTCATCAATTTTTTTTGATACTAAACATTGAGTTTGTTTTTTTTTTTAAAAATCCATTGCTTATTTCCTGGATATTGAAAAAAAGAATATGCTAAATTGAATGTTAATCTTTTATGGTGACTTAATATCATTATTAAAACATTAGTCCTTGAAATTTACTGTAAGATGGGAATGTCTTAGAGCCTAATTACAAGTGTAAAGTTCTTTGCATCTGCACTAAGTGATATTTATTCTGAATTTTTTTGCTATCACTTTTCAACAATCATTTTCTTTGTGTATCTGTGTAGTATATCTGTCTGCATCAGACCCTTTCCTTCCTTCAATTTAGCTACATTTCCTCAAGCTTCATAAGATGGTATGCAAAGAAGCATCTCTGTCTGAGAGAGAATTGAGGGTTCTTCTATTAACCAAGCACATGAGCATTTGTTCATGGATTTCCTAGCATCTATTTTGACTATTAGTCATATTTAGCTTAGTTCCTTTTTATTATAAACAATAACTTGAATAGATGAAGGGAGTAGATTTCTTACTTCTAAATAGCTCAGTTCATGATTTATATTTAAGTACACATAAAAAGTATTTATGAGTGGTTAGGGAAGAATAAGAATGAATCTCAACTGGAGAGCCACATTAAGGAGGGCAGGATACATAGAATTTAAGAGATGGAAGGGGCTTGAGAAGCTGAGTAGTCTAATCCTTAACTGAATATATATTTTTTCTATTACATACTCTAGAAGTTGCCATTCAGCCAGTGCTTAGAGACCTCCAATATGAGGATTTCTTTACTTACTGATGTTGTCTATTCTTCTTTCATACAGTTCAGCTTAGAAGGAAACTGGGTCTTGGAGTAGTCCATTAAAAATTGTTAAGATTTATTTGGTTATATGAAATGAAAAAGTTTTATACAAACTAATGCAGCCAAAATTAGAAGGAAAACAAAACAAAACCAAAAAAAGGCAAAAAAAATTCACAGCAAATTTCTCTCATAAAGACCTTATTTTTCAAATATGTAAGGAACTTAGCAAAATTTTTAAAATATAAGCCATTCCCAAATTAATGAATAGTCAAAGATAATTTTCAGAAGAAGAAAAAGTCAAAGCTTTCATAAGCCCTATGAAAAAATACTCTAATACATTTTAGATGCTCTCTATTGGTTGGAGAAATACAAATTAATATAATTCTGAGATACCTCCTAATATCTATCAGATTGGCTAGCATGACAGAAAAGAAAAATGACAAACGCAGGGATGGGGGAAATTGAGACACTGTTGTTGGAGTTGTGAGTCCAACCATTCTAGAAAACAATTCAGAACTTTGAACAAAGTATTATAAAATTATGCATATCCTTTGACCCAACAATAACACTATTAGGTTTATATTTCAAAGAGAAAGAAAAGGGGAAAGGAGGGGAAAGGACCTTTTTTTGCGCAAAAATCTGTATAGCAGATCTTTTGTGCTGGCAAAGAATTTGAGATTGAGGGGATACTCATCAATTGGGGAATGGCTGAAAAAGCTATGGTATATGTATAGTATATGGTGATGGAACACTATTGTGTTATAAAAAATGATAAATTGGATGGTTTTAGAAAAACTTGAAAAGACTTAAATGAACCAATACAAAATTAAGTGAGCAGAATCAGAATAATATTGTACACAACAATAGTAATATTTTAAAATGATCAACTGTGAATGATTTAAATATTCTGATTAAGACAATGATCTAAGGCAAGTCCAAAGGGCTATTTGAATCTAGAAAGAACTAATTAACTCTAAGTAAGGATTGAAGCATATTTTTAAACTTTATTTTTCTGTAAGTGCTTTTTTTTTTTTTTGCAACATGGATATTATGGAAATGTTTTTGCAGGGTTTCATATGTATAATTGATGTCATATATTTATTGCTTGCTTTCTCAAGAATTTGGGAAGGAACAGGAGGGAAGAAGAGAATTTGGAGCTCAGTTTTTTAAAATGGATGTTAAATCTGTTATACTATTTTACTTCTCAAAAGATTAAATAAGTTTGGGAAAATAAGACTGAATAAAAAAATGGAATAAGATTTTAGAGAAGCTGGAACACTAGGAAAAGAGAGTGGAACTTGGTATAATTAATATTGGGAAGCCATTGCAAGTTATTGAACAGAACAGAAACAAACTGAAAGAGATGTGTGGGATTGGGGAGAATGTTTTGTGTGGAGTTCTATCCAAGTCTCTGAGTGGAGTGAGAAGGTAAATAAGAGATGAACAAAGTGAACTGGTATTTGCCAGTGAAGGCTGTACTATCTAGGTCTCAGACCCAGTATATGATGATAGAAATGTTGAATATTCATCTAATGTCATCTTAAATTCTATAGTCAAACACCATGTCTGGAATTAGAAAGACTTGAACCTCAAGAAAAGCCCTAGCAATTTCTAGAATTGGGTTAGAGTTATCATGATGAAAATAATAGGAGAGGACCATAATCATTTAACACCTCTTTTTCACTATATATGTCTATGTAATCTGAATGAAATTTTGTTTTTATGTCCTATCAGACTCCAGTTCTCTCTCCTTTCTCAAGGAATTCTGAAGTTTGTTCACAGATTTCCTCTTCTTAACAGAATCTAGTTTGTATTTGAGGAATTTAACATACAAATTGATTTCCTCTCCAGCATTCTGTCTCTCCAGTCCATAGAATGCTCACTCTTCTCCCATCTTCAAGGATTGAAAATTTCCCTCTAGAAGTCGCAGTGCCTAGAAGTGCCTAGAACCCCAGAACTCAGAAAGTCTTGGAATTAGAAGTATTGATAAGGTAATTGTCAAAGTTGGTCCTACCTCAGAAATCCTTTTAATAGTGATGATTAATAATAATAATAATTAATAATAATAAAAGAATTAGATAAATTCTAGGATCCATCCAAGGGGTTTAGACTCCTGCCCTTTCTAGAGGTTTGGGGTTCAGATATATCATATGCAAAAAGGAAAGAGGGAAACATCTTCACATATCATATTTTGGGGACAAAGCTTGTTCTTTTTAATTTTGAAGAGTTCATTTTTATTGTCTTATGGCTGTCCATTCTACTTATTTACATTTTTGTATTCATTGTGTATATTGATTTCCTGTCTCTGCTTACTTTACTATATATCAGATCATGCAAGTCGAGCCATACTTCTCTGTATTCACTATATTGATCATTTCCTACTGTAGAAAAATGTGTTATTGTATGAATGTACCAAAAATTGTTCAGTCTTTCTCAAATCAATGTGCCTTTAAGTTTTTTTTTTATCACAAAAAGTTTTGATATAAATATGTTAGCATTTATGGGAACTTTTGGACAAGATAGTCACTTTATTTTCATCATTGCAAATTGCTTTACAAAATAGTTGTATGAATTCATAACTTCAATGAATTAGCATTACATTATTTTCTCACAATAACTCTAACAAAGACTATTGCCAAGTTTTCTCATCTCTATCAATTCCCTGGGTATAAGGTGAAATATAAACTCTTACTATTGTTGTTTTAGGACATTCTTTCATGTGGTTGTTAATAGTTTGCAGAGTTTTCGAGAACTATTTGTTTGTTTCTTTTATTTATTTCAATATATTTCATTATATCATAGATATTCAATCTACATCTGAGAAATTTAGTAGGAATTTTTTTTCCCATTTGATCCCTTCCTTTCCTTTTTGTTTGTACAAAACCCTTCCATTTCATTTAATCAAAATGAACACTTTATCCTAATCTTATGCCCCCAAAGTTGCTTTTATCCAAAGTTTTCCCCCTCTCTGATTTCATCAAGTTGGTTGAGAAATTTTATATTTAAATTTTATTAGCAGGTAGCAATTTACTTTTATTCTTTGTTTGGTTAATGTGATGACTGCATTTAGAACCCTGAATACCTTAGAATCAACTGGAGTCAGATTAAGCAAAAGTCTTTATTCTTGGTCTTTAGCAGTAGAAGTAAAGTAAATGGCCCCATAGGATTTCCTCAACCTCACCTCCTCGTCTCTTGCCCAGAGTGAATCTGGCTAGTCTCACTCCATCTCCTAGTCCCTTCCACAATTCTCTGTATATACCAAATGATTGGGTCAGCACATGATAATGGGAAGGGCCATTTTCCAAGCATATTCTTATAGAGTATTGTCCAATTGGTAATTAGCCTCAAGTGCTCTATTGTCCAATTTCAGTGCATTGACTCAAGAGTTTCAGCCCTTTACAAATTAAGAATACATTCACTACTCATAACTATAAAGTATATATTCTGTTTTTCTTTCAACTTTCATGGTTTGATTTTTAATATTCAGAACCATATCCTTTTGAAAATTTGTTGTGAGATGCAATAGTAGATATTGATTTAAGCCTAATGCTTATTTTCAGCTTTCCCAAGAATTCCTATACAATGGATGGTTCTTTACTTATTTTTTTATAGATTGCAAGTATATCAAACCCTAGATTATAGAGTGCTAATGTTTCTGACTTTCAATTGTCTAGTCTATCCAATTCATCTCCTCTATTTTTAGCTGACAATAAATATTGTAATGCATGATGCTTTATAGTGATGCTTTTTTGAGGTCTGAAAGTCTTATTCCTCCTTTATTTCTGTCTTTTCTCATGATTTCCCTTCATATGTTAAAAGTCACGTCCCTGTTTATAATGTTTTAAATGTCTGTTGTAGTTTCTTCTATATAGTATCAGAACTATAACTTTCAAATTATTTTCATTTTTATTGCATTGGCATGGTCAAATTACAGGCACTAAATATTTTTTAGTTATTCAAATTGTTTTTATTTATTTAAGAAACACTTTGGAATAAAAAAGTAATAAAAGTTTTGATAGATGTACTTTCAAATATTATACACATTTTATAATTGCTTTTAAGTGAAATATTCTTTTTTTTATTATTGTCTCCTGACTTTTGTTATTTTTAAATAAAAATGTTGTTGAGTTTATAGAATCTGTGCAAACTGAAATCTGCAACAAAAAATTTACTAAGTGCCTACTATATTCTATACACTGTGCTAGATGTTGGGGATAACATAAAAAGAGCAAGATAAACCTCAACCTCAAGATTCTCAATGAGAATACATTCTATTAGTCATGTCCTGTTTCAAGTCATAATTACTTTTTTATGGTGGAGGAAGATACATCTTGCTATTCCCCCATAACTTGATATATTTTGGAAGAGATACAAGGAAAACGGTTGAGAGCATCCTCAAAAATGGAGAGCATCACAGAATAAGTCACTTTAATATTTTTAGTATTTCAGTCAGGAATGAAATCTAGTCAGCCACTCTCTTGGAGTTTCTATGCCCCAAAAGTTGTTTTTATCCAATGTTCTCTCCCCCTCTCTGATTCCATCAAGTTGGTTGAGGAATTTTATATTTAGATTTTATTAGCAGGTAGCAAGGCTCACACATTATTATACCATGATTTTGTTTAGGAAACTTAAAATTGATCAGAAGGCTCACTGTCTTCCTACTAGTACTTATTATACAAATATACTATCACAAATAGTGAATAGCTAATTTATGTCAAAAGATAGTAAACAGATATCTGGGAAGTTAGATTAGAATATATCAAACAACACAAAGAGTGAATGAGCTCTTCCACATGGAGGTAAATATTTCAAGTCAACTGGAATAGAATCTCTGCTCTTTCTCAGAGAAAAATTCCCTGAAGTTTCTTTGAAGGCAAATTGAAAATCATAGATGTGAGTGTGTGTGTGTCTGTGTGTGTGTAGGGATTCTTTTCCTTATATGTCTGCCTTCCAAAGACTTTTCTGTTCAAGAGAGAATCTAAAACCAAATGTACTTTCTCTTTAAGCAGAATGCAAAAAGATATATTTTCTCCAACATACTTCCACCAACTACACCCTTTACACAGGTATGCAGCATTGAATATATCACTTTTCCATCAAGGAAGAGATTCCTATATAAATGATCAAAACTTAACTCCCAGGTTATGGTAATATTATGCTTTTAGTAAATTCATTTGTTGCCTCAAATGCTTTTTTCCCTGTCAGACATTTGGAATTTTTAGGTTTATCATTATGCCACTTTTATATAATGATTTTCACTTCTTTATTTTCAATGTTTCTTCCTGTCTTATTATGACTAATTCTCAATGCTATTTACAAATGATAAAAATGGATACCTTATTTCGATATCTGCACCTAATGGGGGAGGGAGACAGAGAGAGAAAGAGACAGAGAGATAAACAGAGAGAGGGAGAAAATGACAGAGAGGAACAGAGACAGAGACAGGAAAGGAGGGAGTGAAGAAGGAATAGAGAAAGGAAGAGAAAGGAAAGGAGAGAGAGGGAGAAAAAGCAAAGAAAGATGAAGGGGGAAGGAGGGCAGAAGAGAAAGAGAGAGGGAGAAAGAGAGGAAGGCAGAGAGGGAGAAAAAGACAGAGAAAAAAGAGAGAAAAAGAGAGAGAAGAGAATTAGAGAAGAGAGAGACAGAGAGAAAAAGAGGGAGAAACAAAGAGAGAGACAGAGAAAGAGAAAAAGAGACAGACAGAGAAGGAAATGAGGAACAGAGACAAAGAGGGAAGGAGGGAGGGAAGAAGGATGAGAGAGAAGAGGAAGAGAGAAAAGGAGAGAGAGAGGGAGAAAAAGCAAAGAAAGATGAAGGGAGGGAAGTAGGGCAGAAAAGAAAGAGAGAGGGAGAAAGGGAAGGCAAAGGGGAAGAAAAAGAGAAAAAGCGGAGAAAAAAGAAAGAGGGAGAGAGAAAGCTAGAGAGAAAAAAAGAGGGAGAAAAAAAGAGAGAGACAGAGAAACAGAAACAGAAAAAAAAGAGAAAAAAAGACAGAGAGAGAGGAAAAGGGAGAAAAAAGAGGAGAGAGAGAGACAGAAAAAGATAGAGAAAAAGAGAAGAGAAGCAGTGAAAAAGAGGGAGAGAATGAGATAGAAAGAGAGAGAGAGAGAGAGAGAGAGAGAGAGAGAGAGAGAGAGAGAGAGAGAGAGAGAGAGAGAGAGAAGAGCAAAATATAACAAAAAGGTATTATGGTGACAGGAAAGACCAAGACAAACATTCAGAAGAGGACAACAATGGCAAACCAACTATTACAAACCCAAAGAAAAACAGAAAGTCATCAGAAGTCCAGAAAAGAACTCAAAAAGGGATTTTAAAATCATCTAAGAAAGACAGAAGAAAATTGGGAAAAGTAATGAGAATGATGAAAAAAGAGTCAACAGCTTTGAAAACTGCTTAAAAGTAGAATTGGCTAAATGGAAAAAGAAATACAAAAATCCACTGAAGAAAACAACTCCTTAAAGAATATGATTGATCAAATGAAGAAGGAAGTACAAAAGTTAATTAAGAAACAATTCATTAAAAATTTCAGGGGCAGAATTTCTGGGGTGGTGCCAAGATGGCAAGTCAGGAAGCTGCTTGAGCTCTCCCAATTTCCTTGAAAAACACATGAAATCAAGCCTTTAAGCAGAGTCTGACAGAATGAAACAACTCTGAAATCAAGATAGACTGGAAAAACTTCAGGAAGGATAAGTCTTACTGGAGTGAAAAAGATTTTCAGCCCAGCTCAGATAAATTTTGGGAAAGCTGTTGAGAGGGTCTTAATCACAGCAAATAAACAACTAAAATCTTCAATCCTAGCTCAACAGAGGAGCATAACAGTAGGGCAGCTTCCAGTTCCAGCTCAGAAGGCAAAGTCTGGGAAACCAGACTGTTTTCTTGAACAGAGCAGGCAAAGCTACTTCTTACAAAAATAAGGAAGCCATTTACTCCAGAAGCAGAGCTCAACAATAAAAGTTAAAGAGAGAGAGAGAGAGAGAGAGAGAGAGAGAGAGAGAGAGAGAGAGAGAGAGAGAGAGAGAGAGAATACCAAAGGAAAAGAAATAAGCAAGAAACATAAAAGAATCATGACTAGAAAGCTATTATGGTGACAGGGCAGATCAAAACACAAACTCAGACAAGGACAGATTGTCCATAGAAGAAATCGCAAAGGGTGATATAAATTGGTCTCAAGCCCAAAGGGGCTTCTTGGGAGTGTCATAAAGACTTTAAAAGGTGAATAAGAGAAGTAGAAGAAAAAATGATAAAGGAAATGACAGGTATGCATGAAAGAGTCAACAGCTTGGAAAAGGAAGGGAAAAATAGTCTGAAGAAAACAATTCCTTAAAAAGTAGAATTAATTAAATGGAAAAGGAGATGCAAAACCTAACTGAAAAAAACACCCATTAAAAACTAGAACATGGCTATTAGAAGTTAGTAACTCTGTGAGACAGTAAGAATCAGTCAAAGAAAATAAAAAGAATAAAAAAATGTGAAATATCATATTGGAAAAACAGCCAACCTGAAAAATAGATCCAGAAAAGACAATTTAATAATCATTGGCCTTTCTGAAGGCCATAACAAAAAAAAGAGTCTGGATACTATTTTACAAGAGACCAGTAAGGAAAATTGCCCCAACATTCTAGAAACAGAGGGGAAAATACTCACTGAAAGAATCCATCAATGACCTTTGGAAAGAGATCCCACAAGGAAAACCCCAAGAAACATTGTTGCAAAACTCCAGAACTACAATCTCAAGAAAAAAATACTGCAAGCTGACAGACAAAAATAATTCAAATATCAAGGAGCAACAGTCATATTACCCAGGATCTGCCAACTTCTACAATAAAGCACTGGAGGGCCTGGAATACAATATTCCAGAATTAACTACCTAGTAAGACTCAGCATTATCTTTCAGGGGAGATGATGGAGATTCAATGAATTAAGACTTAGCACTTAGTAAGAACTTAATAACTTTTAAACATTTCTATTGAAAAACCTAGAAAGAAACAGGAAATTTAATCTCCAAACAAAGGACTTAAAAGAAGCATAGAAAGATAAATGGGGGAAAAGGGGAAAGGATATATATATATATATATATATATATATATATATATATATACACACACACACACACACACACACACACACACACACACACACATACACACACACATATATATGTATATTATTTAAAAGTTGAAATGTTTACATCCTATTTGGGGAAATGATATCAATAACTCTTGAGAACTGAACCTGTCCCTGGGGCAGAAAAAGGGGAGCATCACATGGACTGAGGGTATGGTTGTAAATAGACTCTGATGTGATAACATCAAAGTAAAAGACATTAAGGGTTGGGAAAAGGTCTGTACAAAGAAAAGAGAATATGGAAGGTATAATAGGACAATTAGTTCACATGAATAAGAGCAAAAGAGGGAAAGAAATGAGGGGATGGATATTGTCTGAAGCTTGTTATCATCCATTTTACCTCTAAGAAGGAATAATCTTATCATTCAGTTAGGTACAGAAATTTATCTAACCCTATAAAGAAGTAGGAGGCAAAAGAGAAAAGAAAAGGGAGGAATAGGATAGAAGAGAGGGCAGAAACACTAGGGGGGGAAATATAAGAGAAGGGGGAAAGAAGTGAGAGAAGATAAGATAGCTGATGGAGTAGATTAAAAAAACACTATTAAGAGAAATGGGGGTCAGGTGATAAAAGATAAAGGAGTGGGTGGGATAGGTTTTTAAAAACACCATTAAGAACAGGATGCAAAGAGAGAATAAAAGTATATACAGGGGAGAAAATATGATGGATAGAAATACAGTGCTTGTAATCATATCTGTTAATGTGAATCAGATGAACTCTCCTATAAAATGGAAGCAAATAGCAGAGTGAATTGAAAAACAGAATCCTTATAATATGTTGTTTACAAGAAACATATTTGACACAGAGAGATAGATACATACAGACTAAAGATAAAAGTCAAACAGAATTTATTATGCTTCAACTTAAGTAAAAAAACAAACAAACATGGATAACAAATCTGAACTGTTACAGCAAAAGTAAAAAATAGATATTAAACGAGATTAGAAAGGAAAGTATATCTTGAAAAGGGTACAGTAAACAATGAAGTACTAATGGTACTAAATGTGTTTGGACCAAGTGGTAGAGTAGGAAAATTCCTAGAGAAGATTTTAGGCTAGTTATAAGAAGAAATAGATAGCAAAGTATTCTAGTAGGGGACCTCCACCTTCTCCTCTCAGAATCAGACAAATCTAACAACAAAATAACTAAGAAAGAAACTAGGGAGGCTAATAGGATGCTAGAAAACCTATGATAGACCTTTGGAAAAAATTGAATAGGGACAGAAAAGAACACACCTTTTTTCTCAGTAGTTTTTTGGCACCTTTACAAAACTTGATCATGTATTAGGGCATTAAAAACTTCATAATCAAATGAAGAAAGAACACAGAGCAATAAAAATTATATTCAATAAAGGGTCAGGGAAAGATAGACTAAAAACCAAATGGAAATTAAACAATCTAATTCTAAAGAATGAGTGGATCAAACAGCAAATCACAGAAACAACCCATAATTTCATCCAAGAAAATGACAATAAAGATGTCTCATTTACCATTAACTCAGTTACCATTAACATATCAAAACCTATGGGATGCAGGCAAAGTCATTCTTTGGGGAAATTTTATATCTAAAGTAACTACATGAATATTTTTTTATTTTATTTTATTTTATTTTATTTTTTTAATTTTTTATTTTATTTTATAATTATAACATTTTTTGACAGTACATATGCATGGGTAATTTTTTACAACATTATCCCTTGCACTTACTTCTATTCAGATTTTTCCCTTCCTCTCCCAACCCCCTCCCCCAGATGGCAAGCAGTCTTATATATGTTAAATATATTACAGTATAATTTAGATACAATATATGTGTGTAGAACCGAATTTTTTGTTGCACAGGAAGAATTGGATTCAGAAGGTAAAAATAACAGTTTACATTCATTTCCCAGTGTTCCTTTTCTGGATGTAGCTGGTTCTGTCCATCATTAATCAATTGGAATTGGATTAGCTCTTCTCTATGTTGAAGAAATCCACTTCCATCAGCATACATCCTCGTACAGTATCATTGTTGAAGTGTATAATGATCTTCTGGTTCTGCTCGTTTCACTCAGCATCAGTTGATGTAAGTCTCTCCAAGCCTCTCTGTATTTCTCCTGTTGGTCATTTCTTATAGAACAATAATATTCCATAACATTCATATACCATAGTTTACCCAACCATTCTCCAATTGATGGACATCCATTCATCTTCCAGCTTCTAGCCACTAAGAAAAGGGCTGCCACAAACATTTTGGCACATACAGGACCCTTTCCCTTCTCTAGTAGTTCCTTGGGGTATAAGCCCAGTAGTAGTATGGCTGGGTCAAAGGGTATGCACATTTTGATAACTTTTGGGGCATAATTCCAGATTGCTCTCCAGAATGGTTGGATTCTTTCACAACTCCACCAACAATGCATCAGTGTCCCAGTTTTCCCACAGCCCCTCCAACATTCATCGTTATTTGTTCCTGTCATCTTAGCCAATCTGACAGGTGTGTAATGATACCTCAGAGTTGTCTTAATTTGCATTTCTCTGATCAATAGTGATTTGGAACACTTTCATATGAGTGGAAATAGTTTTAATTTCATCATCTGAAAATTGTCTGTTCATATCCTTTGACCATTTATCAATTGGAGAATGGCTTGATTTCTTATAAATTAAAGTCAATTCTCTGTATATTTTGGAGATGAGGCCTTTATCAGAACCTTTGACTGTAAAAATGTTTTCCCAATTTGTTACTTCCCTTCTAATCTTGTTTGCATTAGTTTTGTTTGTGCAAAAACTTTTTAATTTGGTGTAATCAAAATGTTCTATTTTGTGATCAATAATGATCTCTAGTTCTCCCTTGGACACAAACTCCTTCCTCCTCCACAAGTCTGAGAGGTAAACCATCCCATGTTCCTCCAATTTATTTATGATTTCGTTCTTTATGCCTAAATCTTGGACCCATTTTGATCTAATCTTAGTATGTGGTGTTAAATGTGGGTCCATGCCTAGTTTCTGCCACACTAATTTCCAGTTTTCCCAGCAGTTTTTGTCAAATAATGAATTCTTATCCCAAAATTTGGGATCTTTGGGTTTGTCAAAGATTAGATTGCTATTTTTATTCACTATCTTGTCCTGTGAACCTAACCTATGCCACTGATCAACTAGTCTATTTCTTAGCCAATACCAAATGGTTTTGGTGACTGTTGCTTTATAATATAGCTTTAAATCAGGTACACTTAGACCACCTTCCTCTGACTTTTTTTTCATTAGTTCCCTTGCAATTCTCGACCTTTTATTCTTCCATATGAATTTTGTTGTTATTTTTTCTAGGTCATTAAAATAGTTTCTTGGGAGTCTGATTGGTATAGCACTAAATAAATAGATTAGTTTGGGGAGTATTGTCATCTTTATTATATTCGCTCGGCCTATCCAAGAACATTGAATGTCTTTCCAATTATTTAAATCTGACTTTATTTTTGTGGCAAGTGTTTTGTAATTTTGCTCATATAATTCCTGACTCTCCTTTGGTAGATATATTCCCAAATATTTGATACTATCGACTGTTATTTTGAATGGAATTTCTCTTTGTATCTCTTGCTGTTGGATTGTGTTGGTAATGTATAAAAATCCTGAGGATTTATGTGGATTTATTTTGTATCCTGCGACTTTGCTAAAATTCTGAATTATTTCTAATAGCTTTTTAGCAGAGTCTTTGGGGTTCTCTAAGTATACCATCATGTCATCTGCGAAAAGTGACAATTTGATTTCTTCATTTCCTACTCTAATTCCTTGGATCTCTTTCTCGGCTCTTATTGCCAAGGCTAGAGTTTCTAGTACTATATTAAATAGTAATGGTGATAGTGGGCAACCTTGTTTCACTCCTGATCTTACAGGGAAAGGTTCTAGTTTATCACCATTACATATGATGTTTACTGAAGGTTTTAAATATATGGTCCTTATTATTTTAAGGAATAGTCCATTTATTCCTATACTCTCAAGTGTTTTTAGTAGGAATGGATGTTGGATTTTATCAAATGCCTTTTCTGCATCTATTGAGATGATCATATGGTTTTTATTAATTTGATTATTAATATGGTCAATTATACTAATAGTTTTCCTAATATTAAACCAGCCCTGCATTCCTGGTATAAATCCCACTTGGTCATAGTGTATTATCCTGGGGATGATTTTCTGAAGTCTATTTGCTAATATCTTATTTAAGATTTTAGCATCAATATTCATTAAGGAAATTGGTCTATAGTTTTCTTTCTCAGTTTTCGATCTACCTGGTTTAGGTATCAGTACCATGTCTGTGTCATAGAAGGAATTTGGTAGGACTCCTTCAATCCCTATTTTTTCAAACAGTTTACATAGCATTGGAGTTAGTTGTTCTTTAAATGTTTGGTAGAATTCACCTGTAAATCCATCTGGTCCTGGGGACTTTTTCTTAGGAAGTTGGTTAATAGCTTGGTCTATTTCTTTTTCTGAGATGGGACTATTTAGACTACTTACTTCTTCCACTTTTAATCTGGGCAAGCTATATTTTTGAAGGTATTCTTCCATTTCATTTAAGTTATCGAATTTATCGGCATAAAGTTGAGCAAAGTAGCTCCTAACTATTGTTCTAATTTCCTCTTCATTAGTGGTGAGTTCACCCTTTTCATTTTCAAGACTATCAATTTGCTTTTTCTCTTTCCTTTTTTTAATCAGGTTTACTAAGGGTTTGTCTATTTTGTTGGTTTTTTCATAAAACCAACTCTTAGTTTTATTAATTAATTCAATAGTTTTTTTACTTTCAATTTTATTAATCTCACCTTTTATTTTTTGAATTTCAAGTTTTGTGTTTGTCTGGGGGTTTTTAATTTGTTCCTTTTCTAGCAATTTTAGTTGTAAACCCAATTCGTTGGCCCTCTCTTTCTCTATTTTATGCAGGTAGGCCTGTAGAAATATAAAACTTCCCCTAATTACTGCTTTGGCTGTATCCCACACATTTTGGTATGATGTCTCATTATTGTCATTTTCTTGGGTGAAGTTATTAATTATGTCTATGATTTGCTGTTTTACCCAATCATTCTTTAGTATAAGATTATTTAGTTTCCAATTATTTTTTGGTCTATTTTCCCCTGGCTTTTTATTAAATGTTATTTTGATTGCATTATGATCTGAAAAGGATGCATTTACTATTTCTGCCTTACTGCATTTGATTTTGAGGTTTTTATGCCCTAGTATATGATCAATTTTTGTATAGGTTCCATGAACTGCTGAGAAGAAAGTATATTCCTTTCTGTCTCCATTTAGCTTTCGCCAAAGATCTATCATATCAAACTTTTCTAGTATTCTATTTACCTCTTTGACTTCTTTCTTATTTATTTTGTGGTTTGATTTATCTAATTCTGATAGTGCAAGGTTGAGATCTCCCACTATTATAGTTTTGCTATCTATTTCCTCTTGCAGCTCTCTTAATTTCTCTTTTAAGAATTTAGATGCTGCACCACTTGGTGCATACATGTTTAATATTGATACTGCTTCACTATTGATGCTTCCCTTTAGCAGGATATAATGCCCTTCCTTATCTCTTTTAATTAGATCAATTTTTGTTTTTGCTTGATCTGAGATGAGGATGGCTACTCCTGCTTTTTTGGTTTTGCCTGAAGCATAATAGATTCTGCTCCACCCTTTTACTTTTAGTTTGAATGTCTCATCCTGTTTCAGGTGTGTTTCCTGTAAACAACATATAGTAGGATTCTGACTTTTAATCCAGTCTGCTAACTGCTTCCTCTTTATGAGGCAGTTTGCCCCATTCACATTTATGGTTAGAAGGACTAATTCTATATTGCTTGCCATCCTATTAACCCCTACTTATGCTTTTCCCCTTTCCTTCCCTTTTACCCTCCTATCCAGTATTAAACTGGTAAACACCACTTGCTTTTCACAGCCCTCCCTTTTTAGGATCCCTCCCCCACCTTAAAGATCCTCCCCTTATTTTACCCCTTTTCCTCAAAATTACTGTATTCCCTTCCCCTTAGCTTACTCCTTCCCTTTCACTTTTCAATGAAGTGGAAGAAGTTTCACCATAAATCGAATATGTCTATTGATAAACACTATGTTCATCTCCCTCCTTTCTTTCTCTCAGATATAATAGGTTACCTTTGCCTCTTCATGAGATGTAGTACCACCACTTTATACTTTTTTATGATATAATCTCCTTTCCACCTCTAGTTTCTAAGACAAATTGTACATATGTTCTTTACATATTTTTTTGACAGAAGTATAGTTCTCAAGATTTCTTTTTACCTTTTTTAGAAGTCTCTTGAGTTCTGTATTTGAAGATCAAACCTCTTATGTAGGTCTGGTTTTTTCATCAAAAATAGATGGAATTCATTTATTTCGTTAAATGTCCATCTTCTTCCCTGGAAAACGATGCTCATTCTTGGTGGGTAAGTTATTCTTGGCTGCATACCAAGTTCCTTAGCCTTTCGGAATATCATGTTCCAGGCCCTGCGTTCTTTTAATGTGGATGCTGCTAGATCCTGTGTTATCCTTATTGTGGATCCTCCATATCTGAATTGTTTTTTTCTAGCAGCTTCCAATATCTTTTCCTTTGTCTGATGGTTCTTGAACTTGGCCACTATATTTCTTGGCGTTTTGATTTTAGGGTCCCTTTCAGTAGGTGATCTATGAATTTTCTCAATGTCTATTTTACCCTCTGTTTCCAAAACGTCTGGGCAGTTCTCTTTGATAATTTCCTCGAAAATGGTGTCCAAGCTCTTTTTTTCCTCCCATTTTTCAGGGAGTCCGATTATTCTCAAATTGTCTCTCCTGGATCTGTTTTCCAGGTCTGTTGTCTTTCTGGTAAGGTACTTGACAGTCTTTTCAATTGTTTCATTTCTCTGGTTTTGCTTGACTCCCTCTTGGTTTCTCCTTGAGTCATTCATTTCTACTTGTTCCAGTCTAATTTTCAATGATGTATTTTCTTCACTCACTTTTTTAATATCTCTTTGTAATTGTCCAATTGAATTTTTATCTTCTATGGAATTTTTTTCCATTTTATCCATTTTATTTTTTAGAGAGCTGATTTCTTTTTCCAGCTCTCTAATCCTGTTTTCCTTGGAGTTGTTTACCTTTTCCAGCTCACTAATCCTGTTTTCCTTGGAGTTGTTTACCTTTTCCAGCTCACTAATCTTGTTTCTCAATGATTTGATTTCTTTATCCATTCTGTCTTTGAATGCATGGGATGACTTCTCCAGGCTCTCTTGCCAAGCTTCCCTTTCCTTTTCCCATTTCTCTTCCAGCTCTCTTGTGAGAGCCTTTTTGATTTCCTCTATGAGGTTCTTTTGTATTGAGGAGCAGCTTATATCCCTCCCAGGGGATACATCTGGGGACATTCTGTTCCTAGTCTCCTCAGCATTTGAAGTCTGCTCCCTCTCCACACAGAAGCTGTCAATGGTTAGAGCCCTTTTGAATTTTTTGTTCATTTTGTCAGAGTAGGAATCAAAGAAAACAAACTAACAAGAGAAACAATTGGTCTGTTTTGCGGGGGATAGGGCTGGATGTTATTAATGGGCTTCCTCTACAGACTGGGGGTAGGGCAGCAGAGAGCCACTAACAGAACAGCAATGACTGTACGAGTCTGCGCTCTGAGGCTCTGAGAAGGCACCGAGTCAGTCCAGGTGGGGGTTGGGGGTGGCCTGGCTCTGAGAGATGCTGGCTCTCTGGGGTTTTAATCTTCACCTCCGGTGTTTACACCCTCTCTGCTGCTCCTGGCTTGCTGCCAAGACGGATCATCCACACTGGGGCAAAAGCCCTTTCGCAGAAACGGCAGAGATCACACCCCTTCCCCTCCGGTCTGAGCTGTGTGAGCTGCCTGTCTTGCTCTGGCTGTCTGCCCTCAGTCTGCGCCCAGTCTGATTGACCCTCCCCCGAACAAACACAGACCTTTTCTGGCGACTTTCAAGGATGTCTTCTCTTGGTGATAATTTGTGGATTTCTTTCTGGGTCAAGCATTAAGTCAGAGGCTTGTCATGAAGTAAGTTCTGAGAGAAAACGAGGAGCTCAAGCAGCTGTCTGCCTCCACGCCGCCATCTTGGCAGGAAGTCCCCCTACTATACGTAACTACATGAATAAAATAGAGAAAAAGGAGATCAATGAATTAGGCATGCAACTAAAAAAGCTAGAAGAAGAAATTAAAATGCCTCATTTAAATACTAAATTCTGAAACTCAAAGGAGAGATTAATAAAATAGAAATTAAGAAAACTGAATAAAACTAAGACTTGGTTTTATGAAAAAAAAAGCTAAACTCTTGCTTAATTTGATCATTAAAAGGAGTGAAAAAACCAAATCATCAGCATCAAAAATGAAAAGGGCGAATCACCAATGAAAAAGAAATTAAAGCAATAATTAGGAGTCATTTTGCCCAACTGCAAGGCAGCAAGTCTGACAATCTAATTGAAATGGATGAATATTTACAAGAATATAAATTGCCCAGGTTAAAAGAAGAGGAAATAAATTACTTAAATATTCTCATTTCAGAAAAAGAAATTGAACAAATTATTAATTAATTCCCTAATTAATGCCACATGTATTCACAAACAAATTCTACGAAAGATTTAAAAAACTCTTTATTCCAATACTATATAAACTATTTTGAAAAATAGATAAAGAAGGAGTAAATTCCTTCTATGACACAAATATGGTAATGATACCTAAACCAAGAAGAGCCAAAACAAAGAAAGAAAATTGCAGACCAATCTCCCTAATAAATATTGTTGCAAAAATTTTAAATAAAATATTAGCAAAGAGATTATAGCCATTTGTCAGCAGAATAATATACTATGATCAATTGGGATTTATGCAAGGAGTGCATGGCTGGTTCAATATAAGGAAAACTATTACCATAATAGACCATATCAATAACAAAACCAACAGAAATCATTTGATAATTTCAATAGATTCAGAAAAAGCTTTTGACAAAATACAGCACCCATTTCTTGTTAAAAAACACTAATGACCATAGGGATAAAGGAAGCTTTCCTTAAAATAATAAGCAAGATCTATCTAAAACCTAAAGGAGAAAAGGAGAAAAGGTAGAAGCAATCAAAATAATATCAGGAATGAAACAAGGATGCCCATTATCATCACTATTATTCAACCTTGTACTAGAAATGTTGATTTATCAATAATAAAAGAAATTAGAATAGGCAATGAGGAAATAGAACTATCACTCTTTGCAGATATAACAATATACTTAAAGAATCCTAGAAAATCATTCAAAAGCCTACTGGAAACAATTAACAGCTTTAGCAAAGTTGCCAGACATGAAATAAACCACACAAGTCATCAGTATTCCTATATATTACTGACAAAGCCCATCAGCAAGAGATAAAAAGAGAAATTCCATTTAAAATTATGGTAGAAAAAAGTAAAATACTTGGGGGTCTACCTGCCAAGACACACCCAAGAACTATATGAACACAATTACAAAATATTTCTCACACAAATGTGTGGTATGGAAATGGTGAGGGGTCACCATTTAATTTAAAAAAAGCTGGAGAGAGCTCTAGAGAAAAGCAAAGTTTATTGTATATTCTAGCAAGAAGGGCATCCCATCCTTCCAAGCAGATAATCAAAGAGGAAGTGCCTCCTGTGGGTAGGACAGCACCTTTAATCCCTAAGGCAAAACACCCCCTCCCACCACTGACTCTCATCCTCATTGGCTGAAAGTCTTACATTCTAAACATGCGATCTACCCACGAAATTGAACTTGACCAATAAATACATAGTTGCCTATATTTGGCTGAAATAGGGAGGATATTGTGTCATGGGAGGGTAGCAGGAAGGGGACCAGATTATGCCCTTGAATCAGTGCTCAAAGTCCTTCAGGCCTACTCAAACTCTGAAGTAGATGAAGCCTTATTCAATTTTCACAACTGTCTTGAAAGATCTCACCTTATCTCATTCACAAATAATGTCTGATCTAAACATTTAGAAAAACATCAATTGCTCATGGGCGGGCTAAGCTAATATAATAAAAATGACAATTCTGCCTAAATTAGTATCTTTATTCAGTGCCATACCAATCAAACTGCTAAAAAAATCATAACAAAATTCATCTGGAAGAACAAAAGGTCAAGAATATCAAGGGAATTAAAAAAAAAAAAAGGAGTATTAGCAGTACCAATCCTAAAATTATATTATAAAATAGCAGTCATCAAAGCCACTTGGTAGTGGCTAAGAAAAAGCGTGGTAGATTATTGAAATAAATACACAATAATCAAGGTCAATAGCAATCTAGAATTTGATAAACCCCCCAAACTCCAGCTTCTGCAATGAGAACTCACTATTTGACAAAAATTGGTGGGAAAACTGGAAAATAATACATCAGAAATTCAGCATAAACCTATATCTCACATCCCATATGAAAATAATATCAAAATGGATACATGATTTGGGCATAAAGGATAACAAATTAGAAGAACAAGAGATAATTTATCTATCAGATCTTTGAAGAAGGGAGGAATTTATGACCAAAGAAGGACTAGAGAACATTATGAAGGGCATAATGGACAACTTTGGTTACTTTAAATTAAAAAGAGTTTGCACAAATAAAACCAACAGAAATAAGTTTAAAAGGAAAAACTGGTAAAAAAAAAAAATCTTTATAGCCAGTGTTCCTAATAAAGATCTCATTTTTAAGACAAATGAAGAACTGTGCCATATTTATAAGACTACAAGTAATTCCCCTATTGATAAATGGTCAAAGGATATGAACAATTTTTAGATGATGAAATTAAAGCCATTTATAGTTAAATGAAAAATGCTCTAAATCACTATTGATTAGAGAAATGCAAATTAAAACAACTCTGAGTTACAATCTCATACCTCTTAGATTGACTATGACAGGATAAAATGATAAATGTTGGAGGGGATGTGGGAAAACTGAGACACTAATGCATTATTGGTGGAGTTGTGAAATTGATAGGGGTGAACCCTGAAACTGTCCCCTTTACTTTTGGGGGGAAGCAATGGGAGTTGAATTCTGAAACTCTCCTCTGACAGAGACCTACCCTTGGGACAGTTAAGTAGTTTCATTCTGTTGGAAATCTTGGGGGGTGGGGACTGCACCTTCTATTGAGTTGAAGATTAGCCCAGGACCACTCCCAGTAGCAGGAATTTAAGTGGTCTCATTCAGTGAAATCTGGGCCTAATATTCCTATTGAGTGGCTTGAAACTACAGATAAGTATTCTCTTTTCAACTGAAAATCTAGGCCTGAGGGCATTGAATAGAAGCCCCAGCCCCTGACTTCTTATCAAAAGATAATTTTGAACTCCAAATCTCTGAAAAAGTCCAAGTAGGATTATGCTTTGCCAGGAAGCTTTCTCTCTGTATTTTCTTAAAATTTATTAATTTTTTATTATAGCTTTTTATTGACAGAACATATACATAGATAATTTTTGCAACATTGTCCCTTGCACTCACTTTTGTTTCAACTTCTCCCTTCCCTCCATCCACCTCCTCCCCTAGATAGCAGGAAGTCTCATATATGTTAAACATGTTGAAGTATATCTTATGTGTACATATTCATACAGTTCTCTTGTTGCACAAGAAAAATAGGATTCAGAAGGTAAAAATAACCTGGAAAGAAAAACAAAAATGCAAGCTGTCCACATTCATTTCCCATTGTTCTTTCTCTGGGTGTAGCTGATTCTATCTATCATTGATCAATTGGAACTGAATTGGGTCTTCTCTTTGTCAAAGATATCTACTTCCATAAGAATACATCCTCATACAATTCATTGCTGAAGTGTATAATGATCTCCTGGTTCTGTTCATTTCACTTAGCATCAGGTCATGTAAGTCTCTCCAAGCCTCTCTGTATTCATCCTGCTGGTCATTTCTTATAGAACAATAATATTCCATTCTCCAATTGATGGGCATCCACTCAATTTCCAATTTCTAGCCACTACACAAAGGGCTGCCATGAATATTTTGGCACATACAGGTCCCTTTCCCTTCTTTAAGATCTCTTTGGGATATAAGCCTAGTAGCGACACTGCTGGATCAAAGAGTATGCACAGTTTGATAACTTTTTGAGCATAATTCCAAATTGCTCTCCAGAATGGCTGGATCCATTCACAACTCCACCAACAATACATCAGTGTCCCAGTTTTCCTGCATCCCCAACATTTGTCACTATCCTTTCCTGTCATCTTAGCCAATCTAACAAGTGTGTATGGTATCTCAGAGTTGTCTTAATTTGCATTTCTCTGATCAACAGTAATTTTGAGCACCTTTCAAGAAGCTCTCTTTTTGGCATAGCCAAAAACTCTTGCCTGCTAAGAAAAAACCCTCTTCTCAGTGTTAACCTTTGCCATTTCCCCTAACAGAATCTTTTGCCACTAAGAAGTCTGTCTTCCTAGCAAAGCTGGCTTCTCAGTGCCGATAAAAATCCCTTTTCTTGCCACATTCAAATATTGGTTTTGTGAATTCGTTCACATTGGATCTTGCCAACCAGAGGGGATTCTCACACCCCAATTCTCCACTATTAGACCTGCATCAAAATGATATGACCATTCTGGAGAGCAATTTAAAATTATGCCCATAGGGCTATAAAAATGTGCATACCCTTTGACATAGTAGTGTCACACTAGATCTGTATCCCAAGGAAATCATAAATGAGGGGAAAGGACCCACATATACAAAATGTTTGTAGCAGCTCTTTTTGTAGTAGAGAAGAATTGGAAAATGAGTACTTGCTTATCAATTGGGAAATGGCTGAACAAATTGTGGTATTCAAAGTTAATGGAATATCATTAAATTTTTAAAAATGATGAACAAGATGATTTTAGAAAGACCTGGAAAGATTTATATGAACTGATCATATCAGAATCATTGTTTTACCTGGAAGTCATAATCAAAAGGTACACTTGGACAGCATCTTCCAAAAATTATTGAGAAAGTCTGCCCTGATATCCTGAACCAGAGGACAAAATAGATTTTGGAACACTTCATTGATCTCTTCAGGAAATATATCTCAAAATAAAACCTCCTAGGAACCTTATAACCAAATTTCAGAATAACAGTCAAGGAAAAAAAAAATACTACAAGTACCTAGAAAGAACCAATTTCAGTATCAGAGGTCATACTCAGAATTCCACAAGATTTGGTAGCTTCAACATTAAAAAACTGCAGATAATAGAATATGATATTCTAGAAGGCAAAAGAGCTAGGACTACAATCAAGAATCAATTACCTGGCAAAATTAAGTTTAATATAGTAAGGAGATAGGGAATGATCATTCAAGGAAATAGAAGAATTTTGAATTTTCATAAGAAGACCAAAATTAAGCCAAAAATTTGAACTTCAACATTAAAATTCAAGAGAATCATTAACAGGTAAAAGGGCAATGGAAAAGAAAACAGATTCAATAGAGCTATACAGTTTACAGCCCTACCTGGAAAGATGATAGCTGTAATTCTTTAAAATTATATCACTATTATACAGTTAGAAAGAATATACATAGACAAATCATATGAGTATACAGTGAAATTAAGGGAATGATATAAACCAATTAAGAAATAAGAAAGAGAAGTGTACTGAGTACAGAAGAAAGAGAGAAGTAGAATAGTGTAAATTATTTCACATGAAGAAACACAAAAGACCTTTTATAATGGAGGAGAAAATGGGAGGATGGGCAAAGAACTTACTTGAATTAACTCTCATCTGTATAGCCTCAAAGAAGGAAGGAAACCAGCTGAATATAGCAACTTAATTTACATGACAGGGAAGTAGAATGAGAAGAGATTAAGTAAAGTGAGGATAGGAGGTAGAATCTGACAAAAGAACGGGCAGATGAAGTGAAATGATATACAGAAACAAAACAGTGGTGAGGAGGGAAAAGGTGAAAGGAGAGAGGAAAAAAGAAAGAAGAATAGGATGGAGAGAAATACACAGGTTATAATGATAACTGTGTATGTTGCATGGGATGAACTCTCCCATTAAACACAAGGGTAGCAGAGTGTATTAAGAAGCAGAACCCTACAATATATTGTTTCTAAGAAACACACTTGAAGCACAGAGGCATACAAAGAATAAAATTAAGGAATTGGCAAAGAATCTGTTATGCTTCAGATAAAATAAAAAATCAGATCTAGTGATCCTTATCACAGAGAAAGCCAAGGCAAAAATAGGCCTAATTAAAAGAGATAAGGGAGGAAACTGCATCTTGCTAAAAGGTACCACAGATAATGAAGCAATATTAATACTAAACATATATGCACCAAAGTAGTTTGGCATCCAAATTCTCAAAGAAGTTAAATGAGTCATAGGAAGAAATAGAAAGCAAAATTATGCTAGTAAAAGACATCAACTGTCCCATCTCAAACTTAATAAATCCAATAAAAAATAAATAAACAAGAACGAAACTAAGAAATTAAATAGAATACTAGACACCATGAGCAAATTAAGAAAGTAAGGAATAATCTACTTGTTAGATCTATGGGAAGGGGGAAAATGTATGACCAAACAAGAGATACCATTACAAAATTCAAAACAGGTAATTTTGATGACATTAAAAAAAAAAATGTACAAACAAAACCAATACTACCAAGATAAGAAGAAAAGCAAAAAAAAAAAAAAAAACAAAAACAAAAAAACCCTAGTAATCCATCTTTACAGAAAGTCTCTCTGATAAAGGACTCATTTCTCAAACATACAGAGTAAAATTTATAAGAATATAAGTCATTCTCCAATTGATAAATAGTCAAAGGATATGAACAGGAAGTTTCCAGATGAAGAAATCTGAAGGCATATGAAGACATGTTATAATGATTTAGAGAAATGCAAATTAAGAGAACTCTCATATATATCAGATTAACCAATATAATAAAAAAGGAATGTGATAAATGTTGGAGAGGGTGTGAGAAGATTGGGACACCAATGCACTGTTGATGTAATTGTGAAATGATCCAATCATTCTACAAAGTAACATGGAACTGTGCCATAGAGCTATCAAACTGGGCATACCCTTTGATAGAGCAGTATATCTCCTGGGCCTTTATCCTAAAGAGATTATAAAAAGGGGGAAAGCATCCACATGTGCAAAAGTATTTGTAGCAGCACTTTTGTAGTGGCAAGGAACTGAAAACTGAGCGAGTGCTCCTCAGTTGGAGAATGGTTGAATAAGTTATTGTATGTTAATGTTATGGAATATTATTGTTCTATAAGAAACAATCAGCAGGATGCTGAGTGAAATGAGAAGGACCAGGAGGTCATTATATACTTCAACAATAATACTGTATGATGATCAATTCTGATGGATGTAGCCTTCTTCAACAATGAGATGAACCAAATCAGTTCCAATAGAGCAATAATGAATTGAACCAGCTACACCCAGCAAAAGAACTCTGGGAAATGAATATGAACCACTACATAGAATTCCCAATCCCTCTATTTTTATCCACCTGCATTTTTTTGATTTCCTTCACAGGTTAATTGTACACTATTTCAAAGTCCGATTATTTTTGTGCAGCAAAATAACTATATGGACATGTTTGCATATATTGTATTTAACATATACTTTAACATATTTAACATGTATTTGTCTACCTGCCATCTGGGGGAGGGGATGGGAGGAAGGAAGGGAAAAATTGGAACAAAATGTTTTGCAGTTGTCAATGCTGAAAAATTACCCATGCATACATCCTGTAAATAAAAAGCTATTAAAAAAAAAAAAGAAAAGAAAGAAACAATCAGCAGGATGATTACAGAAAAGCTTATAGAAACTTACATGAACTGAAGTGTAGTGAAGTGAATAGAACTAAGAGTACAATGTTCTTTTTGTACATTGTATACTTTGTACACAGCAACACAATTATGTGATGATAAATTCTGAAGTCATGGCTCTTTTTAACAATGAGGTGATTCAGGCTAATTCCAATAGACTTCTGATGAAGAGAACTATCTGCATCAGAAAGATGACTGTTGCTACTCATAGTATTTTCACCTTTTTTTTGTTGTTGTTTGCTTGCTTTTTGGGTTTTCTTTCTCATTTTTTTCCTTTTTTGATCTGATTTTTCTTGTGCAACATGATAATTCTGGAAATATATGTAGAAGAATTGCATGTTTAACATATATTGGATTATTTGTTACCTAGGGGAAGGGGGAAAGGGAAGGGAGGGAGAAAAAATTTGGAACACTGTTAGGATTACTAGGTGAGAACTCAGGTTGTCTGGACAATTACAAGGTGAGAACTCAGGTTGACTTGACAGTTCTCTGGCTCAGACCTTTGGTTTGGGCCTTTAAAGGCAGTTTACACCTTAGGAATTCTAAGAGGAGCAAGCTTCCCAGAAGCCCTTGCATTATCCCACACCCATTTTCTGGGAGGATAAAAGAGGACAGCACTCCAGAGATAGAAGAAGTCTCTGCTCTACATCAGGCTTGACGCGGCTCTCTGCAGGAAGGGAAGTCACTTCTCTGGACAAGAGTTAACTGCAACTGTCTGGAGACAACGGTTCTCTACAGGAAGAAGAATCTGTCTGAGAGATTTGAGTTGACACAGCAGTTCTCTTCCCAGAGAGTGATTGGCAGCTTCTGGAGACAACAACACGCTACAATACACCATGTTTTGCAACAGTTAATATTGAAAACTATCTTTATATATTTTAAAAATACAAAACCTATTTTTAAAAAAAGATAGTAACCAAAAATTTTATTAAATGCTTAAAAAAATAATAGTTTCTTCCCCTTATATCCTATCCCCAACTTTGAGTTCCAATACAGACGGTAAAGTGGAACAAATAAAACTCACTCTAAGTCCCAACCGTTTATTCTGAAAACTGATTTACAATTTTATTTTTTAGTTGTTTTAACATGTTTTAAAATTGATACCATATCTGTTTCACCAAAAAATGTATAAAGTAGGATCCAATGTTGCTCCATATTTCTGGAAATGTTTTTATAATAAGGGGATTGTTTGCTTTTTGGATATTAGAGTAATTCATCATTTAAGCCATCTGAGGATAATCTGTTCTTATCTTGTTATATTCCCTTTCTTGAGATTGTCCTATTTAAGTTGTCTGTTTTCTAGTATGTCAATTTTCTTCCTTTATCTTTTCAACTATTTTTCAATCTAATTTAATCATGGCTATAATGATTATTTACATTTAAGTAGTCTGGCTTAACTAGTGCATAATTGAGCATGTATTTGACAAATGTGGTTTAGTATTTTTAGTACAATATCTAAGTCAAAGAGAGACTCCTTATAAGAAGAGCCTTCTTCACATATAATACTCTTCTGTTTCCCTCAAGTCATTGAACAATGCAAAGCTTCCAAAATGAATTCCATAATTTCTCAAAAGAATCCAGTCTAAGTATATGAAGTTTACTATTGTTTAGAGTACAATTTGCAGTTGAATTTGCAGCCCATAGAGCTGGTATATTGGATAAACATTGCAAATTGGTAAGGAACCGGGTCCAGTATTGATTAGAAGGAAAAGATCAGGTTATATCGACTTGGGAGAATTGTTTTTAGTGAAACAACATCCTTCTACCACCACCATCACTTCTCTGTGAAACAAAGGTCATCATTTTAACACTGAAATTCTTCAGATAATACTGTATGGATATAAAACATGAAATTCTACAATACTGAAGGATTCAAAATTACAGGTCATCCAGAGAACAATGAAAAAATGTGTCCTAGGAAAAGTTAATGTAAAAAATATCACTAAAGAGAAGTATAACCAGAAAATGAGCCATATAAATAGAACAAAGGATAAAATATAGACAGTCTGTGTGTTGTATTAGTAATATGTTTGTTGTTGTTCAGTCATGTCCAACTTTTTGTAGGGGGTATAGAGATAAAGGGAATGTCTGATTAGTTGTTCACTTCTACAGGAGACATATTTAATGTTTGCTATTCTTTCTCATTTTTCTTTTGGATTATTGATTAAAACAATTTATAATATTGATCTGTTTTTTTAAAATCTAGTTTTTGAATCTATTTGTTAATGACTTATTCCTTACACTTCCTAGTAAATGTGTATGTGTGTATTTTATATACATATACATGTGTTTCTGAATATACTTATATAGTCTATATTTTCAAGGCATAATACAATAAAATTAGAAATATTCAGAGTTAATGAATAAGAATTAAATTCTTCTATGTGTTTGTATGTATACATACAGGTATGAGTATACACCTTTCTAATAGTGACTCCTGTAGAAGTGAACTAGTCAGGCATTCCCTTTATCTCTACATCCTCCATCCTTCTCATATAAGCAGGGTCATACTTTTCCTAATTTCTACTTTTATAATATAGAGAAACTGAGGCAAGATAGAAATTAAAGAGTTAGAATCCATTTTGGTCCCAGGGCTGATATCTCAAAACATTCAGCAGCAGTAGCAACAGCTTCAGCATCAATAAGAAAGGTGAGATTCCAATGAAATATATGTATATATATATATATATATATATATATATATATATATATATATATATATATACATATATATATATATATGTAGCTCCAAGATCAAAACTCTAAGACAAAGGCAGGGAGTGGAGTCCAAGCACTGAGAACAAGAATTTCCAAGAAGGGACCATCAATCCAGTTCTGAAAGGTTGGGGTAGGACCATAAATTCTTACAAATTGGAAGTAAAGGATATAGTCAAACTAGAGCCAGAAAGTCTGGAGAGATAGAGATAGAGATAGAGGATGTTAATTAAGTATCTGAGCTAGGACATCTGGAATCTTATCTTTTGGAATGCCAGATCTCTATAATCCTAATTATCTCAGTCCTAATAGTCAGGAAGGGGGGTTGCAACTAGGGGGATTGAGGCAAAACAATTAAGTTTAGGGAAACTGAGGCAGGATAATTAGGGAAACTGAGGCAGGACAATAAAAGGGAACTGTGGCACAACACTTTCAGACTTTACTCTCTTATTAGTGGCAACCTGACTCTCTTATTAGTGGCAACCTATATCCCAATCTTCCACCTCTTCAGAGAGATATTTCCTGGAAACTATTGAAGACCTTTGCTTAAAAAGGCTCATTTCATCCAGGAGCATTTCCAGTAGTCCTGATCTATATCTTGCCACTGGACCCGGGTGACTCTGAAGGGGAAAGTGAGTCAGGTGGCCTTTCACAGTCCTCCCTCACTTAATCTAATTCTCTTGCATGTCATAGCAAGATGTTATGATGATGTCATGATCTTCTAGAACAAAGGATGAAGAACAACAACCACCTCCTGGAACCTTATAGGAAATGAAAAATAGAGAAGGAAGTTCCTCCTACGCCAATGCTTCTGAGAAACTTTAAGAGATTATTCCTGTCCAGCCTGCTTACTCTTAACATTCTACTGAGTTATTTTCCTCTGCTCAGGGGACTCTAGCACAGGCCATGTTCATTTAATCTTTTCCTTACTATGTGCAAGTTACAACAATATTGGTCAATAAAGTCTCTTTGGTTCATCTCAAGCCTCAAGATGGTGATTTTAGGGAATAAAAATACAATTTCTTTCTCTTTGTGTTTTCTTGAGTGACCATAGACCCCCTTAACTGCTTTTACTTTTTCCCAAGGACACATATATACACTATTAAAGCTATTTTAGAGAAACCAATTCTTTTTTGAGAAACACATCACAATAGAAAAAAAAAAATAGAGAAAGTAAAAAGACTTTTAAAGAAATGCATAATGGGAGTAAAATTTAGAATGAAATGTAAAGGTAACAGAAAAGAAGAGATAGGAGAGGTAGTAACTCTTTCCAAATAGAATAGTTATGATATTCTCTTCATCTGGAAAGTGGTAGTGCTGATCACTCCCCCTCCAAGTGATAGCTATTCTAATGTGCTTTTTATTCTTCTCCTTTAATTCTTCATGCTATGAAGCATCTTCCAAGATTTCAGTTCCTCACTTTTTTTTTTTAAGAAATGAATAAATCTTTTTTTAAGAAAAATATCTCAACCTCATTACTCAAAGTTCAAGTAGAAAAGCTATCAGAATTTTCTGCCTCCAGCAATATACTACAGCTTTATTACTTTTCTTTTGTTTTTCTTAGAGCTATTAATTTGCATATTTCCTGATGTCTTTACATGAATACAATTCATTTTGTGTCTTCTTTTTCTTCTTATTAACAGAAATATTCAATATTATGATTGTCTCCAAGAACCATTTTTACTTACTCATGTTTTCATCTGTGTTATTAGTACAATTCTGTAGCATTGTTATTTATTTCCTGGATTCTTCAAGAAGAAATTATTATGTAATATTTTGGGGTTTCATTCTATCTCATATGTTTATTCATATTCCTGTTTATTTCTAATTTTATTGCATTTTGCTCTGAAAACACAGTCTATGCAATTTCTATATATTTTAAAATTTATACAGTTCTTTTTTTTAACAAGATCATGTGACCAATTTGAAGAATGATTTTTATTCCATATAAAAATAATCCTAACCCCACTAGGGAAGTGGGGGATATATAATTTCATGACAGTAAGCTATGTCTTGGTAAGGCTGATAGAGGAAATCCTTGCACTTATTCAGATTGTCAACTCATCTGTATGTAATAGTCTTTTAAAATTTGCCTGAAACACTGAAAGATTATGATACTTATTCATAGTCACGTTTATGATGTGGATTAGAGGCAAGAATTGAACCCAAGAATTAACTTCTATGCATTATGCCAATGCCTTGATTTCTGTCCCTATCTCTGGTTTCTCTCTCAATAAAAATATAATACATATTTTAATTATTCAATAAATAAACCAAAAAGGCTGTCTTATATTACAAACAAAATATGTATATGCATGTAGAGTATGTATTGCACATGTATGCATGCATGTTTACATATATGTATAAATGTAAAGGGTTATGTACATGTGTATAAACAAAATAGTCCATTTCCCCAAGAAAGTGACAAAAACTCCCAGACAGTAAGTGAATAAAAATAAAGTTCTTACTTTCATCTAGGCATTGAGATAAGCTCTGGGGAAACAAAGAAAGGCAAAAGCACAGTTTATTCTCAAAAATTTCATTGTGTAAAGGGGGCAGAGAGGGGCAATATCAGACAAATAACCATGTACCAATAGCTATGGAAATCTAGGAGAGGAGTGATTGGAGAAAGAACAGAAAAAAGGTCAAATTTCAGCTGATCTTGAAAGAAGCAGAGAAACTAGGAATCAGAGGTAGAGATTATATCAAGTGTTAAAATTTTGCAGGGCCTTTTATATTGAAATTCACAATCACTCAAAATAATTGAGCTTATCTCTTCAAACTAGAAAAAAAGTGTATGAGGAATGCTTGTATAGATTATATTATTCAATTGAATGGACTACCCATAGAACTGGTTGATCAATATATACATAGTGGATAAAAACTCCAAACAAACAAGACAGACAATTTAAAATTGCATAGGAGTGAAGAATAAATTGACTTCAGGATATTGCATGGTGCTTTAACTAACTCCAAGCTTCCTCTTGATACATGGCCTACCTTTTTTTGTTTTAAACATCTCTATTCTTCTCATGATAAAGCATGAAGATCTGTCACTGATACAACAAAGAAGCTTTTTAAAGTTGGCAAGGAGGTTCCTGAAGGAGGAAGATCTTTTTTTTTTAATTTTTTAAAATTAATTTTATAATTATAACTTTTTTTGACAGTACATATGTATGGGTAATTTTTTACAACATTATCCCTTGCACTCACTTCTATTATGAATTTTCCCTCCTTCCCTCCACTCCCTCCCCTAGATGGCAGGCAGTTCCATGCATGTTAAATGTGTTATAGTATATTCTATATACAATATATATGTGCAGAACCGAATTTCTTATTGCACAGGAAGAATTGGATTCAGAAGGTAAAAATAACCAGGGAAGAAAAACAAAAATGCAAACAGTTTAAACTCATTTCTCTTGGTGGAGCCGATTCTATCCATCAATTGGAACTGAATTAGTTCTCCTCTTTGTTGAAGATATACACTTCCATCAGAATACATCCTCATACAGTATTGTTATTGAAGTATATAATGATCTCCTGGTTCTGATCATTTTACTCAGCATCAGTTCATGTAGGTCTCTCCAATCCTCTCCGTATTCAGCCTGTTGGTAATTTCTTACAGAACAATAATATTCCATAACATTCATATACCACAATTTACCCAACCATTCTCCAATTGATGGATATCCATTCATTTTCCAGTTTCTAGCCACTACAAAAAGGGCTGCCACAAACATTTTGGCACATACAGGTGCCTTTCCCTTCTTTAGTATTTCTTTGAGATATAAACCCAGTAGTAGCACTGCTGGATCAAAGGGTATGCACAGTTTGATAACTTTTTGACCATAATTCCAAATTGCTCTCCAGAATGGTTGGATTCTTTCACAACTCCACCAACAATGTATCAGTGCCCCAGTTTTCCCACATCCCCTCCAACATTCATCATTATTTGTTCCTATCATCTTAGCCAATCTGACAGGTGTATAGTGGTATCTCAGAGTTGTCTTAATTTTCATTTCTCTGATCAATAGTGATTTGGAACACTCTTTCATATGAGTGGAAATAGTTTCAATTTCATCATCTAAAAATTGTCTGTACATATCCTTTGACCATTTATCAATTGGAGAATGGCTTGATTTCTTATAAATTAGTCAGTTCTCTATATATTTTGGAGATGAGGCCTTTATCAGAACCTTTAACTGTAAAAATATTTTCCCAATTTGTTACTTCCCTTCTAATCTTGTTTGCATTAGTTTTGTTTGTACAAAAGCTTTTTAATTTGATGTAATAAAAATTTTCTATTTTGTAATCAATAATGATCTCTAGTTCTCCTTTGGTCACAAATTCCTTCCTCCTCCACAAGTCTGAGAGGTAAACTATCCTATGTTCATCTAATTTATTTATGATTTCGTTCTTTATGCCCAAATCATGGACCTATTTTGATCTTATCTTAGTATGTGGTGTTAAGTGTGGGTCCATGCCTAATTTCTGACATACTAATTTCCAGTTTTCCCAGCAGTTTTTGCCAAATAATGAATTATTTTCCCAAAAGTTGGGATCTTTGGGTTTGTCAAACACTAGATTGCTACAGTTGTTCACTATTTTGTCCTGTGAACCTAACATATTCCACTGATCAACTAACTAGTCTATTCCTTAGCCAAACCAAAAGGTTTTGGTGACTGCTGGTTTATAATATAGTTTTAGATCAGGTACAGCTAGGCCACCTTCATTTGATTTTTTTTTTCATTAATTCCCTTGAAATTCTTGACCTTTTGTTCTTTCATATGAATTTTGTTGTTATTTTTCCTAGGTCATTAAAATAATTTCTTGGGAATCTGATTGGTATAGCACTAAATAAATAGATTAGTTTAGGGAGTATTGTCATCTTTACTATATTCGCTCAGCCTATCCAAGAGCACTTAATGTCTTTCTAATTATTTAAATCCGACTTTATTTCTGTGGCAAGTGTTTTGTAATTTTGCTCATATAATTCCTGACTTCCTGACTTTCCTTTGGTAGATAGATTCCCAAATATTTTATACTATCAACAGTTATTTTGAATGGAATTTCTCTTTAAGGAGAAAGATCTTCAGGAGCTCCTCCCTGAGGTCCTAAAATTAATTTCATATTCTTCTTGTCCAAAGGTCCTATAGCAGCCTGCCATATCAATGGACTTGTAGGGAAAATAAAGGCCAACTATGAGATCTACATATCTGCCTCCTTGCTCACAATAGTTTCAGTTTGTGTGAAAGAACCATGGTACTGGTAGTGAACATATACTGCCTTATTTCCACATGCATCCAGGTTTACTCTAGGATACAATAAGAAAAATAAAACACAAAATCAAGGCAGTTCCTGCTATCAAGAAGTTCACATTGTAATGAAGGTTGTCAACATATATAGGAGGTTTCAGCTGCACATCAAATGGAAATGCCCTAAGGGTTCTTATGGTACATAATATAATGCATTTTATTTAATGTTGTTTCTCTTGATAATATTCATTTCAGACATTGACTTTTCACAATGAAATGGACTTTTGTGGTAAGGATTCTTTTTTCCAACTGTAGCTACTGAAAAAATTGAGGCTAAAGTACAAAGGCAGTTAGCAAATCTCATTTCTACAAAGGTTGATTTCCTGGATGATGCTTACGGGGCCTTAACTAGAAAGAGAGATATAGTTAGATGTTTCTACTATGTTCTTGGGTTCTGTTCTATCTCTACCTGGAATAAGGGTAGTAAAGAGAGGTAGTAATGAAAGCCATAGTTGTTTGAATTGTCTGGTCTGTGTTGGCCCTTTTCTTGTTCCCAGGTGCCTTTAGATAATTGTTTCTTTTTTCTGTGGGTGGTAGTTGAATGCTGTTTGTGGAGATAGGTAACCCATTCTCCACAATGACTATTCAACCTGAATAAGAACAACAAAGGCTGAGATGGAAGGAGGGCCAATGATCTATAGAAGATGGTGTTACTATTTCTGGGATTCTTGGTCTTACCTGTTTCTCAAATGGCACTTGGTCATTAGTTTGTATTACTGATGATAAGGATATTGGACTCATCTGCTTGATAGATAAAGGCTGAAAGTAGCGTTGATAATTTAGGGGACTCTGATATTCCTAAGACTCTTGGTCTCAGAGGAGTCCTGACCTATACCCACAGTTGTCTGTTTAGACAATTACTATTTAGTAATAGCTGACGAATAGTCTTGCTTCTTAAGCTAGGACAAAAAGACAGGGAAGAAGTCAGAAAAAGGTTAAAATCAAAATTGTAGAGGGCTAGAACTGAGCAGACGCAAGGTAACCTAGCATGTGAGGCTAATCACCAATTGGACAATTCTCTATTGCCACATGTTTGAAGGATGACCCTCCTCAACTATTCTGTGCTGCCTGGATTGGTGGGTGTGGAAAAAGAAGGGGAAGTGAAATCAGTGGGTGGAGTAGGAGGAGGAGATTGATTCATTCTCTCCTGGTGGTGGAAGAGAGGAAGGAGGTGTGGAGATTGCTAGATCCAATCCCCTGACCTGGACCTCAAAAGACCAAGAATAAAGACTTTTGCTTATCCTGACTCCTGTTGATTCTAAGATATCCAGGGTCCCAACAAAAAGTTAGGGAAAAAAAAAAAACAAAAAACATGAGTCTATAAAGTTTGGGGAAGATAATAGCTAGAGAAAGGTCAAGATAGAAGGTTTATGGGAGGACTGGGAAAGTGCTGCACAAGATGAGAAGCATATGTATGTTGAAATTTGTATAAAGGGAGTGCTTGCATTAATGAGATCACCGATTCACAGAAATAAATTAGCAACAAAATTTAACATTTTCAAGTTTGCCAAAGACTATATACATATATATGTGTACATGTATATGTGTTTATGTATGTGTATGTGTATGTTTGTGTATGTGTATAAATATATGTATGCATATAAAGATACACATATCTCTCTCTATATAATATAAAGATATGCACACATATACATACATATATCCATATAATTTCATCTGATTCAAAGGATTGTTTGTTTATATACTTAAATGTATGACAAATCTACAAGGTAACATGCTTTTTATAGTTTCAATAAAGAATCTGTTACAAATGCAATATAATATGCAAAGCAGAGAAAAACTAATTTGCTGTAGTGAGTTTAAAGGGGAAAAATAACAGTCAAATGACTGAATTAAGCAACCAAATGGAAGAATTGGGCATGAAGACTTTTTTTTTTTTTTTTACAAGAAAAAGCATTTTTTTTCCAATTACATGTAAAGATAGTTTTCAGTTTTCAACTTACATTTTTATAATATTTTGAGTTCCAATCTTTTTCTCTCTTCCTCTCATCTCTGCTTCCCAAGATGGCAAGCAATCTGTTCTTCATTATGTATTTGCAATCATCTAAACATATTTCTATATTAACTGTTATGAAAGAAGAAACTGAGCAAAAGGCAAAAGACACACACACAAATACACACACACACTAAAATAGTATCCTTCAATCTGCATTCAGACTTCATCAGTTCTTTCTTTGGGTGTGGACAGCAGGGGTCTTTTGGAATTATCTTGGATACTGTATTGTTGTGAATAGCCAAGTTTATTATAGTTGATCATCACACAATGTTGCTATTACTATGTATACTGTTCTTGTTCTGCTCAATTTACTCAGCATCAGTTCATGTAAGTTTTTCCAGGTGTTTCTGAAATTTGCCTGCTCGTTCTTTCTCACAGCACCATAGTATTATATTATATTAATACACTACAATTTGTTCAGGCATTCTCCAATTGATAGACATTTCCTCAATTTCCAATTCTTGGACATGAAGACTATTACTTTGGATTTTAATGGTAGGTACTTTGTAGAAATGGAAACTAAATCATAAAAATATATATTTTTTTATCCCTGAACTAAAGCCTCTGAAATTATAAGAATAAATAGTTCACATTTCTATGGGCTTCAAGCTTGACAAAGTGTTTTCTTCATGACAATCATATTAAGCACTAATGTTGGTTATTTCCATTTTATAAGCAAATGAAAGAATGTAAAGTGATTCATAAGAAACAAAATATCAGCCAAAAGAACTAATGCCCAAGGAAATAAAGAAGGAAAGGCCCTAAGAGGAAAGAAAATAATTTCTAATCATATGCTACTTACTCTGTGATCCTAGAAAGGAACTAATCTCTTTGATCCTCAGCTCCCACATGTGTGAAAAGATTGAATTTGACGATCTCTAATATCTTTCTCAGTTCTAATATTTTTATAGAATTATAAAGCTACATCTAGTGCTTAAAATCCTCTTTGTATCATGAAGATTATTATACTGAAATAATATCAATGTGAATATACTAATCTATCTAAGAAAAAGTCTTATTACAAGTATCAAAACAAAGCCAACAAAGACACAAACCTATAACTAGTGGTTTTGGCACTGAGGAAAGTAACACATTCCTTCATACATGCTCAAAACAACTTTTTTTTTTATTCCAGATATAAAAATAACACTAAATTAGTGCAATTCAATTGATCTAGAGAAGTAATAGGATATTATTGAAATTAATAAATGTGTGAAATTATCAGTGGTTAACTAGGTGCTAATTTCAGTTATTGCTACACTGACAACAGAGGATAAATAATGAATATTTATGTTGCCTAAAATTTAGTTTCCTTGGACAAAAGTTGGGTCTCTTTACCCTAGTTACATGTTGGATATTGACCTTTGCAGGTGTTATCTGCTTGAAGATGTTTCTTTTTTAAAAAAATGTAGAAGGGAATTCAATTACAAGAATCTTAAAAACTTACCCTAAGTCATCCTGACACAAGCATTAAAATGTAAAAAATGCTCCTGGGAAATAAGATGCTACTTAAAAATTAAATTATGTTCCTGTCAAGAGATTTTCAGGTAAGTATAGGAAATAAAGACCACCCATTGTTGTTGCTAATAATAAATGCCATTTTTTTCCAGTCTATAGTACATAGTATATATTATGTCATATTACAAAATAGACTCATCTCAACATAAAACAATATAATCTTAACCCCACTCCCTGGTTGACTCAATATCCTGTTGATGTCATAGATTTTCAAATAATTACAGAGTACAGAGATGTTCTACCAAGGAGTAGGACTTAACATCTATACAAAAATATCTTCCCAGTGCAAATTATTTTTAAT
Source organism: Sminthopsis crassicaudata (assembly GCF_048593235.1). Lineage (NCBI taxonomy): Eukaryota > Metazoa > Chordata > Mammalia > Dasyuromorphia > Dasyuridae > Sminthopsis > Sminthopsis crassicaudata. The sequence continues at coordinate 593,644,724 of NC_133617.1, forward strand.
AGTATTTTACTTTTTCCTCAGTGATGTGTCAAGAAATTTTTTAGCATTCATTTTTATAAAATTTTGAGTTCTAAATTTTCTCCCTCCTTCTCTTCCCCTCTTCTGAAAATGGTAGGCAGTTTGAAATATTTTATACATGTGTTACCATGTAAAACATTTCTATATTGGTCATATTGATGAAAGAAACATATCAAAAGGAAAAAAATAACAAGGTAATAAAGTGAAAAAAATATGTTTCAGACTACATTCAGTTTGTCCAGTTCTTTATCTGGATATAGTAGCACTTTCCTTCCTGAGTCCTTTATATTTATTTTGATTGACTGTATTTCTGGAAAGACCCAAGTTATTCAGAATTGATCATTCTATTTACCACATCATCAGAACTGCCCTCCTTTTTTGTCATCACCTATTCCCTCACTTAATTTCCTCCCTTGTTACATCTCTGTTGCATAAGATAGATTTCTATGTTCAATTGAATGTCTATATTATTCCCATTTTGAAGCAATATTGATGAAAGTAAGTTTCAAGCAGTGCTCATTGCTCACCTTCCTATTTTCCTCTTCACAGTAATGTCTTTTTTGCCTCTTCTTCCTTCCCTTTTACTCCTTTTACCTTTGCCTTCCTTCTGAACCCAATATATAGTCTTCTTTCACATCCCTTAATTATTTTTGTCATTCCTTTAAATCACCTTATACTCATACCATCTGATACAATTATAAGTATCATCTTCCAATGTAGGGATGTAAATAATTAAGCTCTATTGAATTCCTTTTGCTTTATTTTCCATTTTTATTTGTTCATGCTTCTTTGGATCTTGATATTGAAGGCCAAATTTTTGGCTTAGTTCTAGTCTTCTCTCTATGAAAACTTGAAATCCTTCTATTTCCTTGAAGAGCCATTTCCCCCACTTGATGTATTATGCTTAATATTGCCAAGTAAGTGAATTTTGGTTGTAGTTCTAGCTCATTTACCTTCCAGAATATCATATTCCATGACCTGCAGTTCTTCAATGTTGCATCCATCAAGTCCTGTGTAATCCTGATTATGAATCCCAATATTTGAATTGGCTCTTTCTGGACACTTGGAGTATTTTTTTTTTCCTTGACCTGGTACTTCTGAAATGTGGCATAATGTTCCTATGCGTTTTTACTTTGAGATCTATTTTCTAATGTGGTCAGTGGAATCTTTCAAAGTCTATTTTGTTCTTTGGTTCCAGGACATGAAGGAAGTTTTCTTTGATAAATTTTTATAAGATGCTGTCTGGATTTCCTTTTGTTTATATTCCAGTTAGATCAATGGTTCTGATATTGACTGTCCTGGATCTATTTTCCAAGATGGTTGTTTTTCTTGTGACGTATTTTACACTTTTTTTCCATTTTTTTCCTTTGTTTTAGAATTTGTGTGATTCTTGATGTCTTATACAGTCATGAACTTCCACTTACCAATTCTAATTTTTAAGTTTTTTTTTTTCCTCTCAATTAGCTTTTGTACTTTCTTCTCCATTTGGCTAATTATACTCTTTAAAGAACTGTTTTCAACAGTGAACTTTTGTGTCTTTTAAAATTTAGTCAATTCTACTTTTTTCAAATTAATTTTATTATTATAACTTTTGACAGTATATGCATGGGTAATTTTTTATAACATTATCCCTTGCACTCATTTCTATTCATGTTAAATGTGTTATAGTATATCTTAGATACAATATATGTGTGCAGAACTGAATTTCTCGTTGCACAGACAGGAAGAATTGTATTCAGAAGATAAAAATAACCAGGGATGAAAAACAAAAATGCAAATAGTTTAAACTCATTTCCCAGTGTTCCTTCTCTGGGTGTAGTTGATTCTGTCCATCAATTGGAACTGAATTAGATCTCTTTATTGAAGATATCCACTTCCATCAGAATACATCCTCATACAGTATTGTTGTTGAAGTGTATAATGATCTCCTGGTTCTGCTCATTTCACTCAGCATCAGTTCATATAAGTCTCTCCAAGCCTCTCTGTATTCATCCTGCTGGTCATTTCTTACAGAACAATAATATTCCATAACATTCATATACCATAATTTACCCAACCATTCTCCAATTGATGGGCATCCATTCATTTTCCAATTTCTAGCCACTACAAAAAAGGCTGCCAAAAACATTTTGGCACATACAGGTCCCTTTCCCTTCTTTAGTATTTCTTTGGGATATAAGCCTAGTAGTCGTACTGCTGGATCAAATGGTATGCACAGTTTGATAACTTTTTGGGCATATCAATTCTGCTTTTTAGGCAGTTTTGTAATCTGTTGACTTTTTTTTTCTCCATAATTCTCTTGCATCACTCTCATTTCTCTTCCCAATTTTTTATTTACTTCTCTTATATGATTTTAATCTCTCTCTCTCTCTTTTTTTTTTTTTTTTTTTTTGGCTTCCTCCATGAGATCTTTTGGGGCTTGAGAGCACTTACATTTTTTCTTTGGGGTTTTATCAGTAGTTATTTTGACATTTCTGTCCTCTTCTGAGTCTTTGTTTTGGTCGTCTTTGTCACCATAATAACTTTCTATAGTTAGATTCGTGTTGTTGTTATTGTTGTTGTATGTATGTATGTGGCTTTTTCCTTTTTTAAAATTTGAACTCTACTCTCAGTGTAAAAAGAGTATTATTTCAGGCTTTTTGCACCAATGGCTGCAGTCCCTGGCTGTTTACTTAGTGCTGTGCTGATGTTGTACTGATGCTTATGGTAGACTATTGTGTCTGATGCTGTTCTGAGGGGATGGGTTGGGAGGTGGATAGCACAGATGGAGTCCAAGAAGTCTGGCAGCTTATCTAATGATGAGCTGAGGTCTTAATAGTGTTTTCTAGCTTGTGCTGAAACCTGGTGGAGTATATCCATGTTTCCCTAGGACGATAATGAAGCATGGTGGGGTTATTACAGGTGACTGCTTCTTTTTTTTAATCACCTATCTATATCCCTATACCATGAGGGGGTCTGGCCTGTAGAGGTTGCTCACTTGCTTGGGGCCAAACTAAAATTGGAGGCAAGGGAAAGTGTACCTGGGGGGGGGGGATTCCTCTTTGTCTCTCAAAACATATCTCATTGGCAGCTACCTTTTTTTATAAATGTGTATGACAATATTGTCCTCTACAAAAAATAGATGTTTCATTGCTTGAGAGAATGTTTTATAATTTCTCTATAATGGGATGTTGAAATCCTACCTAAAGAGAAGAGATTGGTCTATGGAGAGTTCAGGCTAAGACCAGAATATTATTTCTTTTCAATATAAACAAATATTTACTGAAATTACAGTTATTCAAGAGTAGAAATATATACATCTGCATATGCATATAGATATGATTTGTGTGACATCTCAAATTCTACCAACTTGATGAAACTACTTCAATTATTTTGACTCTAGTTTCTCTATATGTCATCTTACTACTTGTAAAAAGCAATAATTCTGCTATTTTCCTTTATACACATTCATTTGACTTATTTTTCTTCTTGCTTTATTATTTTAATCTATATTTTAGCATTATCTTAAATAATAATGCTGAAAATGAACATCTTTGTTTAGCCCTTGATCTTCTTGGAAAAATCTCCAGTCTTCTCACTACAAATAATGTTGGCTCTTGGATTTAGATAAAACCACTAACCAAATTAAGAAAAGTTATATTTATTACTATGTCTAAATGTGAGATAATCAATTTATACAACTTTGACTCACTTAAATAAGTGAAAAGATGTCCAATCAACCAATTCAATTATTGATGTTAGTAAAATGTTAAGAATCCTTTGAACTGAAATGATTTTGAACAAATCCTGTTTAGGCCAAGAAAACTTGATTGTACCTCAATAGTCATCTACAAGTTATTAAGTGAATCAAGAAAGGGTTGAATTCCAGAAATTGGAGTTTGTGTGTGTTTCTAGCACAACCCTGAATAAGAACTCCCTGGATAGAAGGAAATGCCTGTTTTGACTTGGCCCAGTCTCCTTCTATCTTCCTGTTTTTTGGTGAGCTTTGAAAGATTCAAAGGATGTTAGACTTCCAATCCTTCCATCAAGATCCAATTAGAAACCTAGGTCAGCTGATTATAGTGTTTGCATAAAAAACCAAGAACAGAATGATTACAGATTCATCCTGTTTTATAGAAAATTCTTGTTCAGCTTACAAATGGGAGAAAAGGATTTCTAGCAACTTTGTGAAGTTGGGTTTTTGTTTGTTTGTTTGTTTGTTTGTTTTACCAACTATTCGTACTATAAAATTTTAGGGGAAAAAAACAACTCCCATTCAAAAACTACTTTAGATTCACTGCTTAAAGTAATTATCAAGTGACAATTGGGAGGGTCTTGAATTGCTGGAAGTAGAGAAGATAATCCCAGACCAGTCAAGAATAGTCCTAGTGTGGGGGACAGCTAGGTGGCACAGTGGATAGAGCACCAGCCTAGAATTCAGCCAGGAATTCATTGACCCGAGTTCAAATCTTGTCTCAGACACTTAACACTTCCTAGCTGTATGACCCTGGGCAAGTCACTTAACCCCAGCCTCAAAAAAAAAAAAATAGTCCTAGTGCTCTGAGACTGAAATGTAGCAATATCTGTGGACCTAATTCATCAATGTGGATGGGGTAGAGATAAGACTCTACTGAGCTTAAATGGGAAACATAGCCATTATTATGTTTTCAACAGCAATGGGAATCTTATTTTTAAATATTTTTTATGTACCTATTAGTATAGTCATGTAATTTTAATTTTAGCATTAATTTGATATTCTACTAGTGAACCAAATTTGAATTCCTATAAATACTGTCTAGTCATAATGTAAGATCTTTTTAATGTGTTATTGTAGCTTCTTAACATTTTATCTATTCTTTTTGAACTGATATGGGTCTATTGAATTCTTTCTATATTCTCTCTTCTGGGTTTACATACATATCAAGAATTTGGATGGATCCTTTCATTTGCTATTTTGAACAATTCATATTACAGTGGAATTTGTTGTTCTTTCATTGCTTTCTCTGATGAAACAATATCTGCTCAAATCCCTTATGGCTCAAAGAAGGAGTTAAAAGACATATGCCTGAAATTTGTGGGTTTTTTTTTTTTTTTTTTTTGATGCTAAAAGAAGAAATCAAAGAAAAGGAAAAATGAATATGCTAAGAATGAGAGAAAACTTAAGATCTCACATAATGGGAGTATACAAAAAGACTATACAGACAAGAAGAAAGCAGTGGAGTTGTAGAATTATCATTATCTCAATCATCATTATCCGAACCTCATTTCCATTTGAACTAGTCAAAAAAGAAAACCATAAACACATACATATATACTAACACATGGAGTTTGGTATAGAAATATATTCAACTCAGTGGGGAAGCAGGAGGAAACTAGGAAAGGAGAGAACAAGCAGGATTCAGGGGGAGATTTGTCATAAACAAAACAATTTCCAGCTTCCCAGAATAGATCATGAAAGAGGATTTAGAAATAAAGAACAAAAAGATAATACTCTGTCATCAAGGTCTGGAAGAGGGGAAGGAAAGAGGGAGATGGAAAGTAGATTGCACTCCATATAGAACACTACTGCAAAACATACAACTCACCACCCTCTTTGTAAAGAGAAATACATGAAGCAAAGAAAGGAAACAGCATAAGAGGATAGCACAGAAGGAATAATTATGGAATGAACTAATTCACAAAATTGAAAATGATAGAATAGATTAGAAAGCAAAATCCAATATTGTGTTCTTTAAAAGAAACATGTAAACATAAAGACTCAATTAAAATTAAAATAAGGAACTAAAATTGCTATAGCTGACATTAAAACACATGGGTAGCAAGAGTAAACTCAAACAAAATAAAAAAAAATAAGTTTGATTAAAAGAGAAACAAAGAAATTACATTATACTTAAAGGATTGATGATGAATTAATATAAATATTTAATATGTGTGATGGTTGGCATTATATCTAAATATCTAAAAGAAAAAGTTAAACAATTTTTAGAGAGAAATATATAATTGAACTATAATAGGTATTGACCCCAATGTGCCCCCTTTCAGAGCTAGACAAATCTGATAATTTAAGGAAATAAATTGGGAAAGAGTTAGATATGATTTTTCTCTGGTGATTATTGACTTGAAGGAAAGTACTAAACACTCATGTCCTATACTTAATATGGTCAGGGGACAAGAGCAAGTATTGGACTACCTATGTACTCTCCTGATGTCCTTGAAATATAAAGAATAAGCAAAAAAAGATCTCTATATTAACTGAAGCTTTTTTGTTTGTTCGTTTGTTTTGAAAATTTACGGGAGGAATAGAAACATGGGCTGCAATCTAACTGACTGGAGAGATTCACAACAGTAAGATCATAAATCAACCTGAGTAATATTAGTTGGAGATATACTGATGGGCAGATAGTACTGTGGCAGAAAAAAATTTAAAAGATTTAGGAAACAAGAGTTCAAGCTTCTGAACATATCTATTTATAGAGTAATGCATTCCAATTGCATAACAAATCTGTTCCAGGTCTTCCTCAGCTTTTTGCACTGATCCCAAATACAGGGGAAGGCAAATTTTTATACATTAAAACAATTAAGACCAATTAATTAAAAGAAAAAAATTAATGAGAATATAAAATTAGATAATTAATTTTTTAATTGGAGGATATATTTATTAGGGACGTTCCAAATTGAGAGGAGGAAGTGAACAGGTAGAATTCTCTAAAATCAGAAAAAGGGGTGTGCCACCCCTTCCCTCCTCCAGTACCTATATTCAATCAAAGAAATATGGGAAAATAAATGATTGACCAAAATGGGGCCAATTTTCAAATAAGACATATGGATTGCTTGAGATATATAATGGTGGGGGGAAAAAACAATGCATCAATCCTCAGATCTGATTGGTTTCTGGAAAGTACAAATTAAGTCCTGAATTAATGATATTCAAACAGCAGGTAGAAGTAGTCCAGCTTCTCAGCTACACAGGTTCAAATAATGCAATAAAATCCTCTCACAATTCCCAGAGTTGAAAAAAGTTTTCTCACAAGCTAGACATTAGATTAGACCCATAATTGAATAGAAAAGGAATTGAGATAACTTCAGAATTAAGACACAAGATAAAGTCAGTGTAGTTTATTCAATTCTCACTACCATTTGTTGCCCTCAATAACACTATGCTTCTTGAGGTTCTATAGATATGTGGCTTAAAGGAAAGGATTAAGACCTTGGAATCATGATCTGTGTTCTAGTATCAAATTTCTCCATTATGAGTTCAATGACCCTATAAGCTTTGATTTCCTAACTGTCAAATGTGATTAATAATATCATGCCCTAAATCATAGAGATGTCATGAGACTTAAAATGAGATGTTAAATATGAAAATAACATTTGAAAGTTCAAATAGGGCCATATAGTCAATACTCTGGCATATGTCTTACCTCCCATTCACCCTGACTCCCAACATCATTAACTGAATTTTCCCCTCAAGGTCCAGAATTACTAATCATGGAGCTGCAGAAAGTGCTCTCTCTTCATTAGACTAATAAACATTAATTACATATGGATAGATATGAAAACTTGTACAATCATCTTCATGTCTCCCTTCACAGTATCCTCATTATTCTTTCCTCATCAATTCTCACAGGAGGAAAAACATTTCCATAAATTTCTAGCTATCTTTAAACTCATTCTGAATATCTCTCATCTCTTTTTACCATACACATAAAACAATTTCTCATGGCTTCAAAAGAACATAAAAACTAGGAAAGGCAGAGCAGCTATAACTTTTACTCCATACTTCAAGAACTGTTGTAGGCACTAGTTTTAACAATGTCACAACTGCCCTATAAGTTAATAGAATGGCTGATATTTTCTATAGCCAAAATATTCATCATCCTGTATCTCGATAGATCCCTACTTATGTGGTTCCACTGCTTATTGAACCACAGAGATATGTTTGGTCCTTAGCTCCATATGTGAAGTCTTTCTAGCTTGGCATTACCCTGACTAGAACTTGAACAACTTTGGCACAGATTTCAAGAACCCCGGGTCAACTCCTCGTAATAATAAAGTTTTTCAATTAATATAGTAATACTATAGTCCTTCAAAAGCAATACCATCTGGGAATTTGTGTAGTAGCTAATCTGTGTGTGTTTTAATTTAGGCGTAAGGAAAGATGTTTTCTATCTCACTTATTTTCAGAAGCATTTGAAATAATCCCACTATTGTTTACATACCCAGACTGTGGGTAATTTTTTTTCCATAATCCATTTCCTTTATTTGAAAATATATACAAACCACGCCACTGCCATTTTCCTTTCATGTCAAGCATTGACTCATTGAGTACATGCCCATACATATGTATGTGTATTTGTGTGTGTGTATATATATATATGTACATATACAGTTTATATGTATACATATGTAGATATAATGTATTTGTGTTTTTACATACATTTCTCAAAGAAACAGTTTTGAAGAGAGTGCCATTTACCACAAGACAGTAATAATATATCATTCAAATCAGATCACAAACCACAAAAAAAACACATTTTTGTTCAATACTTTTCTTAATACTTTTTCTTAATTAGCACTGGCTACCAAAATTCTTTTATTTTTATGAATAAGCTTCTAATTAAGAGGCTTAATGTTGCAGTGGTCACAAAGCAAGCATCAGAGTAAGAATGAGTTAGGAGCAAGTCTGGCTTCTGACACATTCTGACTGGGTGGTCTTAAAAATTTCCTCAACCTTTCTGAGCTCTTAGGAAGCTTTAAGACAGTTGGTTGCAAAGTAAACACTGACCTATAATGGTAGAAAGTTTCCTCATTTAGAGTTTCTGTGAGTCTGAAATCATATTGATCAAAAACACATTCTAATTATGATTTGTGCTTTTAGGAACAATGGACACATATAATTTTTTTTTACTCTAACAGCACATAAAAATAAAATTGTGAAGTCTCTGCCCTCTAAAGTGCATAAGATCTATGACAGAAAACTTAAAAATTAATTAGGCTGAATATATTCTAAAATATTAGCCTCCTTAGGCCATTTTTATTTTGAAATAAAATAAATCATTTGTAATATCTATCTGAAACAATTATTATGTTGGAAGCTGGGAAATTGTTGGAAGCAAGAAAAAAAGGGCAAAAAATAGAAGCATATAGATTAACAAGAAAGAAAATATTCCACTTTGCAATTTTTAAATAAATATTTTGCTTTTTTTTCTTTTATGTACCAAATATTTTAAGAATGGAAAATACTCTGAGAAGAATTTTTTTAAAGTTTTACATAATTGTCTATCTTCTTAAATATTTTATATTATGCATTAGTTTAACTTTTCTTGATAGCTTAAAAGAAATGATCATTAAATAACTAATTATTGGGGAAATCCAGGTTTTCTTCTCTTTCTTCATTCTTTACTAAGTCAAGCCAGTATCTGAAGTATATATTTCTGACAGATGATCAAATTACCAAAGGTGAATGACTTTCTATCCTTAGTAGGAACTATTTCCTCATTCAAATATAGAACCTTACAAAGAATTTAATCTAAGATGAATTTTAGCCCATTGTATTCCTCACAATGTAGATTGCCCAAGGCTGGGGGTGACTTGAGATAGTGTCTCTTAGTCCATAGGTGACATAATAAGTCATTTCCTGCATTTCTCCTTTAGAATAAACCTACTTCTCATTATAATATTCGTTCTCCAATTACTTATGATGCCATCACATTTGATTGTCATTCTCAGGAACACTCACTCTTACAAGGACATATAAGCATTGGTTGGATTTCACAATGCCACTGACCCCTTTAATTAATTATTGCTAGCAAAATTAATAAAATTATTAATTATGCAGAAACTATATATTTTGAACTTTTTATATGGCACAGACTCAAGTCAATTATTAAGAATATCACATCCAATGATTGTGTTGTTATGCTTTCAATGATTACTGGAGTGCTGTAGAGTTATTTGTCCTTAAAGTAAATGTCCCCCATTCAGCTGTACTTTTAGAATTCTTTCTGTTACTTAAAACTCTGTCAAAGTTATCTTGTTTCAACTATTAGCATACCCTTGTTGATTCTTGCTTGTTGTCTTAAGATTCAAAATGGAGTACCAGATCAAAAGTTGAATTTGGACTTATAAGAACAAGGGTTCAAATACTAACTCAGATTCCAATTCATTATGTGATGCTGAGCAAATCATTTAAAATCTTTTTTCAAAATAATCAAATCAGTTCTTAGCTTAAATGTGTTGTGAAGCTCAAACAAGCTAATGTATATAAAGCTTTACAAACATTAAAGTAAAATAAGTTATCATCATCATCATCATGGTTAATTACTTCACTCATTATATCTATGGGGAAATCAGAAGGTGATTCCACAGTGTCTCCTATGAGGTAAATTCATAGGCCTGGTTGTCTTTATTTCACTCACTACTAAGGCGTCACTACTTTTGACTTCATGACTGTGTTGCAAAAGCAAGAGTGACATGATAAACAGGATATCACTACATTAAAAAGCTATATGTTTATACCAGTTTTCAGAATTTCAGAATTTTTCTCTTGTAGGCCATTTATTCTCTCCTAGGGAGGTCAGAATTAGAGCCATTAAGAGTAAGTTTTTTCTTTATCCCAAGTGGAGAAGAATAATATAATATTTTTATGGTCACTGATTCAAATATAATTTTAATTCTCTCCCAAATGCCCAGCATCTCCCTTCAGCAGTTACTCATTCAGAATGCTGTATGAGCTTATAGTTAGCATAATGCATCTACAAGTTTTTTTCCTCTCTTTCTATTGGTACTTTGGGGCAGTAAAGAATACTTTTATTCTATGAAGAGCCTATTGCCTAGAAAGAAAAACAAGTGGATCTAGTGAAGGACTGAAGATTATATCATGATTTGAGAAGAAAAATGCTGATAGTCCCCAGGAGTAACAATACAAAGTCAATATAGCATTTTTCACAATAACAGGTCTAAATTGTTGTTTGGCTTAATTACACCAGTTGTTGTTCCAAGGACCTGTGGAGTGAGTTATATTAATCTAGCTTTGTTAACTTTTCATCATGTCTTTTTCATCACTCTTTAATAAAAAAAAATCTTTCTTCAACCAAAAACTTTTCTCTTTTTACATTCTTTTTACATTATTTTCCACATCACCACAAGACAGCAATTTTTTTGGCCATAGGTTAGATATGGTTTTTAAAAAATAGATGAAGTAGCAAATATAATAACCACAGATATCACTTAATCTCTATCAACCTTTTATCCAATGAGCCAGAAAGCTTACCAATAAATTCTTATTTAAGTTTTATCCCTTTTCCTTACTCCCGATTACCATCTGATGGAGAAACTAATAATCTGTGAAATGGCACTGTTAAAGATGAAGAAAGAAGAAGAAAAAGAAGAAGAAGAAGAAGAAGAAGAAGAAGAAGAAGAAGAAGAAGAAGAAGAAGAAGAAGAAGAAGAAGAAGGAGAAGGAGAAGGAGAAGGAGAAGGAGAAGGAGAAGGAGAAGGAGAAGGAGAAGGAGAAGGAGAAGGAGAAGGAGAAGGAGAAGGAGAAGGAGAAGGAGAAGGAGAAGGAGAAGGAGAAGGAGAAGGAGAAGGAGAAGGAGAAGGAGAAGGAGAAGGAGAAGGAGAAGGAGAAGGAGAAGGAGAAGGAGAAGGAGAAGGAGAAGGAGAAGGAGAAGGAGAAGGAGAAGGAGAAGGAGAAGGAGAAGGAGAAGGAGAAGGAGAAGGAGAAGGAGAAGGAGAAGGAAGGAGAAGGAGAAGGAGAAGGAGAAGGAGAAGGAGAAGGAGAAGGAGAAGGAGGAGGAGAAGGAGGAGGAGAAGGAGGAGGAGGAGGAGGAGGAGGAGGAGGAGGAGGAGGAGGAGGAGGAGGAGGAGGAGGAGGAGGAGGAGGAGGAGGAGGAGGAGAAGGAACGAGGAGAGGAACAAGAAGAGGAACAAGAGGAAGAAGAAGAGGAACAAGAAGAGGAAGAGCTGGGCAAATGAGATCTATATAACCAGGTTAGGAATAAAGAAAAATGAATCACTAAGAATATTCTTTGGCTATAAATTTTTTCTTTAGTATTCAAAGATAATCTTTAATTTATTAGAGTGAAAGCAGAATTAAGTTTATTCTGTTCTTAGTAAAGATTGTATCTTCTTGTGTTCCTTCTAGTGTTAACTATATAGTAGATACAGTGAATATTTATTGAATAAATAAATGAACCCACAAGTAGCCTCTCACAATTAATTCTTATGATATTTCATTTTCAAAATGTCTAAAAATAAGGAGGAACCCAAGAGCTGATAATATTTGGATTCTTTTGTTAGTTTGTTTTGTTCTTGTTTTGTCTTCAAGGTAATTTGACTAAAAAGAATTAAGACTAATAAGACTAAATCATTAATAATATCTAAAATATAAATAAGGAAATAGTTACTAGAATGTATGGCATATAGTAAGTATTTTTAAATTCCTGTTAAATGATTGACTAAATTATCAAGGAGCTAACATAAATAATTAATTAAAATTTCACCACATCATGGGCTTGGAATTGTTTCTCAAGAACAAATCAAAAGAGTCCTTCAAACAGTGGGAGAAAAAGAAAAAATAGTCAAAGGATTGAAAAATAGACTCATCTGGTTCTCAAGCTATAGACCATAGGGAGTAATTTTTAAAAGGGATAATCACATGGGAAAAAGCCAATAAATTAAGGTGGGGGAGTTACATATCTTTCCAGTGATTCCTAGAACATTTGTATAAGGTGTATGCATGATCCTATGTTGGACCTTATACTACTGTTCCTAGGTGTCTATCAGTACCTTTGTTCTCCAATTGTGTTGTAACCCTTCATTCCTTCATTGGGTCTATTAATTTCTTTATTTTTTTAGTAAAAGAATAGATTCTGCTGCCTGATACTGGTAGAATGAGAATGAGGGGGGGGCGGAATGAGGATGCATTTTATATTAGAAGTGAGCTTATTTTGGGTTCTGAATGAGAATATACTGAAGAGATATATTAGATAGTTGAAAAAGCACTTGAATTACAGTGACTCAGTGACCATTAAGTGCAGTTAGTCTTCTTCCCTTGGATAAACTTCTTTCTTTAATAGTTCTAATACTGACCTCCCTAAGAGAGAATGTGGCATGTGGGAAGCATAAATTCAGAAAAGAAAAGCATTTCTACATCTTTCCAGTTCTCATAGTCTGGAGATTGACGTCAAAGACTTCAGTGCATGAAATGAAAATGTTGCAGCACTGGGAAGATAGTTTTAGTCTCAAAGCTTCCTGAGATATTAGCTACAACCCTGACCCATTTAATACCAGGGGGCACATGTTTGACTCACATAAAAATGTACTGGTGCAGCAATGTAGAGTTCTGGCTCAAAGCACTAAGAGAAAAGATATTTTCTATATCTGGAGAAAAGAATGTAATTATAAGTCTGTCCTTAACTGTATTATATTTATTTTTTGTGGTGTTGTTGTTGATGAGGATATTTAAAATATGGACAGAGAAAGCATTTAGTCCAAACTCATTTTTATTTTGTGCTGGTTTTAGGGAAGTTCCTTTCAGGAAAAGATAGGAGAGAGACAGAGTGAAATACAAAGAGAGAGAAACCAAGAGACAGAGAGAAACGAAAGATAGAGAGGCAGAGAGAGATGATTTAACCTAGAGGACAGGTTGGGGCAGGAGACAAAACAGAGTCCAGTATAGGTCCATATGTTGGACTTTTCTAGAGCAAGATGGAATTTCAAACTGAGTTAAAATACTATATTCTCCTTAATCTCAGTGAAAAAGGACCCCAGAATGTGGAGAGACATTTCTGATATTTCCAGTGAATGATGGATTTTCTCTTTATTCTTCTGGGAGCAGGTACTCTCTACTTACCTGGTTCTACTCTTTGGCTGTACCATTATACCACCTGCTCCTAATGAGAAGCAAGAGGAAATAGAAGCAAATTCCATTATTTTCTTCTATGACAGAAGCAGCAAAATCCTTAAGACTTTGTTTTTAAAGACTTATTTTGAAAGTTACCAATTTTTGTTGATGTGTTAAGTGTCTGAGACCAGCTGAGATCAAATTTGAACTCAGGTCCTCCTGACTTCAGAGCTGGTGCTCTATCCACTGCACTTCCTAGCTGCCCCTATTCAGTCATTTCAATCCTGTCTAACTTGTCATGATTCTAGAATTTTCCTGGCAAAGATACTAGGGTGGTTTGCCATTTCCTCCTCCAGATCATTTCATAGATGACTGAAATAAACAGGATTGTTACAAGTCCAGAGTCATACAGCTAATAAATATCTGAGGCTAGATTTGAACTCAGAAAGATGTCCTCTGTACCATCTAGCTACCTCAAATCTACCAATAGAAAAATATAAGATCAGAATTCATATAATAACATGTAACAATTAGATAAAAGAGATGAACAAGTTTCTTTAAAAATAATTCCAAACCAATATTTAATAAATAAATGAAAGAATATTCCAAATCAGTAATAAGAGAAAAAGAACAAAAATCTTTGAGATTTAATATCACATCCAACAAATGGCAAAAGGCAACAAAGAATGGGAATAGTTAATTTTGAAATGGTTATAGAAAGATACATGGTGTGGGTGAAGTTATCAATTGGGGAAAATTTTCTGCTAAGCAATTTCACATTATGTGAAGAAAATAGCTAAAATGCCCATACTTTTTGACCCAAAAATTTCTACTGCTCAGCATATATTTTCAAGGAGATCAATTTAATAAAAAAAAAACTTTATATATACTAAAATGTTTACAGCAGCACTTTTGAAGTAGTATAGAGTTGGAAACAACACAGATGTCTGCTGTTTAGGAAAGGATAAAACTAATTATAGGATATGAATGAAATGATATATTACTGTGATATGAGAAATGATAAATATGGTGAATCCAGAGAAGCATGAAAAGGCTTATATGAGTAGATGGAAGGTGAAGTAAGCAGAGCCAGAAAAGCAATATACAGGTTGACTACAAATGTGAAAAACAGTGGAAACAACAAAACAATGGAAATTGGATGTCATGGAGTTATAATGAACAAGTCTAAAATAAAACATTTGAGAATGGACCTCTCAGGTTTCTTTACAGAGTCAAGGGATGATAGAAATAGAATATTGCATATCAGACTATTTCAGCATTTTGGTTAATTTTATTAAGCTCTTTTATAACTCCTTTTTATTCATTCTTTTAAGGAATATATCTGTGAGAGGAAAGGAGGGAAGGATATGGATTATGTGAAAACAAAAGATGTTAATAATTTTTAAGTTAAAAAATAAATTATATACAATAATAAATTTTAAAACTGCATGGTCATTAAACCTGTATTGTGTGTATTTTTAAACACATTGTAGAGATGTATAGAGGGGAAAGGAAAATCAGTGAAAGAGGAAAACTAAATTATTGAGACTTTTATTAATTCAGAAGTGGGATTGCAGAGAGAAGATTCCAGCCAGTGAAAATAGTTAATAATTTGAGAGTTACATATTTAATAGAGAATTGAATATATTAATTTGTCTTTGAAAATATCTCTAGTAAGAATTTAACAAGAAGATAAGTCCCTAGGGCAAGTATGCATTGCAGAGACAGTCATTTGAGTATCCTATATATTGAAAGGAAAGCCATATCCCTGAAGAAGAATGAGCTGCTAGAGAAGTTTCACCAGCCTAAAGGGAGAAAGATTGAATTTTGAGAAAATGAAATCACATCTCTGGCCACAAATGCAAAAGACTGAGAAAGAGAAGGAAAATAAATATCTGCTATCCAGTACAACTGACCTGGAAAACAGATCAAGGAGAGATAGGTTAAGAATCTGTAGACTTGGAAAGCAGAGAGAATATTATGTGTGGTTGTGTGTGTGTGTGTGTGTGTGTGTGTGTGTGTGTGTGTGTATGTGTGTGTGTGTGTGTGTGTGTGTGTGTGTGTGAGAGAGAGAGAGAGAGAGAGAGAGAGAGAGAGAGAGAGAGAGAGAGAGAGAGAGAGAGTGAGTTTACATATCAGAATTCAGCATTCAAAGAGGTATGAGTTTACAAATAGAATAACTGAGTATTATCATGCAAGGGAAAATGGAATTTTAATGAAATAGAGAACTTAAAAGCATTTATGATGTGAAGATCAGTTAAATAAAAACTTTGGAGTGCAATCAGAGGAATCAAGAGAAACACCAAGAGAAACATTTAAAAATTAAATGTGACTGACTAATTATAAGATACTAAAAAAAGAACAAACCATTTATCTTAAAATATAGAGATATGATACATGTCTCTTCACAATTTTATCATCATTGAAAGTCATAGAAGGGGTCTTATTACTGGAGATAGCCTATTATATTTTCATGATACTAAAAAAGGAGGGAAAGTGAGGAGGATAATACACTTGAGAAGGGGAGAAAGAGGAAGGGGAAAATTATCTCACATTACCCTGGTGTGCAATTGTAAAGCTAAACAGATAAGGAGGAGAGGAAAAGGGGGATAGGTGACACTCAAATCTCACTCTCATCTGCTATAGGCAAAGAAGGGAAAAGTACACATACATACACACACAGACATACATAGAAGGGGGAACAGAGATACATCTGACTCAATAGGGGAAAATGTGAGAGGAAAAGAAAAGAGGAAAGAGGGGGAATAAGAAGTAGGGTAAATTTTAAAATTAAGAGTAGTTTTAGCCAAAACAAACTCTAAGGATGTCCAAAAATATTGATAGCAGCTCTTTGCAGTAATGAAGAACTAAAAACTAAAGGAGCTTGCATCAGGGAATAGCTGAACAAAATTTTGGCAAAAAGGAGAAATGAAGGAAGGATACTCAACACAATCTACCTACTTCATTGTAGGGATAGTTCTGAGTGCTGGACTTTCATAAATCCCCAAAACATGAGATACCAGAGATGTTAAGGAATGGAGGACATGATCTCATCCAACCTCTATCATCCTACAGGTATAGTGTGTGTCTGTATGTGTGTGTGCATGTATGTATGCACATGTGCATGACTGCATATCGTATGTATTTTCAGACTGCTATGTAAACAACAGAAAGTAGGGACAAATTTTATCCTTATCCAATATCACCATTTCATAAATGAATGGGAGATGAAATTAGGCCTGCAGCAATTTCTGGCCTCATAATAACCATTTTAAAGCTTCATTAACTATCAAGAAGCATTTTGTTCTTGGAGTTACTATAAATTGTATATTTCATAGAAAAAAATCATGAAAAAGGTACATCATAAAGCATTTCCACTCAGGAAATTTAAAGGAGCTTTAGAAGTCATATCATCCAAATATTTTGTTTCAAAGTTAAGGAAACTGAACCCCAGAAAGGTTAAGTAAATAGCCTAAAGTCATTTAGGTAGTAAGTAGCAGAGTCAGGACTTAAACTTGGGTTCTCAGTTGTATTTATTTATGGTCAGATTATACCATGTTCTTACATTAAATTAACTATTAGGTTTTGTGTGGGCATTTAGGAGTGAGCATTTAGAGGTTATTACTTATAAGATTCTTGTTACAAAATAGTTTCTATTCCTTTGTAATTTAAACATTCCCAGATGTATGATTTTCATTAACTTTGCCACTGAGTTTTCCCCAAAGACTTACATAGAATGGCAGATTTCATTCAGACTCCTCATGGATCTCAATGTACAACATATATTTTCCTTGAATCAGGGAGAAGAATAGAAAAAAACATCATCTAAATCAATGTTGTTTTAAAATTATTCAGTAGCAGCTCCCAAAGGCAGCTAGCAAAATGTGATAACCAATGGAAATTAGCACACTCCAGGCTGAGTTTCATAGAAGAAAGTTACTGCTCCTTATCTACAACTTGGTATGCATTTCCAGTATTCCATTCTAAATCACTGCAATGTAATTAATGTAACTGAAATGAAAGATTTAAAAGATTCTAATTGCTATGAAGACTTGGTGTTCCTGCCTTGTTTCTCTATTTCAGCTGGGTTTATAAATATACAGAGTGAATGCCTTCTGATGCAATGGGGAACAGATCTGTTGTCAAATAGTAAGGACCATGGAGTCATCATATAGATAACACCATCTGGCACAAATGAAACTTGGTGATGAAAAGTTTGGAAAGAGCCTTTTGTTGGAAAACTCAATTTTGAGCAATGGATAGAAAGCTCCATTTCAAAAAATTTTTTTTTAGTTTCCCTATTCTGTTCTGTTTTATTTTTCTCTTTTTTTAATTGCTACTTTCTAACTTATTTTTTTTAATGAAACAACCTAGAAGAGTTGATAAAAAGATATTTTTATTGCTCCCAGAAAACCCTTTTTCTGCGTACACTTTCTGCATACATTTCTCCATTCCTAGCCTTCTCCCCTTGATTCCCAAATACCTTAGACATCTATAGAGGACCCAGCCACTCTGTATAATTCATCCTTTTAAATATTTCACCTCACTTTAATACTGAGGTTACTCAAGTTTAACTGGACTAAATAGACTCTTCTCTAAGACATCCCCATATTCTCTTATAAATTGTACTATAGGTTTGGATTTTTTTTTTTTGTTATATTCATCAAAATTAACAAAACCAGTCCCAGCACATATGTTATATTTAAATTCTTGCATAAATTTTAAAAGCATTAAGATTTTGAAAGACCTTAGGTTTTTCTCTGGTATTAATATTTTTAATAAAAATTATCATCATATAGTTTCTTCCAATCTTTCTATGTTGCTTTTCAATTGTTTATTTATATTTCAAAATGTCTACTGAACAAAGATGTTTGAAAATTATCTATTTCATTAAAGACTTTTTTTTGCCTCATAGGATTATATTAAGTTTTGCTAGCTAATTTGTTATATATTTTAAATCTTTATCTATTATCCTGTGGAATACTGAATTCATAGCCTTTCTCTCTCTTGTTTCACCACCAAGTTTCATTTGTGCTAGATGGTGTGATCATATATCAAGGCATTATTCTCTTCTTCTGAATTTGGGTTTGGGGCAACTCTGGATCCAAAATACTTCTTTATCTTTGGTGTCTTCTATTTAGTTATTTTTCCAATATCACTTCCTTATTGGGAACAGCATCAGTTCCAAATAGTATACACTTCCAGAAGGATAAGAAGTTTTTCTTGGATCATGTTTAGTCCTGTTCTATATTAGCTGGGATCTTTCTACTATGTCCTCCAAGTACTGAGTTCTCTGTTCCTTAATGGACTTAGACCAAAAATTTATGATTTTTTTGGAACCTTGGATATAGATCTTAGACATAGGTCTTGGAGGTAATTAGATCACTGCCTTCTGAGTTTTTCAGTTCTTTACCTAGCTTAGAGTTAGTTATACAGATGTAGACACTAAATACCTCTGATTTATCTTGGTCCATCCTCTGATCCAAGGTATACATCTGTGGTGTCAAGAGTTTTCTGGTTTACTCTTAATCCATAAAGTGAGAGGCTTCCATAGACTGAACTTCCAAACTGGGCTTTTCTGACTAGAACATTTCCTTAGTCCCTGAGGGGAAACACATCTATAATTTATAGGTTTCCCTAAATAACCCCCCCCAATCTGTAAGACAAGACTTTTCTACATATTGTCTTTGCCCAATGTCTACATGCTGTATTATGCATTTATTGTATTTTGTTCTTAGATTTTAAAAATTGGTTTGGTTTGGTACAACTCCCCTTTCCTCCCAACTTTTTTATATTTGCTATACTAGTGAGAGCTTGGCTTTTCTGCTGCAACGCATAGGCATCTTGAGTGTTCCCCAAATATTTCATCTTAAAGATTTTTTTAAGACGTAAAATCTCATAAAGTTTTCAAGTCAATAAACAATTATTTTACTTTGTCACAGGTAATTTGTACAAAATACAAAAAGCATGTTTTCTTTGAAAATGATAGTTTTATAGTGTTTTATGCTTCTATAGTAAACTTTTGTATAGAGTATAATTAATCAGAAATTTCTAATTACTGCACTTTTGTATTTGAGTATAAAATGGTAATTCATGTTCATAATAATGACTCTGAAATACAATAAAATGCTAAGACAGTTAGTTTCCTTATCATCAGAATAAGATTATTCTGAAGGTAGCTACATGGTAGAATGGATAGTTACATGGTTAGTAAATATCTCAGACTGGATTTAAATTCAAGTCTTAACTCCAGATCCAGTCTGAGATATTTACTAACTATGTAACCCTGGACAAATCACTTAACACTGCTTCCCTCAGATTCTTTATCTATAAAATGAGTTGAAGAAAATGACTAATCACTCTAGTATCTTTGCCAAGAAAACTCCAAATGGTGTCATGAAGAATCATATACAACTGGAACAATTGAACAACAAGAATAAAGATTAACATGTTTAACATTTTTATCTAAATCTTTGAACATTAGTAATCCATTGCATGACTTGCAATGTGGTGGCTGTGGATAATATTATGGATTTTGATATTTTATTGTTAAGAACACATTATATCATTCCAAGAATAGAGGCAGGGAAGCTTCCTTGTCCTCCCTCCTTCTCTCCTCACCATTCCCTTTACACAGCCTATTAGCAGAAAAACAAATGCCACGTTATATATAAAGGACAGTATTTCATTTCCTTAAACAAGGGTACTAATGTTTGACCTCTACACATTTTAGGAACCATAAACATGGCCCTCCTTATATTTTGCATAGTAGTTATGAGTGCTGGGCCTGAAGTCAGAAAGACTCATGTTCAAAGACACTTATTGAGTGACCATGTATAAGGATTAATCTTTGCTTCAATTACTTCCTTATCTATAAAATGGGCATAATAATATCCCTTACTTCTCAGGGCTGTTGTGAGGATCAAACAAAATCACACATGTAAAGTTTTATGATATTTAAAATGTAAATGTTTACTTCTATTATTACTACAATCTCATGCTATTCAAGTACTCCATCATTCTGTAGAGTTATCCTTTATTTAAAGTATAGTGCAGCATGTTGAGATGACAAATTCTATTATGGATGAATGAATTAGTACACTTAAGTTCAGATAAGTAATTCATGAGTTCTTTTCTGTTTTTTTGGTATGTTTGGTATTGTGGGTGTTTTTGATGTTGTTATTGTTGTTGAATAGTTTGGGCTGAACCACAATATATGCTTGTCTTTCATCACTGACCTTCTTAAATTATAAGAAGTTAGAGAAATTAAACTATTGCCTGTGATTAATGGCAATGAAATGACAGAGAAGCAACCCAGAAGCAGCCCACACACTAGGATGTCACATAGGAATTGTGTGACACTGAGCAAATCATAAGAAGTCATATTTGAACAGTAGTTTAAAGTTTGCAATCTTTTCTAACAATAAATCTTGAGGTAAATGGTACTTGAATTTTATAGCTAGAAATATCGAAGCTTAAAGATGAAAAAATGGTCAAAATTCATATAGCTAAAGAAATGACGGTAGCAGTTGAGACCTCTTCCTCATTAATTAAATAGAAATAATTATAATTGTACCACTCCACAACAGAGACTTGTTTGAAAGAAAGAGCTTTGAAATTCAAGGATACATAACACATTAGTTGTTTGTTTTTATTGCTGAAGCCAATGTCCCAGTAATTTTTTTTAAATAAAGGTTAGGGTGCTCATGCATACAATTAGCATATTAGGACTAGCCACCTGTCTCCTTTACTGCTTCATACACACACCATCTGGAATCTATGCTGTATTTTTTAACATCCTATAATGAATTGTTTGTTTGGCACAGAAGGAGTGTGTGATTTCATTGATGTGAAGTTTTCTTTCAATAAAAAAACTCCCTTGACCACTGCAGCCTCAGCAACAGATCTACAGTTGGTAGACTAAAAAGTCGCCATGGGGAACTAAAAATATACAAGACTTGTCTAGGGTAACATAGATATACTGCATTAGAGACAGGAACTGAACTCGGATCTTCTTGAACTCTATATTCAGTTAAAGGCACTACATTCATTGTACCATGCTACAACTCATAAAATATGGCCGGTTATTTTTTTTTTCTCAGTGAAGTGAAAAATTAAGTTTTAGGTTATAGTCCCTTTTATCTTCTTTCTGTCCTTCCTCTGGGAAAGGGGGAAAAAAAGATGATTACAGTGAAAGGTTTGTGCAATGCTAAAAGTTTCTTGATCGGCTTAGAGTGAACTTCAGATTTCAAACAAAAGAGCTCAGGATGACCTTAGGAGAGTAAATTTATGTGGGTATAACTACAGTCAGCAGGATGATGTATTAAAACATGCAATACCTTTCTCATTTGAAACCAGATGAGAAAGGTATGATATGGATGGGGTATAATACATTGAGAGAAAAATGAACCAAACTATTCCTGTTAACTTTTGTTAAGGACTAGAGTGGCCAGTGTCAATATCACTCAGTTTAGATTAGAGCTAACTTAGATTTACATAGAGCTGTGATCTCATTAATGCAGACATTCCCTCCAAAGATGTAGATCCCAATTCATCGTCTTCATTAGGAAGCTTACTAAGGAACTTGTTCAAAACAACAATAACAATAATAATAACATTCATAATCATAATCAAATCTAAATGGCACATTGGATATGGGGCTGAAGTCAGAGAGATATAAATTCATATCCAGCTTAAGATACTCATTAGCTGTGTGATCTTGAATAAATCACTTAAGCTATTTGTCTCAATTTCCTCAATTTTAAAATGAATATAATTATAGCATCTGTCTCCCAAGATTGTTGTGAGGATCAAAAAACATCATATTTATAAAGTACATAGCAAGATGCCTGACATAATAGGTACTAACTAAATGTTGGTTATAATTATTAATACCAATAGTACATGGGGAGTATGTATCTTCTCCTGACCTTTCCTTGTATGAGTAATCAAACTCTTTTTCTGATCTCATAACTCCTTTATAAGCCTAGTTATTTATTGGTAATAGGCCACAAGTCCATTTTGATGCTACCACCTATAAGGCCATGATCTTTTGTCATTACAACTTTAATTCTTCAGTGATTGTGCTCTCATATGCATTTCTAAACATTTATGGTCTTATTGTTTATATTTCTCTAGAATATTCTCTTATGGATATAAACTCTGCAAAATTCATTTGTGTGGGTCCATAACATATTACATTAGGGAATACAAGAAATAGAAGATATGGATGCTATAGTTAGACATAAAGAATGCTAGAGCAACAAGAAAGGCAATCTGAGAGAGAAAATGATAACTCTAATAGTGAATCAAGCAGGTTTCAAGACCAAGTTCTAAGTTCTCAAAAAGCTAAACCATAGGTTAAAGCTAAACAAAAATACAATCTATAATGAAGAAAACTCTGAGTTCAGAGTAAAAAGTTCCCTCATCAATTATATTAGGGGTTCCTAGTCTTTTTTTATCCTTTTATTTTCAGTAAATATTCCAATACTCACCATTAATAAGAAAAGGAATATATTTGAAAGTTTATCAACCATATGTACATAATAAATAAAATGAAATAGGTCATTTTTCACAAAGAAAACTTTATTTAGCAGGCAATTACATTTTTCATCAACACTATTATTTGGAAAATTTTCAGTAGAATAATGGAGTTATTTATCAAATATTTCCAGTACCCAATTGACAAGCTTCTCATTCATCCATGGCAGATAAATATATGCATACCCCAGATTAGGAACCTATGAGTTAGGAGAAGTAAATGGAGCATGAAGGCAAAGTGTTTAGGTTGTAATCTTTAAAACATCCTTACCTTTCTCCTTTCAGGTCTAGCTGTAATACCTAGATTGCAGCTGTATAAAAATTATGTGGAAGGAAATGAGATGGAGAAAGTTACTTGAAAGGCTGTTAAATATGCCTATTAAATCAGAGATACCTATAAAGTCTAAAAGTTTAAGAGCTTAACTGTCCTTCTCTTTTTTTTTCCATTCAGCTTCATAAAACCCAAAAGTCTGATATAGGGCATGGTATACTGGGACTACTATATAATTCATGCTAGATGTGATTTTCCTGGAAAAAAAAAAATGATCGAATTGATTTTTTTTACTGCCACATTGCATTGTTGGCAAATATTGAATGTGTAGTCTTTCTAAATCCCCACATCTTTTCTCATGATATATGTTCTAAACAAACAAATCACTTTTTTAGACTTATTAATTTTATTTTTTAGCCATGTATAAAACTGTGTCTCTATTTCTAGTTTTAATATTAAATTTAACACTTTCATATATCAACTTTCCCCATTATGTTTTCAATATATTATGGGTCACTATGAAAAATTAAATGGAAATGGGGGGAGTGCATTGTGAAGAAGCCACAAACAATGCACAAAAAACAACAGATGACAGAAAAAGTTTAGAAACTCAGAAATGCATAACATATATATATATAGTATTGTATAATATCAACATATTTTATCTTTTAAATATATAAATATCCATTGAAAGAGAAAGAAAAAAATTCAGAATTCTTCTCTGGTATGAAAAAAGCATTAACAAATTTTACACAGTTTTTCCAAGTCATGGGACACTGAGCCCCTAACTCCCAGGATGTGGAAGACATAATTGTGTTAGATTTGACCCATCATTTAAATTCATTCAGATCCTTTTGGTTCTTGACTCATTTTAGATCTTTTGAGATGTAATATATTAGCTATTTCTCTTAGCTTTGTGTAATCTGCCACTGAGTAGTACTGTACAAATCATTGAAAAAGATATTAAGTAGACAAAAACACATTTCCTACAGATCTCTACTAAGGATAGCCCTCTAAATTGATACTGAAACATTAATGACATGTCTTTGGTTCCAAGCAGTCCTGGTACTCTGAAGCCACCAATTGTTTTATAATCTAAGCCATTTTACTCAATTTTGTCCACAGGAAAGACCAAAAGATTATTTCAGATGCTTTCCTAAAATCAACAAAACAAAGATTAAAGGACTTTTTTGATAGTCAATAGTCAATAAACACTCATGAAGTGCCCACGTTGTACCAAACAGATTGCTAAGTACCACATATACAAATAAGGAAAAGAAAAACATTTTCTACGTTTAAGGAACAAATAATCTACAACCTTTCTTAGCTTCCCAGCTACTAATATTGTAAAATATTTCCTTTTCTTATTACTTTCTTCTATTCTGTATATATCTTATATGTACCAATCCACATACTATCTGTGCTCATAGAGTGAATGTTCCTTGAGGAAATAGGTTTTATTTTTGAATATTATTGTTGTTGGTACAGTTTGTTGTTGCATTCATCTCTCTCTCTCTCTCTCTCTCTTTCTCTCTCTCTCTCTCTTCTCTCTCTCTCTCTCTCTCTCTCTCTCTCTCTCTCTCTCTCTCTCTCTCTCTCTCTCTCTCTTTCATCTTGAGCTCTCTTGGATAGGATGCCCCTAGAAAATGTCATAATTTCTCTAGGGGAATTTTGATACCTTTTGAAATCCATTTCTCTTATGTTTAATATGATTATACATGTATACTGTGTCAAATTGTTTTCTGTCTTGAGGATGGGGGAGAGAAGGGAAGGGAGAGTGGGAGAAAACAATTGTAACAAAAAATGAGAAAGAAAATAAAAATATAAGAAAACAATAACAAAAAGAGTGAAAATTCTATGTTGTGATCTATACTCAATTCCCACAGTCCTCTCTCTGGTGTAGATGATACTCTTCATCACAAGATCATTGGAACTGGCCTCAATCATCTCACTGTTGAAAAGAGCCATGCTCATCAGAATTGATCATTATATAATCTTGTTGTTGCCATGTACAATGATCTCCTGGTTCTGTTCCTGTCACTTAATATCAGTTCATGTAAGTCTTTCCTGACCTCTGAAATCATCTTGCTGATCATTGCTTATAGAACAAAAATATTCCATAATATTCATATGCCGTAACTTATTCAACCATTCTCCAACTGATGGATATCCATTCAATTTCCAGTTTCTTGCCACTGCAAAAAGGGCTGCTACAAATATTTTCCTCCTTTAAGTTCTCTTTGAAACACTACTGGATGAAAGGGTATGCACAGTTTGATAACCGTTTGGGCATAGTTTTAAATTGCTCTCCAGAATGACTGGGTCAGTTCACAACTCCATGAACCATGTATTAGTGTCCCAGTTTTCCCAAATCCTTTGCAACATTTGTCATTGTCTTTTCCTGTAATCTTAGCCAATCTGACAGGTGTGTAGTCGTAGTTGTTTTAATTTGCATTTCTTTGATCAAGTGATTTAGAGCACCTTTTAATATGACCAGAAATGATTTTTATTTCTTTATCTGAAAATTGTCTGTTCATATCCTTTAACCATTTATCAATTGAAGAATGGCTTGTATTCTTATAAATTTGAGTAAATTCTCTCCATATTTTAGAAATGAGGCCTTTATCAGAACTTTTGAATGTAAAAATGTTTTCCCAGCTTATTACTTCCCTTATAATCTTGTCTGTATTAGTTTTGTTTGTACAAAAGGTTTTTAATAATCAAATAACAATTTAGCAATATTTTATAATCAAAATAATCTATTTTTTGTTCAATAATGATTTCCAGTTCTTCTTTGGCCACAAATTCCTTCCTTCTCCACAGATCTGAGAGGCAAACTATTCTTTGTTTTTCTAATTTGTTTATAATATCCTTCTGTCTAAATCATGAACCCATTTTGACCTTATCTTTGTATAGAGTGTTAGGTATGGTTTCTGCCATACTAGTTTCCAATTTTCCCAGTAGTTTTTGTCAAATAGTGAGTTTTTATTCCAAAAGTTAGTGTTTGGGGTTTGTCAAACACTAGGTTACTATAGTCATTGATTTGTCTGTCCTATGAACCTAACCTATTCTAATGATCAATTACAATTATATTTCTTAGTCAGTTTCAAATGGTTTTGATGACTGATGGAATAAACTGATTTTAGAAAGGCCTGGAAAGATTTACATGAACTGATATTGAGTGAAACAAGCAAAACCAGGAATACATTGGTTCAGTGATTCAAAGCAATCCCAATAGAATTTGGACAGAAAATGCTATCTGCATCCAGAAAAAGAACTAAGAAAACTGAACGTAAATCAACACATGTTATGTTCATTTCTTTTTAAATTTTTTATCTCTGCCATAGTTTTCCCCTTTTGTTCTGATTTTTCTCTCCTAACATGATTCCCAAAGCAATGTGAGTTAAAAAAAACAAATTAAAAAAAAAAAAAAAAGAAAGAAAGAAAAAAGAATCCCTCCTGTTGTTCAAATGGTTCAAAATCAGATAAGTTCTAGAAAATTGAAGCAAGTGTAGAATGTATTTGGTGCTACAATTTTGGCAAAGGGATGTCAAACAGATTCATGGAAAATTGAAGTCATTTTAGACTTAAACTGGCTTGTAGGCAGGTTGGGAATTATTTTTCTAAATTCTCTATCAACATCCTTCTTTATATAAGTGCTGTGTCGAATACTTTTATTCCACTGGTATTAATTCAAATGTTCTCTATCATGGTTGCCCATTCTGAATTCTAGATTCCCTCCAATCATCATTTGATTTTAACATTTAATAATACTATTTTGACTCACCCCCAGCTTTTTTAGTCTATCCTTTTTGAATGTTATTTACCTATTCATTCATAGGTCCTATCACAAAAATTCTCAATGACATTTCTCTGGCCAAAATTGCCTTTGAACAATGTTTCATCTTATTTATTATCCAAGCTTTGTGTACTTCTGCACAGACATCTGAAGCCAAAAGTTTGTTTTAATATCTTTATTGAGTTTTTTTTTCCTTGGAAATCTCTGGAATTCTTCTTTTAAAAGTCAGGGACTTTTCTTTCAAGAATCACAGACAATGGCTCAGCAATCATATCTGCCAAATATTACATTGCTTGAGTTCCCTAAATTAAATACTCCATTTCATATCTCTATGCCTTTGCCCTGGCTCTTTAACATGCTTGAAATTTTCTGCTTTCTCAGCAGTGACTCATTTTCTACCTTCCTTTAAAGGTCTGTTCAAATATTACCTTCTGCAGAAGGTCTTTCCTATTCTTCCCTAGCTGCTAGTACCTTCCCTTTCAGATTATCTTCAATCTACTCTTTTATGTACCAACCTATTTTAGTATAATCTCCACTATGATTCTTAAGAGCAAGAAATATTTTCTAAATGTTTATGTACTGGGAATTTCTTCTACCTTTGTCCTTTCTATGAAGTAGCTGCTCTTCCCTATAGTAAAATGCATGATAGATAACAGATAGTCATTTTCTTCTCAGTTGTCTTGTAGATTTTTCATACTTCCAGTAAGTCTATCAGCTTCTCTATGTTTGGAACTTTTGGCATTTGTAGGCTATGTATGTTCACTCATTTGATATTTTTAATGAAGTTTATCAATTAATATATTTAAGTAATTTTCTGTGACAAGTCAATGGAGCCCTTCGGTTACACTAGCTTGCAGACACAGGCATAGAACATAAAAATACTAAGAAAATGTGAATCATAATTTCTTAAATGAGGGAGTTAGTTGATATTTTCATCATCTACTTTCCATGAAAGGCCAGATTTTTGTGTTCAGCCCAATTTAAAGACATTTTTCTACCTGCTGTGAGTCAAGTATCACTTTTAAAAATATAATTCCAGCTTTCTGGGTTACTTCACAATAGGTTTTAGCTTTTAGGTAATTAAAGCTTGGAATACCTTCTTGAGCTCAAGTGGTTCGTATCTATGTGTCAACATTGAAGGCAAACTATCGCCCCCATCTTTTGCTCCAACTTTCAATGAAGACACTACATTTGGTAGTGGAAAATATAAATCAGTTACAACAAAATAATCAAATCACCCAATCTACCCAGAGGTGAATTTTTCCTTAGAAGCTTCCTGGAACTTTCTTTCCCTGTTCAACTCTGAAATAGCTTTGGGTCTCAAGTTAGCTTTGGGTCACAGGATTAGATGAAACTCATTTAGAAATTCTCCTAAACCTTATTTTTCTCAGAGTCAAAATTAGGTAAAGATCTTTTATTAAATAGCCAAAAATTATGAGTATATTCTCCTTTTCTTTACATTTATTCACTTTTGGCAAATGACTGGAGGAAAACTTGTCAAATGGCAAGAAATAAAATTTTATTTAAACTTTTGTATCAAATTATTTGTCTAGCAACCTACTCTAATTCACTATTCATTTACAGAGCATCTACCATGGAATTGGCACTGATTTAAGAATTGAGGAAACAAGGTTAAAAGCAAAATAATTCCTATCCTTAAATTCTACTTCATTTAGCAAGAATTAAGTCTTCAACCAATGGAAATAAATGTATACATTTAAGTAAAATATATTTAAGTATCTTGGTGAAATTTTCATGAGCTAAAAGCTCCATAAACTACTTTTTTTCCTAATCTACATGAACTCTACATATCCCTTTGTAAGACAGAGAGACAGACAGACAGATAGACAGACAGATAGATAGAAAATGAGTAACTTCAGGTTGTTCCTTTAATGAGATGAAGAATATAAAATGTGACAAATCAAGTCAGGAAGTATTTGTTGGGTACTTAATTATGTCCTAGATACTGTGCTAAGTGATAAAAATAAAAATACTAACAAGAACAAAGATAGTTTCTGTCCTCAAGGAGCTTATATTTTAATGAGAAAATAAACCACACAAAAGAGAGGAGTGAAGGAAAAAATACATCTAGTCTGGGCATTTCCTTAAATTGAAGGCCAAAGAGAAACTGACTAAAGAAAAAACACTGATCGAGGAGACATCTATCATAGTGAAAAGGTTACTGGGATATGGTGGACAAAGTCTGAAGACCAAGTGACTAAGCCAGGAAGAGAGCTAGCATCTAAGTATGCTACTTAAGAAACCAAGAAGAAAAGCTCCTTTCTCTTTCAACATTGCATTCTAGTTGGGGGAAACAGCACTACAATCAAAGCCAGCACACTATACTTTTTATAAAAATATTTTACTTTGTATTTCATTTTTTCAAAAAGCAAAAATCCATCTTTTCTCCATCCTACTTGTCCTCCTATTACATCTCTTTCCCCTCCAAAAATTAAAAACTCAAAACAAAATCAAGGCTGACACATAAGGTATAGTCAAACTTCTGCCTTAATTATCTCCAGAAAGATCAAAATCTCAATACTCCCTGAGTCCTTTACCTCTCTACAAGAATGTAGTATCATGAGACCTTTAAAGCTATGACTTGTCATTTCACTGATGAGTGTAAATCAATCAAGGTTCTCTGTTCTTATAATATTGTTGTTATTATATAAGTCATCCTTCTGGTTCTGCTTATATGTCACTTTGCATTAGTTCATACAAATCTTCTCAGGGTTCCCTAAAACCATTTAGTCATTACTTACAAAATAATAGTCTTCCATTATATTTATATTCCATACTTTGTTCAACCATTCCTCAATTGATGGGCGTCTCCTCATTTTTCAATTCTAAAAAAAGAGCTATTATAAATACCTTATATATCCATAGTTAGAATTTGTTTTGTTTAGAATTAATTCCTCTCTTTAGATATTCTCTCTCTGTATATGTCTCAGTGTCTCTCTCTCTGTTTCTCTCTGTCTCTGTCACCTTCTGTGTTTCTTTATGTTTGTGCCTCCCTCCATCTGCTATTCCTTTCTTCCCCCCAACCTCTGTCTCTGCCTGTTTGTCTCTCTTTCACACACACACATGCATGCACATGCACACGCACACACATTATCCCTATGCCTCACCCCCTTTTCCTGTTAAGTGAAATTTATTTTTGTACCTAATCATCTCTGTATTTTTTTCCTCTTTTGACCAGTAAAGGTGTGAGTGAGATTCAATCATGTTCTAGGCTCTTGGCTCCTTGTTGGACATTTGAGATCCCTTGTTGGAATAAAACCTTGAAAGACGCATTGTGCCTTTCCAAAGTGGGTTTTTTTTTAATCAATAAGTAAAAAAATGCAGTGGAATCTTCTGTTCCTTATATCTTTCTTTAGTTGTAAGACTGTAAAGATCTGGCTTATTGTAAAATATCCTTGCAAAAATCTTTACAGCAATGCCATTTCACATTAATGACACATGATCTATATATACCTAAATATAAAAAGGATTTTTAATAGATGGAAAATTAGGCATATTTATCAGCAGTTATATTGTCTCATTTTTCTTGACATTTTTCTGTGCATTAATAAGATCAGTTTTTTTTCGCCTTATTTTGTCTTTGTTTTTTTTTTTTTTTTTTTTTTTTTTTTTTTTTTACCACAACCTTGATCTCTTCTTCTCCTTCATATATCTTAACATCAATGAAATCAAAAGTCCAAAATAGAAACAACTAAAAAATTTTACTGGTAATGCCACATGTTAACTTTGAATATCATGTTCTTCAAAAAATAAACACTATGAGTAGAAAAATGGGAAATGGAAAGACATAGTAGTTATGGCTTATAGTACATTCCTAAACATAACTCATATAGGAAAAGTATTTTAAAAGACATTCTCAAGACATGTAAAAAGACAGAGGGTAACTATATAGAATGACAGAAACAACAGGTAAGAAGCTCAAGGCACTTGTTTGTCTGAGATATTGGAACAATGATGAAACCTTGAGTTGGGCCTCTAAGGAGAATTTATAAACAGATGTGTTCAAGAATAAAACAGAATAAAAAGGCATGGAACAATTGTAATTTGTACCAAGGAGGAGAGTAGTTACACTAATGTCACCACAAATTCATCAGATTACAATTTTCTTCATTTTCTTTCTTTTAACTGTTTTTCTCTATATACTTTACTCATTACTATTCATTCTACAGAGTCTATTCATGTCCCCAAAGATAGTGGCTTATTTTCTTTATCTCCATTTTATGCCTTGGGGCCCAACGTAGGAAAGAACAGAGATATTATTTTCTTTTTATTACTTTCAGACTACAGAGAAGATTAGTGTTAGGCTGTATTGTAAATAACAATTGAAATGACTTTCATATCTTAAATTTGAGTTTGCTTTGATATTCTATATGGTGAGCTTTTTAATGAGTTAGTAGAAAAGTCAAATTGCCAAAGACAGTTATTGTCCTGAAGAAACCTTAGAATTATTGACTTGGAATGCAGAGGGATTTTATATGTGATCTAATTCAATCCCCTCATTATATACACAAGGAAATTGAGGTCCATGCAGATTAAGTAACCTGCCTAGGGTCATTCAGGCAGCCAGTACAGAATCTAAACCCAGCTTCTCTGATTCCAAATTTCATTGGTATTCACACTGCAGCATGCTGCTTAAATCTTGGTAACTTTGGATTAGTGAATTTGATATCCCTCCACATCTTTCATTCACTTCTTTTGAAATAAAAACTCAGGGGACTCAAGACCATTAATCTGCAGCATTATTCATCACATCCACTGTTGCCCTTCAGTTAAAATAAAGCATTTCTATTAGTTGGGAAGAGTTATCTGACACTGACTAACTGTCACTGTGAAAAATAATAGAGTCACTGCTCAGGAAGGAAGCTTTCCTTGCTGACATTTGCCTCTTTTCATCTTCTGATGCTTGACCAAAAGGTAATGGAATTGTGTGTTTTATAATTGCATGTTACAGTTGCAGTTAATCTATCCTTTTTCAGTCCTCAAGGGGCTGAAAGCTCAAATTCTCTGTTCTCTCTGCATTTACTGGCATCATATTTATACCTTCCTGTCGTTGGAATGATTGAGAGGAACTATTGAAATAAAGTAGAATTTCAGGAGGAGTATTCACTCCATAATTATCCTCTTTTTCAGAGTGGAGGAGAGGGGCTTTCAAAGTTGCACATCAATGTTTGGCCAAGAGACAATTCCTGTTGACATTAGTGGGTGTTATTGAACTCAGTTTCTGAATGCAGATTTAGAGAAGTGGCCCCAACCATTAAGGTCTGCATTGTTCAAAAGCAATTAGCAAAGACATTTTTAGCCATCATGTAGGTGTTCTGGGTGGGCTGATGGCTTTCCAATGACACAGACATCACACGGCCACTTAAAATTCATTAGCTTCACAATTTTACCAAGTCCTCTACGAAGGACTCCTGGGTGACCAAGAAGATGGGCAGCTAAAACTTGTCATAGGCTTTTAGAAGTATAAGAGGTTTTAAAAATCATCAAATAGAATCTCCTCATAACTTCACAAAGAAATTGAGGATTTGGAAATGAAGTATCTTGCTTAA
This sequence comes from Sminthopsis crassicaudata, assembly GCF_048593235.1. Lineage (NCBI taxonomy): Eukaryota > Metazoa > Chordata > Mammalia > Dasyuromorphia > Dasyuridae > Sminthopsis > Sminthopsis crassicaudata. Next base: position 593,677,747 of record NC_133617.1, read on the forward strand.
AGTCACACGTAATTATAAACTGAGATCAGAACCAATGTCTTATAACTCAGTCCAATGTTCTTCATAATCATCATGAAGTTAAGCTATATGGACACTTTTTCTTCTTTACTGTTTTCTTCACTGTGAAGTTCCACACATCCCACAATTTAGTTCCTAAATAGTTTCCTCTTTTTTGATCCAAATCTTGGGAGCAAAGACATTAAAGGAACTAGAAAAAAAAAAAGGTTCATGTCAAAGGAAAAAAGAGACGAAAGAAGATAGAACAATTGAAAATAAATATTATGAGGACAAAAAATTATCTTCTCTGCTACACCTCTTCTTTTGTCTATTTATTCATTCACTCAAATATAACCCTATTTTGGCAGCAAGGACTATTAGGAAATATAGTTTCTACTAGCTAGAAGGCAAGACTGAAGTAAAGGACAGTGACAAGCCTGGAGAGAAGAAATAGAACCCAAATAGCAATGGAGCTGATTACAAGTGAAGGGTTCTACTACCCTAGTTGAGAAAAATTGTGAACAGTTGCTTGATTCACTTATAAGAAATGATCTGCCTGAACTGTATTTGCTATTTGCTTTAATGCAGTTGTCTTTCTTTGTTGGTGGGATAGGGTGAATTTATTCTCTGCTTCCTTCCTGAACATCTTCAACATCATCATAACTTGCTGAATTAGTATTAGAACTTTAAAATTTTCATTCATTTGCTATCTATAATTTTATGAGTTTGGGCTCCAGATAAAGATAAATTGACTTTTGTTGCATTCCAAGAAAATGTTTGCTATAAAGAAATGGATCATAAGGGGAAACACATCAGGAAAGGATAAAAAGTGAACTTGTGAGATTGATTGTCCTCAATCTGAAAGGGAAAAAAAAAAACAAGTTTAAATAACCTCTCTGGAGAGACTTTCCCATGAAACAGTGATTAAGCACCTAATTTATGAAAAGTGCTGTGTATTAGTCAGTAGTTATCCAAAGATATACTGAACACAAACTTTGCTTTTGAGTTTCTTACAATCTAATAGTGAAGAAAGACATGAATAAAAATAGGTATGAAATGAGAAAAAAATCAAATCATTGGACAGTTAGGTGGCCCAGTGCATAGAGTAAGGAAACTCATCTTCCTGAGTCCAAATCCTGCCTCAGATACTTGCTAACTATGTGACCCTGGGCAATTCACTTAACCCTGTTTGCCTCAGTTTCCTCATCTGTAAAATGAGCTGAAGAAGGAAATGGCAAACCACTCCAGTATCTTTGCCAAGAAAATCCCAAATGAAATCACAAAAAGTCAGACAAGACTGAAATGACTGATGAATAGTAAAAGATCATTACAAAAGAGAGGCCCAGGAAAAGTTTTTAAGCATTTTGAAGAGGGGGATACAATTTTATTCTGAAGGGAGAGAAGCTACTTTTAAGTTTGTTCATGAAGATAGGGTAGGACTTCATCAGAAAGACACAGAAAGGAGGGACCTTTTTAGGCATGGGTGATGGTGTGAACAAAAATTGAGAGATAGGAAAAGGGAAAAGGAAAATGAGGGGCATAAGATGGCCAGATTTTCATCAACTGAAAAGATTTGTTATGAATGTGCTGGAACTCTGTCTTCCCAGAAATCAGCTGGAGTCAGGATCACTAAACGTCTTTATTCTTGATCTTTTATAGTCAAGGTCAGGGGATTAGGTCTAGCAATCTCACACACACCTTCCTCCCTCAAATGCCATGAGAGAATGCCATGAGAGACTGAGCATGAGTGGCTCAATTTCCTCTTCCTCCTCCTACTCCTCCCACACAGTCACTTCCCCCCTTTGTCCCACCAATCAAGTCAGCACAAAATAGCTGGGGAGGGTCAACCTTCAAACAAGTTAATAAGGAACCTTCCAATTGGCAATTAGTCTCACGAGCTCCATTATCCAAATGCATTTGCTCAGTTCTAGCCCTTTACGTGAATGGAAAAAAAAAAATTATCCTGGATGAACGATGGAAAGAATTGAGGTGAATATTTGCTTGTTTATTTTAATGGCTGTGTAATGCAGGTTATTTTTGCTTCTTAGTGCAAAGAGCACTGTGGGACTTGGTAAGATGTGAGCAATGTATCAACTAATGTAATTTATTTTACTCATTTCTAATATTCTGATTAAAGATTTATACATGATCCTTGCAAGTAAAGTAATGAAGAAAACATCCATTGATGTAATAAAAGGGGATACAAAGAGAAAGATGTACTGCCATTGAGACTGTAAAAGACACTGGAAGGTATGCCTGGTATACCAGGTTTTCTATGGTATTTACTAATGCACATGATGGCCTTTATGCATCTGATTGACAAAACAAACTTTATACTCTTGGTGAGCATTAAGAACTGCCTCAAGACCTCATTCAATATACATTCTGTGTCTCATTTCAGCCATACAACTTCTATGTAAGGCATGTTTTCTAATGTGTTTTCCCTTATGACCTAATTTTTATAGCAAACATTATCTTAGAATGTAACAAAAGTCAGTTTATCTTTATCCTCATTTTAAAAATGGTTAATACATTACCTTTTTGAAATGCGGAAATGAGGACACTGAGACTTAAAGAATTTAAATTACTTTCCTTGAAGTTATAGAACTAATAAATTCTGTGTTGACCTGAGGTGTGTATATATGTGTATATATATATATATATAAACTGGATTGGCAGTCAGAACCTGTTTCTTATACTTTTTATGAGATACTTTATTAGTCTGAATATAGGCTGCTGCCAAGTAGATGCCATTCTCTAATATGTGATATTTCTCTTTGAAATTAAAAACTTTAAAGTAGTCATTGAAAAAAATTATTACACAAAATTGCTGTACTGAAGTATATCTAAAGTGAAGCTTTTTCAACCTTCAATTCAGATTTCAAAATGTTATGTTAGCATTACTGCTTTCTTTATCTTCATTGATTCCATTGTCAATCTCTTGTACCTAATCTTCTTAAAATGGGTAATCATTGTCACCTGCCATCCATTATATTTGAAAGCCAATATGGGCAATCATTGGCATCTGTCAGGAAGTTTTACAACTACAATAGTCAAGGATACCAAACCAGGGAAGGGAGGGTATTGCTGAAATCTGCTGAGTCAAAAGGGTTGGGAAGTACCTTTTCAAAGCTAGTATCTCTTCTGAACCCTCCTGTCAATTTGCAGCATTTGTGCTTAAAAGGTGCCATCAGTCTCTTATCCTGCAAAACTTCATCCTGATCAGCAAGGCCATTAGTTTTAAGAAGTTTCTTTGTGAATAAAAGGTCAAGAATATCAAGGGAATTAATTTTAAAAAATAGAAAGGAAGATGGCTTAGTAACACCAGACTATCTAATAAAGCAGCAATCATCAGAACTATTTAGTATTAACTGAAAATAGTGATAATAGTGGAATAGATTATATACACAGACATAGCAGATAAGTAGAGTCACCTACTGTTTTATAAACCAAAAGATTCCAGCTTCTAGAATAAGAACTCTCTTTGAGAAAAGCTGCTGGAAAAACTGGAAAATATTATGGCAGAAACTAGGCAATTATCTCAGACCCTAAACAAAAATAAAGTCATAATGGGATCAGAAAGGGTGATACTATAAGTAAATTAGGAGAATGGTGGAATTATTTATCTGCCAGGTCTAAAGATAATGGGAAATATGTATGACAAAACAAGAGATAAAGAACATTATGAAATGCAAAATGAACAACTTTGATTAATTCAATTAAAAAGAATTTACACAAATAAAGCCAATGCAACCAAAATTAGAAGTAAAATAAAAAGCTGAGAAATAATATTTCAGCCAGTGTTTCTGATAAAGGCCTCATTTCTAAAACATATAGAATCAAATTTATAAGAATACAACTCATTCCCCAATTGATAAAAGGTCAAAGGATGTGAACAGTTAGTTTTCAGATGAAGAAATTAAGGCTATCAATTATCTTAAGAAAAAATGTTGTAGATAACTATTGATTAGAGAAATGCAAATTAAAACAACCCTGAGATATCACCTCATACCTTAAGATTAGTAAGATGATAAGAAAACATGATAAATGTGGGAAAGAATGTGGAAAACTGAAAGACTAACACATTCTTGGTGAAGTTGTGAAATGATCTAACCATTCTGGACATCAGTTTGGAATTATGCCCAAAGTGCTATACAAGTGTGCATACCTTTGACCCAGCAGTGCCACTACTGTGTCTGTATCTCAAGGAAATCATAACAGAGGGAAAAGGACCCACATGTGCAAAAATGTTTGTAGCAGTTTTTTGTGGTAACAAAGAATTGGAAAGTGAGTAGATGCTCATCAATTGGGGAATTGCTGAAAAAGTTGTGGTATATGAAAGTAATTAAATGTTATTGTTCTATAAAAAATTATGAACAAGATGATTTTAGAAAGGTCTAGAAAGATTTACATAAAATTTTGCTGAGTGAAACAAGCAGAACCAGGAATACATTGTGCACAATAACAGCAAGAATGTGTGATAAACTTAGAAAGACTTGGTTCTTCTCAGTGGTTCAGAAATACATGACAATCCCAATAGACTTTGGATAGAAAATGCCATCTGTATCCAGAAAAAGAACTATGGATAATGAATATAAATCAACACATGCAATGTTAACTTCCTTTTTATGTTTTCTTTTCGCTCTCATGGTTTTTCCCTTTTGTTCTGATTTTTCTCTCCCAACATGATTCATAAAGCAATGTGTATTAAAAATAAATTAGTTAATTAAGAAAATAAAGGGAGCACAAAAGAGAAGAAAAGAAACCCTACAAAGAAGCCAAAAAAAAAAAAAAAAAAGATAGACAGCTCTGGACACAATGTGTCACATATAGACTATCTTGAAATTGTAATTCATTGCATTGTATTTTGAATCTTCTGGGTTCTGCTATGCATATTGCAATGTTATTTTTTTTTTCTTTTCCTATTTTGTGTTTTAGTTCCAAATAAATAAATAAGTAAAAAAATAAAAAATAAAAAAAGATAAATGTTGGATGGTATGAAGGAAAATTGGGACACTAATGCATTGTTGGTGGAGTTGCGAACTAGACCAGCATTCTGTAGAACATTTGGAACTATGCCCAAAGGGCAATCAAACTGTGCATACTCTTTGATCTGGTATTACCACTACTATGTCTGTTTAAAAAAGAAATCATAAAAAAAAGAGAAGGACCCATATGTACAAAAATATTTATAGCAGCTCTTTTTATAGTGGCAAAGAATTAGAAATTGAGGGGATGTTCATCAGTTGGGGAATGACTGAATAAACTGATATTTGAATGCAATAAAATACTACATTATGTTATAAGAAATCATGAGCAGGCAGATTTCAGGAAAATATGAAAAGTTTATTTGAACTAAGTGAAATTAACGGAACTAGAACACTATACACAGTAATAGCTGCATTGTGCAATGATCAACTATGATAGACTTAGCTCTTCTCAGCAATACAGTGATCTAAGACAATTCTAAAAGCTTCAAGATAAAAAAGAACTATGAAGTGTGAATGCAGATCAAAGCATATTATTTTCATTGACAGGAAGTGGGTGGCTCTCTTTTTTTTTTTTTTTTTGGTTTTTCTCTTTTGTTCTGATTCTTCTTTCACAACACAATTAATATGGAAATAAATTAAACATGATTGCGCATGCATCACCTATATCAGATTGCTTGCCATCTTGGATAGTAGTGATGGGAGGAGAGACAGAGAAAAATTTAGAACTCAAAATCTTTTGAAAAATAGTTATTGAAAATTATCTTTATTTATAATTGCAAAAAATAAAAATACTATTTAAAAAAAATGCTATTTTGTGCTAAGGAAGAGTCCTCTGGATTGGGACTCTCAAGACCTGGATTAAAAGCAAGCTTTGACACTTCACTAGTAATATCATTTAACCTCTTAGGTCTTCAATTCAGTCTTCAACTGACATATTGTCCTAGATCAAAACTTCTTAAACTCCATATGGAGTCATAACTCCATATGAAGTCACATAACAATGTGGGGTTCATGAAATTATGATTTATTATCAATAAATGTTTGACTTGCATAATTATTTATATACCTATATTCAGTGGAAAAAAGTTTAATCATCCCTATCCTACATGACCATTCACGCAATTTTTGCCTCCAAATCTACAATTCTATCATCATTAGAAAGCTCTAAAGAAGGGACAATACAGAGTTATAAAAGAAGTATTAACTCTGCTCTTTCAAAGAGCTTCTCAGTTAGGAGACAACAGATATTTCTTTTAACTTAGATATTTGAAGGACATGAAATGCAGTAGATTGAGTGCCAAGCCTGAAGTCAGAAAGAGATGATTTCATATCAGACCTCAGCCGCTTACTAGATGTGTGACTCTTGGGCACATTGGTATACATTGGCACTCTAGAAAACATTTATCACTACACCTCATATTTCCCATCTGTAAAATGGAGAAAATAACACATAGCTCTCAAGGCTGTTATAAGGATCAAATGAGATGATAATTGTAAAGCACTTAGCACAATGTCTGGTACAGAGTAATCATTATATAAATGTTAACTTTTATCCATTTATAAAGTATTTCCAAGTAATAGAGCACCAGCCCCAAGTCAGGAGGACCAGAGTTCAAATCTGGTCTCAGATACTTAACACTTCCTAACTGTGTGACCCTGGGAAAGTCACTTAACCCCAATTGCCTTAGGGAAAAAAAAAAGAAAGAAAATATTTCTACTGACAGAACATAGGGCCTCTATATTATTACTTGTGATCTCAGTAAATCCTATATCCAAACTTAATTGCCTTATAGATAGTGTTGAATTTTTTTTAAAGGCCCTTTGTCAAAAGACCATGGGCTCATATTCAAAGCCCTTAGGGATGACTAAGACTTTAGAGAACTCAGTGGATCCAACTGAGGAAAAAGAAGGTTGAGATTAATTTGGGGAAGGCCCACTGACTTTGCTTTGAAGCTTGTTCCTAGGGTCATTTTCATGCTATGATAAGGCACTAGAGGAGCATTAGTATAGAAGCATGACATCTTTGAACTTGGTTTTGTTAATTTCTCCCTAAAGTATCCCATAGAGCTAGAAGAAGTCACACAACTATGCTGACTAGTTTATTATAAATTTGTTAATTAATGTCAACTGCGTTCCTTAAAGCAGCAGGACTTTTTTTTAACTTGTCCCTAATTGATTTTCTTTCTGGGTCTTTATAATGGCTACTCCAAATCTAATCTTCTTTCCTCAAGCTTCTTCTTCTTCTTTATTTATTTATTTGCTGAGGCAATTTGGGGTAAGTGACTTGCCCAGAGTCACATAGCTAAGAAGTTTTAAGTGCCTGAGATCAGATTTGAACTCAGGTCCTCCTAATTTCAGGGCTGGTGCTCAAGCTTCTTATATTATTTCCTACTCCATATTCTTTTAGTTAAATACTATAACTCTTACTTTACACAGAAAATGGAACCCATTAGCTGTAAGCTCCCTCTTCTCAATTATTATCTGATAATGACTTTTCTTCATCTCAAAATTCTTCGATTTTATGGTGGTTTAGTGGACAGGGTGTTGAATCTGAAGTCAGGAAGACTCATCTTTCATGAGTTCAAATCTGACCTCAGACTCTTACTAGCTGTGTGATCCTAGGTAAGTCATTTAAATTGCTTAACTCTGTTTTCCTCAGTTCCTCATTTCTAAAATGAACTGGGGAAGGAATGGCAAACCATTCCAGTATCTTTCTGAAAAAAAAATTCCAAATGGGCCCACAAAGAGTTAGACATGACTGAAACAACTGAACAAGAAAAGAGAAATTTCTCCATCCCAGGCTCTCATCAGAAAGATGGTCCTTTCCCCTGTCAAGACCCCTCAAAATGTACTCTTGACCTTATACAGTATTAGAGCTCATATAATACTCACTGCATCCATTATCATCCTACTCTCACTAAATTTTAGCTATCTCCTATCAGTTCATTTCTTTGAAAACTGAATATTCTCATCTCCTTTATCATTAAAAAAGCCTTTTGTAGATCCCACTGTCCTTACTAACAACCATCCTATATCCACCTTCCTTTTTCTTCCAAATTCCTTGAAAAATCTGTCTATACTCTTCACCTACACTTCTCTTTTCTCTCTTCTAAATTTTCTGAAATATGACTTCTAATTGACACTGCTCTTTCTGAAGTAAACCATGATCCTCTAAATACCAAACCTAAATGATTCTTTTAATTCCTAATTCTTCTTGACATTACTGCAGCATTTTAGTTTATTAACTATCTTCTCCTCTGCTTTTTTGTGAAGCTACCCCCTCCTGATTATGCTCCTACCTGTCTGACTTCTCTTTCTTAGTTTCCTGTACTAGAATAACACCTGGATCATGTCCTCTAAATGTGAACAAAATATATGTTTCTGTCTTAGCTCACCTTCTCATTTCTCTTTACATCCTTTCATTTGATGATTTTATCATTTCCCATGAATTTAATAATCATATATTATATCTTATCTAGATCTAAAAACTAGCCCTACTCTTTCCTGGGGTCTACTATAGCCTTTACTATCTATTTGATATTTTGCATAAGATGCCCTACAGTTATCTCAAATTTAACACATCTAAAATGAAATTAATTATCCTAGCCCTAAACCCAAACCCACTTCAAACTTTACTATTGCCAGCACCAACATCTTCCTACTTACCAAGTTACACTCTTGACGTCTTCCTTGACTTTTACCAATCCCTTTAACCCCAAATATTCAAAAAGTTGACAAATTGTGTTTTTCTACCTGTCTATTTGTCTCTTGTTTCCAGTCATACAACATTGATACAAGTTCAGACTTCTCACCTTGAGTCTTGGAACAATCTTACATTTGATCTCCTCACTTTTTGTTTCTCTACTTTAATCCATCCAAAATGATTTTCATAAAATATAAATCTGATTATGTCATCTCAAAACTTAATAAACTGCAATGATCTTTTATTACTTCTTCAATAAAAAGTAACTCCTCTTTAGTTTTTAAAGTTCTTCACAACCCCCCCCCCCAAAAAAAAACCCTATGGTCCAGACAAAATAGTCTATTTGCTACATCTCCCACATAATACTCCTTCTCCCTTATCCACAGCTTCTCCTTCCCACATGCTTGAAATCATTCCTTCCTCATTTCTAACTCTTTGACTTTTCAATTTCCTTCAAGATTGACTCAAGTAGTATCTCCTTCCTGAAGCTTTTTTGGGATCCCCTCAGCTAACAGAGATCTTGAAGTAAATACCATCTTGTTGGAATTTTGTAGGTATTTTGTTTACCTGTAAATGTACATGTCATTTTCTTCATTAGAATATAAGGACCTTGAAGGTAAGGACTGTCTCACTTTTTATTTTTTATCCTCAGCATTTAACATGGTATGCCTCCATGATAAAATAGGGATAAAATAAATGCAAGTTGATGGTATGATTGATTCCTCCTTCCTCTATATTAAAGTCCTTTTTAAAATTGTTTTTTTTTTTCTGGTTATACATGTATATTAATGTCTTTATGAATTTTGTTGGGAGAGAAAGATTAAAACAAAAGGGGAAAAACACAAGAAAAAAAAAAAGAAGTGAACATAGCATATATTCATTTACATTCAGTCTGCATAGTTCTCCAGAATGGTTGGATCATTTCACAACTCTTCTCTAGTAATTTGGTTGCTCTTGGTGCATATCCATTTTGTATCATTACTACTTCATTGTTTACGGTATCTTTTAACTAGATGTGCTTTCCTTCCTTATCTCTTTTAATTAGATCTATTTTTACTTTTGCTTTATTTGAGATCAGAATTGCTACTCAAACTTTTTTGCTTCAGCTGAAGCATAATAAATTATTTTTTAAAAAGGCTTTTTAATTTCAAAAATATGTATAGAAAGTTTTCAACATTCACCTTGTATTCTAAAACCTTGCAAAACTTTGTGTTCCAAATTTTTTTAACTTAATAATTTTTTATTATATATATATTTTTTATAATATTATCCCTTGTATTCATTTTTCCAAATTATCCCCCCCTCCCTCTATTCCCTCCCCCCGATGACAGGCAATCCCATACATTTTACATGTGTTACAATATAGTCTAGGTACAATACATGTGTGTGAATATCATTTTCTTGTTGCACAATAAACATTAGATTCTGAAGGTACATGCAACCTGGGCAGACAGATATTAGTGCTAACAATTTACATTCACTTCCCAGTGTTTCTTTTCTGGGTGTAGCTACCTCTGTCCATCATTGATCAACTGGAAGTGAGTTGGTTTTTCTTTATGTTGAAGATTTCCACTTCCATCAGAATACATCCTCATACAGTATTGTTGTTGAAGTGTACAGTGATCTTCTGGTTCTGCTCATTTCACTCAGCATCAGTTGATTTAAGTCTCTCCAGGCCTCTCTGTATTCCTCCTGCTGGTCATTTCTTACCGAGCAATAATATTCCATAACCTTCATATACCACAATTTACCCAACCATTCTCCAACTGATGGACATCCATTCATCTTCCAGTTTCTAGCTACAACAAAAAGAGCTGCCACAAACATTTTGGCACATACAGGTCCCTTTCCGCTCTTTAGTATTTCTTTGGGATATAAGCCCAGTAGTAGCGCTGCTGGGTCAAAGGGTATGCACAGTTTTGACAACTTTTTGGGCATAATTCCAGATTGCTCTCCAGAATGGCTGGATTCTTTCGCAACTCCACCAGCAATGTATTAGTGTCCCAGTTTCCCCACATCCCCTCCAACATTCATCATTATTTGTTCCTGTCATCTTAGCCAATCTGACAGGTGTGTAGTGGTATCTCAGAGTTGTCTTAATTTGCATTTCTCTGATCAGTAGTGATTTGGAACACTCTTTCATGTGAGTGGATATAGTTTCAATTTCTTCCTCTGAGAATTGTCTGTTCATATCCTTTGACCATTTATTAATTGGAGAATGGTTCGGTTTCTTATAAATTAGGGTCAGTTCTCTATATATTTTGGAAATGAGACCTTTATCAGAACCTTTGTTTTTAAAAATATTTTCCCAATTTGTTACTTCCCTTCTAATCTTGTTTGCATTAGTATTGTTTGTACAGAAACTTTTTAGTTTGATGTAATCAAAATCTTCTATTTTGTGATCAATAATGATCTCTAGTTCTCCTCTGGTCATAAATTCCTTCCTCCTCCACAAGTCTGAGAGATAGGTTATCCTCTGTTCCTCTAATCTATTTATTATCTCCCTCTTTATGCCTAAATCATGGACCCATTTTGATCTTATCTTGGTATATGGTGTTAAGTGTGGATCCATATCTAATTTCTGCCATACTAATTTCCAGTTTTCCCAACAGTTTTTTCCGAATAATGAATTTTTATCCCTAATGTTGGTATCTTTGGGTTTGTCAAAGATTAGGTTGCTATAGATGTACCCTTTTTTGTCCTTTGTATCTAATCTGTTCCACTGATCTACCGGTCTATTTCTTAGCCAATACCAAATGGTTTTGGTGACTGCTGCTATATAATATAGCTTTAGATCAGGTACACTTAGACCACCTTCCTCTGAGTTTTTTTTTTTCATTAGTTCCCTTGCAATTCTCGACCTTTTATTCTTCCATATGAATTTTGTTGTAATTTTTTCTAGGTCATTGAAATAGTTTCTTGGGAGTCTGATTGGTATAGCACTAAATAAATAAATTAGTTTGGGGAGTATTGTCATCTTTATTATATTCGCTCGGCCTATCCAAGAGCACTGAATGTCTTTCCAATTATTTAAATCTGATTTTATTTTTGTGGCAAGTGTTTTGTAGTTTTTCTCATATAATTCCTGACTTTTCTTTGGTAGATGGATTCCCAAATACTTTATACTCTCAACATTTGTTTGGAATGGGATTTCTCTTTGTATCTCTTGCTGTTGCATTTTGTTAGTGATATATAAAAATGCCGAGGATTTATGTGGATTTATTTTGTATCCTGCCACTTTGCTGAAATTTTGAATTATTTCTAGTAGCTTTTTAGCAGAGTCTTTGGGGTTCTCTAAGTATACCATCATGTCATCTGCAAAAAATGATAGTTTAATTTCCTCATTTCCTACTCTAATTCTTTGAATCTCTTTCTCGGCTCTTATTGCCGAGGCTAGCATTTCTAGTACTATATTGAATAGTAATGGTGATAGTGGGCAACCTTGTTTCACTCCTGATCTTACTGGGAAAGGTTGCAGTTTATTTCTATTGCATATTATGCTTACTGATGTTCCAAATTTTTTTTCTCTCCCTTCCTCCCATCCCTTCCCTTAGATGGCTAGTAATGCAATATATGTTAAACACATACAATTCTTCTATACATATTTCCACAATTATCATGCTGCACAAGAAAAATCAGATCAAAAATGAAAAAATGAGAAAGAAAACAAAATGCAAGTGAACAACAATAAAAAGAGTGAGAATGTTATGTTATGAAGTGTTAGGTTCTTACTAAGTGCTAATGAGATAATGAGATATTAGGTTCTTACTAAGTGCTAAGTCAGTACTTGACAATTCTCTAGTTCCAGCCTTTCCTGGGGAAGAGCTTGCATGCTTAGGAGGAGCAAGTTCATTGGTTGAAGTAATTCTTCCCAGAAGCCCTTGCATTATCCCACACCCATTCTCTGGGAGGATAAAGAGGGCAGCTCTGGAGGAAAAAGGGAGTTGTTTTCTCAACCAGACTTGAGGCTGCTCTCTGCAGGAAGGGAAGTCGGCTCTCTACAGGAAGAAGAATCTGTCTGAGAGATCTGAGTTGACACAACAGATCTCCTTCCTCCCAGAGAGCGATCGGCAGCTTCTGGAAATAACAGCATATTACAGTGAACCATACTCAATACCCACAGTCCTCTCTCTGGGTACAAATGGCTCTCTCCATCACAAGACAACTGGAACTGGCCTGAATCACCTTGCTGCTGAAAAGAACCACATCCATCAGAATTGATCATCATATAATCTTATTGTTGCTGTGTTCTCTTGCTTCTACTCACCTCACTCATCATCAGTTTATGCAAGTCTACCCAGACTTTCTAAAATCGTCCTGCTGATCATTTCTTACAGAACAATAATATTCCATAATATTCATAATATCATAACTTACTCCTCCATTCTCCAACTGATGAGTATCCACTCAGTTTCCACTTCTTTGCCACTACAAAAAGCACTTCTACAAACATTTTTGCACATGTGTACCTTTTTCCCTTTTTTTTATGATTTCTTTGGGACATAGACCCAGTAAAGACCATGCTAGATTAAAGGGTATGCACAGTTTGATAACCCTTTAGGCATTGTTCCAAATTGCTCTCCAGAATAGTTGGATCAGTTCAGTTCACAACTCCACCAACCATGTATTAGTATCCCAGTTTTCCCACAATCCTACCAACATTCATCATTATATTTTCCTGTTATATTAGTCAATCTGAGAAGTGTGTAGTGTTACCTAAGAGTTGTCTTATTTTGCATTTATTTGACCAATAGTGATTTAGAACACTTTTTCATATGACTTGTTCAATTTCTTTTTCTAAAATGGGACTATTTAAGTATTTTGTGTCCTCTTCTGTTAACCTGGTTAATTTATATATTTTTGTATATATTCATCCATTTTGGTTAGATTGTCAGACTTACTGCCATAGAATTGGGTAAAGTAGAACTAGACAACATTATGAAAGGTAAAATAGACAACTCTAATTACATTAAATTAAAAAGGGATTGCACAAACAAAACCAAAAGAAAAAAGATTAAAAGGGAAGTATAAAGCTGAGAAAAATCTTTACAACCAATATTTCTTATAAAGGTCTCATTTCTAAAATGCATAAAGAGCAGTGTCAAATTTATCAGAATACAAGTCATTCCCCAACTGATAAATGGTCAAAGGATGTGAACAGACAATTTTCAGATGATGAAATTAAAGCCACCTATAGTCATGAAAAAATGTTCTAATCACTATTGATTAGAGAAATGCAAATTAAAACATATCTGAGATCACTTCATACCTCTCAGATTACTAAGATGACAGGAAAAGATAATGATAAATATTGGAGGGGATGTGGGAAAACTGGGACATTAGTGCATGGTTGATGGAGTTGTGAACTGATCCAATGATTCTGGAGAGCAATCTGGAACTATCCCTAAAGGGTTATAAAACTCTCCATACCCTTTGATCCAGCAGTACTATTTTGGTATCTCAAGGAAATCATAAAAGAGGGGAAAAGGACCCACATGTACAAAAATATTGGTAGCAGATCTTTTTGTGGTAGGAACAAATTGGAAAATGAGTAGAAGCCCATCAATTGGGGAATGGCTGAACAAGTTGTGGTATATGAAGGTAATTGAATATTATTGTTCTATTAAAAATGATGAACAGGTTGAGAGAAACAAACAGAACCAGGAATACATTGTACACAATAACAGCAAGAATATGTGATGATCAACTATGAAAGATTTGGTTCTTCTCAGTGTTTCAGTGATTCAAAGCAGTCCCAATAGACTGGGCAGAAAATGCCATTTGCATTTAGAAAAAGAACTAAGAACACTGAATATAAAGCAACACATGCTAGGTTTACTTCTTTTATGATTTTTTTTATCTCTCCCATGGTTTTCCTCTTTTACTCTGATTCTTCTTTTCCAACATGATTCATAAAGCAATGTATGTTAAATAAATAAATAACTTTTTAAAAAATGTCTACTTGTCATGAATGCTATAGTAGATATTCCTTTAAACTATAGATTGTTCTATATGATCATAGATCTCTTCCACTTCTAAAATTATGTGATTCTCTGATACTAAATGTACCTCTTGATCCAGAGACTCTAGGTTCACACAGCATATGAATCATCTGATGAGCCTTTCTTCCAAAAATGTTTAGTATCCCTCTTTGGTTCTGCTTCCATCCAAGAGCCTTACTTTGGGGGAAAAGTCTCCTGAAGAATACTTTGATATAACTTGGGATTGGGTTTCTCCAACAATAGAGAGTTATGATCCTTATTTTCCATGTAGGTATAATATATATATATATATATATATATATATATATATATATGTATATATATATATATATATATGTATATATATACATATTAACCACAGAACAGCTTTTATTTTCTCTTAAAAATGCATAAAATGCATAAATCTACATAAACTTATGAACCCATACTGCAACATAAAACACTTACATAGCCTTTTAGATTCCTTAGCTGTCCTCTCCAAAGGAGGTAAAGAGATTTTAATCTTGTTAAACATATGATTTTCAATCATCTTCTACTTGCATTTTCTAGGCACATCATATTTATATCATGGAAGATTGAGAAGTCCAAATTTTTTTGGCTTTTCTTCAGCTAGAGGACAATTCTTTATGATTAATCTTTTACCATAATCAAAGAAATATTCCTGTTGGGAGGTCTCAAGTTTGTGTGATAGGACCTGGGTTCTCCCAATTCTATGAAGTAAGAGATTAGTTTTCTCTGAAAGGTTACAAAGCTGCTTCTAGGATCCAATTTTCTTCTGATTTGTTAATGCATCTTCTTGCTTACTTAAGACAGGAGTCAGCAAACTATGGCCTACAAAGCCAAATCTGGACCTGTTGATTTTTTTAAACTACCCTCGAAGGTGATGGTTTAGCACTTCTAACCTGAGGGCAGAGAAAATTTTAATAACTAGAGTTGGAGTCCTTTCAGTTTGGAAGATGTCTGAAGACCGCAGTAGTCATCACACCCTACTTTGCTGCCCAAAAATCCTTCTAAATGAAATTGAGGGAGGAAAGGAGGAAGATCATCTATAGGAATAAATAATACTAAATGCTGTAACATTATTGCATATCCTAGTTATGTTAAAGTAAAGGAAACCTCCTGTTCAATTACTCAAGAGTGTTTTATCATGTCTCCATATGATAGTTTATCCCCTAAACTAACAAGATGCCAGTGACCTACCAGCTGGAATACTCAACCTCAGGTATTCTCAAACTTGGGAACTCTCAAAGTTGTGTGGAAATACCCATTATGCCTCTGACCTGTGCTTAGAAAAGAAAAGGAGCAGAAGGCAGCCAACAACTTGATATCTATTAATTCCTTTCCCAAGCCACCTGGGCAGCATTTCACCATCTGTTCTCCTGCCAGTTTCTATTTTATTCATCTGGTAGCATAGGAGGGAGAAATCCCACACTCACCCCCTTGTTGCAAAGTGGAAAATTAATCTAGGAAATGAAAGGGGAGTAAACAATGGAAAAAATCAGGAAAAGGAGCAAAGTGGTAGGCAAGCTACTTCACAGGTTGCTTTTATAAACTATGAAGGAAAAGTTGGTTCCTCTAAAAAGAGGTCATTCACTTTTATTCTAAGTAGTCAATTACCATGAAGGCAATCTCAGTCATTAGGAATCAATCAGCAGAGTTGTCTATGCCCTCTAAAAGAGGGACAGGGACATATGGCTATCTCCATAGATAATGTCATTTGAAAAATGTTCATGCCCTAGGAATTTTTCAGATTCATTGAGGAATGGAAATTAATCAGATTAATTAAGTATTCCCCTGACTACACGTATCATATTACTAATAGAGAAATTATAATCTGTATCCTTGGGGGTAGGATATATCCACACTGACAAAAGTTTCAATCCTTGAAATGTTGAAATAAATTCTTCCTTTTAAAGGTTACTTTTCACTCAGAAGATTTGAAATTTCATCCTCTGAATGAGAATGCCCATTTGGATTATTCCTCATATATCTTTGAGGCTTTCATCATTTTGGGAGGCAGCCTGAGGGATGCATTTTTTTTAATTTTTTGCTAAAAATTCAAAAGAGTGGCACACTGGAAGCACTGTGTGTCTTAGCTCATTAATCCAAATGGAATACTTAATTGTGTGACTACTAGCTGCCCTCCTACTACGGAAGTCAAATGAAGAATTTTTCTAAAGAAAGAATTAGTCCCAAATTGCCTAGATGACTGACTTCTTATGCTTCCTCTAAAACATCCCTATGTGAGAAAGGAGAAAACAATAGAGAAGAGAGTTCTGATTCCCCATTCAGACCCATTTGGTGGCCTGAATGTTACTAGGTTATGAAACAGAAGTCTTGGCTTTCCTTTTATCAGAGGCAATTATTAGGTATCTATCCAATATAAAGCTAAAAGCAGATCTAAAAAAGAATAGTTACAATTTCGAGGAGGAAGTTCCTAAACTTCAGTGTAGATAGAATCTCATGGGAAGAATTCCTGAACCTAAAAAGCTTTTAGAATTACAAATCCTTTGAGATGGAAACTGATTGACAATACCACTCTGCTGCCCAATTTAGGCAGCTAAAGCATTGAAAGGCAATTTACTATGTGTCAAGCATGGTAGTGGCACAATAGATAGAGCAATGGACTTGGAATCAGGAAGGCTCGTGTTCATGAACTCAAATCCAGATGCTTACTAGCTGTGTGACCTGGCAAGTCATTTAATCCTTTTTGCCTCAGTTCCTCATTGGTAAAATGAGTTAGAGAAGGAAGTTGTGAGTCACTCCAGTATCTTTGCCAAGAAAACTCCAAATAGGGCCATGGAGAGTCCACTGTCCTGAACAAAACAAAACAAAAGTCTATTGAACACTCTTATAAGCCATCGGTAGTGAAACAAAAAGAAAGATATCACAACTAACTGGAACTTATTCTAATGGAGAAAAATAACATATAAAAGAGAGTTGAAAGGAATAAGGAGAGAAATATAGAGTGGAATGGTGACAAAGAAGGGAAACTTTAAAGGCCAAAAAGTCAGCATATCTGGGAAGAAAATGAAGCACTTCCAGCTAGGATCCCCTAAAGAATACCCCAGGGGAAAAAAATGCAAAAACTTTTATATCATAGAAAAGGGTGGACTTTGGCATAAATAAGATATGACTAATGACTTGACACATTAGATAATCCCTCTTCCTCCCCTACATAAAGCCATCCAATTTAGAAAGAACTTTATATATATATATATATATATATATATATATATATATGTGTGTGTGTGTGTGTGTGTGTGTGTGTGTGTGTATACGTATATACATATAT
This sequence comes from Sminthopsis crassicaudata, assembly GCF_048593235.1. Taxonomy (NCBI): domain Eukaryota; kingdom Metazoa; phylum Chordata; class Mammalia; order Dasyuromorphia; family Dasyuridae; genus Sminthopsis; species Sminthopsis crassicaudata. The sequence continues at coordinate 593,695,735 of NC_133617.1, forward strand.
ATATAAACGCATATGCATACATATATATGTACATATACATATATAAACACATATACATACATTTTCATATTCATATCCATATTTATGTAATAGGAAAGGATTTGGACATAATGTGAATTTTAATCATAAGAAATATTGGAAGAACCCAGAAAGCTTCACCAGTTCACAATACCTTCCTATGTCCACTCCCACAAACAAACTACAAGTCTTTTTTTCCAGATAAAATGCCATATTTATTGTATATCTTTTTGTATAGTAGGAGCTGTAAAGTGAAAAGGGCTAATTCTTTCATTCTTGTTTGTTGTCATTATTGTTCTTCTTTAACAAAATAACTAAATGTTTTGCATGATTCCACATGTGTAACCTATGTAATATTATTATTTTCTCAGGGTCAAAGAGGGATGAATAGAGAGGGAAAGAGGGATAAAATTTGGAATTCAAAAATTTTAATAAAACAGTTAAGAATTGTTTTAACATTTAACTTGGAAAAAAATAAAATATAAGAAAGAAAGTCTGCCAGATAGAATAGTAGCATAAGTGAAGGATGACTTGAAATGAAAACATCCTTAGTGCTTCAATGAGAAGCAACATAAAATTTATTTTTGCAAAATATTTGTGATGGTCTGTGATGGTTTCAGGATGGCTTCAAATACACTGATCATGGTTTTCAAATGACTTGACATTTGTGCTAAATGAACACAAACACTAGTAACAACTTGATCATGTTATTAAACAGCTGATGAGGTATGATTATAGAGTAACAGAGGGAAACAAGGAAGCTGTTCTGGTGCAATGTACAGAATGCAAATGAGAATATCCTCATGCATTTGACCAATCACAGGGAATCAGTTTTTGCTGAGATGTTGAACCCTTGGAAATTATTTTATAACATATTTAGAAATAAATAAGAACATGTGCTTGGCCAGAAGTGGTCAGAATTAGATAGAATAAATGCAAGAACAAAAGTATTGGGTGTATTCATGCTGGTTTCAAACTAGTGAAGAAATAAACCTATGATGCTTCAAACATGCTTGGTATGACAGAAGAAGAATATATTTGTAATCTGATTGGATAATTATTTGCTATTCAAAGTGTCAGGAATTTTTATTGAGAACTTGCTGGACCATCATTGCAAACTCCCTAAGGGTTCACGAATATATATATTGAAACCACTGTCCTCCACTTATCTCTCTCTGCTCTTTCTCTGTGTCTGTCTCTGACTCTCTTATCTTCCTCCCTTCCCCCAACCTCCTTATCCCATAACTCTTTGAGAACTAGGATTGTTTATCCTTGTTTTTGTATACTCTAACCTAGCACAGTATCTGCCACAACAGCAAGCACTAATAAATGATTATATATTGATCGATCAGCAATAAATGTTTTCCTTCAAGCAATAGACCCCCAAATTTAATAAATATCAAATGCTTTGATTTTTTTTCCACTGGATATCCAAATAAGCCTCAGGGTTATTTCATTTAGCCAAAGACTATTATTACAAAACCAGTGTCTGTTCAGTCAAGTAACACAAAACACTCTTTTTGTATTCACTCTTCCTTTCCTGTGACAAATGGAAAGTGGCACACACTGCAGGAAAAACAAAACAAAAAAAAAAAAAAAACAATTCTCAAACACTGGACTTTTTAGGTCAAAAAAGTTCCTTTTGATGACAAGTTTCCCTTTCTTCTCACTTCCAAAACATGCTTCCAAATTTGTAATTATAATTCTATGGCTGAAATATGAAATACTCTTAACTTGGAGATTGATTTCAGTGATAAGATTGTCATTCATATCTGTTTCTATAGAAACAGCAAAGAGAGAGCTTTACATTTTATCCCATATTTCTCCTCTTATTTTAGACTTGATACAATGATGTGCCAGTCATGGTGTGACTGGGAAAACTTTTACAGCAAATCACTAATAGTATAGAGCTTACAGACAGAAGTCAAAATTCACTTTAATGCATTTGCTGGTTTCCCTCCTCATATTTGGCACTTTTCTTGAACTCAATGGAAGCTGAATACACAGATGCCAAGATAGATATGAGTCCAATATACTCTTTTTTTCTCTCATTCTGGCCAACATTTGAATTCAAGGAAGCTAATTACTTCAGCTAATTAACAGGCCCAGGTATTTTAAATGGGTGAAATGACTGCAGTTAATGTATTTTATTCCCAGGCAAGCCAATGATTCACTATTGGAGCTAAGTCAGTTCAAATCTCTGTGCCTCACTTCTAACTGTAAAATGAAGATGAAATGCTCCACAAAGCATTAATGCTAGAAGGAAATTAATATATCTTATGATGAGGTGTTAGGAGCTAGAAAGGACCTTAGAAATCATAAGAGAGAGAGAATTACTATGGAAGGAGTATTGGTCTTGGTTTCAAATCTAAGTTTTTCTAGTCACTAAATGTGTGTTTGGTATTATAGGACTTCAATTTCCTCACTAGTAAATTGAGGAAGTTGGACCAAAAAATCTCAAAGTTTACTTGGAGCTGTAGATCTAGGATTCTATTTAGCCTATCCTACATCTTACTCTCTTCAAAAAAGGGATTTCTTTAACAAATATTCTTCTTTAAAAAAGGCAATTGGTTCCCAGAAGGGTTTGGTGATTTACCCAAAGGTCACAGATCATTGTTGGCAAAGCTAGGATGAATATCAAGATCTCTTCACAACTTTTGTTACTTTCTTCTTGTGACAGATTGGATGCTAAAAACAAGCTTTTATCAATGCCTCTAACACTCAAATTAGAAAGTCAACTATGTTTTTTTTTTAAATTTTTTAAAGTTCCTTTGGCATTTCTTTTGTTTGAATGCTAAAGTTCCAATATTCGTTACATTGCCCTACATATTTATTTAAAATTATCCAACTTTTTATCTATACATTTTTTCCAGTTCTAAGCAGACTTAAACTTTATTTATTTGGTTTTGATGAGTTCACACAGTTGTCACACAGTTGATTGAATAGATTAATAGAATAAGATTTGCCTGCTAACTCAAAAAACTCTGAGTTATCAATACAAAGTATGTTATACCATTGGGGAGTCCTATTTCCCTTTGAAGCTTTACTGAGTTTGTTTTCTCTTTTAAGCTAACTTGTTTTCCTAGAAAGGTGAATTAAGAACTCAATTCCTTAATCTGTATTGATTTTTTCTAATGCTTTAGCAAGGATTCTTTGGAAAAATTTCAAATGTACTAAAATACCTAGAAAAAAATGTTTACTTGGACCTCTAGCAGAAACATCTTATGTGTGAAAAGGTTCTCAGAAGACATTTTGTGTACCCTTTTTGTGGTGATATCTAGAAAGGCTCTGTCTGGAACCCATATTGATTTGTTTTCTAGATAAAGAAGAATTTTATCCTAGGACAAACTGGTTTTTCACCTTAGGATAATCAGCCTAACACCAGATCTCTAATTCTTCTAGAGCCCAGAATTCAGAGCTTAAAGAGTCCAGGCTTCCATTCTAAAGGGTACCTTGACTTTTCCTTTTTAGTGATACTAAGATTAAATCTACTTTGTGAATGTAGATCCATAGAGGGAATGGGGGGGGTGCTTACTGGAAGATGGAGAAAACCAATACACAGGTAGAGACACAAGAAATGTAATTTTCTATGTAAGGAACAGAAATTAGACCAGCATAAAGAGTCAACACACACACATACACACACAGCAGAAAAATAAGAATGGGCTAGGTTGTGAAAAGTTTTAAATGGCAGAATTTTTAATACTTGATACTAAAAATAAAGAGAAGAATCAGGGTGACATGGTCACACACATTCCTTTAAGGGAACATATCAAGTTCTGGTGTTCTCTGATCTGTCACTTCTCCATTAAATCATTGATTCATAAAAATGACCTCTCAATGCATTGCTCTGCTATTGGCACTCCACATGATAATTGCCTTTTGAATCAAATATTAATTCCTGATTCTGATATTCTAGAGCATCTTGAATCTGGCTGCAAATTACCTTTCCAGATTCATTCCATACAGTTCAATTAACAAACTTTGTGTTAGTCAAACTGGACTACCATCTATCACAACTTTTTCAAACATTTTTCCATTTCTCTTTTTCTGAAGACCTAGAAGATCTACTGATTATCATTTAAAAAAAAATCTTATCCTAGAATTGTCTGGATCATTCTAGACATATATATTTCCTTAGATATAAAGCATATTTGTTTTTATATGGTTAATATAGTCTCAATATAAACCATACATTTATTCATATCACCAACTCTTATCTGTAATATATTTTCCCTATAGTTTATATGCCCCTTCATTTAATTATAAGTTTCTATAGATTAAAGTTTATGGAATGGCTGTCTTTTTTTTTAATCCCTAGCTTCTAACACAGTACAGATAATAGATGTTCTATAAGTATTTGCTTAATTAGATTGATTTGAGGTTTTCTAAAGTTTAATTATTCTTATCATTATCAAAAATTAAACTGTTAATGAAAAGTTATCTATTCTTTTGTATAGGATGAAGTGGCATTTTACTAAATCATGGAGTACCATGACATTAAGATTCATCTTCCTGAGAATAACTTCTGAAGTTTTAAGACATATTATATTCAAGTGTGGAGAGAAATTCAGGACTTAAGCAAATGGAAGAAAAGTTGTGATAGATGGTAGTCCAGTTTGACTAACACAGAGTTTATTAATTGAACTGTATGAAATGAATCTGGAAAGGTAATTTGTAGCCAGATTCAAGATGCTCTAGAATATCAATCTTAAAGACAGAAGAGAAATCTCTTTCCAGCTCCACTTCTGACTTTCCAGGATTTAGCAACATACCTCACTTTATTTTTAATTCACATTTATATTTTAACAAGCCAAACCCCTTTTCTCATTAGGGAGTTCTTCCTAGGGCCTCCATTTTGGGGAAGGGTCCAGGCTAAATATTATTCATTGGTCTCTGTGCTCTGCTTCTTATTTTTTAACCTTCAAAATCCTGCCTCCTCTTGGCCAACTCCTACTTCTCCATGTTCTTTAACTCTTTATTATGTATTTTCTTTCCCATCAGAATGTAAATTCTTTGACAACAGGGAAAGTCTTCAATTTTGCTTATATTTGTAATATCAGCAGTTAGCATTGTGCCTGGATCAGCATAAGTACTTTATAAATGCTGTTGTCTGAAGAGAAAATGTCCATTAACAGGGTTTTAGTTAAGGCTATAAAGGAAGTATTTGAGGGATTGGGGGGGGAATTGGGGTGCAGGAAAATACTACTTTAGGCTTCCTCACACCTTGATTTAATTTAGTTTAATCCATTTCAAGTAAAGTCAACACAATGATTAAGGTCTAGGTGTCTGGAGAATACTGATTTCAAACTTTGGGAAAGATACCAAGTTTACATATACTAAATTTCAGTTTTGACATTGGTGTTATCCGTTGTGATGGACCTGGAATCAAAGACAAAGTAAAGGTCATGTAAAACATATGATCAAGCCAGATTCATAGTCCTGATTATCAATTTTCTGCCTATTCTGTTATCACTTAGGTTTATATGGGATTTAGTAGTGAAAAAGACAAGGGAAGAAAAAAAGGATTCTTTTGCCACATTGATGGACATAGACAAAATAAGAGTCAGGTTTCAGAAATGGTAGATAGGAAAGAGTAGAGACAGACAATGATTACTTAAAGCATAATGGAACCTGTTTAACATAATTAATTTAAAAGGAATTGAAGGTAGCAAATTGTGAACATTAACCTTTTGCTTCAATCCTCATTCCTAATGTCATAATGTTGTTATTTTTATCTACATTTCACAGATTGTAGACTACATTTATAAAAGAAACAAGCTAAGAGTGCCTAAAGATGGTGACAAATAATATGAGCAAGTCATTAGACTTGCAGTTTGTCCAAATGTCTCCAATCGATTATGTTATTAAAGCACAGAAAAATTTGTTTGGAATTTTGAGGGAAGAATAACAGAAAATAAAAGTACTACAAAACTAAAATATTATTTGATTCACTGTAAAAGATCTCCATGGATAGATGGCAAGAGTTTCCTGGTCTCTTCCATGGGTTGTCTAACATGAACAAACTACATTCCATAGTTTTAAAAGAACTTGTATGTATAATTTCTGTTAATAATCTTGGGAAAAACACTTCAGTGGTCAGAAGAGAAGATACAGGTCTAAATGGCAGATTGATAATTAGCATTATTGCATACAATGATATCTCTTCTATTATGAAATGTTATTGTATGAGATGGTATCTTTGTTATGAAATGTTACATTAGAAAGAGATAGTTTATATATAGATGAGAACATTTTAATTTTTGTACCTTTTATGTTTGTGTGTTTAAACTTTCTTAAGCAATAGTGCAAAAAACCCTTCAGAGTATGGTATAATAGGAGAATGTTTTTAACATGAATATATTATCTTTGTATCAACAATCAAAATGATAAGTGCCACTTGAATTCATTTTTTAAAAGTATAATTATTGTATATATGCATATACATATATATATATATACATTTAATTATTATGTAACTTCAAGGAAGATAGCATATTTGTGATTTAAAAAAACAGTACATTATGAAATATATGTAAATTCAATATCCCATTCTCTGATTTATTTGTATTGCTAATATAACAAATTTTTAATTTTTTTTTTCCTGAGGCAATTGGGGTTAAGTGATTTGTCCAGGGTCACACAACTGGGAAGTGTTAAGTGCCTGAGACAAGATTTGAACTCAAGTCCTCCTGATTTCAGAGCTGTTGCTCTATCCACTGCACCACTTAGCTCCCCCTATAACAAATAATATTTTAAAATAATAATTTAAACTTTAATATAAAATGTAATAAAATTATTTTAAAAATATCTGTTTTATGAAAATGAATGTAATTAATAGGGCCCTCTCTGAAGTTTTTTATGTCATGAAACCTGCTGAAACAGAATTCTGATCTACAACAAAGTTTTTATTCACTGTGTTTTATTCTTTCACACATGCTGTTACATAAAAGGCAACACTTTCAATTTTTCGTGGATATTGATGTCAAACTGTTGGATGTGTTTGAACTTCAGGTGATCATCTATCAAATGATCTTAAAAGCACTTTCTGAAAATTAATTTTTGACACATTGAGGAACTGTGGTTACCTAAAATATTGGGTTTTAAAATTTTTTTCCAATTATATATCTTAAAAAATTAACATTCTTTTTTTTTAATTGAATTCCAAACTCTTTCCCTCCCTCATATCCTCCCTTCTCCCCTAAGAAGGCAAGCAATTTGATATGGGTTATAATATACAGTCATGCCAACATATAAAAATGATATATTAAAATCATATTATTACAACTTGTATTAAAATTTAAATTGTCATTTTAGAATATTATTTGTTGCACTGACAATACAAATAAACCAGAGAATGTCATTATTGTCTTTACAAGATATTTCACAGTGTCCTGTATTATAAAGCAAAATAGTTCCCCAATGTTTGGGTTCTGGCAGAAATCATATAAGAACAAAATTATTGGTAGTACCATTTCACAAGCCCAGTCTGATCTGGTCCTGAACCTCCACTGCCTGCATCATTTTTATTTGAAGCTTCATGGAGCCATTAATAATTTGACTTTTTGTTTGAGGAACTCCAACCTGCTCCTTCAAAGGATCAGAGCTATATGCATGGGATTATGCTGAATCACAAAATATTAGAGTTTGAAAGCTCTTCAGTGAACATCTAGGCTAAATGATATCTGAGAAAGAATCTCCATTATAATACACACAGTGGATGGCCAACCAGTCTTTGCTTAAAAGCTGCTAATGAAAGGCAACCCACTACCCCTCAAGGTAGGATATTCACTTTTGAGAAGCTCTAGTTATTAGGAATATTTTTTTGCCTACAGCAAGCTTAAAATATGCATCTTTATAATTTCTACCCACAGTTCCTAATTCTGCCCTCCTACTGGATCAAGCATAGCTTTAATGCTCTGGAATATGTATGTATGTGGTGATAGGGGGTGGGTATGCTGAGAATAAAGCAGGATAAGGGAGAAGAGATAGGCAAAGTGAATCCCTTGCTCCCTCCATGCTCCTAGACTCAAAAAGAACATCAAACTCAGTATCTTACCTTTGTTTTCATTTCCATATCCTGCTGTTACACAGCTTTGACTACAGATGATTTAAATAGTCTAGATATATTTCATTGTGAGCTTTAAGCGAATATCTTCTCAGACAGACTCTGACAGAAAACTTTTAATTATAATCCTTTAGCCCATACAGATGCTCTAAACCTGTATCAATTAAAAGAAAAGGGAATAATAATAATACCCAGGACTGGCTTTAGTTAAAAGTGTCATATAGCTACAGTTTTGTTTTATGTGGTTCCTTTTCCTTTAAGTAACAATCTACTCTCACTTTTCCTTCTTTTTTATGACTTCCCATGCACCATTTACCAAGACCTATTTTTCCTGGCCAGTGCCCTCATTATAACTACCTTTTCCACCATCCCCTCTAACACTCAGAGCTTGTGGCTGCAATAGGAAAAAAAAAAAAAAAAAAAAATATATATATATATATATATATATATATATATATATATATATATATATATATATATATATATATATATATACACATATATGTATGTATATATGCATATATATATATATATATACACATACATACATATATAAATTTAATAAAATATAAGGTTTGTATAGTCAAAGCTATGTTTTTTTTTCTCCTAGTAGCAATGTATAATTGTGAAATTTGGACTACGAGAAAAGTTGAGTGCTGCAGAATCGATGCTTTCAAATTGTGGTGCTGGAGAAGACTTTTGAGAGACCTTTTGACAGCAAGGAAATAAAATCAGGTAATATTTAATGAAATTAATTCAGAATATTCACTGGAAGGTAAAATACTAAAGATGAAGCTTAAATACTTTGGTCCCATAATGAAAATACAGGACTCATTGAAAAAGACTCTGATGTTGGAAAAGATTGAAGAAGAAAAGGAAAAAAAAGAGACAGTAGAAGAGGAGATAGTGTCATGAAAACATGAATATGAATTTGGACAGACTTTGAGAAATAGTTTGAGGATAGAGGACCTAGCCTGCTAGAGTCAATGAGGTCATGAAGAGTAAGTAAGTGAACAAAAGAATAATAACAAATTTTTAAAATTGGGATTTATTAGGGAACCTAAGGGACGTTTTTAAAATTAAGGGAAACAGTAGATAGACTAATAGGCATATCTTTATGCCTGCAAGGATATGTAATCAAACTTCTAACTACAAGTTCATCTCTCTGTTAACTCTAAATTGATTAGGCTCCCTTTCAAATAATTTGAATATAACCATAATAGGTAGCATTAATATAGCACTTTAAAGTTTGCAAAGTACTTTAAAATTACTTTTTCATTTTATCCTACCAACAACCCTAGAAGATAGGTACTATTATTATCGCCATTTTACAGAAGAGGAAATTTAGACAATCAGGAGTTATGACCTGCCTAGGGTCATACCCAATGAGTGCCTATAACAGGATTTAACTCATCTTGCTAATTCCAGGTCCAGGGCTGTATCCATTTGCAATTTTCTTTTCTTTTGGGTGAAAATTCAAATTTATTTACCCAGAAGAAACATTTTAATTACTCTCAGCCTGGTTATATACTAAATAAAGGATAAAAAATACCTTTAAACAATATGCAACTGGCAGATCCAAAACAAAAGTATAAAATCTGATACTTAATATTTGGATTGTCCACTCAACAAGGGTATTGTGAAAATAAAATTTGATATTCCTTATGACTGTATGACAATATAGAAATGCAAGTTGTTATGAAGGGAGAATTATATAATGGAAAGAACACTAGATTTCAAGTCAGAACATCTGGGTTCAAAACTCAGCTATCCTACCATCAATGTAATTGTAGGCAGCTGCACTTGACTTATGTGCAGCTGAGTTTTCTCATTTGTAGAATGAGGAAGTAAGATTAGATTATTTCTTTTTAATTTTATTTTTTTTATTTTTATAGTATTTTATTTTTTCCAAATACATGCAAAGATAGTTTTGAACATTCACCTTTGTGAAACTTTGTGTTCAAAAATGTTCTCCCTCTTCTTCACCCTCTTGACTCTACAAGATAGCAAACAATCCAATATAGATTGAAAATGTGTTATTCTTTAAACCTATTTCCATATTGATCATATTATAAAAAAAAGATCAAAAGAGAAAAAAAAAAGGAAAAAACAAGCACTAAACAAACAACAAAAGGTAAAAAAATAGTATGCTTTATCCACGTTTGGTCTCCACAGTTCTCTCTCTCCACGTGAATAGCATTTTCCAAACCAAATCTTTTAGTATTGCCTTGAATCATTAGGTTGTTGAAAAGAGCCAAATCTATCACAGCTAATCATCACATAATCTTCATGTTACAGTATACAATGTTCTCTTGGTTCTGATTAGCTCATGTAAGTCTTTCCAGGCTTATCATTTCCTATAGAACAATAATATTTCATTGCATTCATCTACCAAAGCTTGTTCAGCCATTCCCCAACTGAGGGGCATCCACTCAATTTCTAATTCCTTGCCACTACAAAAAGGGATTCAACAAACATTTTTTGGTACATGTAAATCCTTCCTTCTCTTTTATGATCTCTTGGGATATAAACCCAGTAGAGACACTGCTGGTTCACAGTATATGCATATATAGTTGTTCAAGATAATGAGAGCTCACCCTTAGGAGGCATTTATGAATTTAGAACCAAATTTATAGAGATTATAAATGTAATTTGAATTGAATTTAATTGAATTGGACTGAATTATGTTAAGGCTTTTGTTACTACTAGCAGTGAAAAATTTTAAGTGGGTTGAATAGGAAGCCAAGTCAATGGGAAAGCTATTTCAAGCAATTCTAGTCATACTAGGTAGAGAGATTTCTATATTATTGATGGATTTTTTTTCTTGCCTGATAGCAGACCTGGTGATATCCTGGAATCTAGCTAATAAATGTGTGTGTGTGTGTGTGTGTGTGTGTGTGTATCTGTATGTATGTTTATATTTATGTGTGTGTGTATCTGTGTTTTTATATGTATAGTTATTTATATATATATATGTGTGTGTGTGTGTGTGTGTGTGTGTGTGTGTGTGTGTGTGTGTGCCTGTGTGGATTGTGGATATAACTATTCATATGAGAGAGAGAGAGAGACGGAAAGAAACAGTAAGAGAGAGACAGAAATAAACTGTGAGAGAGAGAGAGAGGGAAAGAAAGAGGGAGATAAAGTTATTCACTATGACCTCCGAAGAAGTTATATCTCATGAAACTGATATTAATTCTGATAAGCAATCAGAATGACTAACAGTTTCCTGAGAATGAGTGAAATGGTGTGGCCAAGGCTGATAAGCTCAATAAACTCTGCTCTTTGGTCCCATCCTTCATATATTTTTGTTGTTCATCTGTGACTGCACATAGATCCTTATTGAGCTGAATTCTTTCTCAAACAGATAATTTCATAGTACTTTTAAGGACAGAAGAATGCCTGGCAGTTTTGATCTGCACTTTCTCTAATTGATGTTTTGTAGTTCCATCCTGTGTAGACTGTCAGTAGAATTCCACTCCTCTGACATATATCCTGAAGCTGATGCTGACATTGAGGCTTACTTAGTTCTGTACCCAGCAGGCCCTTCCATCACATCAGGATAGTAGCACCTTGTTAACTTAACAGGGAAAGCAACAGAGTGAGCAGCTGAGATGTGAGGAAGGAAAGTCCTGGAGTGGCCATACCAGTGCTTCATTCTGAGGGTAATCAATTAGTATACTTATGCCACAGAAAGCAATCCACTATGCCTGTGCTGCTGTCATATTTCTGGTTTTGATTTAACTTTCTTTTCAAGAATGGGAAAGAAGCCTCAGATGGGTCAGTCAAATAAGCCATTGCACTGATCATGAGAAAGACTCATTATAGATTTTCTTTATGTTATATGTGAGCACAAATTTTAAGGCTTCAAATCATGTATGCCCACAGGTATATAAGACAGATCTTCTACTGGTGATGATTTTCTCATCCACCAGGAGACATATGAATGCTATATCTATCTATCCATCCATTTATCCATTTATCTCTCTGTCTACACACACACACACACACACACACACACACACACACACACACACCACATACACACACTGGAGCAATGAATAAAGTAATGAATCTCAAGTCAGAAAGACTAATCTTTCTGAATTCAAATCTGGCCTCAGACACTTACTAACTGCACAAGTGACAACACTGTTTTCCTCAGTTCCTCATTGGTAAAAATGAGCTAGAGAAGGAAATTGCAAACCACTCCATTTTTTTTTTCCAGGTAAACTCCAAATAGTATCATGAAGAGTTCAACATGACTGGACAATACATGATCAAGAAAATACATTCATACAAACACATATACACACATTTAGAGTTGAATATGAAAAATACACATACATATACAAATACACATATAGATGCATATACAAACATATACTATATATATACACATATACACACATTATATATATATATATATATAATATATATATATAATATATATATATATACACATCTCTCTATCTGTAATATAAATAGATATAGAAATATATCCATCTACCTATATCCTCATAAGAGGAAGTCTAAACCAGATCTGAATTTACACAAGGGAGTAAAGTTACTGAATGTCAGTGGAGCAACGAGAAAGCTCTGAAACTGTTTCTGTTCACTAAGTTCCTATAGCTCCACTTTCTTCTGCTTCTGTTTTCATTTTCTAAACAACTTCTGATCCACTTGTTTGCCACTCATGGTACAGGTCATGTTTTATACCTAAAATTCATTTCAGGTTTCTGTATATGTTTTGGGTATTTTTTTTTTGTCTATTTATTTGTTTCTATATTGGATCTCTGATTTCATTCATTTTACAGGACAATCCCACGTGAAGAAGTTGCCTCCATGAATGCCTATCTACTACTTGTTCAACAATTTAGACTTTAAAATTAGCCTGGGGGCATGGAGAGTTTAAGTAATTTGCCCAGTCATTTAGTCAATATAACTCAAAGTTAAGAGTTGAAGTCAGGTCTTCCTGATTCATTCCATGACCAGCTCTGACAACATTCAATTATCTGTGTGAAAAGATTTACTATTAGCTTTTACTTTTTATTTTGCTTTTCCCTATAGGGTCTAAATGAAAAGAAGGGAAGGCATGAAATATGAGAAAATTTGCTTTACACTGATTACATTTAGCCAGGATGCTCACAGAACTTGTGCTCCTTCAGCTGTAAAAAACATCTCCGTTATCACATAATTAGAAAAAAAATTTAATTAAAATAATGGTGTCATCCCAGGTGAGCTCCTCCTAGACTTAAACTCAGTCTACTCCATCTTCTCTCAGTACCTTTGCCAGCAGTGGTTCTTGCAATGGCTTGGCATCTCTATCTTTGCAACCTAGCTCCTATCTCCCCTAACAATCCCATAGTTCAGCATCCTATATCCAAGTGCTCTCCAAACTACCAATCTTGCTTCCAGCCAAGCCCATTCATCTATCCCCTAAGAAGAAACTAATTCTTGTGTGGAAGGAGCCAAACATCCCTATCAAGAAGACAAGGTCACGGGTGATACGGTTATGAAAATGACAAAGTCCTTCCTTTCAATGAGTTTGCAAACTAATGGAAGAAAAACTCTCCATATACTAAGTGTCCCACTGTGGGGCAGAGAAGTCAGCCTACCTGAAGGAACAAGTCCCTGAACAATAAATGAGAAACACCATGTGCTAGGTGGGTCAAACCACTACAATCACCTTGACTACCTCTCTCAGAGTTCAGGAGCCCTGAGTATATCATTTCCACCACCCCCAAATAACCCAATCACAATTTCTGTTTTAAGTCAAACCCCCAGAACCATCATTGAGAAGAGAAACTACTTTAAAGAAAGGACTCAACTTTACTACCTCTAGCTCCATAACTGGAAGATAAACCTCAGAACTTTACACATTGATAAAACTACCAGTCCCACTTTTAGTCCACTTTTTATAATTATCTTCCTAGGAAGCAACTTTTGTGAACCTATTGCCTAGCAACTGCTTCTGTGAGTGCTGCTGCCATAGCAACTGAAGACAGAGAAAATAAGGTATTTTTCTATCAAAGTTCTTTGCTCTGTAAAGAAACTGACATGATATCAGAAACTGATATGATTTTATCAGTGGAAATGACAAAGAAGATACTTTTTTTGCCACTGTACCTTATGGACACTAGGATATTTTCATTTGACTTATAACCACAAACTTCCTATATGAGTTGCCTCTCACATTAGAATGTGAGACCCTTCAAAGGATATGCACAGAGTTTTCAGATAATGAAATTAAAGCCATTTCTAGTTATATGGAAAAAATGCTCTAAATCATTATTGATAAGAGAAATGAAAATTAAGACAACTCTAAAATGCCACTTCATACTTCTCAGATAGACTAAGATGACAGGAAAAGATAATGTTAAATGTTGGAAGGAATGTGGGAAAAGTGGAACACTAATGCATTTTTGGTGGAGTTGTGAATTGTCCAACCATTCAGGAGAGCAATTTGGAACCAAGCAATAAAACTGTGCATACCCTTTGATCCACTCTCCTGGGTCTCTACTGTGTCTGGATCACAAGGAGATCATAAAAAAAGGGAAAAGAACCACATGTGCAAAAATGTTTGTAGCAGCCCTTTTTGTAATGGAAATAAACTGGAAATTGAGTGGATGCCCATCAGCTGGGGAATGATTGAATAAGTTGCGGTATATGAATATAATGGAATACTATTGTTTTGTAAGAAATGTTGAGCTGGCTAATTTCAGAAAAGCCTGAAAAGACTTACATGAACTAATGCTAAGTGAAGTGAGCAGAACCAAGAGAACATCATATATAACAACAACAAGATTATGTAATAATCGACTGTGATGGACTTGGATATTTTAAACAATGATGTGATTCAAGGCAATTCCAATATACTTGGGATGGAAAGAGCCATCTGTATCCAGAGAGAGAACTAGGGAGATTGAATTAAATCAATAGTATAAAAATTTCACTTTTTGTTGTTGTTTGTTTCATTTTCTTCTTTTGAGCTAATTTTTCTTGTGCAACATGACAAATATAGAAATACATTTAGAAGAATTGCACATATTTAATTTATATTGGACTGGTTGCTGTTTATGGGAAGTAGTGGAGGCGAAGAGAGGAAGAAAAATTTGGAACACAAGGTTTTGCAAAGGTGAATGTTGAAAGTTATCTTTGCCATGTATTTGGGAAAATAAAAAATTACTAAGAAAAAAGAAGAATGTGAGACTTTTACTTTGTAAGATGCTTTTATGCATAATTAATACTTAATCAATAGTTTTTCATTTGTTCATTCAAAGAACAGTGTCCTTATGTCTTCCTTCCCATAATTTTCCACAAAAGCCCATATATATACCTTTGTGGAATATACTATGAATGATAGCTTATATTTGAGAGAATATGGATTTCTAACATTTCTATTATCAATATTACCTATATTATCAATTAAGAAGCTTTTATTAAGTTTCTACTATATGACAGGCATTATGTTTTGGAACATATCCACAGTTAATTGTCATAAGGGATGATAAATCATTTATAATATAGGTCTATATTATAATATATACTATATTATTATGCAGTCAATTCAGTTGAATCTGACTTCTACCCATTTGGGGTTTTCTTGACCAAGAAATTGGAGTGGTTTGCCATTTGCTTCTCCAACTCATTTTACCTATGAGGAAATTGAGGCAAACTGACTTGAGTGACTTTCCCAGGGTCACACAGCTCCTAAGTTTCTGAGTCCAGGTTTGAACTCAGGAAGATGAGTCTTTCTGACTCCAGGTTGGGTATTTGATCCTTTACTACCTAGCTGTTTTATACTACACTAAAATGTGTATTTGCCCTATATTGAAACAGCTAGGTGATTCCGTAAGTAGAGTCCTGTACCTGAGTTTAGGAAGACCTGAGTTCAAGTCTAGCCTCAGATACTTAACTAGCTATATGACCCAGCAAAATTCATTTAAACTCTATTTGCCTTAATCCACTGAAGAAGGAAATGACAAATCAGTATCTGTGCTAAGAAAACTTCATAAATGATCCTTAGGGCCATAAAAATTTCGACATGACTAGACAACTAGACAACAATATTATAGAGAATTGTAATATATGTCATCTAATAATATGTGATAAGAAGGACCATAGTGAAGCTGCCTCAAAGCCAACTTCAGAATAATAAAGACCTGGTGTTTGTCTGGTCTCTGATACATCTGAGAAGTCACTTACCCTCTTACTCCCAGGGCCAAGGGTGTCAAACTCAAATAGAAATGGGGCCCATGAAAGCATACATTTCTGCTGGTAGCATTTCTGACATTTCTGCTCTAAACAATTCTCTACTTTTCATTGCAAAGATGGTACCAACCTGCACTGGTAGAAGGAGTTTCCTATCATCAGTGAAATCACAGCTCTAGGTCCTAGTGCTATAATGTTAAATAGAATGTGTGTATATATATATATATATATATATATATATATATATATGTGTGTGTGTGTGTGTGTGTGTGTGTATATATATATATATATATATGTGTGTGTGTGTGTGTGTGTGTGTATATATATATATATATATATATATATATATATATATACATATTCTATCCTCAATGTCTGTCATGAAACAATTGAACTGAATTGCATATCATATTTTAGAAAAGTAATTGTAGAAGCTATTTTACTACATAATAGGGGGGATGCCTCTTGGTTTATCAAAAGTATTCATTTTAGAAGTCCTTTAAGTATACATCTTCCCCTGTGTTTGTATAAAATTGATGAAAATTTATTTTTATAGGTTTAAATAAATGCATTAGACAAAAAAAAATGCAAAAAAGTTTATCAGCATTTCAATAAAACTTCATAAAGCAGAGAATATTTATAGAAGGTCTTTTTTTTTTTTTTTTCTTTTGAGATGGGTATTTGTCAAGGACATTTGCATTCTGCTTTGCTTGGGTTTTTACTTTTGCAGGAAATGGTATTGTAAGGCATGAGATAAAGAAAGAGGGTCATTGCCTTACTAGGTCAGTTGTGAGTTGCTGGGTTTTTGTTGTTTTCTCTTTTAAGCCTAAGAAATAAAACAAATTCCCCAAATCACATGCACTAACCCCAGTTCCAATTTATCAAGGAACTGAAAGGGATTTTGGAGAACTGCTAATCTAATCTCTTTGTTTTATAGTTAGAGAAAGCCAAATGATGCCCAATGTTACACATCTATTTAGTGATTGAGCTGGATCTTGAAAACACAGAATCATAGAAAGTTAGATCTGGATGACATTTAATTTGCTTTGTAGCCTGGATTCTTTTTTAACTTTCTAAATGTCAAAGTTCAATCTTCCATCTGCTTGCTTTTGTACTGGCTCTCCCCCAAATCTGAAATGTACTCTCTTCTCCTACTCCTCACCTTTTAGTTTCCTTTGTTTCTTTAAAAAAAAAAAAGGCATATGTAACTGTTTTTCATCTTCTCAATTGCCAGTGAGCTCTCTCTCCAAAATACTTTGTAGTTGTTGTGTTTTTACAGAGTGAAACAAAATAAACAAATATACAGAATATGCCTTGTATATATCTATGAAAGGTATGTGCTGTTCATATAATTCCACATGCGTTGCCTAAATGTAGTTCAGGGGGAAGCATCCCTCTCCAGAGGAGACCATGATTACTATAGGAGAAGAATTCATGAGTCTAGCTACTTTGTTCTTCTCTAAGAGGGAATATCAATCTAGAATTAATCTAAATTCTTCAAGATGTCTAGATTTGATGTATTATTTTTAAATTCTGATGAGGTCTAGATTTGGGGTTACCTAAATGAAATTAGGGTTTAATTGAGTAGTGACACAAGAGTCCCTTGTAAAGGAATTTACAGACCTGAAAACCTAGATTGATAAAAGAGGTTTATTATGGGTTTTGGAAGTAAGGTTAAAGTCTAGTTAGTAAAAAGTGAAGATAGAGATAAGTGGGCACCAGAGACAGTGTTCCAGTAGGTAGAGAGTCCATGCCAGGCATGGTGCTGGCATGTTTCAAACTTCTGCAAAAAGAGGACTCCAGCTTGGCTCTTTTATAATGAGAGATTTAGCTAAAGGAGCCCATGGGTAGAGTCCCAAATTGGCTCAGCTCCCATGGGGGCTGGGACAGGTCTGGATATTCTATTGGAATTCAAAGGGGTGCTTTTGACCAGGATTTGTGAATCAAAGGTCCTAGCTTCTTGAATTAATAATGAATCAGCTAGGAGGTGCTGAGAATTAGAAAGGAATAAATCAGTCTGAAAGGACTAGTTTCTTAAAGGGACCACAACCTGCATCAATTCAAGTAAGCCACTATCACTAATTACATGTACATATTTGACTCCTTACTACTAAATACTTGATACACAAAAGTCCATCATAAATAGTGAATTAGCAAGTAAACTCATTTTTAAAGTGTATGAAACATATAGGAGAAAACTGATGTGTAAGTTATGGTACTTTATAATTATTGAATGAAATTGAATTAAATCACTTGAGTTAGTTTATACAACTAATTCTTGTAAAATGTGTATAATATAATTTTCACTTCAATATTCTTTGTACTACCATTCCTCCCTTAAATAAAATGTGAGTAGGGGAAGAATTTTTGTCCATAAGGGGCAACTAGGTAAAACTGTAAAGTAGTCTAATATGGTTTCTGTTGCACTTTTAATGTCTATTGAGGGTAACACACACACACACACACACACACACACACACACACACACACAGACATTTGTCAAATACAAGAAAGTGCCTGCTTAGGCCTTGATTATAGAAAGATGAATAATAACAAAGTCCTTCTCCTTAATGAGGAAGGATTACAAATTTATAATAATATAAATATAATTTAGTCAAAGAACCATGCACATAATAATGTATGTTACTAGGTAGAACACAATAGAAGCAAAATGAGGGGATTAACCATGGAAGTCTTCATAGAGGAAGTATCAAAAAGAATGGACTTTGACAGATGGGAATGGAGAGAGTATTTATCTCAAATTTAGAGGATTATGTGAGCATAGGAATGAAGATGAGTGATATGGTTTGGAGAGTTCATTGAGGAATTCCTACTTGGATGGGAATTTCTAATATATGAAGAGGAGGGGAAATATATAAATCTGGACAAATAGATTAGAGACTGGTTTTGATAGATGTTGTATTAAGGGGTAACTAGATGGTATAGTGGATAGAGTTCCGGTCCTGAAGTCAGGAGGACCTGACTACATTCCTACATTCCTAGCTATGTAACCCTGGGCCTGGGGAAGTCACTTAACCCCAATTGCCTCAACAATAACAAAAACAACAACAAAAATAGATCTTGTATTCGCTTTATTTGGTAGGCAGCCTAAAGTTTAGTAGATGACTCATTTAATATCATTTCACTAGGAAGATTATTCAGTGGGATAAGGTAGAAGATGAGTTGGAAAGGCTTCCTGAAGCCAGAAAGATTAATTAGAACAATCATCTCCCAGTCCTGTGTATTTTCTGTTCTACCATATTATTTTGTACCATATCATTTCTTTCTGTAAAAATATAACACTATTCACAAAAAAGAATCTTAGGGAAAAAAATTAGGTGAAGAGTTTGCCTAACAAGAATCCTCAGAAAGTCTATCTTCTGCTCCATTTTTGAACTTCCTCCCCAATCACTTTTCATTTAGAATCATCATTAAATCTATCAAAAATTTAGAGCTGGAAAGAACCTAAGAGATCATCAAGGTCAACCCATCATTTTTCAGATGAAGAAACTAAAATCCAGAGATCTCAGGTGATTCGTTCAAGACTGAATGAATGATAGCAGAGGCAGAATTTGAACCCAGGTCTTATAATACCAAGTAATTTCTTTTTGTGCTATGCCACCTTGAGTCCATATTCCCTATTTTTCTTCAATTCAAGTTTATTTTTCAGATTGAGCTACAGTTTTTCAATTTCTTTTATAAAATCTTTCATTTGGAACTAGTTCTTGGTAGTTACCACACATCATTTTTTGGATGCTTAGTGATTCATTTCCTTCCTTAGGTATTGATTGACCTTAACTTTGGATTCACTTGCCCAGCAGCCCTATAACTAAAACTTGCTCTCACTTAAATTGTCCAGTTGGTAAAGATGCAATAAATCAATTCACATATTTGCCAGTTATTGCTGGTTACTTAATTACAAAATTAATATTATTTGGAATTAATAATACTACATTCATATAGGAATTTAAGGTTTTAAAATGCTTTACAAGTATTATTGATGAGAACTAGATAAGGGGTACCTAAATGAAATTAGGTTTAATTGAGGTCTAATGGCAGGTTCAGGGTACAAGGAGTCAAATAGAGCTCCTCTGCAACCCCTTTGGATTCAGCACGAGGATACAGAGTTAAATGAGGTCTAGTAGTGGTGCAAGAGTCCTCTGTAAAGGAATTTACAGACCTGAAACCTAGATTGATAAAAGAGGTTTATTATGGGGTTTGGAAGTAAAGTTAGTTAGTAAAGTTGAAGGTAGAGATAAAAGGCAATGGAACCAGAGTTCCAGTGGGCAGAAATTCTTTCACATGGCAGGCATAAGGCTGCCATGTTTGGGACCTTTGCAAAGAGATGACTCCAGTTTGGCTCTTTTATAATAGGAGACTTTGGACAAGTTGAAGGGGCTCGTGGATGCAGTCCCAGGTTGGCTTCAGGCTGGGTTTCAGCCAGGGTTAGAATTTGAATAGAATTCAATGGGTTTTTGGACTGAGCCAGATAACAAAGATGAAAACTATTTGTGTTTAGGGGGAGTCCCCTCCCTGAGGCAGAGTCCAAGGAGGTTTTAAGAGTTTTGGGGTTTCTTCATAATTACTCATTTGATTCTCACAATCCTAGTAAATGGGTAGGTGTTATTATTATTCTTACACTTCAGATGAGAAAACTGAAGCACACTAAGATTAAATGACTTGATCTGGATCATACAGCTAGTAAATATTTGAGGCCATATTTTAAAACTCAGATCTTCCTAACTCACAGTCCAGCATTTCTATTCTATTGTGTTATATTGTGTCAGATTATATGTTATTGAGAACTAATATCTTCATATTTTGAACTTGATTTGACTTTTAAAACTATATTTACAGATAATTCTAAACTGGAAAGTGAAACAAAAACAAGCTGACTGTGGGCCAGAATCAGTTAGATCAACCAAGTAATTGTCTATCTCTGTGAATCTATGACGTCTGATTTTAGGGTGCTGGAAAAAGGTCATCTAACAACTTCCTCCATCTGCTTGTTTAATCTTAAAAGCAATGTCAGCTAGATGATGCAGTGGATATAGCACTGGCCCTGGAGTCAAGAGGATCTGAGTCCAAATTCAGCCTCAAACCCAGACACTTCCTAAGCTATCACTTAATCTCAATTGCATCAAAAAAAAAATCTTAAACATATACTATAGTAGCCATATGCTACCAACTTAATACTTTAATCTTTGCTAAAATGCAAATTTTAGTGGGATAAGTTTAATAATATAAATCATATCCGTATTTATTTATAATTATATAAGAACTTAATTTAAAACTCATATGTAACAATTTACTTTGTACTACATATATTTGTAGTATTATTTGTACTACAAATACATGTATACTATGTATATATATATAATTTTAACATATTTAACATGTATTGGACTACCTGCCATCTAGGGAAGGGGGTGTGAGGAAGGAGGGAAAAATTTGGAACAGAAAGATTTGCAAGAGTCAATTTTGAAAAATTACCTATGCATATGTTTTATAAATAAAAAGCTTTAATTAAAAATTAAAATTAAAAAGAATATATATATATACATATATGCATATATGTGTATGTATATACATATATATATATATATACACACATATATATGACATTCAAAGATCAGCAAACATTTATATCAACAACCATTTAAGGTTTACATTGCACTTTCTGGATAATCTTATAAGATCAGTAATTAAAGTATGATGACAATTCACAAATGAGGAATCTGAAACAATTCAAAGTTAAGTGCCTTGACTAGGGTCACTCTGTTAATGTGGGTTAGATCAGTATTCTGAATTTAAGTCTACTGCTAATTAGAAGACTAATGTTTGCTCTTCTAATAGGCTTTTCATCCCTTTAAGCCTTAAAATTGAAGGAATGTAAGCATAAAAATTATTTTAAGGGCATTTAATCTACTGCTCTCATTTTAAAGATGGGGAAGCTAAGGTCAAGGGAGATTAAATAACTTGTCCAGAGTTTCAGAAACAGAATTTGAACCCAGCTCTTCCTACAATAAAGCTCTTCATTGTATCCTGCTGTTTCTCTCAATTCAATTCTTTTCAAGTCCAAAACCTTGTGCTCTTGAGTCATTTAGATCTTGCATAAGCAGTTCTCTTAGAATGTATTTGCATAAGAAGAAAATGTGAGGACCCTGGGAACTGAGAGGAACATTGTTCTGCTGAACTGAAGTGTCCTGATAAATATTTAATAATTGGTTCTAAAAAATATATAAACAAATGTTCCCATGACACTTTCAAATTTATTCTCCATTAAGGACCTTTTCTCCATCATTTTTAAAGTGTAGACAATAAACAACACAATAAATCAAGTTGTGATTCATACCTTTGAACGCTATCTGATTTCTGAAGGATAAATACTCAGACTAAAAATTGAACAACTGACTTACGAGCCTCTTCAAGCTGATTCTAGCACACCCACCCCTACACTGAAGCTAAAATATAGATGAAGGGTACAGGAGGAAGAGAATTACAAAATCAATCCTGCCTCATTGGTACAATAGATGGAATGTTGTGGTTGGAATTTAGAAGAACTGATTTCAAATCCTGCCTCAAACATTTATTACCAGCGACACAGGGCAAGTCAGATTCAAATAATTTATCTGTAAAATGGGATTAATTATGTTGAGTTGTTCAATAATTTTCTAGTTGTTTTTAACTCTTCAAGACCCCAGTTTGAGTTTTTCTTGGCAAAAATACTGAAATGGTTTGCCACTTCTTTCTCCAGTTCATTTCATAAATGAGGTAATTGAGACAAACAGGGTTAAGTGACAGGGTGACACAATTAGGGAATGTCTGAGGCCAGACTTGAACTCAAGAAGATAAGTCTACCTGACTCCAGGTCTGATGTCCTAATCACTTGACCATATAACCATCTCTGGGGAAAATTCTAAGGCTCAACAGTTGTTGTGAAGTGATCAAAAGAAATAGTATATGTAGGAGGGGAAGGGCTTACAAGAATGGAGAGGGTAATAGAAAAGAGGGAATATTGAGGAGGTGCTGGTAAGAAGCAAAACATTTTGAGAAGAAAATAGAATAAACAGGGGAAATACAATTAGAAATGGTACTTTTGAAAAGAATTTTGAAGCAAATTTATCTGATGAAAGCCTCATTTCTCAAATGTATAGAGAACTGAGTCAAATTTGTTTTTCAAAAATAAGAGCCATTTCCCAATTGATAAATGATCAAAAGATATGAACTATTCCCAAAGGATACAATCATGTGTATCCTTTGACCTAATAATACCACTACTAGGCATGACTCCAAAAGAGATATTTAAAAAGAAAAGAAAAAAAGAAAAAGAACCTATGTATAGAAAAATAGGTATAGAAGCTTTTTGCTCAGGCCAAGAATTAGAAATTGAAAGGATATCTATCAGTTGGGGAATGGCTGAATCAATTGTGGTATGTGATTATAATTGAATACTATTTTTCTATAAGAAATGATGAATAGAATGATATCAGAAAAACCCACTACCCATATCCAGAGAAACAACTGATTATGTCTGGTTACAGATTGAAGCATACTTTTTTTAAAACCTTTTTTTTCTTGAATTTTGTGTGTGTGTGTGTGTGTGTGTGTGTGTGTGTGTGTGTGTGTGTGTGTGTATGTGAGTGTATGTATGTGTGTGGTGATGTGGAAATCTATGTTTTCTTTTACAACATGATTTTTATGAAGAAATGTTTTGCATAACTTCACATGTGCCTTCTCATTGGGGGGGAGGTTGGGGGAAAGAAGGGAAAAAAATCTGAAATTCAAAGTTTTAAAAACAAATGTTTTACATGTAACTGGGAAAAGTTAAAATATTAAAACATGAAAATAAAAAAAAAGAAATAGCATACATAAAATGTTTAGCAAACCTTAAAGCTCTAAATAAATGCTAACTTTTATTATCACTTCCCAGTTTGTCTCAGGCTGGATCTGGCCATTAGTGCACCCAAATGTTTGTTTCCCATTCACTTTTCTCCTTTTCATATTCTCTGTGATGTAGCTACACTGGCCTATTTCAGATTTCTAATACAATATACTACATTAACTATTTCCAAACCTTTGCACTGACTGCTCCTTTTGTCTCCAAAGCTCTGCCTCCAGGCTTCTACCTCTTAGTTTTCCTGGCTTTCTTCACATCTCATCTCAGGTCCCATGTTCTGTACTTTCCGTAAGAGACCCCCTCATTTACTCAGTAGCTTCCCTCTGAGATTATCTTCCATCAATTTTATATAATTATCTTGCATAGTTCATGGTTATTTACATACAAGCTCTCCTATTAAAATGGGAACTCTTTAAATGCAGGGACAGTTTTTTACCTTTCTTCTTATCCTCAGAATTTTGCACAATACTGGGTACATAGAAACACTGAAAAGTTTATTGATTGATTGACGTATGCTTTTATAGAAAAAGTGGTGCTGACGTAAACTGGAAGCAGATTCTCTAAAATGGAATCATTTATCACAGTACCCATCCACTAGGGGAAAATTGTATTTCTGAGGATTAGTCAGGAAGCTTTCCAGAACAATCAGTCCATATGTCCTTGCCATAGAGAAAAAAGCACCATCACAGATTGCACAGGCAAAGCTGTGATACAGAAACAACTAGGTTATACAGACTTTCAAAGGTTCAGAAAAAGCTAAGGTCATGAAAGGCAATGGGGGAATGATATCCTTGAAATGGGACTCTCTGAATTTGCTCCAGGTGCTAGAATCCCTGATTAAGGCTCTGAGACTCATTGTAGTGCAGATTCAAAGTTTGTCATCCACAATGAGTACTCTTCCACAAATTTAATAGTTTGTGATAAATAATAATGAATTGTAGTTATGGAGCAGGTATGATGTTTTATAATTTTAATGATTTGATTTGTTTAAAAAAATAGCCTGGAATTTCCCCTTCTCTCCCTCCAGTTAAGTAAATCAAATATGTAGCAAACTTGGATGGACTAAATGGAAAAAAAGTTATTTCTCATGACATCTTTTCCAAATATTGTTAATCTAGGGGAAATAATATTTTGGGGCAAGCTGTACTTCTAATCACTATCCTGAAAGCTTTAAGCTATGTTCAAAATCTTGAATACCTTCCCACCAAGTGCCTGTTACACAAAGACCATGACACATTATAAACAGCAGATTAGTCCATTTATCTAAGCTTGGAAAAGGTGGTACAGATTTCACTGCCCCTGCACCTAGGAGTTGTTCTGCTATTTCACATGTAAGTGAATAAACCTTCCACTTTACTGTTTGCCTCTGTTTGACTTTTAATTTAAGAGATCCTTAAAACTCCAGCTGTAATAAGAGAAACTTCATACTCTATTCCTGATCCTTTATTAACTTTCTCTTTTCTCAAGCTGAGTAGGACTATACCTAGCCACATCTGACAAGGGCTATTGCACATTGCTAAAGCAGGGCTGGTAGATTTGTTTCTTTTTATTTCACTTAATCTTTACTTCCAACTTAATTTTTAAATTCTCATGGGAATATTTGCCTTTTTCATGTCTCATTCTCGATTGTTTTACAGGCTTATTTTGCCCTTCATTGATTCTTGTTGTTTTGGGATCATTATATCATCCTCTATAACATTTTCTAAATGAATTGTAATCGAAATCAATGTTTGCTATGACTAAGATATCTCTCTGGGGAGGAGAGCAAATATTTATTTACTCAGGCAATTTTTGAGGTCTGTTCAACTCCTGATTGTGGTTTTTAATTTCAGTTCAACTTCCCTAAGAAATAGTGATGATCAGAGTAAATGTCTATACCTTAATCCATTTTATATTTTTTCAGAGTTAAAGGCTTGTTTAATAAGTTTGGATTATAGTTTTTAAATATATTTTCACAGTGTCCACTCATCTTTCTCTTCCTTCTGATTTGATATAGATCTTTGCTTTAAAGCTTTAATGATATATAACTACAGAGAGACAGCTAATTCTGAAATGAGTCCCATGTCAGTGACCAATCATCTTCTAGTTGTTAAGATATAATTAATCTCATTTTTGTGATCTTGGTTTGTCAGCATCTTTAAGTACCATCAGAATTTCTCTTTGAAGAATCTATTAATAATATATAAGTGCTAGTTTTTACATAGCCCTCAGTTCCCTTCTGTATCTTATGGCAGATCTAGAACCCAGTTTCTTCTAGAAACATCATTTTAAAAGAGCAGATTTTTTTAAAGCAAATACAAATGGAATAAATTAGATCTAATGGACAGAAATATGATCTCAAAATTTAGAAGACATGAGTTCAATCTATCCTTGGCATAAACTGACTGTGTAAAATTAATCTTTCAGTGCTCTTTAGGCAACCAAGACTAAGTTTAAGAATTGTTGGCTCATTTCTATTGCTAGAAGCACTTTCTTTATCAATGAAATTACAGGAAGAGATAAACAAAGAAAAATAATGAAAATTTTAAGATCATTATATGGTAGTACTTCACAGGTATCTCTAATTCCACTGAGAGATTATACTCTATCAAAGTAAATTTATTTACAAATTATTGTAGATATGGATATTATTTACAAATAAATTGTAGAGTATATTGCAAACAATATACTTTTTTTTTAAAATTAGCAATACTATCTAATTAGCAAAATAACCATGCAGAACTTTTTTTTTTCTTTTTCCTTCTAACATTCCTGTTTTATTCATATGCCATTCACTGTAAGGCTTCAGAAAAGATATGGAAGGAAACAAAAGGATATGAGTATAAGGAGATATTATAGAGAAGAGAAATTACATTTAATTGAATGATTTTTGAACCTAATGATTTTTAGCCGTGTACAGAAAGTTAGAAATAGTGTGGTATAAGCATGGAGTGCCAGATTGTAAGTCAGGAGGACATAAACTAGCTTTGTAATACTACTGGACATGTCATTTAACCTCTAAGTCTCAGGCAATTCCTTAGGACTTCTCTGTGAAACCATAATGGAGAAATGGGAAGGATCAAACAATTATTAAATGCTGAAGTTAGATTAAAAACCAAGTCTTCTTAACTCAAGATTCAGAATTCTGAGTTTTCATTGGTGTTTGCTCTTTAAATGGGTGCTGGGAGTAATTTCATTACAGCAAAAATATAAGATATCTGCTATATGGGGAGACACAAGATGTTAAATGTCCATGAAATGTATCCTTCATTGCAGTTCTTTCTAAAGATTTGTATCTGAGACATTATATAGTCTGTGCAAGCATTTCCTTTTCTTGGACTCATAAGCCTAATAAATTGTAGAAAATTGTTAATAGCTCTTCCTAGGAATTTCTGAGGCTGAACCTAACAGTAATATCCACTGATACATCATTTTGTCTGCATTATGAGAATACAAATATAATGAATACTATAATTAGTCTTTGGCCTCAGTTCCCATATGAGATCACACAACTGGCCATTGGTTCCTCTCGCTGAGATTTCATTCTCCAAACCACAGGTCCTTTCTAATGTATTCATCTATATGTAAAAAAAAAAAAAAAAAAAAAAAAAAAAAAAAAAAAAAAACCAACAAACACATCAGTAAACATTGCTTCTGTTCTCTCTTACACAAATAAACTTGCTTAAAAACTAATAGGAATCAAAAAAACTGCTCCTGCAAATTTGTCTTCTATCTCTAAGGTCAGAGAGAATTTATTGCCTTTCAGCATTTGGAAGTTTCCATCCTCTCAGGGAAGGAGAAGAGGTAATAGCCTCGCCTCTTCTTGGACCCCACGGCTTCCAGTACTGATAGATCAGCTGTCTCATCTGATAGTTATTCTTTTCCTTTCACAGTCTATTAACTTGCTGTTCCAGGCCCAGGAATCTGTAACTAACTGTAGAAGCAACCACATGTGCTGGGATTTAAATTTTATCTCTTGGGCTCAATATGTAAGTTCAAAATCTGTTCAGTAGAATTTTCTTTTTCCATTTTATTTTATTTTATCTGATTATTTTGGAGGAGATGGAATGGTGAGGATTAGTCTTGCATCTTTTATTATTAATTTTTCATATTTCAAGATCATGCTTTCCTTTCTTGTGTATTGACTCATTCTGAAGATTGTGATTGTTCCCTCCTAATATTTTCCTGGCTCTTATTATTGAAATCCATTTACTTTTCACTAGTTTCTGTGAGACAGTTGAGGCAGAGTTAGAAGGTTATGTGATAGCAAGGCAGTACTCAAAAGTCAATTATCTGGGAGTCCCTATTATACTCCAGAGGATCTGGATGCACCCATTAGTTAAGGCTGAGTTGATTCTTCCATTAACCACCATGGATTTAGAAAGTTGGTACATTGTATCAGCTATTTCCAATCAAAACGGTTCACCATACCTACAGGATACATTTCTTTTGAACAGTCAAAATAGTTGCAGAGTTTGCTTAAGTTTTCCTAATTGTGCAGTTCAAACTTAAGTTAGCTCTACTTTTTATGCTGAGCTAATTCATCCTCCTGAAAATGAGAATATCTTTAAGGTGCAAGGGCAGATAAAAGAGCGTTTTTCAGTGGATGGAGAATTTAATTGGGGGGAAATGCTTCCTTGTCTCAAGTTTTTCTTTCTTTCTTTCTTTCTTTTTTTAAAAGCTAATGTATTTTTTCTTTGCTTCTCAGTTTCTACTATTATTGAGCTGATCGGCAGGATAATGTCAGTTCCTTTATAAGAGAACTATATGAGTATAATATAATGTCACTGTGAATTTTTGAAGACTGCATTATGGTAACAAATTATAATAGCAAATGACTTTGATCCCTGGGGGAAAAGAATGCAAAAGAACTGTCCTAAGATAGCATTACTAAGAGAAAATGTGACTAACAGTAAGGAAGCTTCATGGTATTCTAAATTATCATCAGTAACCTGTGCCTGGACATCCCTATGATGAACACCAGCAGTGGTCCCTGGAGTAATTGACAGTGTTCTGTTCTCTGAGTATTCCAGCCACCTTCCTTTCTTACTCCATTCCCCAAAGAAAGCAATCTAAACAACACACTCTTATTAACTTCCAAGGGAGTAGAAAGCACAGATCAGCTCTATGCAGCAAAGCAAGAAATGGTCTCTCTAATCATAGCCACTGTAATGGTATCATTTTTCACATTGGTTCAGAGAATATTAACAACAAGAAGAGCCCATGTGACTCTATTCACAGTGTTTATGCCTCACATTAGGGCAAATGTGAGATAAGAACTAGAGACCCTGCACTCATTCCTTAGGAGTTGCTTCATCTTCATTCCCTCAGAGGATCCTCTCTCAATACTTTCAAAAGCAAAGGCCCTTGGGAAGTCTATGACTATTCCACAAATGGATTAGGTATTTGAGACATAGGAAAATCTAATGGCACCTGGTGATTTTTCAAGCTTCCATTTTAGTGGAGCATTTCCCCAGGAAAAAAAAAAAAAGAAAGAAAAGGATCTATCTTGTATAAAATAAAAATCCCTTCC
This sequence comes from Sminthopsis crassicaudata, assembly GCF_048593235.1. Taxonomy (NCBI): domain Eukaryota; kingdom Metazoa; phylum Chordata; class Mammalia; order Dasyuromorphia; family Dasyuridae; genus Sminthopsis; species Sminthopsis crassicaudata. The sequence continues at coordinate 593,725,441 of NC_133617.1, forward strand.
CTCAACTACAACGATAATCTCCCAAGCTAGTGATATTTTGCTCCCTCTGGCTCTGCATTGTAGTATAGTACAAGTAAAGGGAAAAATTCAAATGAGGAACTGGGGAAGATACTCATTTATAAGGAACCTACTCAATGTTTGGCACTGAGTTAAACAGTTTACAAATATCTTATTTGAGCTTTATAATACCACCAAAGTAGGTGCTGTTATTTTCCCCATTTTACAGTTAGGAAATTGAGACAGGCAGAGGTTAAGTGACTTGAACAGGTTCACTGATAAGTATCGGAGGTTGAATTTGAATTCAGGTCTTCTTGACTCTAGGCTCTATCCTTTTTTAACTCTTCCAAGAATTCTTTCTGGCCTTGAAACGACTTCCTGTTTGTCTTCAGGGTTTGGCCCATATGTGTTTTGACATTGTTGTCATCTTCTCAGGTTGTGTCTTGTCTTCTTGATTTCTCTGTCACCACAATAACTTTCTATGTCAGATTTTTTTTTTTTTTTTGCTTTTTGCTCTTTGTCTTTCTGTCTCTGTTTCTTTGCCTCTGCCTCTTTCTCTGTCTCTGTGTCTCTGTTTTTGTCTCTCTCTCTGTCTCTTTGTCTCTGTATCTCTATGTGTCTGTTTTTTTTTTTTTTCTCTCCTTGTCTCTCTGTCTCTCTCTATGTCTGTCTGTGTCTGTCTCTGACTCATTTTCCATCTCTGATTCCTTTTCTGTCTCTTGTCTCTGTGTCTCTCTGTGGCTGTTTCTCTGTCTCTTATCTGTTTTTCTGTCTCTGTTTTTCTTTCTCTTTGAGTGTGTATGTCTGTCTGTGTCTCATTTTTCCTTTCTTTTAAATATTAGCTCTACTGATATGTGGATATCTGACTGCTAGTGGATTTTTAGGCTTTCTCTTCATTGTGTCACCTATCTAGATTTAAAGTCAAAATGTCTTATTTCAAATTCTGCCTCCTTCTATATAACTGTGGATAATTCAACTACTCTTTTCCTTGTTTTTTTCAACTGTGAAAGAATAGAGTTGGTTGCTAAGGGCCTCCCCAGAAATGGCATAATAGTGTCCAAAATTGGGTGCTTGGAAAGTGGTATGAAGACACATTTTTTAAAAAATCACTTAAAATAAATAAATGAATGAATGAAATATAAACAAAAACAAACAACCTGTAATGTTGATTCCTGGAATTCTATCATTAAGTTTGTTCATTCCTCTTTGTTCATGCTATGCCTCTCCCTGAAGTCCTCATTTAAAATGTTCCTTTAGGAGAGGATAACACCTATCATATTGTTTTATTTACAAACTTCTATGAAAAAGAGAAAGATATTCTTGACTTAGATTCAAGAGAGATCTGGCTTAAAATGTGACTTTTGCCTTTAATTAGCTGTGTGATCATGAGCAAGACCTTTAACTCCTACAGCTCAGTTTCCTATCTGAAAAATAGGGTCATTGTGAGAATTAAATGAAATTATGTATGTAAAATTCTTTATAAATCATAAAGCTCCATAGTTATTTGTCTAGTAAAATATAGGATGTTTTTGTTTAGAAACTGTTTTTCATTTTTGTATTTGTATACCTGGTGGTTGGCATGGTATTATAACATAGGAAGTGCTCAATAAATGTTTATTGACTTGAAGTGAATTGCATTGCATTTATCTTCTTTACTAATTTGGCCAAGCACAAAATGTCAGAATTGGCAGGGATATCATCTTATTTGCCCAAGAATTTCCTTTATATGATTTCTACCAAATGGCCATGAAGGCCTTTGTTGATAGGGAATTCACTACCTCTTGAGGCAGCTTATTTCAATTTAGGACAGCTTTAATTGATAGGAAGTTTGTCCTTATATAGCATGTAAGTATTCCTCTCTGCAATTTCCACCTATGCTTGAGATAGTCTTACAGAGAAACAAACTCCTCACTATTATTGCAGGTGCTACTGTCAGAAAGCCAGAGGCAAAATGAAAGTATCTCTTATTATGTAGTCAGCTGTAGTGAGCTGAGAGGCTAATGTAATCCTCCCCTTTCCCAATCCAAAAACTTGTGTTGTCCCACCTGATTTATTTCTCAGAATGAAAAGGAGAGTGTCACATCATCAATTCATTTGTAGGCCATCTATTCCACTGGGAAATGATCACAAAAACTGAGATGTTTTGTCAATGTAAATAATCACAAAGAACACAACTGAAAAACTTAACATCAACAACCAGGAAAGAGGTCACAACAATTTCTCCCATAAGCCAGAGATGAACCGGAAGGTGGGAATGGTTAGTGTATGACTTAGTAAACTGCTTAAAACAAGTAAAGACAAAGATGGAAGGGAGAATTGGTTCTAGAATTCCAGTGATATTTGGGCCATTCTTTCATTCTAAGTGCTTTCTCTTCCTTCTCATGTTTGCTTTTCCTTTACCCTGAAAGATAATCTATTGAAAGAGAACAATAGTCCTACAGATCTCTGGACTCTGGCTATTATTTCCTGTTGTTCAACTTGTGCTAAAAATTCCTATTCCTGCAACATAGAAAGACTTATTGTTACATGTACTTGTCACATGCACAATTGCATATAGGCATATCCCATAAGATTGGTACACAAAGGAGTAGAAAAATGTCATCAAAAATGACCAGGAATGTAGGTCAGTTGGTCATGTCAAGAGGTTGAGGAATAACAGTTGAATAGAATACATGCTCATTGGATTCTACACATTAGAAATCCCAGAAGAAAGGCCCAAATATTTTAGATGGATTTATGAAAATTTATCAGAATAGATGTGAATATCAGATGATGAGATGTAGAGAGACTGCAATTCAGACCATTACAAAGAATATCCAATCCATGATATCATAAAACTATTGAAGTCTAAAAATTTAGCCTACATAAGAGTAGCAAGGGTATTTCATATAATACTGATCTGTTATTTCAAAACACTATCATAAATTCATTAAAATAATTCTTAACATGATTTGACTAGGATTTTAAAGTTCTGATTGATCATCTGTCTCATCCCATTCAAATTCATTTACTATTAACTACCCCATTTGTAATATTTGTAACATATTGATATTCCTATGAAATTTACTGCTTATAACATTGTCACCTAACATCTCATTCTTGCATTATCAATTAATGACAATAGGCATAGCATTTCTGAACACATAATATTTGTGAATTATGGCATATTAGAACAAAGATAAGGTGCCTAAATGACACAGTGGATTGAGCACCAGATCTTGAGTGAGGAACACCTGAGTTCAAATCCAGATTCAGACACTTAGTAGCTATGTGACCCTTGGCAAGTCACCCTAGTTGACTTAATTTTCTTACCTATAAAATAAGCTAAAGAAAGAAATGGCAAATCACTCCAATATTTTTTTGCTAAGAAAACTCCAAACAGGGTCAGAAATAAATAAATAAATAACAACTATAGAACCAAGATAAATTATAAACTCAATCTTATTCTTTAAGGCTACAACCTCACCCCCAATCTATCTTTTCATCATCCTTAGACATTCATTTTCCTCAAATAATGGGTGATCCAGATAAACTTATCTTTGTTCCTTGCCTCATTTGTTACAATATTTAAAATCCCTATGCCATTGAACTTGCCATCTCCCATACCTGTAATGTCTTCACTCCTCTATTCCCTTAAGATGGATCTCAAGCACCATATTCTGCATGAAGATTTTTCTGATCTCCCCTAACAACTGTCCCCTTCCTTCCCAAAAACTACCTTGTAATTAAATATAACTTTGTATATATTTCCACTTACAAATTTTGTATTAATGCTGGGTTTTTTTTTGTATTTACATGAACTTATTCTCTCTCCCATTCAAATATAAGCTCTTTAAATGTAGAAATTATTTCATTCTTTGTACTGCTATCCCCAGAGACTACTAGCACTATGCTTGGAACATAATAGGAATTTTAAAAATACCTATAGATTAGTTGTTTGATTCATTATTATGGGTTCATAATGCATGTATGCTTACATTATTACACATATTTCAAAGTATTCTGAATGAGTTACATATATAAATGGACTGGTATGGAAGAAAGGAAGCCTTAATTTATTGCTTAATCAAATGTAAGATTCTACTACCTTGTACCTACCTAGATTTGGAGAATCCTTTAAATGGGATAAGGAAGAAGTCCTCATTTATCCTATAGGATTAGATCAATGATTGCTTAGGGAACCTGAAAGGGAAAATGGGAAAACAACAAAATTAAGTACTCCATTAGTCCTTATTAAAAGCTATTTTTTAAAAAAGGAGGATTGCCAGCATAAGGAAAATGAAGGCAAATGAGCCTTGGGCATTTGGCAATTAGAAGAAGAGGTGAATGATTTTTAAGGACCATGCCTTGAAGGCAGAGGAGTGATTTATATATCTAATAATAGCACAAGTAAAAAGGGTAATGTTAATGGAAGTGGAGACCAATAGGCTACAGATAAGAATGATCTCTGACCTAAAGGATTTGTTGGAGAATACATTCTCCATTGGAAAATACTATTATTCTCCATGGAGAATGTGTTCTTTAATAAATTCTATTGAGATTAGGACTACAGGAGGAAAGAAAGGGAATAAGAGTAAAGAGGAGGACTGGGAAGCAGAATCACTAGGAAGAAAGCCTAGGATTCATAATTATACCATCTCCCAGAATATTATTTCCATAGGGAATAGAGAATTTTAGGAAATTGCAAAGAGATAAGAAGATTTTCTTAAATGAGCAATGCCAAAAAAAGAAATAGAAGGAAACAATAAAGTGGGAAAAGCAAGAGAGCTCGTCAATAAAATTAGAGATATCAAGAGAAAGTTTCATGCAAAAAATAGGCATGATAAAAGACAAAAATATTAGAGATTTAATAGAAGTGGAACAGATTAAGAAGAGGTAGCAAGATTATATGAAAGATACTAAGTAAACTATTTGAAAAAAATAGGTGGTCTTGAAAAATTAATTTTATGACATAAATATGGTACAGTTGCCTAAAAAATAAAAGCTAAAACAGAGAAATAAAATTATAGAACAATTTCCCTAATGAATATTTATGCAAAAGTCTTAAGGAAAATGTTATCAGAGTGAGAACAGCAATTTTTCACCAGGATAATACACTATGGGATTTGTACCAGGAATACAGGGCTGATTCAATATTAGGAAAACTATGAGTATAATTGTCCATATCAATAACAAATTTAACAAAAATTATATGATTATTTCATTAGATGAAGAAAAAGCTTTTGACTAAATATAGCACCCATTCTTCTTAAAAACACAAGACAGCCTAGGAATAGGTGGATTTAAAATAATAAGCATCACTTATTTAAAACCATCAACAAGAATTGCACGAAATGAGGATAAACTAGTAGCATTCCCAATAACTTCAGTGGTGAAGCAAGGATGATTGTTATCACTACTCTTATTCAGTATTGTAATAGAAATTAAAGAAATTAAAATAAGCACGAATAAACAAAACTATCATTATTTGCAGATGATATGATTATATACTTAGAGAATTCTAGACAATCAACTAAAAACTACTTGAAAAAATTAACAACTTTAACAAAGTTGCAGAATATAAAATAAATCCTCATAAATCATTGTCATTTCTATAAATTACCAACAAAATCCAGATGTAAGAGATAGAGAAATCTCATTGAATATAACTATAAACAATATAAAATATTTGGAAGTCTACCTGCCAAGACAAATCCAGGTACCATTTGAACACAATTATAATACTTCATATAAATTGTCAACTCTAAATATTCAGAAAAATATCAATTGCTCATGAACTAATATAGACTGAACTAATATAATAAAAAGGACAAATCTACTTAAATTAATCTACTTATTCAGTGTCATACCAAACTGCCAAAACATTGTTTTATAAAGGTAGAAAAATAGTAACAAAATTCATCTAGAAGAACAAAAGGTTAAGAATATCAAAGGAATTAATGAGACAAAAAATGCAAAGGAAGTTGGACTAGTTGTACCAGCTTAAAACTGTATTATAACGTGGCAGTCATCAAAACCATTTGGTATTACTTAAGAAATAGAGTAGAGGGTCAATGAAATAGGTTAGGTACACAAAACACAATAGTCAATGACTATAGTAATCTGTTTGATAAGCCCAAAGACTCCAGTGTCTGGGATAAAAACTTATTTCTTGACAAAACTGCTAGGAAAAAGTATTTTTATGGTATAGACCAATATCTCAAGAATACCAAGATAAGGTCAAAATGGGTTCATGATTTAGATATAAAGAGGGATTTTATAAACAAATTAGGAGAGGAATAGTATACCTCTCAGATCTTAAAAAAGGAGGAATTTATGAACAAACAAAAAATTGAGAACATTATGAAATGCAAAATGGCTAATTTTTGTTACATTAAATTAAAAAGGATTTGCACAAACAAAATCAAAGCAACCAAGATTAGAAGGAAAGTAAAATGATGGGAAACAATTTTTACAGCTAGTGTTTCTGATAAAGGTCTGATTTCCAAAATATCTACATATTTATATCTGTATCTTAGATATTCAATCTACTTATTTAGAACTGATTAAATTTATAAGAATACAAATCATTCACCAATTGATAAATGCTCAAAGAAAATGAGATAGTTTTCAGATGAAGAAATTAACATTATCAATCATGATAAAATGCTCTAAATCATTTTTGATTGGAGAAATGAAAATTAAAACAATTCTAAGGTACCACTTCACATCTATCAGATTGGCTAAAATGACAGAAAAGGAAAATGACAAATGTTGGAGAAGAAGATATGAGAAAACTGTCACACTAATGTACTGTTTGAGGAATTACAGACAAATCCAACCATTATGGAGGGCAATTAGGAACTATGCCTAAAGATCTATAAAACTGCATCTATCCTTTGATTCAGCAATGTTACTACTTGGTCTGTATTTCAAAGAGATCATAAAAAGGGGAAAAGGGCCCAAAAATACAAATATTTACAACTGATGTTTTTGTAGAGTCAAAGAATTAGAAATGAAGGAAAGTCCATTAATTGGGGAGTGGTTGAACAAGTTGTGGTATAGGAATGTAATGAGATACTATTGTTCTATGATAAACATATTTCAAAAAAACCTGGAAAAACTTACATGAATTAATGCTAAGTGAAATGAATAAAACTAGGAGAACCTTGTATACAGTAACTATAAATACTGATCGCAAACTACAGCATACAATTTTCATATTTTATTTTATTTTTTGTTTTTTTTTCTCATTTTTCCCAATCTGGTCTGATTCTTCTTTCATGATATGACCAATATGAAAATATGTTTAACATGATTGTACACATATAGCCTATATCAGAATGTTTGCTGTCTTGGGGAGAGGAGAGGAGGAAGGGAATAAGAAAAATTTGGAACTCAAAATCTTACAAAAATAAATGTTAAAAATTTTCTTTACATGCATTTGGGAGTGAGGGATACTTATTAAGTGAAAAAGAATACACAAAAGAAATAAAAAAGAAAGATTTTTAATATCACTGATAATCATGATGGTGTAGTTACTAATTTAAAACCAAAAATTTTGGATAATGAAGTGAAGTGGAAGCATTAGTAGCAATTTATGATAGTGGGGATAAAGGAAATCTGTTGGATCCATTTAAAAACCTTAAAAGATGATTCCATTAAAGTGTTGTACTAAATATGGCATAAAAGTTTGGTGAACACAACAGCATCCACTGGGTTGGAAAAGATAAATTTATATGTCAATACAAAAGAAGTGCAATGCCAAGGAATGTTCAAATTACTGAATAATTATATTTTTCACATGCTAGCAAGATAAAGCTTAAGGTTTTGCAAGCTAGACTTCAGCATTATATGAACTGAAAACGACTAGTCAAAGCAAGCTAGTTTTGAAGAGGCAAGGGAATTAGAGACAAAATTACCAACATTCACTGAATTATGAAGAGATCAAGGGAATTCCAGACAAAAAATATCTATTTCAGCTTCAGTGACTACATTAAAGTCTTTGACTCTGTGAATGTCAATGAATTATGGCAAATCTTCAAAGAAATGGAATTCTAGATCATCCTACATGTCTCCTATAGAACCTGTATTGGGGCAAAAAACAATAGTTAGGATCAAAAATAAGATTTGGAAAGGAGTAAGACATGGTTGTGTAGTTTCACATTGTTTATCTAACTTATTGTAGAATAGGTCATATGAAATGACAGACTGGATGAATTAAAAGCTGGAATTAAGGTTTCCAAAAAAATATTAACAATCTCAAATATATAGATATCACTCTGATAGCAAAAAGTAAAGAGGAACGAAGAGAGTGCTAAAAATGGTTTGATACTTAACATAAACACACACAAGCACAAGCATGCACGCACACACACACACACGAAAAAGAAAAAAAACTAAGATCTTGGCAACTGGTTCTATTACTTCCTAGCAAATAGAGATAGAAGACATGGAAGAAATATCATAGGCAAATGTATCTATATATATGTATATATCAAAAACAGCATAGTAAAAAGAAGAGATATAACTTTCTTGACAAAGTCTACATAATCAAAACTGTGGTTTTTGAAGTAGCTATGTACTGCAGTGAGATTTGGACTATAAGGAATGCTCAGAGAGGACTTTTAAGAATTCCTTGAAAAACAAGAAGGTCAAATCAGTCAATACTTAAATTTATTCAGGCTATTCACTGGAAGGTCAAATACTCAGCTGAAGTTTAAATACTTCAGCTACACAATGAGAAGACAGAATTCATTAAAACAAAACAAAACAAAACAAAAAAAACCTGATGCTGAGAAAGATTGAAGGCAAAGGGAAAAGGAAATGCCAGAGGATGAAATGGATAAATAATATTAGGGAAACAATTAACATAAATTTGGACAGGCTTTGGAAGATAGTGAAGGATAGAAAGGTCTAGTGTACTATGGTCCATGGAGTCATGTTGAGCCAGATATGACTGAATGACTCAGCTATAGCAATAATAATAGGGAAGTGAGCGGGTTACTAAGCTTTCACTAATAGGACATTGAGAAGGTTGTAGAAGAAATTTAAAATTTTTTTGTAATGTTGAGTTCTTTATTCAGGAAAGTTTTGAAACTTGGAAATTGGTTACAGTTGCTGGATCATAAAATTTAGAATTAGAAAAGATTTTAGCATCTAAAATCATCTAGCTTATCTTTTTGTTTAATTAAGCTTTTTATTTTCAAAACACATGCCTGGATAATTTTTGCAAAAAAATACAAAACCTTGTATTGCAAAGTTTCCCCCTTCTCCTCACCCCCTCCCCTAGATGGCAAGTAATCCAATATATGTTAAACATGGTAAAAATGTGTGTTAAATCCAATATATGTATACATATTTATACAATTATCTTGCTACACAAGAAAAATCAGATCAAAAAGAAAAAATAACGAGAAAGAAAACAAAATGCAAACAAACAACAATAAAAAGAGTGAAAATGGCACGTTGTGATCTATGCTCAGTTCCCACAGTCCTCTCTCTGAGGGTACATGGCTCTCTTCATCACAAGATCACTGGAACTGGCCTCAATCATATCATTGTTGAAAAGATCCATATCCATCAAAATTGATCATTGTATAATCTTCTTGTTTCTGTGTACAATGATAAGTCTTTCCAGCCCTCTCTGAAATGATCCTGCTGATTTTTTTAATAGAATAATAATATTCTTTAACATTCATATACCACAACTTGTTCAGCTATTCTCCAACTGATGGGCACCCCTTCAGTTTCCAGTTTCTTGACACTACAAAAAGAGCTGCCACAAACATTTTTTGCATATGTGGGTACCTTTCCTTCTTGTAAGAGAGATTTTAACAGCACAAAAATTAGTATTTATGCCTAATGAAACTGTGTTCTTTTGGGACAATACAGTAATTTTGTTGTTGTTGATGCTGCTGTTTTGCCTCTTGCAGAATTCCATCACTTTGTAGACCAAACAGAGGCTTTATTTTTGCAAAGTCAGCTGACTAGAGGACCCAGTTGAAAACTGCCTTTTGTCTGCTTTAAGGTGGCTAAAATGGAGAATTCTATATATCTGTTAAAAAAAAAAAAAAAAAGATTGAATTATCTTAACTATTAGTTCCCTAATGTGGAACAGCAAGAATGTTTTTAAAATAAGTTTTTAAAAGAAATTGGTTTAGTGAATATTGATGCCCTTTCCCCATAAGTTTCTACTCCCTGTCACCAACCTGATTTACATGAAATTAAATTCTGCTTTTTGAGCATGGCACTATTTGAGTGGAATTAGAGCAAACCAACCTGTGCCTCAAACCACATACAGATTTGCCTATCATAAATATCAGATACCTTCTGTTTAACTGAATACTCAGATTAATTCCTTTTTAAGATTGGCAAATTATCAGTTAAATCCACTACCATGGAAGCCACCAACAAAGCTCTTATAGAATATGCCCTCCTTCTGTGTGGATCTCCCAATCATTACCTCTGGTAAAGGAGAGGAAGAGAAAGAAAAATTGCTGTGCTAAATTTTGGGAATATAAATTCAAGAAAACAAATTAATACCTATGCTTGAGAAGTTTACATTCTAATTGAGAAAGAGAAAAAATAAAGGAAAGCTGAAAAATAGGTGGGAGAAGAGAATATCTGCCCAAAGACAAGGCTATTAATGAGGAGGTATTGAAATCTACTTGACATAAATTGTTTGGGGAATTATGAGGATTGCTGGGGCCCTTCAAGAAGTGATAATCCTGACCAAATCTTTATCAATCAGAAAAAAAGCCTGCAAACCAGATTCTACTGCAAAGAAAGTCTGAGATTTTGAGCCTAAATCAATAATGTTTGTTAGATTTTCTATCTTCCATACCAAAAGTATCAAATTCAAATGGAAACAAAGCAGGGTCACATAATGACTTAATTTTAAAATGCAATTTTATGTTTCATTGTATTTTTATTTGCTGTGTTAAATATTTCCCAATTACATTTTAATCTAGTTCTGGCCATACTCTAGAATATTACAGGCTCCATAAGAATAATATGGCTAACACTTCTATATCATTTTCAGGCAGCTGATATAGTTGGATAATCAGAATAAATTTTTACAACAGTTTATTGTTCCCCTGACCTTTAGAGGGAGGATTATCACTTCAATTGTTGTTCAATCATTTTTCAGTTGTTTTCAACTTTTTATGATCCCATTCAAGGTTTTCTTGGCAAAGATCCTGTGATTTGCTCTTTCCTTCTCTAGCTCATTTAGCAGATGAGGAAACTAAAGTAAACAGGGTTAAGTGACTTGTCAGGATCACACAGCTAGTAAGTGTTTGAGGTTGGATTTGAACTCAGGAAGATGAGTTCCTGACTCCAAATCTGGTGCTCTATCCACTGAACCACCGAGATAACCACCCTGTCAGGAGAGGCCTCTCAATGGCCCCAAATTTGATACTATTTCCCCAAGGAGAAAAAGTTTTGTCTGGAGAACACTGGATAGATGTTAATTTAAGGTGAGGTCCAACATCCAGTCAGATGCCAAAATGGGTTGCCTGCAAAAAGCCTCTTATCACTTATCTACCTTGCCCCATATGACTGAGAACTGTCATAAAGATCATTTCATAGGCCTTAGAGGGTTCATTACTTGTATAATGGACCTGATGTTCCTGGAGCAGCTCCTTACAATCACTGCTGCTTTTATATCAGGAGATTTAGTCACTCACATTACCTTAATGCAAAAATTTATAAGATTTTTTATATGGTACTCCAGGGCAATGGTTCTTGAGTAAGGATGCCTCTCTTTTCATTTTCAGTGGGAGAAAGTGAGTCACACAGGATAAAGATATATGCATGGACTGCAACATTCATAAGAGATCTCATTGTATTACCCCAAATTAATCCCTCTTCCAAAATTCCCTTTTACTATTGACAGAACCACCATCATCCTAATGACTAAGGTTTTCAACATCAGTATCATCCTGTCATCACTCTCACTCACCCACATAATCAATCAGTTGGCAACTCTTGCAATTCTCCCCCACATAACATCTCTCAAATGCAACCTTTTCTTTCAATGATTATATTCTAGCTCAGGATCTCTTTATCTCTTTCATTGAAAGAGCTTCCTATCTGGATTCCTTACTTCCTGTCTCTCCACAAAGCTGCTAAAGTGATTTTATTAAAGTTCAGGATTGACCATTTCATTCCCTTATTCAATATACTCTAGTGGCTCCCTTAAATCTTAGATGAAATATTATATCATCTTTTTCTTATCCTTTCCAAATTTCAATTTTTCTATTATAGTAGATATAAAGTTACAGCAATGGAAATCTATGTACATAAATTATATATGTAGAAATATGTGTCTATAAATAGCATATGCTCAAAAAGGGTAACTAAGTGGATAAAAAACCAAATCAGGGAGATCTGAGTTAAAATCTGGTCTTGGACATATAATCTATGTGAACCTGGGCAAGTCACTTAACTCTGTTTACCTCAATTTCTTAATTCAGAAAAGGAACTAGAAAATGGCAAACCACTGCAGTATACTTGCCAAGAAAACCCCAAAGGAGGTCAAAAAAGTTGAATATAACTGAAATGACTGGACAAAAACAATAATTTTTTTAAAGTACTTGTAAGGGCATGTTAAAAAAAAATTAGATACTGGTTATATAAAGATTGGATTAGAGATAGGGGACCTTGAAAGCAAGACTTTTTAGGAGGTTATTGATGAAACCCAGAGATTTTAAGAATCTGAAATAAAGTATTAAGTATCTATTATATGATTAGTATTTTACTTGATACTGAGAATATAAATATAAAAACAAGATAATTCCTGCCCTCAAAAAGTTTATATTCTCTTACAGGGATACAACACATTCAGATAAATATTTATAAGATATAATATACAGAATAAATACAGTGTTTTGTTGGGGTATAAAAACAGGGGAATCATCAAAAATCTGTAGGTGCAGATGGTGCTTCCCAATGATGAAATAATGAAGAGATTCCAGGGATGAAGGACATGGTGGATAAGAAAAGGCATGCAGGTGGGAGATTTCATGTCATGTTTAGAAAATGTTGAGAAATACAATTTGTCTGGAATATAACTATATATGAAGAGGAGTGCTATACAACTAGAATAGAAACAGGAAAAAGAAGGTTTTTAAATGTCATAACATAATTTTTATTTTATTAGAAAGCAATGGGGCACCACTAGAAATTTTTTTTGGAAGGTGGGAGTTGATAGGATTTTAATTTTTCCAATTACATAAAAAGACAATTTCTGATGTTCTTTATTTGAAAGACTTCAAGTTTTTTCTTAAACCCAAATCTGGCTCTTGGGTTGACTAACCAGAGGTCCTAGGCCAAGCCCCATTTGGTCATTTTGGACTCAGATTAGTTCAGAGTGAATGTGAACAACAATTGTTGCCAGAAACCCTGAGGTCTTTTCCTCTCAGATTATAATTGTTTGTTTGTTTTTTTTGTTTTTTTTTTTTTTTTTTTTTTTTGTTGTTGTTTTTACTACATAAAAGAGGCCATTCTATTTTCTTACCTAACCTTAATCACTGAATGGGCATTGCCTCAGTCAAACTAAGAATTGTTAAAACTCTTAGCTTAAAAAGGCCATAGTCTTCCTTTGCATCCATGTCCATCTCTAGTTGTCCTAATCTATATTTTGCCACTAGACCCAGACACAAATTAGGATGCTAATTCATTGTTGGTGGAATTGTAAACTGATCAAAACCATTTTGGTGAGAAATCGAGAATTATGCCTAAAGGAAAAAAAAATTGCAATATTACTACTAGATCTGTTTCCTAAAATTATTAGGCAGAAGGGAAAAGAATCTTCTAAAATTTTTATAGGATGGCAAGATTTGGAAGTTGCAGGAATGTCCATCAATTGGGGATGGTTGAACAACCTGTGATATGTGACTGTGATGGAATAGTACTGTTATAAGAAATGGTTGATGATCTTAAAAAAACACAAATAGACTTGCACAAAATAATGAAGAACTAAATAAGAAGAATCAACCAAATTTTGTATATAGCAACAGCAATATTCTTTTAAAAATAACTTTGAGTGACTAGGTTACTGGACTATTATAAAACACCCAAATTAACTACATAGGTCATATGAAGTAAGATGCTACCATCTCCAGGGCAGGGGATGGGGCAGAGGGAAAAAAATAAAGGAAAAAGGTACATGATTACTTTATTATATATTTAAAAGAATAGCAAGTTGTACATAATGGATATGTATTTTCATGTACAATCATCTTGTTTCTATTCTACAATGTTATAGAAATGTTTTTTATTTCTTAAATTCAGAATAAAATAATTTTTAAAATAACTTCAAAATAGAAGGACTGAGATAGTTAAAAATGAGAGCTAGGAGTGATTAAAGGAAAAAAATATTTTGAACTAAATAGAGAGAAAATTTTGAGCATGGGGATTTAGGGAAAGAAGAGGTGAGACTTTGGCAGATAAGATATAGGTGAAGTACCAGTTGACTAGAATTCTTACCTTCCAAGTATCTGGGGTGACAGGGTGGTGACAACAGACTCTAATTTCTTGAACTATGGGAGAATTGTATTCTTCATATAATCATCTCCATGAGTAGTGAGACCATTTCAGATTCTATGATTATGTAACTGATAAGGGAAGTATAAGGTTAAAACAAACCAAAAGCCAAGTTAAAAATTAGAAGATATTGAGTCTCATTATGACAGCTCCAAGCCATTAAATTTAAATAAACTTTTGCAATAGCATGGTACCATCAAAAGAGCACTGGCTCAGGGGAGTCAAGACTCCAGATTCAAATCCCACCTCTGAAAGTCATTACCTACAGGATCTTTAAAAAAAAAAAAAAAAAAAAATCACTCAGCATCCTGTCTTCCTTACTTTTTTAAAAGAGATGCTTGCAATAGATGACCTCTAGCACTATTTCTAGCTCTAGATGTATGACCTTTTGATTATGATGTTCAATCATGAAATGGACCAGAGTAAGGCAATAGTTAGAGGCAGGTAGATGGCAGAGCAGATAAAGTACTGGGCTTGGAATCAGGAAAAACTGAGTTCAAATCAACTAGAGACAGCTAGGTGGCAGAGTGGATAAAGCATTGGGAATAGAATCAGGAGGAAATGAGTTCAAATCCAATCTTAGATATTGGCTATGTAACCGTAGGCAAGATATTTAACCCTACTGGCCTCAGTTTCCTCTTATGTAAAATGAGTTGGAGAAGAAAATGGCAAACCTCTCCAGTATTTTTGCTGAGAAAACCCAAATGGCATCACTGATTTCAAGCCCACAGAGTCAGATGCAACTAAAGTTAACCTCCCAATAACAACAAAAAGACAATGGTTCTTATTATCAACATTTCTTATAGAAGTCACTGCCATACAACAATTTCAATATTGACAGGATTCAAAGATTCTTGAATCTTGAAACTACTCTGAATGGATGCTCTCTTTGTGAGCTCCCAAGCATTGATACCTCATATTGTCTACTCTTTTCTCAAAGATGTTAAATAAGTATAAACTCCTTTGGTTACCTTAACCTGATGACATTTTGGCAGTGTAAAATATATTAAACATTAATTTTAGATGTAGAGTTGAAGAGTTGCTTAAAGCTGATTTGGTATAATAATTTTATATTTGAAGAAATGGAGGCCCTGAGAAGCTAAGTAACACCACCCCAAATCATCTAGTGTCAGAGAAAGTATTCAAATATTATATATGCAGTGATTTTTCCACTAAAATACAAAAGCTAAATTAGGTTTCAGAAATTGTCTAGTCTTTTATTGTCAGCACTCAGAAACTTTAGTTTTGCAATTTTATTTTAGTTTTGCCATTTTCAAATTAAATATGATATCTTTCATCTAGCTAGCTTGCAGAATAAAATGAAGTGTTCAGAGCTTTCAGCTTTTTGAATGATGGTGTGGGATCTCTGTCACTATTGATTCTCTATTGTTAGGTAGGAAAGAATGCGGCAGGCAAGGAAATGTTTCATTTATGTCACAGATCTAGCCTTGGGTAAAAATTTCCCAAATCAACTGGACAGAGCAGAAAACTATAAAGTGGATACAGAGGATTTTACTTGGGAGGAAGTAGGAGGAATACAAGCTGGGAAACAGAAGATTTATTAAAATATCAATGATCTTATTATGCTATTAAGTCTAAATAAAGAGAAGAATAAAGAAACAGAAGTCTAACAAAATAGAACAAAAAGCAAACAAGTTTTAAAAAATAAGAGAAAAAAACAGAAGTCATAAATAGTAGAAGAAAAACAGAAGACAGGTTTTAAAGGTAAGGGCAAAGATTGTTTTAGTAAGATACTTGAAAACATTGTAGAACATATTCTGCAAATTCAAGGGAAGTCATTTAAGGATAAAATACCATCAGTGATCAAGGGATTAGCTCTACTTAAGTACAACAGGAAAAGAAAAAAGATGGTGCTCATAATTGACCCTTCAATTTATCTCTCTAACAATTTACTATCATGCATTAATCTATTAATTGAAATGGATCATAAAAAATTTGAAAGTAATCATTTTCTTGGCACTGATATCCTAGAAAAATCTAGCTATGATTTTGGTCTCTGCTTTAAAAAAGGAAACAAAGAAATTTGAGAGGATCTAGAAAGTAAGTAAAAATATAAATATAAATAAATGTAAATAAAGAGCTCACCTCTCATGTAGTATTTTGATCTTACAAAGTAGTTTTTCTCAAAAATAATTTTCCAAATTAGATCATTTTATTACCATTTTACAAATAAGGAAATTGAATTGACTGACCCAAAAGTCATATAACTGCAAACTTTGGACCCACTCTCTCAAATTTCAGTGCTCTTCCTGTTATGCCACAATTTTCTTTAATTATTCTGCCTCAGTCCCTCTGATTGCAATCCCCCCTTCCTGACCATTAGAACTGATATAAATTAGGGCTGGGAGCCCTGACCATTAGCATTCCATAGAGCCATAAATTGTAGATAGATTATTTAGAGATAGGAAAGCATATCTTTCATTTCAGAAATCCTGGTTCCTAGGTCCTCCTAAATTATCAGAATTTATGGTCCTCACCCCCAACCTGTCAGAACCGAAATTATGGTCTGTTCCTGAAAAGTTCCTGGTCTCCCCCTTCTGCCTTTGTTTTTACCTTATCACTGAAGTCCAATAAAAATCCCTGGAATTCTTCACTCTCTACTGCATACTTTAAGACTTAGTCAGCCCTAGGGGCAACATGGATCCTGTTTTGCTCCCAGCACAATCGCTCCCTCTCAAATAAAATATTAAAAACTCTCTAAACTCTTTCTTGCCTCAGTTTCTCAGGCATTACATTCCCACTCACAATACATTATTGTCTATAGGTGAGACAGTGGTTAAAACACTGTTCCAGGAATTAGGAAGACTTCACTTCAAATGTAGCCTCAGATACTTGCTATTATAAGACCTGGGCAAGTCATTTTAATTTGTCTGTCTCAGTTTCAGAAGTGTAAGAGATAATAATAGCCTTGACCTCCCAGGGTTATTGTCGGGATAAAATGAGATAATGGGCTTTTTAAACTTTAAATTGCTGAATACACATTAGTTATTATTAAATAATTAAGTTATTAAATGAACAAAGTTCTTATGAAGAAAAGTTAAAGGAATTGATTAGATTTAAAAAGAAAAAAAAGGGGGGGGGAAGCTGATTGTCTTCAAGTATTTGAAAGATAATTTTATGGAGGCTATAAGGCCATTTTTTTCTCCATCTACTGAGAAAACCAAAGATGAAGAGAGAGTTTTCACTTATACCTTCCTATATCTCAACAATAGACATTGATTTTTGAATCCAAAGACAAGACATTATATATTTTTCCTTATTCTCTTTTTTCATTTCTTTGTTTCTTTCTTTCTTTTTTCCTTCCTTCCTCCTTCCCTCTTTCTTTCCTTCCTTCCTTCCTTCCTTCCTTCCTTCCTTCCTTCCTTCCTTCCTTCCTTCCTTCCTTCCTTCCTTCCTTCCTTCCTTCCTTCCTTCCTTCCTTCCTTCCTTCCTTCCTTCTTTCTTTCTTGCTTTCTTTCTTTCTGAGATTTAAAGTAATACCATATTCTGAGAGATTCTTTTAGACTTTAATACTCTCATCCAATCTGTCAATTATCCTTTTTAGCCTGACAGGTATATATTCTTTTAGATCTTTTACTATTGTATTGACACAGCCAATTGACTATCTTGGCTAAGGAAATATATTTGTGTATTTGGAGGAGAGGAAGAAACATGAGGCATGAAATAGCTATCCCCAGAGACTTATGGCAATAGAACAGATATATAATCATTTGCCCTGGGTGATTTTAGTGATTCACCCTCCCAGAGTCAGGAGACTGAGTCAGAGAATCTCAAGAGAGTCTCTATCATCTTCAAAATGAGCCCAGAAAGACACATTTCTAATTGAAATCACATCACTTTAAATTTAAGCCTTTGTTTATAAGCTAACAAAATAAATTTATCTTTCATCTTTCTCCTAAAGAACTCCACAGGCTCTGCTAGTAATTATAAAATAAACAGATTAATTTCCACCCAATTAACAATGACGTCAAGAGAGCTTTTTGTATTACTCCTACAGAGATGAAGATTGAAAATCAAGAAGCAATCAATTAATGTTACTGGTGAGGTTTGTGCAGGCCCTAGGGTCATAAGCAGATTGCTGTTTAAGGGGCAAAGTATCCAAAAAGGAGTTATTTTAAGAACCATGAATACCAGGACATCCATAACAATTGCTTCTTGAGAAGTATTTCTCATGTGTTTACTTAAGATAAAATTTAGTCTAGGAGCTTTCTCAGAGTAAACCCCTTCACTTGTTACTGGTAATACTGCAGATAGGATTCCTAGTGACCCTATCTCTTCCTCATCTTCACATAACACCATCTATCTCTGCCATCCTCTAGTCTAATCAGGTTAGCTTACTGTTCCACACTAACAATAGCAGCAACAGCTAGCATTTATATAGCACCAACTTTGTGCCAGGCACTGTGCTAAGGACTTTACAAATATTAACCTATCTGATATTCACAACAATTTTGGGTAGAAGATACTATTATGGCTTTTCTTTTACAGTTGAGGAAACTGAGGCAGAGGTTAGGTGACCTACTCAGGACTGCATAGTTGGTAAGTTTCTGGAATTGGATTTGAAATCAGATATTTATGACTTCAGATTCAGTGCTCCATCCATTGAGCCACCTCATGCTATCAAGCTACTCATGATAAGAATATTTTTTCTCATCTTGTGCAGTAAGTAGGCAAAATAAGGAGAAGGAAGTTGATGAGAAGGCAAGGGCATTCTTTTTCTAAGAATAAAAGCACATATTTTATGTGTTGTTGATTCAAATGATTTGTTGTACTGTTTTGTTTTTTGTTTGTTTTTCTATCAGGAAAACAAGCAACATAAAGGACTAAATTAAATGAACTTAATTTCTCTTAGTCCTTTCTTTGTTACAATCAATAACCAGGTAAGTGCAAAAATATTGTGTTGCATTAAAGTATATGGTAGGTCATGAAAGAAAGAATAAATGGTAGCTCCTGGGACTAGGAGCAGAGGCAAAGCTCTAGGTATGTTTTATGGTGGAAAGAACACTAAATCTAAAGCTAAAGTCTTGGGTTCAAATACTGTTTGCCATATTTACTATCTATGTATCCATAGGCAAAAGATTTACACCCTTGGGCCTCAGTTTTTTCATTTGTAAAATGAAGGGGTTGAACTAGATGGCCTTTGTAATTATTTCCAGTTTTAGAGCTATGATTCTATGGTATTTCAATGATTTCTAGACCTGTTGCCTCATTGGAGGAATCTTAGCCTTTGAAAATTTTAATTTACATTTTCCAATAGCATCTGCTTAAACCTTTTCTGGGATGCACAGTAGATTTGTTTTCCTTTGTCCTAGATGTTGTTCCACAGTTCTCTTTTAAACTGACCCAGTTTCCCTAATTGTCCTATTCAGTTACTCTGCCTCAGGTTATAATCATTCCCTCTTAATGTTTGATGGGATAAAGGTCTTTATCCATTTTAGATGTCTTTAGAATATCAGTCTCTCCAGTACCCCCCATTATGTCATTCTAGGTGCCTTCCCCCCATTAGGTCATCCCCATCCAGGGACCTCTCCCATTATGTTATTGTTTTAGTTACCCTATAAAAAAAAATCTTGTATCTGGCATGGGCTGCTGGATTCTTGGAGAGGATAGTCTCATTCAGCCCTGGGACCAAACCATGGATCCATTTGGTCCCAGTAAAACTCTCCCATTTAATAAAGTATTAAATACTCTCCAACCTCTAACTTGCTCAGTTCTCTGGCATTACATAGAGAGTTCTTGCTACTTAGAAATAAGCCAAGCCATCAATTGGAATGATAGCAGTTGAGCCCAAAGAGCAGAATTAAGCTTTAAATAAAATGCTCAAGGATATATTCTTCTGTGTGGGCACACTCTCAAGCAACCAAGACCTGGGGTTGAAACATGCCTAACTCTCTACACAGACTAATACAGCAGCCATAGACCTTGAATAATTCCACTTGATGTAATATTGATTGATTAATTGAATCAACACATTCTTGTTAAATGCCAATATGCAAAATACAAAGTTGTGTCTGCCCTCAGAGAACCTGCATTTTACAAATCACTTAAGCCCTGAAGCTTAGATTTCAATTGAGAAATGAGGTTTGACATCTTTGCACTCTGAATATTTTGCATGGCTCTGAATCTGAGATGAAAGTATATTAGGTCACATAAACAAAAATACTTTGATTGGAGGTAGGAAGTTTGAATAACTAATTTTGACCTCTCCCTCTGCATTCAAGGTGAGTCATTAGGTGCCGTCTCCTTTCTAATTAGTTTTACCCATTTCCTTAAATTGCTATTTGAACTGTTAAACATTAAAGATGCTATAATATCTAACAGCTGCTAGTTTTCTTAACACAAAAAGTAAGTGGAGGGGAGGAGTACAATTAACATAGATAGAGTGCTTTTAAGAGTAGCAAAAAAGCTAGCTTCTTTAGACTCTTTCCATTTTCCCTCTTTTCCTCTTTCTTGAGAAGGAACTAAGGCAAAACTCCTGAGAAGTAAGGAAGTTACTGGTAGCTGGATCCATCCTGACAATAGAGCTAGAAGATTAAAGGAGAGTATTCATTCCATTTCTGGTATTCATTCTACCCATTCTTCCATATTATTAACACAATAAATACCCTCATGACCAACAGTTACAATAGTGCCAAGGTCTCATTATAGGCTCTCAGAAAGACAGGAAGCAAAACCAAGACCTGACAGCAGCCCCAGAAGATTGCTTGCTTATGTGATCTCATGGAAGAAGGTAAAGTCTGTACCTTACACTCTTGACTAGCCTTAATCCCTTCAAGTATTTTTCTGTCATAAATCTCTGCAAAACAACACCAGAAATCTTCATAAAGAACTTCTCAGGAGTCCCAGTTCTCAAACATCAATAGCTGAATGATCAGGATTCAGGCTCCATAGCAATGGAGATTATAAACCTGAGGGTAAAGATCCAAGTGCAAATTTTATGAGAGACTTGGGGGAGAAATCAAGAGGAAACTCAGTGTCTGAGAGGAATTCAGTTAAAGGTGACATTTATTGCATCTATCAGTAATTTGTGAAAACTTGTACTAGACACTAGAATTGCTAGGGATCTAAGAAGTAGTACCCTGAGGGTGAAGAAGATAAATAGTAAAACTGGGGATACCTGGACAGAAACTTTATAACTTTCTCTAGACCTGGCCTTGAAAATAGAAACAATATAATACACACAAAAAAAGAAATGTTAGGCTTATTTTTTTTCTTTCCTGGAAGGAAAGATTTGCTGGTTAGATATCAGTTTAGAAAAGAGGCAAGGAAGGGGAGGAAATATCTATACCTCTTCTCCTGTAGGATGCAACTAGCTGGACCCAAAGAGCAGAATGAAGTTTCATATAAAGGCCTATGGAACTGCTTGGGTAATACCTACATGTATTTCATCTATTCCCTTATGAAAAGCAGCATGTTCATAACAACTCATCTTATTTAAATGATTCTATATCTAATGGAAACTGTTCAAATGATCACTTTTTTTTTTTTTTTCATTTAAAGTCATAGAAACTTAGAGTTGGAAGGAAATATAAAAGTTAGCTAACTTTTCACTTCAGCCAGTCAGAGGATTTAATGTGATGACTTATATGTTAAATTCATAATAGTTACCTTTCTACATTCCAGGAATGTAGTATTCAGAGCTTTTATCATCATCATCATCAAGTATTGTTAATTGCCAGATACTGTGCTATGTAAACAAGAAAGAAAGAAGTGATGGGAATGAGTGCCTGTCTTCAAGAAGAAGGGAGAAAACTACATATAAATAAACAACTATGGATAGGAGATATATATGATGTAAATGGGAGGTAACCTTAGGTGAAAGACACTAACAGTTCAGGAGAATGGGAAAGGATTCTTGCAGTAAGATTTCAGCTAATTCTTTAAAGAAAACCAATGGAAGCACAAAGCAGATGGAAAAAAATGAAAACAGCATGAATGGTAAAAAACCAGTGAAAATGTAGTCTTTGAGAGGGAGCATAGTGTGAAAGGAAGAGAAAGAAGGCCAGTGTTTTGGGATTTTATGTGATGGAAATAGTAAGGTTTTAAAAAGGTAAAAACTTGCTATGTGACCCTGAGCAAGTCGGGTAACCCCAATTGCCTCAGAGGGAAAAAAAAATGAAAAACTCAAAGAATTGTATTGCAGCTTGAATCAACTCAATAGCATAATGTTTATTAAATCTAAGAATATAAATTATTTTGGGAAGGAAGAAAAGAAGGAATGGGAAAAAGGAAAGAAAAAATAAAGAAAGTATATTTACCTTCTTTCTTTGTAAAGGTGAAGAAATACAACTTTAGAAAATTACTTATACCATTAGACAATTTATGTTATTTTAATTTTATGGAACTTTTTTCTCTTTTATTATTATTATTATTATTATTATTATTATTTTACAAAAGATACCTCTTTGGGGAAAAATGAAGATAATATAAAAACAGAAGATATCAACATTTAATTAAAATTAAGTTTCTCCCTAAGATTTCACATCCAAAATATATAAGAATTTGGTTCAAATATGTAAAACTAAGAGCCTTTTCCCAATAGATAAACAATTAAAAGTTTTGAAGAGACCATTTTCAAAAAAAAGAAATCCAAGCTATATATAACCATATTTTTAAAAATGATCCAAAGTTTGCAGAGATCCAAGCTAAATTAACACTGAGGTTCTACCATAGCCTGTCAGACTGGATGGTATGACAAAGGAGGAAAAAAATATGTTGAAAGAACTAGAGGTAAACAGGCATACTGATGTCCTATAGCTGGTTTTATGAATTAGTATGAATTGAAGCATGTTGACTCAGGAAATTCTACTATTTTTTAGTCCTGGTAGAAATTGGCTTCTGGATTTTAATTACATAAAATTAAAAAGATTTTGTACAAACAAAACTAATGCAAACAAGATTAGAAGGGGAAGTAATAAATTGGGAAAATATTTTTACAGTTAAAGGTTCTGATAAAGGCCTCATCTCCAAAATATATAGAGAATTGACTCTAATTTATAAGAAATCAAACCATTCTCCAATTGATAAATGGTAAAAAGATATGAACAGACAATTTTCAGAGGATGAAATTGAAACTATTTCCACTCATATGAAAGAGTGTTCCAAATCACTACTGATCAGAGAAATGAAAATTAAGACAACTCTGAGATACCACTACACACCTGTCAGATTGGCTAAGATGACAGGAACTAATAATGATGAATGTTGGAGGGGATGTGGGAAAACTGGGACACTGATGCATTGTTAGTGGAGTTGTGAAAGAATCCAACCATTCTGGAGAGCAATTTGGAACTATGCCTAAAAAGTTATCAAACTGTGCATACCCTTTGATCCAGCAGTGATACTACTGGGCTTATATCCCAAAGAAATGCTTAAGATGGGAAAGGGACCTGTATGTGCCAAAATGTTTGTGGCAGCTCTTTTTGTAGTGGCTAGAAACTGGAAAATGAATGGATGTCCATCAATTGGAGAATGGTTGGGTAAATTATGGCATATGAATGTTATGGAATATTATTGCTCTGTAAGAAATGACCAGCAGGAGGAATACAGAGAGGTTTGGAGAGACTTACATGAATTGATGCTGAGTGAAATGAGCAGAACCAGGAGATCACTATACACTTCAACAACAATCCTGTATGAAGATATATTCTGATTGAAGTGGAAATCTTCAACATAAAGAAGATCCAACTCACTTCCAGTTGCTCAATGATGCACAGAAATAGCTACGCCCAGAGAAAGAACACTGGGAATTGAATGTAAACTGTTTGCACTACTGTCTTTCTACCCAGGTTACTTATACCTTCGGAATCCAATTCTTACCATGCAACAAGAAAATTGGATTTACACACATATATTTTATCTAGGTTAAACTGTAACCATTTAATATGTATGGGATTGCTTGTCATCTAGGGGAGGAAGTAGAGGGAGGGAGGGGAAAATTTGGAAAAATGAATACAAGAGATAATGTTGTAAAAAAAATTACTCATGCATATGTACTGTCAAAAAATTATAATTATAAAATTAATTTAAAAAAGAAAGAAAGAAATTGGCTTCTGAAGTATCTGAGTTCAAAATCTTCCCCTAGACGTCCACTATATGTTCCTGGAAAAATCATAACTTTTCTAGTAATCTCTTCATTTGAAAAATGGCAATAAGTATAACACCTATCTCACAAGGATTTGGGGAAGACAAAATGAAAAAATATATGAAAAATATCTGTTAACTTTTAATAGAAGTGTTGGTTATTTATTTATTATTATTATTATTACTTCCAATAACATCTTACTTCATTTTTGATAGCTTTTATAGCTAGATAGTTTTTTTTTCCTTATTCTGAGTATAAAATTTTCCTCCCAATAACTTCCTTCTATCAATTCCATTTTACTTTCTGGGGCCAAACTTAACATCTATTATTTCTCCACTAAATATTCTTTTCTCCAGGTTAAATTTCCCTAAGCCTAGACCTTCACATGACATTAGTTTTAGTCTCCTTCATCATTCTGTATTTCATACACAGAAAAGAACACAGTATTCCAGATGTAACTTGGCTAGTACCGAATACAGAGACCATTATCCCTTTGCTTCTGAACATTATTAAAGCAGCCTAAGATTACCAACATTTAGATTCTGCCATGTTACACTGGTGACCCATATTAAAGATGCAATTCTCCAGAACTTACCAGATCCTTTTCACATAAAACATTGCCTTCCCTAGTATGCACTTGCATAGCTGATTTCCATTTCCATTTTCTATATCATCTCTAAGCAAAGCACAGAAACATTTAATGATCCATATGCTAGAATGAGGTTTGTTTCCAAAGCTATCATCCTGTAATGGAGTGAATCTCTTTCTGCTTTTGCTTATCAGCACAGACACTCTTGGGAGCTGCATCTATAAAAGTCACTTCTAAGGTATAAGCTGTATACTGTGTTTGAATGTTAAGGGAAGGGGAAGATATTGTTTGGGAAAAATTTATGGTTGGAGAGAGGATCAGATGATATCATTAAAGTTGTCCATGTTTTTTTCTTGGTTTAGGTTACCAAAAAATAAGTGAAGTATTTGAGAAGGAAGATTAAACTAAAGAAGTAGGAATTAAATGTTGTACATTATGAAAAGATTTATTATTATCAACATGCAATTATTATCTATATAATATTATTTAGACTTCACTGGACTAGGAATCAAGGAGACTTAAGTTTAAATTCCATCAAGTACATTTACTGTATGATCCTAGGCAAGTCAAATAGCCTTTATCTCACTTTTCTCATCTTTAAAATAAGGTAGTTGAATCCAGTGATTTCTAAGATCTTGTCCATTTCAAAATATATGATTCCACAGTTTCAAAATCGGTCATGTATACAATAATTGTTAAATCATTTCAGTTGTGTCCAGCTCTCCATGACCCAATTCAGGATGGAGATCTCTATTCTGGATCTCATGCCAACAAAATCAAAGATCATTGCTATATTGATCTAAATACAAAATATGTCCATTAGAGACTAGATCTGAAAACTCCACAAGGAAACTCCTAGATAAGGAAATTATATTTCCTTGCCCATTCTCTGGGAGGATAAAAGAGACAAGAAGGACAAGAGTTAAAGAAGAGAGGCCTCTGCATTACATCAGGCCTGACAGGGCTCTCTGCAGGAAGGGAAGTCACTTCTCTGGACAAGAGTTAACAGCAACTGCCTGGAGACAATGGTTCACTACAGGAAGAAGAATCTGTCTGAGAGATTTGAGTAGACACAGCAGATCTCTTCCCAGAGAGCGATCCAGCAGCTTCTGGAGACGACAGCTCGCTACATAGGTCAGCACTTTTTTTATAATTTATAGTCCTAAGCAGTTGAGTAGAGTATTAAAAGGTTATATTTTGCCATATTGCCATGTAGTTAATATATTCAAGTGGAACTTGAATACAGTTCTTGACTTCAAGGCTAGCTAGCCATTATATGAGCTGCTTCTAATAAATTCATATTTAAACAAATAAAGTAGCATGGTTGATACTTCAAGGACTAATGATTTCATCAATATCACTAGCAATTAAGATCTCAAACTTTCTCCAGCTTATTAGAAAGTTTTCAAGAATTTTTATGGATGAAACATTCATCACCTAGCAACCAATTTGACAATGAGCTTTTCTTAACTAACTTATGCTGGTCCTTGGGTAATAGCCATTTAAACATAGTGCTATATTCAATGGCTCTCCAATTAGGTAGGACCTAATGGAACTTACATGCTACTAGAGTAATGAAAAACCTAGGATTATTTTCAAACCATAATCAAGCATCAAAACAAGATGAATATGGAAGATATAAATATTCTTTTCTATTTCCAATTTGTTTTTATAATATTTCTGTAGTGTTTCAAGTGTATTTCTGAATATCTTTAGTGGTAAAAATAAGTTATTTTATCTCTTCCACATAAATTCTATTTAGATATAGAGATGATGTGAGGGCATTAAAGACAATGTCAGTAGCATATAAGTTCTGTCAGGTCTCATCAGGAAAGCCTTCTATATAGTCTTGTGATTACATGTTTGTTTTCCAGGATTAGCACATATGATATAAGAGAAACTTTTCAGGAGGTTGGTTATGGAATCATGAATATTTCATGCCTTACACCTTTATAATTCTTTACAATATTTAAAATACTTTCACAAATAAGTCAAAATGGCAAAGAGCACTTGATTTGGAGTGAGAAAACTTAGGCTCATATTCTGGCTTTATTCCTTACTATGTGTCCTTATATCAGATCCTTCTCCTTTCTGAGATTCATTTTCCTTCTTTTCAAAATGAGTAGATAAGTCTGGATGCATTATAAAGTCCTCCCTGGCTTCAAACCCATGATAGTTACTCTTTTACTTAATCTTCATAATCATTTTATAAGTTGTCCAAATAAAAATACTCATTTTCCAGTTGGGATAATGAATGTTCAGGCAGGTTAAATAATTTGCCCATTTCTACACAGGTTACAATTTGATGGATCCAGGAACATGATCCCAAGTCTTTACCTATTTGATTAACAATGAAACAGAGAGAAATTGTAAGTCAAAGAACAAAAAGGCCAGAGTTAATTTTTACTCTTTCATCTTGTGTCACTGTGTGGAGAACTATATCTTTTTTTTTTCTCCCTATCTCCACATTGGATGCTTCTTTACCAATTAATCCCCATCACTTAGGCACATTTCCAAAAAGTCCTGGACTTAAGCAACAAGGTATATACATTGTGTAGGTCAAAACTTTCTACCCATATAGACATCACCCAGCTGTTTCACCAAGGGCTGATGCTTTCCATACATGACTGAACAAACATATCCTTCATTGACAAAGACTTACTTCTCTTTCTGCTCTGTGTTTTAGACATGCTTCCTTTGAGAAAAATTTCCCTTTTAACAATGAGAGCATTGGGAAAACCTTTGATCCAGTAGCATATTTTTTATTGTTCAAGATCTTTATGAACAAATATCATTCAATATCCACTTTTAGCTTGTCTGTCTAGCTAACAGTGTGTCTGTTCTATTCTAAGACTGAAATGGTGCACAAAATAGCACCCTAGTGATCTAAAAGAGAACATAGCCTAATCAGGTTTGAGCCCTGGGAAGGGAGATCAGCATATTGCAAAAGTGTTTAGGAATAAAACCAGATTCACCAAATTGTCACCATCTATTTTTTTAAGCGTTTCATTGTCTTCTGATTTTTCTGATGGGTTCAACCTAAGAGTCAAGAAGAAAGAGAATGAAAAGTCACAAATGTATATTTTGGGGGTTTGAGTATGTGAATTTAATAGATGAAGTAGCAAAAAATGCTAGCCTCAAATTTCAGAAGTTAATGAAATAGACCACATTTTAGCCTACTCTGAATACTGGGTAATTATTTAGGTGACTCGATGCCTCAAGTTGTTGAAAAAACAGAAACTTCTATACAGAAAGCATCTATTTTGTTAAAAAAAAAAAGTTACTCAGTTTCTAAAGATCTGTTGTATTGGAACCTTAACTCCTATATTCTGAGAAGGAACTTGGGTTGGAAATCACATAATTTCAGAGTATATCAGAGTTCTATGTGTCAGGAGAGATGACAGGAAAGGGCAGCTCTATCTGGAATTAGTCATTAGTATTGAACCATTTGGAAAGCCAAATTTGCTCATGTGCATCATTTGGTGGGGGCAGAGTCTGGGCAAACAGATTTCAGCACCAAGTAGGCAAAAACTCATGCAATATAATAGTAGAATTTGAACCAGTCCAACTGTAGGCATGAAAGTCCAGTAGATTTGGAGTAAAATGATTTGAGTTTGAATTCAGCACTATAAATATGCATATTTATAACTTTAAGCAAGTAATTTCATCTTTCTGGTAAACTATAAAATGAAAAGGGAGAGAGAAAAATAGAGACAGACAGACAGAAATAGACAGACAGAGAGACAGATAGTCCCAAACTCAATAGTTGGTACCGAGAAAAGATAACTAAATCAATTGGAACAGATAAATGGGAAGATTAGGAAATAAATGGGGAAATAAAAATCTAGGAAAGAATAATGTTGCCACAGGACATAAACCTTGAAGATTTCCTAAAAGAGTAAACTTGTGGCCAAGTCAAGTGACTTGTAGATTCTTTTTGATAGAGAATCCTAACATGGTAGCCTTATTCCTTTGATGTTTCACAGTGCTGAAAACCTGAAGCTTGACATTTCTCTCTTAGGGCTCCTGAAAAATTACAATAGAGTTTCCCTTCCCTGATCTAATTTTCAGGATCTCCCTGGCTTATGAAATGTATATAGACAGAAAAAAATCACCCCCATCTCCTCTAACCTGCTTCTGACCTATCAGATCAAAGTTCATAAGCCCTGGGCAAACAAGATGGCAGTAGTTTCCAAATTCAGTGTGTATTGAAGAAAATTTAGCAATGACAGAGCAATGGGGAAAACCTTTGGATAGCAAGAGTGATCAATCATGGAAAAGCACTTGGACAGGTCAATAAATAATACCCTGGCAAGCAGACTTTGATATATGAGGGAATAAAGAACTATAAGTTCCAATGTTGCTGTTTGGTGCATTGATGAGAAACAAATGCATCATTCAATATATTCCTTAACCTTAAATTATCATAAAGAGCTTTTGTAATCCCTTGTGTTAATGCCAAATAGTAAGTAAGTGGTAAGATGAATCGCTAAACAATTAGGTGAGCATTCTCACATAGGAAGAGATAATTTTCAAAAAAAGTCAATATTGTTTTAATGCTGTTTATATAACCCATCCACCTACCAACTAATCATCAATATCTATTGTAAAGGGCTAGAACTGAGCAGATACACTTGGATAACTGAGCACGTGAGGCTAATTATCAATTGGACAATTCTTTATTAACATATTTGGAGGATGAACCTATTCAACTCTTTGCTGGCTCAATCAGTGGGTATGGACAAAGAAGGGGAAGTGATATCAGTAGGTGAAGTAGGAGGAGGATAGTCATTCACCTGGTGGTGGAGAGAGAGGAAGGAGGTATGGAGATTGCTAGATCTAATCCCCTGACCACAATCACAAAAGACCAAGAATAAAGATTTTTGCTTATCCTGACTCCTGCTGATTCTAAGATATCCAGGGTCCCAACATTCTATAGTAAACTGTGTCTATATAGATAGATAGATATAGATACATATGTATAGATACACATACACATGTATGTGTATATACCATTTAAGAACCAAAAGAACAACAGGATAATAGCTGTTTCTTGATTTCAAAATTTACTTATTATTCCTTAAAAATATAGTAAGGGATGTTGATGTTGATGTCCTGAGATGTTTTATAAGACTAAATTATATAGTATACTAAGTGTATGGCTAAATAGAGAAAATAAGTTGGTCTACTTAGTGCTTCTAGAAATAATCATAGATGACCAATGATGTCTTGTCCCACAATGATGTCTTGACTCATAGCTGAATTAGATTTAAGTGAGGCAAAGTTGTACAAAGTCATGGATTTAATCTTCCTTTCCAGAGTAATTAAAGTCCAGTGGCAAGGCAAAAGTCAGGGATATGACCCAGGATGCCATGGATGACCTTGGTATTTTTGATACCTGTTGAGTTATAAGCATTATATAGTGTCTGCTTTAGTCATCTTCATGGCCCTTGGAACAAATTCTTCTCAAGCATCAATTCTGCCAAGGTAACTTTTCACATACTTAGGGTAGATATCTCCCTAACTCACTAACAGATCCAAAGCCCATAAGTTACCCTTAGTCTGATTTAGTCCATCTGCCAAGATGTTCTATCAGGAAATGGCTACTGTTCATGCTACCACTTCTTGGAACCAAAGGTAAAAGTTGAATGCCAGGTAGACACCAAAGATGGATGAGTAGCCTTGACAATGGCTCAGTGAGCCCTCATATCAGAGATTCTTTTTTTTTTTTTTTTTTTTTTTTTTTTATTATATATATATATATATATATATATATATATTTTTATAATATTATCCCTTGTATTCATTTTTCCAAATTACCCCCCCTCCCTCTATTCCCTCCCCCCGACGACAGGCAATACCATACATTTTACATGTGTTATAATATAGTCTAGGTACAATACATGTGTGCAAATATCATTTTCTTGTTGCACAATAAACATTAGAATCCGAAGGTATATGCAACCTGGGCAGACAGATATTAGTGCTAACAATTTTCATTCCCCTCCCAGTGTTTCTTCTCTGGGTGTAGCTACCTCTGTCCATCATTGATCAACTGGAAGTGAGTTGGATCTTCTTTATGTTGAAGATTTCCACTTCCATCAGAATACATCCTCATACAGTATTGTTGTTGAAGTGTACAGTGATCTTCTGGTTCTGCTCATTTCACTCAGCATCAGTTGATTTAAGTCTCTCCAGGCCTCTCTATATTCCTCCTGCTGGTCATTTCTTACGGAGCAATAATATTCCATAACCTTCATATACCACAATTTACCCAACCATTCTCCAACTGATGGACATCCATTCATCTTCCAGTTTCTAGCTACAACAAAAAGAGCTGCCACAAACATTTTGGCACATATATGTCTCTTTCCGCTCTTTAGTATTTCTTTGGGATATAATCCCAGTAGTAGCGCTGCTGGGTCAAAGGGTATGCACAGTTTGATAACTTTTTGGGCATAATTCCAGATTGCTCTCCAGAATGGCTGGATTCTTTCACAACTCCACCAGCAATGTATTAGTGTCCCAATTTCCCCACATCCCCTCCAACATTTGTCATTATTTGTTCCTGTCATCTTAGCCAATCTGACAGGTGTGTAGTGGTATCTCAGAGTGGTCTTAATTTGCATTTCTCTGATCAGTAGTGATTTGGAACACTCTTTCATGTGAGTGGATATAGTTTCAATTTCTTCCTCTGAGAATTGTCTGTTCATATCCTTTGACCATTTATCAATTGGAGAATGGTTCGGTTTCTTATAAATTATGGTCAGTTCTCTATATATTTTGGAAATGAGACCTTTGTCAGAACCTTTGTTTCTAAAAATATTTTCCCAATTTGTTACTTCCCTTCTAATCTTGTTTGCATTAGTATTATTTGTACAGAAACTTTTTAGTTTGATGTAATCAAAATCTTCTATTTTGTGATCAATAATGATCTCTAGTTCTCCTCTGGTCATAAATTCCTTCCTCCTCCACAAGTCTGAGAGGTAGATTATCCTCTGTTCCTCTAATCTATTTATTATCTCCCTCTTTATGCCTAAATCACGGACCCATTTTGATCTTATCTTGGTATATGGTGTTAAGTGTGGATCCATATCTAATTTTTGCCATACTAATTTCCAGTTTTCCCAACAGTTTTTTCCAAATAATGAATTTTTATCCCTAATGTTGGAATCTTTGGGTTTGTCAAAGATTAGATTGCTATAGATGTACCCTTTTTTGTCCTTTGTATCTAATCTGTTCCACTGATCTACCGGTCTATTTCTTAGCCAATACCAAATGGTTTTGGTGACTGCTGCTATATAATATAGCTTTAGATCAGGTACACTTAGACCACCTTCCTCTGAGTTTTTTTTTCATTAGTTCCCTTGCAATTCTTGACCTTTTATTCTTCCATATGAATTTTGTTGTTATTTTTTCTAGGTCATTAAAATAGTTTCTTGGGAGTCTGATTGGTATAGCACTAAATAAATAGATTAGTTTGGGGAGTATTGTCATCTTTATTATATTCGCTCGGCCTATCCAAGAGCACTGAATGTCTTTCCAATTATTTAAATCTGATTTTATTTTTGTGGCAAGTGTTTTGTAATTTTTCTCATATAATTCCTGACTTTTCTTTGGTAGATGGATTCCCAAATATTTTATACTCTCAACATTTGTTTGGAATGGAATTTCTCTTTGTATCTCTTGCTGTTGCATTTTGTTAGTGATATATAAAAATGCCGAGGATTTATGTGGATTTATTTTGTATCCTGCCACTTTGCTGAAATTTTGAATTATTTCTAGTAGCTTTTTAGCAGAGTCTTTGGGATTCTCTAAGTATACCATCATGTCATCTGCAAAAAGTGATAGTTTAATTTCCTCATTTCCTACTCTAATTCCTTGAATCTCTTTCTCGGCTCTTATTGCCGAGGCTAGCGTTTCTAGTACTATATTGAATAGTAATGGTGATAGTGGGCAACCTTGTTTCACTCCTGATCTTACTGGGAAAGGTTGCAGTTTATTTCTATTGCATATTATGCTTACTGACGGTCTTAAATATATATTCCTGATTATTCTAAGGAATAATCCATTTATTCCTATACTCTCAAGAGTTTTTAGTAGGAATGGATGTTGGATTTTGTCAAATGCTTTTTCTGCATCTATTGAGATGATCATATGGTTCTTATTAATTTGATTATTAATATGGTCAATTATATTAATAGTTTTCCTAATATTAAACCAGCCCTGCATTCCTGGAATAAATCCTACTTGATCATAGTGTATTATCTTGGAGATGATTTTCTGAAGTCTTTTTGCTAATATCTTATTTAAGATTTTAGCATCAATATTCATTAAGGAGATTGGTCTATAATTTTCTTTCTCAGTTTTCGATCTACCAGGTTTAGGTATCAGTACCATGTCTGTGTCATAAAAGGAGTTTGGTAGGACTCCTTCATCCCCTATTTTTTCAAATAATTTATATAACATTGGGGCTAATTGTTCTTTAAATGTTTGGTAGAATTCACATGTGAATCCATCTGGCCCTGGGGATTTTTTCCTGGGGAGTTGATTAATAGCTTGTTCTATTTCTTTTTCTGAAATGGGACTATTTAAGCAATTTATCTCCTCCTCTGTTAATCTAGGGAGCCTATATTTTTGGAGAAAGTCATCCATTTCACTTAAGTTATCAAATTTATTGGCATAAAGTTGGGCGAAGTAACTCCTTATTATTTCTCTAATTTCCTCTTCATTGGTGGAAAGATCCCCCTTTTCATTTGTAAGACTATCAATTTGATTTTCCTCTTTCTTTTTTTTTGATCAAATTTACCAAAGGTTTATCTATTTTATTGGCTTTTTCATAAAACCAACTCTTGGTTTTATTTATTAATTCAATAGTTTTTTTACTTTCAATTTTATTGATTTCTCCTTTTAATTTTTGTATTTCGAGTTTAATTTTTGGTTGGGGGTTTATAATTTGGTCTTTTTCTAGCCTTTTAAGTTGTAAGCCCAATTCGTTAATCTTCTCTTTCTCAATTTTCTTCAAATAAGCCTCTAAAGATATAAAATTTTCCCTTATTACTGCTTTAGCTGCATCCCAAAGATTTTGATATGATGTCTCATCATTGTCATTATCTTGGGTGAAATTGTTAATTGTTTCTATAATTTGCTCTTTCACCCAGTCATTCTTTAAGATGAGATTATTCAGTTTCCAATTACTTTTTGGTCTATTTACCCCTAACTTTTTACTGAATGTAGCTTTTATTGCATTGTGATCTGAGAAGAAGGCATTTATTATTTCTGCCTTCCTACATTTAATTTTGAGATCTTTATGTCCTAATATATGGTCAATTTTTGTATAGGATCCATGAACTGCTGAGAAGAAAGTATATTCCTTCCTATTGCCATTCAGTTTTCTCCAAAGGTCTATCATACCTAGTTTTTCTAATGTTCTATTTACTTTTTTAATTTCTTTCTTGTTTGTTTTGTGGTTTGATTTGTCTAAATCTGAGAGTGCAAGGTTGAGATCTCCCACTATTATAGTTTTACTGTCTATTTCTTCTTGCAGTTCTCTTAACTTTTCCTTTAGAAAGTTAGATGCTATACCACTTGGTGCATATATGTTTAGTATTGATATGGCTTCATTATTTATGCTACCTTTCAGCAGGATATAGTTTCCTTCCTTATCTTTTTTAACGAGATCTACTTCTGCTTTTGCTTGATCTGAGATAAGGATAGCTACCCCTGCTTTTTTGGCTTTACCTGAAGCATAATAGGCTCTGTTCCAACCTTTTACCTTTACTCTGTATGTATCTCCCTGCTTTAAGTGTGTTTCCTGTAGGCAACATATTGTAGGGTTCTGCTTTTTGATCCAATCTGCTATCCGTCTCCGTTTGATGGGATCGTTCATCCCATTTACATTTACAGTTAAAATTTCTAATTCTGTATTTCCTGCCATCGTATTATCCCCAGATTATACTTTTTTCCCTTGACCCCCCTGATCCCCCTCCCCGATATTTAATTTACAGACCCCCCTTGTGACGCACAACCCTCCCTCTTTTTTTTTTTTTTTTTTTTTTTTTAGGATCCCTCCCCCCTCCCTCCAAGTCCCTTCACTTATTCTCCTTTTCCTTTCCCCTTTTCCTCTCCCCCCTTTTAATGAGGTGAGAGAAAATTCTCTGAAAAACAAATATGTTAATTATTTACTCTTTGAGCCTCTTCTGATGAGAGTAAGATTCACACAATGATTCTCCCCCTCCCTAAGTTCCCTCAGATATGGTGTATTTTCTATGTCTCTTCCTGGGATGTAGTTTCCCTCTTTTTATCACTCCTTCCCCTTTTTCTGAACCGACCTCCTTCCCTTTACTACACCCCCCTTTTTTTCTTTTATATCAGTAAAATCAAATTATCCTTGAGTATTTTTTATATACCCACAACAGAGTTACAGTTCTCAAGGGTTCTGTGTACCTTTTTCTGTTTCTCTTCAGTCTTGTGGATGTAGATCAAATTTTTTGTTTAAGTCTGGTTTTTTTCTTAGAAACATATAGAATTCCTCTGTTTCATTGAATGACCATCTTCTTCCATGGAAAAAGATGCTAAACTTAGCTGGGTAGTTCATTCTTGGTTGCAGTCCTTGATCTTTTGCCTTTCGGAATATCAG
Source organism: Sminthopsis crassicaudata (assembly GCF_048593235.1). NCBI lineage: Eukaryota > Metazoa > Chordata > Mammalia > Dasyuromorphia > Dasyuridae > Sminthopsis > Sminthopsis crassicaudata. The sequence goes on from NC_133617.1 coordinate 593,761,300, forward strand.
GTTCCAGGCCCTTCTATCTTTTAATGTGGAGGCAGCCAGATCTTGGGTGACCCTTATTGTGGCACCTTGGTATTTAAATTGTTTTTTTTCTAGCTGCTTGCAGGATTTTCTCCTTTGTGTGGTAATTCTGCAGCTTAGCCACAATATTCCGTGGTGTTCTTTTTTTAGGGTCTATTTCAGAAGGAGTTCGATGAATTCTTTCCACATCTACTTTCCCTTCTGTTTCTATTATCTCTGGACAGTTCTCTTTGATAATTTCCTGTAAAATAGAATCTAGGCTCTTTTTTGGTCATAGTTTTCTGGAAGTCCAATAATCCGCAGATTATCTCTCCTAGATCTATTTTCCAGGTCTATAGATTTTCCCAGTAAGTATTTGACGTTGTTCTCCAGCTTCTCATTTTTTTTTTGTTTTGTTTGACTGATTCTTGGGTTCTCTGTGAATCATTCATTTCTATTTGTTCCATCCTGACTTTTAAGGAGTTATTTTCTTCTTTCACAGTTTTTAGTTCTTTTTGTAAATGCCCAATTTCGTTTTTAAATGAATTATTTTGCTCTATTGAATTTTTTTCCATTTCCCTAATTTTTTTTTTTGAGAATTATTTTCTTTTTCCAATTCAGAAATTCTATTTTCTTGAGACTTTTTTATCTTTTCCAATTCAGAAATCCTACTTTCCTGTGTTTTTTTAACCTTTTCTAATTCACTAATTTTGTTTCCCTGCATCTCCTGTGAATTCTTTATTTTTTCCAACTCCAATTTCAGGATGTTGTTATTCTCTATCATAACTTCCCTTTCCTTTCCCCATTTTTCTTCGATCTCCCTCAATTTTTTAAGAGCTTCTTCTAGGAGAGAGTTATGTGATGGGGGGCAGGAATCGTTCCCCTTTAGGTTGTTGTCTGTTGATTCTCTGCTGTCAACTTCCTTGGGGTTGGATACCCGGTCTTTCTCTGTACAGAAGGAATCTATGGTTTTTCTAGCTTTTTTGCTCATACTTAAAAAAATCTTTTGGGGTCTGTCCCTGGGGTAGGAAATTATTTACTTCTTTACCAGCTTCCTCCCAGACCGGATGGATGCAGCAGCCCCTGCGCCTGAGCTAAGAGAGAGCTCTGGGAAAGAGTTCCCCACCCCCTCCCTGGAAGTGCCTCAGAGGTGATTAGCACTACTGTGCTTCGAGGGCGTAGAATAGTGAAGACAGCACGAAGCCCAGCCTATGTGTCCGGGTGGGGAGTGGATGTCTGCAGCAGGTGACGTGAGAAGCCCCTGCGCTCAAACTGGAAGTGTCTGCCAGAAACCGTGGTCCCTAGTTCAAAGGTTCCGCTTCTCTGCGACTTCCTGGAGCTGAGTTCCACTCCCTCCAGCTAAGCTAGGCAGTGTGTGTTGCCTTGGGCCGTATCCACCCACTTGTCAATCTCTTAACTATTCTCAGGTGGTAGCCGAGGCCACACCCCCTGGTGCCGATTCTCTGCTGAGTCACCCCCCCCCCCCCCCCCCCCCCCCCCCCCCCGTCGGGGAAAATCTAATTTGAGTTTTAAAATATTTTGGCTTTCTCTTCTGAACTGCTAAATAATTAGCAGAGAAGAGCTAACAGCCTGTGCCAGATTCCTTTACCTCAGTGGCTTCTCTGATCCCAGAGCCCTTCCCAGCGCAATGGGTGCAGTGTGCCCCTACCCCACCGTCTGTGCTGGTCTTTCTTATTCCTCCCCTGAGAACTGACCTTTCCTGTTGAAACTCCAGATTCTCTTCAGCTGGTAAGTCGTGCTTCCAGTCCTTGTGGTATCTATCAGTCCTGAGCTAATTTTGAGACTTAATTTATCTAATTGGTTGTGAGGGAGTGAGGACGTTCACTGAGTCGTGTGTTTCTTCTCCGCCATCTTGGCTCCGCCCCCCCATATCAGAGATTCTATATAAAATTCAATCTACCTCCCTGAAGGGCCTCAGGATCAGCCAGAGTCAGGATAAATTAAAGTCCTTGGTCTTTAAGGGTAGAAGTGAAGGAGGCAGGTAAGCTGCCAGTGACTTGCCAAAGATGTATTCTGGAGTCCGGAGTCTCCAGCCTCTCTCCTACTCATCCTGCTGCTAAGTGACCATAACTTCTCTTCCTCAGCTCTCCAATCCTTGCCTATGAGTACCTCACCACCAAGCATTCAGCAAGCCTCAATCATGAAGAGAGCCATCATATCACATCAAATAGGTAATTAGCCTTATGTACTTTCTTATCTGATTCAAGCACACCTTTTTCAGAGTTTCAGCCCTTTACAATTACAGTCCTTAAATACTGGAGACACCCCAGATCTAAAAGATAGTATCACAAACAAATTAAAGAAGCATAGATATTTTTTTTTATGATTTCACATCTATAATCAGTATCATATTTTTTGCCTTCTCAATAGGTAGAAGAGTAGAAGCAAAGGAGAGAATAAACAACTCAAAATGTTAAGGAAAAAAAATGGTAAAACAAATAATAAATTAAAAAATAAAATTTCTACCAGAGAAGGCCAAAAAATTCATGCATATGCTGACTACCCAAGATTCCTTTTTGCAATCACAGAAACATTTTCTTTAAAACTTCTCTGGCAAATCAAAGGAAAAATGAGGAAAACCAAAAACATGGAGTCATGCACTAGCCAAAGATTTCTACTATTTTTATTGATAAGATTCTGCAAAATCCAAGTAGCAGTTTAGTGAAATCCTTCAGATGTTTGTATATAGCTTGATCTTGTAAAATCCCAGAATCCCATAGAGTTTCTTCAGTGATATTCAGTCATATGAAGGAGTAATCTACATAAGAAAAAAATAAATAGATAAAGGAGTCAAACTGTTTTCTTTAGGTCCTGTTACCTGAGGGACAGCCCATTGAGTTATTCACTAGATCTTGGTAAAGCAGTACAGATGTGAGTTAGGCATAGATTTGAATAAGAAGAGTGGAGAAAGCCACATTCTTTATGATCTCAAGCTGTTATATGACACTAAAAAGGATCTTTTTAGTACTAATGTCCTTTTAGTGATGATATATTGTTGTGAATAATGAAACACAATTAAATCTTAAAAAAGCCAAATTTCGAATAGCCCAAAGGACAATGGAAGGACATCTATGTTGAGTTTAAGTAAACAACTGAATGTTAGGAATGACAACCTTCCTGTGAATATATTGTCAAGGCAATATATAATCAGAAGTTGTCAATAAAGTAGCAAAAGCAAATTAGGGATAGACAGCTTAGCACTAAGCCACAAGCATATTGGCTCTTAGAAATTGCTACATGATCATTTCAAGCATCTTTTTAAAACATTTAATTGGTGACATTGAAAAGAAAAAGAAATGAAGTTAAGTAAACAATTTAGGCTATTTTTAGATTTAATTCTCAAGAACCAAAAAAGTTCAGTATCAGTTATAGAATGTAGTAGCAAAGATAATATCTCTTTCTAGATTTATGTATTCTCTTCAATGTGGCCAAGAAGCCCTTTAAGTTACCCAGTATTTGATGTTCCCAGGATAGAAGATCAATTTTCAGATTTTGCTTTCTGTACTATCTAAGGAAAATGACTTAAGCTAAGTTAGAACTTGGTAATTCATATTAACCTGGTCAGTCATTTGAATCTGGTTATCATTTGTGGCAGCACAGCTCTTTTTAAATAGGGTTATAAAATATGAGAGGAAATATTGCATGATTGCAAAGGTATGTATATGGACCTGATTCCAGGAGAATAGAAGGAGAGAGAATTATAGACATTCTTTTGGTCTGGGTCCTATATACAAATCTCTTTGGCCAAAGGCCATACACTATAGTTGTGTGGTTATCAAAATATGATTCAGAAACAAGGTCAAAACTATTTTAATAATAATACTAAGACACTTAAATCTCTGATATGGTAAACATAAATAAATATAATCCACAAAAATAAAAAAAAATTTGTTGGAAGGATGGAATACTTGATAATTTTTAAGAGAAAAAATGGTCCTGAAGCCAAAATATTTGAATACCACTTCTCTGGGCCAAATATTTAATGTCTCTCAATGATCTGGATAATGCTATTATGATTTAGTCAGTGAATAAGTATTTATTAAACACTTACTATGTGTCAGGCATTATGATGACTGCTAACTAAACTTTAGTTTCACAGCAGATGTCCATCTGTATTAAAGAGGAAAATTCCCTCACTGAAAATTCTCCATGACAATGATTTAGTTGTTCTAAACAGAAATAATAATAATGATAACACAAAGTCATAAAGACAGCTGATGCATAAGAATCAATGGAATCTTTGTACCCATGGCAAGTATAACTAATCTCTCTTACAATAATCTGCACAAAGTCTGAACCAAAGTTATTGGGGAAGAAGAAGAAAAAAAGAGGTGGTATACCACCATATGGGAAAGAAAAGGGATAAAGATTCCAATTCAAGTCAGACCTCAGACTCTTACTAGCTGTATGACCAAGAATATGTCAGTTAACCAGGGTTTTTTTTTTTTCCCCTTTTTCCTTTTTGCCCAGTTTTTTCACCTCTAAAATGAACTTGGGAAGGAAACATCAAGACTACCCTTGTATCTTTGCTGAGTAAACCTCAAATGAGGTCATGAAGAATTGGACATGATTAAAAAATTCCTGCACTACAACATTTTTTCCTACTGAACATTTCAAATAAAGGAATCTTCAGGCAATATATGGATACTGATGTAGATAGTCATTGTAGCTTTGGTAATGCATGTTCTTTCCTCCTAGAGAGGCAATATTGTTCTGGTGATTTATTAAATATCAATTAAGGTTTCAAATACTTATAAACATCTCATTTAAAAAGCATTCTTTGGGCAGTTCATTAAAAAATGTTAATTGCATTGGTCCACAGAATGGCAGGGTCTAAAATGATTATGCTGTATAAAACTTGTATTTATTTATTTTTTTTCAATTAAATGGCTATGGTTGAATGGAAGGTCTCCTCAAGTCTATGAAAGTTAGATAAAGATCTGACATCAAGACAGGCCAAAATTAAAAGCATGTCAATTTTTGAGAAGGATAAAAGATATGAAATAGAAATATGAAGATCTTTAAACCTGACTCCTATTCTTAAGGGATTTGAAATATCATTAGAGAGAAAATTATAATTTTCCTATCCACAAAGAGTATATTCTCAACAGTGTCCAGTCAAGAAATCAGTATCATTAAACAGGCACCTCACTGAAATTTTTACATAACCCATATGGACCTCCTATTCAGTCAACCAATAAAAAAACCTTCAAGTTGCAATAGAATTGGCATCTGGATACCTGAAAAGACCCTCTATAGCATACAATCTAGAAGTCCCATAATACCTATTTAGATTTCACAAATATTTTTAGGGCTATTCAACTAGATAACTCTGGGAAGGGAATATAAAAGTGCATTTTGTATTAGAAATTGGCTTGATTTCATGCCTTCCCAGTCTTGACACTCATTAGTTCTTTGACTAGGGGCAAATAACTTCATCTCTCTGAGATTCAGTTTCCTTATGTATAAAATAAAAGCCAAAATATATTAAGTACCTTACAGGATGCTTACGAAGAAAGCAATTTGTAGTAATTAAAACATGACAGAATTGGGAGCTATTATATCAGGTATGAAATGGACCTTTAATTTCATTTGTATAAGAAACTCCCAGATGAGGAAACTCCCACCAATACTGCAACTTAAAGTTTTAGAGAATTATTAATGTCAGGACTTGAACCCAGATTTTCACAGCTCCAAAGCCAACTCTACCCAAAACACCATTCTATTTTGCAAAATGTTAATATTGCCATTATCATTACTTCCATTATATGGCAATGATGAAAAGTAGTATAAGATGGTGAAAAGAGCCAGCCTTGAAGTCATGAAAGCTTGGATTCAAGAACCAACTCTGAGAAATATAGTAACTTTAAGCAAGTCACAGTCCCTTAGTGCCTAGACATCTCTCTAACATTATAAAGTTACAAAGCAGGTTCCAATCTGCAGTTGATATATGGAATTCATTAATGAATATATTCCACACACTAATGAAATCAAAAGGGGACAGTGATGGTATGATCATGGGTAAATGAATTATATTTCCATAGTTCTCCCACTACTAGGAAAAAAAGAGCACAAATAAGATCCTTTAGGGACACATGTAATCAGTTACCACAATCTGGTGCGTCTCGCCTGAAGCAGCCACCATGGAAACAACTGAAATTTGCTGGGGAGTTTGGAATTAATTTGCCATAAGCAGCAACTCTTTTCTCTTTATCTGTGTGCTCCCAGCTGTTTCTTGGTGTTCTTTCAACCTAATATAGGAGAAAAGTTTAGTGATCCAAATGTAATTTCTAGAAGGCAGGGCCTCCACCTAAAAATTTAGTGAAGTTAACTCCAAGACGCTTCCAGACATAAGAGAGATAAATAGAGGTGGGGTGTGGGAGAAATAGGAAGAGGAATGGGAAGCTATAATTTCTTTTGTTAAGTTAGAAGTTTCCATAACTGTACTCCATACTTATCTATCAAGAAAGGAGGAAAAAAAAATGATCTTTAAATTTTTTACACTATTTTGAAGCTCTCATTGATTTAACAAAAGGAATTTGGATGAGAGGATCTTTGATGTTCTTTGTTGTCTGTCCTTGGTTTTCAAAGAGGACCATGACATCAAGGAAGTGATATCATGCAAATGAATTGAATTTAAGTGAGGGAAGGTTGTACAAGGTCAGTGCCTCATTTTCTCCTCCAGAGCCATCTGGAGCCAGTGGCAAGGTATATATCAAGACAACTGGAGGTAGATCTGGATGAAATGGGAGATTGGTCTTTTTAAGCTAAAGTTTTCAACGGGTCTCAGTTTGATTGAGGTGCACTTATTCCATGATTAAGGGTAGGTAGTAATTGAGACAAGAATTTCTTCTTTAATCTAGTTCAAAAAAACCTAAATAAATAAATAAGTGAAGGAACAAATCTGGAAGGGGAAGACTCTCAGGGTTTTTGGCCAAAGCAGACATGAGTGGCATTTATTTTCAATCTGAGTCAATGATGTCTCAAACAATGACCAAATGGGGCTTGACCTATTGGTAGCTAATTAGAATCAGATTGGTTTTAGTTTAAGGCCTGATCCTTACAAAAGAAATCTCACCAGTAAACTCAAAATATCTTAGGAAAGTTCAGAGATGCAAAAGACAAAAAAAGAATGCTTTTAAGACCATCTTTATATAATACCCTATGTGGACAGAAGGAGAGAAGAAGATAAGTAGGGAAAGCAGGGAATCAAGGAGGGAGGGGAGGGAGGAAAGGAAGGAATGAAGGAAGGAAGGAAGGAAGGAAGGAAGGAAGGAAGGAAGGAAGGAAGGAAGGAAGGAAGGAAGGAAGAAACAGGTCAGGCACATGTTGGGAGCTTCCTCTTTGTACCTATAAGATGTCTCTGATTAGTTAATTAAAGGAAGGGAGTCCAGCAACTGTCCCACATACTTCCTTCCTTTCTTTCTTAGAAGGAAGGACATGACAAGCCAGAAATAGCAAAGTTAGTTAAATAGCAAAAGACCCAAGTCTTTTGACTGGATGAACTAAAAAGAAAGTAACTATTATTGACCAATGGTCACCAATGTTGTCTCCTTCCTGTGGGTCACATCACTTCCTGAAGCTGACCTAGGATCTGACCTTTAGAGACCTTTAGGCCTAGAGATCATGTGACTTCCTGTAACCTGGGCCCAAGGCCTGATTTTCTGACTCTGCAGACCTCTGGGAATAGGCATCATGTGATTTAGGTCTAGTCTAACTTACTCTTATCTCATAGACTTTTTTGAGAAAACTTCACTTGGTCTCACTCAGAAGGAAGGAATGAAAGATTCAAAGGGAGGGAGGAAAGGAAAGAGGGAAGGAGAAGGGAGGAAGGAAAAAAGGTAAAAGTCTTCCAACTGACCTATTCGAGGCCAGTTTTATTCAAAGAAGTTGTTATTTGTGAGTTCTCAAAGAATACCATGACATCAGGGAGGTGATGTCATGATATGCAAGTGAATTAGATTTAAGTTAGGGGAGTCTATTTTACTTGCCTCACTTTCCAGAGGCCATCTGATTTCAGTGGCATGTTATAGAACAAGATGACTAGAGATGGCCCTCATTGTCTTTTAGATTAGATCAACAAGAAGAAAAGTCAAACCACATGGCTTTATTATAGGAGGAAACATTGTTAATAAGTCAAGATTAGAGGTCAAGGTTATTTGACTCTGAGCTCTTTAATTAGAGAAATGATTGACAATTCATAGTACAATAGTTCTTGACAAGCTAGTCAGTGAAGCAAATACTCAATTTGAAGATGATCTCTCTCTTTTCATTGAAATACAACAATTCTCATAGGAGGAAAATATTGTAAGAAAGGTTTTCCTAGAATTGATTCAATTTTAGATTTTCTCATTTTTAAATTAAAACAAGGATTCCCTATTTCACCATCCTTCCGTAAATGAATATAATTTTTTTTTTTTTTAAAGAAAAAGGTCCTAGACAGGGAGTCAGAACTCAAATCAGCAAATATTTATTAATCACCAACCATAAGACATAGTTGTGGTAAGTCCTGAGCAGTCAAGACAGAAACAAAATTGTTACTGTCCTCAATGAACTTAAGTTCTGTCGAGGAGGAAGAGGACATGGAGGGGAGAAGAGGAGATATGTATATAGAAATTTAAATCTACAATATATGCAATATATTTTCCAGGGATGGGATAATGTATTAACACCAGAATAGCTGTTCCAGAGGGTACAATGGAAGGATAGGGAAGAGCATGAAAATGACAGGGGAGGAATGGAGATGACATGGATGGGTAGAAAAAGTCCTGTCTCCCAACAGTCAAATTTTATAGCAAAGAATAAATAATGGGGGGAGCAGCTCAAAAAACTAACCAATAGATAAATAGAATCTGACAGTTTATCTGAAGTCCTACAACCTTGATCCCTAGTTGTTTGTCCTTTGTTCATAAAGAAGACCATAACTTCAGGAACCAAATGATTTGCAAGTTAATTAGGATTTAAGTGAGAGAGGGATGTGCAAAGCCATTAGTCTTAACTTTCTCCTCTGGAGCCATCTAGATCCAATGGCAGGATACAGATCATGATGAATGAAGTTGGCCCTGGATACAGTGGGAGACCTTGGCCTTTTAAAGCTAAACTTAATACTTCACCACACCAGGTTGTAACTGGCCTTTTAAAGCTATGGTCTTTCCCAAGTCTGTTTGACAGAGGCAATGCCCATTCAATGATTAAGGCTAGGTCAGAAGTGAGACAAAGATTGGCCTTTTTTACCTAGTCCAAAAAAAAAAAAAAATTAATTAGGGAAGGGATTTCCCTCAGAATTTCTGGCCAAAACAGAAATATTTGCTATTTACATTCATTCTGAACCATCCAGTTCCAAACAATGAGCAAGTAGAATTTGCGCAGGGATCTATTGTTGACTAATCAATGAGAACCAGAAGCTTGACCTTTGAGAAGTAGGAAGCACAGTCACATTTTTAAATTGAGGTCATGGTATCATTTTACAAAGTTAAATTTCATTGGTGTTATTATTCTTTCCATTAGAGTTGCTCTAGGTACCGCATATTATTCTCCTACCTTTACTTCACTTTGATTCATGTTTTGATTCATGTGTATTCCCAAACTTCCCTGTATTTTTTATATTCATCAATGCTTATTGCAAAGTATAACAATCACATTAATACAGAATTTTAGAGTTGGAAGTGACAATAAAAGCCAACATTCCTAATCAATATACAAAAGGAATCCTAATACAATGTACCATAGAACTTTTGAAGAGGGGGAACTCTTGAAACAAATCATTTTGCTTTTGGACAGCTTTAATTGTTAGGAAATTTTTCTTGCTATCAACCCTAAAATTGCATCTTTGTGTACATTTTTGTGAAAGTCTTACTTCAGAAGGCAAATAGAATAAATCTAATCTCCATCTGTATCACATTCCTTCAAACAATTCCAAGGTTCCTGTGTCCTCTCTTTCCCAAGCTAAATACCTCGATTCTTTAAGTGATAATCATGTAAACTCTATAGATTCAGGGCCATAAGATCCATTTAAGTTGCCCTCTTCTGGACACAGTCCAATTCAATCCATATCCTTTTTAAACAGCAGCACCCCCTAAATGAGTTTAATACTCCACATAAGTTGTACCAAAATGAGACTATTATGTACCTGTTCTTGAAAGCTATATCCCTCTTACTGCAGCCCAAGATGCCATTACCTGTTCATAGTGAGCTTCAAGGCCACCAAAAACCTTAGATTTTTTTTTCAAAATTACTGTCTGCCTCTCATATTTTTAATTTATTTTTCAGACCGAAGAATATGTATATATATATTTGATAGTTGCATTTGAATACAATTGATTTTCTTTGTAATCCTGTGTTTTGTTGCAAACATTTAAATGCATTATTCTGAGAAGTCTATAGGCTTCAACATATTGCTAAAGAAGTTCATGACACAAGGATAAGAATCCCTTCTTTTGAGTCAATATTCAATTTCCACTAATGTGTTGAATGTAGATAGGTTGAAAATAAATCTGCCTTTAGATAATGACAGAAGGGATAAACTGGCATTGAAGGCCATACAGTGTGGTATGGAATTGATGATCCTTTCCTGGGTTGGTGGTTCATTATCAGCATTATCTGATTACATCTGTATGGAGTTCCCCAAATCAGAAAGGGTAATTACTTCAGACTCTGCCTGCCATCTCCTGATATAATTCTTATGTGGCTAATTATGCTCATGACTTGATGGGTATTTTGACAGAATACATTTTTTTAAAAACTACTACACTGATTTCTTTTTCATTAAACTTTGTATTATCAATGGCTAATTAGAGAGTCCACAACTGGATGAAAAATATTCAAAATTAACTTTTCAATTTCATTCAGGCCATTTTCAAGTATTTGTTGATACAATTATTTGTCCCTTGTGATGACTGGCCCCTTGTTCTCATTCTCTGTCTCTGTCTCCCTGTTTCTCTTTCTATCTCTGTATTTCTCTCTGTATCTCTCTGTATCTCTATCTGTTTCTCTATCTTTCCCTCTTTCTCCCCACCCCCACCCTCTCTCTCCCTCTCTCAATTTTTCCTGGTGTCAGCTAATTTGTTCAGGGAAAAGAGGAGCTGGAGCATGGGGTGGAAGGAGAAGCATAAGTTAATATCCTTAAAAATAAGATGCTGAGATTTTTTTAATATAGTAAATAGGCTCTATTATACATATGACAAGGATGTACATTATTGCTTGAATTAATGAATAGAGAATGTCTCAAAACTAGGAAGATATCAATTCAAATTCCTTGGAGTAAGATCTGGTCAAGGTATGTTACTCTAGGCAACTTTCTAAGACTGCAAATTATAAAGAAGGTAATAACCCACAATGGGGGTTTATTCATCTAAAATTTTCTTGTAGAAATAAGCCTTATCCTTATCATTATCCCTAATGTATACAGTAAATGCCTCTCCTTCTGCCTTGTAATCTCTTAACTCTATTCTTTGTCCTCACCATAGCCTCTAATCCCTCCACTCCTTAGACATTTTCCCCCTTCAACCATCATTTGTATGCTGACTACATTCTCTTCCCTTTCCCATCTTGAATCTTTGGTGAATCAGTATAACTCTATATAATTCTCTTTTCTCCAATTCTCTTATCCTATATTCTACTGTTGATCTTGCTTTGCCAAGCCTCCTCCTTGAATTACTCTCACTGCATGCTACCCCTCCTTCCACCATCCCTTTTATTCACTAATCTACAATCTTTCCCTGTCTACTGACTGCTTTCCTACTGCCTACAAACACACCCATCCCTATACTCATGCTGGAGAGAAATACAAAACTGTGCTAATTTGGTCCATGATAAATTTTTGTTACATAATCTCAATTTGGCCCTTAGTGTAACAAGCCAAGGTTTTTTACACTTTCTTCATCATTTCGCTATTCCATTCACCACAATGCTTTTTCCAAAGTATTCCTCCCTATTCAATCTTCCTATAGCATCCCCTTATACTATTTTCTTCACTAAGAAATTTTATCTCATTTACTGAGGAAGTAAAGATCATTTGCTAAAACCTCTGATTTTTTCTTCTCCTTACCTCACATTAACCCATAAGCCTTCTGACTCATTTCTACCTTCACCTCTCTCACATGAAAATGTGGCCTTTCTTTTTGTGAGGCAAATCTTTCTATAGTCACAAGTGAATTATCTTATTCTATCACATCTCCTTTACCAGATTGCTTCTCCCCTTCCATCATCCATCTTGTCTCACTATTCTGCAATCTTTCTCTGTGTACTGATTGCTTCCCTACTGCCTACAAACACACCCATTCCTTTGCCAACCCCCAAAAACCAGGGGTGACATGGACAAGTGTCCATGCCTGCTATATTATAATTTCTAAAAAGCAATACAGCCTGCTCTTCTTTGTTTTCAAGTCTGGGCTCAATTCATTATCTTTATGAACAACCTGCTCTAGATATAAATATTACATAAACTCTGTAGATAATCCATTCAATTATATGTTGAAATCTAGGGAAGAGACATTTTTCATCCAGTTGGTCTTTCTTGTGTAGATAGATAGTCCAAACTCCTTCAAGTGACTATAGATCTCTAGAGACCTAGAGGGAAAAAAAAATAAATTGAATGGAAATCAGGTCATTTGCATGTCAACTATTAAAATTATACCCAGGGTGTTTTTCAGTGAGCTTATAGAGAATAATCTTATATTCCCTATATTTTTGTTCAGTTATGAGAAGCATTTATTTTATCCATCTGAGCAGTAATCTATTGATATTAAATATCAGAATAGTGATTTCCTCTACCCCTAGGTTGCTTCCATGTGAAGACCATCAAAATTAGAATGAGACAAGGAAAAGAATACAAGAATAATAATAATAATAAGAAAAAGATGGTGATGATAAAAACTATACTGAATTGGAACATTAGCAGAGCATTCAAAATCCTGGAACATAATAATGACTAATGCAAATTTAAGAACATATGAAATATTATAAATTCAAATATTCCCAATTTCCAAACTACATGGAATGAAGAACTCTAAAAATAGAACTTTTACAGAATAATTTGTCATTGATTGTTTTTACTCAAAGAGGATCAATGACACTATGATGTTGGGTCAAGACAGATTGTGTTTGACTGTGACTAATCAGTCCAATATGAGCATGGAAGACTCTACTATAAGTTGGGCCCAAATTGTCTGAACATTTGAGATGAAGATGTCTATAGATTTGAGCATCTCACACTTCCTTTATGCTACTACATTTATTCTTTGCTCATAGAATCCAGAATTCTTTGATGCTGACATGCCACTCTGGGTAGTCCTATGCCAGAGTCTCCCTTGTCTCACAATCAATAATAAAGCTAATAATAATAATTAATAGTTAGCAATGCAGACAAGCACAACCATGCAGAAACAGATTGCAGAATATATCATCTATCTTTTACAGAGTTGTCTTGAATATGCTTTCAGTATACACATGGAAAATAAGCATATGTTTCAATATATTTATCTACCCAAAAAAAATCATTGATTTTCATTCTCCTGCAACATACTTTCCTGAATGCTACATACACAGACACACACACACACACACACACACACACACACACACACACACACACACACACAAGAATAGCAGCTACATAGTGGCTTGTCCCAGAACTATTTCTACCTAAACTCCATTGGATAAAAACAAAAGGAGAAATAATAATTAATAAATACAATGAAATAATTATATCTTTTGACTTAGTCTGATTCTGAGGAGAGCAAAGAAAATTACCACTTCTGAATTCCTGTGACATGATAAATGAACTAGTGACATTTAATCTTTCAGATTTAGAAGAAAATGCTAACAGGTGTCTTCAAAGTTTGTTTGTTTGGTTGTTTTTTTTTTCCACCAAGTAAATGAATAGATTGGAAAAGGTGCAAATGTTTCCCATATTCACTTCTTCACTGAGGGTTGATAGTGGTTGGGATGATGAAGACACAAGAAAACAGATTTGTGGAAATGAGGCCTATTACACATTGACATTAGTTACTTATAAATATTATTAAATCTCTATCACTTGTAATACAAAATGTGGTCTTATAATTCTTAGCTCCAACTTGTTCAGGGCTGGGAGTGTCCCAAATTAGTTTTTAAAGTTTTTTTTTTCTATCATTATAATTCTTAAAATAATTCAAGGTAACTCTCCAGGCTTTTTAAAAAAAACACCTCCATTCAGTTATCTCAAGTGACCAGTAAATCAATCAATAAGTACTTATTAAGCACTAATTATATACCAGATGTTAAGCTAGCTCCTGCAGATACAATTTAAAAATTAAACAGAATATGACCTTGAGAAACTTACAGTGGGTGAAAAAAATATACTCAAATAAATATTATATAATATAAATTTAAAGGATTCTAAAAAAATAAAAAAACCAAGAAAAGGAAGGTGAGCTTATAGAGAATAATCTTATATTCCCTATATTTTTGTTCAGTTATGAGAAGCATTTATTTTATCCATCTGAGCAGTAATCTATTGATATTAAATATCAGAATAGTGATTTCCTCTACCCCTAGGTTGCTTCCATGTGAAGACCATCAAAAATAGAATGAGACAAGGAAAAGAATACAAGAATAATAATAAGAAGAAAAAGATGGTGATGATAAAAACTATACTGAATTGGAACATTAGCAGAGCATTCAAAATCCTGGAACATAATAGTGACTAATGCAAAATTAAGAGCATATGAAATATTATAAATTCAAATATTCCCAATTTCCAAACTACATGGAATGAAGAACTCTAAAAGATGAAGCTAGGACAAAAACAATGAGATGAGACATGGCATACCATGTGTAGAAAATAGTAAGAAAGGGGCAATAGATGGTGTAGTGGATAGTGCTGATCCTGAAGTCAGGAGGACCTGAGTTGAAATCCAGCCTCAGATATGTAATGTTACCTAGCTGTGTTACCTTGGGCAAGTCACTTAACCCCAATTGAGAAAGAAAGAAAGAAAGAAAGAAAGAAAGAAAGAAAGAAAGAAAGAAAGAAAGAAAGAAAGAAAGAAAGAAAGAAAGAAAGAAAGAAAGAAAGAAAGAAAAAAGAAAGAAAGAAAGAAAGAAAGAAAGAAAGAAAGAAAGAAAGGAGGAAGGAAGGAAGGAAGGAAGGAGGAAGGAAGGAAGGAAGGAAGGAAGGAAGGAAGGAAGGAAGGAAGGAAGGAAGGAAGGAAGGAAGGAAGGAAGGAAGGAAGGAAGAAAGGAAGAAAGGAAGGAAGGAAGAAAGGAAGGAAGGAAGGGAAGGAAGGAAGGAAGGAAGGAAGGAAAGGAAGGAAAGGAAGGAAGGAAGGAAGGAAGGAAGGAAGGAAGGAAGGAAGGAAGGAAGGAAGGAAGGAAGGAAGGAAGGAAGGAAGGGAAGGAAAAAGGTTGGAGGGGAGTTGTGAAGGGCTCTAAATATCAAACAAAATAGTTTGTTTTTGATCCTAAAGATAATAGAAATTTGCCTCAGTTACTGAATGTAACATGATATGATCACACTTGAGCTTTAAAAAATATCACTGTGGCAGTTATAGAAATAATGGGTTAGAGAGAGAAGAAAATGAGGATTGGAGACCATGAGGAGGCAGCTGCAGTAGTCTGCATAAGAAGTGATAAGGACTTTTACTATAGCATATAAACCCTAGGAAAATCCTTGAGAAGAAATAAAATTTAAAAACAAGAGGTGAAATAGAGAAAGAATGAAAAGTTAGAAGAGAATACTTTTAATAAAGTTTTGAAATGTGGTTGAAAACAAGTCACACTAACCTTGAGTAGTTTGGACTTGTTGGAAGGACTCTAAATTTTTCAAAGGGTCATGGATATCAAGTAGTTATGAGGGTCATGAACCTTAGAACATCATCACAGTCTGACTCCTTTGTCCTCCATTCTCAAAGAGGACCAATGACTTCAGAAGGATAATGTCTTGACTTACAAGTGAATTGGATTTGAGTGAGGTGGAATTGTACAAAGTTCCTAGCTTCATTCTTTACTCTGGAATCACTGGAGTACAGTGGCAAGACAGAAGTCATGGTAAGTGATGCAGTGAGATCTCTTGGTCTTTTAAAATTCTTTCCCAGGTCTCACTTTGTCTAATACAATGTCTAGTCCAGTAAACATTAAGTATTAATGGAGGCAAAAGATAGCCTAATTTGCATTTGCAAAATAATCAGTCTCAGATGCAAAACCCCTCAGTTTCATATCATCTTTAAGCTAGAGGTGGAATGGATTTCAGGTGTTGTTTATTTCCAGATAGTACCTAGAAGATATAATATGCTCATCTTGCAGGTGCAGAAACTAAGTTTTCAGGAGATCATAGGAAACCGATGTTAAAAAATGAATGGGAATCCATAAAATTTGAGATTACTTTGAAAATTCTGGTATTAATTTGCAGGTCAGAAATCCATAGGGATGATATTCAATACCTCTGGACTTCAGTAAATTCAATTAAATAACATTTATTAAGTATTTACTAGTCTAGATGCTTGAAGTAAAAAAAATTTAAAAAATAAAAAAGATAAAAATGAACTAGTTCTTCCTACCAGAAGCTTTCATTCTATCTCATTCTTATCTAACACAAATATTTCTCTAAAGTTCTTTTGTTCTGATGGCAAAAAATAAGTATTTGGGAAGAGGAATAGAATTAAAAAGATATTTGATAACAAAGAAATTAAAGCTATATTACAAGGTGATGTTACAGGAATTTGACCTACTGTATCTGAGGAAGGCTTAGAAACATTACAAATGGAGGAAAATGATGAAGCATATCTATATGAGAATTAAAAAAAAAACACAAAAAACACAGCAGGTAAAAACAGTAGAAAAAGACCTGAGGGCAAAGAATGAAATTTCAAGCAAAAATTAAAAATATGAAACCATTATTTACCATTTTTGACTTGAGGCACTGACTGAAGACAAACCACAGTATCCCTAAGCAATCTTCAATAGCTTTCCACTTTAAAAAATTAGTTGATAAATTTGGAGCACATCCAGATATCCTCCAAGAACACCTGTTTGTAGACAGACAGGTCTGTCTACACCAAGAAAAGCAACCAAGAAAAACCACAAATAACAAGGTAAAAACAAACAACTCCCTCCCCCCAAAAAAGCTGAGGAGACAATGAAAAATGAAATTCAATTATAATAAAAGAGAGAGATAAAAGTCATTATGTAAAATGACCCACGAATTAGTATATGTGCCAAGAACTGAATGTATAACCATGTAAAAAAGTGATGCCATTAATATTTCTTAAGTACTGATGAATAATTGTGGAGAAGATAAAGAAAGGATTTTAAGAAAGAATAATTAAAGCAAATCTTATAATCACTTAGAAAAGAAAATAGGAGAGAAATGATATGATTTCCAGTTGAATCCAAATTCATGCCTGAGTAGATTAGTAACCCCAGAAGACCTGCTGGGTGATTCAAGGAATCCAAAATTCTATTAAGTAAAGATGAAAGTAATGGAAATGCATTTGATGAAGGTACACACTTGGATCAAGGAAGGTTTTAATGAGAAAGATTTCAAGTACAACAAGAGAAGACAAGAAAAGCTAGAGGCTTTGGGAGGAAGGTGTTACTGTTATGCCTCAGAGGCTAAGAGTCTTGAGGAATGGAAAGCTTCAGAAAATATTTGAAATGACTCACCTGTGTCCAGTTGTTTTTAAAGGGGGAAAAGCATTATGAAACAAACAAAAGGGAAATGCTAGTGGCAAGCTAAATCAACATGGTCAGAGTGCCAAACAGGAAGAGATACTGATAAAATCAGGAAGATTTTTGAGGAGAAAGTTGTATTCCTTCTGAACTCTTAAGCATTTATTATCCGTACTGTTCACCAAGTCATTAATCACAGTGTTGTCTTGTGACATCTCTGTTGTGGTCTGGAACTTCTTTTTACATTGTTTAACTTTCTACTTAGATCCAATTCAACAAGTATTTATTTATCTAATGTTAGGAATTTGCCAGAGGAATTTTCCAGAGTCAGTTTGAGCCTGCTTATGAGAATGAAATGTCAGATTTTTAGTGTGAGCATTTACATTTCAGAAATTGGCTAATGCTATAAATCAGAATTTGATTTATTATTTTCTTGATTATCCAGATGTAAGAAAGTGATGGACAAAATGTTAATAATGCATATTCAACTCATATGTTTCCTGTAATACTTGTGGGGAGGTAGAAGGAGGACAGATGAGATAAAGCCAAAACTTAAATATTTACTAACACACCCCTGCCTAGTACCTACTATAGACAAGGCTGACTGTATCTTCACAACACCAAATGGAATAAATTTAAATTCTAACTTTGTATAACTATACAAATCCTTTAATATTTCAGTGACCTCAGCAAATCCTCTAATGGTATATATCATTAGTTTTTCTGCATCACACAGGCCACATTGACTAAATCATAGGTTAAGACAAAGTAGACATAGAGAATGTATGTGTACATGTGTGTATGTGTTTATGTACATACATGTATGCAAACATGTGCATACTTGTATAAGTATATATGTATATATTTTGTGCATGTATATGTACATATACATATATTATGTATTACATATTTGTACTTTAATAAGCTTAAAATTTTACTAAGACTTTTAGGATACCATATGAATAAATGTGAACATGTGTGTATGTGTTTGTGTGTATGATATACCTTGAACACATGAATTTAAACTGTTTTTACTTTTGCTATTGATCTGTGATTTTATTGACAAATGAAACTTCCAATATAGAATTGCCTTTTATTAATTTGTATCATAAAGCATTAGGACATTTTTGTGTCTGGGGCAAATTTCAAGCTCAGATCTCCTGATGCTAGTGCTAGCTTTCTATCTCCCATGTGAATGATAAGTATGGCTATAAATTAATCACTTCAAAGCACCTTAAAATTCAGAGATCAAACCAACAATTTGTATGACAATATATATATATATATGTATGCATATATATATATATATATATATATATATATATATAAATGATGGAGATTTATCCACAGGAAATGTTCAGTCATAGTATAATATACATAGGAAATATGAGACAATATATTCTGATGAGACAACAATATTGTCTACACAAAGAATACATCTTCTATTTTCTGTGCTTCAGTGTGTATATGTGTGTGTGTGTATGATGGGGGGTTAGTATATGTATGTATATATATATATACACATATATACATATACAATACATATATATATAGTATGTACATATATACATACATGTATGTGTGTATGTATTTATATATATACATACATATATACTAAAAATGATGATGAAGAGATAGGTGAGACAATTGTATAACTATGACAATCCAGTTATATCTGAGCCTCAGATATAAGTCCTGGGCTTATTTGGGCCCCACTGATATTCTCCCAGGCCTTTCCAGGAAACTTTTTTGCCAATGACCAGCTAGAAACTGCTTTGTAGCTCCAGCAATGATAATGGAGGAAGATTACTATAGTTGGCTGATTAAGCTATCAATAAGCTTCAGTCCAACCAGGTAATACCAATTTGGTTTTACTTGGCTATTGTAGTGTTGAAGACTGGGCTGATACAAGATGACCAGAGGAGGCTGGATAGCAGATCAAATACTTCCTCTTGTAAATAAATACAGTGGAAAAAGCACTGTCAAAAGAGTCAAAGGAACTCAAATTAAATCCAGTCATTGAAATTTACCTATGTAACCGTAGGTAAAGCAATTAACCTACTTGTACCTCAGTTTTCTCATGTCTTTTGGAGGGTTTGGAATAAATGGTCACTGAAACCCCTTCCAATTCCGGAGCTATTATAGTATGCTATCCTCAGGAGATTTTTAAAAGAGCAAAAGGTCATAAATTGCTGCAGTTTAAAGATAGAGAATTCCCTGCTCATTTTGGAGAGTCAGAGTCACAGTGGGCACCAAAGATTCTTAGACTCCTGATTCTCTCTGGAATTCCATCCCATTTATACTATGCATATCTTATATGTATATAATTATTTGCATGTTGTTTCTCCTATTAGAATAGAAGCTTCTTGAAGACTCAGCCCATGTTTTGGCTTCTTGTTTATTTTGTTTTTCTTATATTTTCAGTCTTAGCACAGAATATGGCACATAATAGGCACTTAACAAATGAGTGAGTTTATTTTTTCATGCCTTCATAAGTCAGAACTGGCAGTGACTTCCATACAGAACCCTGTACACTCAGGCATTCTCAGTGGTCTCGATAATACCAAATACTCTAAAGTTATAACAACCCTGAACTTGCATCACTGTTTCTGAGAGAAGCCAATATAAGACCGCTAGCTGGAGGGAACTAGTGAGAAGGCTTTCTCTTTTCTGCCACTGAGAAGATAGAGCACCAACCTAGAACCTTATGATAAGTAGGTCCCTGGACTGGAAATGCGATGAGATCAAGATTCATTCACATTTCATGGACTAAATCCAAAAGTCTATTTTGGTTCAGTATGACCATCTGGATTTTTCAGTTTTTATGTTTTATGTATTTTAAAATAAACACACGAATTAATTTGGGTGATGGGTTAGATGGGGAAACTACAAGACTCAGTTGATGATAGAATGCTGCACCCAGAATCAGGAGGAATGAGTTCAAGTCCAGCCTCAGACATTTACTTGCTATGTTCCCTGAGCAAATCACTGTTTGCTTCAGTTTCTTATTTTGAAAAAATGAGCTGGAGAAGGAAATGGCAAACTACTCTAGTAGTTTTACCTCAAAAAACCTCAAAAAAATATGGTATCACAGAGAGTCAGGCATGACTGAACAGCAACAACAAATCAAATTGTCTATAAAATCAGAGCTTTAGGGAAGGTTTGACATGAGTCATTTCCCTTTATATATTTCTGTCCTTGTGCTCAGGGACATAAGCAATCAGTGAACATATTGATATCACTAGTTGGAAAATGTAGCCAAGCTCAGTAAAAGAAAAGAAATAACAAGCCAAGCAGTAAAGAAGTAGATCAATTGTCTAAAAGAGTAAGTTGTGGAGCAAATACATTAAGAATAACATAAAAGGAATGATTCTCTACAGATTATAGCAGAATTGTTTCCTTCTCTATATCTTGGAATACTGTGCCACCTATGGCTCTCTAACCCAGGATCATAGAAGTACAGATTTTCCAATTTATCAGAGAACTCAGAGTCCATTTAATCTAGCCTATATCTGAAAGGAATTTTACTGTAACATACTTGGATAAAAGATCCAGATTCTGCATGAATGTCTCTAGTAAAAATGAATTTATCACTTCATTAGGTAGCCTATTTTACTTTTAGATAGTTCTAATTGTTAGGAATTATTTGTTTGTTTGTTTGTTTGTTTTTTGTTTGGTCTGTTTGGTTTTTTAATAGGACAAAAAGTCAAAGTTGTCTTCTTCATAAATACCCCCGCCCCCTGTTCTAGATTCTGTCCTCTTAGGACAAGCAAAACAAATCTAATTCCTCTTCTAGGTGATAATCTTTCAAATACCTGAAGACAGGTATTCTATCTATCCTGAGTCTCCTCCTCCTTCAATCTATCTTATAAGATATAGATTATGCTTTCCATCCTCCTGGGTCACCTTTTGGAAGCTTCCCAGTTGTGTTGAAATGAAGTAAAAAATATAATGTCCTTCTTAAACTGTGGTACTCACAATCTCATATGGTACTGTTAATATAGTGCTGAGAAGTTCTGGGAAGAGCAGAAGTTATATTATCTACTTATTCTCAGAAGTACATACCTTTGAATGTAGCTGAAGATCAGTCCAAGATCATTTTTTTGCCTCCATCTCATAGTACTGATTCATATTGAGCTTGCAAGTCTACTATAATTCTAAAATTTGTTTTAGAGTTCTAATGATATACTTTGTGTCTGGTAGTCATGAAATTGATTATCTTGAGCTTAAGTATAAGACCTTATATTTATCACTGTGGAATTCCTTCTTATTTGATTCTATCCAAATGTGATTACATGTCAGTATCTTTTTTGTATCTCAGCTCTATCATCCAGTGTATTTGCTATGCTTCCAAGCTTTGTGTAACCTACAACTGTAATGAGCATGCCATCTAGACATTTATCTAAGTCATTGATAAAAAATAATAAATAGTGAAGGGCCAAGCATAGATCCCTGAGAAACACACATAGCAGATATCATGCCATATTGATACTAAGTGATTAATGATTCCTCTTAAAGTAAAATCCTTTCTCTCATTTCTGAATCCACCTAATTGTACTGCTACCTATGCCATATCTCTATCTTCCCCCACAAGAACAAGATTATGAAATTATTTGTTAAGCCTAGGTAAACTGTATGACTACAACATGCCTCTGACCTAGCAATTTAGAAATCTGACCCCCAAAGCGCCCAAAGGTAAGGAGTATTATTCAACAAAAACTACTTTGAAAACTGGCAAGTATTCTAGAAGAAAGAAGTCTTCTAGAAGATTAACATCTTATATCATATTTCTCAAAAAGCTCTTAATGAATACATATAAAATGTCATATCATAAGAAAATCAAAGAAGAAAAGAAGAAAACTTTTACAACTATGGGTTAAGATGTTCCAATTGTCTGTGCCTTTGTGCATATATATTTGGGCTATAAATTCATGCATATCCTTTTGACTTAACAATCTAATTTAACTAGGCATGCATACCAAAAGAGATTAAAAAATGATCTATCTGTAAAAATATATATTCATAACAGCTGTCTTATCAGAGCAAAAACAAATTGGAAATTTAGAGGGTGCCCATCAATTTGGGAATGGATCAGTAAACTATAGTATATTTTTGTGATGGAATATTATTGTTCTATGGGAAATGATGAGCAGGATGCTATTAGAAAGAAAAAAAAACCTGGAAAATACTCCATGAATTCAAGCAAAATGAAATATGCTGTATATGAAGTAATAGCAGTGTTCTATGATGACTAGCTATAAATGATTTTACTACGCTAAGTAGTCCAATCATCCATGACAATGAAAGATTTATGATTAAAAAAAAATCTTATCCATACCCAGAGAAGGAACTGATTGTATCTGACTATAGATTGAAGCATTCGCTCTCTTTCTCTGTCTCTGTCTCTGTGAGTCTGTGTCTCTGTCTTTCTCTGTCTCTGTATGTATGTCTCTGTCTCTTTCTTTTTAATTTTTCTTGAGAGTTTTTATTTTCATTAATGAGAGAGATTGTTTTCTTTCACAACTTGACTTTTATGGAAATGCTTTACATAATTTCACACATGGTTTCTTAATTGTAGATGGTGATAAAGGAAAGGACCTAGAATTTGAAAATTTATATATATATATATGTGTGTGTGTGTGTATGTGTGTATATATATATATATATATATATATATATATATATATATATATATATATATATACACACATACACACACACACACATATATATATATATATATATATTAATGTAGCTGGGGAAAATAATACATAATTTATTTAAAATTTAAAAAAAACTATGGCTAAGGAAGAATTTTAACTAACCAAGAGATAAAAATTATCATTGAAGATAAAATGAAAATTTTTGATTTAAGAAAATTGAAAAATGTTGCTGAAGCAAAATTAATGCATTTGGAATTAGAATAGAAGCAGTTAACTCTAGAGATTTTTTTAGGAAATATCTCTAAAAAAGTTATGATATGTAAGATGTAGATAATTAGTACAAATATTAAAGAACAAGATCAATTCTTTAGTAAATAAATAGTTAAAGATACAATGGTTAATTTTTAAATGAAAACATAAAATAACAATAATATAAGGGAATATTATGAATCATTAATAATATTAATGTAAATTTTATAAAGGATCAGCTCACCTCATTCTCATCAAATTGGCAAAAACAACAAAAGTGAAGATGTTGATTTTTGATGAGACTCTAGGAAGACAGACATAGAAATTCACTTTTGATAGAGTTGTGAATTTATCTAGACATTCTGGAAAACAATTTAGAACTATAACCCCAAAATTAATAATCTGTATATCAAATGAACTAGTAGTGTCATTATGAAACATACACCCCCCCCAAAAAAAAAGTATTAACTTTTAAGCATATAATGAAGAATTGGAAATGAAGTAAATACTCATCAGTTGGGGAGTAGCTGAACAAGCTTTAATATATGAATGTAATGCAATAATATTGCACCATAGATATGGTGCTTGAGTCTATGATTTCACTGGTATAGGGAATTTTCAGATGAGAAAACCCACGGAAGTTCAGAATTTTCAGGTGAGAAAACCCACTTCATTAGATTGGGAGATATTTGAGGGCAAGCTCTCCTTTACTCTTTGCATTACCAATTCTTAGCACAATGCTTGGAACTAAATAGTTGATGCTTATTGGCTGAGTGCTTACAATTTATAGGCTTAGAAACTTGCCTAGAGCACCAAGAAATTAAATGACTTGCCCAGGGTCACATAGTCAGAATCAGTCAGAAATAGAATTTGAATTTAGGGCTTTCTTGTCCAAGGACAACTTTCTATGCACTATTATGTGCTGTTCCTCTCAGAAACATGGGGATAACTTTATGAATGCTATCTTCCAACCTCTTCACTTTATAGTATTACACAGGGACAGTCTCATGAGATTTGGAGCTACCTCTTCCAACCCTCTCCTCCAATAGACCTGATTCTATCACTAGCACCACTCAAGAACTTTCTAAATTCTTAAATTCTAAGTTCAAAACTTTGAGATCACTTGTGACTCCTCTGTGTTTTCAATGTCCTGTTTATTCTCATTCACATTATGTGTTGCTTCTCTTATCTCTTTTCTGTCCTCTCTTCCCTTTCCTAATCCTTCATCATCACTATTACGTATTACTATAGCTTCTTTATAATTCTCCCTGCCTACAGTCTTATTCTTTTCTAATCCATCTTTCACACAACTACCAGATATATCTTGCCTTTTGTTCAATACTCTCTTGCTCAAATTATCAATGGTTTCTATTGCCTTCTTAGAAAATCCAAAGTTCTTAACTAGGCATTCAAAGCTCTCCATAATGTGGCATAAATCTCATGGTATCCTTCATTACATACTTAATCCTTCAACAAATGTACTCATTATTTTATCTATTACCTTGAGATTTTTCACTAGGCTTATACTACAAGGAAAGCAATAACATTAAAAGTCTCTATGTGCAAAAATATTTAGAACAAATAAAAATCTCTGTGCTCTAAAAAAAAAAAGATTTTTTTTTAAAAAGTGCTATTTACAAAAGTGCTTTTTGTAATAGCAAAGACTTGAAAACTCTTCATTTAGGAAGTGATAAATAAAGTATGGTATGTAAATGTAATGGAATGCTATGTGGTAAGAAATGATGAATATGAATAAACAGAAATATCTATAAGATATGAATTGATGTTAAGTAAAATAAGAACTAGAGGAAAGATATAAACTATGATTACAATAGTGTAAATGGAAGGAACAAAAATAACATAAACTAAATGTTTGTAATTAGAAAGACTGAACTTATCACCAAAGAATAGATGAGAAAATGCACATACTCCCATCTGTGTGCAGTAGTGTAAGACTATGGATTTGGAATACATTGTATACACTGTCATAATCAGTTGTTGTGTTGTTTTATTTTGTTGAATAATATTTCCCCCTTTTTATTTATCATTCTCTGTTACAAAGTATCATTTTTATGAGTAGAGATAGAAAAAGTATCTCTCCAAAAGTACAGATGATATAAAAAACAAAATATTTTTAATCTATCCATTTCCAGAAAAAATGTATCCCTTGCTCTCTTACTTCCATGACAGTTGCTTACATTGATTACCCCTATGCCTGAAATGCACTCTTCTATATCCATTTATCAGCATCCTGCCCATTTTCCAACACCCAAACAAAAAACTTTCTATTGCAAAGAATGCCTTGCTTGATTCCCTAGTTAGCATCCGCATGGCCCTCTGAGCCCTAGCTTTATAGAATTTAGCATTGGGAATGATCTTAAAGATTATGGGATAATATCCACTCATATGAAAGAGTGTTCCAAATCACTACTAATCAGAGAAATGCAAATTAAGACAACTCTGAGATACCACTACACACCTGTCAGATTGGCTAAGATGACAGGAACAAATAATGATGAATGTTGGAGGGGATGTGGGAAAACTGGGACACTAATACATTGTTGGTGGAATTGTGAAAGAATCCAACCATTCTGGAGAGTAATTTGGAACTATGCCTCAAAAGTTATCAAACTGTGCATACCCTTTGATCCAGCATTGCTGCTATTGGGCTTATATCCCAAAGAAATACTGAGAAGGGGAAAGGAAGCTGTATGTGCCAAAATGTTTGTGGCAGCTCTTTTCGTAGTGGCTAGAATCTGGAAGATGAATGGATGTCCACCAATTGGAGAATGGTTGGGTAAATTATGGTATATGAAGGTTATGGAATATTACTGCTCTGTAAGAAATGACCACAGGACAAATACAGAGAGGTTTGGAAAGACTTACATCAACTGATGCTGAGTGAAATGAATAGAACCAGAAGATCGCTGTACACTTCAACAACAATATTGTATGAAGATGTATTCTGATGGAAGTGGATATCTTCAACATAAAGAAGATCCAACTCACTTCCAGTTGATCAATGATGGACAGAAACAACTACACCCAGAGAAGGAACACTGGGAAGTGAATGTAAATTGTTAGCACTACTGTCTATCTACCCAGGTTACTTATACCTTCGGAATCTAATACTTAACGTGCAATAAGAAAATTGGATTTACAAGCATATATTGTATCTAGGTTATACTGTAACACATGTAAAATGTATGAGATTGCCTGTCATCTAGGGGAGAGAGTAGAGGGAGGGAGGGGATAATTTGGAAAAATGATTACAAGGGATAATGTTATCAAAAAATTACTCATGCATATATACTGTCAAAAAATTATAATGAAGTGACTTTGTTTTCAATAAAAAAAAAGATTATGGGATAATAGAGTAAGACCCCAAAGAATAGTTTGACCTTCTCATTTTACAGAAAAGGAAATGAGTCACAAAGAACAAAATTTACTTGCCCAGGGGCAATTTAAATATGTATTCTGATCATTAGCTATTTCGTGTTAATTATTCTACTTGTTATTTAATACAAAATTTTATTATCCTTGAGGACAGGAACCATATCTTAGTGGTTTTAATATTTAAATTATTATCTCCTAGCACAACAAAATTAATAAATTATTAGTAAGTTTAATTGAACTGAATGTCTCATATTTTGATTTTGTTTTGCACTGTGGCTTATAACATTTTACTCAAATAGCATATTTTCTAGGATGCTATTTTTAAAAGAGTTTATTTTTTAATCCCCAGTGTGGAATTGATTTTATCCCCAGTCTTTTTTTCCTCCAAAAGTGTGGTTGGACATGCTTATTACTCACCTCATGGCAGCAAAGAATAACACTGAGCAGAGAAAAATAAGAAAAAGGAAAGAGATTATCCATTTCACTTCACTCAAATGCCAGCCTTGGGTCAAATTATGAGAAATGCCATGACAGTAATTGTCATAGATAATAAAGAAATGGTGAACAAGTATACCTTAATGGGGTTGAATATGTGCTCCAGGTATTTAAATAATAGTCTGGTAACTAAGAAAATTAAATCTGCAGGAATTTAATGTTTTCTACTATGTTCTTGGCCTTAGAATCCAAGGTTATTGCAAAACTAGAGCACGTTTTCAGGTTGGGGAATCATCAATTTTTTGCTAAGATTGTGTACATTAAAAATATATAGTCATTCTGGTGATGTTCCATATTGCTATGGGTACTAAATCAGAGTTAACTAACCAGATTGGTGCCTACAAGTAATTGTAATTAATCCTTACCTAGCTGGTTGCTATTACCAAGCCCAACTCTATAGGGTTAATGGAATAAATGATGGGAAATAAAGGGAGTTTGCAATGGTTCCTCTTTTAGACTCAACCCTTGACTTTTCTATCATAATCTTCCCTGTTTCATTTTAAGAATTTATAAGAAATAAAAATAAGCTCTTTCTTACAAAAAAAATACTTATTTTGCCCTGAGGATGTGTTTCAAATGAAGATTAATTTCATTTCAAATAATTTAGGCCATGAATTTCTTTTCAGAGAAACAATTCATCATATCTTCAAAAAGATGTAGATGATGAAACTTTCTCTTCATGGTATAAATTAAAAAGAGCAAGTGTTCCTCAACTGTTTAACTAGAAAAGAAATGGAGGTCCAGGTGGAGAATTATTATAATAATAACATTTTCTGACCTTTTTCAGGGTATTACATCTCCAAATTGCAGTGAGAACATGGTCCTCCAAAAGATTTTCTACCTTAAATCACCAATGAATGTAATCCATGACCTAAAGTTTATTTTCATGAGATTTTCTTCATCTGTAAAAGCTTGGTTACTTACTCAGTATTTCATAGCTACATGAGGAATGGAAGTGGTGAGGGCATAGGAAAAGAGATTTTCTGGTCTTCTAGCTTCCAATTTTATGAGAAAGACACCCACTTTCAGATTCTCTTCAAGGAGAAATCTCTAAAAGGAAAGACTTTCAAAAGAAGCCAGCATGTAAAGAAGTTAGTGACTTGATCATGTCTTTATCCACAGCTGTTTTCACTCAGTGAATTTCCCCTTAGATGAGATCTGGGAATATTTCTCTCTTTGTTGAGGTGAGATATATTGCTCCCAGTAGTTTATGTCTGTCATATTCTTATTTGCATACTCTCTCTTATATCCATTTGCTATTGGCTTAACTAAATTGTTTTATTTGCTATTGCTATATGTGACCTTTGTGCTATTGACAATGGGTGGGAAAGAAGCTAAATTTTAGATATATATTTGACTTCCTAGACATTTTAGTCTAAATACTCCCTCTCTTAAAAGAAAAGAGTGGCCAGCCACAGAAACCAATCTTCTCTTCCTCTCTGGGTAAGAATCAAAGTCTTCCTTAGAGAAGGGTAGATGGAGGAGGTTCTAGAGCTATCTATTCATGTCTCCCTTTGTACCAGATGTAGACAGATCCATTTGGATATATACAACATGCATGGGCAATCTATACACATATGTATGCCCTCCATATTGTTTTGTTTTCATTACGTACCGAGAGTTTTCTGAAGGTTATCTAAAAGAAAAAAAAATTAATACTTTGGATAGACACATTTGTGACTTCAATAGGAATAGAGACAAGACTTTGGATCTTATTTTTATAGATAGTTTCCAGGTAAGAAATTGCCTCTCCAAGTTCAAATTCACTTTGAAACCTATAGTTTTACCAACTTGCCTAATCAGAGACTTGCCCAGAGTCAAAGAATTAGCACATGTCAAAGGCCTGACTTGAACCTTAGTATTCCGACCAGCTCTTTTTCTACTATATCAGTCTGCTTCTCAATACCATGAAGTAAAGTGTAGTCAAAACTTTGTAGTCCAAACAAAACACTCATAACAAAATGTTTGTGGTATTGAAGAAATAATTTAATTTTTTTTCTTAGGCAGTTAATTTATATATAGTTTTACAGTTAAGCAAAACATTGAAATATATATATATATATATATATATATATATATATATATATATATATATATATATATATAAAATAAACTTTAACAAGAAACAAGATAATATCATTA
This sequence comes from Sminthopsis crassicaudata, assembly GCF_048593235.1. Taxonomy (NCBI): domain Eukaryota; kingdom Metazoa; phylum Chordata; class Mammalia; order Dasyuromorphia; family Dasyuridae; genus Sminthopsis; species Sminthopsis crassicaudata. Next base: position 593,790,906 of record NC_133617.1, read on the forward strand.
TGTATTTTAAAAGAATAGCAAGTTGTATATGATGGATTTTCGATTTCATGTGCAATCACCTTTTTTTTTCTATTCTATATGTTATGGAAATACTTGTTTTATTCTTAAATTTGGAGTAAAATAAATTAAATTAAAAATAAATAGCACCTAACACAAGGAGAAAGGAACAAATGAAGGAAATATAAAACCACAAAGTGGAATATTGCAATCAGCATTTCTATAACATTAATAATAGAAAAGCAAGCATAGTTTTGATATTCACATAATCCTTTCTGCCCTCAAGAAAAGAGTAGTTGATAAATAGTCGGTTTGAGGACTCAGAGGCTGAACAATAGCAGCAGTAGCAGCAGCTTCTTGAGGACTAGATCATCCCCTCCCTTTTCCTACCCCACTTCTTGTTCTTGACACAGTGCTCTATACATAGAAGGATCCTAATAAATGTCTGTTGAATTGACTTGAGTGAGAATAACTAACATCTGTGTGGGGCTTTACAGTTTACAAAGTGCTTTCCCACATATTATCTCAGTTGTTCCTCACAACCTTGTGAGACAAGCAGGGCAGATATTATTATCTTTATTTTTTAAATGAAGAAACCAGAAGTTCAGAGAGGATGACATATCATAACAAGTAAGTAGCTGAATTGGGGTTTGACCTGACTGACCACAATTCCAGTCTTTTTCTATTATCTACACCATACAGTTTTCCCATTTCTCATAAATCCATGAAAGCAAGTTCTAATATTTAAAAAAAACAAGCAGATAATTCTTATAACCCAGCCACCCTCCCACCTTAGCCTACCAAAGAGAGTTTCTATACTTCTATTCCTTTCATTGAATCCTGAAAAGCTTAGGAATCCTCATGAGTGACAGCCCAAAGCACCATAAAGCTTATCAGCTTTTTCCTAAAATTGTGTTGTCTTTCAGCAAATATCTTGCAAAATACAAATATGGGTCCCAAAGGATTTCTGTTATGATACTCTACACCATACTTATATATTCACCAGATTATGAACCAAAGAGACCGAAAGAATGGAGACAACATTAAAAGAAATAGAGGAAAAAGTTGAAGGGATAGATTTAGTGGAAAAGTCTATTTCAGTTTTGGTCATGTTGAGTTTGAGACATTGAGGAAAAATATAGGCAGAGATATACAGCAGGCAGTTTTTGACATTTAGAGTTTAGAAAAGATACTAAGAACAGATAGATTTAGGAGTCAACAATATAGAGATGACATTTGTTTATCTAGAAACTGATGAAACCACCAAACAATTTTAAATGTAGAGGGAAAAGAGACAAGGGCACATTACAGAGCCATGAGACAAATAAGACTTTGGGGACAGAAGATACTGGAAAAGAATGGATAGGCCAGTAGAATTCTCAAGAGGCAGGTATTTCTCAGTTTATTGGCCTTCCTAAAATTCTTATTGTTTCTTTTTAATAAGTTGATTCTAAGGAGACAAAGAGAAGTATCACACATAGCAAACTGGGATCCAAGCTAACTTTTCAAAAAGGATCTCCAAAGCTTTACACAATGCCTGGAACACAGAAGCCACTTAATAAAAGCTTGTTTACTTGAACGGATATTAATGAAGACTTTCTTAAGTATTTCTACTAGGCAAGTTATATCATCTTTGGGCCTTGGTTTCCTCATCTGTAAAATGAAAGATTTGGACTCAATGTTCCCTAAGGATTCTTCTGGTATTAACATTCTGGGATTCTTGTCCCTTCTTATAAGCTTGAAACCTCTCCCTTCCTGGCAGGCTGTCTGAGTCGTGAAATGCCACCTTCTGTTGATATTGCAGCTGTAAAAATGTTAAGTTTTTTTGGATCACTGGATTTTACAAAGCCAGCAGTGATGACGTACAAGATATTTCAGTGGCGGCTGGCAGGTGCACTAATAATGATATCTTCGACTTGATTTCTATAATATTAACAAAAGGACAGGAAAAATGAGAAATATTTGTCAGTATTTTCTCTTGTACAGTTACTGGAACATGCCTAAGGTGGTGTGGGAGGGAGTAGATAACACTCTCACACCAGTCATCGACATCTGTCAATGGCATTCATTATTTCTAGATACACAAAATTTATTCTGGTTAAATCAGTTGTCTCAGGTCAAGGAGGAACTTTGTGTGCTTCGGGGCATAAATCTGAAAAGACCCTCAGAGAGCCTCACACCACTGGGGAGGTGTCCTTTTTCTTTGATAATGACAAGCTAAAAATTATTCCTTCTTGGGTGTACAGGTGAGAGGAATCCAAGGGAGTTAATATACAACAATCAGAATCACTGTGTCTCAGTAAACTGTCTTCAAAGTGAAATCCTGAACAAGATATTTTGAGTCTCATGGGTTCCTTTTGTAAGGTGGAAGAAGGACTGCAGTATTATAGTTTTGTTGTTTTCCTCCTCCCCCTTTTTGAGATAACTGGCATGGTCCTAGACATCAGAAGTCCATTGTTCTATTCTTCTTAGCACTTAAGAGGCATCAATTTCCTACACCTGTTGCCTCCTCCTCCAGCCATGATTATACCATTGCAGCTGAGAGGAACAGTAGAAAGCCCTGTCCCTCTGGCTCTCCACATGCATGATTAATCTGGCTTCCTGCTGCCAAGGTCTTTAACTATACTCCCTTAAGCATCAATACTATTTTAAATGCATTGAAACAACAGCATAGAAAAATGATAAGTTAATCTTCTGGTTTTTTTGTGAATGTTTTGTTGAAACTCAAAAGAGAATGAAAAATGTTGAGAAGTTGAAGGCCAAGCTTTCTAGAAGTTCTTCATTTAAAAGTCTACTTACCCAAAATAACTTCAGCTTTTTGACAGCCTAATTATATTATCCCCTTTCAGGTGATCACATTCCTCCACTTTATTTTTCTTCTTTCTGTAAACAACTTGATATTATGACAAGGATTCAAACCTATAAATTCAGAGGGAAAGCAATTATGGGATGAGTGATTTCCATCAACAGGGACTAAAAACCCATAATAAATCACATTTGTTCTTGAATATAATCTGAGACTTACAAAATAAGTGGGGGGAAATATTTAATAGGCATGTAAACTTCATCTTAAGAAAGATCTCAGTGATGACATTGTCTCAATTGTAAGTCATCTAATGTGGTCTCATATTCCACAAGACTTCATACATCTTGAATATAAGAGAGATATAAGTAATGGTGAATTTTTTTTCTTCTGTGGTCATTTCTGATCATGTTCCTATCTCTCCTTTGAAATATATATATATATATATATATATATATATATATATATATATATATATATATATATATATATATATATATGAATAAGTAAAGTTCAGCTTAAGAACCATGTTATACATGAAATATCCTTATAATGATATATGCCCTCCTTAGATTTTCCAATAGCAAATCCTCATAAAGGAAGAAAAGATAGCTTACTACCAAGTCTATACTTCTAGCCTTGACATCTCTTCTGAGTTTCAGACTTGTCTCAGCTGCTGTCTACAGGACATATCCACCCAAATGCCCTACCTACATCTCAGATCAGTGTTCTTTTGATGCACAGCTTAACTTTTTCTCTGAATTAGCTCCTCCTTTGAATTTTCCTAGAATTTTGTTGTTTTTGCTAATGGCCCTGTCATTCATCTAAGTCTCTCACTTCTTTGAGGATCCTCTTCCTCGAGTGTCAGATCTGGCAAGTTCTCTCATGCTGATCTCTTCCCTATTTCCACTTCAATCACCCTTGTCTGGGTCCTGATGGCCACCTAATTAAAATATGGAAATGCTCATCTAATAAACCTTTTAAACTTCTCTCCCTTTCCATTCCAATTTCATATTATTATCAGACTATTTTTTTCCATGTATAATTCTGGTTAGGGGAGGGGGGACACCTTCGATAGCTCCCTACTGTCTAACAAGTAAAATTAAGCTCTTTAAATCAGTATTTGATGTCCTACATTTATACTACATATAGTACTCACTCATGTAAATCACCTCTATGTAGTATAATTTGTAGGAAGACTATTGCTTTCTGTCCCTTAATTATTCACTGCACATTCCTGTCTCCATGCCTTTGCTAATGTTTTTAATGACTAGAATGTCCTTCTACCTCATATGTATCTTTTGAATCCTTACACATTCCTTAATGTTCAATGCAAATGACACCTCATCCATAAATCCTTCCTTGCTTCCCCTACTCCTTTTAGTAGAAACTTTTCTCTTTAGACCTGCAATAGCAATGTTTACACTTCTCTAACTAATTAATCCACTTATCCTGTGGTACTTGTACATCTATCTGTTTCTTTCCTATTCCAATGCCAGTCATTGAGTTCTGTTGTTGTTACAACATACTGGATTCAGTAAGAAATGATTGTGAATAGAAAAGCCATCAATAAATTAGAAAAACAAAAAAGGAAATTCCATATTATTCAAGGAAATTCTCAAGTAAATCTACAAGCAACTTCAATAAGCATTTATTAAGCACTTTTCCTCTCCCTCCACCTCTCAGCATCATGTTAAGCACTGGCAATATAAATACAAGTTTAAAAAAATATTCCTGCCTTCAAGTAGCTTATATTCCAATGAAGAGGGGGAAAAATACAATTGAATGCTAAAAAGCAAGGAGAAGGGAAGAGAGGAGAAGGTATTCACACTGACACATGGTGGAGAGGACAGAAGATATGGGGCAAAACTGAAGAAATGGCTATCTTGGGCTACCCTGAGGACGTCTTCAAAATGGAATTTCTAGGTTGTGTTTCCCACTCTTGTGATCCTACTTGGGGTTTTCTTGGCAAAGACACTGAAATGCTTTGCAATTTCCTTCTTCAACTCATTTTACAGATTTGGAAAGTGAGGTAAATTGGGTTAAATGACTTGCTCACAAGCACACATTTTAATTAGTATCCGAGGTCAAATTTGAACTCAGGAAATTGAACCTACCTGATTTCAGAACTGGTACTCTAAAGTATTTTAGTATTTACTAAAGTATTTAAAAAGTATTTTACTTTTAATACTAAGATATTTTAGTATTTACTAAAGTATTTTAAAAGTATTTTAGTATTTACTAAAGCACTTAATTGCCAAAGCTTTACTAGAGGCAGAGCCTTTTTCTCTCAGCCTTAATGAGAAGGGGATGAGGAGAAAAAAGAAAAATGTATCTCTTTTTATAAAGGGCTACAGACCAACAAGATAAACAAATCAATCAAGCACAAAGTAACTGGATTTAAGGTCTTTTAAAAACTATCTCTGATTAGAAACAATTATACTCTGTGAACAAAAACAAGAGAATAAATCTCCACATAAAACCTTAAAATATGAACTATTTATGTTGTGAACTAATTTGAAGTAATTTGAATTTTAACTAATTTACATTAAACATATAATAATATAAAATTAGCATTTTTGCTGAAGAAAACTATTCAATTTACCCACTTCTAACATTAAAGACAAGGCACATAAATATTCAATACACAAAATCAGGAATACAAAACATATGTCAATTTCATTTTCTGACCAGTGTACAGACAAAGAGGGATAGAAAAGAAATCAAAGGGATAAAAAAAGCTTCAGCAAGATTTGAACAAGCCAATCAACTCTCTTCACCCATAGGATGATGTAAGTTAGAGTTAGAGATAGAGATGATCCCCTTTAGCCCCTTCATTTCACAAAGGAGAAAAGTCACCAATATGGAACGTGACTTACCAGAGAAATAACACAAATAGCAGATAGAAGAACATATTTTGAAATCACATTTTCCTGACTTCAAATCTATGCTGTGGTCTACTTCATCAAGTTCCCTCCTGTTGACAATCACTTGATCTAGGGACATTAACTTACTTCAACAAATTATATTAAAAAAATTCTTATGATCTTTCTAATAGTTCAGCAATAGTCTTTTTTTCCCCATCATTCATCCCACCCCAGAAAAAAGATATGTTTTTATTTATAAATTTCAAAAATTATTCTAGAAAGAAAAAGTTATCTTCACACTAATCAATGTAGGAAGGAACAATTTCAGCTCTATACAAAGCTCTATGCTTTGAAATCGCGGAAGTTAATGAGAACTTTAGCAGCAATTTCATTTTATTTTGACATTCCTCAATGGATAGATTATTCTTTAAGGCAGATATTATTAACTATTTTTTATATGCATCCCGAACCCTTTTGGCAGCCTGTGAAACTTACAGATCTCTTTTTTTTAAATAATGTTTTAAAACTCACAAGATAAGATGCATAAGATTAGAAAAGAAACCAATTATGCTGAAATACAGTTATCAAAAATATATATTTTAAAACCTAAATACACAGGGCCCATATTAAGAATTCATGCTTTAAGGAGAATGGTGCTCTCTCATTCACCATTGTCAATTATATTTGGAATAATTCCATAGGGCAGCTAGGTGGCATAGTAGTTAGAGAACCTGGCATCAGGAAGACCTGAGTTCAGTTCCAGCCTCAGACACTTAATTGTTGTGTGGTCCTAAGCAAATCACTTAACCTTATTTGCTTCACTTTCTCTTTTGTAATATGTGTTAGAGAAGGAAATGGTAAACCACTCTAGTAACTTTGTCAAGAAAACCCCAAAAGGGATCACAAAGAGTCAGACATATCTAAACAAACAGTAATTTGATAATCAGTAAATCAATCAAAAACTTCTCTTTAGCATATCATAACTTCCAGGCAGGGTACAAGGTACTGGATAACAAAAATGCAAAAGTAAAGAATTTCCTTCCTTCAAGAAGCTTTTATTTTACTGAGAGCATAAAAATATTTACAGATGAGTAAATATTGCATATATATGTATATAGACATGCATGTCTATAAAAACATATATTTGCATATTCACACATTTATCCATGTGTGTCTTTGTGTATGCATGTTTTTCAAAGTACTGTGATGAAGGACAACTAAAGGAATCAGGCAAGAAGAGGCATCATCTCTTAGAGAAGATGCTTAGAACTGAAAGTTGACAGGATTAGCTGAAAGAAGCAGTAGTAAGAAGAGAAAGTATTCAAGACATTAGAAGTTATATACAACAAAGTAGGCCTTTTTGGCTAATATAGAGTATACAAGTAGGGGGACATGCAATGAGTTTGGAGAGGTAAGCAATAATCAGAAAATGAAGGACTTTAAAATAACAAATGAGTTTCTATTTTATCTCCAAAGCAATTGTGAATCTTTGTAGTATATATATATATATATATATATATATATATATATATATATATATATATATATATATATATATATATATATATATATATATATATGTATATATATATATGTGTATATATGTATGTATATATATATATATGTATATATATATATATGTATATTGAACAAAGGAATGCTATGAACAGACTTGCATATGAAGAATGTCAATTTGGCAGTTTTATGGAAGAGGGTTTGAACAGGGGAGAGACTGGAAGAAGAGATGGGATTACAGGTAATGAGGGACTTAATTAGGTGGCCGTAGGTTGAGTAGAGAGAATGGGACAGATGTATGAATGTGAAGGGGTAGAACAAAATTTGGCAATTAGATGAGGGGGAACAGGGAAAGTAAAGAGTAGAGGATGCCTGTTCCATGAAGTTGCAATGTTGGCTAATTATAAAAATTATGGTATTCTTAACAGAAGTAAAGTTAGAAGGGATAGGTTTAAGATTAAAGATGAAGTCTGCTTGGGATGCCAATAGTACAATCAGGTAGATATAATCAGGGATTACTGGAGATTCAGGACTGGATTCAGGATATAAAGAGAGCTGGTAGATTTGGAAATGGACTCCAATTCCTTGGAGAGGAGAATAAAACTAATGGACAATGATGAAATAACCAACAGAAAATGGAGAGAGAATAGAAAATAGGGTCCAAGAATATACCTACGCATAAGAGAAGTAAAATAGAAGAAGAACCTGAAAAAGGCATTAAGCAGAATTAGGCAAGAAGAAATAACGATGTAACCTTAAAAATTAATGAATTTTTGCTGAAAAGGGTTGCATCTATCAGTATTTTCTGTATTAGAAATTAAAACAAATTAAAAATATTATTATTCATTTTTAAATAAGCTATTTTACATGTTAACATAAATATTTTTATGAAAAATAATTGATTTTCCAAACCAAAAAAGATAGTGAAAACAGCAGAATTATTTTACATATTTTTGCAAGTCTCTTGTATGTCTGGAATAATAGAAGATAATTGGATTGTCCTATCTGCTTTTGCATTCAATCCATTATGTTGTTTTGATTGAAGTAGAGGAAAAATATCTGACTTCATATAAATGCATAGCTGGAAAAAGGAAAAGCATTTTAATAGGCAATTAATTTCTTACTATTGTTATGAAAATAAAATCTACAAAAACCTACCTGAAAGGGCCTTCATAATACCCAGTGGTCAGGAGGACCAAACTATGGCTACCATTGATCTAGATCAGAGGTGTGGAACCTTTTTTTTCTGCCAAAGACAATTTGGATTCTAATATCATTCATGGACCATACAAAATTATCAACTTAAAAAATAAAACAGTTGGAAGTTGTTGTACCCAGCTTTCAGTTCATCATCACTTATTTGGCTTGCTTGGCAAGTAATTTCATGAGCCTTATACAGCATGGTGGCCAGATGTTCCTGCCTCTGGTCTAGATAATTTCAGGACCCTTTTCAACTCTAAAAGCTAAGATTCTTTTTTTCAGTACAACTACAAAGAGATTCAATAAACAAATGTTTTGAGGTTAGTTGGATTATTCACTATTCTTAGCTTTTCATTTGTTCTCATAAAATTTTCAGAAGTTCCCTTCTAAATGAAATAACTGCAGCAGCCCATTAAAGGAAAACTGTTTTGTGGGCTAGAGCAATTATGGTTTCCTTACCACTACTCTAATCCTTGTGACTTCCCAATTCACTTGAATCCAAGTTTTTTAAGTTTTTTTTTTTTTTTTTTTTTTCCCAGTAAACTTACTATCACTTTCCCCATTTTACTAACACCCTACAAATCAACTAACTGCACAAAGCTGACAACTTGGGGCTGATCCATAGGTTTTTATTAAATTTTCCAAGTTTAGATTCCAAGAAAGAATCCCAGGCATAAAGAATCATGAAATGGACAAAATTAGACTGAACTAATTGAGCTGGCATTATTTCTTAGAATTAATCGGCTATAGTTTTAAGCTGTTTTGTCTAATAAATTATAAGGAACATTGAGACTAATCCTCTGTTGTTAAAAATCCTTTGACTATAGACTCCAAAGCAGTAAATCCTATATCTCTTTTCTACCATTGAGCTTTTTCAGGGAAGCCTGAAACCTTTCCCTTTTGGAACAGGGAGTCAATTTATCTTTATTTTAGACATTTGTGTTGTCTTTCCTTAACCATAGACCTGTGTTAGTCTGGGTATGATTACTGGAAATGAAGTAAAAAGAAGATAACTAAAGGAGAAATATCCCCAGAAGAGAGAAATAGATCTAAGATTGATGTATTTCTACCAGAAGTTCTGTCTCTAACTGGGGGCTTGGAGCTAACTAGAGAATAAAAAGTTTTAGAGATACTTTGATTCTATTTGCCAGCATAAAGAAGTAATCTTCATAAAAAGAAATCTATCTAGGCAATGAATAGTTAAATATTGATCACCATACCACATCCTACTTTACTTAAATTATCTAGGTCAATTATCTAGCTCTTCATTTTATCTGAAGAAGCATAGTTGAAAGTTCAGTTAAAAATGACATTTAATGTCTGTTTCTTTCAACTCTCCCCATCTTGTCCTCTAGCATCTTGATTGCAATATTACTAGAATCCATTAATAAAATACTTCATAAATTTTGTAAAATATTGAGTTAACTGAAATTTCAGCATAATTCCTTTTCTTTGTTCTTATATGTTTTATTTCAATTATTTAAAAATATTATTGTGAAAACATGTCTATAAGTTTCATCAGAGCCAAAGTAGTACTTTACACAAAAAAGGGTTAAAAACGCAGCTTTTAAAAGAAGCCAAGGCAGAACAAAGATAGCAAAGTAGAAATCTTAACATGGCTAAATTCATCCCCTCCAAACAACTTTAAAACAATTCCTTAAATCAAATATAAAATGGCAGAGTAAAACAAAAAGTCAAAGTAAGACTTTTTTTTTTTAATACCCTAAAACAATTTAGAATGTCCAAACAACAATGGGGGTCAAAGCTGGCCTTAGTAGCAGCACCAATACTGGACACCACAGCAGTAGTAATTAGCAATAACAACTTTGGGAATTTTTACCTAGAAACAATGTGAAGGTGACAGAACTGTGCAAGAAGAGGTTACAGGAGACTCTGATGGCACAGGGTACAGTTGGTGCTGATTGGCAACTCTATGGCCAATATGCAATTTGGATCACAAAAAAAAAATTGGATCACAGTTCTAGGGCAAAGAGGAGTGCTTGTAATCTCTCACAAAAGAGCAGAGGCCTCAGTCACAGTCCCAGGGCTGAGAAAAATACTAGTGCTTGCAGCTGGAGGAGAGCTGGAGACTATATTTCAATAACTTATAAAGGAAACCAGCCCCACAATCTTATATCCAGAGGGTAAAATGCCAATTGAAAGTACCCACCAATCATATCCTGAAAGAGATTCTAAAATGAAAACTCTCAGGAATATTATAGTCAATTTTCAGAGTGACCAGGTCAAAGAAAAGATATCGCAAGCAGCAGGGGGTGGGGGAAGTCAAATATTATGTACCTACAATAAGGATGACAAGAGATACATTAAAGAGCAAAAGGCTTGAAATATATTTCTGAAGGCAAAGGAGTTGGAATTACAACCAAGAATAGCCTACCCATAAAAAACTGACTTTAATCAATCCTCAACTTCATGGAGGTAATGTTCATAATCAGGGAAAAAAATTAAAAATACAATTGTTGTTACATTGAAACTACAGGAAGTAGTAAGTTAGTTATACACACACACACACACACACACACACACACACACACACACACACACAAACACAAACACAGTGACTTTTTGTGCCAAAGTGCATTTGTAGACATTCCAGTATGAAGTTTATTTCACACTTTTATTTTCTTATTAAACCACATCACTGATTTGGTGTACTTGGACTTAGAGCCCAAAGAACTTGCATTATTCTTTGCGGACATAATTGCCACACAAAACTTGAGTTTTGAAGGCAATGAAAATAGTAAATGCATGAATACTCTTTACAACAATAGGCTGAACAAAACTTGTGTAGCACCTAGTAGGATATCAGTCACTCCACAAAATTTTGTGTATTGTGCCCTTTATTTGTTTTCTCTGCTGCACATAGCTGTGAATGTGCGCTGTTGTCAACACTAAAGTGAAAATGAGGTTACAAATAAAATAACTTGAATGCTTAACATTAAGCATGAAAATATTGAGGATTGATAATATAATCCTTTAGGGGTGGAAGGAGAGAATAGATGTTTCATGAAATAGCAGATTTTCAAGCATTCCTGATATAAACACCAAAGATTAGTAGGAAAAATGATAATCAGTCACAAGTCTTTAAAGAAGCTTAAAAAGATAAACATGAAAGAGTAATCATAAAAGACAATGAAGCTAAACTGTTTATATTCCTATATGGGATGATGATATGTATAACTCCTAAAAACTTCATAATTATTTGAACAATTAAAAGAAACTACATAGACAGAGGAAAGGCATGGGTGTGCATTACTTATTTTGGGATGTTTCCCAAAAAATGAGGAGTGAGAAAGAGAGATGCACCAGGAGAAGGGAAAAGGGAGAGGTAGAATGGGGATATTTTTCTCACATAAAAGAAACATACAAAGAAGAGCTTTTTTTAGTGAAGGGGAAATTAGTTGGAGATGGTAAGCAAATCTTGAATCTCACTCTCAATGAAATTAGGTCCAAGAAGGAAGAAAACACACACATTCATTTGGATATAGAAATATATCTTACCCAATAAAAAGGTAAAGGACATAAGAAAAAAAGGGATGAAGTAGCATGGGTAAAGGAAATGGCAGGTTAAGGGGGAAGTAGTCATAAGCAAAACAGATTTGGACAAGATAAAAAGACAGAAGGATAAATAGAAGAAAATAGGATAAAGAAAAATACAAAATAATCAAAACTGAATGCAAATAAGATAAACTCACCCATAAAACAGGAGATAGCAGAATATATTACAAGCAAAAATATAATAATATGTTGCTTACAAGAAACACACTTGAAACAGAAAGATGCAAACAAATTTAAAATAAAGGTCCAGAGCAGAATTTATTATGCTTCAACTGAAGTAAAAAGAAGAAAAAAAAAAAAAAAACAAGGGTATCAATTATGATCTCATACCAAGTAAAAGCAAAAATAGACCCAATTAAAATAGATAACTAGGGAAATTGCATTTTGCTAAACTGTGCAATAGATAATAAATTAATATCAAAATGTTGACAGCAACTTTTTCATACATATCAGAAAAGAAAAATGATAGAGGGTTTAAGAGAGAAAATATATTTACTAATAAACTATTGATTGAGTTGTGAACTAGTTCAACTATTCTGGAGAACAATTTGGAACTATGCACAGAGGGTTCAAAAACTGTATATTCTTTGATTTAACAATACTACTCTGTGTCTGTCTGAAGAAATCAATGAAAAAGGGAAAGGACCTATATATGCAAAATATTTATAATAACTCTTTTTGTGGTGTAAAAAACTGGAAATTGAGGGGATGCTCATCAATTGGGGAAATGGATGAATGAATCACATGTTTTGCTATGAGAACAATTAGGAGATGGTTTCAAAAAGAACATGTCAACCTCTATATGATCTAATGTAAAGCGAAGTGAGCAGAACCAGACCATTACACACAGTAACAGCAATGTTGCAATGAGGTTCATCTGTGAAAGATTTGGCTACTCTAATCAATATGATCCAAGACAATTCCAAAACACTTATGATAGGAAAAATGTTATCCACATCCAGAGAAAGAATTAATGAATTCTGGGTACAAACTATAGGAGGATTTTTTTCTCTCTCTCTTTTTTTTTTTGTATTATTGCTAATATGGAGATAATGTTCTTCATTATTCCATGTGTATAACTGATATAATTTTGCTTACTTTGTCACTTGATCGGGGCAGGAGATGAAGGGAGAGAATTTACAAGTCAAATTTTAAAAGAAAAAGATGTTTAAAATAAGTACATATTTTTCTAAATAAAATAATCCTAACCTCAATTCTCTAAGAAAATTTACAAATAAACGTTCCCCACTTATATCTTTTCATACAAAAGCTACAGTGACCTTGATAGAGAGGTGCTTTATAAAAAAAAAATGAAAATCACAGACCAAGAAGTAAACAGAACCCATAGGCACAATGTTATCTAAATTAAGGGTAAACTCATAAGAAAGAAAAAGACTAAGATATGCTCACACAGCCTAGAATAAGCTGATACCTTCTGGACAATTTGGCCCAGGATTTCTCTATGCCTATATCTGTGTGTTTTGCAAAAAGTCCATGAAATTCCTTCATACTAAATTTGTTTTCAGTCTAATCTACCCCACTGGGAGCAATTATATTATTATTAAGCTGACTAGTTAAAAATCTAAGTGTTCACAAGCTAAGTTAAAGCCTGTTGGAAAACCATGTGTGTTTGAATAGTGAAACTTCATAATCAGATTCTAATGTTGTCTAATGTTTTGATAGTTTCAGAGTCACACAGAATTATATGCAACTAGCAAGACTGCCACTGGCAAAGAATAATAAGTTTATCACATTTACATACAGATGAAATTTGGCTTAGCCTTCTAATTGTTGTCATTCTATCATATTTGTAATGTTCTTTTTATAAGAAGGTTGATTTATGTGTCATATCACCTACCTTACAATACAATACAGGTGATATCAAGGTTTTCTCACCACATTACAATGAATAGAGGTTTTTAGATAAATATCAGTGAGTTTAGTGACCCCTTTTCAATAGTAACAGAGAGGTTTTTATAAGCCAGCTTTTAAGGTAACTTCTGTTAAGCTTCTTAAGCATAATAGCAGTACAAGAGGGACTAAATTCTCTCATATGGCTTTTAGGTATAATTTTTTCATATCACAGACCTGTGTTTTTCATGAATTTTTGATGTAATTTAAAGTACAATGTTTAATACACATGTATTGTCCAATGGACCCAATGTTGATATACTAATTGAAGATAATCTAAACAAAGTCTTTAGCCACAAAAAGAATGAAAGATATAGGATAATACCTACTAGGATTAGATGAATCAAGTAAGCACTTTTAGAAGATGCAAGCATCTTCTAAAAGTTGGCATACAGTAACAAGCAGCCAATAGACAGAAAAATATGGAATATTAGTAAAAGAGTGGGGATGATAAAAGAGACAATCTTCTGGAGAAAATAAGATTGGATGGGATGATTTGTGCATGCACAAAGATTTGTCTTAAAAAGAAGGGCCACTTCTTCATATAAGACACCCTTGATGGAAGAGATAGTGGGAGAAAGGGAGAAGAAAGAGCCCATAGATCATTTTCAGTCAACAAATATTTATTAAGTTTATTTTTTTTCAGTGAAATACAAAACAATGTTTTGGAGAAAGGTGGGAAAAGATATTGAAAAGTTTTGGGAAATGTGCTATAAATTTCATTTTCTGCTTTCATATCTTTGCAGAACCATCTTTTATGCTTTAATTGCATTCTCTCCTTATCTCTACCTCGTAGAATTCTTGAATCCACTTAAGAGTCACCTCCTATAAGATGATTTTTGATTATTAATTATTAATTATTAATACCATATTCTCAAATTTATTTTATGTTTATTTGCTTTTATATTGTACCTCCCAACTGAATGTAAGCTCCTTTGAAAGTAGGCCCTGTTTTTGTTTTGTTTTTTCATTTTTGCCTTTGTATCCCCAGTGCACATAATTGTTGTTTAATAAAGGCTTGTAAAATTGAATTAATGTATGGGATACATTTTTGGAAATTCTTAAGTGCCACATAAATGGTAGCATTATTATATAATCAAAAATCAAAAAAAAATTCTACTTACATTTTACTTGTTTATAAAGAACTAGAGAAGATATCAAAGATAAAACAAAATGGCAACCTAATTGGACATAATTCATAGACAACCAAATTGTGGACTTTTATTTGGATAGCTCCCAGTGTTATGATGAAAATCTGCTTTTTAAATGTATTTTTAAATAAGTGAAAAAAGTTCTCATTTAAACAAATTAATACTAATCTGTATCCAATTAATCAACTTTGTACTGATATGTAGAAATAGACATTTTGTCTCTCATACTGTATCACAGAATATTATAACTGGACAGGATCTGAAAAATCTTGTAGTCTAACCAATCAATTTAATTTTGAAAGCAAAGCCCAGAAAATTGATATATTTTGTATGAGATAACAGCTTCTCTGTGATAGGGCTTGAATCTAAATCCATGTCCCAAGACTCCTAGTCTAGGGCTCTTTGCATTAAAGCATATTTAACCCCTTCAATCCAACCCAAGAGATATTTATTAAATATTAACCTGTACTGTACACAATTATAAGTGGCTAAGTATAATCATATGGAATTCTTGAATGATAACATTTTCTTTTAGTGAATGTTTCATAATCTGTTTTATAATGATATCTAATTCAAGTGTCAACAATTTTTCCAAAGGGATGTACCAAGATTCCAACCCTCATTCTTATATCTTGAGAACTGGCTACTTATCATTTCTGGAAAGGGCAGTAATTCAAGGATCAATAAACAACCAAGTGTTTACTAAATTTCTACCATGTGCCATATATTTGCTAATTACTAGGGATAAAAAGACAAAGACTGACACAATTCCAACTTACAAAGATTTTAAATTATAAAAGAAGAAATTATAAATATATTCAGCATAAATATAAATACATGAATATAAAGTAATTTTATACAAAAGGCAATTTAGGAGAAATGGTACTGATAATTGAGTGGTTAAGAAGAGTTTTCAAGCAGAAAAAAATCCCTGAGTTAAATATTAAAGAAAGGAAACTCTATGAGGCAGGAGTAAAGATTCTAAGTATATGGGAGCGTAAGTACAAAGACATGAAAAAGGATCTATTTGTGAGGAACAAAGAAGTTTGACCTGGACAGAGTGCAGGTTAAAAACTAATGTCCAATGAGGCTAGAAAGAGAGGCTGAACAGGTTGCAATAGCTTTAAAATTTTTTTCAAGAGTTTATATTTGATTGTAGGAACCATAGAAAACAACTAGGCTTGATAAAAGAGGAGAGTTACTAATGAAAAAAAAGTCAGATGAAGGTGGTCTAAGTGTACCTGATCTAAAGCTATATTATATAGCAGCAGTCACCAAAACCATTTGGTATTGGCTAAGAAATAGACCGGTCGATCAGTGGAACAGATTAGATACAAAGGACAAAAAAGGGTACATCTATAGCAATCTAGTGTTTGACAAACCCAAAGATACCAACATTAGGGATAAAAATTCATTATTTGGAAAAAACTGTTGGGAAAACTGGAAATTAGAATGGCAAAAATTAGATATGGATCCACACTTAACACCATATACCAAGATAAGATCAAAATAGGTCCATGATTTAGGCATAAAGAATGAGATCATAAATAGATTAGAGGAACAGAGAATAGTCTACCTCTCAGACCTGTGGAGGAGGAAGGAATTTATGACCAGAGGAGAACTAGAGATCATTATTGATCACAAAATAGAAAATTTTTATTACATCAAATGAAAAAGTTTCTGTACAAACAATATTAATGCAAACAAGATTAGAAGGGAAGTAACAAATTGGGAAAATATTTTTATAGTTAAAGGTTCTGATAAAGGTCTCATTTCCAAGTTATATAGAGAACTGACCCTAATTTATAAGAAATCAAACCATTCTCCAATTGATAAATGGTCAAAGGATATGAACAGACAATTCTCAGAAGATGAAATTGAAATTATATCCACTCATATGAAAGAGTGTTCCAAATCACCATTGATCAGAGAAATGCAAATTAAGACAACTCTGAGATACCACTACACACCTGTCAGATTGGCTAAGATGACAGGAACAAATAATGATGAATGTTGGAGGGGATGTGGGAAAACTGGGACACTAATACATTGCTGGTGGAGTTGTGAAAGAATCCGGCCATTCTGGAGAGCAATTTGGAACTATGCCCAAAAAGTTATCAAACTGTGCATACCCTTTGATCCGGCAGTGATGCTATTGGGCTTATATCCCAAAGAAATACTGAGGAGGGGAAAGGGTCCTGTATGTACCAAAATGTTTGTGGCAGCTCTTTTTGTAGTGACTAGAAACTGGAAGATGAATGGATGTCCATCAATTGGAGAATGGTTAGGTAAATTATGGTATATGAGGGTTATGGAATATGTTGCTCTGTAAGAAATGACCAGCAGGAAGAATACAGAGAGGCTTGGAGAGACTTACATCAACTGATGCTGAGTGAAATGAATAGAACCAGAAGATCGCTGTACACTTCAATGTGGTATGAAGATGTAGTAGTAGCACTGCTGGATCAAAGCGTATGCACAGTTTGATAACTTTTTGGGCATAGTTCCAAATTGCTTTCCAGAATGACTGGACTTTCACAACTCCACCAACAATGCATCAGTGTCCCAGTTTTCCCAGTGTTGCCTCCAACATTCAACATTATCTTTTCCTGTCATCTTAGCCAATCTGACAGGTGTGTAGTGGTATCTCAGAGTTGTCTTAATTTGCATTTTTCTGATTAGTAGTGATTTGGAACACTTTCATATGAGTGGATATAGTTTCAATTTCATCATCTGAAAATTGTCTGTTCGTATCCTTTGACCATTTATCAAATGGAGATTAGTTTGATTTCTTATAAATTAGAGTCAGTTCTGTGTATATTTTGGAAATGAGACCTTTATCAGAACCTTTAACTGTAAAAATGTTTTTCCAATTTGTTACTTCCCTTCTAATCTTGTTTGCATTAGTTTTGTTTGTACAAAAGCTTTTTCATTTGATGTAATAAAAATTTTCTATTTTGTGATCAATAATGATCTCTAGTTCTCCTTTGGTCATAAATTCCTTCCTCCTCCATAGGTCTGAGAGATAGACTATCCTCTGTTCCTCTAATCTATTTATGATCTCATTCTTTATGGCTAAATCATGGACCCATTTTGATCTTATCTTGATATATGGTGTCAAGTGTGGGTCCATATCTAATTTCTGCCATACTAATTTCCAGTTTTCCCAACAGTTTTTTTTCCAAATAATGAATTCTTATCCCAAAAGTTGGTATCTTTGGGTTTCTCAAACACTAGATTGCTATAGTTGTACCCTATTTTGTCCTGTGTACCTAATCTGTTCCACTGATCGACTAGTCTATTTCTTAGCCAATACCAAATGGTTTTGGTAACTGCTGCTTTATAATGTAGTTTTAGATCAGGTACAGCTAGACCACCTTCATCTGACTTTTTTTTCATTAATTCCCTTGAAATTCTTAACCTTTTTTTCTTCCAAATGAATTTTGTTGTTATTTTTTCCAGGTCATTAAAATAGTTTCTTGGGAGTCTGATTGGTATAGCACTAAATAAATAGATTAGTTTGGGGAGTATTGTCATCTTCATTATATTCTCTTGGCCTATCAAAGATCACTTAATGTCTTTCCAATTATTTAAATCTGACTTTATATTTGTGACAAGTGTTTTATAATTTTGCTCATATAATTCCTGACTTTTCTTTGGTAGATGGATTCCCAAATATTTTATTTTTTCGACAGTTGTTTTGAATGGAATTTCTCTTTGTATCTCTTGCTATTGCATTTTGTTGGTGATGTATAAAAATGCTGAAGATTTATGTGGATTTATTTTCTATCCAGCAACTTTGCTAAAGTTGTGAATTATTTCTAATAACTTTTTATTAGCATCTCTGGGGTTCTTTAAGTATACCATCATATCATCTGGAAAGAGTGATAGTTTGATTTCCTCATTTCCTACACATATTCCTTTAATCTCTTTCTCAACTCTTATTGCCAAGACTAGCATTTCTAATACAACATTGAATAGTAATGGTCATAGTGGGCAAACGTGTTTCACTCCTGATCTTACTGGGAAAGGTCCCAGTAAGATCAGGAGTGAAACAAGTTATAAATAAAATAACAAGTTATAAATAAACAAGTTATAAAAAACAAGTTATAAATAAAAAACAAGTTATAAATAAATAAAAGTTTATCTCCATTATATATTATGCTTACTGAAGTTCTTAAATATATGCTCCTGACTATTTTAAGGAATAGTCCATTTATTTCTATACTCTCAAGTGTTTTTAGTAGGAATGGATGTTGTATTTTTATCAAATGATTTTTCTGCATCTATTGAGATGATCATATGGTTTTTATTAATTTGATTATTAATATGGTCAATTATACTGATAGTTTTCCTAATATTAAACCAGCCATGCATTCCTGGTATTAATCCTACTTGATAATAGTGTATTATCCTGGGGTTGATTTTCTGAAGTCTTTTTGCTAATATCTTATTTAAGATTTTAGCATCAATATTCATTAAGGAGATTGATCTATAGTTTTCTTTTTCACTTTTCATCCTATCTTGTTTAGGTATCAGTACCATGTCTGTGTCATAAAAGGAGTTTGGTAGGACTCCATCTCCTATTTTTTCAAATAGTTTATATAACATTGGGGCTAATTGTTCTTTAAATGTTTGGTAGAATTCACATGTAAATCCATCTGGTCCTGGGGATTTTTTTCCTGGGGAGTTGATTAATAGCTTGTTCTATTTCTTTTTCTGAAATGGGACTATTTAAGCAGTTTACCTTCTCCTCTGTTAATCTAGGAAGCCTATATTTTTGGAGGTAGTCATCCATTTCACTTAAGTTATCAAATTTATTGGCATAAAGTTGGGCAAAGTAACTCATTATTTCTCTAATTTCCTCTTCATTGGTGGAAAGATTCCCCCTTTTCATTTTTAAGACTAACAATTTGATTTTCCTCTTTCCTTTTTTTCTGATCAGATTTACCAAAGGTTTATCTATTTTATTGGCTTTTTCATAAAACCAACTCTTAGTTTTATTTAATTCAATATATCTTTTTTTACTTTCAATATCATTGATTTCTTCTTTTAATTTTAGAATTTCAAGTTTAGTTTTTGGTTGGGGGGTTTTAATTTGGTCTTTTTCTATCTTTTTAAGTAGCAGGCCCAATTAAATGATGAGATCTACTCCTAAGGAAAAGACATAAGACACCAAGATACTGGAGTAGAAGAAGCACTCATGCCAATTTTCCCAACATTTCCTTCCAAGAAACTTTAAAATAATGCCTTAAATTGAATACTGAAATGGCAGAGTTAACCAAAGATCAGGGAAAGATCAGGCTGATAACTTGTCGCCCGAGACAACTTTGGAGGGTAAAATGAGAGATCTGTGACAAGGGACAGGAAGTTGGCCTAGAGAACCTATGAATGAAACACCAGTGAGAGAACTAGATAGTGGTAACAGATGCATCAGTACTTTGGAGCCTCTCAAACCAAAGACAGTAAGAGGATCTGGCCATTGTTCAAAAAGAGATTATAAAGGGCTCCTATACTAGCACTGGAAGCCAGACCAGATGCTGTTTGACAAATTCATTTCCTGTACTTATTGCAGGTCATAATCAAGGATCCAGAGGAGCATTTTCATTCAAGAGGGAGCAGAAGCCCTGAAGAGAAGTACTGCTTTTCATCAAAAGGATTTAGGGACTCTAAAGAAATAGTTTGATACAATGTCATCCTACCTTCTCACCCTTATGAAACCAGAAACAGAACCTAAATTTAACATGATGTTTAAAGTCAAGAATCAGGGTACAAAATGAAAATGACAACAAATAAAAATCTATCATGTTGTCAGGGAAAGTCAAGATATAAACTCAGAAGACAATGGAGTCAAAACAGCTGCAAGCAAAACCTTCAAGAAAAAAAGTGACCTGAATTAGAATTCAACAAAAATTCCTAGAAGAGTTTAAAATATTGATTTTCAAAATCAAACAATACTAGAGGAAAATTAGGCAAAGAAATGAGAAAAAAGGAAGAAAATTGTGCAAAGATAATTAACAAATGGTAAAAGAGACACAAAAATTAGTGAAGAAAATAACATTTTAAAAATAGAATTGGCCACTGAAGAAAATAAATTTTTAATTATCAGTGGAAATTAAGTAAGTAGATACTAATGACTCCATGAGATATAAAAAGACAATAAAACAAAGTTTAAACATGCAAATGGGAATAAAATTTGAAATATCTCGTCGAAAAATTGATTTGGAAAATAGAGGAGATAATTTAAGAATTATTGGAGTACCTGAAATCCATGATCAAAGAAAGAGCCTATACATCATATTCTAAGACATATCTAGGAAGAACTGCTTTAATAACCGAAAACTAAAGGTAAAATAAAAATTAAATTAATCTATTAGTCCTACGAAGCTGATCATAGAGGCAACAGCAAGCTACTAGACTTGATAGAGGAGGAGAGTTACATTGTAACTTCTACTCCTAATGAAAAGACATCATAAGCCAAAATAAGGGAGTAGAAGAAGCACTCACACCAACTTTCCCAACATTGCCTTCTAATAAATTTTAAAATGATACCTTAAAAAAGATCTCAGAATGTCATGTATTTTAAGCTAAATCTCAGAGCTCCTAGGTCAAAGAAAAATCCTTCTAGCAAACATAAAAGAAATATTTCAAATATCATGGAACCATAGTCAGGAGACCCAAGATTTAGTGGCCTCCACATTAAAGAAGAGGGCTTAGAAAATGATATTCCATTCCCCAGTTAAAAAATGATCAAAGGATATGAGCAGTCAATTTTCAAATGACAAAACTAAAGCCATTTATACTTATATAGAAAAAATGCTCTAAATCACCATTGAATAGAGAAATACAAATTAAAACAACTCTGAGGTACTATCTCACATCTCTCAGATTGGCAAAGATGAAAGGAAATGATAATGATAAATGTTGCAAGGGATGTGGGAGAACTGGTACATTAATGCATTGTTGGTGGAGCTATGAAATGATCCAACCATTCTGGACAGCATCTGGGACTATGCCCAAATTGCTACAAAACTGTGCATAGCCTTTGACCCAGAAGTATCACTACTGAATCTGTATCCCAAGGAAATCATAAAGGAGAGAAAAGGGCCTACATGCAAAAAATGTTTGTAGTAGCTCTTTTTATGGTAGCAAAGAATTGGAAAAATAATGGATGCCCCATCAATTGGGGAATGGCCAAACAAGGTGTCATATGTGAAGTTAATGGAATATTATTGTTCTATAAAAAATGATGAACAAGCTGATTGTAGAAAGACCTGGAAAGATTTACATGAACTGATACTAAGCAAAACAAGTAGAAGTAGGAATAATTGTACATAATAGTAGCAAGAATGTGTGATGACCAACTATGAAAGACTTGGTTCTTAGCAGTTCAGTGCTCCTAAGTAACCCCAATAGACTTTGGACAGAAAATGCCATCTGCATTCAGAAAAAGATCTAAGGAAACTGAATGTAAATTAATACATGGTATGTTCATTTTTGTTTTTTTGTTGTTTTTTTTTTAATCTCTCCCAAGGTTTTTCTCTTTTTTTTGATTTTTCTCTCCTAACATGATTCATAAAGTAATGTGTATTAAAATTAAATAAATTAACTACAATAAAATAAAAAGAATACACTATTTCAGAAGGTTTACTAATTGGGATTAAAACTAAGAATAATCTGCCAAGCAAAAATAAGTATAATCCTTCCAAGGAAAATTAGATATTTAATAAAAACAAAGGACTTTAAAGCATTCTTGATAAAAAGATCATAACATAATAGAAAAGTTGACTTTCAAATACAAGACTCAAGAGAAGCATGAAAGGGTAAAAATGAAAGAAAAATCATAACAATATTAGAAAATGATTAACTATGAAAGACTTAGCTATTCTGATCAAGACAATCAACTAAGACATATCTTATGCCACAGAAAAGTGACTATTTTCTACTTTCCTCAAAAAAATTATTATCTGGTTCATAGCCTATCCTCACCAACTTCTGCTATCATTCTAAAGAGACTTCAACATAAATAATGGTGCTCCCTCAAATATCCTAGCCTCCCAATTCCTCATCATTTCCCATGACCTTCTTTTTTACTTCATTTTATTTATACAAAGATAATTATATATATATTTTTTGAGTAGGTGAAAGAGGTGATTTTTTTGCCTCAATTGCTAGCTAACCTTAATTATTGAATGGGCAAACTGTTGAAGACCTTATCTTAAAAAGGCAAATGTCTCTCATTTCATCCAGAGCCATCTCCACTCATCTTGATCTATACCTTGCCACTGGACTCAGATGGCTTTGGAGGGGAAACTGAGGCAGGTATCATGGCATCATCTCTTTGATGTCATGGTCCTCTTCGAGAATGGTCAAACAACAAAAATAAGACCTATGATGAGAAATGCTATCTCCAGAGAGAGAATTGATGAACTCTGAATAAAGATTGACACATACTATTTTAAACTATTTTTTCTTAGGGTTTTTTGTATCTTTTGCAACATTACTAATATGGAAATATGTTTTACATCACTTCATATGTGTAACTGATATCAAAATGCTTGCTTTCTCAATTGGGCAGAGGGACAAAAGAGAAAGAGAAAATGCAGAACTGAAAAGTTTTTAAAATGAATGTTAGAAATAATTCATGTAATTGAGAAATGTTTAATGAAAAATGAAAAATATTTTTAAAATACATTGGCAACAGTGAGGATAATACAGTGAAATATAGAGAAACAATTAGGAGGTTATAATAATCTTGCTAAAAATATGGGGGAAAGTGTTTAAAACACTAATGGTTAAAGGGAAAACTAAAATAAATATTAAATTTTATTTCATACTCATTGGATTAACAAAACTGACAAAAAGTAAAAAACAACAAATATTGGAAGGGATATACAAAAACAATTACATTAATGCACTGATAATAAAAATGTGAATTAGTCTAGCTATTTAATAAAGTAATCTGGAAATATATCCCCAAAGCTACTAAACTTGAATATCTATGATGATAAAAAATTAGAAATTGAGGACAAACCTGTCAATTGAAGAATGGCTAAAAAAGGTTTTGATTATATATATATCTAATAGAAAATAATTGTACTATAAAAATTGTGGAGATAATTTCAGAGAAGTTTGGAGAGACTTTTAGGAAGTAATTCAGAGTGAAGTAAACAGAACAAGGAGAACCACTTTATATAATAGCAACAAAATTATAAAGACAAATAACTTTGAAATCCTTAGAATTTCTGACCACAGATTAATTAACCACAAATCCAGAGGGCTCAAAATGAAGCATGTTATCCATATCCTGATAATAACTTCATTTATTTATGGTATAGATTAAGATATTTTTCTGGACATGGCCAAAGTTGGTTTGAGTTTCTTAACAATATGTGTGTGTGTGTTTTATGTGTGTAACCATTTCTTTTCTTTCTTTTTTCTTTTTTTGGTGGGGATTTTTTTTCTTAATCTTTTGTAAGAATGAGAAGGGGGAGGAAGAGATTGCAACCTGAAAATGAAAGAAAATTTAATTTTTAAAACAAATCTAGGCAAGAGGAAATGAAGACCTGAATAAAAGTGGTTAACTTTGTCAATACAAAAAAGGGGTCAGATGCAAGAGATGTAAAATTAGAAATTTGGCAATTTAGCTGTGTGGGATGATCAGTCAATAATAATGCCAAGGTTATAAAACTTGAAGGATGATTAACAGAACTAGAGGAGTTTAAAAGAAAATAGGGGATGGGGTGAAGAGATAATTAATTTGAATTTTCTCTAGAATATCCAGTCTCAAATGTCCAAAAGGCAATAGATGATACAGGTTTGAAGCTCAAGCAAAAGAGTGGGGAATGAAGATACAGTTATAAATATAATGATATTGATGTAAAACTAGCTAGAATGAGATCAAAATGGGGCAGAGACATTAACAGAGACATTCATATATTATTCATCTGCATACAGATGAAAATCTCATGAAAATTTCTGAAGTTATTTACAGAGAACTAAAGTATATAGGGAGAAGAAGATCTAAGATAAAACAGTGTTGAAATCAGAAAGATCTGAGTTCAAATTCTGCTTCTAACAAACTAGTAAGATGCACACATTTAAAGACATTTCATTTCCAAAGAGTCATAAGAACTATTTAGGTCCAATATATGGCAGAGCCTTCTTTTTTTTTTAATTTAATTTAATTTTTTTATATTATTTTATTTTACTTTTTAAATTAATTTTATAATTATAATTTTTTAACAGTACATATGCTTGAGTAATTTTTTTTACAACATTATCCCTTGCACTCACTTCTATTCTGAATTTTCCCCTCCTTCCCTCCACCCCCTCCCCTAGATGGCAGGCAGTCCCATACATGTTAAATGTGTTATATAGTCTATCCTAGATACAGTATATGTGTGAAGAACCGAATTTTTTGTTGTACAGGAAGAATTGGATTCAGAAGGTACAAATAACCTGGGAAGAAAAACAAAATTGCAAACAGTTTACACTCATTTCCCAGTGTTCCTTCTCTGGATGTAGCTGATTCTGTCCATCATTGATCAGTTGGAACTGATCTAGATCTTTTCTTTGTTGAAGATATCCACTTCCATTAGAATACATCCTCATAGAGTATCATTGTTGAAGTGTATAATGATCTCCTGGTTCTGCTCATTTCACTCAGCATCAGTTCATGTAAGTCTCTCCCAGCCTCTCTGTATTCATCCTGGCAGAGTCTTCTGAGCTTACATTGATTGTTATAATCAGCTACAGTAACATACATTGTTCATTGACAATAACATTATGATGTAATTTTGGTCCTTTTCAAGCATGACAGATAAAACAAGGAGTGAACAAATAAGGTTCTATAATCAAATGTTCAATAATCCAAACTAATGTAAATGACTATTAGCAAGTCTCATTGCCTCTTATACTCCTCTATAATGATGTATTGCTAACCTGTTTGGATGAATAGACTTGGCATATTAGGAATTCTCTGCAGTGATGACATCCCAAGTCAAAACCAAAAAAACAAACAAACAAACAAACAAACAAAACCCCAAAACAATGAAAAATTTCAGATAAACGATAAGATCAAATTCACTGAAAAGTTGATGCTCACAACTAGCTAAGAGGTTAGAAATACACTCAATAGAATAGCTAATTTTTTCTTGCTAAAGTTTGGTTTGGGAATCATATTTAGTGCTTTCATACAAAAAAATACACAAAATTATGTCATACAAATGGGCATATGAGGAAATTCTCTTGGAAATCAGTCAATCAATCATCATCCAGAGCCCATGATTGCCTTATCAGTTTTTATGAGAAATAGTTAGGTACTTTAATTATGCTGCTAAATGTATACATCATCCGATATATAGAAAGGTTCTCTTCCTATTGATAACTTTCTAAATGTTCATTTGTATGTGTAATTTTAATCTGTCCCACTGAAAACTCCTCTGAGATATCTACCATATTTATATGAAGTATTTCTGTTATTAGTCCTGAGGGATGTTTTAAAGATACTTTCCACTGAAATGAATTCAATATGGCAGACACCCTTAAGAGCTCTGGCTGATAATTCCAAGTGGCATTTTGTTTGTCTTTTACAAAGACTACACTTGTTGACTCTTGCTCAAATTCCTCTCACCTCATCCCCACCACAAACCCAAGCAAGCCCAGGAGCATATATGTGGTTAATTATATTGCCTGCACCTGTTTTCCCAGACAGTCACCAGCTGCCCAATGTCACAGTAGTGGTAGTGGCTTTGTGTGCTGCTAAAGCAATAAACCTGTATTCTACGGACAACAAGAGACTCTTTTGCTTTCTGGGCTAACAGGAACCAATTTAACCACTCCATGGTAAGTAGTTGCCAGATTTTCATTTTTGCAGAAGGAACCGCATCCTATGCTTTCCTATGCGTGCCTTACCAAGGTAGGTCCTGGGAGGCTATCTATAAAAATGTGTTTCATAGTTTGGCTTCTACTATGTCAGACACTCAGACCTCAGGGCTTGTCACTGCCTTCTAAAAGAGAAACTCAGTTCATAACTTGTGACTCAGCCTTGAGAAAATTACACATTCTGTCAACTGCAGTTATTGCAATCCCTTTCACTGTGGAAAAGTACAAGTTCTCTCTAAGCTTTAGGAATCAGATTAAGTGATAGTGAGGAACTTCTTAAATACCGCAAGTTTTATTATGTCAATCATTAGTATCCTTAGCAAAGAGAGTAAAGAATAAAGGAAAATAAAACATTTGCATAATAACTTAGAACATCCCCAATTCATAAGGTAGAGCCCTCAGAAAATTTTATCTCAGGTGCAAGTTTCTCTGTGGGTACATAATCTTCTAAAACTACAACCCACAAACTTGTATCCATGTGGTTTTTTGACAGAAAGAGTACACAATCACTTTAAAGCAAATGTGTTTAACAAAATTTCATAGTAAGAAAAATAATAACACAATATTTCTCCTATAAATCTCCCACAAATGCATATGACACTAGTGAGAAGAGTGTATTTATATAAGAAACATAAGGAAAGGCACAAAAGCATTGCACATGTGTAGTCAAAATACATACGTGGTAGAATAACTCCCACCTACAATGTTGTTAGGCTGTTGAGTTTTTCTAGTAATGTCAACACAACTACCACTGTGCTTCCTCTTTCTTGCTTATCTCATATTCCCCATTAAGTGAACCTTATGCTTTCTTTCAGACATAGTAGTATCTAGCACTACTATGCTTAATGCTGTTCTATTCTACAGCCAGAAGTTTGCTATTCCTAGACTTGTGATCTCCACTAGATACTATTATTTTAGGCATATTGTTCCCACCATATGCCCCTCTGTTTTACTGCCTCAAACTTAGGCTTAACAAAAACCTTTCTTAGCTCTCTACCAAGGAAAGAACCAGTACTATCACATTCCTTCAGTTTAAATAAAGTCAAAGGACTTTTCCCCAGTTATTTTTCAAAAGCAAAAACCATGACCTAATGAAGCAAATTGTGATCCCTTTAAGAAAGTAGTCCTTTCAGATTGATTTATTCCTTTCTAATTCCCAACCCCTCCTCGATGATGCATTATCAATTCAAGAAGCTAGGATCTTTGATTCACAAATCCTGGTCAAAAAGCACTCCTTTTGAATTCCAATAGGAAATCTGGACTTGTCCCAGCCCCCACCAGATCTGAGCCAACTTGGGCTCTCACAACCCCCATTGGATCTGAGCCAACTTGGGACTCCACCCATGGGCCCCTTTAGCTAAATTTCTCATTATAAAAGAGCCAAGGTGGAGTCCTCTCTTTGCAAAGGTTCCAAACATGTCAGCCTTATTCCTGGCATGCCAAAGGTCTCTGTCCACTACAATACTGTTTCTGGTGCCCTCTTCTCTTTACCCTCACTCATTTTCTTAACTAGACTTTAACCTTACTTCCAATGCCCATAATAAATCTCTTTTATGAATCTAGGTTTTTGGGTCTGTAAATTTCTTTGCAGGGGACTCTTGCGCTGCCACTAGACCTCATTTAACTCCCTAACATTGAGCCAAATCCTGAGGTGTTGCAGAAGAGCTCCATTTGATTCCCTGAACCCCGAACCTGTCATTAGACCTAATTTCATTTGGTTACTCCAAATCTATACCTCATCATTAGGAACACTACAAAGTTTCTCTTCTAAGGGCTTACTTAGTCCCTTATGTCATAAATCTCACTATATCCTAACGTAAGCATTCCATATACTTTGCTTTTATTTTTTTTTCCAACAAAGGCTAAGTTATCATGATGTATTGGAATAAGTAGTAGATTTGAAGTCAAAAGAGTATGGTTTCAAATCCCACCTCATATTTTTACTACCTGTGTAACTTTGGGCACATTATTTAACCTGTTTGTTTTATTCTGTTTGTTGTTTGTTTTGTAGGAGAAAAGTGGGGTTAAGTGACTAGCCCTGGGCCATACAACTAGTAAGTGTCTGAGATCAGATTTTAATTCAAGTCCTCCTGATTTATGAAATAATTTAACCTTAAGAGTTAGGTGGTATAGCTAGACCTGGAGTCAAAAAGACTTAAATTCAAATATGGCCTCAAATACTTACTAGCTCTATGATCCTGAGTAAATCATTTTTTACTCCTTTTTGCTTCAGATTCTTGGTCTATAATATATATGAGAATCAAATATGATATTTACAAAGCACTTAGCATAGGATCTAGAACATAGAAGGTATTTTGTAAATGCTTATCTTCCTCTTTTTTTGCCTTGGGGTTTCAATTCTATAACATTCAAAGGTGGGATTACATGACTGAGATTTCTGCTGTCTCTAGATGAGGAGTTTTTAACTCTTGGTTTTATGGGATTTTTTTTTGGCAGTCTGGTGAAGCCTGTAGATCCTTTCTCAGAGGAACATTTTTAAATGAACCCAATAAAATACATGGAATTACAATAGAAAGCAATTATCATCCAAATTCATGAATCTCTTTTTTTCTCTTTTTCCTCTCTTTTTTTTTTAAATTAATTTTTGTAATTATAACATTTTTGACAGTACATATACATGGGTAATTTTTTATCCCTTCACTCCCTTCTATTTCGAATGTTTCCCTCATTCCCTACACCCCCTCCCCTAGATGGCAGGCATACCCATACATGTTAAATATGTTATAGTGTATCATAGATACAATATATGTGTGCAGAACCGAAATTTTTTTGTTGCACAGGAAGAACTGGATTCAGAAGGTGAAAATAACCTAGGAAGAAAAACAAAAAAGCATGCAGTTTACACTCATTTCCCAGTGTTCCTTCTCTGGGTATAGCTGATTCTGTCCATCACTGATCAATTGGATCTGAATTAGATCTTCTCTTTATTGAAGATATCCACTTCCATCAGAATACATCCTCATACAGTATTGTTGTTGAAGTGTATAATGATCTCCTGATTCTGCTCATTTCACTCATCATCAGTTCATGTAAGTCTCTCCAAGCCTCTCTGTATTTATCCTGCTGGTCATTTCTTATAGAACAATAATATTCCATAACATTCATATGCCATAATTTATCCAACCATTCTCTGATTGATGGGCATCCATTAATTTTCCAGTTTCTAGCCACTACAAAAAGGGCTGCCACAAACATTTTGGTATATAGAGATCCCTTTCCTTTCTTTAGTATTTCTTTGGGATATAATCCCAGTAGTAGCACTGCTGCATCAAATGATATGCACAGCTTAATAACTTTTTGGGCATAATTCCAAATTGCCCTCCAGAATAACTGGATTCTTTCACAACTCCACCAACAATGTATAATTTGTCCCAGTTTTCCCACATCCCCTCCAACATTCATCATTTTTTGTTCCTGTCATCTTGGCCAATCTGACAGGTGTGTAGTGGTATCTCAGAGTTGTCTTAATTTGCATTTCTCTGATCAATAGTGATTTGGAACACTCTTTCATATGAGTGGAAATAGTTTCAATTTCATCATCTGAAAATTATCTGTTCATATCCTTTGACCATCTATCAACTGGAGAATGGATTGATTTCTTATAAATTAGAGTCCTCTATATATTTTGGAAATGAGGCTTTTATCAGAACCTTTAACTATAAAAATGTTTTCCCAGTTTGTTATTTCCCTTCTAATCTTGTTTGCATTAGTTTTGTTTGTACAAAAGCTTTTTAATTTGATGTAATCAAAATTTTCTATTTAGTGATCAATAATGATCTCTAGTTCTCCTTTGGACACAAATTCCTTCCTCCTCCACAGGTCTGAGAGGTAAACTATCCTATGTTCCTGTAATCTATTTATGATCTCATTCTTTATGGCTAAATCATGGACCCATTTTTATCTTATCTTGGTATATGGTGTTAAGTGTGGGTCCATATCTAATTTCTGCCATACTAATTTCCAGTTTTCCCAACAGTTTTTTTTTTTTTCAAATAATAAATTCTTATCCCAAAAGTTAGTATCTTTGGGTTTGTCAAACACTAGATTTCTATAGTTGTACAATATTTTGTCCTATGAACCTAACCTGTTTCACTGATCAACTAGTCCATTTCTTAGCCAATACCTAATGGTTTTGGTGACTGCTGCTTTATAATATAGTTTTAGATCAGATACACAGCTAGGCCACCTTCATTTGATTTTTTTTTTCATTAATTCCCTTGAAATTCTTAACCTTTTGTTCTTCCATATGAATTTTGTTGTTATTTTTTCTAGGTCATTAACATAGTTTCTTGGGAGTCTGAATGGTATAGCACTAAATAAATAGATTAGTTTAGGGAGTATTGTCATCTTTATTATATTCACTTGGCCTATCTAAGAACACTTAATATTTTTCCAATTATTTAAATATGACTTTATTTTTGTGGCAAGTGTTTTGTAATTTTGCTCATATAATTCCTGACTTTCCTTTGGTACATAGATTCCCAAATATTTTATACTTTCGATAGTTATTTTGAATGGAATTTCTCTTTGTATCTCTTGCTGTTGGATTTTGTTGGTGATGTATAAAAATGCTGAGGCTTTATGTGGATTTATTTTGTATCCTGCAACTTTTCTAAAGTTATGAATTATTTCTAATAGCTTTTTAGCAGAATCTTTGGGGTTCTCTAAGTATACCATCATATCATCTGGAAAGAGTGATAGTTTGCTTTCCTCATTACCTACTCTAATTCCTTTAATCTCTTTCTTGACTCTTGTTGCTGAAGCTAGCATTTCTAATACAATATTGAATAGTAATGGTGTTAGTGGGCAAGCTTGTTTCACTCCTGATATTACTGGGAAAGGTTCCACTTTATTTCCATTACATAGGATGTTTACTGACAGTTTTAAATATGTGCTCCTGATTATTTTAAGGAATAGTCCATTTATTCCTATATTCTCAAGTGTTTTTAGTAGGAATGGATGTTGGATTTTGTCAAATGCTTTTACTACAAATATTGAGATGATCATATGGTTTTTGTTAATTTGGTTATTGATATAGTCGATTATGCTAATAGTTTTCCTAATATTGAACCATCCTTGCATTTCTGGTATAAACCCCACTTGGTCATAGTGTATTTTCATGGGGATGATTTTCTGTAGTCTTTTTGTTAATATTTTATTTAAGATTTTAGCATAAATATTCATTAGGGAGATTGGTCTATAATTTTCTTTCTCTGTTTTCAACCTACCTGGTTTAGGTATCAGTACCATGTCTGTGTCATAAAAGAAATTTGGGAGGACTCCTTCAATCCCTATTTTTTCAAATAGTTTATATATCATTGGACTTAATTGTTCTTTAAATGTTTGGTAGAATTCATATGTAAATCCATCTGGTCCTGGGGATTTTTTTTTTAGGGAGTTGGTTAATAGCTTGTTCTATTTCTTTTTCTGAAATTGGACTATTTAGACTATTTACTTCTTTCTCTGTTAATCTGAGCAAGCTATATTTTTGAAGGTATTCTTCCATTTCATTTAAGTTATCGAATTTATTGGCATAAAGTTGAGCAAAGTAACTCCTAATTATTGTTCTAATTTTCTCTTCATTAGTGGCAAGTTCTCCCTTGTCATTTTTAAGACTAACAATTTGATTTTCCTCTTTCCTTTGTTTGATCAGATTAACTAAGGGTTTGTCTATTTTGTTGGTTTTTCATAGAATTAACTCTTAGTTTTATTAATTTTATTTTTAGAATTTCAAGTTTCATGTTTGTCTGGGTTTTTTTTATTTGTTCCTTTTCTAGCATTTTTAGTTGTAAGCCCTATTTATTGATCTTTTCTTTCTCTATTTTATGCAAGTAGGCCTCTAAAGATATAAAATTTCCCCTTATTACTGCTTTGGCTGTATCCCACACATTCTGGTATGATGTCTCATTATTGTCATTTTCTTGGGTGAAGTTATTAATTATGTCTATGATTTGCTGTTTCACCCAATCATTCTTTAGTATGAAATTATTTAGTTTCCAATTATTTTTGGTCTATTTTCCCCTGGCTTTTTATTGAATGTAATTTTCATTACATCATGGTCTGAAAAGGATGATGCATTTACTATTTCTGCCTTACTGCACTTGATTTTGAGGTTTTTATGTCCTAATATATGGTCAATTTTTGTATAGGTTCCATGAACTACTGAGAAGAAAGTGTACTCCTTTCTGTCTCCATTTAGTTTTCTGCAAAGATCTATCATATCAAGTTTTTCTAGTATTCTATTTACCTCTTTGACTTCTTTCTTATTTATTTTGTGGTTTGATTTATCTAATTCTGAGAGTGCAAGGTTGAGATCTCCCATTATGATAGTTTTGCTGTCTATTTCTTCTTGCAGCTCTCTTAATTTCTCTTTTAAGAATTTAGATGCTGCACCACTTGGTGTGTATATGTTTAATTTTGATACTGCTTCATTATCCATGCTAGCAAGATATAGTGCCCTTCATTATCTCTTTTAATTAGATCAGTTTTTGCTTTTGCTTGATCTGAGATGAGGATGGCTATCCCTGCTTTTTTGGCTTCACCTGAAGCATAGTAGATTCTGCTCCAACCTTTTACCTTTACTCTGTATGAATCACCCTGTTTCAGGTGTGTTTCCTATAAACAACATATTGTAGGATTCTGGCTTTTAATCCAGTCTGCTAACTGCTTCCTCTTTATGGGGGAGTTTACCCCATTCACATTTATGGTTAAAATGACTAATTTTTTATTACTTGCCATCTTATTAACCCTACTTATGCTTTTCTCCTTTCCTTCCCCCTTACCCCCTCACCAGTATTAAACTTGTGAATACCACTTGCTTCTCACATCCCTCCCTTTTTAGTACCCCTCCCCTACCTTAGAGTTCCTCCCACTAGTTTACCCTTTTTCCTCACAAATTCTTTATTCCCTTCTGCTTAGCTTACTCCTTCCCTTTTCACTTTTTCCCACCCATTTTTCAATGAAGTAGAAGGAGTTTCACCATAAATTGAATATATCTATATTTTTCTCTTTAAGCCAATTCTAATGAGAATATGATACACACTGTGTTCATCCCCCTCCACTTTACCCTTTTTTCTGGTATAATTTCCTTTCCATCTCTAGTTTCTAGAACAAATTATACATGTATTCTTTATATATCTTTATGGCAGAAATATAGTTCTCAAGATTTCTTTCTACCTTTTTAGAAATCTCTTGAGTTCTGTATTTGAAGATCAAACTTTTTGTTTAGATCTCATTTTTTTTCATCAATAATAGATGGAATTCATTTGTTTTGTTGAATTTCCATCTTTTTCCCTGGGAAAAAAATGCTCATTTTTTCTGGGTAAGTTTTCTTGGCTGCAGACCAAGTTCCTTAGCCTTTCGGAGTATCATATTCCAGGTTCTTCATTCTTTTAATGTGGATGCTGCTAGATCCTGAGTTATCCTTATTGTGGCTCCTCCATATCTGAATTGCTTTGTTCTAGCAGCTTTCAATATTTTGTCCTTTGTCTAATGGTTCTTGAACTTGACCATTATATTTCTTGGCATTTTGATTTTAAGGTCCCTTTCAGTAGGTGATTGATGAATTTTTTCAATGTCTATTTTATCCTCTGTTTCTAAAACATCTGGGCAGTTCTCTTTGATAATTTCCTGGAAAATAGTGTCCAGGCTCTTTTTTTCCTCATATTTTTCAGGGACTCCGATTATTCTCAGATTGTCTCTCCTGGATCTATTTTCCAGGTCTGTTGTCTTCCCAAGAAGATACTTGACATTCTTTTCCATTGTTTCATTTTTCTGGTTTTGCTTGACTGATTCTTGGATTTTCCTTGAGTCATTCACTTCTATTTGTTCAATTCTGATTTTCAAAGATGTATTTTCTTCACTCACTTTTTAAATATCTTTTTCTAATTGTCCAATTGAGTTTTTAAAGTGAATTGTTTTGTTCTATGGAATTTTTTTTCCATTTCACCAATTTTATTTTTTAGAGAGTTATTTTCTTTTAACAACTCACTAATTCTGTTTTTCTTAGAGTTGTTTACCTTTTTAGGTTCACTAATTTTGTTTTTCAATGATTTGATTTCTTTATCCACTCTGTCTTTAAATTTGTGGGATGACTTATCCAGACTCTCTTGCCAAGTTTCCCTTTCCTTTTCCCATTTCTCTTCTAGTTCTCTTGTGAGAGCCTTTTTGATCTCGTCTATGAGAGTTTTGTGTATTGAGGAGCAGATCATATCCCCCTTTGTGGATTCATCTGGAGAGAGTCTGTTTTTAGTCTCCTCAGGGTTTAAAGTCTTCTCCTTATCCAAATAGAAGCTATCAATGGTTAGAGTCTTTTTAAAGTTTTTGTTCATTTTGTCAGAGAAGAATCAAAGAAAATAAACTAATAAGAAAAACAAATAGTTTGCTTTGGGAGGGGGGGGAATTGGGCTGGATGATATTACAGGGTTTACTCTACAGACTGTGGGAGACAGCAGTGAGGCACTACCAGGACAGCAATGGCTATGCTGGGTTTGCTCTCTGAGACTCTGAGGCTCTGAGAATGTGCTGAGTCACACTGGGTGGGGGTGGGGCTGGCTAGGTCTTGAGAGATGCTATCTTTGGGGGGTTTTAGTCTTTACCTCTTGTGTTTACAGCTTCTCTGCTGATTTTGGCTTGCTGCCAAAACAGAATATCCACACTGTGGTTAAGGTCATTCTGCAGAAAGGCAGAGATCGTACCCCTCTCCACTCTGATCTTACAGTGTGAGCTGCCTTCCAAGCTCTCCTGCTTGCCCTCAGCCTGCGTCCAATCTGTTTGTCCCTGCCCCAGAGCAAAAGCAAACCTTTTCTGGAGAATTTCAAGGATGTCTTTTGTTGGTAATTATTTGTGGATTTTTTTCCAGTCAAGCATTAATTCCGAGGCTTGTCATGAAATAAATTCTGAGAGAAAATGTGGAGCTTAAGCAGATGTGTGCCTCCTCTCCGTCATCTTGGTCAGAAGTCCTCCATGAATCTTTTGAAATCCATCCATGTTCCCTAAAGGAGACTAGAGTTAAGAAAGCTAATTCTATTTTTTTTTGTTTTGATTTGTTTTGTTTTGTTTTAATCCTATGACCTAAACTTTATAATGGTTATTTTCCTATTAACTACTAATCAGCTCTGGGGTTTAGGCTTCTTCAAACCTTAAAATCCAATTCTTTTCTATTCTCACATGGAAATGAATCAATAGCAGGTGGAGGGAGGGGGTAAGATAAAACAATCATAAGCTTACACCATAGGGTAAGGTCATTGTTTTTTCTTCCTACCTAACCGTATTGTTAGTTTTTCATGTAGAATTAGAGGTAGCTTTTAAAATTTGGAGAAACAACTAGCCTTAGCTCTAGCATATCCTAGTTTAGCATCAACAAGATATCCCTAAGTAGAGGGATACTTAATATTCAGTTCAAATGATCTGCTCTCCCAATGAGCATATTTTTTCTGGACATACTTATTTATATCCACTTTGTCTTCAGTATGATAGAATGTAGGTATGAAGACTGTTTCTTTTTTTGGGGGGGAGGGGTCTTTGTACTCCCACCATCTAGCACCAGTGGCTAAAACACTGAAAGTGCTTTATAAATGTTTGTTGAATGAATTATTAAACTGAATTAAAATCTAAGCTGACTTGAAAATATACACAGTAGTGGTAGTATATGTACACATATATAATCCTTTATAATGCCTTAGATTTCAAATTATTTGCTTTAGTAATTTCTGATTTGAAATTCTTGTTGTGGCTGCTTCATTCTTCATTTTAGAAGAGAAAAAATTTCATGATTTTGGGCTTAGATGTTTGCCTGTGGCTGTTTAATTCCATATGAATATGGAAGGCTCTACCACAGGTTAGAACAAGTAGTTCATTAGAACATTTAGGATGGAGATGTCTCTGGATTTGTATGTCTCACATTTCTTTCAATTCTGCTTTGCTCATGGATAATAGCACTTTCTTTAATGTAGTCATGTCATGTGGGGTGGTCCTATACCAGTGGTACCCACATCTCACAATCAATACTAATGTTCTTCAAAGAGACTTTGATAGTGTCTTTGTGCCACATCTTCTGTGAGCACTTATCTTGCGTGAGTTCTCTGTAAAATAGACTTTTAGGTAGGGTATATTTGACATTCAGGCTATACAGCCAGCTCAGAGGAGTTGAACTCTTTGCAGTGGAATTTGAATACTTGGCAGAGGACTTCAGCATCTGGTGTCTTATCATGACAGGTAATCTTCAGAGTATTCCTAAGATAACTCAAGTGGAAGTAGTTCAGTTTTCTGCAAGGGCACTTTCCAACTGTCCATGTTTCATAGACATGCAACAATGAGGTCTGTATGATGCCTCCATGAACCTTCAGTTTGGTAATCAGTATATTATCTTTTTTCTCCCATACTTTCCTTCAGAACCTCCTAAACACTGAACTAGCTCTGGCAATGTGTGAAGCAATCTCATCTTCTATGTGGATATCCCTGGAAAGTAAACTGCCAAAGTAAGTGAACTTATCCATTTGCTCAGTTGTTCACTCATATCCAATTCCCCATGATCCCATTTGGGGTTTTCTTGACAAAGAGACTGGAGTGGTTTGCCTTCCTTCTCCAGCTCATTTTGTAGATGAGGAAATTGAGGCAAATAGGGTCGATTCACCAAAGGCCCCAGTCTTAAGTGTCTGAAGCCAAATTTGAACTCATGAGAGTGAGTTTTCCTGACTCCATGCTCAGCACTCTATGCACTACCACCTAGCTGCCTATATTACTATCTGCCCATAGTTATCTACAGCATTCAAAATTTCTCCAATTATTGTGAATAATGGTTCCACATATAAATGATGTGGTACTGGCTCCTGAAGGACCTCTGTTTTCTTGGTATTGATTGTCAAGTCAAAATGAGCACAAGCAGGAGAGAATCAATCCATATTCTGTTGCATCTTAGCCTTAGGCTTCATTGAGTGCATAATCATCTGTGAACAAAAAGTCACAAGCAAACTCTCCCTCCACTTTGGTCTTGGCTTATAGCCTTTTAAATTAAATAGCTTAGCATCAGTGCAGCAGCTGACATTGATGCTGTTTTCATCTTTGTTTAAAGTGTCTGGCAATATTACTGAAAATGTATTTTTTTAAAAAAAAACATGGGATTGGGGGCAACT
The DNA here is from genome assembly GCF_048593235.1 of Sminthopsis crassicaudata. Taxonomy (NCBI): domain Eukaryota; kingdom Metazoa; phylum Chordata; class Mammalia; order Dasyuromorphia; family Dasyuridae; genus Sminthopsis; species Sminthopsis crassicaudata. The sequence goes on from NC_133617.1 coordinate 593,828,965, forward strand.
AGGTTGTTCAGTGGATAGAGCACCAGCCCTGAAATCGGGAGTACCTGAAATCAAATCTGGTCTCAAATATATATAGTTTACCTGTCAAAACTATGGAAAGGGGGAAATTGACAATCAAGGAAGAGATAGAAGGCAATGCAAAATACAAAAAAAAAAAAGGTAATTGTGAACATACTAAATTAAAAAGCTTTTGTACAAACAAATACAGGGCTCCAAGATTAGATGGAAAGCAGAAGGCTGGGAAACAATCTTTATAAGTGTCTCTGATAAAGACCTCATCTCTCAAATACATAGAGGGCTGAACCAAATTTATAAATATATAAACCATTCCCCAGTTGATAAATGAACAAAGCATATGAAAAGGTATTTTTAGATGAAGAAATCAAAGCTATGGTTAGTCATATGAAAAAGTGCTCTAAATCACTTTTGATTATAGAAATCCAAATTAAAACAACCAACTATGATTGACTCAGCTCTTCTCAGCAATACAATGATCCAAGACGAGTGTAAAGGATTAACAAAGAAAATACTATGTATAACCAATAAAAATATTTGAAAAGCAGACTGAGGCATATTTTTTGACTTACTTTAATCTTTCTGGGTTTTTTTTCTGTTTTTTTTTTTCATAACTATGACTAAAATGGAAATGTTTTACATGATAGCACATTAAAAACTATGAAACTGCCTACCATCTTCAGTAAAGGGGAAGGGAACAAAGAAGGAAGGGAGAAAAATTTGGAACTCAAAATCTTGTAAAAGTGAATACTGGAGCAACTAGGTGGTGCAATAGATAGAGCACCAGCCCTGACATCAGGAGGACCTGAGTTCAAGTCTGATCTCAGACACTTAACACTTCCTAGCTGTGTGACCCTGGGCAAGTCATTTAACCCCAATTGCCTCAGCCAAAAATAAATGTAACTTGAGGTATGTAACTTGGAGAAAATTTAAATTTATTTAAAATAAATAAAAAGGATGGGAGCAAACACACACTCCTGTTTCACTCTATTGGTGACTGAGAGAGGATGAGAGTGGCAACCTTTATCCAAAGTCTATGCAAGCATACCATCATGAAACTGTTGTTTGCTTCTGAACTTTTCAGATATTAAAAAAAAAAAAAAACTTCAAGTATTGTTTTAATAACTAACAAAAGAGGTAAATTAGAGTTGTAACTGGTGACTCATATAAAACCAAAACATTTTTTCTGCTTCCTAGATGTTTTGAGTCATTGTTATTTTATTTATTTCAATGTCATTTGTATTCCCAGCTGTCCTACAGAGTCAGTAAAGCTAAGAAAAATTAATACAAGCACTCTTTTGACTCATCCAACCTTAATAAAGTTATTCGTCTACATTCTGTTGCACAATTAGTAAATTATGATAGGCTGAATCTAAATTTCAATCTCAATCAGTATAGTAGGCTCCAAGTTTTCCACAAAATGTAACAGGCCCTTATTAATAATAAATTCCAATAAAGAATTACTTTAGCAATTAGGTATTAAAAGCATACAATCCAAGGATAAAAAGGCTATAAAACAAAAATCACCTTCTACAGTCACCAGATCAAAAAAGCCAAGGAAAAGAACTGCAGGTAGTTGGAGGTCTGTAAAAGACCTCAGACAATCTGCCCTGATCCATCCCTCCAAGCTATTCTTTCCTGGTATGTATGAAGCCTCTGGAAATGAAAAGCAACAACCATAGAGGACAAACCAATCTCTAACCACATAGGTTAAGGATGAAAAGGAAAGACAGCACAGCTTGATTTTCATGGCCTACATTAAGGCACATTCTCTAAAAGTGTGAATTACAAAGTATATATTTCAAGGAAACTATTAAGGAAGGAAAAATATGTAAAATCCTTATGATGACACCTTACATTCCTCCTCCTACACTCTTTATTTATCCTGTATCTTTAACATTATTATATAGGGGGAAAGCCCCCTGAATTATTAGGATCAGATAATTAATGAAAATAATCAAGGTCAGATTTCATATTGACTTCTTTCTATATCTTTTTTGAAAATTATTTTAAAACTTCTGCTTGATTTAGTCACCAGAAATAAAATTCTACACATGCTAAAATTTATCTATCAACAAATCATTAGTTGTTTTGTGTCATATAGGGAAAGAAACAAAAGCTGATTGATTAAATGAATTTTTCATTTTTTGACACATTGAATTAAATAGAATTGGTGTGACATCATATTGGCAAAGTATGCAATCTGTTTTTCCAGCTCCATGATAGAAGTAATGACACCTGTCCTCCTCTCTATTCCCTCAACTATCACCTTAGCTACTATACAAAGTAGTGTGTAACCTGTGAAATAAGTATTATAGAATAAAAAAAAGGAAATGGTGGAATATGTAGGTGGTAGTTGAGACTTTGGAAAAACTGACCACCTCATCATCATCATTATCGTTCTCTCTGCCATCAATAGCAATAAAAAAAAAAAAAAAAATGTCTACTAGAGTCGTATATATAGTATTATACAAAGAGACCTAAATAACTGGAAATGCTATTTTTTGTCCTTTGGAAATTTACAATATAGAGCCATGCTATGTCCTTGAAGAAGCATGGAGCTATTGCTAATAATAATTGCTTAATTATAAGATGTAGAAGCAGTAACTCCAAAGGCATTATTATTTAAATCTCTTGGGTCCATCCAGGTTTACTCTGAAATGTAAATAAAACTTACTTCAAGTTTTGGAGTCCAAATGGAGGCCATTTATTATTTCTAGAAATAAAAAGGAGGAAATTTGTCACAGTATTATAGATTTAGAGCTGGAAGGGACACTAAAAGGCCATCTACTCTGATTCTCCAATTTTAGAAATGAGGAAATAGGGATCCAACTAGTTTAAGATTTCCCCTAAGCCATATAGTTTTAAAAGGATAAACATGACATTTAAACACAGAACACAGTATCTGATTAATTCCACCACTTTTTCTACTGTACCACATCAGTTCTGATCCTTAACCAAAAAAACATGGGGATGACAAGATAAAGAGAAGGGAGATGGGACTAAGCAGCCAAAGTTAAGCAGCAACAAAGTTGTAAAAGAGTTCAGTCATTTTTCAGTCCTGTTCAACTCTTTATGATTCCATTTGGGTTTTCTTGGCAAGGGTATAGGAGTGGTCTGCTATTTCCTTCTCCAGTTCATTTTATAGATGAGGAAACTGAGGCAAAGAGAGTTAAGTGACAGGTCTACATAGGTAGTAAGTGTCTGAGGTGAAATTTCTCATATCTTCCTAAATTCAAGCCCAGAGTTCTATCTACCGAGAAAAAGTGTCAGCAATAAAAAGAAGAATTATAGAGAGTATGGAGGATTTAGGCTTTTCATGCCTATCTGATCCTCTCCCCCCTTTTTAAAATATCTTTTTAAAACATTATTTAAAACTTAAATACAAAATAGACAAAGAAAAAAAAAAACAGGAAAAGAAAAAAACATTTCCATGTATACGACAGAACATAGAAGAGGATTCAAAATATGGAATGATAAATTTCCATTTCAAGAAAGCCTATATAATAAATACTCCCCTGTGTTCAAAATTGCCCATCATTTCTTTGTTTTCTTGTGGATTTTCTTTTGTTCTCTGCTATATACTTCTAAGTTTATTCTTTTTTTTCCCCTTTTTCCTCTCCCATTCTTTCCCCAAGGCTACAATTAAGTTCAGATTTGTGTGTGTATAAACATATACACATATATTACATATACATACAAACATATGTGTATGTACACATATACATATATGTATATGTAAATACAACTATAATCATACAATACACATTCATATTTCTATGTAAGGCTAACAAGTAGATGAGTCTTTCCATGTTTCTAATTCCACCAACTTATCATTTCTTACAGTAAAGCAATATTTCAATCTTATAATATCTAATTTTTTTTTTTTTTGGAGGCTGGGGTTAAGTGACTTGCCCAAGGTCACACAGGCAGGAAGTGTTAAGTGTCTGAGACCAGATTTGAACTCTGGTCCTCCTGACTTCAGGGCTGGTGCTCTATCCACTGCGCCACCTAGCTGCCCCCATAATATCTAATTTTAAAACAGTCTAAAACAATATTGATTAATATGGCTGACATATAGTATATTTCCCTACTTTTCTCTTTTGATGAAATTTATTTTAGTTTTCACTTTGAGATCAATGTTTACTACTCCTTTTTTTCTAATAAATCCTACTGCTGATCATTATTATGTTTATTTCATATCCCTGCTAACTCCCCTGCTTTACATCTACCTACTACCTCAGCTTGCTATTATTTAACCTACAACCCTTGCAACTACTTTGTCTTCTTCCTGGACTCTTTCTCTCCCTCTTCATTCCATTTCCACTTATCTACATATTTTTTTCCCATTCTTATTCATCTACATATCCTCCTACATCCCCTTTATCCTATTCCTTCCCATGCTATTTCTATATAAATTTAAAAGATTTTTACATCCTTCCAGATATTTATATATTGTTCCCTTTTTAATCCATTCCCAATGTGAGTAGGATTTCAGAATGAAGTGTCCTCCTTCCTTATCTAATTCTTCTGTATCAATTCTTGATCTCCCACCCCATTCATATAACATAATTTTTGTTTTCCTACGTGGTTTTGATTTTTAGAATCACATAATACTCAGTTCTTTCTTTCAAACTACCCAATTGCTAATGAGAATCTTAGACATATGGTTTATATTTCCACATGTAAGACAGTTTGTCCTTGCTGTCCTTTGGAATAAATCTCTTATGTTTACTTTATATTTCTCTTAGATCTCATATATGTGTCAATTTTCTATTAAGTTCAGGTCATTTTGTGACAAAATTCCTGAATATCTGGGATTTCTTCTAATATCCTTTTTTTTTTTCCATTCAGAATTATGCTTAACTTTGCTGGGTATGATATTTTGGCCAGAACCCTAGTTCTTTTGCTCTTCAATATATAGTGTTCCAACACCTGTGATTTTGTAAAGTAGTGATTTCTAGGTCATATAATTTCAATTTTGGCTCTACCATATTTGAATTGTTTTTAATTTTCTTCTTGCTTATAATATTTTCTTTTTGATTAGGAGGTTTGGCAATTTGGTTATAATGTTCCTATAAGATTTCCTCATAGTTATAGATAGGTAATGATTGATATTTTTTTTTCTATTTCTACTTTTCCCTCTCACTTTCCAAAACCTCAGGACATTTTTCTTTAATTATATTATTGCATCAAGATTGTTTTAGTTTTTGATCATAGCTTTCAGGTAGTTCATGAATTTTCCCTTTTTGATCTATTCTCTAAATCTATCATTTTTCTTATGAAATGCCTCACATTTTCTTCTTTTTTTTCATTCTTTGTATTTTGTTTTATTATTTCTTGGCCTCATAATTTTTCTAGCTTCTCCTTACCCAATTTTAGTTTTCAAGAAATCATTTTCTTCCTTAAGATTCTGGATCTCCTTTTTGAATTGCTTGATTTTCTTTTCATAATCTTGTTTTCTTGGATTACTCATTTTTTACCTGCTCATTTTTTCTTAATTTGTAGTGAATTGGTGGTGTAATTACCTCCAGTTGTCAAGTATTAGGAATGGTGCCTTTGGCCACAGGTCTTCCTTCAGTTTTCCCCTCTGGTCTGGTACTGAAACCAAAACTCCATCCTCTTGTAAATGCCAACACCCTGCAACCTCACCTCTTCTGCCTTCACCAAGTGTGTATTGATTCCTTCTCACCCAGGTTGGCATCCTAGTAACATAGCTGGACCTAAGGTTCCTTAACAGAGAGCTTCCCTCTATCTTTGATTCAGAAACTTGACTCTCCACCCTGTCTGGAGGTAAAAATTCCTGTGACTGAGGTGAGAGGCTACCTCTGAACCCAGCTACCCCCAGGGCTCCCCTGCTTCAATGAAACTAACCTAGAGGTATTTACACTTCATACAAGTCAATCTTCTGTCCTGGTATCTTTCTTCACATTTTCTTCCCCCCAGGTCTTCCCTACCTCTTATTTGTTTTTATCACTCTATTTTTGTCCTGAGGTACAACTCTACCTTGTTGTGTGATGACTATGAAGAGCTTGGACTTTTCAATACATGCCACAATCTTACTGGAATTCTCTACAATCCCCAATTTTCATTGGCAGCTGCTTCAATTACCCACTAAATAGAGCTCCCCAGTTTCAATCATTCTTGACTCTTCTGAGTCCTTCTGAGGGCTGACTTTTCAGGGTAACTGATAATGGTGAGTTTGGAAGATGTCTACCTTAAGTGGAGATTTTCCCCAATTGAATGATCAGATGAAAGCAATTTGTTCCAAGGACCATGAAGACAGATATTATGGAATGCAGAGAGCCTGGTCAAACATCAAAGGGGTTAAGGTCATTCACTGTACCCCGGGCCATAATCAGATATCCTGACTTTTGTCTTGCCACTGGATTCTAATGACTCTAGAAGAGAGAGTGAGGCTAAGGATTTTATATAACTGTAATTAAATCCAATTCATATGAGGTATTATCCCTGTGTTGTCATTAGTAATGAAGGACAAACAACAACAGTTGATGTTCTGGCTATATTGCCATTCATATGTGTTTTGTACTTCCTAGTTGCCCAACTCCCTTTCATTTCTGGAACTATAATAAAATCACTTATGTTATTGATCCTAGAAAGGGTATGTCTATTTAGTCACCTATGACTCTACTGACCATCCCTATAACTTTTCAAACCAATATATCACTCCCTGGCCACTCCATATATATATATATATATATATATATATATATATAATCTCTCCCTATCAGAACATAAGTTTAGAGTGTTAGGATTACTAGGTGCTAACTCAGTTGTCTAATTTAGCATGGTACTTAACAATTCTCTAGCTCAGAGTTCACACCTTTAGTTCAAACCTTTAAAGGAGTTTATACCTTTAAAGAAGCTAGCTCATTGGTTGTAAGTAGTTCCCACAAGCCCCTGGAGTACCCACAAGCCCCATTCTCTGGGAGGATAAAAGGAGACAACATTGAGTGGGAAGAGCAGTCTGGAAGGAGGCAGTCTGTAAGAAGGCAGTCTGGATTGGGTCAAGACTTCCCAGGAGAACTTCAGGGAAGCTTGAGGAGATTCAGGAGCCAGAATTCAGGAAGAAGAGGATTGGAGATTCTACCTTTGCTCTGGCTGGAGGCTCCAGAAGCCTCCCAAGAAACCTGCTCACAGAGAAAAGGATTTACAGAAAAGAAACCTCCTCCCAGAGAAAGATTACAATTGAGAGACAATAGGACACTACATTAGGGGAATAATACTAGCAAGTTAGTTATATAGCTGGGTCAAAGGGAATATATTATTACAATCATTTAATCATTCATTCATTCTTACATTTAAAAAGACATTAAAATCAAGGATGCACTGCTGATGAAAAATTTATAACAAATTCAATTCAGCTAACAATTATTAAACACCTACTATGTGCAAAGTACTATATTGTCAATGAAGATGAAAAGGGAAAATGAAATTGATCCTGCTGTCTATAAACTTACATTTTACTGGGATTATATAACAGTCATCCAAATAAGTAAATATGAAGTTCAGGTCCTTTGGAAGTTAAATTATAAAAAATATGAATTGTCTGCTTTATATTTCTGAAACATTAGTGATAGTACATTTTGAGAATTACAGAAATAAGCCTTCTTAACTCTGATCATTTGGTAATTAATAAAGGCAAACTGAGTTTTGCAAGGCCATGATATATTATGATATGTATCACTTTACTGCAACTGAAAAAGACTGATTTGATATTTCTTTTCCCATAGGATTGGCTATTTATTATGCACATCTTAGACACCATTTTTTATTCTTGTATTAAATAGCTGCCTATTTAAAAACTCTTTGAGGATAGGACACCTTCATTCACTATTAGAGAAAAGGGATCCCTCCTTTTTGAATGGAGCAAATGAACAATACATTACTCTGATTCTGTACTGTTCCTCCTTCTCTCCTGACTGGTCCACAGCTCTCTACTCTCTCTAGGTAGATAAGAGGTACAGAGTTACCTTGATGTTGCAAGTTATTTCATCCTGCCTGACCCATGACTGTCTTCAGTATTTTAATAATGATTATTCTTAGCAGTAATAACAATCAATACAGAAATATCCAAAGGCACCAGTAATTTTTAAATGATCATACTTAAAGCTATAAATTAAATTGCTTAATTATCTAAGCAGTTACAGTGACTGTTCATACTGTTAAGAGGCAGGTCTATTCTCTGAGAGCCTCAACAACTGTAGATCCTAACATGTGAAAGAGTTGCAAGGCAGCCTTTGCTGACCCAGGTGTTGCTGACTGGGAATGAAATAAATTGGAGGCAGAGGGAGGAGGAGAGAGGTCAGACAACATAACAGCCTCTCAGAGAGGTCAGAGAACAGCAACTGCCTCTCAGTCTCCTTGTATCATCCTCTCACAAGAGGAGATCCATTCTGCAGGCTTGGTTTGGATTTCCAGCAGCCACTGTCAGGTGGCTCCCATGTATTTCAACACATATGGAGCAGCAAGAACATATGCTGTTTGGAGTTTCAAAGTTCAAAAGATTTAGAATTCCTAGATCTCTCAGTATGATTTGACTAGAAACAAGTAGAACTTTTTGCAGCTTCAACCTTTTTTGAAGAAGCTGACCAGTAAGAAGATGTTAGATTAAGTTAAGTCCAGGATTCTCAGAAGGTGAAGACCTTAAGGTAGTTGTTCTCTTGGACAGAGCAGAGATGAAATACTAAGAAGATGGTTATTCATTAGTAGAGTAAAATAATCTATGTTTTGATGTATTAAGTATCAACTTCCCAAGAGAATATAATAGGAATCCTAAGTTACTGTGTTTAACTTTTATCAATGTAAATTTATAAGTCTTTTAAGCATTTATTTTGTGTGGGAAAAAAATTTATACCCTCCCCCTACCCTATAAACACTTTAAATTGAGGTCCAGACCCTAGACTTGAATGAAACCAAAGTTTTTAGTCATGATCCCTGCAATTCAAGGATGAGGAATTAAACAGCCAAATATGAGAAAAAAAAATCTGACACCTCTCTTTAGAGTCCTTCAAGAATTATGTAGAAATCTAGAGCTAAGGACTCTCCCTGAAAGAAAATTTTCTACTTCCCCATTACCTAGACCAATGGGATCTGCTGTTTCATATGATTAATGAGTACTTGTTTTTGACTTATTGAAATTGGCTTGGGAATCTACTTTTTATTTCTCAATCACTGAAAAAAAAATTCCTTTCTCCAATCTTTTTCTCCTCACCTTATTCCCCTCAAGCAGCCTTCAATCTTATGTGTCACTTTCCACTTGGCCACCATTGTAGATAGCTAAGCTAGTATGAAGTCCTCAGGGTCTGAGCTATAAATGGGAGAATTGATTCAACCTTTGCTAGGATTGTAAAGCTGACTTCACATGAATAAACAGAAATGCCTCTCCTACTATACCTTTAATAAATATCTCTTTATTTTCTTCAATGCCTATGGGAAATTAACTTACCTAATCAGTGACTACATTTCATCCTACATGTCCTCAAGGCTTTTTTATATTAAGATGTAAGTTTAAATAAAATAATTTTCAGGTAATGTCATTTTATACACAAAAGGTCAAGTGACAAAATAAGAGAGGATAAAAGGACTTACCGATGTGATAGAAATTGGAGGTTTTCATTAGATGTGGTACAGTAGTAAGATGACTAACTCTATGGACTTGAGTTCCAATATCATCCTTAACAATTACCATATGTCTTTCAACTTCAGTTTTCTAATCTATGAAAGGAGAGACCTGGATTAGATGACTTCTATCATCCCTTCTAGTTCTTTATTTAAGATTCTATGGCAAAAAATACATGGTCATAAAATTAAGTCACCACTTATTAAATGCTTCCTATATGCCAGACAATGTGCTGAATCAATTAATAAAAATTTTAAAAGTTTAAGAAGTAATTAGTTGATTGACCTTGAAAAATATAAATACCTTGCATTCTATAAAATCTTTTACCAATTAATCTATTTTTTGGACCTAGCTAGCTAGTTTAATATCCATTTTGTAAAGAAAATATGGAGTTATAAAGAAATCAGGTATTTTCTAAGAGAATCATAACACTAAAGCAAATTATGAACCAGAATTGATCCTGTTATATCTCCCACTTCTGATAACTGCATTTTCCTTTAAAAATCTCCCATACCACAATCTCTACTTTTTCTTTTTCAGTGAATGTTGGTATGATTTTTTACAACTCTCTTTACCCTGAATCCTTCAGTCTGAAAAGAATCCAATCCCCCTCGCCTATCAAATCCTCTTTCCCTTTTCTTTTTTTTAAGAGAGCACTTTCACAGCTCTGTGGATATAATTTTATGGTGACTATTTGAAGTATAGACTAGCTCTGCAGTAGTGAAGGGGACTTGAACAGTATAGTTTATTTTTTAAAGTAAGGTTTTTTTTTTTTAATCTCTCCAGAATATTTACTTAAGAATTTTTTAAATATTTCAAATATTCAAACAAATATCAAATAAACATAAAGAAAATGATTGTAGTCTTTCTATCTACTCCCTAGAAAATATACATTGCCAACTCCTTCAAATGGGAAAAAGAAACAAACTAAAATCAGCCATATTCAGTTATAAATATTTGTGAGTATGAATGACATTTGCCTTATTGGTAGTATGAATATATTTTGTCTATGCCAACATGCCAGTTCCTGTTTACATAAGCTCTAAAAAGTATGTTAATATTTTTGCCACATGCCTCAGTATGATTCAAATGTTTCCACCTGATCATATCTGACTAATTAAACCAGTCATAAACTGAGAATTCTTTTAGCTTAGCTTACCTTGAAGTTAAGACAGAGGAATTCTAAATACATAGAAATTATAATATTTACAAATGGATTAAGCTAGCATCCACTGGCAAGTATTCAACTGAAATAATGAATAATCATAAAACATGAGTTGAAGTTGATCATATGACTAAAAGTCGATTTATTATTGGCCTAGAAGCAATCAATAATTATGATAAATAAAACATGATGTCCAACCAATTGATTATTGCTCTATTATCTCAATGGATTAAGTTCAAAGAGGGAAAGGTCTAGAATCCATTTATATTTTTAGTTCTATTTTGGGGGGTAGGGAAAAATGAGTTTTGTGCCACTGTTACTTGAATGAAATGAGGGGGATTGAAAGAAAAAATGAAAGAAAAGTAGCAAGCATCAAGATTCTTGACAATGAAACCAATGCCTACAAGCTTATTTTAACAACAAATCTCATGTTCAGAAGAAAGGTGAATATGACAGAAGCCATCTTCAATTTGTTTTAGTGAGGCTAATTCATTTTTTTGGGCATACAACAACATTTTGAAAAATATTTCCTTGATTCTGGCAAAATAATAAATATATAAACAAAATGCATGATGTTTAAAAAGCAAAACACACTTTTAGAGTAAAATTATGATGAACTGAAACAATTTCCCACTCAAAAAATTTTGGCTTATGTCACTAATGAATAAAACAAAAATTATTGTGAGGTATCTAACAAGATGAGCTAGACTACCCCAAATTGTACATAATAATAAAAATAATGTTAATGGATTTTAACATAATGCTTCAAGTTTTGCAAAGTGATTTAGGTAGATTACTTCATTTGAACCTTACAACAATTGAAAGCAAGAATTATTACAAGTATCATTAGCAGAAAGTGCCATCTTCATCCAAAGAAAGAACTATAGAAACTGAATATGGATCAAATCACTATATTTTCAACTTTTTTGTTGTTTATTTGCTTGTTTTTTCCTTTTTAATCTGATTTTTTTTTTTTGCACAACATGATGAATATGGAAATATATTTAGAAGAATTATATATGTGTAACCTATATCAGATTACTTGCTGTCTTGGGGAAGGGGGAAGAGAGTACAGAGGGAGAAAACTTTGGAACATGAAGTTTTGCAAAGATGAATGTTGAGGGGCAGCTAGATGGTGCAGTGGATAGAGTGCTGGCCCTGAATTCAGGAGGACTTGAGTTCAAAACCAGCCTTAGATAATTAACACTTTCCTAGCTGTGTGACTCTGGGCAAGTCATTTAACCCTGATCACCTCAAAAAAGAAAAAAAAAGGTTAATATTGAAAACCAACTTTGTGTGCATTGGAAAAATAAAAATATTATTTTAAAAAGCATTATCATTATCGATGAATCATGGAGGAAACTGGGATTGAAAGAGGTTGAATGACTTGCCTATGGCCGTTGACCAAGAATATGTTATAGGAATAATAGCCAATATAGCTATAGTATAGCTATTTGGTACTATTCGTGAAAAGTTAATTCCATTACAGTTTGTTTTAAATTGAAGGATTTACCCTCCCCCCCCAAAAAAAATCTAAGAATTTAGGTAGTAGGCATGGCAATTATTTATGTGGCCTGGTTTTCCTTTAAAGAATAAAGAATATCATTCTTAGGATTATCATTCATTTGATTTCTGTCCAATTTTTGATAAATTTTTGACTTGGGTTTTGTAGATTATCCATTGCAAAATTATACCATGAGCATGCCTTCTGATCTAGCATTATATGTTGCCATAGCACATTTGGAGACAAAGGAATCAATTCATTTATCTGAATCAATAGTATCTTTTTTAACCTTTGGAATTCTATCCCCTTTTAATCTTTGATGAAGGTGAAATATTGGTTATATAACTGTACTCAAAAAAAATCCAAAAAAGTAAGATTCAAATACCATCTCTGATAAATCATGACTTTATAGCCCAATTCACTCAATATTTTAAAATGTTACATCAACTTATCTCTGTGCCTATAAGTTGAAGAGAAGGTTCTAAACTGTTCCTCAGTTTCTCAAGGAACCTCAGTTCCTTGAATTGTTCTGTCTCTGGTCGCAAACCCCCTTCCTGACCCTTAGAACTTATCTAAATTAGGGCTGGGAGCCCTGACCATTAGCATTCAATAGAGCCATAAAATGCAGATGGCTTATTTAGAGATAGGTAGGCTATTTCAGATATCCTGACCTTCCAACTTATCAGAATTTATGATCCTTCCTTACTCTCAACCTGTCAGAACTTAATTTATGGTCTGTTCCTGAAAGGGCCTGCTCATCAGTGCTCTTCCCCACCCCTTGTGTCTTGTGTCTTGTGTCCCTTATCACTGAAGCCCTATAAGAATCCCTGAAATCTCACATTAGATGCTGAAAACTATGAGACATTAGTCCTATTCAATCAATTAATCCAAGCTCTCAAATAAAATATTAAAAACTCTCTAATCTCTCTTGCTTCAGTTTCTCCAGCATAACAATCACCTCATTGTGCTCTAACCCCCCCAGCCTTAATCTCTAAACTGTCCAGACTTAGATCTGTCCTAAAATAACCATTAACTTGAACATTGTTTGAATTTACTTGGAGTCCCTAGCTTCACATCTTCAAAAGAATGTGAGAATTCTGTCAGGTTTTATTTTTAAAGATAATGAAATCATTTGATATAAGCTCATCTGTTTGATGCTAAGAAAGACAAAGAGAATAATCCACAAGGCAAACAGTGGTATTTGATACAACTGATACATTAGAAATATATTATTCAAAGTAAGTCCTCCTTAGATGTGTACCCATTGTTGAAGAGTGAAATGAAATTTGAAAAATTCAGTCAGCTGTCTATATGTTTTTAAAAAGCATATTTCTTAGTATGTATGCACATTTTTTAGTATTTATTCTAATGGGATCTCTTTCTTTGGTATCCAGATATTTGACATATGGATTACTTATTATATTATTCAAATATTTATAGGCGAGTTGATGACATTTCCTCTACTTCTTTAAAGGAAATAATTTAGATTAAGAGTCTTAATTCCAAGAAGAAAGGAGAGCTAGAATAAGGAATGGAAGACCTAATAAAAGAAAAGAAAGCAATGTGGGGGAACGAAAAGAAAAAAGGATGAGAAAAAAGATAGAAAGAAAGGGAGTTGGGAAAAATGAAGAGCAGAAATAATTTGACATGAATAGATACATAACCCATCATTACAGAAACTTCTCTGAAAAGTTTTGTAATATAGTGGAAAAAACAATGGCTAGGAGTCAAGAGATAAGGTTTCTGATTCTGATTTAATCACTACTCATGCTGAGTTATTTGCTCTAATTTCCCTTAATTCTCTGAGGCTCTTAGCTTCCATATACATACATACATACATACATACATACATACATACATACATACAAAACTGTTTAGACCCTCTCGAATCTCCCTAGCTCTAAAATCTCATGAGTTCCAGATTCAATCATTCCTAACTTTAAAATGGCTCTTAGCTTTGCTTTTCAGAGTGAGTCAAGGTATCATAAAGATACAGCACTGGACAAGGGGTAAATAAGACTTGGGTTTGAAATTTGCCTTGAATATTTACTAGTTGTATAACTCTAGGCGAATCTCTGAGTTACTTAATTTCTTTTCTGTAAAAACAGGGATAAAGATACCATATTCCTTACAGAACTGTTCTGAGAATTAAGTGATACATATAAAGCACTTTACAAATCCTAGATTACTAAATGCAAACATTATTATTATTGTTGTTATTATTATTATTCCTATTTCTCTTAACTGCAATTTTTCCCTCTTCCTACTTCCTTTATCTTTCTATCTCAAAATTCATTCTTATTACAAATGCCAGCAAAAGTGCAAGATTTTAGGAATGGGAAGAATTGGCTTTGCTATTTGAAAAGTTATTTATATGTGTGTGTGTATGAAAATACATATAAATTTATATATATACATACATATATATGTATATATAGGCTATTTGCATCACCTCTTTCAAGAAAACAGTAGATTCTTAATGAACATCTAGGCACTCAGCAGTGGCTTAATTATGAAAAATTATTTTAAAAAGTAATGACAACTTTTTAGCAAAACCTCTTCATTGTAAATTTTTGATGCTTATGTGACCCAGGTATGTCATTGCTACATTCTTACATCCTTTATTCTATCATTTAAAAAGTACAACACAACAGAATCTAGAGCATGCTAAAAGAGCAGAATAAAATAAAATGGTGTGATTTTTAAATTTTCTCCCAATTTTCCTTTTTTCCACATAGTAATTATTTAGGGTTCTTTATTTCTTGGTTTCCTGAATTCACAACTCAAAGGAAAAGAGAGCAAGAGGAAGAAAGATAAGATAGATGAAAGGAGCTTCATAGGGCCTTCAAGATAAGTTGACATCTGCTGAGGAAAATGAAATGAAATGAATGTCCTCCTGAGAGACATAAAGTTCTAAAATATTATAGTTGCTTGGAGCCTTGAAACAAATCAATCTACCCTTCTCATTTAATAGATCAGGAAACTGGGGCATATAGAGAGGGAGGGTCTTGCTAAAGCTCAACATGTTGTAAGTATTGAAGCCAGGATTTTAACCCTCAAATTCATGTCGCAAACATTTTCCATTATTTTATACTGCTTCCAAATAAGAAACTATTCATTTGACACAAGTTGTCGCTTCACTCAGACCCTCACAACCATCACAGACATTTATTAAGTGCCTAAATGTAATACAAAGTACTAGGTTAGGTGCTAAAAGAAATGCAAAATTTAGATGAAAATCAGCATCTACCTTTACAAAGTTTATACTCATGTAAAGTGACAATATAATTGGTTTTCTTTGTAATCTTATATTTTCTTATTTTATGCATTTAAAAATTGTACTCTGAGAAGAGGCTCATAGACTTTCCCAGTAAATGTATCCACAACAGTAAAAGTTAAGAGCTTCTGCTTTTGTGTTTTGTCATTTCATTGCACAGTGTGAGTCAGGTCCTTACCCTAGAATCCATGAATTTTTAAAATATTTATTTTGATAACTTTGTTTTAGGTTGGTATCCTTTGAAATTCTGCATGTTTATTTTATACATTTAAAAATATTACTAAGAGAAGTGGTCCATGATCTTCCCTAGACTGCTGAATGGGTACATGAGCAAAAAAAAAAAAGAAAAAAAAATGCTTAAAAAATTCTTGTTCTAGGGCAGCTAGGTGGTGCAGTAGAGCACCTACCCTAAAGTCAGTCACTTAACACTTCCTAGCTGTGTGACTCTGGGCAAGTCACTTAACCCCAACTGCCTCAGCAAAACAAAAACAAACAAAAAAAGATTCTTCTTGATGTCTAGATCCTTTGTTTCTCTCTGCCATTAGTCTGCAGCACCTGATAAAATTAAAAGATCTAAGAAAAGACCAAGAACTTAATTTCTTTTTATTCCCAACATCTTTCTTCTTCTTAAGACTGCAAAGAAGGTTCAAGCTGAGACAATTTTACTTACTACTCTTCATGTTCAGAGAAACCTTTTGCTTTTTTGAGAAAAAAAAAAAAAAGTTTAGTTAAAAGATCATTGCATCCTCCCCACCCCCTTCAAAACAACCTTAATTAGATTTGTTTTTAAGACTAAAAAAACTAGTTTTAGTTATTCAGATGAAATCACAGAAGACTGAATGTTGGGCAGCCATGGGCAACATAAGGGAATTTAAGATTTTCTTCCCAAGAACTATATTTTCCTCCAAATGTCCCATTAAATTTACCTTAGCCCTGATTTTCTATTTTATATCCATGATGATACATTTTATTTTCCTGAAGATTTTGACCTTGGCCTTTTTTACTGAAAGTACCATCTAGAGTGCCAATTAGAAACCAGGAAAAAAAGAATACCACTTTCTTCAGAAATGCTCTAAAGATTCAATGTCAAGAACACATTTTATGTAGGTCACCAGATTTACCAGAGGGCAAAACCTTTCTTAGAGAAGTCTGCAGTGTCATCCATTTTTAGCCAAGACTATTATTAGCACATCAAAACCACCAATATTCAAATTCCACTAATTAGTAAACTTGTAAAAATTTGGACAGGGTCTTTGCATAAGTTTGTGTTAATAAGAAAATCCTAAATTCATAATATAAATAGTTCAAACAAGATCACTAAAGAAATACTTAGAATTATTAAGGGAAGAAGAGAATGTATTATACAGAATGAGCTCTGGTTCTGGGTTCAGATCTTTCCTTTGATATTTTTAATCATGTGACCCTAATGTAATTTATAGCTTACAAATGATAACTAAGTATGGGCTATGGTTATTTAGTTATTAAAGGAAGTTCCTTACATACCTGTACTTAACATTTTTTTAGTTTAAGCTTGAGTAACTGTGTGTAACTGAATTAATAAAAATCTATATTTTTCAGTAGTGTGGAATTTAGGTTTTAACTAATTCAGAGTAGTTTTACAGTCTATTGATACCAATTGGCAAAGTTTTCTATAATTACAAAGTTAAGAAAAATATTTGTTTGTTCTTTTAGACTTAAAAATATATTTGAATCATCAAATCACCCCTCCTATTTGTTCTCATTCAATGAGTATTTAAGGGACTATTCTGTATTCAAAAGATCTCAGCATCCAAGGGAGTTAGGAGGAGGGAAAGGAATAACTGATTCTTCAGAATTAATAATCTGTTTAAACCTCTATTACAATAGATCATTAAATGTTAAAGTTGAGTAATATAGTAGGAAGGATGGAGGGTTTGTGAATCTCATTCTTCATTTTACAGATGAAAAAACTGAGACTCCAAGTGGTGAAATAAGTTGTTTAAAATTGCACAGCAATTTACCAAAATACCAGTGAATAGAACTAATTTAGGCATGCTGTGCTCTGCTTTAGCCTACCTCTTACCACTGGGAACAGTGACTCTCTAGAGGCCTTCTTGCCTAAACCCTCTCTTTGAGAACTCATATGAGGTTTTTATATTCCACAATGGAGGATGAATGAATCAATTCTCACCTCTTAGCTCTTTATTCAACTAGTATAAGATCTCCAAACCAAGCTTCCTCCCATTTAGTTTTCTTCTAAAATACCAGGGCCTGGCCTATGTGAACATCTTGTTATCTGCATTATCTCCCTTGATATAACATAATGTTCCCTTTTTCCTTCCTTAATATTTCAACTCTTGCTAAGAAAATACTAATTAATTATGATTATTGCTGGAAATATACTCTTATAACTCTATTCATAATTTGTGCCACTGATTAAATCAAAACTATCTTCCTTTGCCACAAGTTTCCAATATGAGCTGTATCCCCAAGTTGAATATAAACTCCTTAAGGTCAAGCATTGTTTCACCTTTATAATTGTATTCCTCGTGCCCAGAAATGTATCTGGCACATAGCAGCCTTTAATAAATAATTGTTGGGGAATGAATCAATTGGGCACTGGCAGATTAAGGTATATTACATGATTGTAATGGAATACTACTGTGCTATAAGAAATGATGAGCTCAATGATCTTAGAAAAATATGGAAAGTCTTGCAAGAAATAATGAAGAATGAAATGAGCAAAGCCAAGAGAATATTGTATATAGTAACAATAATGTTTTTAAAATGACTTTTTCAATTAATAAGTTAATTTGACTATTATAAAAACCCAAATTAACTATAAAGGACACATGAAGAAAGACTATCTGCATTCAGAGAAAGCCTGATGAATAAAAGTATCTATATTTATCATTTATCAATCTGTAGAGAAAAATATCTATCTACATGTATCTATCTGTATCATATAAAATATAACTGTATCTAGATAGATATGGATATACTTTTATATCTGTATATATACATATTGCATGTGAGTAGGTATATACATAACTATTTGTGTCTAATAATGATTCTTTGCCTCAATTCTTACTTAGCCTTAGTCACTGAAATGAGGATTGTTTTCATCAAATTGAAACTTGTTTAAAAACTAGGTTAAAAATACTAGCTCTCTAACTGTAATGCAGGTCATCTCCAGTCATCCTGATCTATATCTTGCCAATGGACCCAGATAGCTCTGGAGGAAAAAGTAAGGCTGGTAGACATAGTCCACCTTCATTTAAATTAAACTCACTTGCATTTCATGGTATCACTTTCCTGATATCCTGGTCCTCTTTAAGAATGAAGGATAAACAATAGCAATAATGTTAAACATTTGTAGGGCAGAGGGAGCTAGAAAAGGGAAAAAATTTACATAATTTTATTGTATATTTGAAAGGAATAGCAATTTGTATATAGTACATTTGCAGTTTCGTGTGCTATCATCTTTTTTTTTTTAATGTTAGTGTTATAGAAATACTTGTTTTATTCCATAAATTAAAAATAAAATACATTTTAAAAAATACTTATTGATTTCAAAGATTGAGTGACTCTGAACAATGAAATGACCAATTATAATTATTGAAGACATGATGAAACATGCTGTCTACTTTGTAACAGAGAAGTGATGGATTGAAGATGAAAAACTATACATATATATATATATATATATTCATATTTTGTTAATGTGGGAATTTGGATTGCTTGACTGCATATTTATTAGAAGGGTTTTGTTTTTCTGGGGTTTTTTTTTGTTTTTCTTTTTTTTCTCCAATGGATAGAGAAGAGGAAATAATGTTTGGTAATTGAAAAAAAATAATAAAATTAAAAATAAATATGCATTGATGTACTTATTAAATGAGTAAAATGGGAGAAATGGGAATTTAAATTTTAATATAAATCTCCCAAGTTAGTGGACATCTAGCCTGGGGGTCTTTCCATTGTAACATGTGCCTCTTCCTAAAATAACCAGTGATTCCAAAACACCATTTTCTTCTCTTACAGTCTCTTCAGCTATCCAATAGATAGGGTTTCCTGCTCTGAGTTCTCTGGAATCCGTAGAATGAAATGTAATCATTCCTCCATTGGACAGTTCTTCAAATACCTGCAGAAAATCCTAACTAAGTCTTCACTTCTTAATATGAAACTTTTGCATTTCCTTCAACTGATTTTCATAAGGTATGATCTCATCACCATGGTCATCCTCCTCTGAAAACAGCCTTCCTTAGAGATAGTGCCCAAAATTGAACACAATGCTTAGACATAATTTAAGTAGAGCAGAGCATAGAGTATGCTATACCTCTTCTAATATCAACTAAGAGTATGTCAGCCTACGATTCCTGTAGAGGGCCTGGAGGTAAGAATCTATTCCAGATCTTGAATCTCACAGTAACTTGGCTCACCAAAACTCCCTTTTCTTATTGAAATAACAGAACACTTGTCAATACAATATATTACTAATCTAGCAACTGAAGCAAAACACAAACACTATTTTTTGGAATTTAGAATAGAATAGAATTTGAATTTATAATAGGAAAAACAGCCCATAGTAGAGAATAAGACATTTGGGAGAAAGATACTTGAGACAATGGTACAATAAACTTACTCTGATATGTATCTCAACTATTTGTATCTTTGTCTAAGTAACCAAGATCCTGGATTTAATCATATACATCTCAATAGATATTGTTTTTTAGAGAAAACTACAGGAACTACAAAGAGTATACTTTGTATCAAGTCTATGAACATTTTATATGTATATATATACATACATACATACATACATACATTTGTCTCTCTAATAAACTTTGAAAAGTTCATAGTTGAGACTCTCTCAGCTTGGCCCCAGTAAATTCGCATGCTTAATTGACTACAGGAGCTGGACTCCAACAGATTCCATAGAAAGAGTAATTAATGAGTTGCCAGGTATCTCTTTCTGTCACAGTTTACTTCTATACTATAACATTACCTTGGAAAAGATAAAACAGGTTTGTCCTGTTGTAGCATAGAAGGCATTTGGACTAACAAAAATATTCCTGAAAGATAAAGTGTTAGAATCAGGAATCAGGAAGGCTTTGGAATCAGGAAAGCTCAGTACAAATTTTTCTTCTTATAGTTAGTGGTTGACTAACAAAGGACAACTCGTTTAACTCCTTTAATACTTTATTTCTTCATCTATAAAATGAGCATAACAATTTCCTTATATGGCTGCTGTAAGGTTCAGATAATTTAAATCACAGTATAAAAATTAGTTATTTTTATGAGCTTCCTAAATAATTAAATAATTCCAAGAAAGCTGTTTAGAACAACTGTTTTTAAGTACTTATTTTAAACCAGGCATTATGCTAATCACTGAAAATTCAAAAAAACATTATTATATACTTTTTAAGTTTACTATTCAATGAAATATGCAAACAACTATGAAATGAGAGAAATACAACCAGAGATTTTAGTCAATTGTTAACAGACTATTGAGATCTAGGATCCTGAGCAAAATTCCAGTTCACTCTTCTTTCTTGTTGCCCAATGAAAGCTAAGTTGACACATAGCTTGATAGAAAAAGTTGAGGATGAAAGGAAAGAATAGAAGTACATAATGCTGGAACTCTATCTTTCCAGAAATCAGCAGGAGTCAGGACCCCTAAATGTCTTTATTCTAGATCTTTACCGTCACCTCCAACGCCAGGTCACGAGTGCCAGTGAGCGTGAGTTCCACCACCCAAGTTTCTCTTACTCCTCTCACACAAGTCACTTCCCTCTCTTTGACCCACCAATTGGCAATTAGTCTCACGTGCTTCATTATCCAAATGCATTGCTCAGTTCTAGCCCTTTACATCTCCCGCTTTCTTTTGTTTTAGACCACAGGAGGTCGCGCCATCCCTGACTTTTCAGGGAGATGAGAACCCCAAAAAGGAGGTGATCACGCCCCCCCCTGACTTCTTAGGAGGGGAGATGAAAGCACTAAAAAGGAGATAATCATGCCCTCCCTGACATCTCAGGAAGGGAGATGAAAAGCACCAAAGAGAAGTGGGGATTGCTAGCGGGTTTCTGGATTGAAGGGACTTATTAGAGATAAGTATGCACAAACCCATCAGCATGGGAGTTATTACACAAGCACATAGCAATAACGCAGAGGCTATTAGTGGTGACTCCCCCCACAGTCAGTGCAGACTCGATGTGGTGTAACAAACAGGAATTGTACATGTAAGTAGTGATATAACAAACAATATAAAGCAACATGGTATTGTAAGAGATTTCCAGAAGACCTAGAAGGAGGGTATGTAAACACCAGACACACATACCCCTTCTTCAGCAACCAAGAGATAGTCCAAAGCCAATCTATTGTCCATTGCTTCACTGTTAGGGAATCCAATGATCCCCACAAGTTTTTGAAATCCCACATCTGTCTTTTTATATTTTAGGGAATCCAATGATCCCCCCAAGGTTTTGAAGTCCAGCAACAGTCTTATGATGCCTCAGAGAATCCAATGATTCCTGAGGATTTTCAAGTCCTACAATAGTCTTATGATACCTCAGAGAATCCAATGATTCCTGAGGACTTTCAGTCCTACAATAGTCTTATGATGTCTCAGAGAATCCAATGATTCCTGAGGATTTCAGTCCTACAATAGTCTTATGATGTCTCAGAGAATCCAATGATTCCTGAGGATTTTCAAGTCCAACAGTTTTTGATGTCCATGGGTCAAACGCCATAACTGCCAGGTTCTTTCAGTGATGGGCACAGTCAGCAACGGAACCACCCGATGTTTCTTGGGCCTTCTCCTTCGTTTCAAGGGTCTGCTCTGTCTCTCTCCGATGGACAAGGCGAATACGGCTCGTTGGCACCCATCTGATTCCTTCTCCATCTGTAGAGATACAAGCAAACCCTCTCCCCCAAGCAGTTAACCTATCTGGTCCCTTCCATTCACCACTTTCTGGGTCTCTCCACATCACTTGGCGATTATCTAAAGACAGTGGAGCTGCTTGCACTGGACACTGCCCTTCCGGTGAGTTATAAAACCTGTCTGCTGGAGCCAGTGCATCTTTGTCAAAAATTTAAAAATTAATGGTATAGAGAACTAAATTTAGAAGTTCTCTAGGGTTACCCGTGGATCCCCCTTTCTTTTGTTTTTGGAGGAGTGTCTTAATGTCTCTGTTTCTTCTCTCTACTATTGCCTGCCCTTGAGGATTAAAGGGTATGCCCGTGGTATGTAAAATCTTATACTGTGCACAAAAGTGTGTAAAATGTTTAGATGTATATGCAGGTCCATTGTCTGTTTTTATTGCTTGTGGCACACCCATAATTGCAAATGCTTGTATAAGGAATTCAGTTACCACTCGGGCTGTCTCTTTTGCTGCTGGCATTGCAAATGTGAATCCTGAAAAGGTATCTACCACGACATGGATAAAAGATAGACGACCAAAAGATTTATAATGGGTCACATCCATTTGCCAAATTTCATTAGGTCTCAAACCACGAGGGTTCTTCCCTGGAGGGAGTGTAGGAGCATGGAAAGGAAGGCAAGCTGTACAGGCTTTTACTATGCTCCTAGCTTCTTCTCTTGTTATTCCAAACTGCAAACATAAAGCTCGGGCAGCCTGATGATATTTAGAATGAGACTCTTGTGCTTCTTGAAATAAAGGAGTACTGGCCAGCATGGTTAGAAGGCTATCTGCCTTTGAATTACCATCAAAAATAGGACCTGGAAGTCCACTATGGGAGAGGACATGCAAAATATAAATCTTACCTGGATGCTTTCTCACTTGCTCTTGAAGCTCTTTAAAGAGCTGATATATATTGGAGGCTACAAATTTTATTTGGGCTGTGGCAATTCTTTGTACCACACCTACTGAATAGGCCAAAACAGATATTATATTTATGTCTCCCGGATAATAAGCAAGAGCTAGAATGATTGCATACAATTCATTCTGCTGAGTGGACTGAAAAGGAGTTCTGATTACTCTCTTTATAGTTAAGTCATGAGAATACACAGCGCAAATATTATGTTTGGATGCATCTGTAAAGATAGTTGGTCCTTTAAGAGGAACTTTAGAAACCTTTTCTTCAAGAATCCATTGCCAATTATGTAGCAGTCTGGTTATCTTTAATGGAGACCCGTGTGCAAAATTTGGAGCCATGGTTAATAAAATTGGCCACTCTGGGATGGTTTCACAACACATATTAACTTGTGCATTAGTATAAAAGGTGTATATCTTGTCAGGTCTTGTCCCAGATAATTGTACTGCTCTTTTAATGGCCTTTAATAAAATTCTAGCCACAAGCACTGGGTAAGGAATAAGGCTTTGTTCTGGTTGTGCTGGGAGGTTCACCTACTCTATCACACTGTCTCCTTGATGAAGGACTACTGTGGGGGCCTCTTGTGTAGCAAAAACTGATATTTCCAAGGGTTTTTGAGTGACTCTTTCAACCACATTGGATAAAGCCAGTTCAACCTTTCTCAAAGCCTCTTGAGCTTCTTTTGTAAGCTGGCGTGGTGAATTTAAAGCACTGTCTCCCCTTAAAATGTCATATAATGGTTGCAATTGACAGGTAGTCAAGCCTAGCACGGGACGCATCCATTGGATATCTCCTATCAATTTCTGGAAGTCATTTAAGGTGTTTAGCTTCTCTGTTCTTAAGGAGAGTTACTTCATATCCTAAATATTGAAAAGGAGCATGTCTTTGAATCTTTTCTGAAGCTATGTGCAATTTATAATTCCTTAGTGTTTCTATGGTTTTTTGTAGACATGCTTCTAACATTTGTTCCTCAGGTGCACATCCCAATATATCATCCATGTAATGTAATAACATTACTTTTGGAAATGCTTTTCTTACTGGACTAAGAGCAGCAGCAACATACATTTGACACATAGTAGGGCTGTTTTTCATTCCCTGTGGCAAAACTGTCCATTCATATCTTTTATAAGGCTCAGCTAAGTTAACGCTGGGCACTGAAAAGGCAAATCTTTTCATATCCTCCTTATCTAGAGGGATTGAATAGAAACAATCCTTAATGTCTATAACCCACAGAGGCCATTCTCTAGGCAACTGAGTAGGAGATGGAAGTCCAGGTTGAAGAGTTCCCATAGTTTCCATCTGTTCATTTACCTTTCTTAAATCAGTCAACATTCTCCATTTTCCAGATTTCTTTTTTACAACAAATACTGGGGAATTCCAAGGACTTAGAGAAGGTTGTAAGTGTCCTTGGTCAAGTTGTTCCTGTACTATATCTAGTAAGGCCTGAATTTTATTGTTATCTAAGGGCCACTGTTCTATCCACACTGGTGTATCAGTTTTCCACTGGATAGGAACAGGTGAAAGTGGTGGCAGGCCTTCAACAGCAGCCTTGCCTAAAAAACCGAAGTACTCATTTTTAACCCTAATTGTTGTAAAATGTCTCTTCCCCACAGATTGATGGGGATTTTTTCAACTATAAAAGGAGTAAAAACTCCTGTTTCACCTTCAAATACCCATCTTAAAGGGGTAGCACTAACTTCAGCTGCTATTGATCCTCCTACCCCAGACATGTAGGTGTCTGCCTTTTTCTTTGGCCAGTGACTGGGCCAGTTGGCACCTCTAATGACTGTGCGATCTGTACCTGTGTCCACCAGTCCTTCTAATGCTATGCCATTTATATAGATGGTGAGCATAGGTCGGTCAGCTGTCACAGCTGCTGTCCAGTATATTCCTGGGTTTTTCTGCTTGGAGTCCGAACATGGGTGACTGTCACCAGGTTGCTTATTAGGAGTCTGTATCAATAAACCTGATGCTACTACTTCCCCTGGTTGATAAGTCACACATTGTCTCCCTGTGTTAGTGACTGGGATATTATCTACACATTCCCCAGTTTCCCACATCAGTGTATGAATGAACACTGTCTTGTAAGTACTCTCAGGAGGTGAAATGGTCAAACCTACTGTGCCTGGAGGCAAGGGATCCATAGGTTGGAGAGGAACAGATTTCACCTCTCCAGGGGGTATCTCAATTGTCCCAGCTGCATACAACTCTATCCTCCCTAATTGTTGTCCCTTTCTCCCATCATGTTGCTTCCTGGCTGACTGATTGTATAATCCCTTTCTCCCCTCAGATGGCTTCCTGGCTGATTGGTCATGTCTGGGAGGCACTCTCTGGGTGTGGCATCGGCTGCCATCATGCCCGAAGTGTTTTTTGCCTGGGGCCCTGGAGCTGGGCCCCTCATCCCGTTTCCTTGAATCAGTCTACACTCTGAGGCCCAATGGAGTCCTCTGTTGCATTTTGGACATGGGGTTTTGGGGCTTGTTCTCCCAGCCTGTCTTCTCACTCTGTCTCTATGCCAACATTGAGCTTTCAAATGGCCTCCTTTACCGCGTTGAAAGCATTGACGAGTCTCTCTGGAAACCCCTTGCCAAAAGGGATCCTGTCTCCCCATGTTGGGATCTTGGGAAGTCTGCACCATAGCCTGGCTATAAAAGGTACTTGTGCCCACTGTGGCACAGCGTCTTATGATCTCCTCTAAAGGAGCATCCCTACATAGTCCTAGTATAATCCTTCTACAAACCTCATTGGCATTGTCTCTAGCAAGTTGCCTCATCAAAGTGTCTGTTACTTCATTTTCACCATTAGTCTGTATGACAGCTGTCTGCAAACGTGCCACAAAATCAGCAAAAGGTTCATTTGGTCCCTGTACAATTTTTGTGTAGGTCTCACCCTTGTAGTTTTTACTGGGGAGAGAAGCCCATGCTTTGATAGCAGCAGCAGAAATTTGCTCAAATGCTGTTATGGAGTAATTAATCTGTACCGAAGCGTCTGCATAAGAACCTACACCTATTAGTAGGTCATAGGTGATGGAAGTATTAGCTGCACTTTGACTATTTTGTTGGGCTTGAATCCTACAGAGCTCAGTAAATTCAGAAAACTACAACAAATTTTGTCCATGTTCTAAGCACACTTTTGCAGTGACTTTCCAGTCACTAGGGGTTAAGGTTTCATAAGCCAAATTGTGTATTAACATCTTAACATAATCTGATGTAGTCCCAAAGACAGTGCAAGAATTTTTCAGGTTTTTAAGGACATCCATATTAAAAGGAGCATATCTTCTACTCTCTTGACCTGCAGAATTATACTGTTTAATCACGGGAAAAATTTGAAGTTTGAAATCATTATCTACTTCTTTTCCATTTTCAATTGCTTCAATAAGCCCTCTTTCTAATCTAGTTACAGGAGTGGGCAGTTGTTGGGGGGGGGCTCTGTGTGGGAGGAGGGGGGGACGCTGATGATGTCACTGCCCCTCCCACTACTCCTCCTCCCTCTGTCCCTGAAGGTGGAGTGGATGTGGGCTGATCAATAATCTGCTCTCTAGGTGGGGTTGAAATTTCTTCCAGACAATCAGAGTCTACACACTCAGATTCCTCATTCAAATCCCCTTGCCCTCTGGCAATGTCCTGAGTTTGCCTATCTTCTATCTTTTGTTCCTCATGCTTCCTTCTCTGTGCCTTTTTAGAACTCTTCCTTCTTCTAAACTCTTCTCGATAGCTTAAGTCTAATAGAATCAAGTTGTATAAATAAAATACCTCTGGGAAAATTTGACAAAGCCCATTTTTTGAGTAAAATTCTTTCATTTCAAGTCCCACTAGCTTCCATTTATCTATACGTAGTTTTTCTTCATTTAAGAACCAAGGGGACGTGGGACTCAATGAGTGTAAGAGATTATTCATTTGTGGGATGGGAACAAGTAAACTTTTCTCATCAATTATCTTAATTATATCCTCTATAGCATTGCTAGATGAGGCAGGGGCTGGGGTTGGAGCAGGGTCAGCTGAGGCCCAGGCTCTGCCCCATCTCAGTTACTAGAGATTGCTGATTTAGTCCTTAACAAGGTAAGTTCCTTATTTCTATTAGAATACTCACCTAATCTCCTGGTCACAGGAGGACTTCGGTGGAAGTAGGGTGCCAGCCACACGTTGGACGCCAAATGCTGGAACTTTATCTTTCCAGAAATCAGCAGGAGTCAGGACCACTAAATATCTTTATTCTAGATCTTTACCATCACCTCCAACGCCAGGTCACGAGTGCCAGTGAGCGTGAGTTCCACCACCCAAAGTTTCTCTTACTCCTCCCACACAAGTCACTTATTAAGTCACCTCTCTTTGTCCCACCAATCAAATCAGCACAGAACAGCTGGGGAGGGTCAACCTTCAAACAAGTTAATAGGGAACCGTCCAATTGGCAATTAGTCTCACGTGCTTCATTATCCAAGTGCATTGCTCAGTTCTAGCCCTTTACATAATCCTTTTTAAATATCCAGTAATTTGGTTCCTAATTATTTGTCAGTTCCATCCTACTATCACTTTACCTCCATTTTCTTTCAGAGAGACTCATTTTACATTTCACTGTCTATAATTCAGTGCCAATTGGATTGAAACATATTTATTCCTTTTCTAGCAATTTTAGTTGTAAACCCAATTCGTTGGCCCTCTCTTTCTCTACTTTATGCAAGTAGGCCTGTAGAGATATAAAACTTCCCCTAATTACTGCTTTGGCTGTATCCCACACATTTTGGTATGATGTCTCATTATTGTCATTTTCTTGGGTGAAGTTATTAATTATGTCTATGATTTGCTGTTTTACCCAATCATTATTTAGTATAAGATTATTTAGTTTCCAATTATTTTTTGGTCTATTTTCCCCTGGCTTTTTATTAAATGTTATTTTGATTGCATTATGGTCTGAAAAGGATGCATTTACTATTTCTGCCTTACTGCATTTGATTTTGAGGTTTTTATGCCCTAGTATATGATCAATTTTTGTATAGGTTCTATGAACTGCTGAGAAGAAAGTATATTCCTTTCTGTCTCCATTTAGCTTTCGCCAAAGATCTATCATATCAAACTTTTCTAGTATTCTATTTACCTCTTTGACTTCTTTCTTATTTATTTTGTGGTTTGATTTATCTAATTCTGAGAGTGCAAGGTTGAGATCTCCCGCTATTATAGTTTTGCTATCTATTTCCTCTTGCAGCTCTCTTAATTTCTCTTTTAAGAATTTAGATGCTGCACCACTTGGTGCATACATGTTTAATATTGATACTGCTTCACTATTGATGCTTCCCTTTAGCAGGATATAATGCCCTTCCTTATCTCTTTTAATTAGATCAATTTTTGTTTTTGCTTGATCTGAGATGAGGATGGCTACTCCTGCTTTTTTGGTTTTGCCTGAAGCATAATAGATTCTGCTCCACCCTTTTACTTTTAGTTTGAATGTCTCATCCTGTTTCAGGTGTGTTTCCTGTAAACAACATATAGTAGGATTCTGACTTTTAATCCAGTCTGCTAACTGCTTCCTCTTTATGAGGCAGTTTGCCCCATTCACATTTATGGTTAGAAGGACTAATTCTATATTGCTTGCCATCCTATTAACCCCTGCTTATGCTTTTCCCCTTTCCTTCCCTTTTACCCTCCTATCCAGTATTAAACTGGTAAACACCACTTGCTTTTCACAGCCCTCCCTTTTTAGGATCCCTCCCCCACCTTAAAGATCCTCCCCTTATTTTACCCCTTTTCCTCGAAATTACTGTATTCCCTTCCCCTTAGTTTACTCCTTCCCTTTCACTTTTCAATGAAGTGGAAGAAGTTTCACCATAAATCGAATATGTCTATTGATACACGCTATGTTCATCTCCCTCTTTTCTTTCTCTCAGATATAATAGGTTACCTTTGCCTCTTCATGAGATATAGTACCACCACTTTATACTATTTTATGATATATTCTCCTTTCCACCTCTAGTTTCTAAGACAAATTGTACATATGTTCTTTACATATTTTTTTGACAGAAGTATAGTTCTCAAGATTTCTTTTTACCTTTTTTAGAAGTCTCTTGAGTTCTGTATTTGAAGATCAAACCTTTTATGTAGATCTGGTTTTTTCATCAAAAATAGATGGAATTCATTTATTTCGTTAAATGTCCATCTTCTTCCCTGGAAAACGATGCTCATTCTTGCTGGGTAAGTTATTCTTGGCTGCATACCAAGTTCCTTAGCCTTTCGGAATATCATGTTCCAGGCCCTGCGTTCTTTTAATGTGGACGCTGCTAGATCCTGTGTTATCCTTATTGTGGATCCTCCATATCTGAATTGTTTTTTTCTAGCAGCTTCCAATATCTTTTCCTTTGTCTGATGGTTCTTGAACTTGGCCACTATATTTCTTGGCGTTTTGATTTTAGGGTCCCTTTCAGTAGGTGATCAATGAATTTTCTCAATGTCTATTTTACCCTCTGTTTCCAAAACGTCTGGGCAGTTCTCTTTGATAATTTCCTCGAAAATGGTGTCCAAGCTCTTTTTTTCCTCCCATTTTTCAGGGAGTCCGATTATTCTCAAATTGTCTCTCCTGGATCTGTTTTCCAGGTCTGTTGTCTTTCTGGTAAGGTACTTGACAGACTTTTCAATTGTTTCATTTCTCTGGTTTTGCTTGACTCCCTCTTGGTTTCTCCTTGAGTCATTCATTTCTACTTGTTCCAGTCTAATTTTCAATGATGTATTTTCTTCACTCACTTTTTTTATATCTCTTTGTAATTGTCCAATTGAGTTTTTATCTTCTATGGAATTTTTTTCCATTTTATCCATTTTATTTTTTAGAGAGCTGATTTCTTTTTCCAGCTCTCTAATCCTGTTTTCCTTGGAGTTGTTTACCTTTTCCAGCTCACTAATCCTGTTTTCCTTGGAGTTGTTTACCTTTTCCAGCTCACTAATCTTGTTTCTCAATGATTTGATTTCTTTATCCATTCTGTCTTTGAATGCATGGGATGACTTCTCCAGGCTCTCTTGCCAAGCTTCCCTTTCCTTTTCCCATTTCTCTTCCAGCTCTCTTGTGAGAGCCTTTTTGATTTCCTCTATGAGGTTCTTTTGTATTGAGGAGCAGCTTATATCCCTCCCAGGGGATACATCTGGGGATATTCTGTTCCTAGTCTCTTCAGCATTTGAAGTCTGCTCCCTCTCCACACAGAAGCTGTCAATGGTTAGAGCCCTTTTGAATTTTTTGTTCATTTTGTCAGAGTAGGAATCAAAGAAAACAAATTGACAAGAGAAACAATTGGTCTGTTTTGCGGGGGATAGGGCTGGATGGTATTAATGGGCTTCTCTACAGACTGGGGGTAGGGCAGTAGAGAGCCACTAACAGAACAGCAATGACTGTACTGAGTCTGAGCTCTGAGGCTCCGAGGACGCACCGAGTCAGTCCAGGTGGGGGTTGGGGGTGGCCGGGCTCTGAGAGACGCTGGCTTTCTGGGGTTTTAATCTTCACCTCGGTGTTTACACCCTCTCCACCGCTCCTGGCTTGCTGCCAAGATGGAGCATCCACACTGGGGCAAAAGCCCTTTCACAGAAACGGCAGAGATCACACCCCTCCCCCTCCGGTCTGAGCTGTGTGAGCTGCCTGTCTTGCTCTGGCTGTCTGCCCTCAGTCTGCGCCCAGTCTGATTGACCCTCCCCCGAACAAACACAGACCTTTTCTGGCGACTTTCAAGGATGTCTTCTCTTGGTGATAATTTGTGGATTTCTTTCTGGGTCAAGCATTAAGTCAGAGGCTTGTCATGAAGTAAGTTCTGAGAGAAAACGAAGAGCTCAAGCAGCTGTCTGCCTCCACGCCGCCATCTTGGCCGGAACGGATTGAAACATATTTAAACATTGATTATTTCCAAGCTTCTCAAATGTGACTCAAAACTCTTTTTTTTTTTTTTTTTTTTTTTTTTTTTTTTTTTTAGCATTTCTTTAGTCCCTAGTTTCTATTATCAAAATTGCAAAGGCATGGGACTTTGTCTTAATCAAGGAGAAGACTGAGGTTCAGATTATATAGAGTAGAAATAGAAAAATGCAAGCCTATTCCAGTATCAACATTGGTCCAGGATTTTGCATCAGTTGAATCTGTCCAAGTATGCTCATTGATAGCAGAACAAATTTTAATACAACAATGGGACTGAGGTCCTTTTGGACCTGATCTTTTTCTCCCTGTATCTCACTATTAGGAAGTATCTCATCTTTAAGCCATAGCTTCCATTTAAAACTATCTCTTGTAGTTATTTTAAGGGCAAATTAAGTATGGAATTTCTCTGTGAAATATCAACTCCCTATACAAATTTTGTTTTATCCTTTATTACAGACCCTTATTTCTAGTCCATAGATAATGTATTATCTTTAAATAGCTCCTAAAATCCATCCTAACATCTCCACCTTAATTCCCAAATTGAACAAATTACAATAAAATCTCAGTTAACTAGAACATATCTGAATTTAACTCTCAGATAAAGGTAACATGAATTTCTTTTTATTCCACTTTTAGTGGGGGAAAGAAAAATTAAAAATAAGCAGGTTCATAGCAGGGAGTGAATCATTCTCTTCCCTTCTCCCTATTTTCCCCATTATTTAAGGCTGCTACTTAATTAAAATTTATCTTGAGATCCATTTCAACTATGTCAATCACATACTTGACTTCTTAAACTACCAATTTGTATTCTACCTTATAGTCTTTGACTATTGTACTTTGGGTCTTCAGAAGTCTGGCAAAGTACAAATGGACTTTTGTATCATCTATCCCAGTATACCTCAAGTCATGTAGCACATACTCAGAAGTTGTTTATACAAACAATAAATTAAATAGTGTGAATGTATTCCTACATTCTAGTATAGTAGTCTCAATCTCAATGATGAAAAACAAGCTTTTGAACCTGTGTCTTTATTAAACCCAATGATTAGTACAGTCTCAATATTATCAAGCTAAGCATTCAGTCTCCAAATACAACCATTTTTACAAATCTGAAATATGGACCTATGCAGATTTATCTCCCGACCTCACTTGACCTTCAGTGACTAGAGGGTCACTGAACTCAGTTGCAAATTTATAACTCAGCATGACAAACTTGGAGGAAGCCAATAGAGCAACGTAGACATATGCTTACTACAATCCAGCTCTCTGATGTCTCTAGACTGCATGACAGCAGGACACCCAAGTGAAGGCTTTCTGGTGAGCTAAAGTGAGACAAAAGGCAAACATTGTGGGCAGGGGAAATTCATTAAGTCCAGCTTCAAACTGTGAAATATACTAGTGGCTGCTGAGAAGCTGTGGCTCAGCACTGTACAGACTGCCTTGGTAGGAGCTGTACTAGACTGAAGGGTGCTTTGGAGGCCAGCATGGTATAAAGTCAATGAGGAGGAAGTTCAGAACAGTCTACAGGAGCAGTCACTTACCTCCTTATAGCAGAGGGATGGGGATGGGTAGATATGTGGAGGTCTGAAACCACAGGGAAACACCTCGAGAGATTTTTTTTAATGACTTTTTGGGGAGTGAGGGGGGTGGGAAATGGGGGAAATAGTATGCTAGAGGGTCCAACCAAGAAACAGAGGCATAGAAAGAGAGCATAGTACTGAATAGTAAAGGAACAGATATTTTTGGAAGGTAGATATCTTTTAGAATTTCTTTATGTAAATTTAAATTTGCCTAATGGGAATTTAAATGAAGCAAGAACTGTCTGTACATAAGTTAAGTCATGGCATTAATATAAAAATCATTCATTATAGTACTTTAAAGGCTATTACTGTTCCTTCATGCATTTATTATGGATAGAAAGAGGAAGGAAAAGAAGTGTCTAAAATTCAAAAATCATGTCTTGGGAAATGCTTAGGTATCATGATTGAGTGTAGTCCAATTTATTACTTTATAGATTTTTCTATTACTGTTCTCTTGGACACTTCACATATTTCTTATTTATCTAATTAAACTTCATTTAATTTTCTAAACTTCATTTTATTTATTTTTCAAAGAAAAGAATCTATTTTTCTTTCCTACTTCTATCCCATCAGAAAAAAGAAAATCAGAAGCAAAATCCTTTTTAAAAATATGTATAATCAAATAAAACTAATTCTAACATTGTCAATGTTTTTTGTTTTTTTTTGTTTTTTTTTAACTGTCTCGTTCTACACCGTCTCTACACCATCCTTTTGGCAAGAGATGGTTGGCATGTTTCATCATGAGTTCTCTGTATTCCAGTTGCTCATTAAGTTGATCTAAATGAACTTTCCTTTAACTTTCAACAAGAATTCAACCCAATAGCATCCTTTAATTAAATCAGTAGAGAAACATAGGTTTTAATTTTTTAGTGCAAGTGATTCTTTTCATGGATTTTCTAATGCCTTTAAAATCTGTATTTTCTGGACCAAATGGTAGGTTTTTGTTTTTATTTTATATGTTAATATTGATTCTTTTACTCTTTATGGTACCTTTATTTATTTTACATTTATATATAAATACTTACACATAAATATATTTATTTTTAAATTTAGGTCTGCACTTATTTTATTTTATTATTTTATATTTATATCACCTTCATTTTCAATTATATCTCTCCCCTATCTCTACTCAAAGACCAATCCTTTTTAGTCAAAATTTTTTAAAAGAAAGGAAAAAGAGAAAAAAGTCTTCCACAGTGATGACAACATATTAATAATGTTCAGTTTATAAAACATAATGTACTCATAGATCCTCTCTTCTCCAATAAAGAGAAGGAAATACATTTTCTCATCTCATCTCTTACATGAGGCCAAGTCTCTTCATTACAATTATACAGTATTTAATTTATTTTTGTTGTTTTTTTAATGTTGTATTCATTTTGAATATTGCTTTCTTCTATTTACTTCACTTTGAATCAGTGCATATACATTTTCTTGTTGATTTTCTGTTTCTTTCTTATATATTACTTATTATGACCTAGCAATATTCCATTATATTCATGTATCATAATTTTTGAGCCATTCTCTAATCTATGAACCCCTACTTTGTTTCCAGTTACCATGATTTAGTTTCAAAATCAAATATACAGATTAAAATTGAATATGGCTGGACACTGTTAGCTTCTTAAATACAACATCAATGATTTCAGTGTATTCTTGAAAGTAACTACCATTGCTAGCCAAGGCAATAAGAGTCAAGAAAGAGATTAAAGGAATAAGAGTAGGTAATGAGGAAATCAAACTATCACTCTTTGCAGATGATATGATGGTATACTTAGAGAACCCCAGAGATTCTAATAAAAAGTTATTAGAAATAATTCACAACTTTAGCAAAGTTGCTGGATACAAAATAAATCCACATAAATCCTCAGCATTTTTATACATCACCAACAAAATGCAAACAGCAAGAGATACAAAGAGAAATTCCATTCAAAACAAATGTAGAGAGTATAAAATATTTGGGAATCCATCTACCAAAGAAAAGTCAGGAATTATATGAGCAAAATTACAAAACACTTGCCACAAAAATAAAGTCAGATTTAAATAATTGGAAAGACATTCAGTGCTCATGGATAGGCCGAGCAAATATAATACAGATGACAATACTCCCCAAACTAATCTCTTTATTTAGTGCTATACCAATCAGACTTCCAAGAAACTATTTTAATGACCTAGAAAAAATAACAACAAAATTCATATGAAAGAATAAAAGGTCAAGAATTTCAAGGGAATTAATGAAAAAAAAAGTCAGATGAAGGTGGTCTAAGTGTACCTGATCTAAAGCTATATTATAAAACAGCAGTCACCAAAACCATTTGGTATTGGCTAAGAAATAGACCAGTCGATCAGTGAAACAGATTAGGTACAAAGGACAAAATAGGGTACATCTATAGCAATCTAGTGTTTGACAAACCCAAAGATACCAACATTTGGGATAAAAATTCATTATTTGAAAAAAAAAAAACTGTTGGGAAAACTGGAAATTAGTATGGCAGAAATTAGATATGGATCCACACTTAACACCATATACCAAGATAAGATCAAAATGGGTCCATGATTTAGGCATAAAGAATGAGATCATAAATAGATTAGAGGAACAGAGGATAGTCTACCTCTCAGACCTGTGGAGGAGGCAGAAATTTATGACTAGAGGAGAACTAGAGATCATTATTGATCACAAAATAGAAGATTTTGATTACATCAAACTAAAAAGTTTCTGTACAAACAAGATTAGAAGGGAAGTAACAAATTGGAAAAATATTTTTACAGTTAAAGGTTCTGACAAAGGCCTCATTTCCAAAATATATAGAGAACTGACCCTAATTTATAAGAAATCAAACCATTCTCCAATTGATAAATGGTCAAAGGATATGAACAGACAATTCTCAGATGATGAAATTGAAACTATATCCACTCATATGAAAGAATGGTCCAAATCACTACTGATCAGAGAAATGCAAATTAAGACAACTCTGAGATACCACTACACACCTGTCAGATTGGCTAAGATGACAGGAACAAATAATGATGAATGTTGGAGGGGATGTGGGAAAACTGGGACACTAATACATTGTTAGTGGAGTTGTGAAAGAATCTTGCCATTCTGGAGAGCAATTTGGAACTGTGCCCAAAAAGTTATCAAACTGTGCATACCCTTTGATCCAGCAGTGCTACTACTAGGCTTATATCCCAAAGAAATACTAAAGAAGGAAAAGGGACCTGTATGTGCCAAAATGTTTGTGGCAGCTCTTTTCGTAGTGGCTAGAAACTGGAAAATGAATGGATGTCCATCAATTGGAGAATGGTGGGTAAATTATGGTATATGAATGTTATGGAATATTATTGCTCTGTAAGAAATGACCAGTAGGAAGAATACAGAGAGGTTTGGAGAAACTTACATGAACTGATGCTGAGTGAAATGAGCAGAACCAGAAGATCACTTATACACTTCAACAACAATACTGTATGAGGATGTATTCTGATGGAAGTGGATATCTTCAACATAAAGAAGATCCAACTGACTTCCAGTTGATCAATGATGGACAGAAACAACTACACCAAGAGAAGAAACACTGGGAATTGAATGCAAACTGTTAATACTACTGTCTTTCTACCCAGGTTACTTATACCTTCGGAATCCAATTCTTAACGTGCAACAAGAAAATGGTATTTACACACATATATTGTATCTAGGTTATACTGTAACACATGTAATATGTATGGGATTGCCTGTCATCAAGGGGAGGGAGTAGAGGGATGGAGGGGAAAATTTGGAAAAAATGAATACAAGGGATAATGTTATAAAAAAAATTATTCATGCATATGTACTGTCAAAAAATTTTATAATTATAAAATTAATAAAATGTTAATTATATATATATATATGTATATATGTATATATGTATATATATATATATATATATATATATATATATATATATATATATATATATATATATATATAAAGAAAGTAACTACCATCTAGAACTAAATCTGTCATAAGTTTCAATGAAAATGTTTCAGTTATCACCCTGTGTCAAACACTTCTATATCATGATGTTTGAATAATTTCACTTTTTCAGGTAGGTGAAACTGAGAATTGAGGCAAGAAGATAAGTTAGGAGGAAAGATGGGGTGAGGCCCTAAATTAGGATTCTAGCTTTATGTGAGCAGAAATAAGAAATACAAAAAAATGTTATGAAGGGAGAATCACCTAGAGTTGGCAACTGACTAGACAAAAAGGATACAGGAAAAGGAAGACTGAGGATGATGCAGAGGTTGCAAACTTGAACAGCTAAGGACATTAGGGGCCTCAAAAAATTATATATATATATTAAAGTTAAGAAGAAAGAGGCAATAGCTGATTCTGACAAATGTTAAATACAATTGATTAATTTGGCTAAAAAAAAAAAATGTAACCAAAGGACATAGTAATCAGTTTGGCCATATCTTATGGATCATGAACACCTCTGAAAGGAAGGCTGTAGAGTCTAAGGTCCATTTTAAATTTGTTACCCTTGTGCAAAAAAACAAAACAAAACAAGAGTTTCATGGAAAGAAGTCTGGTCTGGAAGTAAAGATCTTCCTTCTCTTCCTGGCTCTGCTGTTAATTTGTTGTATAACTTTGAGTAATACAATTGACCTCTGTTAACTTGCTTTCTTCTCTGTACAGTGAAAGAGTTGAAAGCAATACTTTTTGAGGTCTTTTCCAGCTCTAATGTCCTATGACTTTAGGAAAAAATATTCTATTCATACTCAATTACTATTTTGAGGGAGTGATAATGTGGTTTTAAAAAGTTTTCTCAGAGTGAAATTTGCCACATTTGGTCTAAAAACTCAGAACCTGTCAAGGAAAGAATAATTTAGCCTTAGTCTTTAGTCAAATGATTCACAAAGTCTATCTTTGTACTTTCCAGTTAACAAAGAAAACAGAGTTATCTTTTTAAACTATTAGTTTCATAAATATTTGAATATCTATCAGTAAATTTGGGCTTTTAAAGATGAAGAAAAATGCACCTCTCAAAGAAAATGACCCTTGAATTGATAACCCAGAATACTAAGGTTCAAATTCAGACATTTATTTAGTATTTACAACTTGTAGGGTGCTAACCAGGCTAGATGAAGATAAACAAAACAGGGTTCCTGCCCTCAAGGAGCTTTTAACCAGATAAGAGAGAAGAGACACACATTGGAACAACCTTAATGCAGAAAAGGGTAAACTTATCTATGTATAGGGAAGATACAAAATGCTAGCCAAATTCCAAAGGACAGAAATCGGAATAAATTCTTCCATTTTGTAGTCAATATTCCAGCTGAAGGGAGAGCTATTAAATCTTCACAGATGCTTTGAAGGAGCCTGGCCACCCAGACTGCTGTCACACCAAGAGGGTTTCACTCCAAGTCCTTTTTCCTCTGCAATCTTTGTCGGGCCATTAGCCAAGCAGACAGCCTGATTGGATTTAAATGCAGACACTCAGAATGCAATTAGGTAAGGATCAATGTCTCTGTAACTGACTAAGTAACAGCTGAGAGAAAAACAAGTTTCTGATATAATGAAGAGAAACTTGTAATGGATAAGAAGCTTCCATTCTACTCTTGAAATGTAACAAAGAATTTTATCTTATTTTAATAATAAACAAACAACAACAACAAAAAACTACATTGTAAGCTCCATGTTCTTTTTCTTCCCTTTTTGTTAGGTCCTTTTCTTACCTAAGGGTATGGAATATATTTCCCCAATCCCCAAACCCACAGATACTAACAAAAATGTTCATATTCATTATGACAAGTACTTGGTCCTATCTATTTCCTTTAATGTGGATGGGGAGTAGCAGGTGCCTCCTAGCTTTGGCTCCCATGCATTGCCAGGCTGGTCCCTAAGGCAAGGGTGAGCAGGTGTGCTCTCTTACCACACACTGGGTGCTTTGCATAATATCTGCTGGACTCAAAAAGAGCCAAGCTCATAGTAAGCACTAATGAGGGAAACGGCTAATGTAAAATCACATTCTTTTGTTCTGTTGTTGATTTATAAAGGGAACATGGAATTTCCATCCTTTATTGCTTGGTTATCTGCTGAGCAGTAATATTCATGGTCCACAGCAGATCATAGGAAAACAATGAAACAAGACTATATGTTAAGTCTTTCTATCTCTACCCCACCACTTCTCTTTTCTTCTCCCTTTTGTGTGTTGTCTTTCCCCATTAGAATATAAACTCCTTTAAGGTAGGGACATATTTTTGCTGTATTTGTGTCTCCAGCTCTTAACATATTATCTAGCACATATAATTGTTTAATAAAAATGTGTTCCCTTCCTTCTCTATCCAACC
Organism: Sminthopsis crassicaudata; assembly: GCF_048593235.1. NCBI lineage: Eukaryota > Metazoa > Chordata > Mammalia > Dasyuromorphia > Dasyuridae > Sminthopsis > Sminthopsis crassicaudata. Next base: position 593,868,163 of record NC_133617.1, read on the forward strand.
ACAGATAAGACAATATCTTTGACTTTTGAAAGTTCATAATTCAAATAGATAATAGCTACATAAACACTACAAGTTCTAAAATGTTGGCTATGATTTATATGTGAAGAAGCACGCGCGCACACACACACACACACACAAACACCATACATTGATCTTTGTGTATATTGGGATCTCTGCCTATAAACTCTTTATCCTAAAATTTCAAAGGAGTGAGCCTACACAGATAATCAATTAATTTTATTTTATGAGATAGAGATTTTTAAACTTAATTTTGTATTATGTATTTATTTTTATGAAGAAAATCATCTTAGTTCATATTGAAGATAATTACCATTTTTCACTTTGCATTAAAAAAAGAAACAAAAATATGCTTTTTTCCCTATATTCTTGAGGATATTTTTGGTTTTAGAAGCCATTGTTTGTTTGAAGGGTGAAAAGAGCTGATAGAAACCACTTATGAAGTACAAATAGGAAAGGCTAAATTTTTAATAAGTGAGGGGGTGTTGGAAAATGTGATGCTGTAGGCAGAAAATGTGAAAGATTTTTCTTCTTATTTTTTAAACTGTGAACTTTGGGGTCTGTAATTAACTTCCAGAAAACTTAACCCCAAAACATCAAAACTTATTTTTTTCATGGAAATTAAATTGTAACTGTAGACATCCCATTTACTTAGGACACTTGTAGGAAAAATTTCCTGTTTGAGCAGACATTTGAAATACCTATTGGAAGCTGTGGAAATATGATAAATTTACATTTTAAAGTATGATGTCAAGAATTTCAAGGTAAGGAAAATATACTTGATAGTGGTGGATAGAAGAGCTAGATTAATTAAAAAAAACTTTTTTGAAAAAATAATTCATTAAGAAAAAATGAAAAGATATTTCAATTTTGTGCACACTTTGAAGTAACCATATTGACACACCTGCAAATTCATTTAAACATTTAAAGAAGTAGGGGGCAACTAGGTTGCACAGTGGATAGAGCACCAGCCCTGAATTCAGAATGACACGAGTTCAAATATGATCTCAGACACTTAACACTTCCTAGCTGTGTGACCCTGAGCAAGTCACTTAACCCCAGCCTCAGAAAGAAAAAGAAAAAAAAAATTAAAGAAGTTAACTTACTACATAGTAAACTATATAATAACTATGATTAGAATCAGTTAGGATAAATTTCTTCCTGAGCCCCAAATTCTTCTACCTTCCCAAATATAATATAGAAATTATTGGTATCATGTTAATTTCTTCAAGACCCAGGATCTTATTAAAGATTAGATTTGAAATATTATTGATTATATGACCGAAAGTAGCTCAGGAATGAGTGACAGGAACATAGAGAATCTGAATTAGACAAACTTTCCTACTTCCCAATTTATGTATACAGTCTGGGATCATGTCAACTTTCTAAAAGTTGGAAACTTCTTTTGGTTCAGAATGTCCTAAACAAGTATTCTTTTCTAATATGTCAGAAGGTATTGTCGATTGCTATATTAATTTTGGAGTCATAAGACTTAAGTTTGAATTCCCAATCTTTGTGATTACTATATTTAATATTTTAGGCAAATCCCTTCACTTCTTTAGGCCTCCATTTCTTTTTCTATAAGATTGTGATTGGATTAGATGACATCTTAGTCCCCTTACAGCTCTAAAACTATGATCTTGTGAGCTGTGAAGACCTCTAGCACTTTTCAATTTCTATTTCTCTGAAAATTCAACAGGCCTATTATTTCTTTGAGCATATTTTAATTTCAAATCTTGGCCATTGTTGCTGTAATGTCAGTCAGGATTTTTTTTTAATTATCTTTGTAAGAATACCCAAATGAGCACAGTACAGATTGAGTATGATGCCTTGGCAATTAGCTGACACTTGTACAGGTGCATCAATTCTTTCAGTTCACTAAGGTACTATAATCAGATATATTAATTTTAAAGTACTCCTGGGTCCCAGTTTCCTATCCCATCTTACTTCAGAGACCCAAAAGAAGTAGACAGATATCAAGCACCCTAAAGAGACAGAAAACAATTCCATCTTTAGGGTCCAAGAGAGTCCTTATGCACCCTGAGGATTCTTCTTTAATCCTATATGCAAAGAATCTTTGGACAAAAGGGTTTATGACATTTCATTGTTAGACTGAAAGATATATAAATGTAAGGAATTATTATTTTAATTGGTGATAGTTTGTAAGCATTAATAGAGACAAGAAACATGACCACAAATTTTACATATTCCATTCCCTGAACTCTCATTCTCAAATGTTCGGTGAATATAATGAAAATCCTGTAAGTTTTTCCAAGCTAGAAAGTCTTTGAGTACAATGCCAGTTCCAGGCTGAATCTGCTGTTCAAAGATAAGTCTAGCTAAGTACAAAGAATAAATCGATAACAAGATGATGAATTTTTTGACCAGAGCAATCCATGAAAAGAGAAAAAGAAAAATACAAATAGTCTTCAGTCCTATGTTGTCCCCCTTTTATTTTGGAAGCTATTGAAAATGGAATGGCAGAAAGGTGAGGCAGAGGATGCTAAGCATTATTCAGTTTTTGGACCATATATAATTATTAATTGAACTGTTTGTATTATAAATGAAGATCTTTATTTAATGACCCACAAGTTGATATTCTACCAGAAAAACTGAATTATATTAACAATGACATTCTTCCTATAAATTATATCAACAGAAATAAGGAAGATACAGTTAAACTAAATAAAGGTTTATAAATTAATCTTGGAGAGGAAAATAAGGGAAAGGGCACTATTGATAGAAATTGAAGAGACAAGTTTAGGCCTTAAACCAAAAGAGAACAGCATCTGCCATATAAGTAACAGAAGACATTTTACCTTGATTACTATGTTATTGGTATCATCTTCCCCCCCCCCCCCACCCCCCCCCATTGCTAGCATAGTGGAACTGATGAATTCTACCTGATTGAGACATAGGCACTCTTTCTGGGGCAAATGAGCATAAAGGACTCAGTCACTCACAGAAGGAGGACCACATAGTCAGCTGAGTGTGAAAGGATCATTTGCCCCTTCCCTTGGGTCTATGGCACTGAGAAATAAGATTTGAGATCTTAGCCTTGTTTTGTTTGTTCCTTTTCAGCTCTAGGTCCAAGGAAAGGAATCGTGATTTAGGATCAGGAGTCATAGTAACCTAGGAGCCCAGAAGTCTAGACCAGAAATTACAACCAGCCCAACAGGAAAGCTCAGAGAAGTGAGGGTCCTGGAGCACAAGTCAGAGGTGAGGGACTTTTATGTTGGGGAAGAAGAACCAATGCTATGCAGGAATTTAACCAAGTCATGAAATTAATCTTTTTCTGCTTCTCAGAAATTAAGGTTATTTAGGGAGGATTATGTCTCTCAGGTATTGAGAGAGGGAATTGTGTAATTTTTTTCTTTCTATACTATTGAATAAATATTCAATAATATTGAAAGGATAGAATCACATGGCTAGAAAGTGCCATATCCAAAATGCAAACCCAGATCTTGATTCCAAGACTCCTATCAGCTCTAGTTCTAAATGTCACAAATGCAGAGAAATTTCAACTTCATCTGGGGGATCCATGTGCACGTTAGGGGCAGAGGAAATATTACACAAATGTTTATAAGATTGTCACATAGAAGAGGTATACACCTTATTCTGCTTAAATGTGCAATAAAGGTATATTTTAATTTGATATAAGGAAATAGTTCTTCACAAAGCTTTCCAAAGCTAGAATAGGCTGCCTTGGGACTACTTATTATGTAGGTTATAGAGGAGTTTCTTATTTAGATACACAAAGAACAAAAAGGAATCTGGGTCTTTTCCAAATCTGAGCTTGTAGGTCTCTGTTAATTTGTTAAGATATTTTCTCTCTTAAAAACACTTAATCCTATCACCACTATATTTAGATAATCATGCTACACTTTATTCTTTTGTATTGATAAATGCTTTAAAAATAGTAATCTGTTCCCAGTGCCTCCTCTTTTACACAATCCACTTACCCCTCCAATTTGGGTCAAGACTCTACCACTCTACTGAAATTATTCTGTTATACACAAAAGAGTGGAGGTAAATAGTTAACAGCATACTCTCTGGGCAGAACATGCATGACACACATTTAAGTTTAATTTGTATCATAATGTTTTCTTCATCTTTTTAAGTCTAGATAATGAAAAAAATCAAGCCCTGATTTATATATAATATTTGCTGATTTTTGAGGTTTAAATGCTTAGCCTGAAATTTTAACAATTATTTATTCTGAGCCACTAAGCCACCTTGCTTATAGGTTATTAATGAGCTCTTAAATATTAAATCCTGAGATCTGTTCTTGGTACTCATCCTCCTTTACCATTCAGTGACTGTTGACACCTCTAATTCTCAATATTCCCTCCACTTTTGTAATGCTTTCTCTCCTAATTTTTCTATCATTCTAAGTTCTTATTGTTGTTGGATAAACTGACTTTGCTCCTTAAATGCATTACTATCCAAAAGCTTAGTTTTTCTAGACTCTCTTCTTTTTCTATTAACTTTTCTCTTGGTTGGTGCTTTTATTGGTTCTCATTCAATTGCTTCTTACTTCTTTTGTTTTCTCAGCACCAAGATGAATGCCTTGTACAAAATAAGTACCTGATAAATATTTAACACATCAAATCAAGTTGATCCTGAATGTGCTTTCTCTCCTTATTTCAGATTCCCTGATATTATATTGATATTCCTGACTTCACAGAACTAATTAATGAAATATTCAAGATGCAAACACAAGTTTTTGATCCAAAATCCCAAATAATTTTCATAAAATATAAATAAAAATAATAAAATAAATAAAAATAAAATTTTACAAAATTAAGAATTAAGCAGAAGATGCAAAGAGCACACATTACTATTGCTACTAATAATATAATTTGATTAGTCATCTTGGTGATTTGTTCATATCATTATCATTGGAAAGAAGAATTAAAAAATAATCTAACCTTAATGCTAGATTGACAATAGTGTTCAGCAGATACCTCTGAATGGCTTCTTTCTTCCTTCCTTCCTTCCTTCCTTCCTTCCTTCCTTCCTTCCTTCCTTCCTTCCTTCCTTCCTTCCTTCCTTCCTTCCTTCCTTCCTTCCTTTCTTCCTTTCTTCCTTCCTTTATTTTTCTTTCTTTTTTCTTCCTTTCTTTGTTTCTCTTTCTTCTACAGAACATCCAGCCATAGAACATCCAGCATCAAGCTACCTAGAGAAAAGCAGATAGGGAATATCAACTAGAGAAAAATCCGTATAGATGGCACCTTCCAGAAAATTTAAGTATTTCTCATAACACAGAAAAAGACATGCCTAATGGGAGTATATATGATGAACAAATGCAGAGCTGTTTTTCAAGAAAGACCATAATGACAAAGAGCATCTGACTGGTTTTGTCTTGCTCTGGTAGACAGAACCAGAAGCCTGTGAGGAACCATGACATTGCAGAGAGAAAGATTTCCATTTGATATCATGAAAATTGTCCTACTAATTACAGTTTTCCACAAGTAATCTGGGCTATCTTGAAAGATGATAAGTTTGTTCCCCATCACTTGAGGTTATTAAGTAAAGACTGTCTAATCATTTGTTGAATATATGGTAAAGTCAATTCTTTTGGACTAAATGGCCATTGAATTTTTTCCAAATTGTGAGATTCTGTGAGTCTGAATTTTAAATTGAGCTCTTATGAGAATTTTACAAATATCTGATCATTCATATCCTCAAAAACATGATGCCCTTATGGAGATTTAAACTAGAAGGATTTAGAAAGTATCCAGTTTCTCCCATCTGATCTTCTAGTCTAGTAAAAATGGGAGAGATATTTTCTAAGACTGATGTCTTTTGTCTGGTGTTCTCTGAGAAATATTGGTTGTGTGAATTTCAAATTTCAAAATTTGTACTGCTAAGTGGTGCCCTGGATAGAATGCCAGACATGGAATCAGGAAGACTCGTCTTCCTGAGTCTAAATCTAACCTTACGCACTTACTAGCTGTGTGATCCTGAGCAAATCACTTAACCATGCTTGCCTCAGTTTCCTCATCTGTAAAATGAGCTGGAAAAATAAATGACAAACCATTCCAGTATCTTTACCAAGAAAACTCCAAATAGAGTCATGAAGTATCAGATAAGATTGAAATAACTAAATAACAACAAATTTCAAAGGAATTTTCTTTAAATAAAGTTAATAAAGAAAGGAGAGATGATTGCAAAAAAATCTAAAAGGGATTCTGGAGGTCATTATGTTTAAGCCTTTCATTTATCAAAAAAGAAAATGAAGTCCAAAGGGTATAAATGAGTTGCTCAAGGTCGCACAGGTAGCAAATGGCAGAGAGAGGGATTTAAATTGTGGTCTGCTGGTTCCAGAACCAATACCCTTTCCACCATGCCACTTGTAACTGTAATCAAAATAAAATAAATGTTAATAGAAAATGCCCATCTGTCACTAAAATAAAGACTTCTATAGAAGTATTGATGAGAATTAGTAAGGAATATCTAAATGAAATTAGGTTTATTTGAGGTCTAGTGGCAGGTTCGGGATACAGGGAGTCAAATAAAGCTCCCCTGCAACTCCTTTGGATTTGGTGCAAGGACACAGAGTGCAATGGGTTCTAGTGGTGGTGCAGAGTCCCCTGTAAAGGAATTTACAGACCCAAAAACCTAGATTGATAAAAGAGGTTTATTTTGTGGTTTGGAAATAAGGTTAAAGGTAGAAAGACACCAGGGCCAGGGCTGGCACTGGGTGGACTGGAACCCTTGACATAGTTGGTGTAAGGATGCCATGCCTGGGACTCCTGCAAAGAGTGGACTCCAGTTTCCCTCTTTTATAATGGGGGGTCTTGTGGTAATCTTGAAGGGGCTTGTGGGTGGAGTCCCAGGTTGGCCTCTGGCTTGAGCTTCAGCCAATGAATAGAATTCAATGGCTTTTAGATAAGGAGGAAGCTGTTTTTGGGGATTGGGAAACCTGAGAAGATCATTAGAATGGGGGCTAGGACAGCCCGAGTTAGCTCAGATCTGATGGGGACTGGGAGAGTCCAGATATCTCCCATTGGAATTCATGGGGGTTGGAATTAGAAAAGAATCTTAACCACATCAGCATCATTAACCTTAAAAATATTGGAACACAATTGGAACTAAGTTGCCCTTCATTATAAACAGGCAATAATAACCTTTCTGTTCTAAATCTAAGCAGTGTCTCCAAAGTGAGCATTTTGTGCTTTTCCATCTCTGTTCTTTTATTTCTTTTGTACCCTTTACCAAGAATTCCCTTCTTTCCCTCTTTTTTTTTTTAGTTTTCTACTTTTAAATTGATCTATTTTGATATAAGAACCTAATAAAATCTATTTTAGTTGATGTGAATTACCATATGGGACCTCTCTGTAAAAAAAAAAAAAACAACAAACAACATAAAAAAACAAACCAAAAAACTTTTTAATGTAATGACAGCACATGTAATTGGTACCATAATGGGGAGAATGCCAGACTTATTACATGCCATAGTGGGGAGAATGCCAGACTTGGAGTCAAGAAGAATTTAGTTTGCATCCTACCTCAGATATTTAATAGATTTATGACCCTAAATAAACCATATTACTCTCAGTATCAATTTCTTCACCTAGAAAGTGGGGATAGTAAGAGCACCTAAGTCATAGAGAGGAGGATGAGACCTGAGATCTAATCCCTAGAGAAACCACAATCATAGGGAGGAATTCAGAAAGTGAATAGGAACAAAAATAAAGCAGGGAAAGGACTGAAAGTACTGAAGCTTTCTATAAGATGAAAACTCAATGACCTTGAATTTAAACAAATAAGTCAATAGGAAATACAATAACAGCAAAAGGAAAGAGAACTTGAGATCTGATGAGTTCAGGCATTGGTGAATAAGTTAATTTTTTAAAAAAAGGAAAATTATCCAACATTTAAAACATAGTACCAAGGAAGTGAGGAAGTACATGGGAGAATACATGGAAGAACATGGAACTACAACATATTGTTCCTGAATGATTCAAAAGATAAATAAGAATCATGAGTGAAGAATCTAGGCTTTACATAACAAAATAATAATAGTATTTTTAAAAAATCTTGAATTTGAAGTGGCAAACTTCCCCAAAGAGACAAAAGAAAGACTAATAGATTGGGAATGTAGGTACACAGAACTGAATGACAACCAAGAAGAAAAGAAGCAAAAAAACAATAACATTAAAGAAAATGCACTCAATATGCAAACAAACATACTGAACAAAAATACAGAATGTACAGAAATGATCTGAGGATCACAGGTCTCCCAGAAGAACATGACAATATAAAACATCAACACTATAATAACGGAAATAATAGATGAGAACTGCTCAGAACATTTAAGCATAGTAAATGAAATTCCAACTGAAAGAATTCAGAGATTGCCTCCAGGGGGAAAAAAAAAGGCTGAAATGCATGTTAGTTTAATGTAACAATTTAATTCAAAAAACAAGTTTGGAAAGCCACCTAGAGAAAGACCTTCAAATAAAAAAGAAATGACATTTGAATAATGTGAGACTATTCTGTACCCACTAAAAAAAAAATTAAAAAAAAGGAGGAGGGAATGGAATTACATGTCTCAAAGAGCAAAGGAGTTCAGAATGCAATCCAGAATGACCTATCCTGCAAAAATGAACTTAACTATACAGTACAAAAAAATGGACATTCAATAATAAAGCATTTAAAATGTTATAGAAAGAAAACTAGACCTGAGAAGATTATTTGCCTCCCCCACATCCCAAACAGCAGAAATGCAGGAATGAATAAATGCAGCAGTCAAGGAAAGTAATGGCAACAGAGAAAATATAGAAACCAATTAAGAGACTTTTTTTTCCTAAATGTACCAAGGACACAGGTTGAAGGTGAAAATCTGATAGAGATAGCAGTGAAGAGGCAAACAGGTTATGATGGCTAGAACTCGACAACATCCTTCTTAAAGGTAAGTGTTCTTTTCTGGAACAACATTATAACATGGGATGATATATAAAAACAAGGGAGATAATACAGGGATAAAGAGAAGTGAGTGATATCTCCCTGAACACATGAAGGGCTAGCAACAGGGAGAAGATGGGGGGAGCAGGAAGAGGGGAAAGTAAAGAGGCCTTACTTTCAAAGGTGGGAGAGATTTCATTTGTGAATATTCCTATGAGTGAAGGGAGATGAGTGGTGAAGGAAGATAAAGATTGGGGACTTTGGTGCTTGAAAAGTCTACTAGTCCTATTGGGGGGAGTCAGAGATGGAGTCTCTAGAGGCAACTAGCATCAAGAGAAATGACTGAGCATGGACACAAGGAAGAGATTTCAGGGAAAGGTGGGGGAAACATCAAAGGAGTGCTGCATTATCAGGGATGTGGCCATATGATGGAGCAGTGTTAGTGATGAACCAGGAAGATCAGAGTTCAAATCTGGCCTCAGACATTTGCTAGTTGTATGATCTTGGGCAAATCATTATACTCGTGTTTGTCTCAGTTTCTTTATCTGTAAAATGGGAGTAATAAAAACACCAACCTCCTAAGATAGTTGTAAAAATAAAATGAGATAGTAAAGGATTTAACAGCACATTTAGCACAGTCTACTACAAAGTAAATACTATATAAATGCTAGCTGATATTGTTATTGTTTTATTGTTATAAGCATTGTTCTATAAACTAAATCCTTGGTAGTTTCATTGGTATTACACTAAATCTGTCAAGTTAGCTAGGAATTTCATTTTTATCATATTGCATGCCATACAGCCATATTGAACTCTTACTTTATTTCTATGGAGATTCTTTTATAATTATATTTACATAAATATTGTGTATATCTTAAGTTAACAAGACATTTTTTGGCTTCCCATAGTTCTAAATGAATTTTCTCTCTTTTTCTTCAAGCTTTTGTTGATATAATGTAGAAAAACTAAATTTTATGGATTTATTTTATATCTTATCATATTGAAGCTATCAATCTCAATTAATTTCTTAGTTTTCTCTCTAATATTTTATATATGAACTCTCATTTTGTTAGCAAAAAAGGACATTTTCACCTCCTCTTTATCAAGTTTACTTTAGCTTTGCTTTTCTGTAACTTTGCTCAATAGTATTTTAATATAAATTAGTGCTGCATTTTGTCACACATTTTTAAGAAATCTATTGATGTATATCATATAGTTTGTTGTTTATGTGATTAGATGTTCTAACTATCACAGGAATAAATAAAACTAGGCCACAATTTTATACATTTGTGCCAATGTTAATTACTTGTATTGCTATATTTCATAGAATCACAGACTGAGAACTGGACAGGACGTTTGAGATCATAGGATCACATCTCCTTACCTCAAACACTGACCCCTCCCCCTCCCATGTTACAGATGAGGAAATTAAAGCCAGGAGAAGGAGACTTCCCCATAGATAAATAGGTTGTAAATGTCAGAGATGGGTTTGAACCTAGGTTTTCCTGAGTGGAAGTCCAAAACCTTATTTAATATACCATACTATTTTCTCTTTCTCCACCTTATCTTCTCCTGGTTTGGGTATTACTACTAAATTTTTCTCATAAAAGGAATTTGATAGAATAGCTTATTTTTTATTACTGAGAATCATTTAAGTAACATTGATCTCTAAATATTTCATAGAATTCACTTATAAATATGTAGAATTTACTATAAATCCTCCCCTATCCCTTTTAGTAATTCATTGTTTAAATTATCTTTTTAAGATGGGTAATTTATTATCTTTATTTCTAACTTTCCTAAATTGAGTATTTTACATTTCAGTAGCTACTTATCATTTTCTTTAAATTAAAAAATTCCCTGACATATAACTGGATATGTATGGTAGTTTCTGAAAAATTCATTTATTTCTGATATTAATTGTGAATTCTACATATTCTCTGTCTCTCTGACTCTTTCTCTTTGTGTCTCTCTCTTTCTCTTTCTGTCTCTCTATCTCTGTCTCTTTCTGTCTGTCTCTCTGTCTCTCTGTCTGTCTGTTTCTCTCCATTTTACAAATTTTGTTTTCAAGATGTCATAAGAACATTTTATGATCATTGTCCTAGGATCATTTTTATTAATTATTATTTCATTAGTTATTCTATGTAAGATTTTCTTTTCTTTTACTCACACATTTCTTAACTGTTATGATGATGACAATTATGAGTAACATTTTTATAGGTTTGTTTTAAGATTTATAACATAATTTAAATTTATTGTCTCACCTTATCTTTACAATAATTCTATAAAATAAGAGATATTACTATTTCACCTTAGAGGTGCTTGCTGAGAACCATTCCACTGATAGGTATTTGAGGATTTGAATTCAAATTTTCCAGACTTTAGATTCAACACTCTATCTATTCCCCATCTTGTTGGTTAACTTATGACCATTAAGATTTACATTCCATTCTTTATTATTACCATTTTATTGTGATATAATCTATATAGGATGTATCTTATATTTCTCACTATTTTCATTTATTTGTGAATCTTTAGGTCTTAGCAAAGAAGTAATATTTAAAGATGTTATGTGATGCTTTAACAAAAAGCATTCTCTTTTCTCATTCAATAATTGTCTTAGATCTCTAAAATCTAATTTTAACAGTGTATCAAATCTCTAATTTATTTCTTTTTTCATATTTCTGTTGGATCTTTATAAATCTCTGAAAAAGAAATGCTAAAATAGATTATAATTTTTGTCTTACCATCAAAACCTTTTTGAATTTTGGTTAGTTTTTCCTTTAAGCACTTAAAAAATGATATTTGGTGTTTATGCATTCAATGATATTGTTAATTTAATTGTCTGGTTCCTTTTAATATAATGTAGTTTCCCTGTTTATCTCTCTTGACACCAGCAGTTTTTGTTGTTGCCTTTACTAAAATCATGTTTATAATTCTTGGCATTTTGGAGTAAATTCAAGAATAACAAATTTTATTCCAGCTACTTTTAACCAGGTAAATGTCTTTTTGGTTTAAGTCTGCTGTTCATAAGCAGAAAACTGTAGAATCCTATTTCCTATTCCATTCTACTCCTCTCTTTCATTTTTTGGACAAATTTAATCCATTCATAATCAAAGTTGTCTATGATTGTAAAATATATTTCTCTCCATCTTCTCTTACATGTTTTTCTTTTAAATCATTTCTAGAGCTACACAGTTTGCTTTGCTTGCACTAAATATAACTGGGTCTTCTTATCGTCCACCTCTCTCTTTCCCTGCTTTGTCAACCTACACTGGCCAGTCCAGGCCCAGATTCTTTTATTCTATTTTTATCATGATTCTTTTTGTTATTTCTTTCCTCTTTCTTTTTTTCCAAGCTGGATGAATACAGTTCAGAATCTTCTATATAATTACCCCATCTCTTTGTTTGAATGACATTCATTCTTTTCTTAAAAAAATGCATCAGCTTCTTTCTTTAGGTACCTTAGAATCTAAATCTCCACAATCTTTAGATATAAATGTTCTTTTGTCTTCTTAGTGCCTTTTGTCAAGGTAAGATTTCTTCAAATCAATAGCCTTGTTTCACTTCTTTACCTAGCTCATATGAGAATCTAATTCAATATTTCTCTTTTCTCTTCATTTTCTTTGAAATAATTTTAATCTGAGGATCTATATTTCAATATATATTAACTCAAAGTATATTTTGTGGTATAGTAGAAGGAATTCTAGATTCTAAAATAGTTAAGTGTATGCTAAAGATCATGCAGATAATAAGAGGCAGAATTGTGAGATTCCCCAATTATAACAACATTATAGAAATGTGCCATTTGTACTTCAAGATATCTTACCTTTACCTTAAGCCCAAGCAAAAGCAGTGTGTCCTGAGGCTAGATTTGAACTATGTGCCAACATCTGCCTTTTCTCTCTTCTCCCCACTCCCCTTGTTGGTGACTTGTTTGTTTATATCCCTAGAACTTGATTGGCCTAGGAACCTAAGGCTCAAACTGCATGTCCTGACAATGTCTGGTCATATTGACATGAATTTCTAGTCACCTAAAAGTATAAAAAGACCCCCCATTCTGTTTCTCCAAGCATGGCAAAAGCCTTAAGACTGAGGGAATCATCATATTCTGTCTTGTTGACCAATCATATGGGCCAAACTACCCAAGGAAAAGAAAGAAAAAAAGAGAAGGAAGGAAGGAGGGAAGAAAGGAAATGGGAAGGGATAGTGGGAGGGAGTAGTAAAGGGAGAAAGGAAGGAAGAGAAGCAGGGAGGAAGGGAGGAATGAAGGGAGTGAAAGAGGGAGGGAAGAAGAAAGGAAGGAAGGAAAAGAGGAAGGGAGGAAGAAAGAAAAAAGAAAGAAGGGAGGGAGAGAGGAAGGAAAGAAGGAAGAAAAGAAGGAAGGAAGGAAGGAAGGAAGGAAGGAAGGAAGGAAGGAAGGAAGGAAGGAAGGAAGGAAGGAAGGAAGGAAGGAAGGAAGGAAGGAAGGAAGGAAAGGAAAGAAGGAAGGAAGGAAGGAAGGAAGGAAGGAAGGAAAGAAGGAAGGAAGGAAGGAAGGAAGGAAGGAAGGAAGGAAGGAAAGAAGGAAGGAAGGAAGGAAGGAAGGAAAGAAGGAAGGAAGGAAGGAAGTATAGGAGGCAAGTAGGAAGGAAGGGAGGGAGGTAGGGAGAAAAGGAAGGAGAAGGGGGGAGGAAGGGAGGGAGAGATGGAGGAAGGAAGGGAGGAAGGAAGACAATTTATGACAATTTGCATTCAGAGTTTATTAATTTTATTTCTGTAGTGGATAGCATTTTTTTTTTATTCTGAGTATTTTTAAATTGTATTGGATTTGTCTTTCACAGTTAATCATTATTACAATATTACGGTTACTGTGTACAGTACTATACTGTGTCTCCTGGTTCTATTCACCCTGCTTTGCATCATTCATTTAGATCTTGACATTTTTTGCTTTGATTTTTTTCTGAAACTACTTTCTTGTCATTTCTTATTGCAAAATAGTACTCTCTCACAATCATATGCCATAACTTGTTCAGCCACTTCCCAATCAATGAGCATCCCCTAGAATTCCAATTCTTTGACACCACAAAAAGAGCTCTTAGAAATATTTTTGTTCACTGTATTCTAAAGTGTATTTTTGCACACTGTATAATAAAGGCACCATAGACCATGAATTTTAAAAATTTATATATTTTTTCTAATAAAGGCTTCATTTCTCAAATATATAGCAGATGGAGTCTTATTCACAAAAATAAAGTCATTCTCCAATTGATAAATGATCTGAGTATATGAACAAAGTTTTCAGAAGACATAATCAAAGTTGTTTATAGTCACAAGAAAAAATGCTTTAAATCATTATTGATAAGAAAAATGCACATTAAAACAACTTTGGAGGTATCATCTTATACCTATCAGGAATGACAAATGCTGAAGGAGATGAAGAAAAATAAGTATACTAATAAACTGTTGGTGGGGTTGTGAAATGTTCCAACCATTCTGGAAAAGTTTGAAATTGTAATAGCACAAATAATTATAACACTATACATACTTCTTTACTCAGCATTGCTGCTAATAAGTCTATATCCCAAAGAGACCAAGGTAAAAGGAAAATACTTATAGCAAGTCTTTTTTTGTGGTAGTAAAGAATTGGAAATTAAGGACTGCATATCATTTGACTAAGGGTTGAACCAGGTGTGGCATGATTGTGATAGAGTATTACTGTTATACAAAATGATGGGGGTGAAGAGAGGGCTCAGGGGGAAAAAAACATAGCAAGATCTATATGAACTGATGGAAAATGGAGTGAGAGTGATGCTGTTAGAGGAAGTGCAGAGAGTCGAGGTGTGAGAATCCCTTTCTGGTTGGGTGCAGATTCAACTTGAAATAATTCATAAACCCAAAATATTAGTGGCAAAAAAAGGAAGTTTTATTGTTGGCACTGCAGAAGCCAGCTTTGCTAGAAAGAGTGACTTCTGAGTGACAAGGTCCTGGCAGAGAAATAAAAAAAGATTTCACTGAAAAGAGGATCTCTTCACAGCAGGCAGAAGTCCTGGCAGGCAGCTATGCCAAGAAGAGGTTCCTTGACAAGGCATAATCCTGCTTTAGACATTCTGCAAGTTATGAGTTTAAAATTGTGTTTTTTATAGGAAATCTTAGACTGAGGTTTCAATTGTAGAAGATTCCTTCAATAGTGTCACTGCCCCAAGGCCTAGATTTCTAGTTGAATGAGACCATTTAAGTTAGAGCTAAGTAGGGAGTGGTCCTGGTCTAATCTTAAGGAGACCACTTACCTGCCCCAAAAGGTAGGTCTCTGTCAGAGGAGAGTTTCAGAGTTCACCCCAAAAGTCAAGGACAATTTCAGAGTACCCCCCATCCAGAGGAACTAGCACAGAACTCTGTTCACAGTAGACACTTAGTAAATATTAGTAGAATAGAATAAACTTTTGTTCTGATGTTTGTAGGAAATATTATAGAGTACTGTGTCTTTTGACATGATGGAGTTACTCTATAAATAACAATTAACAATGTTTCACAAGGTATTTTTAAAGTGAATATGTCCCTGTCCCTATAGTTTTAACTTCAGTTGATCTTATCTTATTCAGCATCATTTGCCTTGGCATCTGTACAGATGAAGAGCAGGGGGAAGACTCCCCAAATTCCAATGAATCCTACAACCCCTGAGAGACTAAATATAGTTCTCTAGATTTCTATGCCTATTACCATAAGGTCTGGACTCTTCTAAAAGAAAATTGTGCACTTGAAATTTCTCCTCTCAGGTCTAAATCTATAATTATATGTGGGATCCCTGATCCCTTATTATCTTCTATCACCTCTATTTAGAATCACTCATCCAGCCCCTTAAACCCACCAAATCTGGAGAGTGAATTCTATACAATTGAATCACAACTTAAAAGTTAATGATTAGGTTTTAAAATTAGAGTATAAGGTAAAAATTATTGTGGTCAAAATTACTCTTAAAAACATTAAAATTGTTCATAAAATTATAGATATTATCTTCAAACAGTTGCACCAACATCTAGAATATCTTTAAATGAAGGTATTGAGAAGAATAATTTACACTGAGGAATCAGATGATGAAGTGGGGAACAAGTTCTGGAGCCCTATTGTCATCAAGAATGGGTTAAAGAGGGAACAATACATACATACATATATATATATATATATGTGTGTGTGTGTGTGTGTGTGTGTATGTATATACATATATATGTATATACATATATATACATATACACATATATACATATATATGTATATATACATACATATATATATATATATATATATATATATATATATAAATATATGTATGGATATATGGATATAAAAGTTTCCTAAATTCAGAGACGAGAGGGTGAGAGAATAGGATAAAGGAAGTATGCAAGGCTATTGATTGACCAGAATGGGATAAGGTATGTAAATTAATAGGAATGGGATAAAGGCAAAAGATAGATAGTCCCTATTCAAGAAATTGACTCTAATTGGAGGGACAACATGCAATTATGTATAACCAAGATATTTTCAATATAAATTGAAGATAAATAAAGAGAAGATATTAAGGAGAATTAGGAAAGATGCCTTACAGTAGGTGGGATTTTAAATCTGATTTGAAGGAAGCCAAGAAATCTAGGAAGCAGAAATAAGGAATGAATGAGTTCTAGACATAGGGATAGTGTGGGATATCTTCTGTATCTTGCAGTATCTTCTGCAAGGAATAACAAGGAAAATAGTGACACTGGATCACAGAGTAAGACTGGAAAATAAGAAGGAACTAGGTTATGAAGAATTTTAAAAGTCAAATATTTTGTGTATTTGATCCTAGAAAAATAGGGAGAAAAAGGAAGGGAATGAGCATTTATTGAGCATCTATTATGTGTCAAGCACTATGCCAAGTACTTATTACAAATATTATGTCACTTAATCTTTACAACCATCCTTTGAAGGGAGTGCTAGAATAATTCCCATTTTAAAGTTGAGGAAACTGAGACTCAGTGCCAGATAACTAATAAAGGACTAAAGCCAAATTTGAGTTCAGTTCATTTTAATTTTAGGTCCAGTATTCTATCATTGCTCCAATAGCTGCCACTAGAATTAAACAAAAAAATGACATGGTTTAACATGACTTTCAGGATGATCAACTTGACAACTAAGTAGAGAATGTATTGAAGTGAGGAAAAGCTTGAAGTATGGAGAAAGAGCAACAGGCTATTTCTTTAGTCCAGACATGAGCCCATAAGGCTCTGAACCAGGTAGCAGCAATGTCAAAGGAGAGAAGGGAGTATTTGCCAGAGTTATAATGAAGGTAGATACAGAAGAAGTTATCAATTGATTGGATATAGGGGTGAGAGTCAGGTATCAAGGATGATACCTTGGTCATGAACCTGAAAGAATGGTGGTGCCCTTGATAGGAATATATAGGAAGAAAGAAGGAAAGCTAATGAGTTTGGTTTTTACCATATTAAGTTTAAGATGTCTATGGGTCATCTAGTATGAAACAAGCAATTGTTAATTGGAGATGTAAGCCTAGAGGTAAGCAGAGAGAACAAGGTTGGATAAATAAAATAGAGATGATAATTGAATCCTTGGGAAATGATGATGTCATTAAGTGAAATAGTGTAAAGATGGAGGAGAAAAGCATCCTGGACAAAACTTGATGGGAGTAGAAGAGGGTAGGAGCGTTTCCCATAGTTTAACAGGTATGAACTGGATGAAGTTCCAGCAAAGATTATCAAGAAATGATCCCATAGGTAGGAAAAGAACCAGAAGAAAGCAGTATGATGAAAACTGAAAGACAAGAGTATCAAAGAGATTATTGGCAATCAAATAGGTAATGACAAAGAAGTCAAGAAGTTTTGGGATTGAGAAAAGGCCATTAAATTTGGTGACTAAGAGATCATTCATAACTTTAGAGAGACAGTTTCATTGATGGATTAATTTGTAAACCAGAGTGCAGAGTTAAGAGAAAAATAAGAAAGGAGATGGGGATCTAAATTGCGGCACTGTTCTCAAGGAGTATAGTAAGAAATGGGAAAAGAGATATATAGTAATAGCAGGTATAATGTATCACAAGAGTTGTGTTTTTTTTCAGGATGAGGAAAAAATTGAATGTATTTGTAGGAAGTGGCAGTAGACTATGAGAAACTGAAAATAAGTGAGATAATAGAAATGATAGTGAAGAAAATCTACTAGCAATGATAGGGTGGAATAGGATCACACATATATTGTTGGAATTGCCTTGTCAAGAAGAAGGCTCACCTCTTCTTGTAAAGGAAGAATAAAGGTGAATCATCTGGGTGACATAATATGAGCAATAGGGGAAAAGAAGTAGCTCTCAACAAATTACTTCAATTTATTTAAAAAAAAAAAAGTGGGGCAGCTAGATGGTGCAGTAGATAGAACACCACCCTTGAATTCAGGAGTATCGGAGTTCAAATTTGATCTCAGACACTTAACACTTCCTAGCTGTATGACCCTGGGCAAGTCACTTAATCCCAGCTTCAGGAAAAAAAAAAAAGTAAGACAAAGGTCTAAGATGACAAGATGGGAATAGAGAGAACCAGAAAGATTTGAGAAGGGATGAAAAACCTGGGAAAATTTCTATGTAGAGCTGATTATAAAAGTATATACAGATTGCTTTGCAATGGTGAGTACCTAGTTGAGATTATGCAATATAAAATTTTAGTGTACTCAGCACAGTTTTATGATATTCTCTGGCTTTGTTAACTGGCTTGTTACATAGGAATAAAAGTAACAGGACCAAGGCCAACAGGATAAGGTCTTCCATAGGTTAATTTACTCAAGAATTTCCACAGAATTAAACTGATTTATTAATGAGTGAAATTGAGGAAGGAAGAGTATAACAAGTGCAGAAACAATATTCTAAGAAATATTGAGTGATAGAAAGATCAGAAGTCATTCTAAGAACAGAGAACAGATTTTGGAATTGTAAGGCAAAGAAGGAGATAGAACTTATGATTACATAAAGACATTTTATAAAGCACGAACATGAATATGGTATATTTTGGGGAGAGGAGCAATTAGAAAGTGTCTGAGGCCTAATTTGATTTTGGGTCTTTCTGACTCCAGCTTCAATCTCTATTCACTGTGCTACTTATGTATGCAGACATTCACACTATTAAGGACACATGGAAACCAAGAATAACTAAGACATTAGCCAACTCATTTTCTTCCTTTATACTTAAGAAATTTTGCTCATTCATGTCATGTAGTTAGTGCCTGCTTGGAGCCTGTATATGATGACTTTACCTCCATCCAAAGGCATTTTTTGTTATTGTTCCATCATTTCAGGCATATTGAACTCTTCATGACCCTATTGGGGGATTTCTTGGAAAAGATATTGGAATAGTTTGCAGTTTCTTTCTCTAGCAGAGGAGGAAACTGAAGTAAAAAGTCTCAAATGACCTGACCAGAGTCACACAGCTAGTAAATGACTAAGGTCAGATTGCACCCAGATCTTCCTCACTCCAGGCCTGTGTTCTATCCACTGTGCTATCTTGCTGCTCTTAGATGCTTTATTACCATCCTTGTTTTTACATGTAAGTGAACTGAGAAATAAAGAGATAAAGATACTCTCAAGGATAACATTAGCTAGGCATTCCACCTCAATGTATTTACTAATGCCATTTGCTAAATCTATAATGCCCTCTCTCCAGTTTCCATGCATTGAAATCCTACCCATTCTTCAAGGCAAATCTCAAATGAAGCATTTTTCCTCTATAAAACTTTCTCTGATTTCCTTCCCCATTACCATCATAGCAGAAAATAATTCTTCCTTCCTGTAGACTCTCATAGAATTTATTATATGCTCTCAAAGAAATTATTATAATTTATTATATTATTATATTTATATATTGTATATAATTATTATATTATTATATGTATATAATATATTACATGCATAATATTATATATAATTTTATTATACATTTATTATAATTTGCATTGTGGCTTATTTGTCACCTCTATTAGATAATAAAGTCCTTGAAGTCTGAAAGCATAACTTTTTTTTTCTTCCATTTTCATGGTACATTGGAACCAGTATGGGCTTTGGAATCAAGACACCTGTATTTGAAACCCTTCTTCTATTTATTATCTATATCACTTAGGGGCAAAACCATTGGATTTTTCTGGGCTTCAGTTTCCTCAACAGTAAAATGAGAGGATTGGACTAGATGGCATTTTTAAAATTCTCTTCCAACTCTAAATCTTTCGTCTTATATGCTTTCCTGTTTTCTAGCATTCAACTTATCTGGCCCATAAAAATATTTAATATTTGATTTTCTGAATTAAATTTCAGCCACATGAAAGGTTAAATCTAATTTTAGTTCAATATGACACACATGACACACAGGGTGGCAGAGCAGATAAAGATGGGTCATCTGAAAATAAATAAATGAATCATTGAATGAATAGTCATTTAAAATGAAAAACATGTTAAGCACTGAGCTAGGTGCTGGTCATACAAATGCAGAAATAAGACTGTCCCTTCTCTCAAGGAGTTTGGTCTCTAATATGAAGAGACAATAAATAGGTAACCATGGGAAAAGAAGAGATCTTAAACTTATGGAGTCAAAGGAATGGTAAATTTTAACAATTTTTGTTGTGTATCATTTGCACTGTGTCTGACTCTTTGTGATCCCATTTTGGGTTTTTTTTTTTTTTTTTTTTTTTTTTTTTTGGTGTGTTGGGGTTTTTTTTGTTTGTTTGTTTGTTTTGTTTTTAGATATTGTTTGCTATTTCCTTCCCCAGCTCATTTTATAGATAAGGAAATTAAGGCAAACAGGGTTAAGTGACTTGCTCAGGGTCAGCTATCAGATTTGAACTAAGGAAGATGAGTCTTTTTGACTGCAGACCTGGCACTCTGTCCTCTGTGCCATCTAGCTGATCCCCAATTTAATAATAAAGAAATCAATTAAAAAGGACTCTGGAAGAAATTGAGGTATTTAAGTATGGAATTGGTTAGATATGGGAAAATGTGAGTGACCATGACAAGGCCCTTAATTTCTTGATTCCCATCACAATGTTCTAAAACTTATAGACAAGTTACTTATCTGGCCTTGTTGGCAAAAATGTCCTTACTCAGTTCCATCCACTGATGCAGTTATAAATCTAGGGAAGATAAAAAAATTAGTATGACATTCCTCATTTTTATAATGGATGTCATTAGAGCAATGCTTCTACTAACAGTAATAATGACAATAACCACATTAATAAAGGAGCTAGATAGAGAGTAAAATGCCTTCTCTCCTGCAACTTGAATCCCTCCCAAGCATTGTTGATATGGGATGGATTCATTTGTTTGCACACAGTGTGAAGGAACCCATCTCCACCCAGCAGCCAGCTTGGGGTCCCAATCAGAGCTGACACTAGTCCATCAATTACTACTTTTCCTGGAGCAGAAGGAAGAGTGCTGAGGTATCAGGGCCCATTTTGGATTTCTATGTGTTCAGATGAGAACATTTCATTTATTTCCTGTGAGGACTAAGTTTCCAATGCCAGGCATTTAATCTGATGTAGAGCTAACTGAGGCAATTCATCTGTTTGTTTATTTTTTAGATGTCTAAAATTGTGCCCTTTATTCAAATAGCTTCAGGGCATAAGTACAATCAAACAGCATTGGGATATATACTAGAGAAACAAGCTGCAGTGATTAAAATAGGAGGAAACCATTTCTGCATATTTTAATGCTATTTTTGTTTCCCATTGTTTTAGAATGTTGAACACTTCTTAAGAATAGATGGAAATGGCCAAGGGCAGTTCTTAACTCAATCAGTGAGCTAGTATCTCCTTTGACACTACTTCAAGACCTGTCCTCATGTATGCATTGGGCAAGCAAAAAAAAAGAGAATGGAGGAGGGGAGAAGTATATACAAGGCATACTGTTCATAAAGGAAGGAGAACATTGCAGAATGAATTGTCAATGAGAATTTCCAGTGGTATTGGGGAAGGGGAGTGATAAATGTCCTACACTACAAATTTGTGCCTTGATCTATAATAAATTTACCTTTCTGTAAATATTTGGATTCCTACAATGGATAATAGATATAAAGTAGGAAGAGATGTCAGAGATTAATTTAGGTCCCATAAGATATCTTCAAGGCAGGATCGCATATATAATAAGTAGCAAAACTGACATTTGACCCTAGATTAATTGAACCCAAACCTAACATAGTATTGTATCTGAATCATGTTGAGCCAGAGATATATTTTTATTCTTTTTTAAAATAACAATGATAAGTGTATTTACTGACTTTGAGAATATAACTGTATTTATGTAGTATTCTATGGAACATTGGATGCTTTAAAAAACACTTTATATATCTAATCTTATTTGAGCCTCAAAGCAGTTTTGGGAGGCACTTAGTTATTATCTCCATTTTACAGATAAAAAATTTAGGCTGAAAGGATAATTTGTTCAAGTCACATAGCTAATAAGTGTCTGAAGCATGACTTGAATTCACTTCTTCCTAAGTCCAGAGTACTTACCATGCCCAGCATTCTATCCACTGCACTGGATAGTTGTCTCCAAATATAGTATTTCCTTTTTTTTTTTTTTTAATAATATGTTTTATTTTAGGCAAGAATGGGTGTCTAAGTTAGATACCTTTGAAGCTCCAAAAGCAGTACTTTATTTCCTATCCCGAAGTACAATTCCCTTCCCTGATTCCCCATTAATTTGATATTATAAAAGTTACATGACCAAATATAGTATTTCTAATGCTAGGTCCCAAATATTCCAACTCTAATGCTCCATATATGCTGCGAGGGTCTGTCCATGATAAAGGGAGCCAATCTTCCAAAAGGTATTTGCTAAATCTTCATTTAGTCAATCTAATCTGAAGTTTAGGGGAAAACAGATAGAGATTTTAGGGAAGATATGGATTCAGTAGTTGAAAAGGGAGAAAGGAAGATGTGAATAGCAGAAATAGAATTGCTAAATAGGAAATCAATCAATTCAATTTGTAAAATATTTATTTAGCATCTGAGACCTGGACTAGCCCAGCAGATGATTATTATAGCGGTTGGGGATTCAAATAAAAAATTTAACAAGCCTTGCCTTCAAAGGGTTAAAGGCAATTGAAAAACAGTTACACAAATAAGTTGAACTCTTTTTTTTTTTTTTTTCCTCTGAAGCTGGGGTTAAGTGACTTGCCCAGGGTCAAACAGCTAGGAAGTGTTAAGTGTCTGAGACAGATTGAACTTGGGTCCTCCCGAATTCAAAGCTGGTGCTCTATCCACTGTGCCACCTAGCTGCCCCATAAGTTGAACTCAAATGAAAATAGATACATAGACAGACACAGACAGATAGATAAAAATTATATATGTGGTAGGATATGTGTTATTTACATGTATACGATTAATTTATAATATACACAACTACCCTATACACACATGTATATATGTGTTATAATTACATTGTGTTTATATATATATACACATAAACATGTATGTGTGTATGCATATACATATAGCCCTTCAGCAAGGGCTTCATACTTCACATACTTCAGTGGAGAAACTTGTGAAAAATAGAGATCTCTGCATGGATGTTTAGGATTCTTGGAATCAAAGTATAAGAAAAACTCTCTCTCTCTCTCTCTCTCTCTCTCTCTCTCTGTATATATATATATATATATATATATATATATATATATATATATATATATAAACACAATCATATCCTTTAGCTTTCCTCCTTTATTTCCTCATTTACATCCCAGCTCCTAAAGAAGGCCAGCCAATCTCTGAAAAATATGACTGATTAACAGCATTACCCTAGCCATCTCAGAACAAGCCCCTTTATGTGTGGTCTGACCCCACCCAATTAGGAGAACTTTAGTTCAGAGTATAAACAGATTGGAGTCTAAAATGAGTTCTTGCCTGAGAAAATGAGTCTTTGTCCTTATAACCCTTGAAGAAGAAAACAAACTGCAGTGATAATGGACTCCCTGTTAAAACTGTTGAAAGTACTGTCTCACTATCAAGCCACATTCTCAGTAGGAAGAACTAAAGATTCCTATCCTATCTCCCATTGAATGTCCACTAATTACTTACCAAGGTTATCCCCTTTTACAAAGGTATTGAGGGTTTACATTCATTGAGGGTATACATTGGGGTCTTTGGTTTTCTAAGAGAAGCCATTGACCATCAATTTATTGATTATTAATTACCCAGAAACTGTTTCTTGGATTTTCCTTCATCACAGTTTCTTAGAATGGGTTAAAATCTTATCCCACTCCTAACTGTATGTTCTTCAATATATTCCAATGAGTACCTCTCAAATTTCTGTTTGTTGTTTTCTTTGACAAAGATATTTACTATTTATTTGTGATGGTCTTTTTGTAAGCAGCATTTGAGGGAAAATGCTAAACTAGTGAATGTAAACTAAAGGTAATCCTCTGATCTTGAGATCAATTAGGGAATCCATTTTGTTCTGAATTTCTTAGCTTATTTCTTCGGAACTAGAGATATTTGAGGAAATGGTTTTTTGTTTGTTTTTAGATATAACACTAGACAGATACCTCTTTTGAAAATAAGAGAGATCACTCAGCCCAGGAGATCTAGAATTTTAACTTCCTTCCTCCTTACCCCACAGCTAGATTGCTCTTCCACAAAGCTGGGCCAGACCCCAAATATACTTCTATGCTATAAAGAAGATTAATCTTTGTATATTTGTATAATTCCATAATTATATATACATATAATTACATATTTTATGTATTTATGTATAATATATAATAATTTTATTATTATATATTGTGACATTTGGGCTGAGATTTGAAGAGAGATAGGAATTCCAAAAGGTGAGAAAATATAATAGGAAAAGGGGTTAAAAATCCTCTTTTTCTCCCTCTTTAAGCATTCTTTTCCTCTTTCAAAGCAATATTCCCTGTCCTTGAATTTGTAATTCAGGTTGCTTCACTTTGCTTCATCTGAAAACAAGTACCCCTGAGAATACTGTCACAGTTCCTGTTTAGCCAGAGTATATGCTTCTATGCCCTTTCTTGTGCTGTTAATTAGACTAGCAATGCCAGTGCCACTATCATAATCTCCTGAGCTACCTTTGGTACATATGCTATAGGTTGCCAAGCCTTGACCTCCACAGATACAGAGAGGGAATTCAAAATAATGCTGAAAGTGTGGCTAGCAATCAAGTAGATTCGATATACAGCAAGTAACAGAGTAATTCACTGACAGCTAGGAGCCTTTTGTTTGGAAATTTCAAGATACCAGAAGGAAACATTTGAAATGAAGGAGGAAACAAGTGGTAGCAAAGGTTCCATTGGTTTGGGTATTTAAATAGTGCTGATTTGGAATTTTGTGAAGGAAATGTTTAAGAAGTCTGCATTCTTTGAATCAATGATTGCAGGAGGTCAGTGATAAAAAGAAAGTCTCGATATATGTCAAAAATATTTGCAGCAGCACTTGCAGAAAAAAAAACCCTAAAATATATATATGTATATATATATATATGAGAATGCCATTAGGGCTTCCAGACAAGGCTAGAGCATTTTGCATGAAAGATTCCTAACTGATGGAAAGAGTTTTGATACAATATTATGTGCTTGAAAGAGAGGCAGAATTAGCAAGAGTTTGGAAAAGAGAAACATTCTTCATTCTTTCTTCAAGTCATGCATGATGCTAGATACTTTCATATTGACTTCAAAGAGGAAGAAGAGAAAGAATTTCTTGTATATTTTCAAGCTGGCTCCTTCAAATATTCATGCTCTTGAAAGTTTACAAAATTTTACTTGTTGAAACTAGGGTCTTTTTCTTCATTGGAGCAAGATTTAATCTCACTTCTGTCTAAAAAGTTCATTTATTCTTGTATATTTTTTGGCATGTTCTAACCAGGAGAACTTCTCTAACTTTTGTTTCTAATGGTCTTTTCTCTAACATTTGGTGAGAAGTCAAACCTATTGATGTTAGTTTGGGATATCTTTCCCCCTATAAGAGATAATGACACAGAAATCTAGTGGTTTTTTGTTCTTAATCAATCATGCTCTTCAGGGGAGAACAAAATAGCTAATCTTGTAATTCTTATCCTATTACTTTGAAGGTAGCAATTACATTTTTTGTTGGAGAGCGGTAAGCCAGATTTTGGTGATATCTATCAATACCTCTCATCAAGTTTTTGGCCTATTTGTTTAAATATTCTGTGTAGATATAAGCATCTTATATGGGCAGCACATACCTTAAAGAAATAATTACTATGATATAAAAAATAAAGAAGAGAAAAAAGTATCAAGAATATGAATTGATGTAAAGTTGAACTGGGAGAACAATGCACACAATCACTATAATAATGTAAATTAAAACAATAAAAAATTGGAAATTTAATTCTATGACATTGAAATGAATAAGAAGAGATATGAGAAAATACCTCTCTCTTCAAGCCACTCCCACATCACCACAAAATTGGGCAAACATGAATGTGGTACAATAGCAAATAATATCAGACTATTTCAGTATGTTGCTTATATTTGCAAATTTTTTTCTTCCCTCTTTAAAAAATATTTTCATAAGTGGTGGTTTTGGGGAAGGATATAGTGGAAAATGTAGGTGATTTTAAAAAAATTCTATTTGAGAATACTAAGAAAGCTACAAGTTATTTCTTGTTAAGACTAAAGGCTCTTCTGTCCTCCTCTTTACCATCATCATCACTAACATACAGTGCCCACCATTATGCTAAATGCTTTAAAAATTAAAATCTCATTTAATCCTTACAGTAATCCTGGGGGATAGGTATTATTATTATCCCCATTTTATAGGTAAGGAAATTGAGGCAGACAAACATGAAGTGATTTTTCCAGAATCATACAACTATAAGGGAGTTTAAATTCAGATCTTTCTGACTCCAAGCCCAGTTCTCTATCTCTGATGGCTTCTTCTGAGAAATTTTGCTTCTGCAATAGAAAATTACTATTCACTCCTCTGAACTCTTCTGCCACTTTGTTCATACATCTCTCATGCATTTGAGACCTTTTTATTTTGCTTTGTTTTGTGCATGTGTTATCTTCACTTTCCCTACTAAAAGGAGATAAGGTGGTATCACAGAAAGAGCCTGGAATGAGAAAGTGTGCATTCAAATCCAGATCCTGCCATTTATCAGATATGTGACCCTGGGAAAATCACTTTCCCTCTCTGACATTCTGTTTCTTCATCTGTGAAATAGAGATAATATCCACTCTCTGTTTTCTAGAACTATTTTGAAGAAAATACTCTGCAAAATGTGAAGCTAAGTATGCAAATGTTAACTATCTCTATTATATCCTCTACAATAATTTGTCCCATATCTTGTACATAGCATGTTCTCAGCAAATACCAATCACTGTTGTTCCTGATAAGACATTGGATATCATATAAATGAACTGATGCAAAGCAAAATGAACAAAACCAACAAAACATTGTAGTAGCAGCAATATTGTATGATGAAGAACTATGTGGATGCTTTAGCTCTTCTCAGCAATACAATAATACAAGACAACCCAAATGACTCATGATGAAACATGCTATCTACCTCCAGAGAAAGAACTGATATGCAACTGTGATGGACTTGGCTCTTTTCAACAGTAAGGTGATTCATGCCAATTCCAATAGACTTGTAATGGAGAGAGCCACCTGCATTCAGAAAGAGGACTATGGGGATTGAATGTTGATCACAACATAATATTTTCACCTTTTTTTGTTGTTGTTTGCTTGCTTTTTTTTTCCTTTCTCATTTTATCTTTTTTGATCTGACTTTTATAGCATGATAATTATGGAAATATGTATAGAAAAATGGCACATGTTTAACCAAAATTGGATTACTCACTTTTAGGGAAGAAGGTGGAAGGAAGAGAGGAAGAAAATTTTGGAACACAAGGTTTTGCAAGGGTAAATGCGGAAAACTATCTTTGCATGTATTTTGAAATTTAAAAAATTATTATTTAACTAAAAAAAAGAAAGAACTGATGTGGTTTGAATGTAGACTGAAGCATATTATTTTTTTCTTTTCCTTCATTTTATTGTTTCTCTTTCTTCCTTCCTTTCCTTCTTTCTTCCTACCCTTTCTTCCTTCCTTTTTTCCTTTTTTTCCTTCCTTTTTTTCAACTCTTCTTGTATAAAATGGTTAATATGGAAATGTTTTACATGATTGCACACATATAACCTATATCAGATTGTTTACCCTTTCAGGAGAGGAGGTAGTGAAGGGAAAGAGAAAAGGAGGGGTGGAATTTGGAACTCAAAATTTTTTTAAATGTTAAGAAGTATTTTAACATGTAATTGGAAAGAAAATATCAATTTAAATAATGAAAAGAAAAATTTCCATCAGAGCCTAATTGCACTTGGTTCTTTAATGATACTGTAGAATTTTTCAGTAAATATCTGATTGAAGTAATTGAAGTAGTTTTTTTTTTTTTTTTTTTTTCCAGAAATTAGAAAGTTTCATATCTGAGTTTATATCATGGTATCATATAACTTCGGAGTAAATATTCATGTTTTTTGCACTACAGTTACTGTGATATATTTTAATGAAACTGACCATTGGTTCCTGAAAAGCCACAGATAGATTTATAACTGAAAATAACATTATTTAAATTAGTAAGAAGAAGGAATAGTAGGTGGGTCTTGGAATTCTTAGTTAGCCAGCCTAGCATCTGAAGCCATTTAGATTGATTTTTTCAGTCTTATCAGTCACTGACTGCCTATACAAATTCTAAGATCCATTCAAACTCTTTCATTTTATGAATTACTGTAATATAAATTACATTAGATTTAGGAATCATAAGATACAAATTCAATACTGGTCTTTGCTACTAGTTGTAACCTGTGTGACCTTAATTAAGGTTTTTTTCCCCCTCTGGGTCTAAATTTCCTCATTTTTAAAATGAGGGGATTAGGTTAGATGACTTCTAAGATCCTTCCCAGATATATTATTTTTATATCCTGTATGGTATTTAGCACAACTCCTTACCCAGAGTAGTTCTTTAATAAATAGCAATTGATTTCTTTTGGTATTGAAGTTCCATGTTTTCATTGTCAGTCTGCCTGAAAGGCAGCAGTCTCATTGAAGGAAAGATGCAATGTAACATCTTTCATGGAAGCTGTGTCCTATTCAGAGGGTTACTTACCTGTCCCTCTTTGTTCTTTCTTACCAGTGTTCTGTAAATGTGAAAATGCTTCCTTTTGTCAGCATGTTTTATCTCTTTACCCTTTATAGATACAAAAGGAGAATAATTTCAGAATCTACATACAGTAGATATTTTTGAATCATGGAATCCCATCCAACTTTGCATCTAGAAAATAAGGTTATGTAAATGAGGCAAAGACAGCAAAGAATGGTGAGAACTGGGACCCTTAAAGATTAGTGCTCTGCCATTCAGCTTCATGACTAAAGCAAGCTACTTTCCTTTGACATTTCCTCACCTGGGAAGTCATAGGATCATAGGTTTAGGGTTGGGAGGGACTTCAATAACTATTTAAATTAAATTGCTTCATTTTATATGGGAGAAAACTGAAGTTTTGAGAGTTTGATTTGTATAAGGTCATAGAGCTAGTAAGTATCAGAAGTGAAATTTAAATCTAGATCATCATAATTTTAAGCCCCATATTTTCTTCTCTGTCACTCCACCATAGGGGTACAGGCCTTCATTATGTCATGCTTAGGCTATTTATTGCCATGACCTACTAATTGATCTCTTTATTGTCCCCTCAGTTGTCAAATTAATCTTTCTAAAATATTGTTCTGACCATAACTCTCCCCATTAAATAAACTCCAGTGGTTATCTATTACCTTCAGGATTATTTAAAAAGTCCTTGGGTTGGCATTCAAAGCTCTTTATTACTTGCTCTCTAACACCTTTCTAGTCTTCCCATACCTTACTTGTCCTGTCCTATATTCCACAATCCAGTAACACTGACCTTTTCTATTTCTCAAAAAATACGATACTCTGAAGACAGCTAGATGGTGTAGTAGATAGAGCACTGGCCCTGAAGTCAGAACGCCTGAGTTGAAATCTAGTCTCAGACATTTAACTTTTACTATCTGTGTATGACTGTAAGTAAGTCACATAACCCCAATTGCTTCCAGACTCCAGAATTTTTATTGGGATCCTCCATGCCTCCTTATTCTTCTGTCTCCTGATTGCCCTTGCTTTCTTCCAGTTCCAGCTAAAATCTCATCTTCTATGAGAAAACTTTATTCCATTATCCTACTGCCTTCTCTCCAATTTCTCCCGTATATAATTCGTTCACACATAGTTATTGTCATGTTGTATCCCCCATTAGTTTATAAGCTCATCGAGAAAAAGAACAGCGACCAATTTTTTTTTTTTTTTTTTTTTTTTTTTGGTATTTCTTACACTAAGTACAATGCCTGGCATGCAGTCAGCATTTAATAAATGTTTACTTACTGACATTCTATTCACTAAGCTATCCTGTCTCTCAAATAAAATTAGTGAGCTACATGATAATTGAAGCTATTTCTAATCTCATTGTTACATATCCTCTCCCTAAATGACTTTATATTTGCTTTGTATATATGCTAGATTTACTGTATACATCTTTTACCGAATGAATAAATGACCTTTAAAATTAGAAGTAATTCTGTTTTTGTTTTCCCTCTTGGCCCTTAATGATGAGCACCCTGATTGAATAGTGTTATCCTTCCAATCAATCCCATTTTCACATGAACAGAGATAGTGATATTAAAAAACCTGCCAAGTCTCATTTATATATGATCTATCAAAGGCAGCTTTAAGCTGATGGCATTAACTGAAACTGTAACAGTTAGTACAGTACCTAACGCCAACCAACCAGCTAAAGCAAGTATACATTTTGTACAGATAGATATAACATTTTCCTTTTCCAAAAGGAAAATCTCCTTGGGCCTATCTCATAAAATAACTCACTCTTTAAGTAGTAAGATAGCTTTGTTTCAAGGTTGGAGTCTAGGCTTTTTTTTTTTTTTTAATATATTCCAGAGCTCTCCAATTCTTGTGTGATTCTTGCCTAGTTCCCCAGGCTTTAATTATATCTCTTTTTGAAAAGAAAAACCCCTTGAAACCAGAAACACAATTAATTAGAACATAAAAGGCATGGTTGTTTTTATGTATTATCTATACTGTCACAGAAGCTCCAAATACAGAAGTTAGTGTGGCTGTATTAAACTCTTGATTTTTTAAAAATTAAAACTTTTTTTCTTGATTTGTACCTATAACCAAATTTAGCGAGTATTTCTGAATTCCAAGGGCTAATAACATAGATCAACCATGAATAGCAAGTGTATGTCATAAAAGCTTCATTTTGTAAATAGACAGCAGGAAAACAGTTTTGCTAGAAGCCTGTAGTGGGCTGAAATAGACCTTTTAACCTGTATGCTGTAGGACAGCAGAGATATACTATCACCAGGGAAAGACATCAAACAGTGCTCTCTCCTCTCTGTCAGTGAGCTGCCTTTCTAGCATTGCCCCATTTCAGATTATGATTTATAGCAAGCTTTCTATCCTGCCTGACTTTAACTTTTACTATTCTAGCACTTGAATTAGCAACCTGAAACTGACTTCCTGAGTTCCTGACCTTATTTCCTGATGACTATTTGTACTCCTCTAGAAACTCACCCCCACTAACCTGAATCAAACTTACTCTTATTTTGGCTTGATTATTTGATTCAATTGTCTTGACCCCAGACTCAAGCTAAGTCAGCCACAGATGCTCAGCAGGAAGGAATCAAGTGTCTGAAACTCTTTCCACTGATGCTCCAGATGCAAAAAAGCATAATGTTGTTTCCTGAGTTACATTCTGTAACACACAGTTTTTATTTCCCTAAAGCATGCTCTGCAATTTGGCAAGAGGCTAAATGAAAGCACTATTACATGAGAAAGACAGATGTGCTTAATGAATGTTACTATAAGCAATTCTCCAAGAGGCCAGTGGTTTTAGTCATCCTGTTCAATATACCTTTAGCTATTTTCCCTTTTTATGCCATGAAAGGGCAGGACTGAATGGTCTCTAAGGTCCCTTCCTCTAGATTTAGCATTGTACAGTCTTAGCAGGAAAATAGATGTCAAGGACAGTAAGAAAACTCTTTCCTTCCCTACCATTTCTTTGGAGGGCTCCCCACCCTACCATTAATCTTAAAAAGAATCAGGGTAAGGACAGTTTAAATGATACTTCAGTAAACATCAATAGCTTTTCTCAACAGCCAGTAATGATATTATAATGAATAAGAGAGCTGGGGGATAAACAAAAGAACCATAATAGAGAGATTTAGAGAGTTTCTTGGGTCAGACTCACATTAGAACACTAAGTATTGTGATAGGGAAATGTTACTATATTTTTTTCTTAAAGACTATGATTTCATTGATTTCTGGAGTTCTTCCTTACAGCCACCTTCTCCCTTCCCCCATCTCCAACCACCAAAACTGACCAATAACTGTTGTGAAATTTACATTTTGAGAATAAATAAATAAAGCAAAACAAAAAAATAAATTTACATTTTGAAGAGAGTTGCCTAGGTAGGTCTC
The DNA here is from genome assembly GCF_048593235.1 of Sminthopsis crassicaudata. Taxonomy (NCBI): domain Eukaryota; kingdom Metazoa; phylum Chordata; class Mammalia; order Dasyuromorphia; family Dasyuridae; genus Sminthopsis; species Sminthopsis crassicaudata. The sequence continues at coordinate 593,900,616 of NC_133617.1, forward strand.
TAAGAATTTAAATAAGTTACCTAGGGTGATGCTACTAGTATTCTATCTCCTGAAGAGGGACTGAAACTCAGCCCTTACCTAATGCAAAAGCCACTTCTATAGCTACTATTGATCATTCTGCCTGATAGAGAACTGCTAAGTAGTATTTATTTCATATCTTATAATCAAATTGTTTGTTTCTCTCCCATCCCAAGAACATGACAAGTTTTAAAAGTGTCCTTCTTTGGAAAATGGGGGAGAGTATCAAATTCTCTGGCTACTTCCTAAAGCTATGTTTGTGAAAAACAAATGCAAATCAAGATTATGGGTATCATAGTGACCCACAATTTAAATTAGTTAGAAAGCAAATGAAGTAGTGCTAGCCAAGAAAGAACACAGCTTCAGGGATTGTAAAATCTTATAATATACCTACTGGTTTAAGGGAAATTCAGAAACCTAGTCTCACAGTGGAATAGTGATTTTTTTTTGTTTGTTTCATTTTTGTTTATTTTGCTTTGGAACCAATCTGAGTACCAAAACTCAAAGAAAATAAATTGGAACACTGAAGTAAAAGATCAGAATAAAATTTTGGATCACCAGACTGTTGAAATGCAAAATTGGCATTTATTTTTGTATATATTTTGTATTTTCTAATCTGTGCATATATTGTTCTACATCCCACTCTCCTCACTGCCAAGTTATACATAAGTTCCATGAAAACAGTCTTGTTTCATTTTTGTCTTTTTATTGCTAACATTTAGCAGTTTCTGGAAAGTCATAGATGTTTAATACATTGCTTATTGAACTGAATTAAATATGAAAAAAGGCTCTTCAGGGACTCTCAGTGGATTTCATAGAATATTCAAAATTCTAAAGGACCATTTGGTAACAGGAAAATGTTAAAAGGTCAGATAGTACCCTTGCTTTATCATTTGCTTCTTGAAACAAGATTTATTTATCATATAAATATTGAAGCCCTGAAATTCTATTGTGATATAACAGATAAATACCAGAGTCAAAAAAAATTGGGATTCAAATCCTATCTTAGTAAAATTTGGTTCAAATCTCATTTATTATTATTATTATTATATATGTATATTTGAATTATTTTTTGTTTGTTGTAAATTTTTCTCTTTTTTCTAGAATCTGGAGATTCTTTCTTTGATCAGTTTTCAGGTGGTCCAATTATCTTTATGTTTTATTTTCTTTATCTGTTCTCTAGTTCTGATGTTTTTCTTATAGGATGTTTCACATTCTCTTCTATTTTTTCAGTCTTTATATTTTCTTTTATTGTTTCTTAGTCTTTGATAGCTTCATTGTCTTTCCCTTGTTCAATTCCTTTTTTCAAAGACTCATTTTCTTCTTGAATTATATCTCCTTTTCCAGTTGGTTAACTATCTTTTCATATTCTTCTTGTTTTTATTAAATGGCTCTTTTTTTAAGGTTAATTCTCAATTTTTCTCATGTGATTTTTAAAGTCATTTTTGAGTTCTATAAATTCTTTCTGCAAAGAAAGGCATCTAACTTACTCTTTGGCATAGGAGAGGTTTGTTTACTTTAATGTTCTCCTCTAAAAATGAATCTGGTCTTTTCTATTTCCATAGTATGTTTTTATGGTTGGATTATTTTTCCTTGGCCTATTAATTATTTTTTAACGAGAATTTATTAATGTAACCACTAATGGTGAGGTGGGGAGTGCTTCTGGCTTCACTTCACCTTTCCTGTTTGGTTTGAAACCCCAAATCAAGAACTTCACCCTTCTGTGAGTGCCTTCAGTCAACAGCTTCCCTACTCCACTGCTTCTACACTCACTAAGTATATTGGTTCCTTCTCACTCAGGGCTTTGTCTCTGCAACACAGCTGGGCCTGGCATTCTTAATCAGCTGACATTCCCTCAGTCTTCCCAGATTCATTCTCCTGATTCCCTTACTGTCAGGAAAGTGAAAATTCCTGTGTTTCAGATTCAGATTATCTCTGAATCCAGCTACCACCACCACCCCTTGCTGTTTTGGGGGAGCTAGCCTAAAGGTGTTTATACTTCACATTGGTTAAATCTTTTCTCAGGCTGTCCCAGGAGAACTTTGTTCTGTCCCAGTTTTATTTGTTTTTCACTAGTCTGTGTTCTTACCAGGAGCAATTTTGTTTTGTTCATAGGGGAAATTTGGAGAGCTTGGAATTTTCTCACCTACTCCACAGAATCTGTCTTCTCCATGATTTCTAAGATCCCTTTCATCTCTAGATTTGTGATCATATGGAGTGGTGGAGAGTCTCAGAGAGATAAACTGACTTAAATTTACTTATATCAACTCTAGTGCTTTTTCCACTATGCCATACTGCTAGACAAAATATTTGAGAGGAGTATCCAATGCCTTTTTTCTTATTTGCAACCAGTATGGCAATCATTACTGATCAATAACAGTGGGCTATTGAATCAAATACTCAAAAACATGCTAATCTGGTCAATGAGTTAGCTATATTAATTGTATCTGGTGTTTGAAACTTCACTTCGAAACAGAACAAGGATTACATTCCCCAATAAATAAATGGTCAAAGGATATGAATAGATAATTTTCAGATGACAAAATGAAAGCCATCTAAAGTTGTATGAAAAAATGCTTCAAATCACTATTGATTAGAGAAATCCTAATTTAAAAAAAAAAAACTTTGTAGTACCACCTCACACCTTTCAAATTGGCTAAGATGACAGGAAAAGATAATGCCAAATGTTGGAGGGGATGTGGGAAAACTGAAATACTAATGCATTGTTGGTGGAGTTGTGAAATGATCCAACCATTCTGGAGAGCAATATGGAACTATGCCCAAAGGATTATAAAATTGACTTAGCAGTGCATGTGCACTGGATCTGTATCCCAAGCAAATCATAAAGGAGGAAAAAGGACCCAAATGTGCAAAAATGTTTTTAGCAGCTTTTTTTGTGGTAACAAAGAATTGGAAAACAAGTAGATGCCCATGAATTGGGGAATGGCTGAATATGCTGTGGTATCTCAAGGTATTGTAATATTATTGTCCTATAAAAATTATAAATAAGCTGATATTAAAAAAGCTTGGAAATATTTACACTAACTAATGCTGAGCAAACCAAGCAGAACCAGGAATACATTTATATAATGAAATCAAGAATATATGATGATCAACTATGAAAGATTTGGTTTTTTCAATGGTTCAATGATGCAAAGCAATTCCAACAGACTTTGGACAGAAAATGCTACCTACAATCCAGAAAAAGAACTATGGAAATTGAATGTAAATCAATACATGTTATGTTAACTTTTTTTTCCCTTCTTTTTCCTCTCCCATGGTTTTTCTCTTTTGTTCTGATTTTTCTCTTCCAACATGATTCATAAAGTAATATGTATTAAAAATAAATAAAAATTAAAAAAATAAAAAAGCAGGATCAAACATGTGTAAGAAAGACATTTGAATCAGGTGAAAGGAAAAAAGTCTTTCTAAAAAGTCCAAAATATCATAGGAGGGAATTCTCTTTATTGTGAAGATGTACTAAAGCCTATATAGGATAGAGACTTTGGAAGGTGAAATTCTCCTATCTTTGTACAATGTATGGTAATTAAAAATTAATCAAGTTGCCTCATATATTTGCAAATATATTTCAATCCCAGTTTATTGCTGCTTTACTTTTTGAAACAAACAAAAAAAAAGAATATGATTTTTTTCTGCAGAACCTGTTAATCAGTCTAAATCAGGTAGCTGATTTGAAATATGGAGAAATGAGGTAGATAAGCTCATTTTCACCTTTCATAAAGCCAAGAATTTAAAGCATTAGGGAGAGAATGAATGATTCATCTTAAATGACATATAAGTGCCCTTAATTTTAAGGCTATTAAACTATAAAAATTTTATCTATCTTTTTCATATTGAAGTACATCTATTCAGGGACAATGCTTTTCAAGGTAATTTGGTCACAGGACATTTAAAGTTTGAAATATGTTGGTAAAAAGATATAAATCATGGTCTGAGGGAGATTTGAGTTTTGGAAATCCCCCCAAATGAGGAGGGAAAGGATCTTTGGGACCAAACTCAGTGAAATTAAAATTATTTCCATCATGAACATATGTGACACATCTTAAGCAGTTTTTTTAATGTGATTACATAGTTATAGGGATTTTTTAATAAAGCAAGAATTATTACCTGAATTGCAATTACTTCAAGGGGTCTCATTGATATCACATAAAACTCTGGGATTTCAAATTCTAAAATCTGCAAAAAAATAATTCTATAAAAAAGATATTATAAAGAAAAATATTATATAAAAATGCTAACATAACTTTTGGAGATTATTCATCCTCCAACAATAAGTACTTTTTTTTATTTTTATGCCTCTCTAAACCTCAATCAGTTTACTAAATGCCATTGTTCAAAGAATGTTCAAATAATGAGATTTACTTAAGATTTTAGTCTTGGTCCACAAAGGTCTCATGTGAATTCAGTGGAAATTTTTAGTAAAGAGCAGTTGTAATCTCATATTAGATTGTTAGCTTCCTAGATGCCTGCAGTAAAAGTCTTTTTAATTTCCTCTGTGAATCCCGATATTCAAACAGTATAGTAATGTTTTTCAAATTGACATTTTAGGGTTTGTTTGTTTGTTTTGGCAATGCCATTCTGCCATCATCTTTTCCAGAGGAGAATGCTAAGACACAGGGGATGGAGATCACCTCCAGGCAAGTGTTAGAAAAGAAAAAGGCCAAGATAAATATCACTTATTGCCTTATTTTATAGTGTTGTGTCCTATGAGAGTAAGAGCATTGCAGGAATTCAGAGAAGGGATCAATTATAACTAGAATACATTCAGAAAGTTTTCATGAAAGAGGGGCCATGTATGGGATCTGGGACTAAGAAGAAAAGAATCACAATTTCAAAGTGGGAAGGTACCTCAGAATTCATATAGCCCAGGGCTTCTTAAACTTTTTCACTTGAGACCCCTTTTCGTTTGAGAAATTTTTACATGACACTTGGTATATAGGTATGTAAAATAGATATACAAATAAAATATTTGCTAATAATAAATCATAATTTCATGACCCTCATATTCAGTTATAAGACCCTATAGGAGTCACAAAGAACACTTTAAGAAGGTAGTCCATTTTATAATCTGAAAAATAAATTCCCAACTGTAACATATCTGTTAAGTGGCCATCCAGTCTTTGTTTGAAGTCCTTCAATGAAAGGAAACCAAGTACATCCTGAGGCAACCCATTCCTCTTTTGAATAGCTCTGATATATATATATATATATATATATATATATATTTTTTTTGCCAAGATCAAACCTGAGCTGACCTTTTTGAATCTTCTACTCATTACTCCTGGTTCTGCTCTCTGTATCCAAATAAAATAACTTAATCCTCTTCCATATAGCACTTCAAATATTTGAAAAACAATTATCATGCTCTCTCTGCCCCCCCCCCAAGTCTTCTCTTCTTTAGGCTTAAGAATAAGTAAGATGTTCATAAGGGGGCTGGTTGGAAGTATAGCTTTATTTCAAGGAGTAACAACAAAGGCAAAGAAACAGGAAAGGCTAAGACTAATTCAGAGAAGAATAGCATGTAGTTTGGAAAATGGAACATTGTAGCACAGTAATGGTAAATTATCTGAGAAGCACTAGGGCCCGAACTCTACTGAGATAAAGAAAAGAATAGTTAACTGTTTTGTGTTGGGTAGTAGAGCTAGAGAAAAATATCAAAATCGTGTGTGTGTGTCTCTGTATGTGTGTGTGTATGTGTGTGTCTGTGTGTGTGTGTCTGTGTGTTTGTATGTCTGTGTGTGAGAGAGAGACAGATAGACAGAGTCAGAAAAAAAAGAGCATGTGTATATGAGCGTGTGTGAACACCAAGTGGGGTAGCAGAAGGAAAACTGAAATCCAAGTTCATAAACAGACCTAGGTCAGAATCAGGAATTCAGAAAGGTACTTTGTCTATCAAGTTAGAAAGGAGATCAGGATCGATGAGTAAACAAGTCCAAAGCAGGGCAAAGCAGTAAAGATAGCACCTTGGAGAGAGAAAAAACATGAAGCATTACAGAATCTCAAAAATATAGAATCTTAAAAGTAGAAGAAATATCAGGAACTATCCAGTTGAATCTATATAAAATAATTCATTTTGCAACATATTTCTAGCAAATTTTAGGAAACTAGGACCCTAATTTTAAGAATGTCTGCCCCTCTTATATAGCCTATATTAGTGTGACGTGGAATAAGTGCAACACTGTAGTTGATAACTACAACAAACCTCACTCCTCTCAGTGTGCTACTTGACTCATTTACCTTCTCTCTTTTCATGCTCCAAAGTAAAAATGTACTAAATTTGTCTCCTAACTGGTAACTTCTCTCTCATTAACAAGTTCTGGATTTCTAAATCAGTATATTAAGCATCATTTATTAAACTAGAGAAACCTCATCTTTTATCAAGTTTTGTTCATATCATGCTATATAGTAAACAATTAATATCCAATGCTTAAATAAACATCAAAGTTGCTGGCTATATAATTTATTAAAATTATAACAAAGAATAAAATAAGTTGAATGGATCAGTGATGAGAAACATAATAATCAGAATTACCTATAATCATCATTGCTCCTCCTCACTTGTTAATTCTGGAAAATTAGTCTTACTATTTCTCTTTCTCAACATGTCAGAATTCTCAAAATTTCTTTTCATAATGCTTTTTTGTAAAATAAGTTATTCAACTGTGTCAGGAAAAAGTCTCTTCTGACTCTCTTTGACAATGAAATAACTCAGCGTCTCAGAAAAGAAGATTTTCTTAGTTCTTTTTTTGTCCCTTATCCAGTTCCTCTAGCCATCATAGTAAAATAGACTCTATGCTCTTGTAAAGATATAGTAGCAGTACCTATAGGCTAAGTATGATATTGAAACACAACTTTTATGTTATATAGCTAACAAATTGTGAACTAGTCTTGCTTGAAACCTTTCAATATGATGGAGCTTCCAAGTTCTAGTGGGTAATTCTTTCTACTTTACAATAGCTTCCATCATCAAGAGATTTTATTCCTTATATTAATTTTAGTTTTTTTTTCCCCTCAATCATGTTTTATTTTCTCAACATTCCAACATTCATTTTTGTAAGATTTTATGTTCCAAACTTTTTCTCCCTCTTTTATCTCCCCCTCCCCAAGACATCAAACAATCTGATATAGGTTATACTTGTAAAATACTTATATTAATCCCTAGTTTTGCCTCTTTGCAATTTATATCATTACTTTTAGTCTTGCCTTCTGGAATAAGCAGATGGGAAATATGCTACAAATGTTAATTCAGTATTTACTATGTGACAGGCACTAAGTATACAAACAAAAGCAAAAAGAAGACAATCCTTGCTCTCAAATATGTTGTATTCTATTGGGGGCATCATTATGTAAAATGAAATTGAAAGGGTAGAGGAAGGAAAGTCCATGCATGGGGACATGATGACAAAGATCTGATAGTCAAAAGGACAGCATGGAATGAAACTTGGTATCCTGGGCACTCTCCCCAGAATGGAATCCTTGAAAACTCACCAATGTGAGGAGAAGCTAATATGGCAGAGTGATGTTTCAAGGTTAAGAGACCCCAAAATGAGAGAGGTCCCAGAATGGAGATGGCAGTTGAGACAAGATCACAAAATGCAGTATCAGAAGCACATCCAGGAGGAGAAGCAAACCGAACAAGTCTAATTCCTCTTTTTGGTGATATCTCTTTAAATATGGACAGCTGCAATATAGCTCCTCAAAGTCATCTCTTGTCCAAATTAAACATTCCTAACTTTAATCCTCTAAAGTGGTGCAGCATGAATTTGAGATTCTTTACTCTCCAGGTTGCACTCTTTATGGAATCTCTTCAGTATCAAAGACCTTTCTAAAATAAAGTCCATTATAGGATCTGAGATTTGGAGCTGGAAGGGACTTTAAAGATCATATAATCCAAAAAGTTACAAATTGAGAAAATTAAAAATTCATGAAGGTTAAATGGCTTGCATAGGTGATAAATAGAAAGTTGGAAATTTGACCCTAAGTCTTTTAATTTCAAATTTAACACTCCTTTGACTGCACTATGTTGCCCCCAGGTGAACACATAATCAATATGTAGTCTGATCAGGACATAGTAAAGTGAAATTTTCACCTATCAGAGCAATACCTAGGAATTTTGAATCAAGAATGATATTCTTGGTTTGAGAGATGGTCTGAAGATTGAGACTTTCATGCAAGAAGGGAAGGGAATTCACTTTATTCCTCTATTCCAATTAGTTCCTCTACTTCTTTTATTCCAATCCAATCAATTCAAATCAAATAAATATTTAAGTGTTTATTTTGTACAGGATGCTACGTGTAGAGGCTGGGTATTCAAATACATTGAGCATTGCTTTATTTCTTTTTTTTTTCCTCAAAAAATTATTAACATATATTTAAATGCCATAAATAAATGGACTCATTAGACATATAAGATTTTCTATATTCACATTTTTAAAGTTAATTGTACAATTAACATAATTAATCACACAATTGATTGTCATCTAGTCATACTTAAAAGATAAAAGTAAATGCTTGCCCACTGCAGACACATTTAAAAACTAATTAACATTTTTACTTTCCCAAAATCTCTTCTCTATATGCAAGAAGAGATTTGCTGGAAAAGTATAATTGGAAAAGTATGTGAACCAGTCACATGGCAAAAGAACACATTAATATTATTGGAGTGCCACTGGAACACAGAAAATGGGAAAAGGTCCAGAGGAAATCCTCTGTCATACTGTGTGGCTCCTCTATGGAGGAACTATTGAAGAAGTTGGACAAAAGTTGGGATGGATAAGAAGGAACTAAGGGTTAGAATCTATAAAGTATTGGAAAGAAAATGCACATAAATGAAATCATAAATCTTCTGAAGTCCTAGATTATATCAAGTACATTGTTTTATCTAGATAGAAGAATTAGGGAGGGTGTTTTGTGCTTGGACACAATTGCTTCTTGAGTCTTTTCCTTGTTGTGTGGGCTTTTGTTTGCATATCAGGCTTTGTTTGATACCTATAATTTGTATGATCTTGGGCAAGTCAGTTATATGTTTTGGGCCCTCAATTTCTTTATTTGTAAAGTGAAAGAAAATAGATTGTAAAATTGAGAGGGACTTTAGAGGCCACCAAAGTGAACCTCTCATTTTATTGATGTGATAGCTGGCATACAGAGTTTAAGAACCTAGGCCATCTTGACCCCCATATATGCCTGATTCAAAGAACAGTGTTTTATCTTCTAGAACTAAAGCACTGCTTCATTTCAAGAAAATTATATACTACTTGGGATTAGGGGGACAACAAGTCAATATACAAATATATACATTATTATTTGAGAAAGGAGAAATCTCTATCAACTAATGCCACAGGGAAAGACTTCCTACAGAGACTGAAGAAAAATGGGGATTCTGTGAGTTAAGGGAAAGGTAAGAATTTTTCATTGAATAGTGACAGGCTACTTCTGGAAAATCACAAATATAAGACATGGAATTCCAAGTTTGGAAAGGAGCAAATAGACTTGATTGGCTGAAGAAAAAAAAAAAAAAAAAAAGAATGCTTGAAGGGCAGCAACATGGAATGTTGCTCAGAAGAGGAAAATCTGACAGGATCACTGTCCCCCAACCTTCCTTTGAGCAGTAAGTGAAATAGATTGTCTCTAACTATGCCTATCTCCACTTACTGGGAGTCATATTCAGAAAATGATCTTCTCTTGAGAGCCCTTTCTTTGCACCTTTCCCCTGTCTCCCTGGGGGAAGAGAAAAATTCTGATAACCATTTTGTTCGAAGTAATATGAGTTAGAAGACAAAAAAATCAGTTCGAAGATTTTTAGCTTAGTACCAAGACTTTTTTTCCTCTCTGCATAGTTAGAAAGCTTTTAAAAAGTTACTCATAAAATTAATAAAATTATATGAGTCCCTAGGGAATGTTTTCCCATTTTATTTTTAATTATAGAGCATTTATTTTCTCTCCTTTCCACCTATCCATTTAAAAAAAAGAAGAAGAAGAAAAAACCTTTGTAACAAATGTGTGAAGTCAAGCAAAACAAATCCCCACATTGTCCATATCCAAAATTGTTTGTTTCATTCTGCATTTTGAATCTATAGGCCCCCTCTCAGGATATGGATGGCATTATCTTCCTTAGTTCTCTGGGATAGATACAAGTGGGACAGTGAAGGCAGAATCCAATAGTCTTGAAAAGTGATTGAATATAAGGGTGAGGGATAGGAAGAGCCAAGATGTATGTCAAGGTTGAACTCCTAAGGGGTTGTTAGGATAAAGCTGTCCTCAATAATAATAAGGAAACTTGGAGAAGGCTTAGTGAGAGAAGATAGTAAGTTATCTTGTAGTAATGTTGACTTCGAGATGCTAGAGAACATCTGGTGATACAAGATGAGATAAAGAGAGAGAGTAGGATGGTAGGATGGGACTTCCCTGAAAAGAGATTATAATTAAATTCATTTTAGTTGAAGAAATAATTCTGAGAAGAAATGGTAATATAGGTATCAAGAGAACTAGAAAGGTGCAATGCCAAGAAAGTTGACAGTGGAGAATATTTAAAAGGAGGTTATCCAAAAAGGTCAAAAGATATCAAGAAGGATAAAGACTAGGCAATACTTATCATATTTAGTGATTAAGAAGTTGTTAACAAGTTAGAAAGTGGCTTCACTTATGATGAGGTTAAAAATTAAATTGCAAGGAGTGGAAAAATGAGGAAGGAAGAAGAGAAATAAAGAATATAGTATGTGCTTTTTTTTCTCCCAGGAGTTTGGTTGTGAAAGGAAGTAGACATATGAGAGTAACTTCCTATTTTATGCAATTGTTCTTGCTACTTAGATACTAGATAGATTGTACATGCTCAATCCAATTGGCATAAGTGAAAGGGGAAATAATTTGACACCCATCTTCACACTTTGTCCTTACAATCTTATGGAAATACAGATAGCATCTTGACATATGATTAATGATATGTGATCCTAAATAGGACATTACAAAGAGCCTAAACTTCCAACCTAGATATAATAGTAAGAAAACAGATGCTAACCTGCCAATGAGCTCGGGCCAAGCATGTATGAATAATCTTCTCCCCTCATGTTTTGAAGGAGAGGGAAGAGAATGATAAGGAACTTCTCATTCTTCTTTCTGATTCATCCTATGGATATGTCTCTTCTCTGAAGATTCACCAGCACTTCATCCTCCCCTATTTATCAGTGCTCTAAGAGAGACAACTAACAACTTGAATTAGAAAATAGTCTCAGATGATAGCTTGTTAATGATGACCTCTCCATTTATTTTATATACAGTATCAAATATCACTGTCCAGTGCTAGACACAGACACCATCTTTTCTGATAGAGCATCTTCCTTGAGTTAGAACCTATGACTTGGTGTGCTATTAGTGATGGAATCCTTATACAAATTATACAAGAGACACAAGTCACATAGAAGTTTTCATGTCTTTGTCTTTGTTATATAACCTTGTCTGCAGGGTATTAGAACAAGCCCATTCTGTAAGTACAAATTAAGAAATCCTCCTTATCCAAGAAAGTATTTGATGAAATGGCCTAGAGGACCAGTCAAAAATGCAGAGAAGAAGTAAGCAATACAGTTAATCTTCCCAACAAATCCTACAAATTCAACAAACACCTAGAAAATGTAATAAACAAAATCATATTTGGGGAATATAAGGAAACATCAAAGAAATATTTTCCCAGTCCAGGTTACTATAGGCAAAGAAAATAGACCTCTGTAGATTCTGGGATGAAGAACAGCTGGGAGGTGTAACACCTGAAGTTTTCTAAAGTAGGAAATAAACTATGAACTCTTGTTGGGCACTATGGTAAAAAAGAGATACAGGAAGTAGAACAGATGGGCCTGATGCTGTGCAGACAAAAGGAACAGATGGCAGCTTTGTTGCTTATATCCCATAACCAAGTCATAGAATCAATGCAAGCTGAGAAGAGGATTTGTACCTGGAAAAGGTAGACCACGGTAAAAGAGTGGTTTGAGCCTAAGGGATCCTTCTTTCGTTCTAGAAAGAGAAGGAACAGAAACATGAAATAGTTGTGTGACTCTGCCCAAAGAGAAGTGTCTAGCAACAAATTCCAGCCTACTCTGAAATGTTAAGTAGCAAAGGATAGAAAAACTTCCAAACCAAGGGGAAGCCTGAAGTTATATTGCTCTGAACCCTCAGATACTTGCAGCTATGTGATAGTGTTTGGAATAATATTTTTTTTATTAATTCTACATAAATCCAGATCAGGAGCATCTAAAGTTCAGATTAGGAGGTCCCTTGAACACATAGTTTAGGGCACACTGAAAGCATTCAGATGCCCAAAATGAAATTGCCTCTGTTATCCTTCAAAATATATAGTATTCAATATCTAGAGAAAGCAGTAAGAGAACCCAAAAGAATAGAAAACAAGACTGAATAGAGTATGATAGAAAATGCAGAATCAAAAGCACAACCAGGAGGAGAAACAAACTAATTTCTCTTTTATGTGGTATATCTTCAAATACTTAAGGACAGCTATGATGTATCACTTCTATATCATGATATAGCATGATTTCTCCAAGTTAATCCCCCCCAGTCCTGTTTTCTTTAGTTCCCCCAAATTGGATGTAGCAGGGACTTGAGATTCTTTGCCATCTAGGTTATACTCTTTGTGGACTCTTTTCAGTATCAAGGACCTTTGGTATCCAGAAGTATTCAGGGCTTAACCCTAACACAAAAGTAGAAAATAAGTTTGAAAAGATGACTAAAGAAAAAAAAAGATTCTTGTCATATAGAATTATTAAAGTGACAAGGATTTCTAAGACACAAATCAAAAGAATAGAATTATTTCAAAATATCTACAAGCAGTGAGTGCCTCAAAGAAAAACATTGCTTGGATAGAAGTTCAACTATAATTCATAGAAAAAATTAAAGCAATAATTTTTAAAGATTCTAATATACTTTTATTAATTAAACCAGAACATTAGAAAATGATTAGAAAAGAAATGAGAACTATGAAAGAATGACTTGAATGGGAATTAAAAATTGGTATAAGAAGTACAAAACTTTATGCAGGTAACAGACTCTTTGAAAATTAAAATGTAACAAATAGAAATGTATGGCAAGAAATAGTTTTAAAAGTCAAAGGACTAAAAAAGAATAAAAATATAAGGTATCTCATATTTTAAAAAATAACTAACCTAAAAAACCTATCTTAGAAAGATATTTCAAGAATTACTAGACTACCTGAAAGCCAATGCCAAATAAAAAAGAGTCTAGACATCATATTTCAGGAAGTTATAAAAGAAAACTGTCCAGATCATTTAGAACCAGAGGGCAAAGTGAAAATATAAAGAATCTACTAGAAACCTTATGAAAGAAACTCCCTAATAAAAAATCTTATGAACAATATAGCCAAAATTTCAAGCTTTCAGGACAAGGGGGGAAATTACAAGTAGGCAGAAAGCAATATTAAAAAACTGAAGAACCACAGTTAGAAACACACAAAATTTAAAAGCCATTAAAGAAGAAAGGTAGGAAGATTTAAATATGATATACCAAATGGCAAAATATATGGGTTATCAATCATGAATAACTCAGTAAAATTGAGTATAATCCTACAGGGGGCAAATGAATTTATAATAAAATTAGAGTACTTTGAAATTAGAAACTTTGAAGTTAAGATACCAGAGAAAGATAAAAGAATAAACATAAGTGAAAAATCAAAAGGTATTAAACAAGAGTGACATGCTTACTGTCTAATAGAAGGAGATTAAAGTGTTGTCCCAGAGACCTAGTAACAACAGAGGTAATACAGGAAATCAAATAAGACATGGGGCTTTGGAATAGTCTTGATTTCATCAACCCACCTCCCATTCTTTTATGCCATGAACAAATTATGATGAAATCTTTAAGGTTATTGAAAGTAAAACTGGGTTTATAATGATATAAATCTCCTTCACAATGGCCATTAATTCTACTACTTTACAGAAATAAAGTATAAAAATTGATTTGAGACTTCCTGGGGTAGAGGCAAGATGGTAGAGTGAAGCCAGGAAGCTGCTCAAGTTCTCCCAGTTTCCCTCAAGATTAACATGAAACCAAACATTTGAACAGAGTCTGATGAAATAAAACCACTCTCCAGCTCAAGATAAACTAGAAAAACTTTAAGAAAGATCAGTCTCACTGGGGTGGAAAGGGTGTAGGGGCCAACTCAGATAGAAACTGGGAAAACCAGTGAGAGGATTTTAACCCAGCAAATCGGCAACTAAAACCCTTAATCCTATCTCAGTAGAGGAGGAGAACAGTGGGGAAATTTCAATCCCAGCTCTGAAGGCAAACTGGAAAACCAGGCTTTTTCCTGAAAAGAGCAGGTAAAGCTAACCCCTACAAATACAAGGGGCCCCTGTGCTCAAAGCCAAGGCTCAAAGCTGCACAGAAAGCTTGGGAGAGCACCACCTTTGCCCCAGGAGCAGAGCTCAACCATAAAAGTAAAAAAAAAAAAAAAAAAGAGGAAATACCAAAAGAAAATTAAAGAAAACAAGCAAAAACCAGAAAATAACTTTAACCATAGAAAACTACTATGGTGACAGGACAAAATAAAATGCAAACTCAGATGAGTTCAAAATGTTCACAGAAGATTTCTCAAAAAGTGATATAAATTGGTCTCAAACCCAAAGTGGCTTCTTGAAAAAATGCTCATAAAAGACTTTAAAATGCAAATAAGAGAGGTAGAATAAAAAATGGAAAAATAATGAGGCATGTAAGAGAGATTCAACAGCTTGGAAAAGGAAAGCAATTCTTTAAAAAATGCAATTGGCCAAATGCAAAAAAAAAAAAAAATCTGCTAAAGAAAACAATACCTTCAAAAGTAGAATTAACCAAATGTATAAAAAGAAACAAAAATTAACTAAAGAAAATCACACTAAAAATTACAACTGGGCAAACAGCAGCTAATGAGTATGTGAGACAGATAGAATCAGTTAAACAAATTTTAAAAAAATGAAAAAAATGGAAAAAAAATATGAAATACCTCATTGGAAAAACAGCCAACCTGGAAAAAAAGATTCAGAAGAGACAATTTAAAAATTATTGGCTGACCTGAAAGCCATCACACACACACACACACACACACACACACACACACACACACACAAAAGAGCCTGGCTAGCATTCTTCAGTAGATCATTAAGGAAAACTATCCCAATACTCTAGAAACAGAGGGGGAAATACTTATTGAAAGAATCCATCAATCATCTTCATTAAAACCATTTGGTACTGGCTAAGAAATAGAGTGGTGAATCAGTGGAATTGATTAGATACACAAGACACAATAATCAAGACCTATAGTAACCTAGCATTTGATAAACCCCCAAACAACAGCTTCTAGAATAAGAACTCACTATTTGACAAAAATTGCTGGAAAAACTAGAAAATAATGTCAGAAAGTCGGTGTAGACCTACATCTTACACTCCATATCAAAATAAGATCAAAAGTAATATATTATTTGGGCATAAAGGATGATAAACAAATTAGGAGAGCAAGGTGTAATTTAACTATCAAATCTTTGGAGAAAGGAGGAATTTATGACCAAAGAAGGGCTAGAGAACATTATGAAGGACAAAATGGACACTTTTGATTGCATTAAGTTAAAAAGATTTTGCACAAATAAAACCAACAGAAGATTAAAATGGAAAATGGAAGTACAAAGGTGGGAAAAATCTTTACAACTAGTGTTTGTGATAAAGGTTTCATTTCTAAAATATATAAGGAACTCTATCAAATTTATAAGAATACAAGTTATTTCCCAATTGATAGTCAAAGGATATGAACAATTTTCAGATGATGAAATTAAGGCCATCTATAGTTATATGAAAAAATGCTCTGAATCAATATTAATTAGAGAATTGCAGATTAAAACAACTCTGAGGTACCACCTCACACCTCTCAGATTGGCTAAAATGAAAGGAAAAGGTAATGATAAATGTTGGAGAGGATGTGGGAAAACTGGGACACTAATTCATTGTTGGTGGAATTATGAAATAATCCAACCATTCTGGAGAGCAATTTGGAACTATACTCAAAGGGCTATAAAAATATTCATTCCTTTGACCTAGCATTACCATTTCTGGGTCTGTATACCAAAGAGATCATAAAGGAAAGAAAAGGACCCACATGTACACAAATATTTGTAGCAGCTCTTTTGGGGGTAGCAAAGAATTGGAAAATGAGTAGATTCCCATCAATTGGGGACTGGCTGAACAAGTTGTAGAAATATTATTGTTCTATAAAAATAATGAACAAGCTGATTTTAGAAAGACTTGGAAAGATTTATATGAACTGAAGCCGAGCAAAAAAAGCAGAACCAAGAATACATTGATTACAATAACAGAAAGAATGTGTAATCAACTAAGAAAAACTTGATTCTTCTCAGTGATTCAGTAATCCAAAGTAATCCCAATAGATTTTGGACAGAAAATGTCATCTGCAGCCAGAAAAAGAACTAAGGAGATTGAATGTAAATCAAGATGTGATGCTCATTTCTTTTCTTTTCTTTTCTTTTTTTTTAATCTTTCCTATGGTTTTTCCCTGTTGCTTTGATTTTTCTCTCACAATATGATTCATAAAGCAAAATGTATTTTAAAAAAAAGAAAAAAGAAAATTAAAACTTATTGATCATCTTAATATAATTGTGTCCCCATCTGGGAATGAAGATATTTGACCAATAAATTCAGATCATTTCAACAACTTGCAGAAAGTGTCTTAAAGCAAAAGTACTTTACCACAGTTATGCAGGCATCCCAGAGGCCCATTGATAGATTTCAAAGAGATTCTGAATTTGAATAGGAAAGATTTATATTTATATTTACTTACATCTACTTTGTTTTTAGCATCCCCTTCCATTATGTAAAAATATTCTAGGAAGAGACCTAGAGTCTTCACCAGAAGGTCAGAGACAAAAAGACTAAAAATACCTGTGTTCAATTCCCAACTTTGATGTTTTATTATTGACATGACCTTATATCACCCACTTATTGTCCCTGAGTTTTAGTTTTCTCATGTAAAATCAGGGATGGCTAATTAAATGGTTTCTGAGATCCCTCTATCTTTAGTACTATAATCTATGACATTCAAAGAATGTGGCTAAGCATTGCAGTTATACGGGTAAAAATCAAGCACAAAGGGCCTTCATTGTGCCAGGTATTATTAAAGGAAAGCTACAAAGGACAGCAATGGAACAGTCCCTGATGTGTACAAGAAATTTACATTATATTATGGGGAAATAATGTAACACATATAGAAATAAAATAAAATGTGCTTTCAAAGAGCTTACAATATAAGGAGTAAAGGTGGGGAATAGAGCTGTGTATACAAATAATGTTGATATAAGGCAGAATAAGAAAAGTATTAAGGAAGGGCCTAGTCTATGAGAAACTTGAGAGGGGAAAGAATATATCTTATTCCTGAAGGCTGAGGGAAAGGAAGATAGTAGACTCAGAAAGTTCTAAAAAAGAGGCTATACAAAAAGATCCACAAGCGCAAAAATGTTTGTAGTAGCTCTTTTTGTGATGACAAAGAATTAGAAAATGAGTAGATTCCCATCAATTGGGGAATGGATGAATAAGTCATGGTATATGAAAGCAATGAAATATTATTGTTATATAAAAATGATGAACAAACTGATTTTAGAAAGGCCTAGGGGAATTTACATGAACTAATGCTGAGAGAAATAAGCAGAACCAGGAATACATTGTACATAGTAATAGCAAGATCATGCATTGATCAACTATGACAGACTTGGTTCTTCTCAGCATTTTTGTGATCCAAGGCAATCCCAATAAACTTTGAGTAGAAAACACCATCTGCATCCAAAGAGAGAACTCTGAAGACTGAATGTAAATCACCACGTTATATTTACTTTTTTTTCCCTTTTTCTTCTGTTTTTTTTTTCTTTCATGGTTTTCCCCATTTGTTCAGATTTTTCTTCCCCAACATGATTCATAAGGAAATGTATTTTTTTTAAATAATGTGCATGTATAACCAGAAAAAAATATTTTTAAAAAGAATGAGCTGCTTAAATACAAAGATTTCCTTGCCTTTTGCATATGTGTGTGGTATCTCCAGTGCTTAGCACAGTGTTATATAGAAAATATTTAAAACTTACTATGACATAGTGGATAGATCCTGAGTCTAGCATCAAAATAATCCAAATCTAGCCTCAGAAATTTATTACCTTTGTGACCCTGAGCAAGCCACTAATCTCTATCTCAATTTCCTCAACTGTAAAATGGAGATATTAAAAACCTACTTCTCTGAATTGTTTTAAGAAGTAAATGCTTGCAAAATACCTGGTATATGGTAGTCACTTAATAAATGCTAGTTCTCTTACCCTCATAACCTCATTACCTCTTCCTAAAAAAGAAGAGACTACAACAAAGTTGGACATTGAAAATAAACACATAGAGAAAAAAATCAAAAATTGAGGGTGTTTTTTTTTTGTTTTGTTTTTTTTGTTGTTGTTGGTTTTTTTACACATTGACTCAATATAAGCAGACACATGGTAAGAGATGGAAATGATCACAAAACTGATTTCAATAATGTCAAACTACTAAGCCAAAAAATCAAACTAGTTGGTTAAAATAACTTAGTTTTGATGAACTTGGATTATTTAATTAAACTAATGAAATTACTCAAAAGTCAACTGATCCATGTAAATTGATAATGAATCATTATGAAGTCTGAGACGAGTACTGCAAATCCTGTCTGAGAAGAATAGTAAGAAAGGTGGCCTTAAGTACCTTAAGAAAGCCTTTTAAAGTCTTTTAAAGAAAATTCAGTCAAGGGGAGAGACCTTAGAATGTTAGGAGAGGAGACAGAGACCTTGGGATATTATCAGGCCAAAAGGCAGAAGTAGAATTAGATATGGGCGAAGAGAGATCTGACATCCATCTGGGAAATTCCCATTTTAATTAATTTTTCTTAACTCTGTCCTAAGTTCAGATATTTTTATCTGTTGAGGAGTACAAGTATTATTATCACCCTCTACATGTCAGCACTCAGGTCAGAGTCAAACTTATTCATTTCTAATATAGCTTTCATTCCTCATAGAGACTAAGTATAACAATATTCAATAGTACTTGTTTCAAAGAAGAAAAAAAAAAAAGATCTGTAGTTTTTTTGGGGGAAGGCATTCCTTCATTGGACACAATAAGCCTTTAGTGGGATTGTGGATTGTCCTCACAAGTTATTATAACTGGTAAAAATCATTACTTCCTGACCAGCTTTGAATAAAGAACATTTCGTGGCTTAGTTGTGAAAGAACTAATACAAAGTCACTAATAGAGGTCTTAATGTCTTTCCAGCTTGCCCTTGGCTTCCTTTAGCCTGATTTTTAGTGTAAACAGTTCATCTGCAATATGTTCATTTTCACCTTATTTTTTTAAGGTAATAAAAGTAACCAAAATAGAGTGTCATCCAACTTCCACAATTGTAATGTTTTTCATTGCAAGGAAAATACATTGGATGAGTTTGGGACTGAAAGTGTTAACAATAATGCAATCAGTTTGGGGGTGTCTTCCTTAAAATAAATGAGTGTCTTTTTATGTCATTAAATCCAAGCATTATAAAAGCCATAGCAAAAAGGTCAATTGACCTTCCTATCACTGTTCATTTGCACAGTATGGATTGACAAATAATTTGTCATATGTCACAACAAGTATTTAATTAAGCTGATAATGACTGTTCCCAGTTTGCTTTGTCTATAATTATTCTTTATTTCCCCAACATAAACAAATTAGCTCTAATAGTATGTCAGCCACTGTTTTCAGTCTCCATAGGACTTCTAGTTTGTCGTCTTTTCAGTTGCTGATTAATCAAAACTGTCCAGAAAATATGCTCTCATCTCTATGCAGCTGCTTTTCTGGTCCTCTTCTGGCCTCTGTATGTCTGTATATTTCTTTTCTGTACAGGAATGATTTTGTACTCATCTTAAAAGTAATCATTTCTTTCTTCCTAGAATTGATATGGTACTATGTTGAGCATATGGCTAAGGGTGGGGTGGAACACCAGGAAACTGGTATTGTATTGATGATTCTATTACATTCATTAGAATATTTCCCATGGTGCTGGCAGGGTTGTCCTCCCTTTGCCAAACATGGATGAAAGACAGAAGACCTTCTTTGGAATGGATATATTTTCTTCCCATCAACCAACTTGAAATGATGAAGGGGTGCTTCTGCCAGCTAAACATAATTAATGGGTATGTCATACTTGTCTATAACAATGACAGGGTCTTACAACTGAAAGAGACAGGAATGGTGGAAGCTATTAATATCCTCATAATAGAATGTACCTGAATCTCTACTTCCTTACTAAATAACAAAAGATTAGTCTTCAAGCAGAGTAATTCTGCCCCTGTCTATGGAACTGTGTGCCAATCATGCAGACTGGAATTGGCAGCTTTGTATAGAGAAGAGTAATGATTCTTTTACCCTATATAAACTTACATGAATACACACACACATACATACATCTTATAGATAAATATATACCCTTTTAATATTTAATTTTCCCCAATTAAATGTCAAAAACAATTTTTAACATTTGTATTTTTTTTTGTTTTGTGTTGCAAATTTTATCCTTTTCTCCATGCTCCATCTCTTCCCTAAAATGGTAAAGATTTAGCTCTTCTCAGAAATACAATGATCCAAAACAATCCCAAAGGACCAAATTTATCTCCAGAAAAAGAACAATATTGTCTGAATACAGACTATAAATTTAGTCCTATTTTCACTTTCTTCCTCCTTCCCTCCCTCTTTCCTTACCTCTCTCCCTTGTTTCCTCCCTCTTCTTTTCTTCCTTCCTTTTTCTTTCTTTTCCTCCCTCCTCCTTCCTTTCCTCCCTCCCTTCCTTCCTCCCTTTCTTCCTTCATTTCCTCCTTCCTTCATTTCTCCATCTCTTCCTCCCTCTGACCCTTCCTGCCTTTCTTTCTTTCTTCCTTTTTTCCTTCCTTCCTCTTTTCCTTCCTTCTTTCCTTTCTTCCTTCCTCCCTCTGTCTCTTCCTTTCTTCCTCTCTTCTTCTCTCCTTTGCTTCCTTCTTTCCTTTTTTTCTTTTTGAATCTGTGATGTGGATTCCACACATCAGGGTGGAAACTTACCACTAGTGTAAGTCCACAAATAATCTATTATTTATATTCTAAGAAATGTAAGATTTAAGTAATTTATCTGAGCTGTAATAGCCAGTATGTATAAGAGGCAGAACTTGAACACAGGTTTTTCCACATCTCCAGGAGAGGTTCTCTGTCAATTATGTCACATTGTTTTTCATAGGTTCACACACACACACCACACACACCCCCCCCACACACACATACACACACAAACTGTATATATATACACATACACATTTACACAGTATATATGTTTATATATATATATTATATTTTTTCAAACATATATATATATATAAATATAATCAATTCTTTCTCAGAGGGGCTGAAATTCTCCCTATGAAAAATGGCATTTTGTTATTTAATGAAGAAATAGAGCTTCAAGAATATATACACATATATTCAAATATATGCACACAGGAGTGTGTATGTGTATATGCATGTGCATACATGCACATGTGAACACATATACAGTGTGTGACTAGTTGGTGCAGTCTTGAAGCACTAACATTTATCTGGGTGAATTTATACTTATCACTTAGAATTAAGGTTATTTGTTTCTTTCCAGTTCTTACCTCCTCAACGTATCTTCCAGATGTTTTCTACCACTTTGTTCTCTATACTGTCTCACATGATAAGATGGCCCTTCTCCTTGCCAAAACAAACTTTTTTATGTGCACAAATGATCCCCTTTATTTCATCTTTTTTTAGTAGATTCATCTTCTGTCATCTCCACTCTCTTCTTTATCTTCAGTCTTCTTGTATAATGATCCCTTATTTACTACCTACAAACATACCTGAATCTCCTCTATCTTTTAAAAACTCTAACTCAGTCCATCTATTCCTGCTCCTCTCTTTTGCAGCTATATGCCTTGAGAAGATTATTTATATTATAATATTTATATATATATATTTATATTTATATTACATTATCCATTTCCTTTCTTCTCACTCTTTTCTTATCTCTTGAGTCTGGCTTTTGACCTCTCCATTCATCCAAAACTCCTGTTTACATAAAGTTCTCTTAACTGTCCCTTCTAATGAATCGTTTGAGCATCCAGGTATTGTAGTGTATAGAGTGCTGAGCTAGAATATATGGGCAAAGAAGCAATGGTTAAAACTAAACATGGAACAACTAATAGGCTTAGGTTTGGAAAAAGAGTACTATAAAACTTTATATTGTCACATTATTTATTTAACTTGTGTGCAAATTATATCATGCTATGCACATGCATGTATGAGCATACATATAGCATGCGACTATCTGGTGCAGTTTTGAAGCAATAATATTTATCTTGGCAAATTATATTTATCCCTCAAAATTAAGGTCATTTATTTGGCTGGATGCCAGGCTGGACGAATTAAAAAAATTAAATTCAGGTTGCTGGGAAAAATATCAACAATTTCAGTCATGTATATGATAGTACTCTTGTGATAGAAAGTGAAGAGAAATTAAACAACTTCTTGATAAAGGTAAAAGGAAAAAGTGTACAAATGGACTTAACCTTAAAAAAAAACCTTACATTTTGGCAATTAGTCCCTTTGCTTCCTGGTGAATAGAGGGAGAAGAAATGGAAGCAATGTCAACTTTTATATTCTTGGGCTCAAAGGGCAGAGGGTAACTACAGCCATGAAATTAAAAGACTTTTGCTCCTTGGAAGGAAAGCAATGGCAAATTGGACAGCATACTAAAAAGCAGAGACATCATCTTGCCAATAAAGGTCCGTGTTGTCAAGCCTACAGTTTTTCCAGTGGCAATGTATAACTTTGGGAATGGGACTACAAGGAAAGCTGAGCAAAACTAGACTTGAATTGTGGTGCTGGGAAAGACTTTTGAGGATCCCTTGGACAGGAGGAGATCAAACCAATCAATCCTTAAAGAAATTAATTCAGACCATTCAATGAAAAGTCAAACACTGAAACTGAAAGTTAAATACTTTGGCCACATATTAAGAAGATAGGAATCATTGAAAAAGACTCATGTTGGGAAACATTAAAGAGAAAAAGAAAAGAGAATGTCATAAGATGAGGTGGATTGGTAGTATCATAAAAACAATGTACATGAACTTGAACAGACTTTGAGAGAGATTAAAGAGAAGGGGAGTGGAGCTGGCATGCTGTGGTCCATAGGATTATAAAGAATTGGATGTGATAAAAATACTGAACAGCGATAATGGTCCTTTCTCCATCCTCATTGCCAATCACTCATCTCTTTGATATGCCTTTTTTGCTAGGTTTTCCTAACATTATCCTTCTGTTATTCTCCTACTTATCTGATTACTTCCTTTCAATCTCCTTTGTAATGTCATTGTCCAGGTGAAGACTGATAATTGGGGTGACCCACATAACTGTTGTGGACCTCTTCTGCCTTTATACTATTTCATTAGATTGGATCTAATAAATTCCCTTAGTTTGAATTAGTATTTTTAAGCTGATGATTTTCAAAGCTAGTTATTTCTTCCTAACCTCTCTGCTAACCTGAAGTCTCATATCTCTAAGTACCTATTACAAATTTCAAATTGAATAACCCATAAACATTTTAAATTTAATCTGTTCAAAACTGAAGTCATTTTCTTTTCCCCAAACCCTCTCCCCTTCCTAACTTCCTCATCTCTGTGAAGACTGTGAAGGACACATCATCCCTAGGCTCACAACCAAGGTGGCTTTGATTTCTCACTTTCATCTCCGATATCCAAGCTGTTGTGTAACCCTGTCTTTTTCTGTCTCAAAATGCCTATTCTATCTGCCCCCCTCTTTTCTTTGACCCTTCCACCACCTTGATACAAGATGTCATTATCTCACACTTGGACTATATCTTCCTCATTTGTTTCCTTAACACAGATCTCTCCCTCTTCTATTCCAACTTCCACCCAGTTGTTAAAGACATCTTCTTACAGTGAATATCTGAATCATCCCCACATTCAATAAACTCCAGTGTTTATAACATTTGGATCTAACTTAAAATTCCTTACTTGGCATTCAAAACCCTTTACAACCTGGCCCTTTCTAATCTTCTAAAATCTTCCACTGCTCCCCTCTTCATACTTTGCAATTATAAATAAGATTTCTTTCTTGTTCCTCACATAAAATACCACTATCTCCTCTCTCCAGGTATTTTCATTGACCATTTCCTATGCCTGAAAATATCTTTCATCTTATGTCCATTTCTTGACTCTCCTGTCTTCCTTTAAGTCCCAAATAAAATCCTTCCTTCTATAAGAAGTCTTCTTGGGGATGAGAGGACCTTAGTCCTGGTCTGTCCTTATCAATAAATCTCTTATAGATAATGATGGTGAAAATTGTGGTAGTAATTTGGATTTCCTGATACATGCTGTTTCTGAATTTTCTATCAGTGTGGCCTGCTTCATTAGCCCTATAAGTCCAGAGCCTAGCATAATGAATGATCATTGTATGCTCTTAAAACTGATCGATTAATTTACTTGATGTAGAAGAAAATTCTTGTTCTGGTGCAGTTTGGAATAAATGAGTTCTAAGGGCTCCTCCTGCCCAACTCAGATCATATGATTTTGTTATTTTTGTCATTTGTCTATTTGGACATAGTGCACTGTTTTGTTCAAAGTCAAACCTAAAGAAATCTCTGAACTTGGACTTGGCAGATTGGTCTTTATTTGAAAATGTATGTGTCAGTAGGATGAGATGTTTTTATTCTGATGCCATTGAATTCCCTTCCCCATAATAATTTTTTTAAATACATTTTTCTATTCTTTGCACAAAGAAAGAAGTCTTCCTTGATATGCCTTAATTCTAATGCCTTATGTTTAATATATTCAATTTATTCTGCATATAGCTTGTTCATACATAATTATTTGCAGTTGCCTCTCCTCCTCTTAGATTATGAGTTCCTTGAGAGCAGAAACTTTATTTTGCTTTGCATCCCATGTGGGGTGAGTATGGGTGTGAGTGTCTGTATGTATCTATATATCTATATAGGTAGACATAAATATAGCTTTTCTTGAATATAGTTTGCTTGGGAGTGGTGGGAGGATGAAAGGGGGGAAAATGAATCAAGTTAAATAAGATGAGCAGCAGAGAACCAAAGAACAATTTATAAGGAAGGAAAGAAAAATTGGTCATTCATGAATATATGTTTCTTCTACTAATAAATATACTTTCTTGATCTAGTAATTTATTGTTATATATTTTGAATCCTCTCTGATATTCTGCTGTGCACATGACTATGTTCTCTTTTGTTTTGCTTCATTTTATTTTCTTTTCCTTTTTTTCTTACTCTGTCTTTTTGCAAATAAAAAAATAAAAAGGAAAAAAATAAAAAATGCTATTTGACTGAATGACCAACACAAGACTTAGTCTGCCTCTGGTCTATAAATCTAATGTACCATAATGGAACATTGTCATTTCATTGCACTATTAGCAAGTAAAATGTCTTTTTGACCATGGTTACAGGAGCAGAGCCATAGGGAATATGAGTGGGGCACAAAGTTCATATCTATGTCTTTCCTTCTTCCTTCCTTTCTTTCTTTCTTTCTTTCTTTCTTTCTTTCTTCCTTCCTTCCTTCCTTTCTTTCTTTCTTTCTTTCTTTCTTTCTTTCTTTCTTTCTTTCTTTCTTTCTTTCTTTCTTTCTTTCTTTCTTTCTTCTTTCTTCTTTCTTCCTTCCTTTCTTTCTTTCTTCTTCCTTCTTTCTTTCTTTCTTTCTTTCTTTCTTTCTTTCTTTTCTTTCTTTCTTTCTTTCTCTTTCTTTCTCTTTCTTTCTTTCTCTTTCTTTTCTTTCTTTCTTTCTTTCTTTCTTTCTTTCTTTCTTTCTTTCTTTCTTCTTTCTTTCTTTCTTTCTTTCTTTCTTTCTTTCTTTTCTTCTTTCTTTCTTTCTTTCTTTCTTTCTTTCTTTCCTTTCTTTCTTTCTTTCTTGGCAGTGGTAATATGGGGAGAATTGATCTCCCTACCTCTTTCAGGCTAGAAATGTGGTGACTTCCCATGGGACCCAATCCTACTGCTGATCAAAATAAACATAAAATAAAAATCTATATGATTTTCTTTTTAGAACCTGGGCCAGTTGTCCCTTCTTTAGGTAGTCTATAGACCTCTACTCCCAAGGGCTCACCATGTGCAGGTACTAATTGGCTTTGGACCTACTACAGCTCAGAGCCTTTGACTGTCAGAAACTCAAGGGATCACCCAGCTTCAGCCTTTCCAGAAGTAGAAACTGCATATTTGTGTCTGGCACATAGTTGTGCTATTCTGATCAAATCTTATTCTAACACATCTGACCCAAAGAATTTTTCCTTTGTATTCTTATAAGGATGTCAAATCCCCTTTCCTTTCCTATAACCTACCTATCTTTAAAATCCTAAATTATAAAGATATACCAAAGAATAATGCTATTTTAGTTTCAAATTTTGTGACTTACAAAGCTCTGTGTATATGAACAATAATTAACCAGTATTTATCAAATACTTAAGCAACACACATAATTTTGATGAGCCAATGACTGGTTTCCCTAATAATCCTAATTACATTTTAATTGCCTGATAAGTTTAAGAATTCCCAATACAGTTATCCCTGACCCAACGCAACTTTTCCTATCCCAGTTTGATATATTGTAGGTCAGCAAGAGAAATTAAATGGGAATTTGAAGGAGTTATATGGAAACTGCAGACAATATGCAATGTCAACAAATGATACAAAAAAGTTTAGCAACTCCTAAATGCATTATATATATATATATATATATATATATATATATATATATATGTATATATATACATATATATATAATATATACACTATACACACATATATAGTATGAGATAATATAATATCATATCAATCCAGATTTTACAATAAGATTTTGTAAAGACCTCGTAAAAGAACAAAATTCAGATTTTTTTCTCTGGTTTGAAGGGCGAACCAAAAACCTTTATATGGATTTTTCAGATAATGGAGATGCCATACCCCTAAACCCCCACAATGTGGAAGGGTCACATTTGTGTATCACAATAACCCTAGAATGATCACAAACTTACAAGTATTCAAATTCTAATTCTGTCAAGGATTATCTATGTAATTTGTAAATTTCAGGACTTGTATAAAAATTTTAGCATGGTAAATTTCAATATCCTGATCTATAAAATGATAGGAGTTGTTCTAGATTTTTTTTAAAAGTGTTATAAACTCTGTAATGTTTGCTCTATACACAAGTGGAATGCATATCCATATGTGTGAAATCAAGAAAAAAATACTAAAAATAATTACTAAAAAAGCACATTCATTGTAATTATTAATTTTGATCTAGTTACATACTAAACCACTAATCAGTGCCATTCACCAAAATTAAATTTATATGCCAGTTTCTTAAACTCATCATATTACTAGAAGACATCATTTCATGATGTAGGGAACCTACTTAAAAACTTTTTCATCAGCCTCCTGGCCTTGATAGATTTCTAACATTAATATAAGCCATTTGAGAATAATCTAAATATAATGGAAGGAGGAAGTAATTTCTCTTTGTGGCAGAATAACCAAAAAAAAAATGGTCATGTCAGCAGAATATGAGAACAGTTTTTATTAGTGCTGAATCAGAATTCTTGGGGAACATAAGACCCAGCCAATTACTCTGAGAAAAAGTCTTCAGAGCAGTCGTTCTTTCTTTCTAAGTTTGTGATGTAAGCCTAGTTTTCAGTATAAATTCCCATCTCCTAGTGTTTCAGCACCACCTCTATTTACTAGTAATCCTTCAGAAATTGAAAGTCTTGGCAAGCTTATGCTAGACTCAGAAAGATCAACTCAACAGACTTGTCGAATCTTTATAACAGGGATTTTAAATGCTCTATAATTCAGTCAACTTTTTTTTAAAGTTGTCACCAACTCTTCCACTTTCACATTCACTCCAGCCTCACATCAACTGTGTTAATTCAGAGGTGACTTGTGTATCACCATATTTAAGCTCCATTTGATTAAATACTTCAGCAGTAAGAGCACTACTGAGCTTACAGAATTATTAAATGTCAACAGAAAGAAACTTGGAACATGAAAGACACAAAGAGTAATTTCTAGATGCTCATATCAAAATTAAATGTTGTTTACTGCCAACAAATCTCACTGGACTCATTACTTTACAAAACTTTAGAACAGGGTTCACAGAAGACCACAGCAAATATTCCGCCTGAGGAAGCTGGTCTGCACATTGACTTTTTACTGGGGGAGGAGGGTAAAAAGAGAGAGAGAGAGAGAGAGAGAGAGAGAGAGAGAGAGAGAGAGAGAGAGAGAGAGAGAGAGAGAGAGAGAGAGAGAGGGAGAGGGAGGGAGGGAGGGAGGAATAGAGGGAAAGAGGGAAGGAGGGAAGAAGGAGGAAAAGGAAGAGGAAGAGACAGAGACAGAGTCAGAGAGACAGAGAGACAGACAGCGAGGGAGGGAGAGGAGTGGGAGAAAGGGAGAAAGAAAGAAAGACTTATTAACAATAAAATGTTTCCAGAGAAAAACTGGATGACTTCAAATCAGGGATGTTCTGTCTGTTGTAAAAGTGTCTGCCTCCACAGTACAGAAGGAATCAAGCTGAGAAGCGCTTGTTTGTTTTTACCTATCTATTCCAATAATGGAAGCATGTCTAACTGAAGGAAAGACTTCAGAGTAAGTAAGGTACTTAGAGATTATGATATTCTACTCCATCATTTTACAAATGAGCAAACTAAGTTGAGTCACATGGTTTATAAGTGAAAAAACTAGAGCTAGAATTGAAAGTCCTTAGCATCCAATAACATGCTCTTTATGTTATATAGAGTAATATTATTAGGGACTCTAATTTTTTTCTGAAAAGATAGAACCTACATTTATCCATCAGCTTAACATCAGCTTAACATGTTTTTTGTTTTGTTTTGTTTTGTTTTTTAAGCCATCATACCCTCATATTTACAAATTTCTCTATCCATTACCACCGGCTTTACCACTCTGGAAGTGCCTCAATCCAAGATTACTAATTGGTGTGTAGTTCACATCATCATTTTATTAATGACCTACACTCTTGCTCACTCTTTACTTGAATCTATTCACTTTTCAGAATTTTCCACCAACTATATTGCCTTTCTTTTCATGTTTTCTCCTCACCTCTTTTCCAACATTCCCTTCTATATTGTTTTCTGCTATTAGAAGTAAGCTTCTTGATGGTAGAAACTGTCTTATTTGCCTGTATTTGTACTTAGTGCCTGGAATATAGTAGATGCCTAATTTATGCTTTACCTATCTCTATCTATCTATCCATCTATTTATCTATCTATCACCTATCTATCTTTCTCATGACTATAAAGCACTATAAGATTTTTCTGAGACTCTGGGCTCTTCCAGTTATCAACGAGTACTCTGAATGGGCAAATAATTTCATTAATTTAAAACATAATCTCTATGGTCAGCCATTCATTAAACGAGATTCTGTGTGATTGTGAGAACAATTTAATTCTCTTCCTGTGGTAGATAAAAATATCAGTATTAACTTTGTCATAGTCAGTGCCTATATTGTATTTACAAGTGTGCAGAGCATTTTACATATAGTATCTCATTTGATTTCCAACTCATAAGCAAATAACAAAGAAAACTATGCCAATCATTTCCTCATGGAGCTGGGGTAGATCAAACTCAGATGGTAATCCCAGTGAATTATTGCAGCTAAAAAAAATCATCACCAAGAGGCTAATTTTACAATAAGGACTTTTCAAGACTTGATTAAGCTAGCTCTTGAAGCAGTTCTTCATTAAGAAATGAATCCATACCAAATGTATAATAAAACCAGTCAATGATCCCCTACTATGTGCCAAGTGCTATGCTAAATCCTAGAAATACAAAGATTAAAAGGATATAGTACCTGCCTTTGAGGAAACTCTGTTTAGATAAAAGGTAAAATACTAACTTTGCTATTTTTTTCCAGCCAAGAGGTGGTTTAAAAACAACAACAAAAAGAATGGGGGAAAAATAGTTTCACTTAAAGAAGATTCCTTTAATGCTTGGCAGTTTATATATGGGCAGGATGGGAAGGGGAGAAATTTTTGGTAGTAAAGAGAGCCATGATTTCCCTCACTCCAATAATGCCACATGGAACCCCAACTTAGATCACATTTCTTGACATCTTTTCTTAACAATTTACTTCTGAACTCTCTTTACTTCATCTTTAGGACATCATTTTCTCCTCCTTTTTCTCTTTGGGTTTTCACATTTTTTTTCACCAGATTGTAAAGAGGTATAAATGTAAATCAATCAATTAAAAAATATTTATAGTTTTACTAAATGCTAAGTTCTGCACTAAGTATAAAAAAGAGCAAGTCTATACCCTCAAATAGCTTGCATTTTCATGTATACATAATATATATATACATATATATAATATATACACACAAATAGATACTTGTTTTCTATAGACACACATAGATATATATGTATGCATATGCCCCCAAATAGCCCAAAATTATACACACACACACACACACACACACACACACACACACATATATATATATATATATATATTTTTTTTTATTCTCACTCAACAATTTACTACCTGTGTAAATAGTTACAGTTTCAACACTTGTTTTGAAATTTTATTTTGTTCTACAAGACTGATATATTATTAAAGAACAATTTGAATGGGCCATAGATTTGCTTTTGCTTAAGTATGATTTCTTTTAGAACATAAATAGTACAGAAAATTTTATCACTTCATAAGTTGCAACCCTTCCAACATCTACTTCCATAAGCAAACTTAATTTACCATGTATCTTCTAGTATAGTAGGAAGTATGAGCAAATGAGAACAGAATTGTATCCATATGTTCCTATCCTACCCCTTTAGATATTTCTTAGTTTAATATGTAACATGTAAAACTGTGACATTATTTTATTAGGTCCATATGTTTTTAGTGAAGTTTTTGAGAGTTGTGATCCTAATTCCAATTTCCCCATAAAGCTTGTGGTCTTTATTGTATCCTTTTATACAGTGCTGTGATTTTTAGGAATACACAGGTCATTTTATAGCAGAATTTACTGTGCAAACATATTATATGCAAAATAAATTGGGAATAATCAAGAGAGGGAAGGCATTAGCATTAAGGAGGATCAGGAAAAGATTCTTATAGAAGATAAGATTTTAGAGCACTCTAAAGGAAATTCAGAAAATTCTAGGAGGTAGAAATGAGAAGGGGACTATTCTAAATATAAAGAAAAGCCAGTGAAATTGCCCAAGGGATAAGTTAGTAACTTTTCCAATAAGATCAGGGGTAAAACAAGAGTACTCATTATAACTACTATTATTTACTATTTTATAAGAAGTGTGAGCTTTAGCAATTATAGAAGGAAAAGAAACTGGAGAAATTAGACTAGGCCATGAGGAAACAAAACTATCACTCTTTGCAGATGATAAGATGGTATACTTAGAGAATCCTAAAGACTCATCTTAAAAAAATACTATTTGAAATAATAATCTAGCAAAGTTGCAGGATACAAAATGAACCCACATAAATCATCAGCATTTCTATATATTACCAACAAATCCCATAAGCAAGAGAAAGAGAAATTTCATTTAAAATAAGTGTAGAAAATATAAAATATTTGGGAGTTTACTTGCAAAAGCAGGTTTTTATTTCTGAGAAGGGGGGCTCTATGAGCAGTTTGTAGGCAGTAGGGAAACAGTCCAAGGCAAGGAGAAATTGAAGATAAAAGAAAGGATGGGGATAATTGAGGGAACAATGTGGCAAAGAAAATGGGAGTGAATGGTATTAGTTGTATGTGTACAAAGTTTTGTTTTGCAAAAAAATGCACCTACTTCATGTGAAACTGGTATAAAAAAAACAGTGAAAGAAAGTAAAGTGAATAATCTGAAATGAAGAGGAAGGGAGGAGCTCTCCGTGAATAACCTCAATTTCTCCCTCCCTCTCTCTCTCTCTCTCTCTCTCTCTCTCTCTCTCTCTCTCTCTCTCTCTCTTTCTCTCTCTCTCTCTCTCTCTCTCTCTCTCTCTCTCTCTCTCTCTCTCTCTCTCTCTCTCTCTCTCTCTCTCTCTCTCTCTCTCTCTCTCTCTCTCTCTCTCTTTTTAGTAATATATGAAACAAGTGAGAAAGGATGTACCATAGATTTGAAGAAGGATGAAAGTTTCAGAAGAATTTCTGTGGCATGTAGGATAATGAGTTTTCTAGACAGGTATAAAATGAACTTACCATAGTGATACCCAGTTGATATTAGTTAGCATAGTGGATTTAATCAGCATTGTTCTGTGATTTTCTCTATCCTCATTCAGCACCACATATATAGGGGCAAAGGCAGAAAGTAGTGGGAATAATCCCCCTTTTAATAGTATTTTATTTTTTCTAATTATATGTAAAGATATCTCTTAAACATTCACTTTGGTAAGATTTTGAGATCCAAATTATTTTCTTTTCCTTCTTTCCCTCTCCCTTCCCTAAGACAGCAAGAAGTCTAATATATATATAAATACACATATAGTCATTTTAAAATATTTCCATATTAATCATATTGTGAAAGGAAAATAAAAACAAAATGAAAAAAACCTTAAGAAAGTAAAAAAGAAAGATGAAAATAGTTTGCTTTGATCCACATTGAGCCTTCATAGTTCTTTCTCTGGATGTAATGACATTTTCTATTCCAAGTCTATTGTCTTGGATAACTGTTTTGCTAAAAAGATCTAAATCATGGCACAGTTTTGCTATTATTATGTATGTTGTTTTGCACATGTCACTCAAAACCAGTTCATATAAATTTTTCTAGGCTTTTCTGAAATCCCTGTACTTGTCATTTCTTATAGAACAATAATAATTCTATTATTTTCATATACCACAACTTATTCAACCATTCCTCAATTAATAAACATCCACTCAATTTCCAATTCCTTGCCACAGCAAAAGGAGTTGCTACCGATATAGTGCACATGTGAGTCCTTTCT
This sequence comes from Sminthopsis crassicaudata, assembly GCF_048593235.1. Lineage (NCBI taxonomy): Eukaryota > Metazoa > Chordata > Mammalia > Dasyuromorphia > Dasyuridae > Sminthopsis > Sminthopsis crassicaudata. The sequence goes on from NC_133617.1 coordinate 593,933,699, forward strand.
CCCTTTTTATCATCTCTTTTGGATAATAAGTCCATGAGTGGAACTACTGGATCAAAGGATCTGCACAGTCTTATAGCCCTTAGGATATAGTTTCAAATTGCTCTCCAGAATAGTTGGATGATTTCACAACTCCAGGAATGGTGCATAGTATCCCACTTTTCCCACATCCCCTGCAACATTCATCATGTTCTTTTTCTGTCATATTAACTAAACTTATTGATGTGAAGTGGTATTTCAGGGTTGTTTTAATGTTCATTCCATTCATCAATAATGATTTAGAGCATTTTTTTCACTTTATGAAATATCTTCATCTGAAGATATATATGTATGTATGTATGGTTATAATTTCTTCATCTGAAATTGCCTGTTCATACCTTTGACCATTTGTCAATTGGGAAATATCTTGTACTTCTAAAAATTTGACTTGGTTCTCTATATGTTTTAGAAATGAGACCTTTATCAGAAACATTGGCTGTAAAAAATTGTTTCTTAGTTTCCTGCTTTCTTTGACTGAATTGGTTTTGTTAGAACAAAAACCTTTTAGTTTAATGTATTCAAAATTATCCATTTTTTCTTGTTTGGTCATAAATTCCTCATTTCTCTAAAGATCTGAAAGGTAAACTATTCCTTGTTTTCCTTTATGTCTATGCTCACCTTTTATGTCTAAATCATGAACCCATTTTGACCTTATATTGGTATAGGGTGTGAGATGTTAGTCTTTACCTAGTTTGTGCCATACTATTTTCCAGTTTTCCCATCAATTTTTTTCTAATAGTAAATTCTTATTTCAGAAGCTGGTATCTATGGGTTTATCAAGCAGTAAATTACTATAGTCACTGACTATTGTATCTTGTGTACCTAATTTACTCAACTTTATTTCTTAGCCAGTACCAAATGATTTTGATGACTGCTGCTTTATAATAGAGTATTAGGTCTTCTATGGCTTGGCCAAATTCCTTTACATTTTTTCCATTAATTCCCTTAATATTCTTGACTTCTTGTTCTTTCAGTTGAATTTTGTTATTATTTTTTCTAGCTTTATAAAATATTTTTGACAATCTGACTAGTATGCCACTGAATAAGTAGATAATCTAGGTAGAATACTCATTTTTATTACATTATTACATTTTATTACATTAGCTCAGCCTACCCATGAGAAATTGATATTTTTCTAATTTTTTAAATGAGATTTTATTTGTGTGAGAAGTGTTTCGTAATTGTGTTCATATAGTTTCTAAGTTTGTTTCATAAATTATATGAATATATATTCATATAATTTATGTTGTCTGCCATTACTTTAAATAGAATTTATATTTCTTGCTGCTTGGCTTTGTTATTATTATTTTGGCTTATTTTATATTTTGCAACTTTGTTAATCAATTGTTTCACGTAGTTTTAGTTAATTTTTAAAGATACTTTAAGTACACCATCATATAATCCACAAAGAATGATTTACTCATTGCCTACTCTAATTTCTTCATTTTTTCTTCTCTTATTGATAAAGGTGACATTTCTTGTATAATATTGAATAATAATGGTGATAACAGGCACCCTTGCTTCACCCTGACCCCATCAGAAATACTTCTAGTAATCCCTATTACATTATAATGCTTGCTGATGATTTTAGGTAGGTATTGCTTATCATTTTAAGGAAAATTCCATTTATTCCATTTATTTCTAGACTCTCTAGTATTTTAAAAAGAATGGATGCTATATTTTAATCATAAAGTTCCTGTTGGTTTTGTTATTGATATGATCAATTATACTGATAATTTTCCTGATGTTGAACCGTTCTGCATTTCTAGTATAAATCCCACTTGGTCAAAATGTATTATTCTGGTGATAAATTGCTGTGATCTCTTTGCTAATAAATTTTTTCACAAATATTACTAAAGAAAATTGGTCTATAATTTTCTTTCTATATTTTGACTCTTCCTGGTTTAGGTATCAACACTATTTTTGTGTGATAAAATAAATTTGGTAGGATTCCTTCTATTTTTCCAAACAGTTTATATAATATTTGAATTAATTGCCTTGTGAATATTTGTTATAATTCACTTGTAAATCTACCTGGACCTGGAGATTTTTTCTAAGAGAGTTCATTGATTGCTTGTTCAATTTCTTTTTTTCTCAAATTGGGTTATTTAGGCATTTTATTTCATTTCTGTCAACCTAGGTAATTTATATTTTCATAAGCATCCATCTATTTCACTCAGATTGTCAAATTTATTGGCATATAGTTGGACAAAATAGCTCCTAATTATTATTTACACTTCCTCTTCATTGGTAGTAAATTCATCCTTTTCATATTTGATGCTGATAAATGATTTTCTTCTTTCCTTTTTATAATCAAATTAACTAAAAGTTTATCTATTTTAGTTTTTCATAAAATTAACTATTTATTTATTATTTCAATAATTGTCTTGCTTCAATATTATTAATCTCTCCTTTATTTTCAGATTTCTATTTTTATGTTTAATGGGGGGGGTAATTTATACTTCTTTTAGCTTCTTTATTTGCATAACTGTTTCACTGATCTTCTCCTTCTCTTTTCTTCATGTAAACATTTAAAGATAGAAAACTTCCTGTAAAAACTACTTTGATTGGATGTTTAGGTATGTTTGGGTATGTTGTCTCATTGGAATTTCCTGGATTAAATTACTGAATTTTTTTTGATTTATGGTTTGATCCACCCATTTTTTAGGATTCAATTATTTAGTTTCCAATTTTTCTGTACAAACTTCTTTGGCTTCCAGAATATCATGTTCCAGATCTCTGATTCTTTAACGTGGAAGTGAATTCTAATTTTTGATGAATTATTTTCTTCAGTTAGCTTTTTTACCTCCTTTTCCATTTTGCCCATTCTACTTTTAAAGGATTTATTTTTTTCTTCAATGATTTCTTTTTTTTTTCTTTTTTTTCTTTCTTTCTTTCTTTTTTTTTTTTTTTTTTATCATTTCTCTAAATTGTAATGGGCTAGAATTTTGGAGAAAAGTGTTAACTCAGTGGAATTGATAAGACAATGGTTATCTAGTTTAGCATGGTGATTAATAGTTCTCTAGTTTAGTACATGTATTTAGTACTTAATATAGTCCTACAGGACTGACATCTATTCTAAAAGATTTGCACCTACAATAATATAATTATAATAGAGTATATAAGCTGGAACAAACTCAGCCAGAGACATTCATTCCATATCCCACCTTTGTGGTGGCTGGAGGCTGGAGTACAAGCCTTTGGACTCAGAGAGGCATTCCATCTTTGATCATGCTCCTGGTGGCTCTCCTTCATTTCCTCCACTGAGACCAAGGTAAGTCAGAAGGGCCTCCAGAAAGCTAGCCCAGGCCCCAGGCAAGGAGATAATAAAGACTTTTGGACTTTATCTCTGGCTATTCTCATGGTGATTACTCAGCTGAAAAGAAGGCTGGTCCAAAGACCTCCAGAAAACCAACCAGAACACTACACAAAATCTAATTTTAAGAAGCTGTTTCTTCAACTAATCGTTGTGCTTCTTTTTCCAAGTTGTTTACTTTTTTTCATAGTTTTACTGCATTGCTCTCATTTCTTTTCCCAAGTTTTCTTCTACTTCTCTTGATTTTAAAAATCCTTTTTGATTTCTTCCAAGAGAACTATCTGAGCTTAGGGACCAATTCATATTTCCCCTTTGAGACTTAATATATAGGCATTTTACCATTGCTGTCCTCTTCTGGGTTTGTTTTCTGATTTTTTCTGTTACCATATTAGATTTCAATTTTCAGGGCTCTTTTGTTTTTTGTTTGTTTGTTGTTTCGCTCATTTTTTCTTAAATTTAGCTCTGATTCTAGGGTAGGAGAGTGTACCAAGCTTCTTTTTTCTGGGGAGCAAGGGACTTGTCACTGGCTATCTGCATGGGAGTCAGAGGTGCTGCTGGCTTTTTTAATAGTACCTGCTTGGCCTAGCCTAGTCAAGCTTGAGATGCCAAGGGCTTGAAATTTATCTTCAGTACTGGAGATGGATATCTCACATCTAACATGCTGAGCCAATGGCCATCTAAAGTGGACAGAGGCTCCTCCACTGCTAATTTGCACTGTAACTAAGAGTCTCTTACTAGACTCCCTACACCACAGGTGTGCTAAGCCATACTCCTCTTTTTATGCAAGTGAGACAGACCTTTCTTGATATCCTTTTAAGTTATCTTAAGCTAAAAAATCATTTCATTCCATCTTTTTGTAGTTTCTGTCACTCCAGAATCTGTTTAAAGATTTGATTTAGCATTATTTCTGAGGGAAACTGGGGAAAAGTCAAGCAATTTCCTGGCTTCTCTACCATTTTGGCACTGTCTCTTAATCTTTATTTTGAGAGTTATATGCTATTATTAGCTTCATTTATAGTTGAGGAAACTGAAGCAGCTGTGGTTAGGTGTAATAAAACTAGTGTCTGAGGCCAGATTTAAACTCAGATCTTCTTCACTACAGGATCACTATTCTATCTCCTGCATCACCTACCATTCTGCAAATTTTAAAGCATTACATAAATATCAGGGATGATGATGATGATGAGTTTTATGAAGAAGAATTACAACTGGTGACTATATGTAAAATGATCATTCATATTTAATTCTCATTAATGATTCCCTCCTTCACACAGATTTTGCTATAAAAAAGTTGCTTTGTGACATTTCTCTAGTTCCCATATTAATCCTCACTTTTCACAACTGCACTCACAGTGCCATAATTCCTCAGTATAGATACAGCTGCCAATAAATTCACTCCATACCTAGATACCCTGTTATGTCTAAGGAAAGGCCCATGGACTAATGAGAGACAGAGAGAAAACAAACTATACATGAGTTCATGTACTGAGAATAATATAAAACAATGAGAATTAGTTCAGTACAAAGTTTTACTGAAAACAATAGGGGAAAAGGAAAAAAGAATGCTACATATAACTGAGGCATACATTCTAACATAGGGTATAACTAACATAAGAGCATGACTATGTTGGGGAACTTCAATAGGAAGGGTAATGTTCTAGCAGGAATATGTGTTCCTGCTAGAGAAGAGGGTATTTTCCAAAGTACTTCTGACAGTGGGGTTCTTATATGTTGTTTTTGGATGGCCTCCTTAAAACTGACCAAATGTATAGTAGGAGTCAGAACAAAATTGGGTGGTTATATTTAAAAGAAAAAAAATCTGGTTTTAAGCAAAATATTTGGGATTTGCATATCAGGTAGAAAAATAAACTGTTGGTAAAAATGTTATGGGACACAGTTGTAATAATCTTTAAAAATTATTATCAGTATTTTTCTATGAGTATGTTTCATAAGCTTCTAGTCTTCTTTAAGGTAAGATTACCATAATGGCCACAAAACCATTATGTCTACTTTTATAACAATGATTTCCATGCCCAGTTTCTATAAGCTACAGCCTCCCTTATGGGGAAACTATCATGGTAATCTCAAGACCACAAGGTACGATCTTATCACAAATGGGTAGAGTTCTATGATGTGAGCTAGCAATAATTTTAATCTGTTCTTTTCAAGTCCCAGTTCTCCCTGCTCTTTACCAATAAAAACCCTCACACTGCCCTCTGAGGTCCCAGATGCCACTCATCCCTCAAGCATTACATTTGGCCAATATAATAAAAATGAGAAACTATATAATCAATGTAACTCCAATTAAATTACCAAAGATTATTGTACAGAATTAGAAAAAAATTTTAATTCATTTGGAAAAGTGAAAAGTCAAGAACATAAAAAGAAATAATGGGGAAAAATGTAAAGGAAGGATGCTTAGCAGTATTATATGTCATATTATCAGATTAATAATTATCAAAACTATCTGATATTGACTAAGACATAAAAAGATTAATGATGTAATAGAGTAGACATAAAATTTACAGCAGCAAATAAACATAATAACCTCATATTTGACAAATATAAAGATTTAATATTTTGGGATAGGAATTCTTTATTCTAATTTAGGAATTGTTGGAAAAATTGTTAGGAGAATGGTAGAAATGAGGCATGGACCAATATCTTACATCATTTGCCAAAATAAGGTCAAAACGGATACTACATTACTTAGCTATAAATAGAGGTTTTACAAGAAAATCAGAAGAAGATGGGACATATTCCTTCTCAGATTTATGGATAGGCAAACAATTTGTGAATAAAAATGTAGAAAGTAAAGTTAGGCATGAAATGGATAATTTCATTTACATTAAATTTAAAAGGTTTTGTACAAATAAAAAAAAGTGTTGCCAAGAGTAGAAGGAAAACTGAATATAATGGAGTAGGAAATTCATAGATAGTTTAAAAGATAAAGGCCACATATTAAAATATGTAAAGAACTTTGCAGAACTATAAAAATGCAACTCATTTGGTAGATACCTTTGAATTAGGGAATAGCTGAATAAACTGTGGTATATGAAGGTAATAGAATATTATTATTCTATAACAATTATAAACAAGCTGATTTTGGAAAGGTATGGAAAGATTTACGTGAACTGATGCTGAGTGAAACAAGCAGAATCAGCAATACACTGTACACAATAATAGCAAGAATATGTAATAATCAATTATGAAAAACTTCATTCTTCTCAATGGTTCAATGGTCCAAAGCAAGCCCAACAGGCTTTGGACAGAAAATGCTATCTACATCCAGAAAAAGAACTATGGAAGTAGAATGTGAATAAACACATGCTATGTTCAATTCTTTTTTCTGTTTTATTTTCTCTCCAATGATTTTTCCCTTTTGTTCTGATTTTTCTCTTCCAGCATAATTCATAAAGCAATGTGTATTTAAATTAATTATTTTTTAAAGTATAATTTATTCCCCTATTGATAAATGGTCAAAGGTTATGAACAGGCAGTTTCTAGTATACATATGATTTCAGTAAAGTCAATTCAACTCTTTGAGTCTCACTTTCCTCATGATCATACAAATTAAGTTCAACATCTTTTCCACAAAATAATCATTAAAGGAATCAAGATGGCAGAATAAAAGCAGGGACTTGCCTGATCTCTCCTCCAGAACCCACAAAAAGATGAAGTGGAACAATTTTCCAGATGAAGACAATTTAGAAGGTCATAAGGAAAATTCTGTTATACCAGGGCCAAAATGCAATGTAGTACCAGTACAGGCAAGCAAGCATAACCTCAGTCCCAGCAAACCAGGAACAATTTCTGGGGCCAGAGCATAGATCAGGAGAATAGTAAACACACTTCTTGTATCATATACCTTGGAAGAATTGAAAAATTATAGGCCTCTAGAAAGAATGTGAAAATAGCTGCACAAAATCCCTGAAGCAAGAGACAAAAAAAGAAAGTAAGAGAGAGATAAAGACAGAGACAAAGAGATAGAGAGACAGACACAGAGAGATACAAAGATACAGTAAAACAAAGAGCAAAAGAGAGAGAGGGAGAGAGAGAGAGAGAGAGGGAGAGAGAGAGAGAGAGAGAGAGAGAGAGAGAGAGAGAGAGAGAGAGAGAGAGAGAGAGACCAAAATCCCTCAATCTGTAGTAAGATGATTACATACATATTGTAGTTTCATAAAAAAATGTTGAACTTAAATGACAGGCTTTTATGTAGTTAAATTTTCTTTTGATTTTTAGCATATTGTTTTGATTTATCAGTATATTCATAAATTCTGTTTTCTTATTTCAACATGTTAGTTTCACCTTACAACTTTATATCATCCAAAGACTCAGTAAATATGTCTTTTTTTGTCTTCATAGCTTATTATTACAATTATTTAACAATGTACGTGTATAATCTACATCAAGTAGTATGCCTTCTCAGGGAAAGTGGATTAAAAGAGGAAGAGAGAAAACATGCAACTCAAAATTTTAAAGATGAATATTCCAAACTGTTTCTATATTTAAGTGAGAAAAAATTAAATTTGAAAAATACATTGAACAGGAATAAGCCAGAGATTATTATGACATGACAATAGAAACCTCCCTCCATCATTACATAGTGCTATTAATCACCACTCTTCTAGTATGGCTGTTTGAAATAGTTAATGTTTCAACCCAGACATATCAATGAATTTGAATGAAGAAAGTTATTCCTTTATTAAAACACCTTGAATACATTGTAACACTTGTTCTTGCTTTCCTGGAGTGCTAAATCTTTCACTTCTTTCAAGTGTTAACCAGGTTTAAGATTCTCCACAGTAGGTCTGAATGTTTTGAGTATTTTCTATGTAATCAATGGTACCTCTCATACAAAGCACATCTTTGCATTGAAGGACCCTAAGATAGAGTTGGAATAATACAGAGATCTATTCCTCTCTCCCTCTCTAGAATATATCTGTGTCCATTAAAGTAATCTTCTGCCAGTATATGGGTTTCCCATGACAGCAAACTTCTCAGGCATATTCATGTTCATCAGTCTGATTTGAACACATTTTGCCAGTAGTCATAGACTATATGTTCACAGATTCTGGCTAAAATCAAGCTTCATGGAGCAGTGACCAAATCTATTTTTCCTTTTGACAACATTTGCTGACCTTTTCAAATGCATACCCTGGAGAAACTGGTATTCAAGTATAATGTATCAGTGAATGGTTTCATATACATGCCTCAACAAGATGAGTGGCATTTCCCACACCTTGTGACATTGAAAATAGATTTTGTGAAGGCCTGCCTTTCATTACCCATAGCTTCCCAGGAAACAAGTCTGACTCTTTCCCTAAGACAGTATACTTGTTCTCATGCTGAGACTTGGCTCTGCTTCACATACAGAATGTGGTTTTTACAATGTAATTTTATTATCACAATCAGGAGAGTGGAAGAAGAAAAGAACAATATTGGAGCCTGAAAAATAAAAAGAAGTGGGAATATGAAAGAGAAATGAAACAGAAAGAAGAGAAGAAGAAGTTAAAAGAGATTAAAAATTCTAATAAAGAAATGAAATCTGGTTAGGGAAGCATATTAATTGAGAAGTTACATTGTCTCATTCAACAACACATGTCCTTGTAGTGGACAGGGACTAGTATATGGCATAATGTGTTTTATTTTTGTTGGTTTATTTTTGTTTTTTGCCTCCCTGGAGATTTTATTGTTAATGTTTTTTCTATATAATCCACAGATAGGAAATTCCTTACAACTTTAGACTTGTATATATATTTTTAAGATTAGGCCCTGCCTGATTTAATTATCTCCCACAGAACCCAGTAGGTCTTCCTAAGCTGGAGAAAAGGCAAGAAAAGTTGTGATTGAATATTTCTTACCTAGATAGGACAAAAGTTAGGAGAGGAAGGGAGTAAGCATTTGTTAAACACCAATAATGTGTTAGGCACTATGCTAACTGCTTAACAAATAGTATGTTATTTGATGCACCCTGCAGTCCTGAGAGAAAAATGGCATTATTTACGCTCATTTTACAGATGAGATTTAGAAACTTGCCAAGAGTCACACAGCCATGAAATATCTGATTTGGGTTTTTAAAGTCAGGTTTTCCTGATGCCAAGCCTACCACTCTATCCACTGCACCACTTAGCTGCCTCTTTCATGTAGAATTTCATCATCTAGAGTATTGGTACAGCTGCTAGAAACAGGGATTTCTGGGCCAATGAGACAGAAATGGGAGATAGTATGTGCATACTGGAAGTAAAAATGGGCAGTTAGAAGTCAAGGGAAAAGCTATGGTCTTGAGTTAGCAGAAGAGTCCCACCACTTGAAGATTAGAGATAGTATGAGTTCAGCAAATTCAATTTTTAGCAAATTCAATATAATATATTGGTCTTAGTTGCTTATGGGTATATTATGGTTTTATATACTAGGTTATAAGGTTGCTCTCACTTTCTAATTTCTATTCAATTTGCTTCAGCTCAAAATGCTATCACAAAATGAAAAGCATAACTGGCATTTACCTTGAATCTACTCATTCAGAATTTGTGATCATTTAAACAGCCATTTTAAAAAACAGTACTTAAAAACCCAGCCTGCCCCTTATATTTAAGAACTAAAACCCAACTGGATTGTTGTTGTTGTTTTAAAGATTCTAAGTAAACTTCCTCTTGCCCCATAGCCTTAAGAGGGATTTTCAGCAGCATGTAGTTGAAGAGCTGTCATATGGAAGGACTAGACATAGTATGCTTATCCCAAAGGACAGAACAAGGAAGAATGTTTATGTTGCTGAAGAAGATTTAAGCTGGATATAAGGAAATTCTTCCTGATACAAGAAAAATCTAATAGTGACAGGGCTGCCTTTGGTGGTATTTTATAAGTGCTTTAAAATTGTCCTCAAGCAGAGGCTGGATGACTACTAATCTGGTATATTGCAGAGGAGTACCTGTTCAGGAATGGACAAGACTAGCTAACCTCTGAGGTCCCTGCCTATTCTGAGATTCTGCAGTTCTGCCATGCTTATCGAACACCTGCTAGGTACAAGCTATTGATTTCTTACAATGAGAAAATAGCTTTTTAGAGCAGAGAAAAGAATAGGAGAAAAGCAGAAGCCAAATAACAAGGAAAAGCTCAGTAACAGATGACTTTCTGTACAGTTAAGGACCCAAATTATGAATAAAAAGTAGATTCTGATTGCCCCTATAGTATGCTTTTCTAACTACATGAGTCTCATGTTTTCATGGTGTTGAAGTGTCATGGTCCCAAATATTATGCTCCATGAAACCACTATTTCCCAAATTATCTTCAGATCCTCCAGTGCTCCCACCATTGTCAACTTTCTTTGTAATAAGATATCATTAAACATTAAATATACTCTTCCCTACAACCAACCCTACTAACATCACCATCTTCTTCTTCTTCTTCTTCTTCTTCTTCTTCTTCTTCTTCTTCTTCTTCTTCTTCTTCTTCTTCTTCTTCTTCTTCTTCTTCTTCTTCTTCTTCTTCTTCTTCTTCTTCTTCTTCTTCTTCTTCTTCTTCTTCTTCTTCTTCTTTGATATCATCCTTCATTGCTTATATGGGACACAAGAGATGGGGATGGGGAAGTCCAAAGATAATGGTCCTTAAAATGAAATAGTTTTTATAGATAAAACCTGGCTTCCAGCCAAGTTAGGTGCAGATGTGTTAGTCCTAACTTTCCTGCTGAGTACAGATGGAGATGTGATTCCTAATTGCTTGAATATTTGCACAAGATGGCCAAATCCTCTGCAAAAAGTGACACAGTAGTACCTGAAACTCTTGGGTAAAGACATGTGGAGAGAGAAGGTGCTCACAACTGGGGAAGCTGTTCTATTTGCCAATTTTCTCCCTCAAGTCTACTAGAACTTGAGGTGAAAATGGTTTCTTTCTCTTGATTTGAGCTGAGATTTTATCCTGCTCATTATTTCTATTCTTTGTAATTTCCTTAATTTCTATTTGCTTGGATAAAGAGGTCTGTTCATTGTTTGCTATTTTCAATGATCTTTTGGAAAGAAGCAAAGTGACCAAATGTAAACTGAGGACTACTTTCCCTCCAAAAAGTAAGCAGAAAAGTAATTTTTCTTCTCAATCAGACCCATAATGTTAGATTATCAGCATTGAGGAACAAAGAGATGTAATTTTAGTCTGGTACTATTCTTGGACAAGGAGAGTCTGTGGTTTTTCTGATGATAGAAATAGCAGTTCTCCTTGGAGATGCATGGACTAGATTCTAGGATTGTGTCATGATCCATGTCCACATTAGACAACCCATGTGGATATAGCTATCTTATATGGACATATCTATATTAGAAAGTAATAGAAAGATATCAAAAAGACAATTACATGTTTAATATTTTCATCATTATACAAAAGACAAATGGTTGACAGATTGCTTACAGATCAACAATCTATCAATCTTTATTTACTAAGTAGTTACTAGGCTCAAAATGCCTAATAGTGAGGCCCTTGGAATGTTCTTATTTGTAAAGATATTTTGTTAGTTCCAACATTCCCATAACACTATGGAAACTCTGCAAGAAGTGACTTGTCTCAAGTCACCCAGAGAGTAAGTAAAGTAGCAGAATGTGCTGTGGAGCCTATGCCTCCTGATTCCCAGGCTAATGCTCCTTCCACAATACTATCCCATCCCTTACAGAAATTTTAGGACAAATATAAAATTACCTTCCTAATTTTATGAGGTATAGCTGGTATAATATAATTCTACTAAAATTAATCATATATCTGGTAAGAAAATTAAGGTGTGTCTTTAAGAAATAATGTCAATAGAATAAAATTCTTCCAACAGGGAAAGGTCTTCTGTAATTAGATAAATTCAAGGAAGTGTAAATCCAGAACAGATTCTTATTATCATCCATATAAACATCTGAAAATTCAGTTTTCTCTCAAAGAAGATAAAACAAGCATTGTTTATTTGGCAGGAATGTCTGCTGAGTACTACAACTGTTCCAGGAAAGGCACAATCCACATGCTTGAAGGAGTCATAGTTCACCTTGATTACTCTGAGTGAACATAGCCATGGGAGGGAACTGTTCCAGAGCTCTGCATGAAATAGGTTTTTCTGTCTGTGGCACCTCTAAATAGCATGAGCAATAAGTTTGTTAGTTTGTCTGCTTGAAGTAAAGCAGAAAAAGTTTGAGGAAAAAAGATCTTCCCTGTCCATTTTATTAGAATTAGTGAAAAATTCCTGGAAACTATGGAAGAAATAATAATAAGCAACATAATGAGAAAAAAAATAAAATTTCCAATCAGGTAAAGGTCTGTTAAAATCATTACCAAAAGGCTGATAAATAGAAATTGTATAACATAAGAGAAATGACAATAGAAGAAAGACTGCATTGTTACAGCTCTCCAGAAATTAAGAGGGTCTTCAAAGCAGAATATAGTGTATTTCTCCCACCTGGTTGTCACCCCTAGAATCTCACCCCCAGTTCTAGAGTAATCTAAGAATAAGAAGAAAAGTAAAGAAGAAAGAAGCATTTACGTATTAGTCTCTGCCAAACACTGTGCTAAGCAGTGGAGACAAAATATAGAAAAAGAAAATAGTTCTTGGTCTCAAGAAATCCACGTTGTGATTTAGATGGACAACATGTATAGAAAGGTTCATCCATGAGTTGAATGGAAATGTTCAGAGATCATGAAAGGTCGACAACAGTTTCAAGGGTATTAATGGAATGCCTTCCCCAGCAGTCAAACAAATCTAGAGGATATTGGACTGTCATCATTGGGGGGAGGATTCTCCCCCAGAGAAGTAAGCATGCAAGAGTTAGGGGAAGGGGAAAAGGGAAGAGGATATTGGCAGAAATGTTTGAAAGTAGAGTCTTGGAAACAGGGTATGAGTAATGTTGTTTGCTTAATGACAGAACAGTTTGAGTCATTTAGGTAATTTCCATGTTATTGGATTTGCTTGAGTGGGTAAATGGGGGGTGGTGTGAGGAGGACAAGTAGATGGTACTGTTCCATTTGGAGGAAATGATAATCTATTCCTTTTCCTGCCTGAACCCTGCTCCTACCAACCACATATCTGTTAGTTTTTCATATTTAAATGTATTACTTGGTTCCTGATTTATGTTTGTTTGTTATACTACTCCTATGATATTGAGGGAAAATTCAATATATCTAAAAGATATGGCACAACCCCAAGAAACCAACAGTCCTGGTCAAAACACAAAACAATTTCTCAAATGTCAATGTTAGCAGGAGGACAATTCATTCTTCTCACTTTTGATTCTTCAATAGTTTCTTCATTTCATGAATGATGCTATACCTTCCACTGATGTAGAATACAACCTATCCATATCTTGTCTTCCTGTATTTTCTTTTGTTCATGTCTTTCCAGTAATTCTTTATAATGATCTTGTTCATAAATAGCACTGCAACTCGGAGGCCATCAAGAAGTTATACCTAAATTCAAATGAACTAAATAACATAGCTGATATTCAAGAAGCTATTTCACTATGTGATTATTCTGTCTTCTTTCTAGTCAGAAAACATCTTGATGAAGTCATCAGTTACCTTCACTAAGACTCTGCAAGACATATACCCCTATATCAAAAAATCTTTTGAAGTCTTTTACATCACTTTTTCCATATCAGTCACCTTCATTAAGACTCTTCAAAACATATCATGGTGAATCTCTTATTCTTCAGATTGTTTGATCCTTTCCTTTTTCTCAGACCCTAATATTCCATAGTTCATAGTCATGTGGCATGGCAGAAGAATATTGATGTTTAAAAGATATGTTTTCAAGTTAGTAAGAAGTTTGGGATCATTGAAAATGCCTTGCAATTTAGCACTAATCATGGATACTCCCTACAGACCTGCCCTCACTCTTCTTCCCCTGTGTTATCTCCTTGATGAACTCATTAATTCTTATGGATTCAATTGTCATCTCTATGCAGGTGATTCTGATATTTATTTGTCCATCTCTAATTTCTCTTTTGATCTCTAGATTTGCACTTCCAAATACCTATGAGGCATTTAACACTGTATATCTCATAGACATTTTTTTTTCTTTTTGCAGAGGCTTTGGGGATTAAGTGACTTGCTGGAGTCACACAGCTAGGAAGTGTTAAGTGTCTGAAGTCGGATTTGAACTCAAGTCCTCCTGACTTCAGGGCTGGTGCTCCATCCACTGTGCCACCTAGCAGCCCCTCATAAACATCTTAAACTCATCTTGTCCAAAACTAAATTTATGTTTTGTCTCTAACTTTTCCCTATTACTGTAAAAGGCAATACCATTCTCCCAGTCACTTCAGATCAAAATCTGGATGTTATCTTTAACTCCTCATTTTTTCTGATATCCATATCCAATATACTACCAACTTCTATCATTTCTACCTCTATAGAATCTTTCATATATGTTTCTTTGTCTCTTCTGACACCACTATCATACTAGTGCAGGTCTTCACTACCTCATTTATGGATTCCTTTAGTATCCTTCAGGTTGGTCTCTATTTCTTAGGTCTCTTTCTACTTTTGTCCATCTTCTATTCAGCTACTAAAATAATTTACAGATAAAGTGCTTATATTACACTATTACACCTCATACTCAATAAACTTTAATGACTCCATCTTATTTTTATACTCTACTGCCCTTCACCTATTCTGAGTCAGAAATATTTTCTTTCTTCTGTTCTTTAAAAACAATACTCCATCACTCCATTCCTTTTCTCTGTCTATTCTCTATGATCATAAAGCTTTGCCTCCTCACTTCTTTGTTAGGTTTTTTTTTTTTTTTTGAGTCTCAGCTCAAATCTTCAATTCTTCAAGCAGTCTTTCTCAGTCCTAATGCTAATACATTCCTTCTCATAGTGCCTCAATTTATTCTTTATATCTCTTTTATATGCATAATGATCTGTAGTCTATCTCTTTCATTAGACTATAAACTCTTTGAAGACAAGGGCCTTTTTTTTTTCTTTTTCTTTCTTTCTTTCTTTTTTTTTTTTTTTGCCTTTCTTTGTATTCTCAGAACTTAGTTCAATATCTAACACATAGCAAGCACTTTATGCTTCTGAATTTGTATTCACTTGACTTTATGGATTGTGATTCAACACCACTATCACCATCATTTTATTCTGGGCCCACACTGCCTTCCTGTAGCAACTGTCTATGGTACTTATATACTAACTTTACTATCCAACCATTAAGCCAATATGTATTCTTTAGTCACTTTGTTTTTTCAGATTTTTGAACAAAGTGGTATTAATAGTTATATCTATCAAGATATTTTGTATAGTTTCAATCAATGGGTGGAAAACATTAGAATATGAGATTCCTGGTCAGGTTAAAATGAGTTCATGACCTAGTAATATAAATTAGAGGAACATAGGATAGTTTACCTCTCAGACCTGTGGAAGAGGAATGAATTCATAACCAAAGAAGAACTAGAGCTCATTATTTTTTTTTAATTTTATTTATAATTTTTTGACAATATATATGCATGAGTAATTTTTTAAATAACATTATCCCTTGTATTCATTTTTCCAAATTATCCTTTCCCTCCCTCTATTCCTTCCCCTTGATGACAGGCAATCCCATACATTTTACATGTGTTATAATATAACATAGATACAATTTATGTGTGTAAATACCATTTTCTTGTTGCACATTAAGTATTAGATTCCGAAGGTAAAAGTAGATAGACAGTAGTGCTAACAATTTACATTCACTTCCCAGCATTTCTTCTCTGGGTGTAGTCGTTTCTGTCCATCATTGATCAACTGGAAGTGAGTTGGATCTTCTTAATGTTGAAGATATCCACTTCCATCAGAATACATCTTCATACAACATTGAAGTGTACAGCGATCTTCTGGTTCTATTCATTTCACTCAGCATCAGTTGATGTAAGTCTCTCCAAGCCTTTCTGTATTCCTCCTGCTGGTCATTTCTTACAGAACAATAATATTCCATAACCTTCATATACCATAATTTACCCAACCATTCTCCAATTGATGGACATCCATTCATCTTCCAGTTGCTAGCCACTATGAAAAGAGCTGCCACAAACATTTTGGCACATATAGGTCCCTTTCCCCTCCTCAATAATTCTTTGGGATATAAGCCCAATAGCAGCAATGCTGGATCAAAGGGTATGCACAGTTTGATAACTTTTTGGGCATAGTTCCAAATTGCTCTCCAGAATGGCTGGATTCTTTCACAACTCCACCAACAATGTATTAGTGTCTCAGTTCTCCCACATCCCCTCCAACATTCATCATTATTTATTCCTGTCATCTTAGCCAATCTTACAGGTGTGTAGTGGTATCTCAGAGTTGTCTTAATTTGCATTTCTCTGATCAGTAGTGATTTGGAACACTTTCATATGAGTGGATATAATTTCAATTTCATCATCTGAGAATTGTCTGTTCATATCCTTTGACCATTTATCAATTGGAGAATGGTTTGATTTCTTATAAATTAGGGTCAGTTCTCTATATATTTTGGAAATGTGACCTTTATCAGAACCTTTAACTTTAAAAATATTTTTCCAATTTGTTACTTCCCTTCTAATCTTGTTTGCATTAGTATTGTTTGTACAGAAACTTTTTAGTTTGATGTAATCAAAATCTTCTATTTTGTGATCAATAATGATCTCTAGTTCTCCTTTGGTCATAAATTCCTTCCTCCTCCACAGGTCTGAGAGGTAGACTATTCTCTGTTCCACTAGAGCTCATTATTGATCACAAAATAGAAAGCTTTGATTATATCAAATTGAAAAGTTTTTGTACAAACAAAATCAATGCAGATAAGATTAGAAGGGAAACAATAAACTGGGAAAACATTTTTACAGTCAGAGGTTCAAATAAAGGCCTCATTTCCAAAATATATAGAGAATTGACTCTAATATATAAAAATCAAGCCAATCTCAATTGATAAATGGTCAAAGGATATGAACAGACCATTCTCAGATAAAGAAATTGAAACTATTTCTAGTCATATGAAAAGATGCTCTAAATCGTTAATAATCAGAGAAATGCAAATTAAGACAACTCTGAGATACCACTACACACCTGTTAGGTTGGCTAGAATGACAGGGAAAGGTAACACAGAATGTTGGAGGGGATGTGGGAAAACAGGGACACTGATACATTGTTGGTGGAACTGCAAATACATCCAGCCACTCTGGAGAGCAATTTGGAACTATGCTCAAAAAGTTATCAAACTGTGCATACCCTTTGATCCAGCAGCATTGCTACTGGGTTTGTATCCCAAAAAGATCTTAAAGAAGGGAAAGGGACCTGCATGTGCAAGAATGTTTGCGGTGACCAGAAACTGGAAACTATGTGGATGCCCATCAATTGGAGATTGGCTGAATAAATTGTGGTATATGAATATTATGGAATATTACTGTTCTGTAAGAAATGACCAACAGGATGATTTCAGAAAGACCTGTAGAGACTTACATGAACTGATGCTGAGTGAAATGAGCAGCAACAGTGAGATCATTATATACTTCAATAACAATATTGTATGATCAATTCTGATGGATGGGGCCCTCTCTAACAATGAAATGAACCAAATCAGTTCCAATAGAGCAGTAATGAACTGAACCAGCTACACTCAGCCAAAAGAACTTTTGGAGATGACTATGAACCACTACATAGAATTTCCAATCCCTCTAATTTTGTCCGCCTACATTTTAGATTTCCTTCACAGGCTAAATGTACACTATTTCAAAGTCCAATTCTTTTTGTTCAGCAAAACAATTGTTTGGTCATGTATACATATATTGTATTTAATTTATACTCTAACATATTTAACATGTATTCGTTGACCTGCCATCTGGGGTGGGGGGAAGGAGGGGAAAAATTGGAACAAGTGGTTTGGCAATTGTCAATGGTGTAAAATTACCCATGCAAATATCTGGTAAATAAAAACTATTAAAAAAAAAAGAATATTTTCTTAAATTTGAAAAAAATAGAATATGAGATTCCTGATGGCTAAGAATGTTTTTTTTTAATTTACTTGTATTTTCTGAGTTTGACATCGGGGCTGATACATATTAAATAGTTAATAAGTTCTTATTGATGAACTGAAAGTATTTAAGATTATATTTTGTTCCACCAAATTATTTTTTGTAATTTACAAATAATAAATTTTGAGTGATCTCAATTGTCAAATAATCTTCCTAAAATATGTCTGACCATATCACACATACATATATACACACTCAATAAACTCCAATAACTCTTTATGATGTCCAGGATCAAATTTATATTTCTCTGTTTGGTATTCAAAATTATTTGTATCTGTCCCTCTACTTTTTGAACTTTTTACATCTTTACATCTTAAATTCACACACACACACACACACACACACACACACACACACACACACACACACACACTACAATGCAGTAATATTGGTTTCTCTGCTATTTCTTGAACTGAATACTCTATTCCCCCCACTCTGAACATATCTGACTGTCCTCCATAAATGGAAATTTCTCTCTCTCTTCATCTCTGCCTTCTGATTGCATTGGCTTCCTTCAAGTTCCAGCTAAAATCCTGTTATTTATAGGAAGCTTTTCCTGATCCCTTTTAATTCCAATGCCTTTTTTTTTTCTTGATTTCTTCTATTTATCCTATAGAGAGCTTTATTATTCATAGTCATTTGCATGTTGTCTCCCTCATTTGAATTAGAGCTCCTTGAGAGCAGATCTTTAAATCTCCAGAGCTTGGTATAATACCCAACATATGGTAGGTATTTAAAAGATTATTGACTGACTGACTGACTAGTCCTATATTCTCTTTGGGGCAACTAGTTGGTGCAATAAATAGATTGCTGAACCTAGAATCAGAAAAATTAATATTCTTGAGTTCAACTCTGACTTTAGATACTTACTAGCTATGTAACTTTTCACAAGTCATGCATTTGCCTCAGTTACCTTATCTGCAAATAAGTTGAAAAAGGAAATGGCAAATACTCTATATTTCTGTCAAGAAAACCTCAAATAAGATCATGAAGAGTTAGACATGATTTTAATTATTGAACAACAACAATAAAAATATTCTCTATACTTAGTAGCCACTTGGGTTACTGAAGACAGGATCTGTTATAGGATATAATTTACAAATGTTCCATCTTATCTTTTTTATATTAAAAAAATGAGTCTGTGTGTGCATACATATAGAAAAATAGATTTTTTTTAAATGAAAAAAACGGTTATGTAGGTCCAAAGTTACCTATATCTTTTTGTTACCCCTTTGTTTTATAAGGGGCAAAAAGGACCATCCATAGTTTACATTCTTTTGGAATCTTTTTAAAGATATTTTCTAAAGGACTCAATAAATACTTTAAAATGTTTCTTCTTCACCAAAGATATCTTCTCCATATATCTGGTCAGGAACAGCTGTCATATCTGACTACATTTCAACAAGTACTACTTTTTAAATTTTTTATTTAACATATTATGTCTTTCAGTTACATATAAGACAATTTTAACATTCTTTTAAACTTTTGAGTTTTTGATTGTTTCCCTCCCTCCATCCTCAAACCGCCCCCCCTCCTGCCAATTTACAAGGCACATGTGAAGTCATGCAAAACATCTCCATAAAAGTCATGTTGCAAAAGAAAACATTCATATCCCCCTAAAAAAATCCTCAAGAAAAAGAAAGTTTTGAAAAATATGTTTACCTAAACTAATCTATTTATTTAGTGCTATAACAATCAGACTTCCAAGAAACTATTTTAATAACCTAGAAAAAATAACAACAGAATTCATATGGAACAACAAAAGGTCGAGAATTTCAAGGGAAGTAATGAAAAAAAAATTAAGTGAAGGTGGTCTAGCTGAACCTGATCTAGGACTGTATTATAAAGCAACAGTCACCAAAACCATTTGGTATTGGCTAAGAAATAGACTAGTTGATCAGTGGCATAGCTTAGGTTCACAGGGCAAGATAGTGAATAAAAATAGCAATCTAGTGTTTGACAAACCCAAAGATCCCAACTTTTGGGATAAGAATTCATTATTTGACAAAAACTGCTGGGAAAACTGGAAATTAGTATGGCAGAAACTAGGCATGGACCCACATTTAACACCACATACTAAGATTAGATCAAAATGGGTCCAAGATTTAGGCATAAAGAACGAAATAATAAATAAATTGGAGGAACATGGGATGGTTTACCTCTCAGACTTGTGGAGGAGGAAGGAGTTTGTGTCCAAGGGAGAACTAGAGACCATTATTGATCACAAAATAGAAAATTTTGATTACACCAAATTAAAAAGTTTCTGCACAAACAAAACTAATGCAAACAAGATTAGAAGTAACAAATTGGGAAAACATTTTTAGAGTTAAATGTTCTGATAAAGGCCTCATCTCCAAAATATACAGAGAATTGGCTTTAATTTATAAGAAATCAAGCCATTCTCCAATTGATAAATGGTCAAAGGATATGAACAGACAATTTTCAGATGATGAAATTAAAACTATTTCCACTCATATGAAAGAGTGTTCCAAATTACTATTGATCAGAGAAATGCAAATTAAGACAACTCTGAGATACTACTACACACCTGTCAGATTGGCTAAGATGACAGGAATAAATAACAATGAATGTTGGAGGGGATGTGGGAAAACTGGGACAAATTATACATTGTTGGTGAAGTTGTGAAAGAATCCAACCATTCTGGAGAGCAATCTGGAATTATGCCCAAAAAGTTATCAAAATGTGCATACCCTTTGACACAGCCATACTACTACTGGGCTTATATCCCAAGGAAATAGTAAAGAAGGGAAAGGGACCTGTATGTGCCAAAATGTTTGTGGCAGCCCTTTTCATAGTGGCTAGAACCTGGAAGATGAATGGATGTCCATCAATTGGAGAATGGTTAGGTAAATTATGGTATATGAAGGTTATGAAATATTATTGTTATGTAAGAAATGACCAACAGGAGAAATACAGAGAGGCTTGGAGAGACTTACATCAACTGATGCTAAGTGAAACGAGCAGAACCAGAAGATCATTATACACTTCAACAATGATACTGTACGAGAATGTATTCTGATGGAAGTGGATATCTTCAACATAGAGAAGAGCTAATCCAATTCCAATTGATCAATGATAGACAGAATCAACTACATCCAGAAAAGGAACACTGGGAAATTAGTGTAAACTGTTATTTTTACCTTCTGAATCCAATTCTTCCTGTGCAACAAGAAATTTGGTTCTACAGACATTTGTATCTAGAATATATTGTAATATATTTAACATGTATAAGACTGCCTGCCATCTGGGGGAGGGGGTTGGGGGAGGAAGGGAAAAAATCTGAACAGAAGTAAGTGCAAGGGATAATGTTATAAAAAATTACCCATGCATATGTACTGTCAAAAAAAAGTTATAATTATAAAATAAAATTAAAATTAAATAAACAAAAAAAATTAACTATAAGCAAGATAATATAATGGTTAACAACATGGACAGAGAATTTGGAAACTAGTATCTAATTCTAATTTTTTAATTTTTAAAAAAATTTTGGTTTGCTTTCTTAGTATTTTTAAAATTTTTCTTAATAAAACAATTGTTAACATTCATTTAAAAAAAAAGAAAGAAAAATATGTTTAAATCTGCATTCAGACACAATCACTATTTTCTTTTGGGTATGAAAAGCATTTTTTCATCATAAGTCCTTCAGAATAGTCCTAGATCATTATATTGCTGAGAATAGCAACATCACTCACGACAAATCATCTTACAACATTGACTACAGGTCACTTTTTCACAGAGACTGAGCTCTGTGTTAATAGAGTGAATCAAAATGTAATAGTTTTATAATTATCACTTTTGAATTTGTTCTTCTGACCTCTTTGTATCATTATATCATATATTTTATATCAACAGAATTCCAAGAAACAGGGATGTCTAAAGTTTGTGACTTTCTTTTTAATTCATTTCCTACTTTTCTGAATCAATAATTTGGTTAAACTGATAGGGTTACTACAATCTGATACATCATCCATACTCTTCTTATTTTCATGACTACTTCTTATTTTTACTGGGTCTGATCTTAATTTTGACCAACCAATGATCTAATCACACACAGAAAACTGATTCTCAAATGACTCAGACATCAATAACCTTTGGTTTCTTATCAAGATAAACTCAATTTCATTTTGTTAAAATTGATCAATGCTGTCCTTATTCAGTTACTCTTGATAGGTATGAAGCTTCTGAGGAGTCTGCTAGCATTTGATCTTTTTAACTTTTTAAATTGAAACCATATTTTCAACTTTTTTGCCATGCACCCTCATGTCCATCTTCTAAACAAAGTCACTGAGAAGCCAAATTGCATGAAATTTGTTTTGTGGATCTTGTCAACTTCTTTGTAGAAATATATGTACTTTATTATCCTATGCAACAAGTATTGACATACCACTGCAATTATCTACATAGTAACCTGTTGTTTTTTTTTTGTGTGTGTGAGTATTATAAGGTGAAATTACCAACTACACCATAAAATAAAGTTTTTTATTATCTTTGGACATGTGATGAAACTAATTCCATTAGCTCTTCTATTCATCTTTATTAGGAGAACCTATGAACAGTCCTTTCATTTAATTAAGACTTGTTTAATCCCCACCTTGGCTTAGTTTATAGGGAAAAAATGTCATTAATGTGGTTCAATTCCTCTAATATTATGCCAATTTGAAAGTCATAAAAAAATCTTAGTGGATCTATATAAACTAGGATGTCATACTCCATAAACCTAAGTACATATTGGAGCCAGCTTTTACTAAGTGAGGAGAAGCAAGTGTTAAATTTTTAATGTTAGCCTTTATACTTTAGCAATCAGTGAATGCTACAAATAAGGGCTGAATTACTTTTTGTTGGTTTCTAGGGTTGAGAAAATTATGAAGAAAAATATAGTGTGCAGATTAAACTTAAATATATGTTACATGTAGATTTTTTCCCAGAGAGCTAAATATTATTTTTCACCATGTGCTTTGCCCTTTTATTGTATGATTTTTGATTATGCCTATAAAGAAACACATTGCACTCTTCTTTGTATAAGTGGAGGACTATTATCATAGAATACTCTGTAGACTGCCTAACTTGTCTAAAGTTTTTGTAAGTTTTATTGACTTAATTTTTCTCTTCTTTTGTTCTTTTTTAGAGGAGACGATTTTCTAGACAGGGAAGAATGAAAAACATTTGAACAAGAAAGTAAAATAAAAACAAAGTGCAATAAAAATTAAAAACAGTATATAGTTAATAATTATTTGCTTTATTTTCTTAACAGATAAGATAAATTTTAAAAATCAAGCCAAATAAAAGAGGAAATAATTGAATACAAAATTATCAGAATCTATATTGATAAATAAGTATTTTTTTAGCCTAGATAGCCAGGGCCTCAAAGTCCCTAGTAAGAAGTGTACCTGGAGGATAATTATCTTACCTACATAAACCTAAGTGAATATCTCAAGTCCAATATAGGTTTGCTCTACTCATTTCCCAGGTTTTCTTCTTCTTCTTCTTCTTCTTCTTCTTCTTCTTCTTCTTCTTCTTCTTCTTCTTCTTCTTCTTCTTCTTCTTCTTCTTCTTCTTCTTCTTCTTCTTCTTCTTCTTCTTCTTCTTCTTCTTCTTCTTCTTCTTCTTCTTCTTCTTCTTCTTCTTCTTCTTCTTCTTCTTCTTCTTCTTTCTTCTTCTTCTTCTCTTTTCCTTCAACCACTGCAGGGCCATGTGATAGATAGGAATGAATAGAAATAAACTTTTTTTTTTTTTTTGCTGGGTTGCCCAGGGTCAAACAGCTGGGAAGTGTTAAGTGTCTGAGACCAAATTTGAACTCAGGTCCTTCTGACTTTAAGGCTGGTACTCTATCAATTGCATCACCTAACTGCCCCCCCCAAACAAATTTGTAACTAGAAAAAAAAAGGTTTCCAGAAAATTTAATTTACATTTTCATACTTATTCATTATCATATATGGTCATACCCTTCACATTCTGGTGGTTTCCTAGGTCCAGAATGATGATATAGGTAGTTCATTATTCAAATCCAATTTCCTACCACCCCAAACACAATTATTTATTTCTATCCTTCTTCAAGATTCCCCCAAATTTCAACCAAATATCATCTATCCCTTCCATTGTGCCATGTGGAATATCTGTTCTACAAGCAACATTTTCCCCTAAATCTTTTCCTCTTCCACTTATGTCATCTATTAGCCTTTACTGGAAGCTTGTTCCCTCCAGATGACACCATCTTCCTGCTCATCCTTTCCAGTACAAACTGCACCTTTTCTCATTCTCTTCACTTCACTGATCTAGGCAAAGGAATTTAAGTATTCCTTCCTACTCATTGTCACTTTCAGGTTCTCCCCCAATCTCTAGCAATCAGAAACCTGTCCTTCTTTAAAAGTTATGTTATTCATATCTACCACTCAATCAAAATGGTAGCTGATGTGGGAAAAATGGGACACCAATGTACTTTTTTTTCAATGTACATTCAGACTCCATCACCTCTTTCTCTAGAGGCGAAAAATATTTTTCATCATAAGTCCTTCAGAATTGACTCAGAACATTGTATTGCTGAGAAAACCTAGGTCTTTTACAATTAATCATCTTATAATATTGTTATTGTGAAGAATTTTCTTCTGGTTCTCACTTCACTTTGCATGAGTTCTTGCAACTCTTCCTGGGTTTTCTAGTCAAAATTTCTTATAGAACGAATGGTATTTCATCACAATCATATACCAAAAATTATTCAGTCATTCCCCAACTGATGGGTCTCTCTTCAATTTCTTTGTCTATATGCTACATAAAATATATATAGTATATATATGTAAAATATTTAAAAATATGTTATACATATGTTTATACAGATAGGTCCTTTTCCCAACTTTTTAAAAAAAATCTCTTTAGGATACAGATCTAGTAGTGCTGGATCAAAGAGAAAGCACAATTGATTACTCTTTGATCATAGTTTCAAATTGCTCTTCAGAATGATTGGATCAGTTCACAGCACCAATAATGCATTAGTATCCTAATATTCTCTAATAGGATTTTTTTTTTCTTGTAAAAAGGTTTTTCTGAATCTAATAATGTAATCATTTTTTTTGGTTCTTTTCATTACTATGTTCTGCCAAGTTTATGGTTTGCCTAATATTACAAGTGCTGAAATTGCAATTAAGAGAAACCTAGATTAAAATCTGACCTCAGATAATTACTTTCTGTGTGAACATGGAGAGATTATTTAATCTACCCAAGTCTGTTTCCTCATCATTAAACTGGGGACATTAATAGTACCTATGTGATAAATTGGTTACAAGATCAAATAAGATTTCACACATATATATGTATATGTGTTTATGTAAATATATAAATATAAATATACACATATTACATAAATGTGTTGTATATAAAGGATTTTGTGAGACAAAGTATTCCATATATTTCAGCTATTATCATCATAAAATGCAGCATAGTATAGGGGGGGGGGGGGAAAGCATTGTTAAAACGCCAGGAACTATGCTAAGTAATTTACAAATATTATCTCTTATAATCATAACAACAACCCTAGATGATAAGTGCTATTATTATTTAAATTTTACAGGTAAGGAAAGTGAAACTAGCAAAGGTTGTGACTTGCCCACTTACACAGCTAATAAATGTCTGAAGATAGATTTGAACTCAGGTTTTCTAAACTCTAAGCATAGAATTCTATACCTTCAATGGCTCTAATCCTGTACTTGAAGTCAGGAAAAGTTGGATTCAAATTCGTTCTCTGACTTTTATTATCTGTATGATTATAGGCACATGGTGTCACTTTTGTGTTTCTTGAGCAAAACTCTAGAACTTACCCACTGAACCACAGATCTAATTAGATTCACATAAAGTTTGTGGTTTTATATTATTATCTTATTATTTGTATAAATAATATATTTATGTGTAATTAATATAAAATGCATATTATTTTGTATTACATAGATTATAAAATATAAGATGTAATCTAACAAATGGTGTCTTCATTGTTTTTGCAAGAGATGTAAAATTGACAGAAATTAGATGATTATAAACAGGAAAAGTATTGTGTATTTATAGATGCTTATAAACTTAATTGTGCGTATGTGTGTGTACATGCATATCTATGTAAGTACTTTTATATGTCTGTGCATATATAAATAGAGACAGATAAAACAAAGACAGAGACCAACTGAGACAGAGCCTGGCAGAGACAGATACAGAGAAAGAAGAGAGAAGAATAAGGAAAGAGGAAGAGAGAGAAAGTGATAGCTGATATTATCTAACCCAGAGAGAAATCTAAGGTCCATCAATCTTTGTTATTCAGGATGTAAAATATTTATGGGAGAAATTCAGAATGAAATTTCCCATGTGACATAGCATCACCCAAATGAATTAGTGTGAACTCACAGGACCAGAGCCTAAAAGAAATTAGTTTAGAGGTGAAAGAATCAAGGCTAAGTACTAGAACATATTTTGATCCAAGACAAGAATTCAATAATGCCTGCATCTATGGAACACAAAGTAAAGTGGAGTTTGACAATTATCTTGCTTATTCGCTATTTTCCAGCCAGATGGGATGATTCAGGTGTGAAAGTACATTTTCTGGACTAATTTTTCTTATTGGACTTCCTTCATGGATCAAATTAACTAGAGAATTGCCAAATCCCATTTCACTTTGTGCTCTGTAGACAGAGTGTGGCCCAGCATTTCAGAATTTAATAAGCTCTCTTACTTCAGATGAGCCATCCTTGCATTTGCAAATGAAGACAAGAATGGTAGAAGTTGGTTTGAAAATATATATACATATATAAATGTATATGTGTGTATGAATAAATACATATGTGTGTGTGCATAGACTTATTTATTTATTTCAGGGACCTGATATGGAAGCTATATGAGAAAGTACCAAATGATTGATACAAATTGCAAGTGCTAAAGGAGCTCTGATGAGAAAGAAATTTCTGTGGAAGGGAGTGAGGTAGTACTCAGGAAAGAGTTCTTTAGAAGGTAGGACTTGAATTCACCCAGGCAGGTAGTTAGAATTCAGCTAAGAGAGGAAGAAAGGCAAGAGGGAAAGAAAGGTATTTCAAGTGGAGGGAGTAGTGTACAAAGTATTATTAAGGGTATAATAAGGATGGACTACTTAGACTACTTATTACTTTCTGAGTGTGTGCGTGTGTGTGTGTGTGTGTGTGTGTGTGTGTGTGTGTGTGTGTGTGTGTGAATGTGTCTGGGTCTCTGTGTGTGTGTACATATATGCTTAAATTTGAGAAAAATGAAATCTTTAGAGAATTAGTCTTTATAGCATAATAGACTAATAGACAGAGCTTAGAAGTTATCTCCCCTTTTACAAATTAAAAAATTGAGTCACAGGGAGATGAAAAAACTGGATTGCATTAGGAAAGACATGGCTTCTAGAAATAGAGGTGATAATTCAGCTGTACTCTGTCCTTGTCAAGCCTCATGTGGAATATTGTGTTTATCTCGGTTTAAGAAATGCTCTGATAAATAGAGATTGGCCAGAGGAGAGAAACCAAGATGCTAGAAGACTTTGGAGAATGGTATATGAAAATCTATTGAAGGAACTGAACACGGTTTGTCTGAGGAAAAAAGGAGCCTAAGAGACATGTGATAGTAATATTTAAATATTTTACATTGTGTCACATGGAGAAGGAGTTAGGCTTACTCTGTTTATCCCCAGAGTGAGGACTGAATGCCTTGAGACTATAAAAGGAAAGGAAATTCAAGAGGGATGCGACATTATCAAGAATGAAATTTAGAAGATATAATTGCACAAGATTAAGTATTTATTTATTTAAATGACTGCACATTTGTCTGACAAGATATTTTACAAACAATATTTAGGGAGAATAAGCAAGATGAAGAAGTAGGAGTAAGCAGTATGCCCAGCTCATCTTTGTGATAGTAATACAAAACAAAAAAGGACCAAAAGCAATAAGCAAAGATGTAACCTCTACATCAGGAAAAACATCCTGAATATTAGAACTATCCAAAAGTAGATTTTGGGCTACTTTGAAAGGTATTAGCTTTCTCAGCCTTGGGGGTCTTCAAATATTGACTGGAAAAACTATTTCTCAGGCATGTTGTAGTGGGAATTCCTTTATGTGTTTGTGTCATACTTATTATTGTTCAGTTGTTTCAATCATGTTTTTCTCTTCATAACCCCATTTGGGGTTTTTTTCTTGGCAAATGTAATAGAATGAATAATTTACCATTTCTTTCTCCAGCTCATTTTGCCAATGGGGAAACAAGCTCAATGATCTGTCCAGGATCATACAACTAGTAAGTGTTCAAGGCTGGATTTGAACTCAGGTTTTCCTGACTCCAGCCTGGTGTTCTGTCCACAGCACCACATAGCTGCCCTATATATCAGACTAGATAGTTTCTAAAGACTATTTTAACTTTCAAATTCTGGGGTTTCATGATAATAAACATCACAACTGGGATTTGAAAACATGTCCTCTTTTGTCATAACACTTTGCTTGTTCTAGGTATTCCATAAACATGTGTTCCATTAGTTTTTTGTTGCTTTTGTTTGTTTTAATCAGTATTATTAATATCTTACATACTGATTGATACCATTTTCTGGATATAATTTTACAAAGGAAACCTGGCTTCTCTCAAATGGCTGAAAATTAAAAGGTGAAAGGTAAAACCAGAAAAGTTGTATGTTTCTATAGAAGGTAATAAGAGTGAGGAATTATAATTGTCTTCCAGCTACTTTAATATCAATAGCTTGTATCTATGCAGAGATTATACTCCACAACACTCTTTCAGCATTTTTTTTTTCTTTCAACACTTCTATTCTGCCTCAGGTATCTTTTTATTGTGTGCCTCCCCAAGTATGAGGTAAGCAAGTATCCTACCCATACCTCACCAAGCACCTTCTGCTCACATTTGACATCCTCTGCTTAAATTTGACAAATCCAGTCAAGAAGATGGAGTGACTGAAGAGAATTCAATTTCTGATTACTTACTCTTATGGGAGGTCTACATGTCAATCCAAACAGTATGCAGGAAACTGGTTTGACTATAAAGTATTAAATATGCCTGTCTCATTAGCATCTCCATTTCATATTTGTTTACCCCAAATGGTGACAGTAGAAACACCATTTTGTTCTCTAATGAGCAGCAGAATTTTAACGAGGTTCCATTTCGATACTTGGTGGCAGCCAGTATGCAATCTCTAATCATAATGGTGGTTTGATTCCAGTTGGCAAGTCAGTAATGAAAGACAGAGCAAAGACTTATCACTGCTTTGGCAAAGTAAGTACACTTAAAAAAAAATAAAAATAGTGGATACCAGAAAGAATTATAAGCAAACGAATTTCCATGCTCCCAACCTCATTATTTATTCCAATTCTTTCATCCAAACAATTCAGAAATATTAACAATTTTAAACTTAGGATTTTGAAATTCATATAATAAAAACACCACCTGATAAAAGGCTAGCACATTTCAAGATTAGTTATAACATTTTTCTCTGCTGTTAAATAACCCCCCAAAAAAGCCTTAACTTCCCCCACACATAAATTAAAACTAAGAGATTCACTTTATTATTTAAGTCTCCAGCTAACTCAGACTGATTTTATTTAACTGTTTTAACTGTTTAAGGACTGACTGACTAACATATAGTCACCACCTTTACCTCCCACAAAGTTACCTATATTTATAATCGGGAGAAACAACTAGAAACAAATCAAAGAAAAAAAAGCTTGGAGTTATTTTTCCTCCAGGAAAAAAAAACTAAAGAACTGAAACATTTCCAATATACTTTATGAAGATAAAGACCTTTAATTAGAATGTGGACTGCCAGGCAGGGCCTTAACTGAGTATCCCAGAAAAAAGTATGATTTGTGAGAAAAAAAAAAAAAAAGATAAAACATCATTTTATTCTGGAACTATTCTTCTGCATGAGAAAGACACCAAAAAACAATGAAAGGAATAGAAAAGAGAGCCCAGCCTCATCTTAACAGAGTTTAAGTTTTAAAACATCAATAAAATTAATTTCTAATAAATAGCTGAGTTCACAAGATTATAAAGGGGCCTTCAAACTCAGTTAATCAGAAAAATGAAAGAGATTCCTATAGCCTTCTAGTCCAACTCAGAGCTGAAAAAGACTTCTTCTTGCAATATATTTGACAAATAACCATCTAGCTATTTCTTCAACATCTCCATGATAGGTTAATGTCCACTCAGCTAGATCCAATCCTACCTACCAATGGGGAAATCATCAAGTAGCATGTCAAGTAAAATTAAGCTAATTGCTCTTCAACACAGTTTTTCAAAAGTTGCTCTCTACAAAGGTTTCAAAAGCAATGAAAAATTGAAAGCAGAACTGTCATTTTTATTATATTGGCTCTATCTCATCCAAAAACATTTAACATTCCTCCAATTATTTTACTTTAGCAAAGAGCATTTTATACTTGTATTCATAGTCCCTAGATTTATCTTGAAATACAGATACTTTGTAAATTTTTCAATTATTTTATTTGTAATTATTAAAACTTTAAACAAATGCAAATGAAAAAAGAAAAAAATTGCAATTACCATTCCAACAAAAATTATAACAAATTCTACACATTATTTTCAAAGTTGTCCACCTTTGCTTTCTTATTGGTTTTATTTGTTCTCTACTGTGTATCCTTTACTTTATTTTTTCTCCTACCTAAAGATGACTATATTTATATATGGAAGTACAATGATACCTTGACACTTGGCTTCTTCCAAACTTGTCAAATTCAACATAATTTTGACTAGGAAAAAATACGAAGCACTTAATACACTTGGTTGTTGTCTTGGTTGAATAGTGATATGAGGTTTCCAAAACAGTAGCACTAGAAGGAGCATGGAGAGGCAGGCATGCTCAGTAGGAGGAGAAACAAGAGAATCAGGAGCAGCTGCAGCAGCAGCAGCAGCAGGAACAGTGGCAGCAGGAGTCCAGGTGGAAGCAACAACAGTGATGGGGATCCAGGATTCCAAGCAGCCCTGAGCCACAGAGGGCATGGGAACATAGCTTCTGCTTCCACATTCAGACTTTCCAACCCCACTCCCAAGGAAGCTTGGATGATAATGTGGAGTGGTGGGAAAGTATAAAAGTCACAATTCCTCTCAAAAAGAATATTGGTTAAAGAAGGAAAGAGGCAAACTAAGCTGGGCTGCCTCATTTCTCTATAACTGGAGCCCCACTTGCCTGTTTGGGGAATTGGGTAGGGAGGGATGGTAAAGCTGTTTACTAGAGATGTACTCCTTGTGTGAAAAATTCTTTCAGCATTCATCATTATTTTCTCTACCCATAGTGCTTTCAAGAACCAATTAACTATGAGTACCTAAGGTACCTCTCTATATACATATACATAGACATCTATAAACATGCACATACTATACACATACGCATACATATATAGAGAAATACCTAAATATATGTCTATCTATACATGTATCTATATCTCTCTATCAATCTATCATATATACATATATATATATGTATACATATATATGTATGTAAATCTATACTATGCCTATTTCCTGCTATTATTTAAATTTGGAATTTGTTTCTCTGAATTTGGAAATTTGGATACCATCACCTTTCATAAATTCCAGTCTTTCCACACTTTTTTTAAATCAACTAGTTCATCAGTTTATATACTACAGTAATATTCCAACCTAGCCACATCCTATAGATTACCTATGAAAGATTTCTTCCCCAATTTTCTGTATTCCTTCTGTTCTTGGCAATATAGGTTTTATTTGTACAAGAAAAATTTAATTAAAAATAGTCAAAATTATCTTTTTTTACACTTCAACAATGCTCTTACCTTATAATGTTTAAAGTCTCATACTGCTGAATTTTCTTCCTTTACCTCTTTTTTTTCCCCCTTGGTTTCTTTGAAGTTCCTGAACTTTTATTCTTTTAAATGAATTTTGTTATTTTTTCTAACTTAGTAGGGTAATTTTTACTAATTTAATTAACATCCTTTGAATAAATAAGGTAAAATTCTCATTCAAAAAACTATATTGACTTTACCTATCTATCAATAATAAACCTTGCTTCAATTATTTAGCTCTAACTTTATTGTTTAAAAAATGTTTACTTTGGGGTACCATCTCACATTTTCGGATTAGCTAAGATGACAGGAAAAGATAATGATAAATGTTGGAAGGGATGTGGGAAAACTAGTGCACTAAAACATTGTTGGTGAGAGTTGTGAAATGATCGAACCATTCTGGAGAGCAATCTAGAACTATGTTCAAGGGCTATAAAACTATGCATACCCTTTGATCCATCAGTGCCATTACTGGGTTTGTATCCCAAGGTTTGTATCCCAAATTATAAAGAAGGGGAAAGAACCCACGTGTGCAAAAATGCATGTAGCAACTCATTTTGTGTAGCAAAGAATTGGAAAAGGAATGGATGCCCAAGAATTGGAGAATGGATGAACAAGTTCTCATACATGAAGGTAATGAAATATTATTGTTCTATAAAAAATGATGAACAAGCTGATTGTAGAAAGGCCTGGAAAGATTTACATGAGCTGATGTTGAGTGAAAACAAGCAGAACCAGGAATACATTGTATACAATAACAGCAAGAATGTGAGATGATCAACTATGAAAGGTATGGTCCTGCATAGCTATTCAGTGATCCATAGCAATCCCAATAGACTTTGAACAGAAAATGCCATCTGCACTCAGAAAAATATCTAAGGAGACTGAATGTAAATCAACACATGCTATATTCACTTGTTTCTTCTGGGTTTGGGTTTTTGTTTTGTTTTGTTTTGGTTTGTTTTTTTTTTTGGTTTGTTTGTTTCCTATGGTTTTTCCCTCTTGCTCTGATTTTTCTCTTCCAATATGGTCCATAAAGCAATGGGTACTAAAAATAAACTTACTACAATAAAATATTTTATGTTCATATTTATATAGTTCCTGTGTTTGTTTTTGCAGGTTTACACTCAAGTATTTAATACTGTCTATGTATTTTAAATGGTTTAAAATTGTATTGAATAATATTGGTGACATATCATGTAGTTTCTCTATTTTCACCTTTGAATAAATCTATTTTAACTTTAATTTTGTCTAAGATCATAACTATCCCCACTTTTTTTTTTAACATACTAAATTCTACTCCTCCTGCCATTTACTTTGTCTCTGTATATATCTCTCACTTTTATATGGTTTCCTAAAAGCAATGTAGTTAAATTCAAATTTTTAATCTGCTCCCCATTTCCATTTTATAAGTAAATTCACCCCATTCACATTCTAAGCTATAATTTTTAAGGTCCTTCAATTTTCTCCTACTCAGACTCTCACATTATCTGTGAGATGAAAATTTCTAAGGCTGAGGCTGCCTCTTCTCACAGCTGTCCCTAGGCTTATTGTTTTTTGATTTTTTTTTTAAGAATGAGCCTGGAGAGTGTTTGCACTTCATTTAGACCAAACTTCTGCCTCTGGAAGTAGAATTTTTCCTGAGATCTTCTCAAACTGTCTTAGAAGGACAATTGCCTTGCCTCAACTTTATTTCTGCTGCTTTGAGATAAGAAATTTTGTGGAAGAAATTAGGAGAGCCAAAAGTTTTCTGACATACTCCACTATCTTCCCAGAATCATTCTGCCATTGTTTTAATGTAATTTCTCTTTCTAATGGACTTTGATGGGAATACACTGATGATTTATGCACATTTATTTTCTCTTCTATAACTTTGATGAAATATTGTTTCAATTAAGTTTTAGATTGTAATACTGGAGAAACTAAGGCAAGATAGAGATTAGAGAATTTTTAATATTTTACCTGTGTTTCTGAGAGGGAGAGATATTCTAAAGGCAGAGCACAATCCATTCTGCCTCTAAGGTTGAATTGGACTTTCTTCTCAAAGAATCCACATTGAATGTGAGATTCCAATGATTTTTATATGTGGCTCTAAACAATCAGGGGAGACAAAGGCAAGGGGTGGAGTCTGAACTCTGGTGAGCCCAGGAATTTCCAGAAATGGAATCAATCTGGTTCTGACAGGTGGAGGTGTGTGAGGACTGATGGGGGTAAACCCTGAAATTGTCCCCCTTGGGGAAGCCCTGGGGGTGAACTATGAAACTCTCCTCTGACTGAGACCCACCCTTCAGGGCAGTTAAGTGGTTTCATTAAGATTAGCCCAGGCCCATTCCCAGTAGCTCAAACTCCCAGTTATTGAGTGGCTTAAAACTCCCAAGATAAGGCAACTGGAAATCTAGGCCTGGGGATAGTGACAACATTGAAGGAATCTCATTCAATGGAAGCCATACTTTTAGACAGCCAAAAAAAAAGGCAATTGTGAATCTCAAATCTTTACAGAAGTCCAAAGTAGGAATTATGCTTTGCCAATGAAGCTCTCTTCTTGGTAAAACTGCCTGCCAGGATTCCTGCCTGCTATGAAGAGACCCTCTTCTCAGTGAAAACCTTTTGTTATTTCTCTGCCAGGACCTCTTGCCACTGAGGAATCTTGTCTTCCAAGCAAAGCTGGCTTCTCAGTGCCAATAAACTTCCTTTTTGCCACTCAGACTTTTCGGGTTCGCAAATTCTTTCACATTGGACCTGAACGCTGAGGGGATTCCCACCTCAATTCTCACAACGGTCTGCACTGCCACTAACTGCATCAAGGACCATAAATTCTTGATAACTTAGGAGGACTTAGGAACCAGGATGTCTGAACTCCTCCCTATCTAAGATTAAACATTTACAGTTTATGACCTTAAAGTAGCCGGTCCTACTTGATATCAGTCCTAATAATCAAAAAGGGAGGGTTGCCACCTGGGGAATTGAGGCAAAACAATTCAGAGAAACTGAGATAGAAAATTAGGAAAACTGAGGCAAGACAATAAAAGGATACTGTGGCACAACAAGGTTTCCCTAAGTATACCATCATAGCACTCTTTGTGATTATTTCCTCAATTTCTTTTTTCCTGTCTCATTTGTACAGCTAGTTTTTCTAACAGTTACTTTTTATGAGTTTTTGATCCCCTCCTTTTGAGAAAAGGAAGCCAAAGTTGGGAAAATATAGAAGATTCTCACTAAAAAAAAAAAAAAAAAAAAAAGTTTATGTCCTGGTTAGATTGATAGGAAATACGTTAGGCAAATTGATTGAAAATTTAAAGAGCATTACCATGACTCATAGTCACTCATTTATAACATCTGGATAACTTTGGTTAGCCATATGTAAATTTGGAATCAAGAAGTTCTCTGTGTCTTAAATAATTCACTCTGGCTCTCCCCAGGAGTCCTCCAGTGAGTGACATCATCTTTAAACCTCCCGTGGCAATCCCTGAAGCACCTTCGAGATGCCCAGGGAAGACAGGGCTACCTGGAAATCCAATTATTTCCTCAAGATCTTCCAACTTCTGGATGACTATCCAAAATAGTTAATTGTGGGAGCAGACAATGTGGGCTCCAAGTGGATGCAGTAGATCCAAATGTCCCTCCATGGGAAAGCTGTAGTGTTAATGGGAAAAAATACCATGATGCACATGAGCATCTGGAGAACAACCCTGCCTTGGAGAAACTGCTGCCTCATATTCGGGGCAACATGGGCTTTGTGTTCACCAAGTAAGATCTGACTGAGATCAGGGATATGCTTCTGGCCAATAAGGTACCAACTGCTGCCCGTGCCAGTGCCATTGCCCCATGTCTGTGCCCGCCCACAACACTGGGCTGAGTCCTGAGAAGACTTCCTTCTTCCAAGCACTGGAAATCACCACCAAGATTTCCAGGGGCACCATTGAAATCTTGAGTGGACGTGCAGCCGATTAAGACTGGAGACAAAGTGGGTGCCAGCAAGGCCAACTTGTTGAACATGCTGAACATCTCCCCGTTCTCCTTCGGGCTGATCATTCAGCAGGTCTTTGACAATAGCAGCATCTACAACCCTGAAGTGCTGGACATTATGGAGGAGACTTTGCACTGTTGGTTCTTAGAAGGTGTCCATAATGTAGCCAGTGTTTGTCTGCAGATTGGCTACCCCACTGTTGCATCAGTACCCCACTCAATCATTAATGGAACCAAGTGAGTCTTGGTTGTAGCTGTGGAGACTGAATACACCTTCCCACTTGCTGAAAAGGTGAAGGTCTTCCAGGCCGACCCCTCAAGCTTTTGCTGTGTCTGTTCCTACAGCCACAGCATCTGCTGTTGCTGCCCCAGCCAAGGTGGAAGACAAAGAGGAATTAAGTCTGATGAAAATATGGGATTTGTTCTGTTTGATTAATCCACAGGAGATGACTATTTCATCTGGGTTATTTGTGGAACAAAGAAATAAAAGTGCTCATTTATTTAAAATAATAATAATAATTCACTCTGTTTTCCTTTTCCCCAAGGTAACTTGGATAGTAACCTCACCATCTTTTAAGACCATTTAGAGGATACAAAAGCATTTTCATTTCTTTCTCACTCAAGAACAATGACTGTGGCAGAGTTTTTGTTGCTCCTCCTTTGTTCTCAAGTTGGAAACAAAGTGGCTTTGATATGGAAGCCAGGAGTGAGAAGAGTGCTCCTCAAGGCCACTTTGCAACCAGAGATTGCAGTTTCAGTAATAGCAGCCTTGGTACTCAACTTTATGAGGGAGTCATTTGTCCTTTCTAGCTGAAAACGATAGAGCTGTACAACTCTGCACACCTGCCTGCCCTTTCTCTTTATACTCTCTTCAAGAGCCTGGATCACTCAGTTTACACTCCAGGACCCAAAGTAGGGTATAAGAGGTTGCCAAGTACAGATCTATGCTTATGTATTTCCAGTAGAAACCACTTTTCATTTCAGCATGGATCACTCAGTCAACAAAATTGATTTGAGTGACTATTATAAGTTGATTCTACTTGAGTTTAGAATTTAGAGAGATATGATACCAGTAGACCAGTTATCAGTTAAATGAAGTCTAGGGAAAAAAAGGCTTCCAGCTGTCTTATTGCTCTTTCTGTTGAGGCAGAAGTCACCCCAACTATATCAGGGTCTTTCGGTTGGTATCACAGTTATGGCAAAAGAATTCACAAACTCACTTTGTCTCCAACTTAAGGAGCAAAGATTTATTATGCTGCTAACATAGTTCCCAGAGAATTTAGCAAAGAGCCAGAAATAAAAAATTAATTTTATAGGAAAGAGAAACAAAGATTAGGTTCAAGTTACTGATGTGTTAATTTTATGGCTTATAGGTATAATTGAGGAGGGTGAGGTTGCATTGATTATGGAACTCCATGACTTCTTGAAGAGTATTGAATAGAGATGGAGCAGCAGCTCCCATCATTGAATTTTATGGCTTACTAATCAACAATATGTTTTCTGATAGTATTGTTTGTGGCACTCCCGAGGTCAGATATTCTTAGAGTTTCTCAGAAATTGCTATATTCTCCCTAGGAACTACATTTCATCCTTCTTAGTGGCAAAAGGAAAAAAAAAAAAAAAAGTGATCTCTTAGTACAACTGCTCTGCTTCAACAAAAGGCACAAGGCATGCCCCTCCCTATGTTTATCACCAGGACAACTACAGCAAACCAGCTAACCAGCATTTAAGGCCAGATTTTAGCTCAGGTCTTTCGGTTTCCACACCTATAACTCATAAACCTATCTTAATGTCCTTAATGACATCTCCTTCTATGTTCACCCTATCCAAATTTACCACTCCATTTAAATTCTGCTGACTGTTATCTAGTAAATCCCAGAACATACTTCCTGCTTTCAGTATTACTATCATCACTCACCATCATCATTTTCATTACAGGAGTATTTGTATAGTACATTAAGATTTGTGAAGCACTTTATAAGTATTACATTATATTATATTACATTGCATTATATATTATATAGTATATGTTGCTGGAACTCTGTCTTCTCAGAAATCAGCTGGAATCAGGATCATTAAACATCTTTATTCTTGATCTTTTACAGTTAAGTTCAGGGGGTTAGGCCTCGCTGCCTCACACACACCTTCCTCCCTCAAATGCCAGGAGAGACTGAGTTAGCTTCCTTGTCTCACTTCCTCTTCCTCCTCCTACTCCTCCCACACACGTCACTCCCCCCTCTTTGTCCCACCAATCAAGTCAGCACAGAACAACTGGGGAGGGTCAGCCTTCAAAAAAGTTAATAGGGAACTGTCCAATTGGCAATTCATCTCACGTGCTTCATTATCCAAGTGCATTGCTCAGTTCTAGCCCTTTACAATATATCATTTTATCCTCCCAACACTCCCCCCAAAGGTAGGATCTTCACTGAGATCTTCCCAAATTGTCTTAGGAGAACCCCAGGTTTATTTATTTTGTTTGTTTGTTTGTTTATTTTTTTATTTTTTATTTTTTTTTTATTCATTTTTCTAAATTACCCCCTTCCTCCCTCCACTCCCTCCCCCCGATGGCAGGTAATCCCATACATTTTACATGTGTTACAATATAACCCCAGGTTTATTTTTTATATTTTGAGGTGATATTCTGTCTTTTTTGTGGAGGAAACTTGGAGAACCAAAAGTTTTCTGATCTACTCCACTATCTTCCCAGAATCTCTCTGCCATTATTTAGATGTAATTTCTTTCTAGCTCTTGCTCATGGACTTTGTTGGTAATACACTGACAGTTTATGCAAATTTATTTTGTATTCTATAACTTTGATGAAGTATCAAGTGTTTCAATTAAATTTTAGTTGATTATGTTTCTCTAAGTTTTTTTGAGAGGTAGGTGCTATTATTCCCCTCTTAAAGTTGAAGAAACGAGGCACACAGAGATGAAGTTAATTCCCTTGAGTCATATAACTAGTGAGTATCTGAAGCTAAATTTGAACTCAGATCTTCCTGACTTCAGTTTCAGAATTCAGTTCATTGTGTCACCTAGCTGACTCAATGAGTTCATTTCCTAGTTCATAGTTTTCTCTCTTCATTTAAGCTCTTGCCTTGATTCTAAGAGACTAGTATGCATACTGATACTTTCTAACATTCCTCCATCTACTAAAGTAACAGAAGTGTTATTTCTCATTGCACTCCAACTTAATTATATAACAAAGTAGCGATGGTTCTTATTATTTTCATGACCTACAAGTGCTCCACTTGCATTATCAAGTTCTCTGAAATTAATTTATCCCATCACAATCTCATCATCTCATCTCTTTATACCTTATTCCTAAATCTATTCTTTGTTCTCTGATCTGTAATTCCTTTTCATTTCACTACTTAGCTATCACCTATATTCTGGGTACATTTTCTTGCTTTTGCAATTTTTTTCCTATATAAACCAGTTCAACTCTATGCTAATTCTATACTTGAATCCCATGTTCTAGTGTTTCATAACTACTTATAAATTACTAAAACCCAGACCTAGATTATCTAGTCAAATACTGCTAAATAAAACTGGAAGTCACAACTATGTTGTCCTGTTATCTAATTGCAGTTGGGTCCTCCTGTAACAAGGCAATCCTTTTACAACTCCCTAAGTAGGTTTCTATCTCACTCTAAAAAATGGCTATTTGAAACATTTCATTCTTTTTAAAACATACCCCAGAACATCTACTCTCTCAGATCCTTCCCTCATACTTCACTGAAAAAAAAAAAAATCTAGACTATATTTTAAGAAGTACTCTTCTTCGCTCACCATCTTTGATATTATTCCCTCAACTTTTATCTCATTTACAACACTCGCTGATGTTGTGACCCTTCTCTTTGCCTCACAAGGCACAGGGACCCTTAACTTCTTGTGCCCTTCTATCTTTTATAGAGCACTGCCTTTCTTATCATCCACTCTCTTTCTAAACTTCATTGTATCCCTACTTACCAATGACTTTCTTGTTATGTACAAAAGGCCCAAGTTTCTCCTAACCCTATTAATTACCTTGAGGATAAAATACAAACTCTTTAGCTTTGTTATTCCAAACTCTTCACAAAGTGAATGTAAGCCCTCCAACCTCAAATAATGTCACTTCCACAAAGTTTAGGGTCCTGTTTACAGCTGTGATTATGGCCACAAGACTCATGTAGCACTACTATATGCCAATTCATAGAATAAAACAAGAGAATAGCTAAGCACTGAACTCAGTTTTTCTGATTTTTGGCTTCAAATGCTAATGAACAGCCTTTGTCTATATACATAAAATGTTTTCTGTGGTAACATTTCCCTGTCTATGAAGGCTTCTCTTCTCACTCTTTAAAACAATTTTATGATTCTTCAGTCTTTATGTTTCTGCAATGATGGTGAACACATAGTAGAAAAAATGCCAAAGGAAAAATTTTCTGACCAGTTATGAATATTAATTTAGTGATTGGTAATCTACATCACTTTGTTCAAAGATCAATGAGCAATCATACTGCAAGTGGAATTGAATTCTTTTTTTAATTTTTTAATTTTTATTTTTTAATAAAGCTTTTTATTTTCAAAACATATGCATAGATAATTTGACAACACTGACCCTTGCATATCCTTGTGTTTCAGATTTTCTCCTCCTTCGCCCCTACCCTCTTCCCAGATGGCAAGCAATTTAACATATGTTAAAATACAATAGGTATAAACACATAGAGGGCCAGAACTCTGGAAAAGTATACCTGAAACAGGGATACTTACAACAGGGTGTTTACTCAGGGAGATTGATGTTCTCTAGTTTACATATACTTAGTATTTAGTATGATGATGTAATGGTTATACAGTTGACACATGCTCATTGTGCTGTGAACACTTGCACTAAGGTATAAAAGAGCTAAGAGGACTTGAAATAAGCAGACTAGAGAGAGACTCGAGTGAGATTGTACTCCATCTCAGATTACAGACTCCAAAGAGATCCACAAGAAAGCTAGCTCAGACATTACATAAACATATTTATACAATTCTCTTGCTGCACAAGAGAAATCAAATCAAAAAAAGAAAGTAAATTAGTAAGAAATAAAAATGCAAGCAAACAACAACAATAAGAGTGAAAATCTTATGTTGTGATCCACATTCAGTTCCTACAATTCTCTCTCTGGATGTAGATGGCTCTCTTCATCACAAGATCATTGGAACTGGCATCAATCATCCTATTGTTGGAAAGAGTCACATTCATCAGAATTGATTATTGTATAATATTGATGTATGTCCTATATAATGATCTACTGGTTCTGCCCATTTCACTTAGCATTAGTTCATGTAAGTCTCTCCAGGCCTTTCTAAAATCATCCTCCTGATCATTTCTTACAGAACAATAATATTCCATCACAGTCAGCCATTTTCCAGCTGATGGGTATCCACTCAATTTCCATTTTCTTGCCACTACAAAAAGGATTGCCACAAACATTTTTGCATAAGTGAGTCCCTTTCTTTCTTTTAAGATCTCTTTGTGATATATATAGAAATACTGCTGGATCAAAGGATATGAACAGTTTAATAACTTTTTGAACATAGTTCCAAATTGCTCTCCAGAGTGTCTGGATCTGTTCACAACTCCACCAACAATGTATTAGTGTCCCAGTTTTCCCACATCCTCTCCAGCATTCATCCTTGTCTTTTCCTGTTATCTTAGCTAATCTGAGAGGTGTGTAGTGGTATCTCAGAGTTATCTTAATTTGCATCTCTCTGATCAATAGTGTCAATCATCATATTCTTGATAAGAATGATACCAGAAGAGAAAAGGAATTTGCAGCTAATCTGGAGAAAACTTCACAAATTGTCCTTAGAAATATAAATAAGGGCAGCTTGGTAATATAATAGATAGAACACTAGTCCTGGAGTCAAGAGGACTTGAGTTTAAATCTGGTCTCACACATTTGACACTTACTAACTGTGTGACCCTGGGCATGTCATTCAGCCCCACTTGCCTCACCAAAAAAAAAAAAAATTGGAAAGGAAAGGAAAAAAAGAAAATAAGAAATGAAAATAATGGTTTTATGGTGTGTCCAAAGCCATCAATAGCAGCATTGCATTTAGGGTAAGAACAGCAACATCAACAACAGTCATTTCAAAGAACATTTTGTCATCTTATATTCAGTGATCATGATAAATATTAGGAGAAAAAAAATGCTGGACAATATTATTGACTTAAAATGAGAATGAAAATTTCTCATCTTCCTAATGAGAAAATTGTCTTGACCAATATAGACTGGCACCTTCTTTACATCTTATATTCATAATTTCATAGATCACTTGCACAGGATCACACAACTAATTTGCATAAGGGACAGGATTACTGTTTAGAAAGCTTGACTTAAATTAGAGAGACAAAGAGAGAGCTCTTTGCCTCTCTAATTTAAGTCAAGCTTTCTAACCAGTAATCGCACTACATTTTAAGAAAAATAATGAGAATAACATTAAGCACCAATATTTTATAGATTGCTAGGAAGTAGAGAAAATTTACAAACAACTTGAGAAGATCTTTCAAATTAAATTAACATAAACAATATTCCAGTGCAAAAATGAACATATGGGATGACAGAAGAATGTCTTAGAAAATATAGTTTTGGGGGGCAGCTAGGTGGCACAGTGGATAGAGCATCAGCCTTGAGTTCAAATTTGGTCTCAGACACTTAACACTTCCTAGCTTTGTGATCTTGGGCAAGTCAGTTAACCCCAGCCTCAGAAAAAAAAAAAAAGAAAGAAAATATAGTTTCAAGGATAATGAACAAAAAGACCAAAGATTTTGGTGTTGTTACTTATGATTTCCTTTAGAAAAGCTTCATGAATCATTTGATGTAACCAGCTTCAAACAACACCCCCAGATATGTGATTATTTTTTAGTGGAGAAGAAATAACTGTTGCTAATGTGGGAATCATTCCTGAATGAGATCATTTCAGAAAAAAAATTAAAATCAGTAACAATCTAGAAGAAATAAAAAGAGATAATATTATATACTTATCTACTTAATTAGCTATCAATGCCCAAAAGTGGGAAATGGATAAAATAACAGATATTAGCACAATTTTCTGCATTTCCTAAATAATTTTAACTAGTAAAAACCTTTTGCCACAACACAGAAAATGAAACAACTTTGTCCAGAAAATATTTTAAGACTTAGTAAATAAAAGGAAAACAAAATTATAAGCATGAATTTTGAATATCAATTCTTTGGCCAAATCTTATGAAGGAGCATAGTAGAAAGTTATGAACAATACTTCTTCATAAAAGAGAAGCAGTACAGGAGGAAAGAAACTTGCAGAAAATATTTCAAGATACCCAAATAATCAAAGTAATTCCAAGGGAATTTAAGTATAAAACTAATTGGATATCAAATAAATAAGAAAAGAAAACGATCTTTCAAGTTTTTTATAAGATTTTTTTTCAATATCAATGTCAATGGGAGAGAAACCATCACATAAGAGCTTCAATTCACAGTCCCAGATATATTGCATGAAAAAATAAAAATGACACTGAAGGGAAACAAAAAATAGGAATATTAACTTGGGCAGACTAAGGATACACAAAAATAATCTATGTTACAAGAAACATAATTTCAAGTGTATTATAGATTTATTTGATAAGATACACATACACATATGTGTGTGTTTGTATATATACATATATTTAAGAGTACAAGGGCTTAGGAAAAAAAACTTTTACTTGATTATTAGAAAGTCTTTTGTGAGAAAATCAATAATAACTACTGAGTCACATATCTACTTTTTCATCTATATGTCTAGAAAAAAAGTTTCTCATTACAGAAAACATAGGAAATATGGAAACATCTTATTCATCTAATGGTGCATAATTTATGCATGCATCAAGGATATCCTGGACAAAATTTAGAGGAGAGAATAGGCAAATATTAACCAGTGATATTTCACCACAATATTCCATTCACTAAAATGAAATTTTACTTTTTGACAAGGCTATCTTCAAACAAGGTATCATTCAGACATATGTCAAAATCACACAAAATACCTTGAAAAAATATAACAAAGATAACTATGTTGGAGGACACTGATTATGGATCTCAATCCAAGAACAAAATAGAGAACAGTGTATTTACCAAAAGCATTTGCCACTAGCATGAAAGAAGTATAAAGTCCCTTTGAAATACAGATGTCCTAAAAATGGTGAGACCCTCCATATTTTCCCATTTGTCTGTGTCATTGTAATGTTACCATCAAGTAGTAAAACTTTGAAGAGCATATTAAATGAAATCCATAATCACTCAAAAATATGAAGTCTAATGAACCACACAATGAAAACCAAGTAAGGAAAATAGTCAAATATATGTAGTTGCATAGACATGTAATCAAGCTGTTTCATTGTTTTTCACTGAAAAACAGTGCAAATGTCCAATGAGCTCTTCCCAGCTTTCTCTCTTTTAACTCTTGATACTGTTTTTAACAAGCTTCTTCCTGAAAAAAAATCTTTTTTTTTTTTTTTTCCCCCAACAATCATTTTTTTACT
Organism: Sminthopsis crassicaudata; assembly: GCF_048593235.1. Taxonomy (NCBI): domain Eukaryota; kingdom Metazoa; phylum Chordata; class Mammalia; order Dasyuromorphia; family Dasyuridae; genus Sminthopsis; species Sminthopsis crassicaudata. The sequence continues at coordinate 593,978,383 of NC_133617.1, forward strand.
AGTAAAGCTCAGTGGCAACAAGTCATAGGAATATCAAGTCTCCAAAAAACTAAAATTGAAGGTCACACAAAGGACAAATGCATGGTATGTGTAAGTAAAGTACAACATGACACAAACAGGAAACTGAAGAGAATAATTAATTTATTTATTTATTTTATGAGAAAGGTATGTGACTAAGGGTAAAAATGGAACAGTCAAGGTCCTTTCCCTAACAAGAACAAAGGATAACTGATAGGCAATCTATGTGTTCCATTGATAACTACCTTACATTATAAGATATAAACAAGCTATCAGTCACCAAATATTAGTTAAGACCCTTCTAAAGGCTATTTATCGATGGTAAGTAAGCAATGTGGGAGAGAATGTGAGCATAAAAAATTAGGGTTACAAGACTCAATCAGGGAAATGTATTGTCCTTGCCATCTTCTTGCCTTCTATCTGAAAATCTTCAACTTCTTACATGGACTTCCAGAGACTTCCTTCCTTCTGCCACTTATTTTCAGTTTCCTTTTTTCCTACCAGTTTATAGTCAGGATAAAATGAGATCTATCATGGAAAAAATCTTTGTTATTCTGTAACTCCAATATATATTGTTGCTATTATCTACATGTGATAAGGGCAGTTCCTTTTTATGAAGACCAAACTAGTCTTTTGAGGGAAGATGGATAAATCATTTGACTTCTATTCTGCCTTAGAAGAGCTAACCAACTCAAATTTGTAATACTCACTCTCAGTCTGTTTTGATTTAATTAATGTGAATCCCATATATCTACTCAGATCTGATGATGAACCTGCTTCCCTTCAACATCTTCCTTCCCTTACATGTAAACCTAAACCTTTCTCTCTTTTTACCTCTTGTTCTGGGTATAGTAAAGTGTTATCTTCTAGGGAAAAGCATTTCATTTACCTAACCTTTAACTCTTTATACTATCCTTGTGATTTCCCACACCAAAATATCTTTCCCTGCCCATCACTTCCTTAAATAGGCTGTCTTCCCTACTAGAATATAAATTCAATGAGGGCAAGAACTTTCTATTTCATATCTTTAATTCTTAATAAGTGTCTAGTACATAATAAATGCTTTAAAATTGTTCAGTTTTTAAAACAATTCATTTAGAGATGGAAAACCTCCTATGAAAGAATTATAAGAGGATATGGCCAAGTTTTGTATAGAACTGGTAGGCATAGAGGTTAAGCCCACATTTATTGGGTTATAAAACCATAAAAAGATCAAAATATCAAACAAGATTTTTGCTTATTTGGATTCTTAAGAGAATGATTAACAGTGAACTAACCTGGGAAGTATATAAAGATCTTTAGTTCCCAGCCCCTTTCCCACCAAACCTTTTCTTTCTTTCTGACACATTATTTTCATTCTCTTTTCCCAGTCTATAGTGAGGATAAGTGAGACCTATGATAAAAAAATCTTTGTGAAAACTCCACTATCTATTATGTTATTATCCTCAAATGTAATGAGCAACTATTTTTAATATCAGCTGGGGTAGTCCTTTAAGAAGACCATTTGGTTTCCTTGCTGCTTGAGATATAACCCTCCCCCTCTCCCACCCCCCCAAAAAAAAGAGAAAAAGAGAGAAATCCCAGTCTAGGTTATATTGACCTTGGGGGATTAAACAGAATTCCTTCTGCAATAGAGGAACGACTTTCTGTCCTAGCATGCTCAGTAATAGAAGTGAATTGGTTTAACAACCAGTTTACTGAGGCAAGAATATACAAAAGTCAAACTTTTCTTAATTTGCATAATTAACATGTCACCCATCACTTTCTTAAGTCCAGAAAATCAATGAAGCAATAAATCAAGCTCTGATTTGTAGCACTGGAGGTAAAAATGGTCACAGTGAAAAAGTAATAATCAGCTCTCTTGAGCCAGTTTGAGATAGCTCCAGCACACCCCAGGGCTTGTAACTATGATGAATTCAAAGGTTAGGAGTAGCTATTTTAGCTGAATTAGTGCCTTCTTTTCTTTATCTTAAGAATTGTATCCTTTAAAAATTTTGATATCAATAAAGCATTTTTATTGAATTTTATGGTGCACATTTTAAATGCCTTCTTACATTCTAACTCCCCCCTTTGAATCACAGAATTTCCCTGAATTAGGCATGCCTCTAAAATACCACATGATATAGGATCTGATAAACTAGATCAATCTGGTTTATGAATATCCCTATGGTTTTAAAGACATCAAATATTAGAAGAAGGCCCTACTTTATAATACCTCTGATCTCATGGATAAGTTACTCTTTTCAGTCTACTCTCAATAAGACCAGCCCCACTTAGAAGTTAGAAAAGGCAAAGCAATCCCTTAGAAAAACTGGAGGCCAGACCTGATTCTTTTTAAGCTAAGGGATTACTATCTTTACCAAAAAACAAAATTAAATTCCATTGAGTTAGACACAAGTGCAAATTTACAATAGTTACCATATTGCATTTAGGTAAATTAAATATAGAATGCAACAGAATTGTGTTTTTTGAATACTATAAGAATATAAGAAGAATTCTTGCATAGAAGATTGAGAGCTTCTCTCAGAACCAAAAAGATTTGAATTCAAGTCTCAATTTTGTCTTACAGTGGCTCAAAATAAAATTAAGTCTGTAACTCTGATGAACAATGAGATGAACCAAATCAGTTCCATTTGTCAATAATGAATAGAACCAGCTATACCAGTGAAAAAATTCCGGGAAATGAGTGAGAACCACTACATAGCATTTCCAATCCCTCTGTTTTTGTTCTCTTGCATTTTTGATTTCCTTCACAGGTTAATTGTACATTATTTCAAAGTCCAGTTTATCTCATGCAGCAAAATAGCAAAAAAAAATTGGATATGTATACATATATTGTATTTAACATATGATTTAACATGTTTAACATGTATTGTTCTATCTGCCATCTGGGGGAGGGAGTGGGGGGAAGAAGGGAAAAAATTGGAACAAAAGATTTTGCAATTGTCAATGCTGAAAAATTACCCATGCATACATCTTGTAAATAAAAAGCTATAATAAAAAATTACTCAGAATTGTTGACAAAACCAAACTTCTTCCTGAAACAGTTAAGCAACAATCAAACAATATTTATTAAATATCTGTCATTGCTTCTGTTAGACATTCTGCTAATAAATACCAGTGAATACAAAGAAAGGCAAAAGACAGCTCCTGCCCTTAAGGAACTCACAAATGATTGATGATTTCATGGACTTGTTTTTGATAAAAATATTAAAATAATCAGTTAGTTTTTTTAGAGTACGGAGGTGGCCTTATGTTTTATAAGACCATCAAAGCGTAGGCTCCATTATGTCCTATAATGCTAGAAAGTGCCCAAATAAGAACAACAAGACAAGACTTGGATTATTCAGAGGCCAACTTAACAAGATAGATAAGTAGATGTTCATAACCAGAAAGATGTCCCCACAATAATTTTTCTCATCTATAGTCATTCATGAAGACTAACGCCTAAGGCAAAGAATGGTTGTGAGTGTTGTAAACAATGTCCCCATAATGATCAAATAATAATTCCTGGAAGTATTAAATAGATTTCTTTTATCATATTTGGGGGCATCTCCATATAATTAATATCTATATTTTCTTTGTGCCCATTTTCTAAGGTTTTTGTAAAAGAAATAAATGGAAAGAGTATTAGATGAAGAGTCAAAAGTCTTAGGAAGGAAAAATTGAACTCAAATCCTGATCATGCCATTAAGTTACTTTGTTAATCGTGAATAAACATTTGCTCTCTTTATGTCTCAGCTTTTTCATCCTTAAAACAAGAAGGTTAGAGAAGATGCTTTATAAAAGCTTTGCTACTTCTAACATCTATGATTATATAAAAGAGTAGAGGAACAAAGACATCTTGTTTAATTTTTTATATAAGTTTCTCGTTATGCTTTGTGTGTTGAAATATTTGTGTTTATTGATGAGTATTAAGGCAAAATGTAAGTAATAATATTATAAAAATAAATATGATAATGATCAAAGCCTAGAATGACTAAATAGTAAAGCTTTAAAAAACCTTAGATATCGTCTATCCAACTCCTTTTATTCTATAGAGGAAGAAAGTGACCAGCTAGTAACTAAGCAAAGTCCAACTGGATTCTCCTGATTGTTAAATATATGACCATTACATCCCCCTAATGTGAATATTCTTTAAGCCTAATCTAATCCTATCTTGCAACATGAAAAATTTTTTTAATTCAGCCTGTATGGCCATTAGTCCTTAGTAAAAACTCATGAACCCAGGAGTGTGGTTATTACCTATGACATTCACATCAATACCCAAATCCTTTAGATATAATCTTTGCTAAATTTCTGTATGGAAAATCTGCCACTTTCTAAGAAAAAATAAATGGCTATAAATAATGCATTATGTTCTCAACTCTAATTCAGCTTAGGTTTGCTCTGGTTTGTTTATTTTTCCCTTTCTATATTGTAATAACCCTTCTTCTAGTATGCATGCAGCACAGTCTGTATCTCTTTGATTATCCACTCTGTTGTTTTCCAAGGAAAAGGAGCAAAGAAGCAAGCTAAATTTTGTCATTAGCTTCTCATTGTTCATTGTAATACTTCAAAGGGGAGTTGTTTCTTTTAGCTGTAATACAATATTTCTATTAACTTGCAGCATTCCACATAATTACTGTGGTAGCCCAAAAGTGAACTACTACGGGGATGTTGGCCTTTAAAGAAAATTGTATTAATAATTCATATTATCTTATGGCATGTCTTTATTTGCCCTAAAAATATAAATTTGTCAAGTTATATCTTGGGCTTATTTCATTATAATATCACCATCGAAACCAGATGGTGATGGTCACTAGAAAAAGAAACAAAGAAAGGAAAGGAAAGGAAAGGAAAAGGAAAGGAAAGGAAAGGAAAGGAAAAGGAAAGGAAAGGAAAGGAAGGGAAAGGAAAAGGAAAGGAAAGGAAAAGGAAAGGAAAGGAAAGGAAAGGAAAGGAAAGGAAAGGAAAAAGGAAAGGAAAGGAAAGAAAAGGAAAGGAAAGGAAAGGAAAGGAAAGGAAAGGAAAGGAAAGGAAAGTAAAGGAAAGGAAAGGAAAGGAAAGGAAGGAAAGGAAAGGAAAAGGAAAGGAAAGGAAAGGAAAGGAAAGGAAAGAAAGGAAAGGAAAGGAAAGGAAAGGAAGGAAAGGAAAGGAAAGGAAAGGAAAGGAAAGGAAAGGAAAGGAAAGGAAAGGAAAGGAAAGGAAAGGAAAGGAAAGGAAAGGAAAGGAAAGGAAAGGAAAGGAGGGAGGAGAGAGAGAAAGGAAGCGAGAAAGGGAGGAAGAGAGGAAAGAAGAGAGAAAAGAAGGATGTAGTGTGACAAGAAGGATTGGAGAATAGGTAATGTTATTATAAGAAAATCAAGGAATCATCCTGAATGTTAATCAGAAAAGTAAATTATGCTGTTTTCATTACTATTGAAAACATAGAAACATCCTAGTCATTTCTCAGACAGTTATATGTTATTTGAAAGTAGAATTAATCTTTTATGAATGATATGATCTGAGAATCAATCAATCAATATTTATTAAGTAGCTAAGATATGACAACAACTGTGCTAGTCCCTGAAGACTGAAGTACAAACAATGAGATTGTCCCAACTCAAGAAGAATTTAAATTCTAATGGAAAAGACCAAAAGGACCAAAAGACCTACTAGCCCTACAATTTTGCTCAGTTAACCTGCCACGGTACATGTTTCTAGGTGAAGATTTCTCCCAAAGGATCATATTGAAATTTATTCTTCTTATCAGGGAATGGGGACAAAAAGACAAACTTCATCTGCTTACTAAGTTAATTTGGATTCAATTTACCCAGTGATGTCTTAATAGCAATTAGTCTTTCACATTAAGCAGTCAATAATCTAGAAGGAATGATGGTGTCAGCTGGACCAGAATCAACTTCTCACCTGTGGGTGGACAGAGCCAAAACAGAGAAGGCTATAGACAGAAGATTTAGTACACAAACAGAAATTTAATTAATTTCATAGTGAAGAAAACAACATTTGCAAACCGAAGCCCCATCCCTTTCCACCCTTTTCTAAAAAGGAGGGCTTAACATGTTGGAACAAAGTCAGTCTTATATACTACAAGTAGGCTAAATTATAACATAATCATTAGGTCTTGAATCACTGTTTCCCAATGCCCTTTGAGAATGGTATTATCTCAAATCTTAAGAGTCATGCTCACTTTACTGGGCACAGAACCACAGTTTTGTGATGAGAACAGGAGTACAATACCTGCCGATGACAAGGAACCAGGATTGAATAGTCCTAGGAAATAGAGGGAGCAAATTCCCTTAGTCAACACCTGGTGGTGGTTCAAGCAATATACTTTGCTGGAGGAGATACCATCCTGAGTGCAAAGAATTATTGTTGGGCCATACTAAGGACACAGCCTGTTTGCTGGACCTTAGCTCTGGGAAACATGGTATCTCCAAAATACTTTTACAAGACATAGGACAGGCATTTGATTGGGAGTGAGTGAGAGGGAAGAAGGAAAATTTTAGAATATGAAATTTCCTGAATGAGCAAGGCTGAGAAAAGCAACAAAAAGCAACCTTAGGATCTAGGAAGCAGTCAAGAGGGACAAAAAGGCCACTAAAAATGGGGAGAATTGACATTGTCGAAATATAGCCAGAAGAGTAGTTGTCAAATCATCTATGAGTTCTGATAGGTTTAATATAATAACAAAACAATGCCCTTTGGATAGGATTCAAGTAAATATGTTTGCATTATAACTGCAAGTGATATCTCGCCTTTGTGAATGTCAAGTGGAAATTGCTTGATTTAATTTTTCTCCCTTCTTATTTCTCCCACCCACAGAGAACAAGAAAGAAAGTAAGAAAAAAATGGAGAGAAGGAGGGAAGAAAGAGGGTGAAGGTAGAAGGGAGATATTAAAGGAAGCAAGGAAAGATGGGAGGAACTGAGGAAAGAAGAGAGGGAAGGAAAGAAGAAAAGAAAGGAGAGAGGGAGGAAAAAGAGGAGGAAGAAAGGAGGGAAGAATTTCTTTATCACATAAGCATCATTAAGCAAAACAAATTTCTATATTGGTCAGATTCAAAAATTTGCTTCTTAACAGTTCATCATCTATCATGTGATGAACAGTATTTTTTTTTTATCATCCTTAGCCTCTAAAGTCATGATTAGCCATTTGGTTGATTAGAGTTTCCATGACTTTTAAAAATGTTTTTATAATGTTGATGTCCAGTATACATGATTCTCATTCTGCTAGTCACTTCATTTGCTATCAGTTCATATAAGTTTTTCCATGTCTCTTTGAAGCTTTTTTCCCCTATTTCTTACATCATAAAAGTATTCTACCATATTTTACAACACAATTTGTTCAAATACTTTCCAATTGATATATCTATCCTTGAATAAAACCTCTTCAAGATACAATGTTGTAGTTAATATTGATTTTTCAATTCTCATAACACATCACATATTTGCCACATAGTAATCTAAACAACAGTACATGGAGAGAAACTAATTATCTTGTCTGTGTCACATAATCAGTCATCAACTCATCACATATTGTAAAAGGATAGAAGAGAATTTTGTACTCTCAGCTGGTTATTAGCTGGTTAATCTACCCTGTAAAATTAATGTAACAAATGTCATTTCTATATTTCCTTTTGTACTGTATGTGTAACCTACTGTTGCATCTCCATGCTTGACCAGTTTGACTCGGAGGAATGATATAACTGATTATTTTTCAAGAATTACTCAAATCTAAAGAATTGAAATTAGGAATCACTTAAGGGCAAGAAAAAGGAGTCTGGTGGATATGATAAGGATGGCACACTTACTAAAAAAAGACTTGAAGAGCTCAAATAGTATGTCATCAAAGAGCTATTATTGAAAAAAGAATTGGGCTGATCAGAGCAGAGGATGAACAACAGACTACCTACATGTTTCATTGAATTCTTCCTTGCCATCAAGAGAAAGTAAGAAAGCATCCAAATACTAAGTCCATTTTTGAATTTATAGGAAGACATGCCAAAAATGGCATAAGATGGCAGGCATGGATGAGCTAAGATTTGTAAATCATTGAAGGGATTATCCATTGAACTCACCATTAGTTACCATTTATTTTTCTGATTTTTATTGCTAACTAACTAGTGATTCTGGGTCAAACAATATACATCATATGTTATGTTTTTATATTACAATTCTCAAATCAGTATTCTTTTGACACATCCAACCCAGAACTACATAGTGCCAAAATAGCTTTTGTAATTCCTTTTAACTGAACTTAGTCTAAATATCATGGACCTAGTGCCTTTATTGAAACAACAGAACAAGTTGATCAAGAGAAACACACTTCAGAGCACAATGAGCTAATTCATTAACAAGTTATGTTAATGCTGTTGCCTACAGCTGTTCCAATGGAGTAAGTTTTGGTAATTGTGCTAGCACACACAAGAAAGTAAAAAATGACTGCAATGTACCAAATTCATTAAAGTTTCAAAGAGGCACTGGAAAGCAGGCTTTTATGTTTTATAGACTGTGTAATACAAAAATTGATTAGCACAGTCCTGAATTATTCATGCCTTTATTGTTCATTGGAAATACCAAAAATTCCATCTTGGAGAAATTTCAATGAACTTTATTGTAATCAGACAAAAAATAAATAAGATCCAAAGATTGAAAGCATGAAAGGCAGCAAGAACACTGTGTGCTGTGTGTATTGTAGTGATCCCTCAATCAATGAGAAATCAATCAATTCTTGGAGCAAAGTGTTTTTATAACAAAGTATATTTTAAAAAAATTTAATTCATAAATTATTTGAAATCATAGTTGATATATACCATATAACTCAACTATAGTGTTCCATTTAAACTTTGTATGCTTTTTTCCAACCTTTTAAAAATTATCTTTATGATATATCCTGCATGCTTAAAAACTATTTAGTTTAGGATTGATCCCTCCCTAAATTTGCTCTCCCTAAATTTACTTATCCTTCCCTCCCCTCTTGAGTAAAATGCATTTCTGCACTCACTTGTATGTGTGAATTCTTCATTCCTTTGAAGTAGTCCTATGAAAGTGATGTTCAAATATCATTTCATTCCTCCATTTTTGGATAATCTTCTTGAGAACATCCATGATGTCAGATGAGTCCTCTTGCCCATCCTTTCCTTTGTGTCTCTCCCTTTAGTGTATGCCTTTTCTCTTTTTCTTTTGAGATCATCAAAAAATTTTTAAAAATTCTCCAAGGTCTTTCATTATATTAGGTTTCTTCTATGACACCTGATCATACTAGGTCTCTGAGGAAACATATGCAACATTTTCACATATTCAAATTTAAACATTCAATTCTTGTTTAGTTTCTCATAATCATTCATAATTTTCTTTCTCATGATTCCTGTGACTCGTGTTTGTATTTCAAAGCCCTTGCTCAGTTCTATCAAGAATATTTAGAAGGTCTCTATTTTATTAAAAATCTATCTTTTCCCTTTTAGAATTATACTCCATTTTTCTGGGTTTGTCATCACACACTCATGTATATGTATGCATATATGTGTGTTTACCTTTTGGAATAGCATTCTTCTCTGTTCCCTTAAAATAGAGGTTGCTAAATTATATAAATCCTTATCATAACTCCTCATGGCTTGAAGTCTTTTTTCTAACTGCTTTCAGCGTTTGTTTTTGTTATAGAATTTGGCTATGATGTTTCTATGAGTTTTCATTCTGGATTTTTCTTTTAGGATATTTTCATTAAAATTCTATTTTCACTTTACTCTGTGATTCTAAGAGATCTGGGCAATTTTCTCTCAGATTTCTTGCAATATAATGCATCCTTCCCTCCCCTCTCTCTCTCTCTCTCTCTCTCTCTCTCTCTCTCTCTCTCTCTCTCTCTCTCTCTCTCTCTCTCTCTCTCTCTCTCTCTCTCTCTCTCTCTCTTTCTCCTGTCTCTCTTTATGTGTCTCTCCACCCCGCTCATAGTGTTCAAATACTCAAGTGATTTTTAAATTACCTCTCATTGACCATTTTCCTGGTCAGTTATTGTGCATATGAGATCCTTTATATTTTCTACTTTTATCTTTTGATTTTGTTTTTAACATTTCTTGTTTTGTGAAGTCATTTAGTCCATTCAAATTTAAAGGTTTCTGTTGAACGAATAAGGCTTTAGACTTCTTGTGCCAAGCTGTTAATTCTCTTTACAATATTTTTCTCTCATAGTTCTCATTTCTTTTTCAATTTTTTTTCTACTACTATCACTTCATTAACTATTTTAACTCTTGCTTCATTTCATCTAGTAATTCTTGGAAATACTTGAGCTGGACTTAATCCTATTTTTGCGTTATTTGACCCTGATGCTGTTTTCTCTGGACATTAAATGCTGAAGTATTTAAAGGTCTCAGAGACATCTTAGGCTAGTGCTCTGAATGTTTTAATGTACTTAAGAGTTATCCTATTTGGCCAGGATGACATTACCTTATTGTTCTTATTGTTCTGTCATGTTATTTTTTTTCTGGTTTTGCATCCCTATTACTTCCCTGTCCACATTCACTAAATAATCTTCCTTATGGCAAAGAAATGTAGTCAAGTACTATTTAAGTACATTGATTTGTTTAATAATATTTGCTTTATATAACACTCATGATCCACCATCTCCCTGCCAAGGGATTAGAGACATGCTTTACCATCAGTTCCCTAGTTATGATTGTGAGAGGAAGTCACTTAGACAATATTAAAGTCATTGTTACATCCCAATGACAAATCTCTGGACCTATGCTAACCCATGATAGTTTGCCTTGAGGCAAAACATCATTCTGCAGCTTGGCACACTGTCATTTTTTCTATGTTGGTGGTGTTATTTCCCAGATCCTTAAATGTAGAGGGCCAGTATTGAATCTGATCCAGATATTACTTCAGACCTGCTCTCTGTGAGAGCACAGCTAGAGGCATTGGCTCACCATCTCCTTAAGAATGTATGAAAGACATATTCTAGATAAATTTAGAATAATCTTGATGGAGAATGTATGTAACAGGAACAAGGCATCACAACTATTCTATTCACAACTCTGTTTTGTTATTATTAATATATTATTAATGAATTATTATTAATTATTATTAATAATAAATTAATTTAATAATTAATTATTAATTAATATGTTATTAATAACCTTGTTATTAATAATTTCTTCTATTTACAACTGTTTTGATAAGTACCTTGTTATTGATCATTTCTATTATTGATGACCCTGTTATAATAGATATCTTGTTACTGCTAGTTAAGGTGGAATTGAAATGTCAAAAGTATGGTCTATGCATTAAGCCTGGAAGGTATATAATGTCACCTCTAGGTAGCTAGTTTTAATGTACCACTATTTTAAAAAGTTTATAAATCCTGGCTCTCAGATTAATAAATGGAGATTTCAAAGAATATCTGCATGTTAATTTTTTTGGTATTCTTTTCATTTACATTATTTTACTCATTATGCATAATTTTCCTTTGGCTTAGTTTATTTGTTTTATATAACTTCATACACATTTCCCATGTTCCTCTGAATTACTTATATTCATTAATTATTACTATAATAATTTAGTTAGGAAGACCTGCGTTCAAATCCAGAATCCCAACTACTTATTCAATAGTTGTGTGGCCCCAGGTAAGTCATATAACATCTTTTGCCTCAATTTCTTCAACTATATAATAGTTATAACAAAAGAACCTACCTCGGGTGGTTGTGAGAATAAAATGAGATAATAGTAGGGAATTAGTAAATAACTCATTTCCTTCACTATTTCCAATACAAAATTGTCATCCCAAATAACTAATTCAATTCATATGAATTTTGATTTTGAATAGATATGGACTTATATACCTTAAATCTGGATTTAAATGGCCCATATTTGAAGAGGTTTAAACTATAAAGAGATTATTCCATTATTACAAATTTTAGCCTAAACAATACCTCCCCAAATGATAATGTTTTAATTGTATTTTTATCAGATCAGATGAAGTTATGTAACAAACCAGGACCATAAGTTTTCTACCTATGGAGTAAGAAAATTCTCCAAAGAAGAACAATGAAAAGGAAAGCAAAGATAGCAAAGGAAAAGAAAGGAAAAAAAATGAGAGAACCTGCCTGGAATGATAGATAGAAATAGTATTGTGCAGGGGATCAAAGGGACAGCTCTGTTCTTAAAAACCAATATGGCCTTGATTCAAGCTCTGCATTGGTTATATTTGCTCAAAGCAGTATAAATTGTAAAATAGAGGTTTAATTATAGACAATGGGATAGTACAACTGGGAGGAATATATTTTTAAACATGACTGATGCCTTTCTCAAAAAAAAAAAAAAAATGGACAGCCCCTCTCCAATATTTATCAGATTTACCATTTACCAGATCACATTGGTGAACACATATTTGTTAAAAGTAACTTTCTGCCTGAGGGATGTCTTTTTTTTTTTATCATTTGTTTTCTGGAACTATTATAACTTTTTCAGGTAATGATAATTTTATTTCTTTTTAAGTGTTACTTTTATGTACTTTATTGTAGTCATACAGATTGTTATTTTGGTTCTGCTTGTTTTGCTTTGTATCCGTTCATATAATTTTCTCATATTTCTCTGTATTTCTCATCTTAGTCAATTGTCACTTTGTAATAATTAAATTCTGTAATAACATTCTACTCATTTAATAATAGAACAAAGTAAAAAATAAGGAAAGTCCCTCAATATACACAGAATTATACTCTCCCATAGATTCTGATACCACCAGGGGGAGAGAAAATACACATAGTTTATGAACAAACAGAACACAGAGAGGGAACCAAGGTAACTCATGCTGGAAGGACAACATCTGAATTGGAATCTTTGCCTTTGAAGTTGCCACTTGCTGCTTTCCCAGAAACCACAGATATTTTCTGCTAGTTTGATGGTCTCATCTACAAGACTGATTTCCCCATCAAACTTTGAGCTGTTTTATCTGTTGAGTTGCTCCTATTTCTACAATTTACTAGGCTATTATTATCTCCTTTGAACTGCCATCTCTTGGTTCCCCACTGAGCTGCTGCCATCCTCTGGTTATCTGCAGAGTTGCAGTTCCTATTCAGCCTCTGCCTCAGAGGATAGTAGTAGTAGTTGTTGTTGTTGTTGTTGTTTTTTTCCCCAATACTTCTAGACCTTAGCCTCAGGGTTATTTCAGCTCTTTCAAAAGGCAAATCCAAGAAAACACTACTTTAGTTTGCAGGAGAAAACTCTTTAAGTTGTCTTTCTCTTAAACTTGTTTCCTCCTAACAGAAATTCCCATGGACCTGTTTGTTCTTTGGTTTGGGGTGAGAAATTTTTTTGCAAACCCTATCATAACTCTGTCCACTAGCTTTAAATCTATATAAATTACCCTGAAATTCCAGTTAACAAGAATGGAAGGGTGTGGTAGAACTAGAGACTATTTCTCCAGGTCCCAAAATCTCCATTCTTCCTATATATTAGTAATGTGAATTGACTTAGGTCTTAGTATATATGAAATTCTGCAATGATCGCTATATAATTTAGATAGGAAAGAAAAGATCAAAATAAGCCTGGAGAAGAGCAAATGAAATGAAAGAATCATGAGCTGATTGGGAGGGCATCATGTGAAAATGAGTTATTAAATGTTAGTTCTTTAACCCACTTACCTTTCAATTATGAAGAATTTATGAAATTTTGTCACTACCCATATGATTTGAACTTTACAGTAACTACAATTTTGATATAAAAGATAAAAAATGACTCAGCTTCTAGATTGTTGTTTTCATTTATATAATTAATGGCTTTCCAGAGGTAATTTAAATAACATTTCTATCAGTTCCTAAAACTAATTACTTGTTACTTTTCTATTACCCCATTATTTTTCAGGGCTATCTTTAGCTTTCCATTTCTAATCAAGCAATAAGATGACAGATGTAGAGGGTCAAGTGCACTTGAAACAAATAATCTTACAACAAGGTATTAACTCAGTGGAATTAAGATAATGATTCTCTAGTTTACATGTACTTAGTATAGTTCTACAAGTTAACATCTATTCCAAAAGATTGACATCTATGATGATGTACTTAAGAGATCTGGGAAGAAAGACAGACTTGGAGACAGACAGAGAAGACAGAGGCCTGGAGGCCTGGAGGACTGGAGGACTGGAGGACTGAAGGCTGGAGGTTAGAAAACAGACTCGAAGTTAAAGACCCTCATGGGTGGCTCTCCTGTCTCCTTCACTTCTCCACTAAGACCAAAGCCCATCTGAAGGTCTCCCAGGAAGCTAGCCTGGGTCCAGGTGAAGGAGACAGACTGTGAAGGAGATAATAAAGACTTTGGACTTTATTCCTGACTATTTTTGTCGGGATTATTCTCCTGAAACCAAGGCCCATTCAGAGGACCTCCAGAGAACTAGCCTGGACATTACATGTGTAGTACAAAATTTCCCAGTCTTAAAATCAAGAAATGTGAATTCAACCCTTACCTTAGAAACAAGCCCACTCTGTAATTCTGTCATTTTATCACTCCGAAATTTAGTTTCTATTACCTATAAAGTGAGAATGATAATACATATGCCTACTTCAAAGCATTATTATAAGGAAATGTTTTGTAAATTTTAAGGTATTATGGAAATATGAGTGGTTTTATAAATGCCTTTAATTTCTTATGGACTTCAAAAACTTTCTTTTTTTGCCTTCATAAACATTTGAAGGAAGAGAGGGAGAATGGGAGGGAGGGAGGAAACAAGAATTTATTAATTACCTACTATATGTACCATGTGCCAGTCATAATGCTAAGTGCTTTATAACTATAATATTATTTGCTCATTGGAGTAACTCCAGAAGGTGGGTGCTATTAGTAACCATTTGAAGAAAATAAGGCACAAAAATGTTGTGCTTCACCGGGATCACATAGCTAGTAAGGATATGAAGCTGTCTTTGAATTCGGATCTTTCTGAACCCCAGGACCATTAATTTAAATGCTGTACTACCTAATAGAGAAAATTATTTTTCCATCCAGGTCAATTCTATTTAGATAAAATCCTAGGAGAAATTTCAAATGCATTTTTATCAGATTTCTTTTAAAATGTGTAACAAGAATAACATTTGAATTCAAATTAAATTCTAATTTCTTGTTGTTTTTTAGTCATGTCCAACTCTTCATGATCTCATTTGGAGTTTTCTTGGAAAAGGTAATGGAGTGGTTTGCCTTCCCTTCTCTGGCTCATTTTACAAATGAAACTGAAGCAAACAGGGTTAAGTGACTTGTCCAGGATCACATAGTTGGCAAATTCTGAGGCCAGATTGTAACTCAGGAAGATGAATCTTCCCGATTTTGTGCCCAGCACTATATCTACTATGCCACCTAACTGCTTTCTTGGCAATTATAATTAGAAAAGTATCAAATAAAATGCAATAATTAAGTTTTCATTCAATACATTTCAAAAGAAAATTTAGGTGGTATGACAAATTTCTGAACATCCTACACAGAAACATTCTTATCCTGTGCACTTTCAGTGCCATACAACTGTGGAGTCAGGTAGGTTATGAAATAAATATATAGTGGATTCTTTTTCACATCAATTGTTAAGACATCTCCAAGTAAAGACATTCTTTACTTGGAAAATTTATTTTTTGAACTTAAATATAAAATTTCCTTCTATCGTTGTATTTCATCAGATTAGATTCATCCCAGGAATGTCATTTCATTTCAAGCCAATCATCTTCTTCTTCCCAGTTAAGAAAAGAAATTCTATTGCATCAAGGTTTCTCAACCTATCTTCTGGCCTGGGGTGTTCATGCCAACCTGCTTAAGAAGGACTAAAATGCAATCCCATAGAGCAGTGAACAGCAAACTGTGGCCCAGAGAAAGCTGTTTTTATGTGGTCCATAAGCTAAGGATGGGCTTTTACATTTTTAAATGATTGGGGAAAAATTAAAAGAAGAATAATATTAGTGATGCATGAAAAATATATGAAATTCAAAAGTCAGTGTTCATAAGTAGTTTTAGTGGAACATTTCCATGTTCATTCATTTACATATTATCTATAACTGTTTTCAAGCCACAAAGGTACAGTTGAGTAGTTAATATAGAGACCACATGTGGCATTCTCATTACTTCCCACTACTGATCGTCATACTACAAATCAAAGTGAAATGGTTATAACTTGACAGCATGTCAAATGCCAAGTATATCACCCTTCTGACAGTTTTTTTATTACAATTGCATACCCATCATGTAAAAAAATCATAAGAGAGAAAACAGTTTCATTATGATTTTTCTGAACTAGAATATTTTCTGAAGTAGAAGAACCTCCCTCAATCATTATTACTGAATGTGAATGGCTTTGGAAATTAGCTTTTGCTGCAGATTGGATAACATTTCTTAAGGAATCCAACCTAAAATTACAATGTCTTCCAAGTGAAGAATGCTCTTCTAAGCATATTGAATGGACCCTCATTATGGTGAGGCAATTTTTTTATCTTTCTAACTTGTTCATCTTCTTTATCACAGTGGTTTTCCCAAAGCTTTTCACCTCTTTTCACACTTCCCATAGCTTTCTCTGACTGTCCCTGATCTGATTCCAGGAACTATCTCCTAACTCATTCCTGTCTCAAATTCCCTGACTTCCTTAAAATCCCAGCTAAAATCTTACCTTCTGCAAAAAAACTTTCCTGATTCCCCCTAATGTCA
Source organism: Sminthopsis crassicaudata (assembly GCF_048593235.1). NCBI lineage: Eukaryota > Metazoa > Chordata > Mammalia > Dasyuromorphia > Dasyuridae > Sminthopsis > Sminthopsis crassicaudata. The sequence goes on from NC_133617.1 coordinate 593,995,043, forward strand.
GTGCCTCATTTCTCTTGTTTATCTCCAATTTGTACGTAATTATTTTCATGTCACCACCCCAATTAGACCTTGAGAGCAGGGGTTGCTTTTTGAAGCTGTGTTTGAGACTTTCCTTTGTATCCCCAGAACTTAGCAGAGTGCCTGGCACAAGGTAATGTTTAATAAATGATTATTGGCTGACTTACTATTTACTATTTACTTTTGAATCATAATTATGTCATCTAATATATCCATTCTCAGATATATTACTACCCTTTTTGGTGTATAGAATAACCAACATGGCCCATTTGATATTCTCAGGAGAGCATATTCTTCACTTAGAAGGCATTTATAGAAGGCTATTAGATTTTTCTCTTGATATTTGCTTTTTAGTATGTCATTTCATTACAAATCGATCATTTCCAATTGAAGATTATGTGGGAAACTCCTCAGAGAACTTAAGTTAAATGGATTTTGAAAATGGATTTCAAAATATAGAAATTTCCTTTGCATTGCACTAAGGTCCAAAAATGATATTGGGATTGTAGTTGAAGCTTGGAAAATATAGCTGCTGCAAATTTGTGTAGGAATGGAGATCTGATTTCATGTTTTAAATTTGAACAGCAAAAGAACTGTGTAAAGCCGTTTGACATTATTTGTACCCTAAAATCAACTTTGAAATTCATAATGAAAAAGTAATACAAGAAGTAATTAAGATAAATTCAGTTAGGGGGGAAGTATTAGCTACTATTGTGGCTTATTAATAGATGTTATTAATAGTGCATGTCATCTTATAGCTTTCTATTTCAACTAATTATGTTTACTAACCAAGTAGTAAATTCAACTATATTGTTATGCTTCATAAGAAGTATATGTAATCATTGTACTCCAGGAATCCATGGACAAATGTCAACATGCAAATGTAACACTTTGTAAATGACACATTTTTTTAAAAAATTCATTATTTTAAAATTTTGCAACCTTTATATTGCAGTGCCATAGAACAAAGTACCAAGCAGCATTCCCCACTTCCAGCTTGTGTTGTACTTCTGAGCTTTAAGTCATCTAAAAACTAATTATGTATATCATCTATGCTTTCACCCAAATCATCAATTAAGATACTAAATAGAATACCACCAAAAACAGTTTTCTATAATGCTTTACTAAGGATATCCCCCAAATCTTTCAGCATGCATGAATTAATAATTTGGTTTCTTGTTATTTGTTTGAAATTCAACTATCATCCAGATCTCATTTCTTCATGTTGACCATAAGAAAATTAAGAGAAACTTTATCAAGTTCCTTGATAAAATCTAAGTATTTTAATAATATAGCCCTAATCTATGAATCTATTCACTTTTGTCAAATGAGGAAAGTAAATGCTTTGATCCAGTGTTCTTACTATGAGGTTTACAATCTTAAAAGATCAAAGACAAAAAGAAAGATCTTGTATATCTTAAAATATTCATAGCAGCACATTTTGGTGGTAGCAAAAAAAAAAAAAAAATGGAAAGAAAATGGGTACCTGTCAACTGAAGAATGGCTTAACAGTTCATTGAATTAAATGGGATATTATTATTGCATCATAAGAAATGAAAATTATGAGGATTTGGAAAAACATGATAAGATGTATGTGTTGCTGCTCAGTGAAATAATAAGAATCAGAAAACTGACAGAGACAATGACTAGAATAATGTAAATGAAAAGAATATTAAAGCTAGATCAAAGATTGGATAATTGTAATGACCAATCTTGGCCTGTCAGAAAAAAAAAAAAAAAAAAGAAAAAAGAAATATATCTCTGCCTTTTTATTGGAAAGGTAAGGAACGCTGAATTTGGAACATTGCATATCCTATTAGAAGCAGTTTTTATATGCATTGATTGTGTGTGTGTATGTGTGTGTGTGTCTGTGTCTATGTGTGTCTATGTGTGTCTGTGTGTGTCTATGTGTGTAGTTCCACAGGAGCTATATATTCAGAAATGGCTGGAACTTTTTTTTAAAGCAATATACACAGCGTTTCTAAGTAATTATAGTTTCATTTTTTAAAATGGATGAGAAAGAGATGGAGCAAAGAAGGAAATGAGTTAAATTTGTATGACTTTTCCTTGATAAACCCATGCTAACTTATTGTGAATCTCATTTCTCTTTTACAGAAACCATCTCCTTAATAATGTGTTCTCTAACTGTAAATTATCAAAACCAAGCCTACAATATGAACGATTGTTCCCCATTTTGAAAACTGGAAGGAACAAAATTTGCTCATTTTCAGTTCTGTGGTACTTCTTTCATTGTTCTCAGTTTTTGAGAGATCATTTACAGTGGCTCAAAAGTTATATCAAAAGTTCTTTCAGGCCCTTGATACAGGTTTTATAATTTGAATTTATTAAGGGCAATTAGGTTCTTTCTAACTGTGGATTTAATTCCATCTTACTAAAATTAAAAATAATTCTCTTTTTCCTTCTAAAATTTCAACTTACAAATGAATTATTAAAATGGTATGTGAAAATATATTGCATATTACTATATGATAATGCTTTTCAGCATTTCTAGAGCATCTTGATATAACAGACAAAGCATTTGAGACTATTATTAGTTTAAGATCATAAAGGAAGTCAATGAGAGAACACAGAGTAAACTGAATTCCCATTTTCAAGTTTGCATTTTAGCTCATATGATTTCTTACAAAGTCACCATATCACAAACATACAATTGGTTTCCTGAAAATACTTCATAACTTGTTATGTAATGAGCTATTTAAGGACTATAATGTAGCTGTAACTGATAATCATTTTATAAATATGAATAAAACATTCCAAAATAAACATTAATTTCAGTATTACTGAACCCACTTTTGAAATGATATATGTATAATGAGATTTTCAGAAATAAGAACTTCATTTAAAAGAGCATAAATATTAGAAGATGAGGCACATTTATATGCTAATAAAAATTGAAGTACCTACCCAGAAGATATTTAACGTGTTAAGATTTTTAACAAAATAATAGAGACTTTTAAAGGACTGCAACTTTTACTTTCTGAATGAAAGAATATAATTGCATATTATATGATACTTGTGTAGTCATAATATATATTTTTATGGTTTTCATAGTTTTGACTCCTATATTATTACATGAATTTACAATAGACTAAGCAATAAGTAGTATAGATATTTTCCTTATTCTACTAAATGAAAACTGTAACTTAGAGAGATTACATGACCTTCCTAAAGTCAATAGCTTTTAAGTCAAGCGAGTGAGAATTTCTTAAGCAATTATCATGTACTGTTAAGTGTTGATATACAAAGAAAGGAAAAAGTTAAATTCCTCAAGGAGTTCACAGCTTAATAGTGCAGATAACATGTAAACAACTGGGCATTCTACATGTGCATATATATATATATATATATATATATATATATATATATGCATATAGACATATTTAATATATACACACATGGGTGTATTTAAACACACATATATACACATGTGTTGTGAATTTATCACATATATGTAAGAATTCATACATATCTATATGTGTATATCTATGTACATAGATAAATAAATGATATGTTGGAGATAGTCAACAGAGAAAAGGTACTGGCATTAAAGAAAACTGGCAAATGCTTCTTGCAGAATTTTAGCTAAGACTTGAAGGAAGCCAGGAAACAGAGATGAGGAATGAGAGAATATTTTAGTCCTGGATAACAAGAAGGGAAAATGTAGAATTGTAAAGTGGAGTATCTTGTATGATAAATAGCATGGAGGACAAAGTCACTGGATTATGGAGTATGTGGAGGAAAGGAAGATATATAAAGACTAGAGAGACAGGAAAGGATTAGGGTTATAAAGGATCTTAAAAGCCAAAAATATAATTTTATTTTTTAGTCTTAAAGGTAATAAGGAGCCATAAGGGTTCATTTAATTGAGGGAAAATAGGATAGCATGGTCAGACCTATGCTTTAGTAAGATCTCTGGTAACTAAGTGGAAGGCAGACTTAAATGAGGAGAGACTTGTGGCAGTCTCAAAGAGAATTACTGAAACTAATTGCTAGGGATGGAGTGAGACATTTACCAAGCACCTTAATCCATTAGCCATTCCTAGCTACAGAGATTCAATCAGGAATTTCTCTCCTATCAACAAAGGAAAAGTTTGATAAGTTTTAAAACTTATGGAAGTGGGTGGGGAGATGAGAAACAAGGACATAATAATGAATAATAATAATAATGAAACAATGAAATGATCAAAGGGAAATGTCTAATGCAATGAAGAATTAATATGCCATTAAGAGATTCCCAGACTAAATCTCCAAGATAAAATAATTCTAAATGTCATATCTATGAAAATAATTAAGAGTTTAAGAATGGAATAAACAATTTAGAACAAATGACAGAAAACTATAATAGAGCAACATGCATCCTAAAAATAAAAAGATGTAAGAAACTTTTCAAAAATCTAATAAACTAGGAATATCACAATTAAAGGTTTTTTAAATAAAAGAAACACAAGATAACTATAGTAAAATAAAAATTGTCCTGAGAAAGAAAGCATGGAAAGATGTAAGAATCACTTTCACACACACAAACTTATATTAATATTCTAATTTTTAAAATTAAGAAAAAATTACCCAGAAGTACTGTAATCAGAGAACAAACTACATATTAATAAAATCATTAGGAAAAATCTCAGATATAAATACATAGAAGATCAGTGCTCACAACTCAATGAAAACATATTGAAAGCAGATAGAAAATGTTAAATTATTTATCATGAAACCTTATAGAATCCCACAAGACAACACATTATGTGTTGGAATAGAAAGGCAGAAGAATTGGAAATGATATATTGAAAAGCAAATTAGTAGGCAACCAAAGATAACTTATTTTGCAGAGTTAAACATAATCCAACAAGAAAATGAAGAGAATATTACATGAATGCCAAGTATTCTTCCTGAAGAATCCAAAGCTTGACAGAGATGAAACTTTTTTAAAAAGTTTAAATGACTTTAAAAGGCTAGGTAGTAATTAAATATGTACATTCTGGAAGGAGAAGAGACTACATTTAAGGGTTAATAGAGAAGAAAAAGAGACGACTATGAGTTTGTATGTTCAAAAGGAAATAATAGATCATAAAAATCAACTTGGGGAAGAGGAAGAAGAAGGAATATACAGTTTCTTCTAATTGAAGCATGACAGATTATTCAAAGTGTTAGTAGAGGAGGAGCAGAGAATTGCATAAAGCTTACTCTTATTTGTCCAAAGAAGATTTTTCCCTTTAAATAAATATAGTATATATTGTATATAGTATGAATGTAACATTTATTATATAGAATATAGCATACAATAAAATAATGAATTAAATTGGAACAAAGAAGAGGAGAAAAAGGAGGATGAAACTGGATAGTAGATAGCTTTAAGATAAAGGTGAAGATAAGTATTTTAAGAGAATTGGCCCATAGCCATTATAATAATGAATGTGAATATAATGATTTTATTCATAAAATTCAGTAATGTGACAAATAGTTAAAAAAATAGAAAATTAAAAGCAATAATTATTGCTTTCAAAAATATACTCCTTATTATTACCAGACCTAAAGCTACATTATAAAGCAGCAATGATCAAAACCATTTTGTACTGGCTAAGAAACAGAGTGATAGATCAGTGGAATAAATTAGATACACACAACATAATAATCAATGCCTACAGTAATTTAGTATTTGATAAATCCTGAAACTCTAGCTTCTGGGAGAAGAAATCACTATTTCCAGAAAGTGCCAGAAAAACTGGAAAATATGTCAGAAATTCAGCATAAACTAACATCTCATACCCCTTAAAAAAATAAGGTCAAAATGGGTACATGATTTGGCACAAAGCATATTAGGAGAGCAAGGAATAATTTCCCTAGCAGATCTTTGGAGAAGGGAGGAACTTAAGACCAAAGAAAAATTACAGAACATTATGAAATGCAAAATCAACAATTTTGATTACATTAAATTAAAAAGGTTTTGCATGGAAAAAAACAACAGAAACAAGATTAAAAGGGAAGCATAAAGCTATGAAAAAAGTTTTCATAGCCAGTATTTCTGATAAAAGTCCCATTTCTAAAATATATAAAGAACTGTGTCAAATTTATGAAAATACAAATCATTCCCCAATTGTTAGTCAAAGGATATGAACAATTTTTAGATGATGAAATTAAAGACATCTATAATCATATGGAAACAATGACCAAAATCACTATTGATTAGAGAAAGACACCTCTCAGATTGGCTAAGATAACAGGAAAAGATAATAAATGTTGGAGGAGATGTGGGAAAACTGGGACATTAATGTATTGTTGGTGGAGTTGTGAAATGATCCATTCTAGAGAATTCAGAACTATGCCCAAAGGGCTATAAAACTGTGCATACCTTTAATGCAGCAGAATCACTATTGAGTCTGTATCCCTAGGAAATCATAAAGGAGGGGAAAAGACTCACATGTGCAAAAATGTAGCAGCTTTTTTTGTGGTAGCAAAAAATTGGAAAATGAGTATATATCCATCAGTTGGGGAATGGTTGAATAAGTTGTGATTTGTGAAGGTAATGGAATATCATTGTGGTATAAAAAATGATGAACAAGCTTACTTTAGAAAGGCCTAGAAAGATTTACATGAACTGATGTTGAATGAAACATGCAGAACCAGGAATACTTTGTACATAGTAACAGCAAGAAGGTGCTATGATCAACTATGAAAGATTTGGTTCTTCTCAGTGGTTCGATGATCCAAAGCAATTGCAATAAACCTTGTACAGAAAATGCCATCTACATCCAGAGAAAGAACAATGGAAATTGAATGTAAGTCAACAAATACTCCCTTCTTTTTTTCTGTTTTTTCCCTCTCTCCCATGGATTTTTCCTCTTATTCTGATTTTTCTTTCCCAGCATGATTCATAAAGCAATGTGTTTTAAATAAATAAATAATAGAATGAATATCATAACAATAAACTCAAAGATTTATGCAAAATTAAAATGAAGAATGAAGAATAACATGAATACATAAGCACAATTAAAAAAAAACAATTTTATTGATGTTGAGATCAGATAAGCAACAGCAGAAACAGTATTAAATGTCTCTGCTAAAACTCTAGCTATCTAAGATAAATAAAGAATATAAAAGTATAAGACCAAGAGCTATTTAACAATAAATAACAGCAAATAATTTTTATTAAAAAGTGAAAATTACTAAGAATCTTTTTTTTTATACTCCAAATCACTAATAATTCATTCAACAGGCATTCTAATCTACCATTCTACTGTCATCTTTCCCCCCCAGGAATATACAACTCTCTCAGTTCATAAGTGTAATCTTAGGTTGAGCCTGAGAAGCTATCTAATTTAATTTCATCATTTTCTGGATGACAAACTGAAGTCAATGTTAAGTCATTTCCCCAAGGTTGCATAAGTCATAAGTAGCAGAACCAGATGTCCAAATTAAGTTCTCTAATACCAAATTCAGGGTTCTGTCCCTTGTACCTCACCAAACATTAAGTCTCATAAAAGCATCCTATATCAGAAATTTCCCTTTAAGTTCTACTTTAAATTAAGAAAATAATGGATAAATATTTTAACACTTAACTGGGGAAGGGAAAAAAAACTATTATTATAATTTTAAATAGTTAAAGTTGATTTCTGAAAAATTTAATTCTCCAACATGCTTGTGCTGTTAAACCCAACTTATGGCCACTTTGAGAGTTTCCAGGGGATTCAATGAAAAAATCCAACTCTTTTTAGCTGTTATTAATTATCAAGCTGTCAAGGAAGCAAGGGGGTTGTTTTTAACTTTTCTTAATGAATGTACTTACCATACTCAAATTACTTCTGTGATTTGCTTTTCTCTGTGGTTAGAGGCCCATAAGGAAATTATAGTTCACATTTTTCTGGAGATTTTCCAGAGGAAGTGAAAAGTTGCATAGCATCTACAAAATGGCAACAGCCTTAGAGTTTATCCCCATGAGGTATCCTGAGGACCAACTTAAACTACCAAAAAAAAAAAAAAAAAAAAAAAAAAGCAGGAAGTTAACACCTCTCCTGGAAAAACACTCAGCTCAAAGCTTATTCATTTTGTTAGTAGTTGATTTTGAGAGCAGTAATCTATTTTCTTTCAAGACATTTTGATGAACTTTTCTGAGACTACTAATTCTTCTCATTCCCCAGACTACAATTTACATAAGTTTTTAAATGAAAGCACTTTAACTTTCAAGCACTGAACATTTACATCAATTTAAGTTTGTAGCACCCCCATTTACATTGTTTTGACTTTTAGCTATGGAAAATTACTGGGAGGTTGGGATCCAGTACTGGATGTATTGCTGATAAAATTAATTTAGTCAGTTTTTTTATTAGCTGTCATTTATTTTTAAAGGCTATTCTCTTTGAATGCTAAATTAATCTGGAGACTGAAGATTTGGATAGTCATGAAGCATCAGGACCATATTCTGGCTCAGCCAAGGAAATAGTTTCAAAACATCTGTTGACTCTCAAATATTATAACTTTCCTTGCCTACATTTATAGGGTACCCCAGTCTTTGGCTAAGTTATGAAGTAGGTGATATCTGTCTTTGACAACCTCTGACTATTTAAACAGACATTCATTTCCTAAGACATGCTATCTGACACAAATGTCTAGGGTCTTCATGTGATCCTTTGACTACCCAAAGTTCTTCCCAGCAATATTCTGTCCAGGTTTTTCTTCCTACTGGCAAGATACTGTCCTCCACACTTATTTCTCCTGGCAGCCTTCTATCAAACTTGTTTATCTTTGGCTATTTATTAAATGTAGCATTCCCATCTCCATGGCTTTCCACTTATGATTTCCCATTCCTCCTTTCTTCTATCTCATGAATTCTTTTACTTCCTTCAAAACTGAGTTCAAGTACTTATCTTTAACATATAGGTATGTACATATGTAAATATACATCTATGTAATAAATATATGTAGATATAGTAACATTTAAGTATAGATTAGTTTTATCAGATGAAGTCATGCCCTGTGAGAATAAAGGTAAAATTAATCAAGCAATTATTAAGTACCTACTGTAGTCCCATGACACAATATTGGGCACTGAGGATAAAAAGGTATAAGTGAAGCCATTCCTGTTCTCACAGAGTTTATCTTCTCCTAAGGGAGACAATGGAGGTAGGTTTATGCATGCATATATGCATACACATACATATATGCATTTGTGTTTATGTAGATATCAGAAGTATCAATATCTATAGTTACATTCATATCTATACTTAACAAGATATAGTCAATCATTTAGCACTTAAAGTGCCTGCTATCTGTATATACAAAGAAAAGCATTAAAAAGACAGGCTTTACTTTTAGGGAATTCATAATTTAATGGAGGAGAGAACATATAAACAATTATGTACAAATAAGATATAGGCAGGATAAATTGGGGATAGTCTCAGAGAGAAGACACTGATACTAGAAGAACTAGGAAAGGTTCCTTGTAAATAGCAGGGGGGTTTTTGCTAATATTTGATGGTAGAATAAGTAAGGAGAAAATTCCAGTTCTGAGGGAAAGAAAATAAAAATGCATAGTCAGGAGCGTTTTGTGAGAGCAATAGCAAAAACAATATCACCATACCTCAGAGAGTGTGGAAAGAAAGAAATATAGGAAGTTTGAAGAAGTAAGAAAAGGCCTGGTTAAAAAGGTCTTTGAACACCAAACAAAAGATTATATATTTGGACCTAAAACTGATAGGAAGTCACTAGAGTTTATTGAATAGGGGGAAGGGTCAGATGTTACCAGATCTGCACTTTATGAAGATTACTTTTACATCTGAATAGAGGAAAGACTTGAGTCAGGAAAACCAACCAGAATGATTCAGGCATGAAGCAATGAGATTTTGAACCAGGGTAGAGTCAGTATCATAAGAATTAAGTGAGTATATATAAGAGAAGTGATAAAAGTTAGAAATGACAGGACTTAACAACTGATTTGATATAGGGGAACTGTGAAAGAGAATGAGAAGTTGAAGGTGACCCCTAGTTTACAAAGCCTGTATAACATAGCCTTAACCATATTAGGGAAGAATAGTCAGTGAACTGTTAGGACCAAGATGATAGAGTAGAAGTAAGCAGTCTGATCTCCAAAGAGATCTAGAAAATGCACTAGACTGAATCTTGATAGGAAATCCAAGACAAAGTCACAATAAATCATTAGTCTAGTCCAAAGTGGGATAGGGAAATAGATATGTGGACCATGGGGTAAAGCACAAATGCTTCACTGAACACATTAGCTCACAGAAAAAGGCTGCCAATAGAGCAAGATAAGGTCTCAGATTCATACCAGGATTCTACCAGAATAATCCAAAAAGGACAGGTGCCTATGTAAGTTTTATCACTCATTACCCAGTTTTGGGTCATATATCCAAAGTAAATAGAGGAGGGAAACTACTCTCCCCTCTAAAGCAGGCTATGAGCTATATCTATCCAGAGAAGTGCAGATTTAGAAGCAAGCATAAGCAATACAGTTCTGAAGCCTACTAAAAGATAATGATGGTGGAGATATTCAGACAAAAGGAGAGGTTACAATTCTGTCACTATGAACTAGGAAGGTTAACCAAGGTTGATGGTGAATGAGTCTACTTTAGTCTACTGCTGCTTCTAACTTTCTAACCTTCCAACCAAACCAGTACCTTGGAGAGCTCAGATCCCAGGAGCTTTCTCTAACTGTCCTTGAGATAGTAGAGCAAGGTAACTCTCAACACTCTAAGAAAGCAGGGAAAGGAGCAACACAGACCTTCCTTACAAAAGTGCATATCATGACTGAAATTAGAAAGAAGTCTGAAAGAATGAGCAAATAGCAACCAAAAAAGAAAAAAAAAAAAACATGACAGACATAAATGTAGAATGAGAGAATGATTTAAAATACAAATGATGCTTCAGTGAAAAACACAGTTTAGACTTATTCAATTAGAACTCTAAAACAAATTAAAACAAGTTTTTTTAAAGCTAAAACTTTTCTGCCAATTAAATGAATATGCTAGAGGAAAAAGTTGAGAAAGAAATTAGAGTTATGAAAGAAAATATTGGAAAGGGAATTAATAGTTTGGCATAAGTATTATAAGACCTTGCCCAAGAAATAATCCCTGTAAAAATTTGAATGGACTAAATAAAAGCCAATGACTCCATGAGGCAAAAAGAAATATTTAAAGAAAATCAGAAGATTAAAAAAATAGAAGGAACTATAGGGCATTTCAGCAAAAACATTTTTCTCAGAAAAATAATGGTGGAAAAACCATTAAGAATCTTCATGTCACCTGAATACTATGATCAAAACAAGGCTTCTGAACTGGGGGTGAAGAGGAAATGCAATCTACTAGTCACTTTCTGAAAGAAACCCTCAAATGATATAATCCAGAGTTTCCAGATTCAAAAAAAAAAATGGCAAGCATCCAGGAATCAAAAATTCAAGCATTAAGAAGCCAGAATCAATATTATTCACTATTTAGCATCTACCACTTTTCAAAGAGTTAAAAATTGGGGTATTACAGAAAGCAAAGGATAAAAGCTTATAGCCAGGAATTGTTTATCCAGAAAAAAACAAATTAATCCCCAAAGGTTTGAATATGTTTGGAAAAACCACTGCTACAAGTAGGATATTAAATTGATTATAGAGGCAAAAAGAATTGCCTTGTTTCAGAGAAGGTCCAATTGAAATAATGTAGCTTAAACTTGAAGTGAAAACAATCATCAGCACAGCTTCATGATTATATTTGTTTGTTTCCCAGCTTCATTTAGTGGAACAGTATCAGTTGAATCATCCAGTTAGAAGTCAAAATGAATGAGTTAAAAAGAAAATGAACAGAAAAGAAGTGAGTACACTAATTGCAGAAGGTCTTCTCAAAAATCAACTCACTAAAGAAAGAAGAAATATAAGATGATAGCATAGCTAACAGGGATGGATTAATAAAGTGAGAGTTTAATAAGTTTGGTCATGAAAATTTTTGTAAGCAGGAAGGAGAGAATGAAGGTTAGAATTGAAAAGACAAAAATCTGCTGCAGAGAATAGATTAGAATGGAATGACTTGTGTGTGTTATGATATTTGCCTTTTCAAGGAGAAGAGCCACCTCTTTTTGTTTAAAAAAAAAAAGTTAAGTAGGAGATAGGGAAAAACAATGAGTAATTAATCTGAGATGAGAAGAACTGGGAAAGAGGGAGCTCCTTGTAAATGGACTCATTTTTTTCAATGAAATGTGATGCAAAGTTCTCAGCTGAGAGGGAGAAGAGATGGCAAGCTGTTAAGGATTTCAGAAATGATGAAAAGATTTAGTAAAGCCACTGTGATGAATTGGATAGTGAATTGATTATCGAGGTATAAAAGAATTGCCTTGTTGCAATGAAGATGTACTGGAGATTATGCAAATTTATAGTGAGCTTAATCTACATGGTTTCATGTTTTTTTGTTTGTTTGTTTGTTTTCCTAGCTTCCTTCAGCAGCATATAAGTAAAAGCAAAAGCATTGGATAGTGAAAATAATCGAAGACTGGGGTTTAGCAGGGTAAGGTCTTCCATTAATAAAGATAAGAACTCCAGAGAATGATAAAGATTTGAAACTAGTTAGAGTTCAAGATGGGAAAGCAAAGAGAGTATAACCAATTCAGTGGTGATAACCTGAGAAAGAATTGAAGGGTGAAAGATTGGATGTCATAATGAGGAAGAAAAACAAAATCTGGACCTGTAAGACAGAAATGGGTAAAAATGAAAACAAATCATGATGAGAAAAGGAACTTTGGAATTAATGAACATGAATGTGTAATACTTCTGAGTATTGTCAAAATTAAGAATGTAATCATCTCTGCATAAATGTAATGGAGTAGGGAAGAAGGACATAGAAAATGTTGAAGAACTGGAAGTAGAGTATACTTAAGAGAGTATTTAAGATAATCTCCTAGAATGATGGCAAAAGTTGAGGAAGAAAGAATATGAACCAGATAATAATTTTTTTTGAGGAAAAAAGAAAAATATCCTAAAAGGTAGTAGAAAACAGTCACTGGAATCTTGATTGGGTGATAAATATGGATTGACTGAACTTCAAAGAAAGAGTTAACTGAGTGATGATAGTAGAGAGGGAGCCTAGAAGCAGGGATGCAAAACAAGGAGCACTTTAACTCCCCTATTTTGACCTGTGAGCCAATCTTTGTTTTTTGTGCTTTGTCTATCTATCTGTCTATATATTTATCCATATTACCATCTATCTAAAGCAGGCAAACATTCTTAATTTAAGATCTGTGAATTTATTCTTTTCTAAACATATAATGTAGATTCCTTTGTAATCATGCATTTTATTTCATACATTTAAAAACATTATTCTAGGAAGGAATCCATAGAATTCCTGATTGCTAAAAAGTACACAATACACACACATACACACACACACACACACACACACACACACACACACACACACACAAAGATTAAGAACCCCTCAAAGAAAAGAATTGCTATTATTTATCTGCAAACTCTGTAATTAAAGTAATCCAGTGAAGAGTAAGTACCAAAGGAAATACAAAGCAAGCAAAAGTACTTCTTTACTCCACAATTCACTGGTAATGTTAGTTGGAACATTTTAAGAATAAGTAGGAAGGACTGTTATAGATTTGTATATATTTAAATATGAATATATTTCTTCCAGGACTAGAATAGATCCTTCTTGAGGAAAATAACTTTGAATTTTTTCTTTTTATCCCCAGGATGTAGCAATCTAGCTGGTACATATCAGGCATTTAATAACTATTTGTTGATTATTGAACTGAATTGATTAATTACTAGTTGCTGGTAGGTAATTAGGAAAGCCATAACCATGGTGCCTTTAAGCAAATTTCATTGCTTATGAAACAATAGTCTGACTCAGTTAAAGTCTCCAGTATTTTGGAACATATGGTTTGATTCCTGAGAAATCTCCCAATGTTGGTAAATGTGCCTCTGTGTATCTCTCCCTGTGTCATGGCCATAAGATAAGAACCTGTGTGGAAGAGTGTGTAGGAATCCCTTTCCTGGGTGTTGTGTTTTATGGCACAATTGGGTGGCAAAACCCAGTGCTAAGAGATCCATTTTCCTAATAGAAGCTGATAAGAATACAAGTTTGTTTTTGATAAGATATTTGTTGTGAGACTTAATCTTAATAAGGGCATGTTTGACAACCTAAGCAGAACTGTAACTCTAATGGTGGCATTCAAAATGCTGGTGGCAAGCCGGTAGTAGAGACATTTGGGTACAAGTGAGCCTTTCTGGTGTCCCACTGTTGTCACTCAGTCTTTACTCTACCCTGTCCTCATTACTCTGGAGCATTTCAGTCTGAAACCTATCTAGAATGGCTCCAAAAATGCATTATTCCACTAGGCTGTATCAGACAGAATCTGTCCTGAAGACTTTCAACATTTCTCTTTTCTTATAGATTTACAGCCATAAATATGGAAACATACTTGGACATAGACTGTTGTCCTCACTAGACAATGTCTGTTTCCCACAAGCAACACATGCCTAGAGTTCAATCTCTCCCTGATTCAGTCACTCTTCCCTCTACAATTTCTGAATAATATTCATCTCTGTCTTGTGGACAGAGTATTACAACCACACCTTTTATATCACCTCCATTATTTCTTTCATCCTCTTTTCTATATGGATTCTCTAAATCCTTTCAAAATGAGCTTTCTCTCTTTTACTGTGGCTTCTTCCTGCACTATCTATTGGATGACCCAGAAGAAAGAATATTGAATGTGGAGCTAGGGATCCTGAATTCAAATCCTTTCTCTACCATTTATTAATAACATGAGGTAAGTATAAAGTTAATTAACCTCACTGAATCTCAGTTTCCTCACTATAAAATAAGGGAAATGACCAAATGACATTTATGATATCTTCTTGCTCTCAATCAATGATTTTGCTTACAAGCTAATCTCTAATTCTTCATCAATCAAAAAATGTACTTAAAGCTGAATCTGAGTGTTCTTTAACAAGTCCATAAAATCACAAGCACATAATTCTCCTCTCGGACTTGAATCCACAGGGCCTCTTTTTTTCATTCCTGAAGCATTTCTAATTCCTTATACTCTGATGCCTTTTAATCACACTACTTAGCTAGCTCTTATTCCTTATTCCATCTCTCTGTAAGGTCAACCCTGACTTACTCAGAGGAGCCCAAAGTAAAAAAAAGTAAGTGCTATAACGTTTATCTTTAATTGCATTTGGAAATCTTATTGTGAATCAATTTAACTATACATTGTGCTCCCCTCTTGAGTATCTCACTGTTTTATCATCTTTGGGTCACTGATATAACCACCTTTGCTCTCCCCACTTTCATATCCAATCAGTAACTAAGAGCTATCTATTTCACTTTTTGCAGTATATCTCAAATATACTCCTTTTTCTACCACCTCTCCAGTATAACCCTTTTCTCATCTCATGCCTGGAATATTGAAATAGCCTGCTGATAGGTTAGCCTGCCTCAAATCTTTCTGTACGCCAATCCATCCTCCCTTCAGTTCTAAAGTAATTTTCCTAAAGCTCAGGTCCAATGACATCACCCTTACTCAAATTCCACTGGCTTTCTATGGCCTCCAGGATCAAGTGCATAGTGCACAAAGCTTACCACAACTTAGCTTCTTCCTACTTTCTAGTCTTCTTGTACCTTACTCCCTGAAAACATACTTTCAGATCCAGTGAGATTGGCTGTTTCACAAATAAGATACTACATCTCTCAATTCCAGACGTTTTCTCTGGAAGAGCCCCATATCCAGAATGCTCTCCCTCTTCCATTTCACCTACTGACTTTGCTTGCTTCCTTTGAATTTTAACCAAAATTAATCTTTTATTGAGAGCCTTCCTTAACCTTCTTAATTCTAACAACTTTTCTACATTAATTATCTCCTGTTTCTCTGGTTTATAGTTTGCTGTGTATATATTTGTTTTGATGTTGTCTCCTCCATTAACTTGCAAACTGTTTGAGGACAAGGACTGAATCCTGCCTCTTTTGTTATCCCCAGTGTTTAGTACAATACCTGGTATAGAATAGGTACTTAATAAATTTTATTGATTAGCCCACAAATGCATGAAATTTGGATTTCTTTTCTCTGGAACTCAATGGAATAGAATGGCTGGTCTATCTGCTCCAGTCCAAAAGACAGAGCTAACCTGAACCTATTTACAATCACCCAGTCAATGTTTCTCACATTGCAGAGGCTGATCACCTTTAGGCAAAATCTAAGTCTGAAATATATTGAAATTGAAAAAGAAAGGGGAAAAATAAAATTACTAAAATCAAGCATCTTTAAATGCTTTTGTTATTTTATTACTATTTCATCTTCTTTCAAGTATTAGAGTACATTTGATTTGCAACTTTGAAAATAACCATTCCTTTGTTCACTCAAAACAAGTGCCAATTTAGTCTAGTTAAGTAGTACTAAACATTATTATTGAGACAGACCAAAGTCAATGCCCAATATAAATATGTGGCATTTCCGTTTTATTACCAGACATTGAAGAGTATTACCAACTCATTTTACAAAGGAAGATGGCCAATCTCATGGGCCTTTTGACAATGTCCTAAAAGTTATCTTCCCAATATGAGACCCTTAACTGAGAAGGATCTAGTAATGTGATTGGCAAATGACAAATTCAGGAGCGATTTTTATTGTCATTTCTGTTGTTCTTCAAAGTCATAGGATAAAAGATTCTATAATCTGTCAATAATAATAAGATAGGACAACAGATGGAAGAGACCTGAAAGGTCATGTGTAAACAGAGGCTCTAGGAAGTCAATGACTTGCCAAAGTTAGTAAGTAATAGCAAGTTGTAAATGTCAGAAGAGAGAATTGAACATAGGAACTCCAAGATTGGAGGAGAAACAAGGAGAGAAAGACTCTTCTTGGCTATAATATCCTTTGGGACTGAAGTAACTCCTATTATCTCTTCTCAGTGATGTATCATCTCATTACTTTAAGCAAACTATTTATAGAACATAAGAAAACACCTTATTATTATGTAAAAATTCTTGGGAAACAAGTTATATACTCTGCCAGAAGGGAAATGACAAGCAGAACATTGATTCTAGAATGGTTCTAATTAAGATATAACCTAGAAAAGATACATAGGAGTGTTTGCTAAACTGGTACAGTAAGAGAAAATGTTATAAAACAATCCCTTCAAAAGTCTATGGCACATTCTCTCACTGATACAAACAGAATCTGTGGGAAGGCAGGCTCAATCTTAGACAACATAAATGACAAAGGTGCAATTCATAACTCCTGGTTGCTGGAAATCCTTTTTCTTCTTTTTGGTATATATTCAAGAAGCTTCCATAGGAAGGGTAAAACTTCTTTGCTGGTTTCTTTGAAGAGTTATGAATCTGTATCCTATCTTTTGCTTCCAGTACAGAAATTACTGCTTAATTGACATTATCCAGAGGGTTAGTGTTAGAATGCTATTGTGAAGATAATCAGTCCTTCAGATTTCCAAACTTCACAAGATTTTCCTACTTCAAAGAGGTCAGAAATAATAAGGTTAATGCCCATGTGCTCTCTTCTCCTTGTTCCTATAGTGATCCCTTTTCAGTACGCTTAGCTATAACACTCTTTTCTTATTTGTTGTTTCCTAGAGTATCTCACTCTTGATTTTGTACAGCGTTGCTATTTTATAGAAAATCCACAGGTCATGACTCTTCTGCCAATATGAGCATTCCTCTGGTGCAACATCCATCTTGCTCATTCAATTGCTCATCATAAATCTTGATGTAAATTGATCAGGTTTTTCACACTTAGTTGGAATGCCTTCCACTTATCTAATTAATTAGAGAGATGGAGTTGTACCTGATTAAAATATAAAATAGGGAAAAATATTTCATCACTTATATTTAAATGAGGTAAGGAAATTTATCATCTTATGTAAAATGAAGGTAATGACAACTACTTCACAAGGTTGCTGTGAGGACCAAGTGAATTAGAAATATAAAACACTTAGAAGCCAGAAAATACTATATAAATTTTTGCTAATATTATTATTTGATATTATTATTATTATTAAGTGCACCCACTTTTGCTCTGCATAGAACAACAAATGTTTGTGAATTAATTAGTTTCATGGGATGGGCAAGTCCTGGGCCTCTTTGAACCTTAGGATCTTCATCTCTAAAAATGAGAGAATAGGACTGGCTCATCTCTAAGGTTCTAATTGGCACTAACATTTTGAACTCTAATATTTTTTGGAGTGCAATATGGAGAGTGAAAATTTCATGAACTTTACTTACTTTTTCTAATCATTTGGAAGAGGGTTAACTGTCACTGGCAAGTTATTCACAGTGGTGATTATTTGAACTGAAAGAAACCAGATTAGCTAGACCTCTGTTACTCCAGCTAGATACTGAGAAGAGTACACCAACTATTAAAATTAAATACATTCATTTTTCAAGAAAAGGAAAACTTCAATCATACTCTAGTTCTTTGGAAAAGCTATGAATAAATAAATAAGTTAATGCAAATTTCTTGAGTCTTGGAGATGCTGTTATTATAGAAAATCCTTTCTGTAAAGTTAGCTGTACTTTTAAAGAAACTGTCTGATCTGACAGTGTTTCTAACAGAAGTATGACATAGGAATGACCTTTCTTCAGCCTTTAATAGGTAGATACAATTAATAAGGAACTACTAAAGAACAGTCAAGATCTGTCATAGTACTGGCATTAGATTTCAATTCAAATCATGTCATAATTTTTTTAATAAAGAATGTTAGAAATGAATGTCCACAGTCATTAAAATTATCACTTGATTAGTGGTATCCATGGCCAAAATATACAAGGAATTGAATAGTTTAGAAGAAAATTAAATTGTAGCACTAAAAAAAGCTATGCTAAAAGGGCTTTCTTCTTTTTTGTCTTTTTGGTGGGGTCTTAGGATTTAGAAATAATAGGATTAAAGTCATAAGGCAGTTAAGTGACAGTGTGCATTTGAACTCAGAATCTCAAAATTCCATACCTATTAACCTATTTAATGAAAAGTATTAAACATATATTCAATTTTATATCCTTGGTAGGTAAAAACCTACCAAAAATGCAACATTGGATGCCTGATAATATAGCCAATGGTGAATTTACTTTATTTGCTACTAGGACCAACTGTGAATGCAGCCAAGCCACCACGAACTTATTGAAATCAGAAATTCTTAATCATTTTTTGTGTCATGGACAACTTTGGCAGGATGGAAAAAACTTATAAATCCTTCTCAGAATCAATCATTAAATAATATATGTAGTTAATGCATATATTTAATAATAATACATTATTATTATGAAATAAAATATGAAAATTTACAAAGGAAACCAATTTCACTTAAATACAATTCAAAGTTTAAAAAAAATAAAGAAATCCTGATTTAGATAGTTCTTATGGAGAAGTTCAATAAGGCATTCTACAAATTTCCTACTTTGAATAATTCCTCTGTACCCTGATGTGTTTAATAGCTTTTTGCTCTCTGGTATTATTCTCTTCCTGCCCCCTTACTCTCACTAATTGCTACAACTGCTTTCACCTTAAATGTAACAGATCTCTCTCCGGGGTAAAAGAAAGATTAACTGATGTTAAAGAAATATGGAGTAAAGAAGACTTGCTTACAAGCCCTGCCTTGGATGCCTACTAAATAACTATATAACCAAGAGCTAATCACGAGTAACATCTCAATCCCCTCTCCTATCCCTGCAGGCAACTCTCTAACTCTCTAAAATTATAACTAAAAGAGGAATTGTAATTCTACCTCTCTGTAGGGAATTTCCATACTGGATACTCATGATTAAACCACAGGTCTGAGCCAAAAAGAAAAGGAAAACATTAAAAAAAATTAGTGTTTAACTAGATTATTCTTCATGATAGAATCAAAAGATCAGAAAATGAGAGAACTTGGTCTAGAAAGTAAGTAACAGCACAAAGGGGCCACAAAAAATATAGCAAAGAAATATTCCTCTGTCATAGGAATTCCTGGAATCTAGTCCTTTCAAATTAAGAAAACTCTCTTGTAATTGGAGATTGTTGCTGTTTAGTCACATCTTACTTTTTGTGACCCCATTTAATGTTTTCTTTGTAGACATACTAGAGTAGTTTGCTATTTCCTTCTTTGGTTCATTTTTACAGATGAGGAAAGTGAGGCAAACAGGGTTAAGAGACTTGCCCAAGGTCACTCAGCTAGTAAATGTCTGAGATCAGGTGTTATCTCAGGATGAGTTTTCCTGACCTCAGTCCTATCTATTGTGCCATCTGGCTGCCAACACTTTGGAGAGAAGATCTATTAAACATTTTGAGTTACAAAACTGGTATCTTTCCCTTGAATAGTTTAGGTCCCAAGAGAAAATGGCTCATTATATTTTAAGTCCAAAACCAAGAGTACTCATCCAGAAATTATCCGACTCAATTCAGCAGGTTCTACAAAATACAAAATGTTTATACTTGTTTATTTTGGCATTAAGGATTAATGTTTCTCTTAATCACATATGACAGAGAACATATTCCAAGCCCTGTAATCAGATTCTATCATTGTAAATTGGGGTCCTCCCATTTTAAAACAATGCATAATCCCTTAATCATCGATTGCTTCCTTGGGTATAATTTAAATCCACACACTTATTTAACTTTAATTGTTTTCAGTGCACAGAGACTGTGTTGCTCTCATATTTACATAAGGAGAAGCTATGCCATATTTGTCTAATAAATGTAGTGGGAAGGAATAAATAAGGCAAAAGCAAATATTTTACCAAAATTAGGAGTAGTTGGAGCTCACTGTCATGGTTCAGTGTTCTCTTGATCCCCAACATAAACCTAAGATTTATTCGACAGGAAAACTAGACATCTGCCTAGAAAATTAAATTTAGCATCATTCCTAACATTTTGTTAGACAAGAATTCTCTCTCTCTCTCTCTCTCTCTCTCTCTCTCTCTCTCTCTCTCTCTCTCTCTCTCTCTCTCTTTACAAAGTAGGAAAAGCAAGAATTAGTCATTAATCAATTAAATATTTATTAAGGCATCTTACAAAGCAATATGATAGACACTACAAACACAAAAATGAAATAATCTCTGCTCCTGAGGAGTTTACTTTTTAAGTAGAAATACTACACCTGTAGGGAAGAAGGGACTAGAGAAGGAAATTTTGATCTCAGCAGTAACAGATATTGTGAGAATAGCCATTGAACTGTTGTTGATCATTACACCTTTTTTTAGTACCAAAAGGTAAAGTGGTCTTAATTATTGTTCCTGGTGGGGGAAAAGGAAGGCAGTCACAGAAACAGCAGCAAATAACAAGATTGTCCTATTAGACAGGACCTGGTTTCCTGGAGAATAGATGAATGGAATATGGAAGGTTTATTACCAGTTCAGTATAGTGAATTGGGTGAGTTTTTACTTAATTCTCCTTCCATTGAGAATAACAGCCCAAGGCAGAATGCCAAAAAACTGAATCGATTAATTCCTCTAGGGAAAGCAACAAACTCTCCCTGAATTTCATGATAAGAAATAAATGAGCTCTTTTTCCATCAAGGACCCTTAGATGACTCAATGGAGCCTGAAGTCAGAAAGACCTTAATTCAAACCTAACCTCAGATACTTACTAGTTGTGTGTCCCTGAACAAGTCACTTAACGCTATCTGCCTCAGTTTCCTTAATTGCAAAATTAGGATCTGCTTTTTAAGCTTGTTGTAAAGGATCAGATGAGATAATAAACATAAAATGCTTAGTACAGTATCTGCCATATTGTAGATTCTATATAAATAAATTCATATCCCCTTCCTTAGCCAGTGCACTAACACAATGGCCTAAATCTATCTAGTTCAGCAAATTTGATTCTGAATCCAGTCTTCATCCCAGAAGACTAGAAAGTCTTGCTAGAAAGTTATTACATAGGTTATAGTAATGCACAAATGATTATTTCATGGGTTGAAATGGTAAAAAAAAAAAATTCAGTACCTACATGCCAACCTTCTGAAGATATGTCTCTTCAAACTTATCCAGATTGGCTTTCTGATAATTGATATTCTCTATTGCCTGGGCCTTATTTTAAATCTGTTTAATTACATAATCTGCCAGAATTTGTTTTCCATAAAACCTTCAACTAAGTGTGGCAGAGTGGAAAAAAATGGTTTTCTGCAACTCAGTTGCAGTTCTAGCTAGTAACTTCTGGAAAATGCTTAACTTCTTATGTCAATTCCTTTATCTCTTACATGAGGAAATTTCTAAAACTTGGGGAAGAGTGTTATATTGGATAGTTTTTAAGACTTTTAGAGTTTTAAATCTATGATCTTTTAAGAACCCAATGACATAAAATTGTTAACATAATGATAGAAATTGTTAATACCAAGTGTAGTATGGACTGCTACTCCTTTAATGATCCTTGTAAAGTCAAAATTTCAGTAATGTTCTACTCTTAATCCCTACTCTTAAGATATTTATTCTTGAGAGGCAGAGCCAAGATAGTGGGGTAAAGATAGGGACTTGCTTGAGCTCTCCCCCAGTCTCCTCCATATTCCTTTAAATAATGACAATAAACAAATTTTAGAGCCTCAGAACCCACAAAAAGATGGAATGGAACTATTTTCCAGCCAAAGGAATCTTGGAAGGTCAGGAAGAGGAGTCTGTTGCATTAGAGTGTGTCTGGAGCACAATCACAGTGCAGGTTGGCCCAACACAACCTGGGTCCCATGAAACCAGAAACAGGTGATGGGATTTCTGAATCTGCACCAATGGCAGCAGTCTCCAAACCTCTCAGCCCCCAGAGACCAAGGACAATTCAGAAGGAATGATTTAGTGTCCTAGGTGTGAGGATAGCTCTAGCCCAGAATTATATTTAGGGAACTACTGAATTACAATTACTGTGGTTACAGTAATGGTTGACTGTGGAAGTGATCATGGCAACTTCTGGAAAGCTCTGCCAACAGGAATGGCAGTCTGAACAGCTGGTCAGAGGGAGATTTCAGGGGCCTCTTATAAAGTCTTACTTTGCCCATACTCAGATCTGGATAACAGGCCTAGTTCACAATACAGGCCTCCAGAAGGATCTTTGAAAACAGTTGCACAAAATCCCTGAAGCTTGGGACATTGTATCCTCCACCATGGAAATAGAACCCTGCTTTAATAAAGAGTTAAAAACCAAGTAATAGGCTGGGGTTATGAGTAAACAAAAGAAAAAAATTCTGACCACAGAAAGTAACTACAGTTCAAGAAAGATCAAATTCACACTCAGAAGATAACAAAGTTAAAGCTCCTATATCCAAAGCCTCCAAGAAAAATAAGAATTTGTCTCAGGCCTTGAAAGAACTCAAAAAGGAGTAGAGGGAAAATTAGGAAGAGAAATGATAGTAGTGAACTTTTAGATAATTCTAATTGTTAGGAAGTTTTTCCTAATGATTCATTTTATATGTTCCTCCCTGACTTTCCATCACCAATCGATCAATTGTTGTCTTTTCAATTAGAAAGTAAAATCTATCTTACTTGCTTATACTTGTATATGCAGTACTTAGCCCTGTACCTGGAACATACTGTTATTTTTAAATTTGTTGTTTATTTTTAATATTCTCTTCTTTTTAAATTTTGAGTTCCAAATTCTCTTTCTCTCTTCCATCTCCTACCCCATCCCACCTGAAGGCAAGCAAAATGATATAAATTATACATGTGAAATAATGCAATACATATTTCCATATTGGGTATAACACAAAAATGCAAGAAAATTAAAGTCAGAAAATTATATTTTAGTTTACACTCAAAACTTATTGGTTCTCTCTCTGGAGATGAATAGTTGTGTTTTTTTTGTTTTTTTTTTTTTTGTTTTTTTTTTTTAGCATGGATCCTTAGATCATTGTCTTGATCAAAGTAGCCAAATCTTTTACAATTGATCATTTATATAACATTACTGTTACTATGCACAATGATCACTCTGATCTTCTCACTTCTTGCAATATTTTTTAGAGCCACTCTCCTATCATTTCTCATAAAACACTAACATTCTTTTGCAGTTGTTCAGCCATTTCCCTGATTGATGAACATCCCTTCAATTTGCAATTCTTCACCATCACATAAAGAATTGTTATAAATATCTTGTACATATAGATCTTTTTTCCTACTAAGAGAATTGCTAGGTCAAAGAGTATGCACAGTTTTAGAGCCCTTCATATATAATCCCAAATTGTTCTTCAGAATGTTTAGACCAGTTAATTTCTGAGACCAGCAGGTCATAATTACACCTGCTTTTTTTTCCCCTCTTTCCCTCCAGCATTTGTCATTTCTGATAGGTGTGATGTGGTACCTCAGAATTATTTTAACTTGCATTTCTCTAATCAATACTGATTTTGAGTTTTTATTTTTTTAGATGACTAAAAATAGCTTTTTCCCCCTAAAAACAGCCTTTTAAAAGTACTTGAAGATAGTTGTCATGTCCTCCTCTTCTTCTCCAAACTAAGCATTCTTTGCAACATCCTATATCAAGATAAAATCCAAATGAGTTCATTGTTTAGACATTATGGGTGATACTAAAAGCAAATCAATAGAACAAGGAATCGTCTACTAGTCACATCTGTGGCAAAGGGAAGAATTTACAGCCAAAGAACTAAATGCAAAATAGATAATTTTGACTATATTACATTAAAAAGGTTTTGCATAAATAAAGCCAATGCAACCAATATTAGAAAGGAAGCAGAAAACTGATGGGGAGGGGCAGGATTTTATACCCAAGGTTTCTGATAAAGGCCTCATTTCTAAAATATATAGAGAGTTGACTCGAATTTATAAGAATACAAAGAATACATGATAAATGATCAAAAGATATGAATAATTTCAGATGAAGAAATTAAACCCTTTTCTAGCCATTTGAAAAAATGCTCTAATTCACTATAGATTAGAGAAATACAAATTAAGACAATTCTGAGGTACCACTTCACATCTCTTCAATTGGCTCAGATAACAGGAAAAGATGATGATAAATGTTGGAGGGGATCTGGGAAAACTAATACATTGTTGGTGGAATTGTGAACTGATCCAACTATTCTGGAGAACAAGTTGGAATTATACCTAAAGGGCTATCAAATTGAGCATACCCTTTGATCTAGCAATCTCATTACTGGGTCTGTATACCAAGGAATAATTCAAAGTGGGAAGGACCTATATGCACTCTTTTGGTAGTGACAAGTAACTGGAAATTGAGGGGATGCCCATTAGTTGGAGAATTGCTGAATAACATATGGTATATGAATGTAACAGAGTATTATGATTCTACACAAAATGATAAGCTTCCTGATTCCAGAAAAGTCTGGAAAGACCTACATGAACTGATGCTAAATGAAGTGAGCAAAATCAGGAAAACGTTTTACACAGTAACAAGAAGATTATGTCATGATCAACTGCAATGAACTTGACTCTTCTCAACAATATGGTAATTTGTGGCAATTCCAATAGACTTGGGATGGAAGATCCATCCAAAGAAAGAACTATGAAGACTGAATATATTTATTTTCTTTCTTGTATTTTTTTCCTTTTGGTCTAATTTTTCTTGCACAACATGACAAATATAGAAATATGTTTAAAAGGATTGTTCATTTTAATTTATAACAGATTGCTTCCTATCTTGGGAAGTAGTGTTAAAAAGGAAGGAGAGAGAAAAAATTTAGAATTTTAAAAAATTTGGAATACAAAAATATGTATGTTCAAAACTATCTTTACATGTATTTGGGAAAATAAAATACTACTTAAAAAACAACAACAACAACAACAACTAAGCATTACTAAGTGATGGTAAATTGCAGCCCAGAAAAGATAAGGGATTGATCCAATATTCTAGAATTAATAAAGAGTCAAGTTTGGTTTTAAATAGATAACTTATCGTACTTTTTTGACTGTTCCAAATTTTCATTTGTTTGAATAAAGATTTCAGCTTTAATAGCTTAAAATTGCAAAAAGATTTATGTTATACTCTATAATCTCAATCAAACTACTCTAGGAACCTCAGCATCTATCTTCATCTATAAAAAGAGATAATAATATTTGTACTATTTATCTCATGTGTTTTGAATAAATTCTTCATATAGTATTAGTACTAGTTTCATAATGATATATTAGATAGCACTGAGACTTACTAATATAGGAATCTTATTAAAAAGATTTATTTGTTGATAACCTGATTATTAGCCCTTAATCTATGGTTCCATGCTGATTTGTAGATTTCTACTTATTATTTCCAGTGGATTGAGTGCCAGGCCTAGAATAAGGAAGATTCATCTTCTTAAGTTCAAACATCTGACCTCAGACTCTTACAAGGTGTGTGATGATCCTGAACAAGTTACTTAATATTGTATGCCTCAGTTTCCTAATCTATAAGATGAGCTTGAGAAGGAAATAGCAAACCACTCTAGTATTTTTACCAAGAAAATCCCAAATAGAATCAAGAAGAATGAGACACAACTGAAATGAGTAAACAATTTTTAACCATATTCATGTGTGTTTCCATATATATGTGTGTATATATATATATATATATATATATACATACACATTATTAAGTTATTTATATTATTTAAATAATTATGCATTTGTTCCAAAGTTAGTTGCATTTTAGATTTCAGCTCAGGGTGAAACAAGGACAAAGTATTAACTTCCTTTACTAGTTATACACACACAGCATCAGGAAGTTAGATGTCCTTGTTATTTCAGGTCTCCCAGAGGTACCAGCTTAATGTCTAGGTCAAAGTTATTTGCTTATGTGTAGCATGAGTTCATTTCCACCATGCAATTTCAATCAGAAGCATAAAATTAAAATCAGCCAACTACGTGCCAGTTGACAATAAAGAGCAATAGAGGAGCCAAGTGAAGTCAAATCTGCCTGTTAAATTACTGAAAACCACAGATTTGCAAATCATTCAGGTTTATAATGAGCAGCAAACTGATGGAACAGCTTTCTCCTTGATTCCATTTTAATCAAATGGAAACACTGCCATCCATTTTATTCCCTTTTTTAATTCAATGGTCCCCAGGGGAGCCAGTATTTTAGATGAACAGGGCAAAAGCATTGGCTTCTGGGTTCAGAAGAAATGTTAGCAAATGGAATGTGGAAAGTTTCAAGTCACCACCTTTGACACCATCTGACTCTTCATGCCATCAATCAATCAATCAGCAAATACCTTTTAAGTGTTTACTATGTGCCAGGCTGTGTGCTCTTCACTGAAATACAAATGTGATGGTTAGATAGTCAATAGCTTCAAAGATTTTACATGCCCTTAATCTAGTCAATGTCTATGCTGTTCCCTTATTGTATATCTAATCCAGGAAAATAAATAGCTACATAGGCTCATAGGATCTTTAGCATTAGAAAGGACTTTCACAATTCTAGTCTAATTCTATCACTATATAGTTAAGGAAACAAAGATCTGAAGAGATTCAGTGACTTTTAAGAAAACACAAGAAGTAATTGACAGAACCAGGATTCTAATCTAAGTATTTCTCTCTCTCCAAATACAGATAGATAGATAAATAGATGACATTCATATACATGCACACAAACATGGATATGCACATATGTATATGTAAATATATGCACATATGCACACATCAATACGCATACATACATAAATACATACACATAAATACAAACACAGATAGATATACAGCTAAAACATTTATTAAATGTTTTTTTTTTTTACTCCAGACAAGGTATAAAATGCTAGAGCTACAAATACAAGTAAGCAAGATAATTCTTTACTTCAAGGAGCTTATGTTCTCAGAGGTGGAAGACAGCACATAAAGGGAAGCTGTAAGAAAAAAGAGACTATGCATAAAGGGATATGGTAGACAATAAGTAAAGTTTGGTATGAAGTTAGTTAAGGAAAAAGCTTGCAGTCACCTG
Organism: Sminthopsis crassicaudata; assembly: GCF_048593235.1. NCBI lineage: Eukaryota > Metazoa > Chordata > Mammalia > Dasyuromorphia > Dasyuridae > Sminthopsis > Sminthopsis crassicaudata. The sequence goes on from NC_133617.1 coordinate 594,022,925, forward strand.
GCCACTTGTGCTTACTACTCTAACATCCATTAACTTAGCTACCTAATCACGTCTTCTCCATATGTGGATATCTTCTGTGCAATCCCCATGGTTATATAATATTCCCTTTTAAGTGTAAATATATTTATGAGAAAAATAAGATTAATATTTGGGAGGTTAGTATTCTGTTTTATTTTTTACATTGTTATTTTTAATAACTCTGTAATAAAAACTATGTATATCCTATGTCTAATGGGGGAAAGCAAAACATTTCAAAGGATACATGAGAAGTCTGCTTTGGAAAGTATTTTTATTGGGAAATTACTCATAACCCTGGAGCCTAATTGTAAGTCTTAACTAAGAAGGGCATTTGGGCAACAGAATAAAATAAGTTTTAAAAATCATCTAATTCAATAAACATTTTAAAGTACAAAAAGTAAACAAACAAACAAACAAACAAAAAAACCTTGCATATCAAAGTCTGGGTAGTTCCAGGAGCAGGTTCCTTTGAACACAGATAAGCAAGGGGATGATAATGAGAATGAAGATGGTATGGTTTGGTGCCAGTACCACATGATACTGTCACGTCTAGTCAGAAAATATCTCATTGAAAGTCAAAATAATAGGAAACCACATCTGAATAGATTCAGAAGAAAAGTAGATTTTTGCCTCTTCTCAGAAGCATAACATGCATTTCCAACTATCCAGTACTATAAAAATGCAGGTCAGCAATAAATAAATTTTGCCTAATTTCAACGTCACTTGAACTCTATTTTATCAATGACAGAAAGAATATTCTCCCAGAATCTCATCCAGGCTGAGAACTATTACCCACCTCAAAGGATGAGTGGACACAATATTCAGTAAACACAAAGATGATTCAACAATGCACATGGTAAATCACACGTGTGGTAACCCATTTTTAAAATCTATTCACTGGGCCATAATCTCCCAATTTTAAGACCACTGACCTCATTCTAAATATCTATGCTTAGGAGCTATGTTAATGTTGAGCATTTATTAGCTATATGATCCTAGGCAAGTAATTTAACCTAAGTCTGTTTCTTCATCCTTAAACATGGTAAATAACTCCTATTTCACAAGATTGTTGTAAGGATCAAAAGAGAAAATATTTGTAAAATATCTTGCAAATATTAACATGATATATAATGCTAATTATCATAAGTTTTACAATAGCCCAGTTGCCTAGAAGAATAAAGATATTATCATCTAGGGAGACATTTTTGTCTTACAATTGAGTATTTTGTTCCCAAATGCATTTCACTTCACCCAATTTGTCAATTGCCAAAGAATCAAATCTACCATGTTTACCTTATCAATGAATGTTTTTCTAATTAGGATTTAATATATATCAATAACCTCATAAAATGGCATAAAATTAATATTTGTTTTCTGGGTTATAAGACTATAATTCTGTTCTTATAGATGTACAAGGTTTTTTAAAAGGCAACTGAAATAAAACAAACTGACCCTAGTGGCCATATAAATGTACAATATAAAATCAAACATCTCCAAGTCATTTTTATTTCAATGTATAAGTCCTTGAGATATTGGATTTCTCCCAATTAATTCTACAATTAGAGACCTCAGCAAATGTCTCTGTTAAATACATTTCTAGTACTGCTTTTTGTGGTTACAGTGAAGTATAATCAGTATATATATACATACATATATATATATATATATGTATGTATGTATATATATTTTTATATATATATACATACATATATATATATATCTTATATGCCTTTCCACCCACTTTTCCATTCCTTTAAAGATATTACTCATCTTTAAACCTATCCATACTCTTTCCAAAGCTTACTTATATAAAAGGTTGATGGGCTGGGTAACATCTTCTTGATACTCTAGGCCAAAACTATTTGTATATCGGAAAGGACAATTTCAGACTATTACTGTTACACAAGTAATAATGGAAAACTTGCAGCTAAATCCCCAAGGTGACCAAGGCAGAAACTTGGCCAATCAGAAGCATTGTTCCATATTAAATTTTTGAATGCCCATGAATTTTCTATTGAAACAATCATGATTCAGATGAGTGAGCTGGCTGTGATATTGCCTATTAAGAAATCAATGGCTGGGCTAAATTATATTTATCAGGAAGCAAAGGCTGTTCATCTTCTATTTACCAAACAAGAACTCATGTATCAGGAATACTGTCAACTCTCATTTATTCCAGTGCTGTTTGACCTGTTTCTTCATGAACTTTTTTTTTTTGTTTTTTGGATGGGGGTGAGGGAAGTAAGAGAAGGAGAGAAGGGGTATGAGTATTTAGTGTGCTCACAAAAACATGATCAAGGTGAACACATAAAAGTTAATCTAAACCCTCTTTAAACTTTAATGAGGCACTGGGTTCAAAAGTTTGGAGGGAAAGCAGTAAAGAATTTCTACTTGGATTTCATGCTTCACCATTAATTTGAATGTTTAAGGAGAGTGGCCTTAGTGAACCCTGGATCAACCCTAGGAAGAAGCAGACCTTTGTGGCTAATAAGAAGAAAGTTTCCCTCTTCTTTCTCTGGAGTTTCAGGCAAGGACAGGCATGGATGTGCATAGTTACCTATATGGTCATCTATATCTCTTATGTCTTTAAATGGAAAGGAAGTTGGAGTATGTCATTAGGGAAATCTACTTTGTTTTTACCCCATCTCTCTGACCCCCTGCAATGGCATGCTGAAAAATGTTTAGTAAGCAGCTTTTCAAGAAAAAAACAAAACAAAACAAAACAAAACAAAACAAAAAAAAAAAAAAAAAAAATATATATATATATATATATATATATATATATATATATATATATATATATATACAAAACCCAAATTTAATCTGAATTATTAATATGTTCTCTATCACTTTAAGTCTAAATGATTAACAAAAAATTGTATCATTTCCCAATTCCTAAGATATAAATGTTGACACTGAAAATTCAATAATCAGCTCTTGTGAGATGGTATTAACTGTCTCTTAACATACCTCTACCCTTATTTCCCCTATCTCCCCATACATACTGTTCTCAATCATGTGAGCCTAGAAATAAATTCCGTGAATAAGTCAAAAGAGAAAATAGGAATATGTCCTCCATGCCTGGAATTCTCTCACTCCTCACCTCAATTACCACTTCATAAGTGAGACTTGTCAGATTCCTCACCTTCCCACTCTCAGAATGTTAGTGTCTTTTTTTCCAAAATAATTTGGTATACATTATAAATACCAATATGTATACATGTTTATTCCCTTGGCTAGACTGCATGCTCCTGGAAGCAGGGACTGTTTCCTACTTGTAACTGGCTCTCCAGCACCCATCATGGTGCCTGGGGTATAGTATTTTTTAAATACTTGTTGATGGATTGTGTTCTAATTTAGAGCTAGTTGGCAGCATTAAGCAAGCATCACAAGTAAAAGCCATCTGGAGCATGAAAATTAGGCTACTCCAGGAGTGAGGTAGACATCCATGTAAGTAGCATATGAAAATTCTTTCCCATAGTCCACAACTCTCAAAAATATTTCTTTGCATTCTACCACAACAAATGAAATTCTATGGTTAGAATTATCCCCAATAGTTAAAATGAAAATATCTCTGGAAAGGATAATTCTTTGATACAGTTATTCCAAAAAACATTTATTAAATGCCACTGTATACCAAAGACACTGTGATAGGTCAGTATGACATAGTGACTGTTTAGTGGCTGCCTCTGTACCATCCACAGCACACCTATGTCTCTCATATTCCCTAAAAAAAAAACCTTAACTGTCCTATATATCCCCATTAGCTATTGTCATCTCTCTCCTCCTTATTGTGGCTAAAATCCATGAAAAAGTTATATATAACCAATGCTTTTCTTTACTCTCATTCTTTTCTAAATTTTCTATGGTCTGTCTTCTGAACTCCCCCATTCACCTGGTATTATTTTCTACACAGTTACTGTTGATCTCTTCATTGTCAATTTTAGAGGTCTTTTCTCATTCTTCATCCTTGTTGACTTCTCTTCAGTCCTTGACACTCTTCTTCTTGATACTCTTTCATCAGGATTTCATGACATCTATCTATGATGATTCTCCCTTTACCCAATATGACTGTTTGATTCTCAGTCCCTTTTGCTTGATCTTCCTCCATGTCACATTTGCTAACCTTTGGAATTTTCCCTCATGCTCTTTTCTGGATCCTCTTCTCTTCTCCTTTTATATTATTTTACTTAGACTATGGATTCAATTATCATCTCTAGATTAATCATTCTCAGATCTACTTGTCCATCTCTAATGTATCTCCTGATATTCAAAATTCCATCTTCACTTGCCAATTATACTTTTAAAACTTAATATCTCATATATATATATGTATATATGTGTATATTTTAAATTTGATATGCTCAATGCAGAACTTAGTATTTTCCCCCAAAATCATCCCCTGTTCCTCACTTTTCTTTTACTATTGAAGGTACCACCTTCTAGGCTCTCATTCTAAGTATCATCCTCACTCTATCTTATACCTCATACCTAGTATGTATCAAATTTGAATAATTTTAATTTTATAATGTCTTTTGTCTATTTCTCCTTCTCTAACACTGCCACCACCATGGTGGTCCTCATCACTTAATACTTAGACTATTACAATAGACTGGTGGCTTCTTTTCATGTCTCAACTTTCTGTTCACTCCAATCTATCCTCTACTTAGATGTCAAATGGATCCTCCTAAAGCACCAGTCTGACTATGTCAGACACAGACACAGACTCTCTCTCTCTCTTTCTCTCTCTCTCTTCCCCCATCTTTGTCTCTCCCTCTGCCTCCATCTCTCTGCCTCCATTTTTGTCTCTCTGTTTCTGTCTTTCTCTCTCTCTCAATTCAAGTGGTTCCTTACCATCTCCAGGATATAAAATTATCTGTTTTCTTTTAAAATCCTTCATACTCTTATCTTCTTATCTTTCCAGTCTTCTTTCTACTCTCCCTGTAGTGTGACAATCCAGCAAAACTAGTCTCTTTGTTCTTTCTTCCTTGAATAAGATACTTCATCTCATGATTCCAGGCATTTTCTCTGGCTATCCTCTTAGAATTCTCTTCTTCCCCATCTCTGACTCTTCACTTCCTTCATGTCCCAAATAAGAGCCTAACTTTTACAAGAAAATTTCATCAGATTTGATGCTAGTATCTTCCTTATATTGAATATGTACAATGTATACTGTTATGTCTTCCTTCTACGTAGTCATTTGTATGTTCTCTTTGAACTCCTTTTTCCTTTCTTTTATATCCCTAGTGTTTAGCACAATTCCTGGATCACAGTAGGTGCTTTTTAAGTGCTTATCAATATGACTCCTGATGAAAAAACTCCCCCAATGCAAACTTACAACTTTTCATTTTAAGGAATCTTTGAACAATTGAGAACTTAAGTGATTGCTCAGCATCATAGTCATTATGGATCATAAGCAGGTCTTGAACCAACTCTTCCTGACTCCATGGCCAGCTATATCTGCATTACATTCTCCATCATCATCATCATTACCCTCATGTATATATGTGTGTGTGTGTGTGTGATATATGACACATATAAATTCATGAACAGATAAATACATACACATAAATAGATAAATACATATTAGCCACATAGAGAAATATGTGTAGATATATGGAGAGAAAGATGATAGACATAGACATAAATAGATATAGTTAGATAGATAGATAGATAGATAGATAGATAGATAGATAGATACAGATATAGATGTAGTTAGTGTGGAAATCCCTCCACAGATACAGATTTATACTTCTATAATTTTTAATTTGACTATGCTTAAGGTATTGAAAATTTGAGACAGTTAGTGACATAATGGATAGACATCAAGCCTAGAGAGAGAAAGATTCATCAGATACTTACTATTTGTGTAGCACAGGAAAAGTCACTTAATAAATTTGCCTCAGTTTCCTCATCTGTAAAATGAGATAGACAAGGAAATGGCGAACCACTTCACTATATTTATGCACTGTATTCATGCAAATGTAAGCACAAAGAGTTGGCCATGACTGAAACAACTGAAAAATACAATGAAGTTTTAAAAAACTAACCTATGTTCACATAGCTGATTTGTTTCTGAGGTGAGATTTGAACCAAAGTCCTCTCGACTCCAAGTCCAATCACCTAACCAATGAACTAAAAATCTTATATTTGTATAATGTGTAAACATAAATATTTTCCCCCTTTATTTTGTAAAATAGATATTATAACCATAAGATTTTTGTATCATGGATTGAGAGCTGTCAAAGACTTTAAAGTTCATCTAATCTAAAATGGAAACTGAAGCTCAGAGAGGTTGGTGATTTGTCCAAGGAAACAGAGCAATCATGAACAACTCCATTCTAACTGATTCTAATGAAGAAACTGAGCCTCAGAGAAATTACAACTTAATCTGTGGTCACCTAGTTAATCCAGATCCAGTAGATGCCTGTTGACCCTACTTATTGTGGCTATTATTTGCCCATTAAGTCAACCATAAGGCTGGTGTTTATAGGTCACCTTCACTGGGATGGCTCAATTTTTGATGATATTTATTATTTCTTGTCAACATCCAGGGGCTATGTTTGAATGCCTTAGTAACGCATTCCCCAAACCTATTGAAACAAGTACTATTACAAACCATATCGATTAAATATCAATTGAGGTAATAACAGTAATATTGGTTAATTGTTTTGTTCAATTAACTTTTAATATTCCCATTTGAAGTTTTATTGGCAAAGATATTAGAGGGATTTGTCATTTCTTTCTCCAGATCATTTTACAGATGAGGAAACTGAGGCAAAAAAGGCTACCTGACTTGACCAGGTCAAATAGCTAGTAAGCATTTTAGGCCAAATTTGAATTTAGAAATAAGAATCTTCCTGATTCGAGGCATAGTCCTTTATTCATTTTGCCATCTCACTTTTCTATAGTGCTCGAAGGCATGCAAACTCTTTTCTCACAATTACATTGTGACATAAATAAAAAAGTAATACTATTCCAACTTTATAAAGCAAGGAAACCAAGGAACTAAGGCACAGTAGAACTAAGCTCTATTCAATCCTCTTTTCTCTCCCCCCCACTCAATATCTTTCCTTTGAATTTTCTTCCAATTTATACTGAATGTTTCTGCAAGTGCCAAGTTCTTTATATGTTGTCTCCTCTTTTAGAATGAGAGAGTTTAAGAGTAAGAATCTTGTTTTTGTCTTTTTTTTTATTTCCTACACTTAACACAGGGCACATGGTAATAAATCTTTAATAAATGCTTATTGACTGAAGAATTTCTATTGTTTACATCTTCAAATTTCAAGTTTTTACTTCCTTGAATTATATAGATGATTCTGGCTATCCTTCCCTTGGGTGAATTATAGTATGAAAGGAAGAGAACCCTTCAAAATAATATTACATCATGAGACACAAGGATAAATGGAGATATTCATTAAGGTTCTGCTTTTTTTCCTTTGTTTTTATCTGGGTTAATGCATCTGGGCTCTTTTATATCATTGAGAACTTTCTTGCTGCTGAATATAGATAGGTAGAATGAAGAAGGAAAGTAATCAAGATAAGATCTTAATAGTTAAATCAAGTTAAAGGAGACAGCATTTGCTGATATGGTTCAGAAAACCAGGGATGTTACTGGAACTGTCAGAGATCTCTAATAGGGAGAAGATAGGGAATGAGACAGGAGGGAAAACACTATGAGTAAGGTGGACTTGGAATATAGAGAACTTTTTTTTGTCCTATCAGTCTACCTCTAAGGGCATTGCTCTGCAGCATGCCCTAGAGGGGCCCCACCTTTAGGGCATTGTTTTGCAGTATGCCCTGGAGTTGGAAATTTAGAGGGTACAAAACTTTAACTTACTGCTTTAGGAATAGTCAGTGAGAAAAGGGTGGGTTCAAACACTATCCAAAGTGAAGGGGAAAGGGTAGCTATGGGCACAATGCATTAATAGGCTATTCTTTCCTTCCTTTTATCTCTCAGCTCCATAAAAATATGCCTAACATCCTTCCCTGTCTCATCCTTTTGCTAAAATTTAATCTTCCTCAGGTTTATTCTAATCATCCATTTCTCCATGAGATGCTACATTTCCTACCATCAAGAGTAATAATTCCAGGGCTACCTTCTCTCTTGTGAGAAGTATCCTCTTTATGAGAGGATACTTTGCCCAAGCTTCTCTGTTACAGTAGAAAGAGCACAGTACTGCTAACTATATGCCTCAAAGAAGTCTGTGATAAAAAGAAAAGTTGCAAAATATTTCTAGCAGCACTTATTTGTAGAAGCAAAGAACTGAAAACAAAATATAAGTTCATTGATTGCATAATGACTAAATGAGTTGTGGTGCCTAAATGTAATTTGTCATAACAAATTATAAATATGATAAATTTATATATATATATATATATACATATATATATATATATATAAGAATAGATCTATAAACTAAAGCACAGTGAAGTAGGTAGAACCAACTAGGAAAGCAATATACACAAAGATGATAATGATATAAATGAAAAAAAAAAGCAACAAAACAAAGCTGAATGAAATGATAATGATCAAGTGTTAGTTCAAAGATTAGAGAAGATACTTCCTCTACTTCTTTGCAGAACTTGGAGACAATAGGTATGGAACACTATGTAGCATATCAAACTTTTTGATGCTTGTTAGTTTGAATGGTTTAGATACAGATGTAAATGTAGATATGTTTCATGTGAGTTAGTTTGATTTAGCTATTCTTTTTTCTTAAAAATTCTATTATGAAGAATTATGAAGAATGGCTTTCTGTGAGGGGAAATGGAAAGGAATACATTGAAAAATATAGGTGATATTTTTTAAAAGATGGCAATTCAAATTTCTTTTTTAAAAAAGCGGGGGGGGGGGGGTGGGGTGGGGACAGGAAAGAACAATGGACCCAAAATCCTATAGTCTATCCAATGTCCTCAGAAATACTTTGTTATTTTTGGATTCTTTTGCCTAAGTCATTCTGCCTCTTCAATATTCCTCCTCCTTCTCATTCTTCCTTCTCCTTTATTTAATTTGTCTTGATTAATTCTATTATTTTAGATCATGAATGCATGCATGAATGAAAAAAAAAGCATTTAATAAGTGCTTAGTATATGCCAGATACTGTTAAGCATTGAGGATATAAATAAATAAATAATGAGAAAGAATAAAACATAAAAGTGCTAAAAAGTATGGAGGAGGAGAGGTGGGTGACATTTGGAATACATGTACAGTGTCACTGTTTGAAAACATCTAGGAAATAGTGAGGATGGCTTGAATGATAAGGTGACAGTTCACCTATCCAAGCCCAGGTCACCGAGACAGTTCAAATTCCAATTAGATGGAGAGGATAAGGATGGATTTGGAAAGGGCTAAAAAGGCCATTTACCATACATTCAATTTGGGAAACATTTACCATACTTTTTGCACCATAATTGGTGCTGCTTCATCTGAGAAACATATGCCCAGGTATTACTCTTGTTAGCTGTAGCTCCACCAAAGACTGAAAATATTTAGAAATCAGCAGTGCAGGGTATTACAACCTCTACAAGAAAAAGAGAAAAACAAACTTTTCCCCTCTTATTTTGTTGCCTATCCCATTACTTCACTGAAAAGTCTTTCAGCCTGTCAAGGGAGATTAACAAGAAACAATTTTGTATCTATGATCCCCAGGTTTTAAATCAATTAAAAATATTGCTCTGTGATTTTTCCTTTTATTCATCACTCAGATATTACCTGAGGTCAGATTCCATGTCTTATCACATCCTTCAGCTGGTTCTCAGTCACATCTTCCCAATTTACTTTACTAACCTCCATTCCTCTCATACTTCCTGCCTACAGTTTTTAAAAATTTTATTATTAAATCAGTTATCTCTTTTAAGATCCTGTGACACAATCTGTCCAACCTCATAAAACTGACTTTCTTCTGAGATTTCCATTTATAAATGTCTTGTTCAAATGGACTTTACTCTCCACCATTATCCCCAGTAACCCTTTAAACTTCTACTACTGATTTCCTTCTTGTCTCAGCAACCTCAGAGAAAATACTTTCATTTCTAAGTGTGAACTTGCTCTAGACTGTGGCATTCTTTCTGCCCTTTCTAATCTCATAGGATCCTGCTATCTCAAAAAAGCCTCTATAAATCCTCATAGGAGGAGAGTCTTAGGTGGATAAAGCCAGAAAGTACAAGTTGCTTTACAGTTCTCTGGACAAATTCCTGATTGCTAGAGGAATAATCAAACTCTGACAGTGAAGTAATGCCTGTCATTTCCTTATCAGGTTTATTTGTTTTTGTTTTTTTTAAGTACATAGTCTGAAGGAAGATTACTTGGGCTGTGTTAGGAAGCTATGAAAGCCTTATCTGGCTGAGAAAGAACAAATGCTTGAGCTCCAGAATCCCATGGTTCTCCTTTATTTCACAGAGGTAAACACAAGGCAGAAAAAATAGTCTGGTAGGATGGTTACACAACCAGTCAGAGTTAAAAAGACCTGAATCCAATCCTCCTCTAACACACTAATCCTATGAAGCAGGAAAAATCACTTAACCTCTTAGTATATACACACACACACACACACACACACACACACACACACACACACACACCCCAGTATGCAGCTTTCTAAGATGATAAATTATAGAATAACTGTTGGGTTGTGATGGTAGAGTTAATGTCTCATATAGGAATTCAGTACAAGTGAAAATCATAGATCTAGATTTTAAAAATTGAAGGCAGAGATAGTTAATCAGAGTAACAGCATAAATGTCTAAGTGATTTTTAACCAACTGAATAGTTCACTAATCTCAGGGCAACCTTTTAATTTCATAAGCAAAGTTCACAGTACAATACTCTTTTGTTTTGTTTTCCAAGGAGAAAATGCAACCATTTTTAGCCATTGGCATTCTGTGTCTGGACATATTTATATAAAGAATATTTCTAAAACATAAAATGATTGTAGAGTAAAGGTAATAGTAGAGTAAAGCTAATGGCAGAGTAGAAGTGAGGCTTTTGGCCAGTGTTGAAAACAATTGGATAAGATGAGAACTTTCTGAATTGATTTTATTTTCCTAAGAAAGAAGAAATATTTTGAGATGCAGGGCTCAGAAGTGACCTCTCATCATGGGACTCCATAGGGTGGGTTGGATTCCTCAGAATTCATTCACCCTGCTTGATTGAGATATCTCAACCCTGAAATCATCATGTCCTCTGTTGCTGGACAGCATATCTGACAAGTGAGCATCTAGATCCCACTTGAACCTTTGTCCCAAGGAACCCTGTTTCAGTTGGAAACCCTTTGTTTTATCCTGAGCTAAAAAGCAGCCTGTCATTAACTTCCATCCATAGCCCATACCCAATTTTCTGAAGACAAGCAAAACAAATTTAATCTCCTTTATAAAGTATAACTTTTCAAATGTTTAAAGGGAGCTAACATACCTTCTTTGCATCTCTAAGCCTTTTTTCCTCTGGAATAAGCATTCTCCAGATGTGGGATTATAAAATTTAAAAGTAGGAAAATTCTAAGAAGTATTGATTTATTTATTGATTAAGAAACTGTAATCAAGAGAGATGTTTCATGTTTACCTAAGACCACATAAAGATGAATGACATAGCTGGCATTTAAACCTAGGTACTCTGAATTTAATCTTTCATGGGATCATAAGTTATAGGATCTAAATCATAAATATAGAGCTAAAGGACAATAAGAGATGACATAAGTCTAACTTCCTCTCTTTTTTAAAAGTTGCTGTTTTTATTTTGTTTAGTATATTCTTTTTTTTGCTGTAGTTCTGTTTTCCTATTTCTCTTCTTATAAATATATGTATGTATATATATATATATATATGTGTGTATATATATACATATATATGTATATATATATATACTCTCTTATTTCAGTCACAGTGAGAAGTCAAAAGTGACAAATAGAAAACTCCAGACAGAGTAGAAAAGTAAAAATTTGACCATGATAACAATAATGAGGAGGAAAAGCAGGAAGGGGAAACTTGATTTTGTTTTTTTTAAATAGGAGCAAAGATTAACTTTGAAAAATCAGGACATGACATTCAAATGTTTTGCTATGGATGTCTTGAAGATGTTTTTACATATGTAGTGATTTTGTTTTGTTTTGTTTGGCAGGAAGTATTGTTTGATTTTTAATTTCCTTTTTCTCTTCTGAGTGCTGATACTTCTTTCCATCCTTTCAATCTTGGTGATTTTTCTTTGATTAGATGTCAGTTCATTTTCATGTTTCTTACACGTAGGCAAAATATTTCTTCAAGGGGTAGTCATCACTATCTTTAAACTGTGCCTCATGAAGAAAACAATAGAATTCATCTAAGAACCATCCAGGGTCCTCATAAAAGCCCTCCTGAGCAAGGCTGACAACAGAAAGGACATTTCAGGAACTGCCTCCAATCACCAAATCAAAGGAGCCCCATTCCTCTTTGTGTCTCTGTGTGACATTGCAGACTTCTGCATCATATGATCTTCCCTTCATGCACACCATGCCCCATAGTGATGGAATCCTTGAAGGCAATGTAGAGGTTTACCTTGATCTCCATGTAAATAGTTCTGGGTCAATTACATTGAAAATAGCACCCAGAGTGCTTTTTGTTTCTCAACAGAAACTGAAGCATAAACTTAAAGAATATTAAACTTCTGGCCATGATTATAGGCAAAAAAAAAATCCGAAGATATCAGAACCAGTAGTCTCACTACCACAGCAGCCCATAGTTGACTTAGTACCCCCATGTGTAAGCAGTTCCAGGTATCTTCGTTTTGATGGCTGCCTGGATAGCACCTGATTTGAGTAAGAAGTTCACACAGAAACACTTGTAACAATTACTGTTTCCACATGAGCTTCACACACACATATATACATACATACATACATACATACATACATCATATATCATATTAACCCTCACAGTAGATAATACAATATGACTTGTAACTTTCTGTTGTATATAGGCATATTCCAGGAAGTACTTCTTGCAGTTTGACACAATCCTCCAATGAATAGGGTATGTTCCAAGGAGACGTGAAGCCCCTACAGGAGATGTAGATGTTTTCAATATTGTTGCATTCTTCTAATATCTCATATATCAGCCACTCCTGCATTTTTCAGTGATCTCTTTAATTCTGGGCTGCTATGCTCTTTCAGGAACTTTTGGCTGGTGGAGCTGGGACACAGGCAATAGTTCCAGGTTCTAATGGGGCCCACATATCAGGGTAAATTTCCTTGTAGGGATTTCTCTCTTCTTTCCATTGCTCCAAGCTGAAAGCCATTCCTCATCTATCAGATCATTTATTTGTTCTACATCTCCATAGCCTTAGCCATGTGTCATAGCAGGCCAGAAATAATTTCCCTGCATGATTCACAAGTTGTTGTTTGTCCTTCATTTTCATTTTGTTTGTTTGTTTTTAATAATTTTTAATTTTTAAAAATGTTTTCCAAATTATATGTAAAAAAAGTTTTAGCAATCATTTTTAAAATTTTGAGTTCTAAATTCTCTCCCACCTGCCTGTCTCTTCCTACTCCTTGGGAAGGCAAGCAACTTGATATGAATTACACATATGAAATCATGTAAAATATATTTCAGTATTAGCTATATTACAGAAGAAAACACAAACAAAATAGAACAATAAAGATGAAGCTAAGATAATTCTGTTTCAATCTACAATCAAAGTTATCAGTTCTCTCTCTGAGAGAAGCACACTCCAACATCCTCACTCAGCCCCAATACCATGGCTATACACAAATGGGGTGCACTGAGTTACCACAATGTGTGATGCAACAATCACAACTTGCATCAGTCTCAAATAATGTTAGGGCCTCTATTTCTTCCTAACCCACACTGTGCTTGTTAAGTACATTTATCCTAGTTGCTCAAATTCTCATTCACTGATAGTACAAATAACCTTATAACTTACCACTTTTTAACAGAAAAAAAAGGAAGAACATAACCTCAGTAAACTGAAATCAGCACTTGACTTTTTTACTTATTTACTGAATTAAAATTCCATTGTCTTTTAGCATTGTCTTCAGTCACATTTTTTAATAGACTAATGGTTTTATAAGTAGAAAGAGCCCTCTCTGCAATGCCAATCAGCATCTGATCTGTAACTTATAATCTTAGAGAGTTACTGAGGCTGATTTCAGAAAAGTCTGGAGAGACTTAGATGAACTGATGCTAAGTGAAGTGAGTAGAACTAAGAGAACATTGTACACAACAATAAGAATATGTGATGATCAACTGTGATGGGCTTGGCTCTTTTTAACAATGAGATAATTCAAGGCAATTCCAATAGACTTGTGATGGAGCGGGCCATCTGCATCCAGAGAACTATGGAGACTGAATGTGGATCCCTTTTTAACCTTTTAGGTGGTGTTGTTTTTGTTGTTGTTTGGTTGGTTTTCTTGTGTTTTTAATTTTTCTTTTCCCTTTTGATCTGATTTTTCTTGTTAAGCATGACAGATATGGAAATATGTTTAGAAGAATCACATGTTTTAACCTGTATTGCATTGCTTACTGTCTAGGAGAGAGGGGAGAAGGAAGGAGAAAAATTTGAAATACAAGGTTTTTCAAAGGTGAATGTTAAAACTATCTTTGTATGTATTTGGAAAAATAAAAAGCTATAATTAAAAAAGAGAGAGTAACTGAGTAACAGATTAAAAGACTTATCCAAGATCATTAAGTCAATATATGTCAGAGTTAGTCTTTGAAACTAGGGCTTTTTAACTCTGAGGCTATTTTTCTATCCACTTACGCCACGCTCTCTCACATAATTATCCTTGCTATGGGTTTTTGTCTCTTGGTTCCGTTTGTTCTCGATGAAGCCATATTGGCAAGTAGTGATCATCCCTTTCAAATGCTGAAAAACCTGTTTCTTTAAAAATTCATTTTAGAACTTAATCAGGAAACAATGGCAAACTTTGCCAGCTTATAGTTTGAAAAGAATCTACCCTCTACCTTCAGTTGAAGCATGAGAGGGACCTTTGTGTGTGTCTTATTTCTAGAAAGAAGGCTCTAGAGCTCTAAAGCTCCGTTAGCAATCACCTAGTTCATTTTACAGATGAAGAAACTGGGAGTAAAAAGGTTCAATGACACAAGTATTAGAATCTTCATCTCTGAATCTAAATTCTTAATTCATGCCACTGCACCTGGTTTCCTCTCTAGTGGCATTTCTTCCATTCTTTACAATTTTTCATAAGTCACTGAGAGCAGCTGAGCAATCACACATTTTAAGGTTTTTTCAGTATCCAGGACTCTGGGGAACAATTCATCTAATCGTGTTATTTTGAATGCAGCAATGTACTTGCTTATTTTGGATTTCAATTTCTAGTTAACCATTTTTGTTCTCTATTAATGAGATGGAGGAAATTACGTGGGTTCAATCCAGGGAACATATGTGAGAAACTCTACCTGCTGCCAACTAAAGTATAGAAGTTATTGGCTCTATTTCTGAAAGTTTTTGATAATATGTAATGAAGGGACCCTGTCTCCAATCTAGAACATATACAGGTATTCTGTGACTATGTTCTGCCTACTTACTAAGTCTTTTTTTCCTCTTCCTTTTTTTCTTTTTAAAAAAATTTATTTTCCCCAGTTACATGTAAAAACATTTTTGTTATACATGTACATTTATTTTTATATATTTACTTATGAATTATATTGGAGGAGAAAATTTGAACAAAAGGGTCAACCAATGAGAGAAAAAAAAAACAGAAGAAAAGGAAAAAAACAAGTGAACATATCATGTGTTGATTTGTAGTCAGTCTCCATAGTTCTTTCTCCGGATGTGGATAGCATTTTCCATCCAATATTAATTAGGATTGCCTTGGATCACTGAATTACTGAGAGGAACCAAATTTATCATAGTTGATCACCACATAATATTGCTGTTGTTATATACAATGTTTTCTTGGTTCTGTTTGTTTGTCTCAGCATCAATTCACGTAAATCTTTCTAGGCTTTTCTAAAAATCAGTTTGTTCATTATTTTTTTATAGCAAATAATATTCCATTACTTTCATATAATATAACTTATTCAGCTTTTCCCCAATTGGTAGGCATCTATTCACTTTCCAATTCTTTGCCACCACAAAAAGAGCTGCTACAAACATTTTTGCACATGGGTGTCCTTTCCCCTCTTCTGACTTATTTGGGATCCAAATTGATTGCTGAGACAGAACTGGGTATTGATCCAAAAAGGGATGAGCAGAACAAATTGTGCTTTCAGTCCCCAGAAGTCTAAATGAGGAAGATGAAATGTTGTAGACCTCCAGATGGGGAATCTCCCTCTGATCTGGTTGTCAAATATCTTGTATTACATGGTACTTATATTGATTCTATTCCCATTGCATCTATTCTTTCTGGTTTTCAAATGTTTTGTTTTAAATAGATAGAATAGCATTATAAGTTTAGAAAGTAGGAGGCACCAGCAGACAGCATTAATAGGAGTCTATGGCAAAGATTGTCATAACTGCTACAACTTAGGTGAGCCACCAGTACACTCACTCCCCATGAGCAATCTAAAGTATCCAGCCCAGCTATGAATTGATCTGGCAGCTGAAACTCTGTGTCCTATAAGCAAGAGTGATACCATCAGTTATGCTATATTCTGAAGAAAAATTGGTAGGATGAATGTTTTGTAGTAAACATATTAAGTATTACCCTCCCAGGAAGGAAGTTATGACCAGAGGAGAACTAGAGATCATTATTGATCACAAAATAGAAGATTTTGATCACACCAAACTAAAAAGTTTCTGTACAAACAATACTAATGCAAACAAGATTAGAAGGGAAGTAACAAATTGGGAAAATATTTTTACCATTAAAGGTTCTGATAAAGGTCTCATTTCCAAAATATATAGAGAACTGACCCTAATTTATAAGAAATCAAACCATTCTCCAATTGCTAAATGGTCAAAGGATATGAACAGACAATTCTCAGATGATGAAATTGAAATTATATCCACTCATATGAAAGAGTGTTCCAAATCACTACTGATCAGAGAAATGCAAATTAAGACAACTCTGAGATATCACGACACACCTGTCAGATTGGCTAAGATGACAGGAACAAATAATGATGAATGTTGGAGGGGATGTAGGAAAACTGGGACACTAATACATTGTTGGTGGAGTTGTAAAAGAATCTAACCATTCTGAAGTGCAATTTGGAACTATGCCCAAAAAGTTATCAAACTGTGCATACCCTTTGATCCAGCATTGCTGCTATTGGGCTTATATCCCAAAGAAATATTGAGGAGGGGAAAGGGACCTGTATGTGCCAAAATATTTGTGGCAGCTCTCTTTGTTGTAGCTAGAAACTGGAAGATGAATGGATGTCCATCAATTGGAGAATGGTTGGGTAAATTATGGTATATGAAGGTTATGGAATATTATTGCTCTGTAAGAAATGACCAGCAGGACGAATACAGAGAGGTTTGGAAAGACTTAAATCAACTGATGCTGAGTGAAATGCATAGAATCAGAAGATCGCTGTACACTTCAATGCTGTATGAAGATGTATTCTGATGGAAGTGGATATCTTCAACATAAAGAAGATCCAACTCACTTCCAATTGATCAATGATAGACAGAAACAACTACACCCAGAGAAGGAACACTGGGTAAATTGTTAGCACTACTGTCTATCTATCCAGGTTACTTATACCTTCGGAATCTAATACTTAATGTGCAACAAGAAAATTGGATTTACACACATATATTGTATCTAGGTTATACTGTAACACATGTAAAATGTATGGGATTGCCTGCCATCTAGGGGAAGGAGTAGAGGGAGGGAGGGGATAATTTGGAAAAATGAATACAAGGAATAATGTTATAAAAAAATTACTCATGCATATATGCTGTCAAAAAAATTTTATAATTATAAAATTAAAAAAAAAGTATTACCCTCTCCACCATATAATACAGATAATTGGGTAAATTCACATTTCAGAGGGATGCTTTTGTATTTTGGTTCTTGATATATAAATTTGGTTCTTTTAAACAAAATTCCCATTTAAAAAAATACTTGATGCTAAAAGTAATTCAGAACAATTTAGTACCCAATACCTTGCTCTAAAATAAATAAGAATTATTCAGATTCTTTTAAATTATTTCTATTGGTAATGAACTCATTATTACATAATATAGTACATTTCACTCTTATTAAACTACTTTAATATGCATTTCTGCTTATCAAACCTATTGGAAATGCATAACATCCTATGCCTCATCATCATTTTTTATGTATTGAATAAACAAGAACAAAAACAATTGCCTATCTTCATGCTATCAAAGATATTTCCACAGCATGTTGTCTATGAGAGCAACCTTTATCATTAGCGAATTCCATCTGTGTGTTCAAAGGTTGATTAACCACACTTATCATATACTAATAGAATTTTCTCTTGGAGTGACCTTGTCGCTTATAATTAAGTCTGGAAATTTTAGGCTAGCCAAACTTAACCTTCATAAAATTACAAAGTTCTTTATGTAACCACAATGAGAACTCTTACCTTTTCAGATTTATCTTTAGTTAGTTTTCCATTTGTGTAATGATTTGATTATAAGCAGTCTTTGATAACAGTAAACATTGTACAGCATGAATCATTAATCAGTACTTAAAACAAAATCTAAGTTATAAGTACGTTTACTGTAAGACACACATTGCAAAATGCTTACCAAAATATGTTAGAATTCTAATTCCACACATTTATTTAAAGAAATTTTAATGAATACTATTTTAAATGTTACTTATGTAAATGAAAACACCAATAACAATTGCTTATTTTCCTCTTTAAGCAATACAAGAACAGTAAATGATTTGCTAATATGAGAGGACATAGTATTTTCTTATAATTTCAAAAATATTTATCTATTTATTAAATTCAATCCAACAAGCATTTACTAAATCTTGATAGGCATTATGCTAAATTCTGGGGATACAAGTAAGAAAAAGAAAGTCAGTCCCTTCCCTCAAGGAGCTGACAATCTAATAGAAGGGACAAAACATAAAAGGCAGGAAAACTGTGTGATGGGGGAATGGTGCTGAACCAACAGATTTCATAGAATCAAAACAAAAGAGTAGCAAATGCATATTAAAGTGGTCTGGTTTCTACCTCTATAAAGGAAGTTATTGGAAGGGATTTGATACCAATCAACATTTGAATTAGCAGAATGGTGTGAGATTAAAAATGATGACTTTACCCTAAGAGAGGTATCTTGTTCACTATGGCATGGACACCAAATGGAGCAGCAAATGCAGAGTGGAATGGAGTGGAGTATAACTTGGAGCATATAAAACATAGTACTAAGTTCTTGGGAAGTTACAATAGATAAGACTTGACCTATGCTTCTGTACAGTCTTGTATTTACAAGTCAAATGTTCTATTCAGCTTTAGTCTTTTTATCAAGAATGCTTGAAAGTCATTTATTTTATTGAATATCCATTTTTTTTTCCTGAAGGATTAAATTCAGTTTGCTGGGTAGGTGACTTTTGAATGTGATTCAAACTCCTTTGCCAGCTAGAATATCATATTCTAATCCCTCTGATCCTTAATATAGAGGTTGCTAAATATTTGAATTGTTTCTTTGTGACTGCTTGCAATATTACAATATTTTCTCCTTGACCTCAGAGCCCTGGAATTTACCTATAATATTCCTAGGTGTTTTTATTTGGGGATTTCTTCCAATAGATGAATTTTTTCTATTTATATTTTACCCTCTGGTTTTAGAATATCAGGATAGTTTCCCATGACAACTTCTTTACAAGATGCTGTCTAAGCTCTTTTCTGATCATGCTTTCAGGTAGTCCAATAATTTTAAAATTCTCTCTCCTGTATATATTTTCCATTCAATCTCTCAGGTCTAGATATTTTCACTGGCTATTTCCCATGACTCTAATGATCTCCCTCCTTATCTTAGCTTCCTTCAAGTCCCAGTTAAAATTTCACTTTCTACAGGAAATCTTTCCCAATTCCTCTTAATTCTAGTGCCTTCTTTTTGTTGATTAGTTTCAACTTATTCTGTATTATCTTGTTTGTTTGTGATATTTGTGTATTGTTTCCCTGTTAGGTTGTGAGTTCTAAGGCAGGAACATAGTGCCTAGCACATAGTAGGCACTTAATAAATGCTTATTGATTAGTTGGTTGATGTGCTCTTCCCCCAAATAATTGATTACCAATTTACATCAATTAGTCAGCTAGACTTCAATAGCTTTTTGAGCAGGATTGTTTATTTTGCTAAGTAAAATATCCTGAAACCATATATGCTATATTTTACAATAGTAGGATTAGTTATTACAAAACATGTCTTCCAATATTTCTCATATACACACAGAAGAGAATCCAGGAAAAATATACTCAGACTTAAAGCACACATGGAAAAATAGCATAACTCTTACTATGTAGACATTCTCTTACAATAGTTTCAAGCTGTTCCCTGTAGGAATGCTATACCTTTCTGCAGTGCTCCTTGAAGAGTATTGAAGCTGCCTTTCTTCAGCATGAATAGTTTATCCTTGTCTCTCAATGCAGACACTGCCACCAATCATTGATGTTCCTCAGTCATAGCTAGGATACAAAGGACAAGATAAAATCTAATTCTTTAGAGATAACCAAGTCCACCATTACTCACAGAGAGAGGGAAGGAAACTTACCACCTCCAAGCAATTTCTTTTCAGTAGAATAGTTGAGAGGATTACTCTCTCCTCTAAATTACTAAATTCTTGAATGCATAGTTCTAAACTGGCTTGCTATTTTATATATGACCCACCGAAAATAATAGAGAAGAGATTCATTTAATACCTTTGATTTATTGATTGAGTCAATAGAACTATTTTCACCTATAAAGGCATCAGGTCTAGAGTATCTTGTTAGTGGTTTTAATTAGGGTAGGGTGATAGATTGTTTAGCTCAATCAACCTTCACACTTACATATGTTTCTACTTGTTATTTTGAGTTATAAGAGAGTGTTTAATGTTTAGACAGATGGCTGTCTAGAAATGACTGAAATAAAGGCAAAAGGTATCAATAAATGTTTGGATTTTTTAAAAAGAAGTCATCTTTAAAATCATCTCACTTATGAAAAATGTTTTAAAATAATCGATGACATTGAGTGATATGGTTTTGTACAAAAGTTAAGACTTTATTCATAGATTTACAGTTCCAAGGGATCTTAGAGACCATCTAATCCCAACTCCTCATTTTACAGGTATTAATACTAAGGCACCCAGAAGTGACTTGTCCAAAGTCAAAGAAGTGCAAAAGATGCCAGGTAAACTTACAGCTTTTGATTCTTAATCCATTAATTTTTCCATTGTACTATTCATGAAACCTAGTAGTAGAGGTTATAATAAATCAAACATGGAATGATTATATATCAAAATATAACATAGTAAGGTTATATGGGGAATGTACCAAATACTCCAGAATGACTTGAAAAGAAGCAATCTTTAAAGAGTGTGGGAAAGGGAAGACTTCATGGAAAAGGTGATATTTTAATCAGACATTTATTTTATTTGGTAGCTATTTAGGGGGAAGAGTGGAACAAAAAGAAATTCAGCTTTAGAAAATGATGTGAACAGAGGCATAGAGGTATGAAGTCACTGTATATGTACAAAGAATGGCACACCTAGTCAGCAGGAATTTATTAAGCATTTATTATGTGCCAGGCTGAGCAGCTAGGTGGCACAATGGATAGACACTGAGCTTGGGATCAGGAAGATTCATGTTCATGAGTTCAAATCCAACCTCAAAAACTTACTATAACTGTGTGACAATGGGCAAGCCCTTTAATCCTGTTTGCCTCAGTTCCTCATATATAAAAAAAAATCAGGAAAAGGAAATGCCAAACCACTCCAATATCTTGGCCAAAAATTCCAAGGGAGTTGGACCTGACTGAAAAATTACTTAAGTGAAGTGCCAGGCATTGACATAAACATTCTGTTTATAAAGAAAGGCAAAAGCATAGTTCCTATCCTATGGGATTTCTCTGTAGAAAAGAACATGAAAAAACAATTGTACAAATAAGAAACTATAAAAGGAAGCTAGTCTCAGAGGTGAGGAACCTAGGGTGAGAAGGAAGAAGCACAAAGACCTTCCTGTAGAGAGTGGAGTTTGATTTGGCTGAAACATAGTAAAATGCAGAAGAGAATATATTGAAAACTTAGGGAAACACAAGGTTATTTCAGATCTTGAATGCCAGGCTAGAGTTTGTAATTTATTTGGTAAATAGATATTGATGTGCTTGAAGCAGAGGGTAGGGATGATAATATCCATGCATAAAGGGAGATTAGTCTGACAACAGTGTAAAGGATGAATTTTAGGTGGAAGAGATTGGAAACTTTCTTTAAAAATATATTTTGTAGAGTGACTCAACATATAAGTCCTCCCTTTTCCCCCTAGTGACTTTTGTTTTTAAAATGGGGATGGCAGAGTAGGAAAATTAGTAGTAATAAAATGTGAGGGATTCTTTGACCCTATGAGTTACAGTACTCTTTTTCATATAAGCTGTATAGAAACTAGAATGACATAGGGGGAAAAAACATCAGGCAGGAATCAAGCAATCTATGTGATATTGCTCTAATTGTTTTTAAACATAAAGAGAAACAAACATCTGTCATAATTGTGAAATAACAAACAATTGAAAACAATTTTTTTTTAATAAAAAAGTTTCTACATCAAAAACATCTCACTCTGTCTTCCTGATCTCTCTTTGTCCTTAAAAATCCTTCTAGGATACCAATAAGCAGTAACAAAACAGCAACAAAACCAGTTGGAGAAGTGACCTCTAACAAGTAAACTCAGTATGATAGAAAATACACTAAAATTAGAACCAAACCATCTATGCAAGCCACTTCAGTCTCTCTGATCTTCTATTATTTCATCAGTAAAATGGGGATAATAATACTTCATAGGTCTGTTTTGAGTAGCATATGCTACCTCTGATATTTACCGCGTAGGTGATCTTGGGCAAACTGCCTAACTTTCCTCAGTTCCCTGAACTATAAACTCAGTTTGCTCATCTATAAAATGAAAAAGTTCAGCTAGAAAGTCTCTGAAGTCTCTTCTAGTCCTAAATCTACAATCCTAAATATGAAACCCTTTGTGACCATAAAGCAAATGAATATAACCAGCACTAACAAATAAAGATTTAGAATTGGCAGGGAATTTAGACTATGAAGTCCAGCCCTGTTACTTTGTAAATGAGGAAACTGAACCCCAGAAGTTAAGGGCACAAACATAAATAAGATGTAAATACCAGAGTTAATATTTATATGAGCTCCTTTTAATTACAAATCCATGGATCATTTCATAGCACCATTTCCCCCTTCTTCTACTTCTATAATAACAACATAGAGCTCTTTTCTTCTTTAATGTTTATCCTGGGACAGGAGTATAGTCCAGAGGTCCATAATTTGTTGTTGCTTAGTTATTTCAGTCATGGAGTCTTCATGACCCCATTTGGGGTTTTCTTGGCAAAAAATACCAGAGAGGTTTGCCATTTTATTCTTCAGCTCAAGACAAGACACTGAGGCAAATATCATTAACTGACTTGTCCAGAGTCACACTGTGCTAGTAAGTGCCTATGGCCAGAAAATGAGTCTTCCTGACTCTAGGTCAGTGCTCTATCCATTGAGACACCTTGCTGCCTCAAGGTCCACAATGGTATATGCCTGATATGAGTTGATGATAAAATTTACTTTTCTTCCAGAGATACATCATCTGGTTCTAGATGGTCCATCAGACAGGGCTGGTATAGCAGTCTTTTTTATCACCACAGCAACAAGGAAAAGGAACTGCACTAGCATAGTATATGAATATTTGTTCTTAAAATAGGAATGTGTGCTCTCATCCTTAGAATCTTCAAGGAAATGAAGAGAGGATAAAGACTAGTAAATGTCAAGACGGTCTGATGAACCTAAATGGGATTACATTATACTGAGAAAGATATGTTATCCATTTTTAAGCAATTCTTAGGCCATGAAAAATTTAGATGGGTGGTTTAAAGTGAACTTTTCCCTGGACCTTATATAAATGCCATAGAGAATCCTGTACAAAATTGGACACACAGTTGCCCCTTATAGTCTGGTCATTTTACCCCCAATGGAAATGCTAGGAATTTAAATTGCTAGGAATGGAAAAATAATGCTGCATAGAGGATAGAAAACTGGCTTTGGAGCCAGGAAGATGTCAACTGAAATTTTACCTCTAATACATACTAATTTTGTGACTTTTGGTAGGCCACTTATCCTTGTTCTCAAAAAAGACTACGAAATTAGGGAGGCGATGCCATGACAGGCAAATGAATTGGATTGAAGTGAGGGAGGGTTGTGCAAGGTCACTTGCCTCACTTCCACTTTATCCCATTCCCCAGAGTTAACTGGTTCCAGTGACAAGATACAGATCAAGATGACTAGAGACCTTGGATGCAATGGGGAGACTTTGGCCTTTTTGAGTTAAAGTCTTCAATGGGTCTCAATTTGACTGAGGTCACACTCATTCAGTGATTAAGACTAAATAGTGATTGAGGCAAAGAATGGTCTCTTTAGCCTAGTCAAAAAAAAAAAAAAAATCAACTAAATAAATAAATCATCACTCTTTTAATGCCATAGGCTAAGATTACAAATTGTAGAGAGAGTACAGATATATATTTGGTACAGGGAATTTCCTTACCTAGGAGGTCACAGACCTAATGAAATCATAGGTTCAGTCCTTAACCAGTGAATGAGAAAAATCTACATTGAAATGCTGGACTGTCTTGTAGACAGGGCAAGGAGATGACCCAGGCTTCTGGAATGTTTTGCCAGTGGAATATCATCTTTGGTAACACTTCAAGCTTGTGACTAGTTGTAGGCTGTCTTTCTGATGATTGAAAACTAACTAATCTAAGGAGAGACTCTGTACTAGAAGGCTGACCATAATGGAGAAATATCTTTGTGAAGGAGTTGTGAGCTGCATTGATGGAGAATTACTAGTGATATCCCAGACCTTTCAAAGGATTGATATAAGCCTATTTGGATCCCATTACAATGCTTCTGTATTGAATATCAGAAACATTGTGATGATTAATTATGTTTCAGAAATATATTTACCCTTTAAGGCAATTCCAATAGATTTGTGATGGAAAAAGCCATCTATATCAAGAGAGAGGACTATTGAGACTGAATGTGGATTACAACAACATAGAATTTTCACCCTTTTTGTTGTTTGCTTGTTTTTTTTTTTCTGATTTTTCCTGTTTGATCTAATTTTTCTTGTGCAGCATGATTTATGTGGATATATGTTTAGAAGAATTGTACATGTTTAACCTATATTGAATTACTTTCTGTTGGGGAAGAAGGGAGAAAATTTTGGAACAGAAGATTTCACAAGGGTGGCTGTTGAAAACTATCTTTTCATAGTTTGAAAAATAAAAAGTTATTTTTTTAAAAGAAAGAAATATATTCATCTTGTGGCAACATCCATTCCCAGTATTCTAAGGAGAAATAGTCATTCATTGAGACAGTGGGATATAAATAGTGAAAATGTGAAGAAAACTTAGAAAGTTAAGAAACTTGAGTGATTGATGTTATGTCTGCTCTGTACAACATTCAGAGCACTCGGCCTGAACATCATTCTTAATGAGCTGAGAACTTTTAAATGACCCTGATGTGGGACTGATGCAGTCAGGAGGAGAATTCCTATGGTTCATGGATTTAATAAATAGATTAGATTGGCCATAGCTGTCCAGCCTATTTGGGCAGAAAGTACAATCAGATCACATGCCAAGATTCAAGTGTTGCTCTTCAGCTCTGAACATTTTTGGAGGAGGGCAAAACAGACATCAACTATGTTGAAATGGTCTAGTCTCTAATCACACTTGATAGTCAGCACAGAGTTATATGAAGCTATCAGCTTGCCAGCTCAATCATCATTGTAAATTGTTTTACCAAAAGCTTACAGCAAGTTACCTTCTAATTGTTTGGAATAGAGATATGAAAAGAATAGAATAACATCAACTTTTCTGTATTTTGTCCTAGAGGGAAGAATAGAACTCAGGCTCACAGATTAAAGAGGTGTGTAGCATATAAAATGATTTTGAAAGACAAATTTTTTGAGTAAACTATAATCTGTTTTATCAATCATGACCAGCAAGTGATTGACAAAAAGGGCTCCTTATCTTCACCATGGTCAAAGAGAAAGCATGCCCTTGGACAAGAGGTGTTTCAGCAGACAGCAATTGGTTAACACTAAACAAGAGGTGGATTTTAAAAAGAAAAGTGCATTCACTCCAATGATGGGTGGAGAGTGACATCATTTCTCTCTTGGACAAAGAGATTATTCCTATATCCATACCTCCCCCAACCCCAAGAGCAATCTAGACAAAGAATCTATATCCTCCACCTAAGCCTGAGCTAGTTCTCCTTAGAATGAGAAGAATGTTAATCCTATCTCCCATCAACCTTGTCTCTGAAAAATTGGACAAGAAAATAAGGCAGGGAGAAAGATAAACTGGAATCTCCCCAATTTTAATAATCAGTTTTTAATAAAAGAGAAACAATCATTTTCCCATCTGTTTATCAATAGGGTAGGCCTTCATATTGTATTTACACACACACACACACACACACACACACACACACACACACACACACACACATATATATATATATACATTTTGTTTTCCCCAACAGAACATAACTTTTGATAACTTTTTGAGGGCAGAGACTGATTTATTTTGGTCTTTGTATCTGCAGTGCCAAGAGTATATTAGAAGTTAAAAAACAGCCAATCAATTTAATTGTTGATTGATATTTAGGGCTGGCAAACTTCGGCTTGAACTAGGTATACTAAGGCTACACACTTCATAGAGAAACTAAGGAACAATATCTAGCTCCTAGCACATAACTTAATATGAAGAGAAACTGTCAGTAGAACTTCAGGACTGTTTTTGTGTTTTCTTAAAATATTTCTTTTGTTTCCTTCTTTTGGGAGCATAAAAACAGTTCTCTCTGTGTGTCTCTCTGCCTCTGTCTCTCTTTCCCTCTCCCTCTCCCTCTTTCTTCCTTTCCTCTATCTCCCAGGAATCTTCCTAGTAACAAAAAAATAAAAAGGAGAGTTGAGCACAACTAATCAATAAAGATATTTTCCCATTGTTAATCCATGACTGTAAGTCTTGGAATGCAAATCTCTGAAGAACTAAAATTTAGGCTATGGAGAAGAGCTCTAATGACATACCAACAGACTACAATACATTATAAAGAAGTAATTATATAGGTCAAGCAGGGTAAAAGATGCAATCAGAGAAATGAATGACAGGTTTGAGTTAGAGGTGTCTTAGTCATGGAGTAAGAGTTTGGAATATCCAGTGGACAAGTCACATGCTTCACGGGTACCCATGCAATGTCAAGAGAACATGTCCCAAAGCCAATTGATATGGAACTCTTCATTGGCAAAGATGAATACCCTACTCTGTGTGGAGAAAAGGTAGAATTGGCAAGAACAAGACAGCCTCAACTTGATTAAATCCTTTTCAGGTTTCCAGATTAGAGAGGGAAAAGCCAATTCCACTTCAAGTTGTTAAAGGAAAAGGCTTTAGGAAAACATAAAGGGAGCTATTTCCATCAAGTCCTTGCCTCCAACTTGCTACATTAGAAACTGCAGGGAGCTTCTCCTGAAATGAGATCTAGAACTCTCTTCATTGAGCTTAGCTATCTTACTCCCAATGGAAGAGTTCCTTCGAGCTGATTGTCCTCTTATGTATATCTTCACTGACTTGTGTTTTGTAATGATCTGAAAAAAAAATGAGTTTATTTGCTTTTTCCCAGATGTGGTCATTGTAGACTGGTGTTTGATAGGAAAAGTGTCAAGCCTTGGATATAGAGCTTGATATAATTCTTTCCTCAATAACAATGACAAAAGTGATGTTAGATTGAAAAGTCATATTCCCATGACTAATAATTTTAAAGAGAGAAGATAGATATAATTCTAGCCTGATACTTTCCTTTCTTTAAGGAGAGCAGAGTGCCCTCTGCTCCCAACTTCTTACTTCCCTTCCTGACAGGAATTATTGATGTTTGTCCTTTTTTCCTGAAAAGGACCATGATATCAGAAAAGCGATACCATGACTTGCATTTGAATTGGATTTAACTGAGGGTGAATTCTATAAAATCAACATCCTCACTTTCTTATCTGGAGTCATCTGAGTCCAGGGGCAAAATAAAGATCAGAACTACTAGAGATTGTCCTAGATGCAGTGGGAGACCTTGGAATTAAAGTCTCTTTTAAAGAAGGGTCATTAGACCACAGGCTAGAGATGTCTGTTTTGCCTTCCATTGTAACACACAATGATAGTCCTTATCACTCTATACTTGGAATCTCTCCTATGCAAAGTCTCTTCCCTACACATAAAAAGCCATTAGCAAGAACTACACAGATCAGGCAGAAATAGGTCATTTCAATCTATATCACTTGATAGGGAATCTGCAAGGATGAGTTCACAGGTCCACTGGAAAATTAGAGATCATTTTTGGTACTCTTTTAAATTTTTAGTTTTAATTTATGGAATGAAATAAGTATTTATAGAACATAGAATAACTGTTAAAAGATGATTGCACATGAATCTATAAGTCTATTGTGTGCTATTTGATATTTCTTTTAGATATTTAATAAAGTTGTCATGTAAATTTCTTTTTTGTTTTTTGTTTTTTCCTTTCCTGTTTTCATCCTATAAGGAGAACTACCATTAGGCACAAATATATATGTATGTATGTATATATACACACACATTTATATTTGTAAAATCATTCTATATATACTTCTAAACACCAGCTGTTTCTCTGGATACAGATAGTGTGTTTCTTCATATGTCCTTTGTAGTTAATTTGGGAATTTATAACAGTCAAAATGACTGTTGACACTTAAGTGATGAATCAAAGTTGTTCTTAAAACAATATTACTGCTACTACATTCTCTTGATTCTGCTCATTTTGCTTTTAATTTTTTCATGTAAGTCTATGTTTTTCTAAAATCATCAGATTCATCATTTCTTGTAGCACAGTAGTATTCAATCACAATTATAACTCATAACTTGTTCAGCCATTCCCTAATTGATGAACATCCCTGAAATTTCCAGTTCTTTGCCACTACAAAGAAAGATGGCATAAATACCTTAGAACATATAGATTATTTTCCTTTTTCCCTGATCATCTTTGGTAAAAGGCTTATAGGTTGGTATTGCCAAATCAAAGAATATAAGCAGTTTAATAATTCTTCAAGCATAATCCCAGACAGCTGTCCAAAATGGTGGGATCAGTTTATAATTTCATCAATAAGGAATTAGTGTTTCAACTTTTCCATATCCTCACAACATTTTTTACTTTCCCCTTCAATCATTTTAGCCATTTCAATAAGTAAAATAATATCTTGACTTAGTTTCAATTTGCATTTCTCTAATCCTAATCTAATCTTTCTCTAATCTAAATCTTATTTATGGAATTTTTCATAGTACTTCATGATATTCTTATTAAGAATTATATCTTTGTTATATCAGAGTAATTTTGAGCAAGCATATATATTTGTATCAAACAGGGATTTCCCACCTCCCATAGGCTATATGCTTAATAATCCTCAATTTATAGTGTATTTTTGAGCTAAGAATTTCTTCCCATTGTCCATTTGCTGAATAATTCTCATTATATCTTTCTTTCTCCAGCAAAACTATCATTCATTCAGTGAGGGTCTTAGACCCCTTTGGATGTCTGGTAAAGCCTATGAAATTTTTCTCAGAATGCTTTTCTAAATGCATATGATAAAATGTGGATAATAAAGGAAATCATTTTTGTTAAAATATAATTATAAAAAAAAATAACTTCACAGACCCAGGTTAAAAGGTGTCTGAGGCAGTTAGGTGATAAAGTGTATAGGATGCTGGACCTGTAGTCAGGAAAAACTGATTTTCATTTGAACCTCAGAATCTAAGTTACTGTGTCCTTCTGGGCAAGTTAACCTCTGTCTCTGTTTCTTCAATTGTAAATTGGGAATGATATTATCCCCTACCTCCCAGGGTTGTGAAGATTTAATAATATTTGTTAGGCACTTAGTACAGTGTCTGGTATATAGTAGGTGCTCAAAAAATGTTTCCATCCTTCTGTCCTTCCTTCCTTAAGAACCTTTGATTAATTAGGGGGGGGGGGGGAATTCACTTTTCCATTTACTATATTAAACAATTTCTACAACATGTTTTTAAAACAGGAAGAAATTCTCTATTGCTCTTAAAATCTTCAGGTAAATAAAGAAGGGATAGAAACTAGTAAATGTCCCAAAAGTGCAATAAACCAAAAATGGGATTACTTTATACTGGAAAAGATTTAGCTTAGTCATTTGTAAGTGGTTCTTAAGTCATGAGAAATTTAGATGGGTAGTTGAAGGAAAAATATATTTTTCCCTGGAGACTTTTACAAATAACACAGTCTATTAATGCTCAATGGATTTGGGATGTGGAAGCAGCACAGGAAGTTGTATATAATTTTTATTCAATCAATTAACAATTATTTATTAATAATTGAGAAGAGAAGTGAGATGAAAAGAGAAGAGAGAAGAGGAAAGAAGAAAAAAGAAGAGGAAAGAAGAGGAAAGGAGAGGAGAGGAGAAGATAGGAAGGAGTTGAAAATAAAGTAATTTGGAAAGGATTTCTTCCAAGAGGATTGGGGAAGAGCCAGTAAAGGCTTCATAAGAAGATGATGTCTGAGTTATGTCTTAAAGAAAGAAAAAAAAACTTTCTGAGGTATGGTAAAGAGAGATTATATTCCTGGAACAAATCCAGAACATGGAGTGTTATATGTGAAAAATAGAGACTGCCAATTTTCCTGAATTGTAAAGCATAGGTAGGATAGTAATGTCCAAGGAGGTTTAGACAGGTAGGGCTGGGTGGGGTAAGGTGTTAAAAGCTAAATAGAGAAATATATTTTTTCATATGTTAAAGGCACAGGAAGCCCATGGAGTTGACTGAATAGGATAATCACATGGCTGGATTTGCACTTAAGGAAAATCATTTTGGCACATGCGTGAATGATGGGATGTCATGCTGAGATCCTTGAGGAAGAGAGACCAATTAGGAAGCTGTTACAACTATCTTGGTGAGCAGTTATGAGAGTATAAAAGAAAATGGTCACTTTGGGAATGAAAGAAGTTGTGAAAGTAAAATCAGCAAGATTTGGAAAGTGATTGGATATAGAACCTAGAAAACTGGAAGGATTGTTATTCATTTAGGAGAAATAGGAAAGTCTGGGAAAGGGAGAGGTTGGCAGTTTTGTACGTAATGAGTCTAAGATATTTTCAGGATATCCAGTTTGCTGAATTGGGATTAAAACTTGGAGGAGAGAATAGGGATACTTTTGTATAGATCTGGGAGGCATCTACATAAATATGAAGTTAAGCCCATCAGAGAGCCCAAGACTCTTTCTTAGTTGTATCAGTTGGTAGAAGATTCAGGCAGGCAGTGCCTCCCTAAGAGTCCCTGAGTTCTGTCCTTTATGATAGTGCAGGAAAAGCCATTCCACAAAAGTCATTTAAAACTAGTAGAACTGGAATTTTATTCTTCATAACTTTCCACCAAAGTGATTCCATCCATTACTCAGTTTGTCAACAAACATTTATTAAGCGTCTACTATGTGCCAATCACTGTATTAAATGCTGAGAACACCCCCCCACAAAGGAAAAAAAAAAAAAAAACAAAGCTGGATCTTGATGAGTCTACAGTCTAATGTTATATATCTATTTGTCAGTTCAACTCCATTGATTTGTCCATTGTCCATGAAAAATAGAGACAATAATCTCCAACATCTTTACTGCCAGAAGCAATACCAGAGAAGTGGCTGTAAAGATGGAGAATTTACTTTACCTGGTAAAAAACATGGCAGTCATAAATAAGACTAGTAATTAAAAGTGCCAAATTTTAAGCACTGTCATTTCTAGAGAAAGCCCTCAAAAATACTGAATATATAATTAATGCTAATGCTGAATTTGAAGCTTTTACTTCCTGTAATTAGGTTCTAAAGATATGACTTGTCACAATACTTCCTTTTTCAGATATGTCATGCAATAATAAGCTATATTCAAAGGTGTTTCTGCTTACTAGCTCTATAATTGTAAACATCTCACTTGACCATTCTGAGAATCAATGAAATCATCCTCATCCTCAAAATACCATAACACTTGAACTACTCAAATCAAAATGCTAGGGTGAGGAAAATTCTTAGTAAATCTCAAAATGCTATATGAATTATTAGCAGAATCATTATTACTATTTCTAACAATTTCTACATTTCTCTTCAAAGATATATTATTTTATATAATCTTTATATTGTCACTGAAATTTTGTAATAAAATGTTAACAATAACAGTAAAGCTAAGATTACTTAAAATGGCGACTTTCCTGCTTCTTATCATGACCCAGTCCAAAATTCTAATATGTTTTAAAAGCATAGTAATTCATATTGTCTGTACCACAACTCTTGACTTTGACTTTGACTTCTATGTAGATGACTTGGCAGGAAATTCCCTATCTCAACATTGGAGGTACCCCTTATACTTCATACCCAGACTATTATAGTACCCTCCTGACATTCTTCTACCTCCAATTTATTTTCTTTCTAGATCATTTCTGTATCAACACAAATTAATCTTAATAAAATATTGCTTTATTATGTCATTCCTCAGATTAAAACCTTCCCCAATGCTTATTTGAAAAATACCTCTGCAGTCAATGAATTCAATTCTACCTACTGAATTTCCCATTGATCTGCTTATTGGCATCAACCTACTATTACAATCTTATTCCCTAAGATTTCCCTAAGACTCCCCTATATGAACCCTCCATCCAATCATCTTAGCCTATTTATAAATCACTATCCTGTCCAGTGGCATCCAATTTCAAATCAAAAATATAATATACTTCTTAGAAAATCACAAATTAACATTATATTTGTTATATCACACTTATTTATCATGTTAAACATTTCTCAATTACATTTTAATCTAGTGCTAACTACTGGGGAACTTTGCAGGCCACTTGCAGCTCTAGTATCCTGAGTTTGACACCTCTGCAAATATACCTTGTCCATTTACAACTTCATGGCTTTGTTAATGCTGTTTACATTATATATGTAAAATATATGTGAAAATACTCTCTCCTTTTCTCTATCCATTTGAAAAGAATTTGTCCCTTCTTCTTCTGAATTCCTTGTCTCTATCATTCATTAAGCAACCAGGTGGCAGAGTCAAGAGAGTGCTAGACTTCCAGTCAGGATGGCCCAAGTTCTTGCCTTAGATACTGACTAGCTGTACAACTCTGGATGAGTCAATCAACTTTTCTTAGCCTCAGTTTCATTATCTGGAAAATGAAATAAAATAACAATTGTTGTGGGAATTAAATGAAATGATATATAAAGTACTTTGTAAACTTCAAAGTACTATATAAATACTAGCTATATCTTCTACCCCTTATCATAGTATTATATTATAAATTAAGTTGTTAACCCAGTGAGAGTATAAACCTTTTGAGGGGAGAGACTAGCATCTTTGAAATCCCTACAATGCATTGCTGTCAAGGTATCAATGAATAGAGTTAGTTGAAATATCTCAAAACCTAAGAGTTATTGGGACCAGACTAAGAATTTTTCTTAGTATTTGGCAATCATGTTAAATAATGTACAACCTTGATATTTGATATATTTTTCAAGTTTGTGACCTCATTTCTTGATTTTTCAAAAGGCAACTTCTTAATATAAGCACTTACAAAAATAATTCTCAAAATAGCCCAATGAAGATGTAAGCAAGTGTAGCTTCATTACTGGAGGATCAGCCAAGGAAGCTAATAATTGATCCCATTACCACAGAACTTCATACTGGCTACCAACTCAAGTCAAAATTCATTGCTATGCTCCCATCTATATTTAAAGACTTTCAATAAATTGGAGGTCTGGGAGGCCAATAAACTAGATAACAGCTTGGTGTCTTGCTCCCAGAAAAGAAAAGAGGAAGGAAGGAGGAAGGAAGGAAGGAAGGAAGGAAGGAAGGAAGGAAGGAAGGAAGGAAGGAAGGAAGGAAGGAAGGAAGGAAGGAAGGAAGGAAGGAAGGAAGGAAGGAAGGAAGGAAGGAAAGGGAAAGAAAAGGGAAGGGAGGGATGGAGGGAGGGAAAAAGGAATAAATGAGAAGAAAGGAAGAGAGGAAATGAGGGAGGGAGAGGGAACACAGCACAGGACTGGACAGGAGAGAGGAAAGGAAGAGCCATTATTGCTATTCTCTTTGCCAACTGAAATTCTTTTCAACTCTAAGGTCATATGTCATCAGCATTTACATATAGGATAAATCAGGTATATCAGTAATCAATAGGTCCCTTGCCTTCAAATAATAATAATAATATATTTGTCAGAATTGCTGCTGAAAGCCCAGGAGGTAGGGTGTGCTGGGAGTAAGATTTTAATAGGAAGAGAGATGCCTGGTTGTCAAAATGACCAGCAGAAAAGAAGGAAGTTAGCTGGAGGGGAATGTGCTATATCTAGCAGATTTTTCTCAGTCAAAAAAGACATATTCCTCTCCCTTAGTTTATTGTTTGTAGATGCTCAAAAAAGTCAGCATTAAGCTAGATAATAAATTACTACTACTACTACTACTACTACTACTACTACTACTACTACTACTACTACTACTACTACTAACAACAAAAGGATATCTTATTTATTTTTGTATTGCTCCCAGGTAAGAAACAGTAGTAGATAAGAACTGGGTTCAAGTCCCATTTGTAATATATACTGATTGCACGAATCCAAGAAAAATCATTTAACATCTCAGTATTCTGTAAATTGCAGAGAATATGCCAGTCTGAATTAGTAGAAGGGGTTCCTCATTGGAAGCTCCCTTTACTATATTATTGAATTAACAGATCCAGTTCCTATCCTTACTCCCAGGAATTAGCATTTAATAGGTGTTTGATAACTGGTTGTTGAATGAATGAATGAGTGAATGAATGAATCCAAAGCATTGATTAGAGTAGCATGAGGCAAAACTGCAATGTGTTTTCATTTCCTCTAGATGCCCCTTCCTTTTGCTTCCTTGGTATCCTGTCAGTTCTCTCATGCATACAGGATTTCTCTGCTAATTCTACTTTCTCCTTATCAAAGTTTATTCTCAGGAAAGGATGAAGTCATTTAAGGTAAGATGTACATGATTGATTAAACCTAAACATATTACCTTCTCAGAGGAATTGCATTTTCGCAGTATACAAGACCTTACTCTAAAATAACAAAGCTCATATGGTCACCTTTCAGGCATCAGTGAGCAGGTGACAGGAGTATTTCTGTAGCAGTAGTCAGAGGTCAGAGGAAAGTCTACCTTTCTACTTGTAAGTCTGATTGTGATCTAAGGTCCCAGTCTTAAAATCCGGTTGTACTACTTTAAAAATTGTTCTTGTCTTCTTTACAATCTTTCATAAATCTGTCTTTCCAAACTTTTGATAATTTCATAAGAGGATTTTTCCTACCTTAACATATTCAAATAGACTTACCTTTTTTTCCTTACCATAGATAAAATTACCATGATTTTGCCCCACAGTGGTGCAATTTAAAGGATACTAACAGCATTTTCATGATTGCTAAACTGCAGAAGCATCTTGTTCCAAGATATGGGAATATATCAGTTGGCTTCCTTCTCCCCTTTTAGAGGTAGACCCTTGAAAAGTTCCTCAGCAGCCCTTTTACCCTACTCCCAGCAGCAATCTACCCCAAAGCAGCTTTGTAATGAAATATGTTCTATTTCCCCTCCTTAGATAAAATTGATCCAGGTGACCAAATTGTTAGCTATACTTTCATCTACCATTATTATCACATTTAGAGTTTACTTTTGAAATCTTCCCTTCCAGTATTTCCCTTCTTTTTCCATTGCTTTCTGGATTTTCTTTTATTCTCTTAAGCATTACTGGAATAGTAGGAGAACATCTTTCTTGCTTCAGCTATGGATAATCTACCTTGTTTCAACTACATTAAATCAGTGTTTCCAAACATAGGATCTTCACTCAGTGATGAAGAATCAATTCCCCATGAAGTATTTGATTTGTTCAGAGTCAAGCAGCTCAGCTGAAGGTGAATTTGGGGGAAGAATTCAAAGGGGAGACCTAGGAAGGGATTACCTAGGCATTTTGTACTCACATAGGGCTTTTCATCCAAGGACCTCAAAGTGTTTCATAAACAGCTGATGTTAAACCATCTCTTCCCATTTCAGAGAAGGCAACTGAGAACACAAAGAATAAAAAAAACCAAGGTTACACTGAAAATCCAATGAAGGTAGGAAAAAAATGCAAAAAAAGATTGATTTCCTCATCTACAAACTGCACTGCTATTAAATAACTATTATAAGCAGAATATGCAAAAACAGTAATGATGATGATGATGATGATGATGCTTATTAATAATTAAGAAGCAGCTATGTCATAAATATGATTCAGGAAAATTTGAATCCTGACTAAATTGAGAGAGGAAGGATACTAGATAATAATTGGAAGATCATTATGAGAATGAAACTATTTTTTAAAAATATTGTTGATTCATTTTGATGTAATCAATTTGTCTTCATGTAAATATTAGGACAGGAAAAGACTCTCAATATTATCTAGTCTAAATTCCAAGGCAAGTCATTAACTTCACTGTTTATCTACTGTAACACCTCCTTGGCCTCTAAAGCCTCTAAAATTCCTTATTGTACTAAAATATATGATTGTGATTGATGTATATTTTGGATTAGATGACCTCTAAGGTCCCTTACATCTCTATATTTGTGGTCCTAAAACCATGTCTCTCCCATCTCTGAGGCCCCAAGGGTAGTAAGGATATAATTGCAGAAGCCACATTCACATAGCAACACTTTGCCACATATTCTACAAAAATAGGACCCAACATCTCCAGGCAAATCCTGTTTATTGGTGAAACAAATTACACTTGGGGGGGAAATAATCATGGATAATAAAACATTCAGCAAATTGGTCTTCCTCACCAAAAAAAAAAAAAAAAAAAAAAACCTAAAGGAAAATGGGTTTTATATCCTATGGGAACTCCCAAACAGCTACATTATTATATTCTCACATTTACTGACTAGCAAAAAGCAATAAGAACTAGAAGCCTCACATGAGTTAGAGAAAAACAAAACTGCTTTTCCATGCAAAACAACCATATTGTGCTTTAAGCAGAGGTCTGCATAAGAGTAACTATAACTAAAGGGAATAATGGAGGAACCCATAAAAGCTGAGACATATTATTGATCTTATGCTCTTGGATGTGTTTCTCAAAGTTTAAGCACTTTTTGTTTCCTTCCCAAAAAAAAAGAATAAGAAATGTCGTGTTCCAAGAGGTTTATCTCTCCATAATTTTATCACAGGACTTCAATCAGGTTACTACTCAACCCATCAAGCCTCTTCCCCAACCACTAGAAGGACTAAGACTATTGAAAGAGCTCAGAGCAGAAACAGGAATGAAATGACAAAAAAAAAATCTAAAAAGACATACTTTTAAGAAATTAGTTCCTTCAGACAAGATGGGATTTGCTCCTTCCAATGTCCTTTGTTTTATAAATAGTTTGGAAGAAATGGGCACTCAAAATGCAGTTATCCACAGAAATATTCAAGCCTGAATGAACAATTATTTACCCATTTAACTGAGAGCAATATGGACATATTCACTTTTAGATTTTTTTTTTTTAGAAAGCATTTTAGAAAGCAAAATCCCCATTCAAGTCAATTGATTTGTCATTTCACAAACCCTTTCAAATGACAACTTGGATGAAAATAACAACTATGGAACTTTTCTTATGTAACATTTGGTAATTTCCAATAGGATTCAGCAAGCCAAAGGCAAAAACAATCAGAGGTATCTCTGGCAGTTACAAAAAAAAGATATCTCCTTACTTTACCCTTCCCTCCACATAAAAAAAAAATACACCTGAAGGATCTCTCCCTCATTCCTCCCATCCTATTACCAAGGCTTTCCCCTATTCTGGTTTCTCTTGCACTATCCCTTACTGATGCTTACCCATAGAATGTCACCTCTTCATTCCATCTTTACAACTTTTTACCCACCTCCATTCCTCTTCAGGAGTTTCAGGAGTAAGCCAAAGCAGGTTGGAAGACCAGAGAACAGAAATGCTGGTTACTCTGATCTTTGCCTTACCCTTTTCAAATGATAGCCACACACATACTTCACTATTTTTCACTTAATGGAGAAGCAGGACACCAGGTTCTAGTTATAGTTATGCAATCATGTATGAATCATTACACTTCTGTGGACCTCAGTTTCTTTAATGATTGGATTGGCCCAGAAGAGCTTCTAGGTTATTTCTAGCTTTGTAATTCTAATCACTGGGGATACAAATATAAGAAAGAAAAATAGTTCTTGTCCACAAGGAATTTACCTTCTAATAATAACTGACAATAAATAAAGGGGAGCTAGAAGGAATGTGTCTGGTTTGTGCATGGAGATGGCTGAATATAAAGAAAGGCAGAAAAGAGTAAGGAGTCTTGATTTCTTCAACTTAAGGCAAAAACTCAAGTATTAGAGGTAGGGAAGCTAGAATTCAGGGTTGGGGAGGGACAGGAAAATGAATATTTTGAGCCAGTTTTAAGCAGCATAATGAGAAGTTGTCTGGGAATCAGCATAGAGGTCTAGTTCTTTCCAGTAATTCAAAGTTTATATAACAGAGCAAGAGGAACCAGGAACAGAATCCAAAGACAAAAATAAAATAGAATGTGCACTAAAAGAACTGGGGAAATCAGTGGATATACAGAGAAGATAAAAAAGAAAGTAAATAATTGGACTAGTCAGGAAAAACTTTATGGTAGTTTTCTCACACCCCAACTGAGCCTTGAAGAAATAAACAGAATTGTGAGAGGCAAAAATGAAGGTGAAATACATTCTTCTTCAGGTGGAAATGAATTTAAAAAAAGGAGAAACTAAGAGCAAAAAAATCAACCAGAGGCTATCTGAATTGGAATAGTAGCCATGTGAAAAAAAGAGACAAAGGCAGTTTTGAGAGATGTTCTGGAGATAGAAACAGCAGGATGACAATTCTTTGGATGTGGGAGCAAAGGACAGGAGGAAAGCAAAGGAAGACTCCAAAATTGTAAATGACTGGAATAAAAATGGCAGTACCTTCCACAAAAACAGAAATGTTTAGAGAGTGCCTGTAGGTAGGGATACTAGTCAAGTGTCTATTGCAATAATCCTAGAATAAGATAATATAGACCTAACTTGAAAAGGAAGAAATACAGAGTAATTTCAAAGAGAGGTTTGGCAGCTGATTAGATGTGGGAAGCACTATACACAATTCTGGAATTCTTGGGGGATATAAATGTAATTAATGGTGATGGTGATGATGATGACTATGACAATGATAACAATGAAAATAGCATTTAAATAGCACTTTAAGATTTGCAAAGTTTTTTGTTTTGGTTTTGTTTTTTTACCAATGTTATCTCATTTTATCCTTACAACAACCATGGGAGGTAAATGATATTCTTTCCTCCATTTCACACTGAGGAAAATAGGACATAGGACTTGCTGAGTCATATTCTCTTATGTTTAAAAACTTGATATATTGGAAGGTGAATTTAATGGAACCTGAGATGTAGAGGTTTAGGACAAGGTTTTACTTTTGGACTTTTCCCAGTTCTTTCTTTATTTAAAGTAGGAAGTTCAACTTTTTGACTATACCACATTGGCATTCAAAATGCAATAAATTGCTATGAATGGCCAAGTACTTGGAAAAGTGAAAAAAAATGCTCTTTTCTATAGGTGCAAGAAATTATCATCTCTTTGATGTGAATGATATATGCTATTCCTGTAGCCAACAGGGTCACTTTTTTCCTATGGGTACCAGAACTGGCAGGCAGTTCAGGGCATGGTACTTAACAATAATGCTAGATTGACACAAAGTAATATCTAAATAAAGGCAATTGCAGTATCTGTCAAGTTCTGTCAACAACTGACATTAAAACAAGCATTTCCCAAGTATGATCCATCAACCAGCCTGATGGTAGGATTTCCCAATAGGAACAGTTTAAGAAATCTGTCTCACATTGATGATCACAAACTACAAACAAACAAAGCTGA
Source organism: Sminthopsis crassicaudata (assembly GCF_048593235.1). NCBI lineage: Eukaryota > Metazoa > Chordata > Mammalia > Dasyuromorphia > Dasyuridae > Sminthopsis > Sminthopsis crassicaudata. The sequence continues at coordinate 594,063,070 of NC_133617.1, forward strand.
TCAACAACTTGCAATGGATGAATATGACCCAAAGTATTTTCCTAAATCTACTTCTAGAGGATGAAGTTATCATGCAGCAGCCCTGATTACAAAGAAGCCATCTTTAAAAAATAATAAGCCAAAGTCTCATAAGCTAAATATTTTCTTTGCTTTTAACATGATGCATTTTGATGGGGGGAGAGGAGAACTTGAAAAATTCACAAAAGCTTATGCATGACCTCCCTTGTGGTTTAAGCAGCTATGGATGTATAGGACATTTGCTTTCACCATATATTAAATTGAAACCTAGACAAATATTACAGACTTTTAGCAAAAGAAAATTCTTTTCACTCTAGTGTATTGTAAGATATTACTTCCAAATGTGAACTATTGATTCCAATTCAAAATAAAGTCTTAGACTTTAGGGAACCCTTGAGATTTTCTGCCAAATAGTATAGTAGGAACAATTGCACCTATATATGAAGATTACTCATTTTTTAAAAATCGCCCATGGGCAAAATCACAGGTAGTCACCATAAGGAGAGAGATTTTTTTTAATCCTAAATTTCAAGCTGGAAGGATTTTAGCAACCATTGAAACAAATTCTCTTATTTTATACTTGAGGAAATTGAGGCTTACAAATTAAATGGCTTTTCCTAGGTCATAAAGCTAGTAAGAATCTCAGCTTATCTGAATCCAAGTCTTTCTGACTCCAAGTCCAGAACCTTGTTCACTAAAGCATACTGCCTTTATAATCAACTAGACAATTCCTTCATTTTATTGAGGAGGCATCAGGCTCAGACAAATTGAAGTGTCTTGTCTAAGGTCACAGTGTCATAGATAGTAGAGCTAGCATGCAAAACCATGGATTCAGTTATCACATCTAAGGTTCATTCATTACCTCAGTTACCTCTTATGACTCTACTACTTTTAATACTGTGCTACCTAATTCAGCTTTGAGTTTCTACCATTCTGGCCCAGAAGTACCTACAGAATTATAAATATCACAATCCCAATATTTTATTCAATATATAGCCCTTCTTTCATCCAGATTCACTGTGTCCCAAATGAATTTTATAAAGAAAAAGTTTCTTTATCATCACATTTATGTTATGTATGTATGGGTCAAATTGTTCTGATTTCTTGAGATTATGGGGAAATTTTTGTTTTGTCATATTTTCTATTCCCTCCTTCATTAAAGGCAGAGATATCTAGGGGGAGATATCTAATTAGCTAATTGACTGGGTGAAATACCAAAAGCCAAGAGACTATTGGCTATAAGGAAATGATAGACTAAAGCCTAGAAAATAAGCTGTCACATGCTTCCTGGCCCATCTGTTATAAAATTATCTAGGGACTTTTTGATGGAGAAAATAGAAACATCTCAATCTTTATTTCAAAGTTCAGTTTCCAATTCTTGCCAGCACAAAAGAAAATTCATAAGGATGGTTATTATCCAGGCACTAAGAGAATTATGACCAAAGTTAGACCCAGGAATGATAAGAAGAATTAGGTTAAAAAATTTACATGGAATTTCTCAAAAATTTAAATAAAGATTTGTTGGAGGATTTGTATGACCCCCAAATTAATTTAACTATTGGGCACTGTATATTGCCAATGTCACCATGACTTTGACTCAACACTTTTATTTAAAGTAATGTACTAAGTATTTTTTGTAAATAATATTTTATTTTTCCAACTATATGTAAATATAGTTATCAATATTCATTTTTATAAAATTTTGAATTCCAATTTTTTTTCTCATTTCCTCAATCCCTTCTTCCCTTCCTCCTTCCCCAAGAGAGCAAGCAATCCAATATAGATTATACACATACAATCATGTTAATTTTATAGCCATAATAATTGTATTGTGAATCAAAACAAAATGGAAAAACCACGAGGAAGAAAAACCAAAAAAAAAAAAACCAACATGGAAAAAGGATGTTTTGATCTCTATTCAGAATTTACAAGCCTTTCTCTGGATGTGGTTATCATTTTCCATTATGAGTCTTTTGGAATTGTCTTAGATCATTATATTGCTGAAAAGAAATAATTCTATCATAGTTGATCATCACAAAATTTTGCTGTTCTTGTATAATGTACTAATTATTAAACCAATGTCATAAACTCTTATTATATTTGTTGGAGCTAAGCAAAAGTGACTTTTTTTTTAATGAGAGTCATTCAGAGTTGTTTAAAGTACCATCAAATATCCATAAACTACACTTTACAAAAGAAAATGTTCCTTCTCTTGAGGAATATGAAAAGACTAACATTTGCTAGATTTTATTACTCCCTAGGCTACATTCCTGAAACTCCAGATTTTCTTTTTCATGCCACAAAAACCTCTTTATCCTGGAAGTTCACTTCACTCCTAGATCCCTTCAACTGGAAATTCTGCCTGCCTCTGCATCTCTTTCCTCTGACGGCTAGTTGCTCTTATTTAATAAATGTTTGTTTACTTGAATTGAAGTGTTTTAATTCACCTATTTTGGTCAAGATCATCTCTTTTAGAGAAAATGCATGATTCTGTCTATAATATCTGTATGGATATCCATTAAATGTTTTATTGTTGAAGATAATGATGGTAACAAATTTTGGCTTCTCTATTCAGAGATAGCTCTTCTCTCTCATTTTAGATTCATGAGGATGAAATTACCTTAAATAGGCATTTGAATAAACATAAATTGGCCTTGGCCATAAAGGAAACTAAATCAGTCCTAAAATAATCAGGAAGAGGATAAGGGTATTAAGGATTGTTATTTTAAATTGTTAATTATTATCCTAAATATTTGTTCTTCTCAAGTCACTAGTTTTCAGGGACATTTAATAAGTTCTTTTAAGTAGGAATCATTGCATTCATACTATTGGTGTTCCCACTGTCTAGCACAATGCTTTGGAATAAATACTTGATTGATTATCACTGATATTAATAAGATTGGTGGTTTTGGTCTCATGAATGATATGAGCTTATCTGCAAGGTACTTCCCAAGAATAATAAGACAGTTTCTGTATGAGAACCTAAAGTAGGAAGTCCATTGGTCACCACCCAATAGTAAGAAAAGATAGATCATCCTTTTCTTTATATAGGTGAGGGACTATGAGTAGGGAAAGAAATAGATGTCAGACTTTTTCTGCTGAGTTGTTTGATGTTACTTGACCTCCTCCTCTCTTATTTGTTATAAAGAATAGCATTTTGAGGGGGGACCTGGAAGAGAATAGACACATTGGAAAATGTAGGTAATGCAAAATAAAGAAATATCAATTAAAAGTATTTTTTTCAAAAGACTGACCCTTTAGGTGGAAAATACCATCTGCATCCAGGGAGAACTATGGAGACTGAATGAATGTGTATCAAAGCATAGTCTTTTCACCTTTGTTTATTTGTTTTTTCTTTCTCATGAATTTTTTCCCTTTTGGTCTGATTTTTCTTGCACAATATAACAAATATGAAAGTATGTTTTAAAGGATTGCACATAAAAAACTGACCAACAAATATGATCTTACCTATATTCATTCATAAATTCTTATCAACTTATTCCAAAAAGGATTTCAGATGAGTGAAATTTTAAACTAAAATTTCTGTAGCAACATTTTTTAAAGTATAGCACTTCACTTAAATGAACAGTGATTTCAGCTAAACCAAAATGGCTTTTGTAAGAATCCAAAAGAAATTAGAAATCACAGACTGCTTCCTTTCCCACTGTAATCTTGTTCAATTATTGATTCAACCAATCAAGTAATGGTGCCCCCAGGGTCTCCATCTCCCAGGTAGCAGTTTACTTAAATATAAAAATAATCCTTCAGACAGAAAAAGTTCTCTCCATCTAAAGATTTCAAACTGAGGTAGGTTTTTCTAGAAGAGTCATGAAAATGATTATGGGCTCTCAGGCCAAGAGTCTGAACAAACTTAGGTTGAGAAGAGTCAATCAGAGGCTAATAAATAAGAACTTAAATGCCTAGAAAGTTGACAACACCAGGCTTCATATCATCAGTGCTCTCCTATTTATCATCTCTTTTCTTTTCACTGCCAACACATGCACTTAGCCCCTTAGTAGCCTCTTGTATCATATTTTGATGAAGGTAAAATAACTGAAGAGGAGGCTCAGCTGAAATATTATATCTTCAAACATTTGAAAGAATGTCAGGTGGAAAAGGGATTTTTTTTTAATAGAGGGCAAAACTAGGAGCAAAGGGTGGAAGTTGTGAAAGGTGAATTTAGGTTTTATAAAAAGTTCCTATAAGTAGAGCTCTCCAAAAGATCTTTAAAGAGAGGCTGGATGGAGACTTTGTGGGTATGCAGTGATGATTCTCTTTCAAGAACAAGTTAGACCCAAGGACTACATGAGATCTCCAACTCTGAAATTCTCTCCCTTCTCTTTGACTCTCTGTCTATGTGCCTCTCTGTGTCTATCTCATATCTGTGTCTGTCTCTGTATCTCTGCCTCTGTCTCTCCATATCTCTTTGTGTGTCTCTCTGTGACTCTCAGTTTCTCTCTCTCTCTCTCTCTCTCTCTCTCTCTCTCTCTCTCTCTCTCTCTCTCTGTCTCTCTCTCTCTGTCTCTCTCTCTCTCTGTGTGTCTCTCTCTCTCTGTCTCTCTCTCTCTCTCTCTGTCTCTCTTTGTGTCTCTGCCACTGCCTGTCTGTCTGTCTGTGTCTCTCTCTCTGGGCTCCTAGAGAAATCTTCCTAAAACACCCCTTTCATCATATCTCCTTTGCTCTTGGATAAAGCCCAGATTCTTTGGTTGGCTTCTATCCTACCTACCTACTACTGCCACATGCAAAAAATTCATTTTCTATAAGGTCAGGTTCCTTACTGGTACATGCCCATGTCTGTATCTTTGTTCATGCTCTTCTCCTTTCCTAGAATGGTTACCTTCCTCCTTCCTCATATCTAAATCTTACTTACCTACAGGGTCCCTCTAAAATTCCACCTTCCCCATGAAGTCTCCATGAAGCCTTAATCATTACTTTTTGTTGTTGTTCATTCTTTTCAGTCATATATAGTTCTTCCTGACACTATTTGGAGTTTTCTTGGCAAAGATACTAGAGTGGTTTGCCATTTTCTTCTCCAGCTCATTTTACAAATAAGGAAACTGGGGCAAACAGAGTTAAGTAACTTGACCAGCATTACATAGCTAATAAATGCTTGAGGCCAGACTGAAACTCATGAAGATAAGTTTTTCCTGACTGCAGGCTTAACATTCTATCCACTGTACTGACTATTTGCCCTTCATCATCATTACTTTTGCCCTCATTAATTCATCCCTTTCCTGATACTCTTCCCGCCTCCAATTATCCTAGAACTTAACTTGCTTTAAAGGTGAGGGAATGGAAGAAAAAAAGGCTACTATTCAATATAAATCACTTTGTACTAATTCCAAGGGATATTGGTGGGCACTCTCATAAGCCAGCTAATCAATTAATCAGCAAGCATTCTGCACCTACTGTGTTCTATATATTAGGGATACAAATTCAAAGAATAAAAAAAAAAAAACTCTACTCACAATTAGCTCACAGTCAAATACAAAAGATAATAAATACATATGCAAAAATATGGCCCCCAAATATAAAGTTACAACATACAAAATAGATTGGTGGAAAGCACAAGCAACTGAGAGGATTACTAAAGAGCAGCAGTCTAATGACACATAACTCAAGGATACGAGAAAGTTCAGCATAAAAGAAGGAGGCAACAAATCTATACACCTGTACTCCCACATATTTCGTTTCTCAGTTATTGGCTCACCTCATGGAGAGGACCAACCCATACTTGTTACTTGCCCTGCTCCCTAAATCTGAATCACTTAGAGGGAAAAAGTCCATTTTTAGGAATACATTTTTATTGATATTTTGCTTCTAAATCAACTAAATATTTCCCTCTCTCCTTCTTCCTTGCTCCTTTCAGAAAGTCATCACATATAAAAAAGTTTTTTTTTTTTTAATTTAAAGCCCATTCTTAATCTAGTATCTTAATCTAATAATCCTGGAATGTATGATATGCCCTGTACTTTCTGGGGATCCATCAGCTCTTAGAATTCTTCCTTTTCATGATAAATCTGGATTCATGTCCTGAATGGATGGATATTCTTGTCTTGTGTTAGAAGTCTAACCTGTGTTATTCCAGACTTCTTTCAAGGGACCCAGAATTATTACACTCTTCATAGACCTTGCTGAGGTAGGGGATAAAGGATAAGGAGATGCCCCTACATTGCTAATTATCTGCCAAGGCTCAGGAAAAGAGTCTATTAGGGAAGAGAAGATGGCCAACCATCTAAAGAGAAAGGTCCATGGTTCTTATATGTACCATCATTCTGTCACTTTTCTATATAGCAGTGCTCAGGCTGCTGAGCTTTCTTTTCTCTTTCCAAATTACCATTACTTTTCATAATTTTTTTTAATTGTGAATTTTAAAATTATCAACAAACATTTCATTATATAAAGAATAAGAAAGAAAATTATATAATGATGAACTTCTGTACTTTTTCAAGAATATATTCAATTTAACAAGGTAGTAACAAAATGGTTCTATTTGTGTCACCTTTGGCACTTCTTTACTGTTTGCTTCAGTACATTTAAAAAATACTTTATTGGTGTATTCTCTCTCTCTCTCTCTCTCTCTCTCTCTCTCTCTCTCTCTCTCTCTCTCTTTCTATTTTTTTCTGTCTTCCTCCCTCCCTTTTTACACTCTTTCTCTCTTGATTTTCTTTTATTTCCTTGTTACACAATATCACCCCCTTCATCTCAACATTTTTTTATTTTTTGCTTGTTTAAAAATATCATGTTGCAGTTGCAAAATAGGAAAGAGGAAAAAAATATTTAGTGTACACATATTCAAATACTAAAAAAATATCTTCTCTCTCTCTCTTTCTCTCTCTCTCTCTCTCTCTCTCTCTCTCTCTCTCTCTCTCTCTCTCTCTCTCCCAGAATGGCCCTGTATCTAACACAGTTTTCCTTAAAATCCAGTATCTGACTTGCCCTAAAGTGTTTGCGCTTGAATTTATGGTATACACATTTCCTACTATCCAATCCTAGCTTTCTTTGGGCCCCCCTCTCAGAATTAGTTTTCGCTAAGTATAGCCCACTTTCAAACATGGAAGTTTAATGAGCTCAAGTAGGTGGTATCCTCCCTTTAAGAATAACTGGGATTCCTCTCTTTCCCCTAACCTAGACTTTAGGGAACCATTCATCCTTCTAAACAATCTTACTAACCTAAATAAACTAATCTTACTAGAGCCAAAGCTTTAGAAGGAGATAAGGGCCATGTGTTAGGCTCATATGAATAGTTTTGGTCTGTTCTTTTTTATATGTTTGTGGTTGCTTTGTTTTGTTTGAGATTGGTTCTCTCTACTTTACTCAGGAAGAAAGTACAGCAACCACTCTTGGGTCCAACCCAACTTTTGATCAACATAAGAATTTTGACCTGCTCCATTTCTGCTGCTCCAACTTTCTGTGAGTAGACTATTACACTTTTCCCTCCATGTCCTGGGGACTCAATATACTTGTACTGTATGTAATGAGGATGCTCTATGACTCTAACCTTACTTCATCTCTGAATTCCTGACCTCAAGTAACCCACAAACTTCAGCCTCTTCAGCAGCAGGTGACATAAGTGTGGAACAATTACCCAGTCCTTGTTCTGTTTTTATGTCTCAGATTTTGACCCATTGACTTCCGATTGGGAGCAGAGTATTATTGATATCTTTTGTTCTTCTATTACTTTCTGTCACTATCTTTTCTCCCACTGAAAGAACCATGCTTTATAATAAATAAGAGAGGGGAAAATGCAACTAAATAAAAATTACCAATTTATCAACTGAGTATGCAGTGTTCCAAACCCATAGCCCCTACCTCTGTGAAAAAAGGAAGAGGTCCATTTTCTGACAACTTCTTCAAACACAAGCTTTGACCCTTTAATATTTGAAACAATCCTAGTAAAGCCTCTTTTTTTGTTGTTTTTTTCACCCCTCTCCCTGGATGAGTTAGTTTATTCTGTTTCTTTATAGAGATTTGTGTGGTTTATGTGATTATTGGAAACTGAACTTCCTTTAGGGATCTGCTTCACTGTGTCTCTCTGTGCAGAGTTATGAATACCTGGAAGTGGCTTCTAAATGAGCCAGTGCCCCAGAAGCTATAACTTAGGATCCTGATTGTTCACAGACCTATTTCTTTGGATCCCAAGCATTAGAACCATTAATGGGAAGAAAACACATCACCTAAATTATTCAGACAAATGATTCCAGGCTAATCAAATGGGGTTGCAAAGAGTTGAACATGACTAAAAATAATTAGCTAGTTAGTGTCCAAGTAAAGATTCAAATTCAGAAATCCTTCTTCCTAGTCCAGTATTCTTTTATAAAGATACTTCTCTAAATTCTTTAGTTCTTCCAGTGAGTATGAGATCAGATTTGAACTACTATGATATTACAACCACAGTACATTGGGTCATTTACATAATGCACATAAACAGAATACTGATTAGCAAATGCTAACCCTTCAGTGACTTAGTAGTTTGTAAAATTAAGTCTAAGGCTTCATTCCCAAATTTCTAGTGTCTATCCTTAAACACTACTCTGCATTGCATATATTCTTCAGATAACTATAGGGACTGTTCGAATAATCAATATTGCCAAATGACTCTCAGTACTGGCATAAGAAATGATTTATCTATATTTTGTATGGTTTTGTATATGTATGCATGTGTGTGTGTGTGTGTGTGTGTGTGTGTGTGTGTATTGACAAGAGTTGTATGTTGCCTAAGGATTAATCTAGCTAAGTATGGAAAAGTTCATAACTAGTAAAATCACTACTAAGTGGCACTTTTTTGTTAAGGCAATTCACAAAATTACATATACATAGATATGTATATATATAAAATTACACATTTATATATAACATATATGCATGTAATATCTCTGAGTAATAGGTGATTCCTTTTTCCTTTCATCATGATGGTGATAGAATGATGGTAAAAGAAACCAAAAATATACTTAAAATCACAGTGTTAAAAACTATCAATGCTTTGAATGTGATATTCTTGTCCAAATCCCAACATATTAATTCACTACTAGAGGAACTGAAACATATTAATAATGACATTCTCATTATAAATAGAGCTAGAAGCCATTAGGAAGTTGAAGTTAAAGGTTAGAATAGCTCAGTTTCCCCTCAGAGAGATGAATGAGAGAGTTAGTGCAGTCAATTCTATTATGCAAAATTTAATTTCATGGAACATTTGGTCATATCAACTTGTAGTATGACATGAAATATGAATGGTGAACAAAAGCAAACAGACTTTCATACTAGGTGAAGGTGACACGATTTTGAAAGCATTCAAGGAGTATTTTTCAAAATATCTAGAAGACAATTAAATAGACTAGATTGCCTTTGGAGTATTATGTAGTAGTTACAATAATTCTACACTTGTCATAGGCAACTAGGTTACATAGTAGATAGAACGTCAGCGCAGGAAGACTCTTCTTCCTGAAGTCAAATCTGGCTTCATATACTTCCTAGCTGTGTAACTCTAGCAAACACTTATCCCTTTTTGCCTCACTTTACTTATTTGTAAAATTAGCTGGAGAAAGAAATGGCAAACAACTAGCATCTTTGTCAAAAAAAATTATAAATAGGGTTGTTAAGAGTCATATATGATTGAAACAACTGGACAAAAAAGACTGCTCACATGGGGAAAGAAATATGGACACACATGCTCATGGGATCACATACTCCATCTTTCTAAAAGCAATACTCCACCCAATGGTTGAAAATCAAAGAATATTAATCTCCAAAGAACCAAAATTTTAAGTGCTTCAATAAACAATGGGAAGCCCTGGAGTAAGTATATGCAAGCTTCATTTTTTCATTAGCTATAATTTATGCTCAATAAATGAAATAAACAATATCTGCCAAGAATTACTTCATAAGGAAAAGAGATATGCTTTCATAGAACAGAGCAAGGGATTTTTAACAGAAATCTGAGACTCATGGGATATCAATTGATCTAGGGGAAGGTTTCTTAAGTATGGAGAAAACCCATAAGATGAGAATATTACAGGATGAGAAAATTTGCATCAGTAAGAAGCAGTCATCATTGGAGGAAGTTACCCAGATGAAGTCATCATAACTATAATGGTATTTTAAAGTATGTAATGTTTACAAAGCATCTCATTTATGTTTATTGAAGCACCAAGATCCAAAGCACATCAGTATGGGATTCTCTCCTCACAAGTACAGTACAATTCCTGTGCCTAGATGAGAAGCAGGGTATAGTTGGCAAGAGCTCCAGAAAAGTTCTCATTTCTTTTTCCACTCTTTTCAAATATCTTAGGAAAGAATAGTTTGGATCTCTTTGAATTTTGTAGTGACTTCTGATAAGTTTAACTTTCAGCCTTGAGAGAGAAGATGCAAAATAACAATCCCTCTTTAAGTTGCTGAAGGAAGAATAGGACTTTGGGAAGAAACCTTTTATACATAACAATAGTGCAAAAGAGTCTTTGAGTTGGTAGAGCTAACTCATAACGACCAAGGAGAGATGGTTGTTAAATTTTCAATGAGCATTTACATTTCAGAAATAAGCAAAGGCTATGAATTAAGGTTGGATTTAGGTATTTTGATTTCTAGACTTAAGAAAATAATTAAGAAAATGTTATTAATGTAGATTAAACTTAGAAGTGTGTTGTAGGCATTTTTTTTTAAAGAACTTCTCAAATTTTGACCAACACATACCTATACATAGGACATGGGCCTTGGAATAAAAAACTAAAAAAAAAAAAATTGATTATTTGCTTCATATGCTAGTTAAGTGAGCTTGGGCAAGTTATTTAATTTCTCTAAATCTCAGTTTCCTCATCTGTTAAAAAAAAATTTGATGGCCTCTAAGGTCTTTTCTAGCTCTAAGACGAAGATTTTAAGAAATCAGTACAGCTATTATTATCCTTATTTTATCAATAAAGAATTGGAGGCCCAAAGAGACTACATAGCAGAAGCAGAATTCTGACCCATGTCTTTGGACTTCAAACCCTCCACTCTACTGTACCACTCTACATAAGAGTTAGCAGCAAAGTTTAGTACAGTTTTTGGTGTTACTGCTACTGTCTGTGAATGCCATCTCTATATATAGTGACTGAGAACTGCCGTGAATAAGATGTCACATAGATGCCTTTTTATCTTTTTTTTTTTTTTTCAAAATTAGATTCAGCCAGGGTTAAACTTTGGGTGAAAATATGTCTTTATTCTTCCAATATCCTATTTTATTCTTTGATTCTAATTTAATACTTCATTTCTTATTTGGTCCATACTGCTTTAAAATCTAGATTGTTCTATGCAGCTAAATTCTCTTTTGAGGTTGTTCCTTATAGTCTTGAAACAAAGAGCCCCGTCCTGCACAGGCTTTTATTTTTCTTTAAAGGGTCATTATCATCACCATTGAATATTATTTATTTAGCCTTTCATGGAGATGACACTTTTATGACACTTTTATACACCTACTTATAGTATATCCATTCTTGGCTGACTGTTTGTTGTTTAATGAGCAGCTAGAGTTTCCATTATCTTAGGCAGCAACATTATTTTATACAATAGTGAGCCCCATGGACATAGTCAACATGATAGAAATAGATTTTGCATTATTTATATCAATTTCTATGAATAATTAACCATATTACAAAGTCTTCCTAGCATATTTCAGTGAAATTGGTGCATTCTTACCTTCAATCAATTAAACAATTGCTGCTGAGTGTCTTTTCAAATCAATTTTTTAAAAAAATCTTCCACTGCTGGAGTTTGTAAATAAAAAGCAAATTCTCAAACAGAAAGATATGTTGTGGTTTATATTCTTTCTTTTTTTATATTGTTGAAAGACCATTAGCTTCAGGGTCATTGGTTTTGTTTTGGTTTGGTTTTTTGTTGTTATTGTTGTTCACAAAAAATCATATTTCCAGCATTATTTAACTGAGTCTAAAAACTCAGGAAGGAAAATGGTGCCCTACATAAGTATTAAACTTCATTTCCAAATGTTACAATGTGCTTATCTTGCTAACCATCCACTCTGTCTCTGACCATGAACCCCTTCTCACCCATCTATTTAGGCATTCACCTCCTTTCTTCATACCCAAGTATCCTCTTAATTCACTGACCCATTCATTCTTTTATCTAGATACACATGAAAAAAATTTTTTATATTGCTATACTACTATTATGATTTCTTTCCCACAATAAGAACAATGCTTGGCACATAGTAAACACTTAATTAATGCATATTGAGAGCTTGATTGAACCAGTGCTACACATTCAAATGAAAACTTAAGAATTCATTTCTTAAGTCCGGATATTTACCTGACTTACTTGGAAATGTTTACCTGGAAAACTAATTAACCCAAATTTTCATCTGTTTGACACTAACTTCATTTTTTTCATGTTTATATCTGTTTTCCCACTCTAAAACTTATTCTTTATTCTCATGTCCCCCTTTCATTCATCCTCCTCTGTTCTTTTCCTTTATTATTTTTCTTCAGGTTATTCTTCTCAGTTCTAGCAAAGTTATGAGCAGAAGGAAGCCCTTTCACCTATTTTACTGACCCCTTTTCCTCTCTGTTGTCCAACTTCACCATCCACCAGAGACATTTGAATTTAATAGCAGACTCTGAAAAACTAAGAACGTTTTAAAGCTCAAAGGGTGGAGATATGGTGGTAGAATGTTAGACAGGGATTGATGTTTGAAGACTTGGGATTAGTTTTGGTTCATTTTTCTCCTCAGATGGTACAATTTCAAATCACACCAAACAGAAGTACCTGTTTACTATGCCCACATGTAAGAATGACTAGTATTCCAAAAGCTATGATTAAGTCTGACAAAGATATGTATTCCCATCTCTTTTTGTCCTTATGCCCAATAATGGTACAAAGAGAAATAGAAACCTTGTGCTGAGCCATAAAAGTACCTGTCTCATGGAAGTCTGCTTTAAGTAGATAGCCTTAAAAATCAGATAGGAGGATTTGAAGGTAAAGAAAGTAAAGGGAGGCATTTAGAGGCATGAAAACAACTGGGTCAGGTAGGGGGGATTGAGACAGAAAAATAAAGACGGTTTAAAATAAGTGTTAGTGACATTTTTCCTCAATATCTTTCTCTGTAATTCCCCTTTTCATCATAGTGTTTTTTTTGTTTTTGTTTTGTCTTTGAAGATGGAAAAAGAAAAGGAGAAGAGGAGAGGGGCTGAGAGGGGATGGGAAGGGAATGGAAGAAAGAGGAGGGGAGGAAAAGGGACAAGACAGAACAGGAGAGATTTGGACTTCTCCCAAAAGTAATTTTGGTACTTAGAATCAAAAATCAACCCCATACCCTCAGAAGAGAAACCATGCTATCTTAAATGAAAATTTCTCCAATAGATCTTTGCAGTACACAGTATGATACAAAATGAAGATCCAGATTAGTTATCTGAATTACTCCATGCTACAGCAGGCAGGTTACTTAATTTTTCGGAAAATGAAATTTTAATGATCCCCAAGGGCTCATTACCCAAAAGAAAGTATGAATTAAGGGTCAATTGGAAATCAAGTATCCACTTATCTTACTGATGTGTATATCTGTAGGAGAGTCTGTCACAAGCTTATGGTGGAATAATTTTTTATTAGGCTATTTCATTTAATAACTTTGCTTTGAATTAATTGTGTCCTCTGGCTGAGTATTAAATGTAAATATATCATTTAAAGTTTTAAGTGAGTATAGATCCATGGAGTTTCTTGAACTTCCATAGACATTCCTTGGGAGTATTGTGGTAAGGGTAGAGGATACCTACAAACTCTACCTTATGTAAAACTGTAAGAAGTATCTCTGTCCTGAGGTAGCTAACCTCTGTCAGGCAATATGAATTAATATAGAAAACAGTCAAGAGACCTGAGTTTTAGTACTCATTCTGCCACTTTTTTTGGTTGAATGGCATCAAACAATTAAATTGTTACCTTCTGTGCTTATTTACTCATGTATAAAGTGGTAATAATAGCCTGTAGCACCTATCTTACTAGGTTGTGGTTAGGATCAAATCAGATAGTGATCATTAAGCTTCAAGAATATTTTCAAAAAGCATAATACAGATACAAAATATTATTACAATCACATAGTCATTTTCTTAGTATTATGACAATATTTAGTGTCTTTACAAATAAGGAAGCATATTGTTGCTCATCCTTCATTTCCAAAGAGGACCAATTACATCAGTAGGGTGATATCTTGACTTGTACATGAATTGGAATTAAGGAAGACAGAGCTGCATAAAGTCATCAGCCTCATTCTCTCCTCCAGGGTAATTGAAATCTAATAGCAAATCAAAGGTCAAGATGACTGATATTAGCCTTCAATACAATGGATGATTTTGGCCTTTCTAAATTAAGGTCTTTCCCAGGTCTCCAGTGAAGCATATATAATCTTTTTTAAATGAGAAAATAATTTTTAATAGGCCAAAAGCTGAATTTGCTTAAAGAATCAAAGCAGGGTGATTTGCAATGGATTTGAAGTCAGAGTACTTGGGTTCAAGACTTGATTCTATAACCTTGGACATATCATTTAAAATCCCTAGATCATAGTGACTTCACCTATAAAATGAGAGAGTTTCACAGGATGGTCTGGATATTGAATTTGACTGCATGATCTGGATATTGAGCTATTAGGATATCTTCAATATATTTTATTCTTCCGTTACAATTTGTTTATATTTTGACACAATAAAGAAAATTAGGGAAACTTGACTGCCAAATGGAGAATTTTGGTGCCTATTGCACCTTCTCATTTTCATCTACATTCTTCCTAACTCCCTAACTTTCTATCATACCCAAGATTTATCCCCTTCTGGTTTCTAACTTTCATTCTCCTCTATGAATCTGTTTCTTTGGTACCCAATTTAGCCTATAAATTCTCCTATTCCTTTTTCACACAAAGAACATAGCTATCTGTGAGGGGATCTAAAGGATTACAGTACTGTGGAGAAATAGAAGACATTAAAACAATAAAAAATGAAAAATTACAAAGTTTACTGAAGTCTCATCCATTCATTATGATCCTAAGATATAAGTGTTCAAGGGAATTGTCTGTTTAAAAAAATTTTTTTACTGATTTCTTTTGCTTTTATTTCTTTCTCATTTCACAATAGTGTACCTCAATCCCACCCCAGAGAGGCATCTTTTATGACTGAGAATAATGAGGGGAAAACTTTTAGCAAAATTAATTCTTCAACTAAATCAGACATTATACAAGGTTGCCTTATATAGGAGAAATATTTTCAAACCTCTTTTTTTAGAACCAAATTTGGCCAAAATAATCTCAGTGTTCAGTGTCAATTATTTTGTGTTATTGTTCTTCTTGTTTATATAGTTATAGTCCATATATACTTTCTTTTTACTTTTATTTTTCATCAGTTTATAAAAATCCTCTCAAGGTTCTTTTTTTCCCTTTTATTTATTTGTTCATTTTAACACACATTGTTTTATGAATCATGTTGGGAGAGAAAAATTAGAGCAAAAAGGAAAATTCATGGGGGAGATAAAAAACTGAAAAAAAGAAGTGACCATAGCATGTGTTAATTTACATTCAGTCTCCTTAGTTCTTTTTTAAGATGCAGATGATATTTTCTGTCCAAAGTCCTATTGAGATTGCTTTGAAACTCTCATGGTTCTGTCTATTCTTTATATTCATAATTTATTATTGTGCCATAATATTTTATTACATCCATGTATCATAGTTTATTTGACATCCCCCAGTCAATGGCTATCAGCTTTATTTCCTAGTTTTGGTTCCTATAATTAGTTTAGTTCCTGTAACTAAAATAGTTTTTGCACATTCTGAGTAATCCATGAAGTAGTGAAATCTTGGGGGCCAAATAATATGGCTATTTTAGTTATTTTGTTTGCATAATTTCAAAATGCTTTCCCAAATGATTGGAATACTTTATAATTCTACCAACCAAATAACAATATGGATGTCTCTCTACAACCCCTCTAAGTATAGAATGTTTCAATTTTTATATATATTGGCTATATTCTGAGCCTGAGGAAAAACATTGGGATTGTTTTGATTGAATTATTTGTACTAACAGGAAAAAGTTTATTTCAATTACAAAAACAAACATGGCAGTGGGGAGGAAGGAGTTCTAAAGGAGCATTTAATTCCCAGAAGGAAGGCCAAAAAAAGTTCACAAATTGGTCCTCATAATTCCCAAGAATCCTATTTTCTCACGTGAAAGGGGTATTCACTGTCTGCTATTGAGATATTAGGAAAATGTAAGCAAACAGAATATATGCCTTCAAACTGGCTTGTAACATTTAAATGAAGTTGTTTTCTATATTTTTGAACTATCCTCTTAGAATTTGTTTACTAAGTCAAATTCTTTCAACATTTGTAACTAAGCTTTTTATTGGTGAAATGGGTTTTTCTATTTTATAATCTTAAATTAGCATCTGAGCCCACTTCCTCTATGTAAGCCTTTATAACAGGAAATATTAGTATTTATGAGTTCTAAGATCCTATGCCACCTTTATCTTGAGTATCCTTCTAGGCTGATCTTTTCTTTTTTTAATATTTGAATCCCCCTCTCTTTTTATGTTTGAATCTTTGCTCTCTTGAGAGTCTCTAACCAAACATAAATCCCCTCAGTTTCCTGACTTCCCACTGAAATAATAAGCACATTCTGAATCAATAAAGAATAGGCATCTTTTCATAGTTTTTTTGTATATTCTAGACACTATCCAAGTTAGAAATTCATTTTGAGATTCCTCCAACATCATGCCTTCTCCAACCATAACTACTACCTTGAAGTTTCCAGACCTAAAGTTTCACAGTTCAAACACACACATACACACACACACACACACACACACACACACACACACACACATCCCTTAAGCAAGTAGTAAATAATATCCAACAATTTCTCAAACCAATAAAAGCAGAGTACAATGTCACAAAGAAAACCAACAATGATTCATCTTCTGTAATTTGGAGGCCCTTTCCTAAGTTCCAGAGTACATCTTTGGCTAAAAGCAATATAAAAGAACATGGTCTATTCAAAACTTAAGAAAATTCATACATTGTCCACATAATAAAATTTATTGAAAGAAAGAGACCTTCCTCTAATGACTTTTATGTTCTAAGAGTTCTGCTCACTCTTTGGAACAAGCAACAATAAGTTCAATAATTTCAGTGCAGTTTCAAAACTCTCTGAATAATCATTTAAGGGAAATTTTCTGTGAAAGCTTGTTGGGGCAGGGATTTGAGCTAGCATTTCATTCATTACTATCCATTCATCATTACCTAGTCTTTTATTCCATAGCATTCAATCAAACCAGCCCTGGGAGAGAAACCAGAAAAAGCCACTTATGAATACAGAAGGTAATTTGGTGGCCTGTTGATTTCTATAACACATCCAACAGCCATTTGCTACCTTAACCATTTTGTGGTATCTCTTAAGTCTGAGGTATCATTTTGGAAAAATTTTCATTTTCAAAAACAAGTTCAGTTCAAACATTTTAAACCAGTCACTGCAAAAGTGGTTGCTGCTCATCAAAGGATTTTCATTTTTAGACTGAGGAGGGGGAAGTATTTTTTTGTTATTCCTTTTTAAAACAGAACTTCTGTAATAGGAGGCAAAGACAAAGACAATCTCTTCTTTATGACATGGAGTGGAGCACTTAGATTTGGAGGGCATAGCAACTCTGATTTCTCTGGTTATTGTTGGGCATGACAGTGTGGGAGTTCTTTCTTTTTCAATAACATCAAAGGATAGCAATTTTCGGTATTTGCTTTCTTAGGAGTTCCTAACACAAGATCCATGAACTTGATGGCTTTTCTTTCTAATATTCTAATAGCTATATTCAAATATAATTTAGTTTCCTTTGTAACCCTGTATTTTTCTTTTATGATTTTCTGAGAATTAGTCTATAGGTTCATCAAATTGGCCCAGAGGTCCATGAAACAAACAAAAAAAAAAGTTAAGAACTACTTCCCATCTAAAGCTTCAAAAGTGGTCCCCATATGGAATTTTATTAATATTTCTTGTAGAGGGCTAGAACTCTGGAGTATACTTGAAACAAAGATACTTACAACAAAGTATTGACTTAGTGGAATTGAGAGATAATGGTTCTCTAGTTTACATATACTTAGTATTTAGCATGGTGATGTAATGGTTCTCTAGTTCACACATTCGGTATGGTGTAATGACATAACTGTAATAGGGTATTTAAGGGCTGAGAGGACTAGAAATAAGACATTTTATCTTTGGCCATCCCTCTGGTGGCTCTCCTGACTCCTGAACTCCTTCACTAAGATCAAGAATGAGTCAGTCAGAGTCTACAGACTGTGAAAGAGACAGACTGTGAAGAAAATAGACTGGGAAGGAGACAATAAAGATGCTTCACTCTATTCCTGACCATTCTCATGGTGTCTATTCTGCTGAGACCAAGCCCCATCCAAAAGGACCTTCAGAAAGCTAGCTGAACATTACAATTTCTTTCATCAATGCCATTCAAGATTTCCTGGAACTCAATTTTATCTCCTATCAGTCAGAATTCCATAACTTGAAATTATTGTATGTCAGTCAAGCAGGGATTAAGGATAAAAGTAAGTACCACCAAAGATATAGCTTCTGAGGTGAAAAAAAGCTTGCCCCAAGACACCATAAGATTTCTACTGTGTTAAAGGATTGGTGAGTGCTTAAGAGACAGGAAATTGGAAATGGGGTTATAGGAAGGGTAATAGTTATAAATTAGATTATGAGGCAGGATCTATCTTTTATCTTTTATCTTTTTTTTTCATTCCCAACACTGAGAAAACAGGGAAAACATTAGACTTTACTAGATGCTCATTGACTGAATAAATAGATGAGTTATTATAGGAAGAAAATGCATCTTTGCAAAATGTTGAATAAACTTTGCCCCTTGGGCAAAGTATACAGGACTAACTATATCTTTATTTTAGTTTAGTCTTTACCCTAGTCTTTGCAGTCTGTTCTTATAAGAAAAACCATGTTGCGATTTTTCCATTCATGTTTGTTTTGGAACTTCTTTACTTCCATGATATAATTTCCAAGGTTTGGTGACCAGAACTGCACATGAATTTCTCAGATAGTTATACCAAAGCCTTAGGAGATATGATACTGTTGTTATATTATTTTTAATACTTTCCACATCATATCTAATATTCTTTTAGTATTTTAAAATCTGCATCTGCTCTAAGACTCTATTCCAATGCTTCATTGTTGCATAGAGACAACCCTCAAAGTAAAAACCAGCACAATAAAACTCAGAGATTGCACCAGGCTGATGCTGGTGATGAACCATTTATCAATGTATTAGAATTAGTATACATAAAACGTAGTAGAAAGAAAATTGGTTCTAAAGTCAAAGAACTTGGTCACAAATCCTGTATTTGATGCTTACTGTTGTATGACTTTGGACAAAATATTTCACCTCAATAAACCTCTATTTCCTCATCTATAAAATGAGGAAACTGGGTTAGAAGCTCTCACATTGAACCATTCGTTTTCCCTTTTTTATTGTCTTCCTTCCATTTGAGTATATGCTCCTTGAGGTCAGGAATTGAACTGACATGATAATTTGTATTTGGATTCTCAAAGCTTAGGAAAATGCCTGGACATAGGAAACATTTATTAAATAATATGAATGCCTTTCTATTTATACAGTTATGATTATTCTGTCTAAGATAAGTTGAAAGAAGATCATCATCAAAGGGTTGACTCTAAGGTGATGAATTTTCTATCCCTAAGATATAGAGAGGTTTGAACATGGATGGACAACTGAAATCCTATGTCCTTGTTTTGCTCACTTTACCTGCAGAGTGCCTTTAGAGGAAAATCTACATGGCCTCCTGAGTCCTTTTTCCTCAATACAGTCCCATATGAAAGACAGAGGACATAAGAAATTAGAAGTCATCTAGATGAACCCTATTACATTATGGGTGATTAAGCTGAAGTTAAGAGGACAAATGGTTTGTTTCAGGTCCCACAGACTTCCTTCTGGCAGAGCTAGAATTTAAATTCAGGACTGGTGATCCCAGGTTTAGCAATCCAATGAACCACACTGATTTACTTTAGTCTAGTTTCCATTCCAATTTCCAATTCTTCTAGAATTAAGGAGTCTTATCAGGGAGGGCACTGAGTTGGGTCTAGCTATATAGAAATGAGTTCACTTCACATTTATCACAAAAGGCAAACTAGAAGAAAAAGACATCTCAGAAAAGAGCCAAAATATATTGCTGCCTTGATTTTCCAGTGCTTCTATTTTGGCATTTTGAGAATCAGCTTAATTTACCTACAAAAGCAGAAGCATAATACCAAGTAAATGGGCAAAAAAGAAATGTCATTTGTTGAATTGCAAAATCTGGAGCTGCTCTCAGCAGCCTTGCAGGATATACAGCAAAGGTACTGCAGGGAGCAGTGCTCTTGACAGCTGATTTCATGAAGAATAAACAGCTTCTTTTACATTTTTTGACATCATGTTCTGAAAAAAAACCTCATTGCTTTCTCTGGAATAATTTCAATTCCAGTGCTATTTGCCACCCTGAGAACAGATATGGCAGGACTCCAAGCTCAGGTCAGAAGTCCTAACTCCCAGATCACTTTTCATCAATCCTTTTCATTACACCAACCAAAAATTTTCCTGAAAGTTTCTGGTCAACTGCAGTTTAAGTTACCTGCCTTATATTTTTAAAAAGGGCTTTGTCATCATTCTATTACCATTAGAATGGATGGTATGGATATGATGGAAAAATCACTGGATGGGGAGGGGGTTAATGATTAAGTGAAATATGAGATAAGTATTAGATAGGAGTCATGGAAAACAAAGAAGAATGAAGTGTTAAAGATGACTATGACTATAAGACTGGACAACTAAAAGGATAGTGATTATCTTGGCAAAAATAGGTAAGTTTGACAGAGGAATGGTTTTGAGGGAAATTTTCAGTTCCACTTAAACATGCTGAATTTGAGATGTCCAGCTAATGATTGTTTATATAAGAATGGAGCTCAGAAGATAAAAATGCAATGAATTTTTATGTATATATGGAATATCACTGCATAAATATAGTAATTTAGTCCTTAGATGCAAATAAATAATAAAATAGGAAAAAAAGAATGTAAGGCCTAGGGTAAATACTTGAGGCACACCTAAGCACAGAAAGGGAACTAGGGATGATATCAAAGGATGATGATATCATCATCAAAGGGTAATAGCAAAGAAAACTGAGAAGGGATGTTAGGTTGGAGGAAAAGCAGGAGCTATAAGAGAATAATGCTATAAAAACACACAGAGGAAAGATTATCCAGAAAGAAGGTTGGTCAACAATTTCAAATACTGCAGAGTCATCAAGCAGGAAATATGTGAAGAAATGCTATTAAGCAATTATGAGTTTATTGAAAATCTTGAAGAAAATGGTTTCAGTCAAGTGATGAAATTTTAAAACAGGTGGCAAGGAGCTGAGAAATGAGTAAGACTATCTTGAGAAGAAGGCAGGATTAAGGATATTTTTTGTTTTTGTTTTTTTTAAGGTGGAGGAAATATAGGAATATATGTAGAGAGCAGAGAAGAAAAAAAGAGAGATTTTCATTCTAACCCTGCTATTAACTTCCTATGTGTCCTTGAGGAATCCCCTTAAATTCTTTTGGGATCAGTTTCTCTATCTAAAAAACACCTTACAGGGTTGTTGTGGCAATCAAACCAGAAAAAAATAGTGCTTTGAAACATATAAGGCACTATATAGCTACAGAAGGGATAATAATTTTTAGGCCTGCTTCTGAAAAAATATTGTAGTTTCTGTAAAGTTTATGAAGGGAAAAATGTATAACAAAAGGCTAATGGAAAAACTTATGAAAGACTTCTTATTTTCATTGCTGGTAATTTTCATTGTTACTAAAGGTCAGGACACTCCTCTCAGGACCTGAGGACTTCAATTTTTTTCCCCACCTTCACACCTCTCAGTGAATCTCAAGAAGTATAACTAAAATTCACAAATGTCTTTGTTGAAATGTTATATGTTGGTCATTGGCATTCAAATCATATAGAACTAAGCAATTAGATTAATTTGAATCTAAATCTGGGACATGTTCTCAGATAATGATTTTTATATCCAATCTACTACATTCCGTGGGACTTGTTTTTGTCCTGTATGTCCCACCATCTATCCACTATGTGGATCTTTCAGAAGTCTGTGTAAGCTTATCAATAAACCAGTCAGCACCACGGACAGCAATATCAAAGCTTGAAAGTAACTGGCAACTCAGACTGAAGCAAAAGCAGACAATGATAATTACTTCGCAATATTAAATTTTGGGGAGGGGAAAGGACTGAGGGTAAGGAGGAATGAAGAGGATGCATAACTACACAGACAGATTCTTCTTTTAGGAGATTTGGAATGTTAACAAAGAAAGAATAAGACCCACATCAGCATGTGGAGCTTGAGAAGCACTTTGGTACATTTATTTGCCTTCCTAAGGATCATACAATCTTATACCTAGAGCTGGAAGACTTCAGAAACCATCTGGTGCTACCCTTTCACTTTCCAGGTGACATTTGAGGACATACTATTTGAAGCATCAAAAAATATTTGAACCCACATCCCCTGACCCAGAGTTAATATTTATACTGCTATGCAAAAGTGGAGAAACTTTTTCTGACATTGGAATGGCTCTGTTCTTTTCCCCACCTGGTGTGATAGCCACTAGAGATACAATTGGGTCAAAAGTATATATTGACATCACTCTCCTAGGATTACAGAATATCAGAGTTAGAATATCTCTGTGGCCACCTATATTTGACAACCTTTTAAAAGTTCCTTTTGAGTGAACAGGGCAGGACTACTTCCTACCACAATTTATCCCAATTTTGGTTAGTGTCACTTGTTAGGAAGTTGTTGTTTTTTTTTTTTTCATCTATCAAGCCAGATCTGCTCTCTGTACCTTCACCCAATGACCCTAGTTCTGTTCTCTGGGACTGAACACAATAAACCTAATCTCTCTCTTTGACATGATAGCCTTTAAGTATTTGAAGAAAACCACCATGCTCTCCCATAGGAATTCTTTCCTTTAGATTAAACATCTTCAGTTCTTTCAAATAATCCACATGTCATATTGTCAAAGGTTAACTCGAATCCCTGGTTGGTTTCCTCTGGATAAGTTACAACTCATCCCTCAGATGTTTTGTTTTGTAATATCACCACTCAATATGATTCCCATATATTAAAGAGTAAGACTGTGATAAGGAGGCTTTTTGAAAAGAGTATATTTGAATATATTTCTAATACAGTACATTGAGAGGAAGAATTATTCCATTTCTATCCAAAAAGATAGAGGGAAAAGTATCTAGGTCTAGAATCAGAAAGATCTGAGTTCAAATACAATCTCATACATTTCCTATGTGACTCAGAGTAAATCATTTTACCTCTTTCTGCCTCAATTTCCTCATTAGTAAAATGGTCATAATAATAACATCTACTTTTTAAGAACAAGATTAGATAATATTTTAAAGCACTTTCTAAATCTTAAGGTATATACAATGTTAACTGTTTTTATTATTATTGTTGCAATCACCATCATAATCATCACCAATGATGGGTTGAACCCCAAAATATATTGGGGCTTCAGATCAGGGTCACAAAGTGTCTCCAAATCAAGGGGCAAAGATTTTATTATACTACAGAACTTGTTGTTACCAAGAAGAAAGATGCCATAAAACCAGCAAAGTTTCTAGAGAACTTGCTGTCAAAAGGCAGACAATTCTAATGAACCAGCCATTATAAGGCTAGGTAAACAAGTTAAATTTCTTTTTTTCTTTAATTTTTAAAAGCTTTTTTATTTTTAAAACATATGAAAGGATAATTGGCAACATTGACCCTTGCATAGCCTTGTATTTCAGATTTTCTCCTTCCCCAAACCCCTCCTCTAGATGATAAGCAAGCCAATATATGGTAAACATATTAAAATATATGTTAAATCTAATATGCATAAATATATTTATACAATTCTCTTTCTGCACAAGAAAAATTAGATAAAAAAAGAAAATAAATGAGTAAAAAAAAACAAAATGCAAGCAAACAACAACAAAAAGATTGAGAATGTTATGTTGTAGTCCATATTCAGTTCCCACTATCCTCTCTCTGGGTATGGATGGCGTCTCTCTTCATCACAAGATCTTTAGAACTGGAATCAATCATCACATTGTTGGAAAGAGTCACATTCATCATAATTGATCATCATATAATATTGATGTTGCCGTATACAATGATCTCCTGGTTCTGCTCATTTCATTTAGTATTAGTTCATGTAACTCTTTCCAGGCCTCTCTAAAATCATCCAGCTGATCATTTTTATAGAACACTAATATCTCATAACATTCATCTACCATAACTTATTCAACCATTCTTCAACTAATGGGTATTCACTCAGTTTCCAGTTTCTTGCCACTACAAAAAGGGCTGCTACAATAATTTTTGCAAATGTGCAAATTTTGGTGCAAAAATGCAAATTTTCTTTAAGATTTTTTTGGGATATAGGCCAATAGAAACACTGCTGGATCAGAGGGTATGCACAGTTTTATAACTTTTTAAACATAGTTCCAAATTGCTCTCAAGAATGGCCTGATCCATTCACAGTTCCACCAACAGTGTATTAGTGTCCCAGCTTTCCCACATCCCCTCCAACATTTGTCTTTGTCTTTTCCTGTCATCTTAGCCAATCTGAAAGGTGTGTAGTGGTATTTCACAGTTGTCTTAATTTGCATTTTTCTGATCAGTAGTGATTTAGGGCACCTTCTCATATAATTAGAAATGGTTTTAATTTCTTCATCTGAAAATTGTCTGTTCATATCCTTTGACCATTTATCAATTGAAAAAATGGCTTGAATTCTTATAAATTTGAGTCAATTTTCTATATATTTTAGAAATGAGGCCCTTAAATGTAAAAATGATTTCCCAATTTGTTGCTTCCCTTCTAATTTTGTCTGTATTAGTTTTGTTTGTACAAAACCTTTTTAATTTAATATAATCAAAATTATCTATCTGGTATTCAATTGTAAGTTCCAGTTCTTCTTTGGACACAAATTCCTTCCTTCTCCATACATCAGAGAGGTAAACTATACTATGTTATTCTAATTTGCTTATAATATCACTCTTTATGTCTAAATCATGATCCATTTAGATCTAATCTTAGTATTTGATGTTAGGTGTGGGTCAAACCCTAATTTCTTCCATACTAGTTTCCAATTTTCCCAGCAGTTTTTACTGAATGGTGAGTTCTTATTCCAAAAGCTGGGGTCTTTGGGTTTGTCAAACACTAGATTGCTATACTTATTGGCTATTTTGTCCTGTGATCCTAATCTATTACACTGATCAACTGCTCTATTTCTTAGCCAGTAGCAAATGATTTTGATGATAACTGAACAAGCTAAATTTCTAAAAAGAATTATCAAAGAGTGGAGCACCAATAGGTTCTTTTATATGAGAAAAATAATTTGGGAAACTGACATCTACAACTTGGCCTTTTAATTAGATACAATAGCTGTGGGGTCCTGATAATTTTGTTAATACAAGGAATTCAACAGAGGCCTACTTAAACAACTTAATGGCCTATTTAATGACAACTAAAGGGTTCACTTTCAACAAGATAAGCTTTCTAACTTCCTCTCAGCTAGCCTCTGATAGGAACATGGGCCTTCTCCTGTTGATGCACCTCCCTATGACTCAGCTAAGTATCATTTTTTTTTTTTTTTTTTTTGCTAGAGTCTTATCCATCTCATCACAACCACCACCTGATGCAAGTTTTGAAAGGTAGTGAGGTGCTAATGTGTGTAATGATAC
This sequence comes from Sminthopsis crassicaudata, assembly GCF_048593235.1. Taxonomy (NCBI): domain Eukaryota; kingdom Metazoa; phylum Chordata; class Mammalia; order Dasyuromorphia; family Dasyuridae; genus Sminthopsis; species Sminthopsis crassicaudata. The sequence continues at coordinate 594,088,898 of NC_133617.1, forward strand.
ACTTATGTAGACAAAAAGGAAAACCTTATAATTTGAAGCCAAAGTATCATTTCCTCTTAACCATCACAATAACTGAGGTAAGTAAGACAAGTATTATCAACTCCATTTTACAGAAGAAGAAACTAAACCATAGAAAGGTTGATTTAATTGCTTAAAATTGAACAGCAAGTCAATAGCAGAGACAAGGATAGAGTATAAGTTCTAACTTGTAATTTCATATCTTTTTTTTCATTAGAAGAGTTGTTGAATAGTACTATTGATGAGGTTTAGGCTTTGGGGTTCCCTTTTGTAGGGAACCAAATGATGAGGTTTAGATTTAGGGAACCAAAATGAGATTAGGGTTTCTTGTGGTTAGGGAGTTAAATGATAAGGTCTAGTGGCAGGTTAGGGGTTCAGGAAACCAAATGGAGAAGTTTGGCTCCCCTAAACCCCCTTGGGATTTGGTGCAAGGGTAGGGAGTTTTGGGGAACCCCCTTATGGCAGCACAAGGATTCTCTGGAAATGAATTTATAAACCCAAAAACCTAGATTAATAAAAGAGGCCTATTATAGGGATTGAAAAGTAAGGTTAAAAATCCCAACAGAGAGGATTAAAGTCTCTTAGGGAAATAGATGAGAGTAAAAAGAGGGTAGCACTAGTAAAGAATATGATTCCAGTGGGCAGAGGCTTCCTTGGCATAGCATGGTACAGCTTAGTATGGCATAGCATGCCAAGAGAGGATCTTAGATTGGCTCTTTTATAATAGGAGCTTTGGCTACAAACTGAAAGAGGCTAGTGGGTGGAATCCCAAGTTCATTCCTCTACAAGCTGAGTTTCAGCTTGTGCTGGAATTTGAATAGAATTGAATGAATTTCTTTAATTGAATTCTTTTACTCTGGACTAAACCAACCCCATCTAGATAGCAGAATGGAACTGTTGGACTTGTTTCCCTTGAACAGGGTCCCTCACTGAGGCAGAGTTGAAGATTTTCTCCTTCAAGGATTTTTAGAGTTTGGGGGTCCCTTCTTCACTATAACAAAGTAATATATATCACATCATTTTCAGGAAATCTAGACCCTACTTAGTTGCTTACTTCTTTGTTTTTCTTTCCTAAACATGAAGCTACTACTACAAGAACATCAAAACATGGCCATTGCCTACATTAAAATACATCAATGTGATTAAACTAAAGAAAAGTCCAGCTGAGAAATCTGCTTCCTTCCAGTCTCCTGACCTGGACAAATTATTCTTTATCCAGGCCTTCATTTACAAGGAATTTCAATCTGCAGCAGTAGCATACGGTTAGTCAAATACAAATCGGCTGGGGGAAAAGCTTATTCATCTTGAGTAATTTTGCATTTTTCCTGCTTGGTAAAGCCTGAGTGAGGCTCATGAATAAGGGCTATCCATATGCTAATTCTGATCCTGCCTCTAGTTCTGGAGAGAGAAAATGTTTGTTGCCTTTTGAAATGCCTAGAGAGAAGAAATGAATACACCCCAAAGACAGCTGCTTGACCTAGATGTATAGGTTCCCTTCAGTCAAATTCATCTTGATGCATATGTCATTTATCATCTTGTCTGGAAGATATGCTGCTTAAAGAAAAAAAAAAAAAAAAAAAGCAAACACTTGCAATTTTTGTTGATCAATTTTTCTTTCCATGAGAAGAGAAAATTATCCAATGTATTTGTTATTTGTTGATGTTTAAAAAGAATGAAAAGAAGCTATAGTTTAACAGTTTTAACAATCCACAGGACCCTTTTCTTTCACTTCTGGGGGGAAATATACACAAAGACTATTGACAAAGTTCTTGGGTAAGTTTTAATGCTTTGGTTTAAATACTACAGTTAGGGATCTGTTTATCTTGTATTGATAGGGTAGAGACTGGGTTGATGATTTCATAGCAGATTCCCAGGTAAACAAACTAGCTCTACCAAGGCAAGTGAGCACCTTAGTGCAATTTATAGGCTTAAAGAATTGCCTGGTTATTAGATTGAAGAGGGGACCCTGCTACTCTGAAGATCCTTGTAGAAAATCTTCAACCCTGCCTCAATAAGGGACACTGCCCCAAGTCTTTTTTTTTTTTTTTCTTAAATGAATTTAAGTTTTATCTGCTTGAGGTGAGGAATGATGAGGAATCCCCAAACTCTTAAAACCTCCTAGGACTCTGCCTCAGGGAAGGGACCCCACCCCAAGCACAAACAGTTCCATCCTTATCTAAAAACCCATTGAATTCTATTCAAATTCTAACCCTAGCTGAAACTCAAGTTTGAAGCCAACCTGGGACTCCACACACAAGCCCCTTCAGATTATCCAAAGCCCCCTATTATAAAAAGAGCCAAACTGGAGTCCACTCTTTGCAGAGGTCCCAAACATGGTATCCTTATGCTATTTCTGACCACTGGAGCTCTGGCTCCGGTGCCTTTATCTCTACCCTCAACTTTACTAACTAAACTTTACTTCCAAACCCCATAATAAACTTCTTTTTTATCAAACTAGGTTTTTGGTTCTGTAAATTCCTTTACAATTCCTCTTGCACCACTATTTGACCTCATTTAACTCTGTATCCTTGCACCTAATCCAAAAGGGTTGCAGGGGAGCTCTATATGACTCCCTGTACCCCGAACCTGCCACTAGACCTCAATTAAACCTAATTTCATTTAGGTACCCCTTATCTAGTTCTCATCAAGATGATTAAGTGGCTTGCCCAAGATTAAATAGTCTATATGTTTCCTTGGCAAAACTTGGACCCAGTTCTTTTTGGCTCTTTTTTGACTGTCTCTTCTATTTAAATTGATATATGACTTATCTTCACTGATAATTTTGACTTAAGATAGCATGACCTTCCTTTCCCTTCAGTCTTATCCTTCTTGTCTCCACTGAAGAGAGTGAAAATTAAATTGGAGAAGCTATGTAGAAAAAGGCAGCCTAGCCAATTAGTGGAGAGACTAAATAGGATGCTGATTGACCATTCATCCACCATGAACTCCAACATTATAGTATCAAATAATGTTTACTAAGAAGTTTGAGGAGAAAATGCTACTTCAGATCAAGTTAAGCAGGCAATTCTTAGTCACAGAAATCCTAAAATATTGAGTGCTAAGAGATGAGAAAAACCACAGCAGTAAGCAACTTCAACTAATCCATTTTACAGATGAGAGAGGAATTAAGGCCAAAGAAGTAGGAACAACTAGGGAGTAAACAAATACATCCCAAAGAAGTTGCACATTAGCACTTAGTATTAGAAAGATTAACTCTCAGGCCCAAATTCTTTCCATTTAGCCATAATGATACCTAATTAATGTCTTTGAATCTCAATATGTACATATTTGTCACTTCTTTTAAATGGTATATTTTTCTGTCAAGTTTTTTTCTTCTTTATAAATTATTGCTTAAGCTTAAATAGGATCCATACAAAGAAAAATTCCTTAAATTTCACCAGTGACTCTTAGACATATTGGGGCTAGGCTAAAAAAACTGATAAATTTAAAAAAAAATTGGTCAATGCTGATATCATTTAATCAAAATTAAAAGAATTAGTGAACCTGGAATTAGAGGAATTGATTTCATATTCTACTTTTGAAGTTTATTACCTGTGAAATTTTGAATAAATAACTTTCTGGACTTCTGTTTCATCATTTGCAAAATAAGATGAAATATATGACTTCTGAGGTCACTTCTGACTCTAGATCTATGATTCTGTGATCTTTTATGTTCAATCAATCAATGAACAAGCACTTATTTAATAAGATGCTATCAGATATTGACAATGGAAATGCAAAACCAAAAATGAAACAGTTCCTACTTGTTATGACCTTGGATATCTTAGAATCAGCTGGAGTCAAGATAAGCAAAAGTCTTTATTCTTGATCTTTTGGGGTCACTGTCAGGGGATCTAGCAATCTCTACATCTCCTTCCTCTCTCTCCACCTCCAAAAGAATGATCTTGCCTCTCCTACTCCACACTCTCTTTTCCTTCTTGTAAATAAAAAGTTATTAAAAAAAAAAAAAAAAAAAAAAAAAAAAAAAAAAAAAAGAGTAGTGGCCTGCTTTTCCAAAGGAATGACAGTAAGAGGTTTGCTGATGGTTGTGGGATGCCAAAGACCAGCTGGAGAATTTTTGCTTCTAGGAAGGCCTGTCCTCCTTCCTTTCTCCACTGAGACCAAGGTTTATTTACAACCCACCGATCCAGCACAGAATAGTTGGGGAGGGTTATTCTCCAAGCATATGTTAATAGAGAATTGTCCAATTGGTAATTAGCCCTACATGCTAGGTTACCTTGCATCTGCTCAGTTTTAGCCCTTTATGTCTCCCGCTTCCTTTTGTTTTAGAAGATAGGTGGTCATGCCATCTCTATTCTTCTCAGGGAGGTGAGAACCCCAAAAAGGAGGTGATTATGCGCCCCACCCTGACTTCTCAGGAAGGGAGTTGAAAGCAGTAAAAGGAGATAATCGCCCTCCATGACATTTCAGGAAGGGAGATGAAAAGCACCAAAGGGAAGTGGGGATTGCTAACGGGTTTCTGGGCTGAAGGATCTTATTAGAGACAGGTATGCACAAACCTTTCACCTATTCTCAAGGAATTTATATTTTATTAGAAGGAAAGAAAAAAAAGCATTTATTAAGTGCCTACTGTATGTCTGGCATTGTACTAAGCATGCTAAAATATTATTTTGTTTGATCTTCCCATTAACCCAGTGAAGTAAGTGTTATCATTATCCCAATTTTACAGTTCAGGATACTGAAGTTGGTAAAATTAAGTCATTTGTCTGGGCAGTATCATATAGCTAATGAGTGTTTAAAACTGGGTTTGAACTCAGGTCTTTTTAAATCTAGGTCCATACTCAATCCATTGTGCCACTCGGCTAGTTGGGATAAATAACATGTACATAAATACCAAATGAATACAATATCCATTCTTTTATAGAGGGAATATATTTTGCTGATAATATCTGCTGGAATGTTTTTTGGGAAATATAAATGGTGTCAAAATGAAATTCATTAATAATTTTTAAGAGTTAATTCATTCAATAGAATGACTATTGAGTGGTAAGAGATGAGAAAAACCATAGCGGTAAGCAACTTCAACTAATCCATTTTACAGATGAAAGAGGAATTAAGACCAAAAAGTAGGAAGTTACTAGAGAGTGAACAAATACACCCCATAGACAGTTGCATATAAACACTGAGTGCTTTAGCATTTTATTAACTACCTAACATACTTAAGGCTCCGTGCTAGATATTATAATAGACACAATGACAAATTAGAATCACAAAGAATTTACAGCTTGGGAAGAAAGGTAATGCAGCAAACAGCAAACAACAATGACAAAACCTATGACAATGTATAGTAAGTACTATTAAGTAGAGAAATCAAATGGAGTAGGAAAAAATGGCCTGGAAGTCATAAAGACATGGTCCAAGCCTAATATATTGGTAGTATAATGCTGGGCAGGTTACTTAACTTTTTTTCTATAAGATACTCTCTAAGACCAGATGATGCAGAATTTGTTATCAATGAAATCACAGTTGAATTAAACACACACACACACACACACACACACACACACACACACACAGAGGCAAGCTGCACTCAGGCTTGGAACCAATTACTGAGGTGTTAATAAAGTACTGGTCAATGGGAGAGAAATGTAGCCATGCCTTCTGATAGAGGGCAAAGACTCCTATTCCTGCAAGATCATTGGAAGAGAAGGTGCTAACACCAATTAGAAAGAGAATGATGGAACACTTATCACTGAAGCTTCTTCCTTTATTTTGGGAAGATCTATTTTCTCCAGTATTTTCTGAACTCTAGGAAAGTAGTATAAAAAGCAGAAGGAAAAAACTCAGGATTTTATTTAGGGCTCGCAATATGATAGGCAGAAAAAATATTACCTCTAAAGGCAAAAAAACATTTATTTACAATCTCTGTGATCTTAGGCAATCACTCAACGTTTCTGGGCCTTAGTTTCTGTAAAATAACAGACTAGATGATTTCTAAGACCCTACTCAGGTTCAGATTTGCAATCATATGATCCCATGAAAAAGGAGGACTGAAATGTTGAGCTGCTGAATTTTTGACAATGAGGGTTTTCTCAAAAGGATAAGACAATGATTTGTAGTTATCTCTCTGGGTAATTTCTCAATCTTCCAAATATTTTCCTCTCTGGGACTGCATGGCTATGGAGGAAACATGAGAAAGTATTTGAGAAACTCAGGAAGACACCGAGGATCAACTATGACTAGCAGATGACTAGTCCTAACAATGGGAACAATGGGTCAAAGGACAAAATCAGTTTTGTGATCTTGTCTTATACAAGACATATCATTTCAACTTGCCTGAGCAGCAATCACCATACTTGTACAATCATTTTGAAAGCACTTGCTATGGGAGATTTGGAAGGTGGAGGGAGGGTTAAGTAGAGAAGCAGCTTCTCTATCTCCCCTTGTGACTTCAATATCAGGGGATTCTTGAAAGCACTTTTCTACCAATAGATCTGGGTACTACAGCAACTTCTATTAGAGCAATGATATGGTTTAACAAAGAGGGTCAAGCAAATGCAATTGCAAGTACTCCACGCTTCAGAGGTTTAAAAATTGTACTCTTTTACTCTCAATTTCACGTTAGTAAATGCACTTTAAATACCAACTGAGTAAAATCACTCTCAAGGTCATACTAAAGAGAGGAAAGAAAGATCAAAGATCTGAATGAAATAGAGACAAAAAGTCAAACAAGTCATGAGAATATTCTTCCCTTTGCTCATGATTCCTAGGCTCTCTGATATAATGTACTTCTTTGCAATCTAGTGGAATCTAGGATTCTCTTTGCAGAATAAGGTTTTTGATCAAATGAAATACATAGAAAACCAATTAGGTTGAAAAATAGTTATCAAAATATATAATTTTAAAAAGTTTATAGATGCCAGATTAAGAATCCTCAATCCAGACTTTAAAATCAATCTTGGATTGGAGGCAGCAAGGGAGACACAGAGGCTGAAGACATTAGCCAGGGATATGCACCTGTGCTGAACTAGTGAGAACTGGAAATCCTCCTTGACATGCACATTTGCAGGACCTTGAAGCTCAAACTATGGTGCTACATGGTGGCTTACCAGACACAACATGCTAGGTAGCTATTCCAGCCACATATCCTTAGTATTAATTAATCAACAAACATTTATTAAGTATTATGTGCCTACCATGATATTAAATACTGAAGATACAAGAAAGGAAAAAAGCTGTAAAACAACAACAACAAAAACCAGTCCCTGTTCTCAAGGATCCTACAGTCTAATGCAGAAGCAGTTGAAAATGAATATTTGGAATAGTTTAACAACATTCTTATCACTGATTTTATTTTCAATTTTCAATTCACTCTCATCTGGATGATGTCAGATAATAGCAATACTCATGTCAGTCTGAAGAGGAAAAGCTAGAATAAAGATGACTGAGGACCTCAGAACCAAGACATTTACTAGTTGAGGATCTTTTGAGCAGCAGGCAGTAAAAAGACATTCAAAAAGGAACATAATCAGTGTTGAAAGGCCTAGTGAGAGGGCAGCAATAAACAAATGTCTAGGCAGGTCATTGGGTATGGTCTTATTGCAGTTTGACAAGAAGACAAGACTCATAGATTCACATTAGTATGGGGTCAGATAGATTCAGCACTGGCTACAGGTAGGTGTCTTATTAGTAGGATTATTACTACTGGTAGGCAGAGCACAATACCAGAAGAATCTAGGGACAGGAAAAATGTTAAAGGTCTAGGCAGGGATGTGCAGCAATGGGCAAAAGTAGACAAGCCAACAAGTAGATGTATCTTCATATCAGGAGAACTTGGTAGCAGGCAATGGAGTGATAATTAGGAAAGCAGGACTGGCAGGTACAGTATCAGGAAATAGGGAGATAGGTACAGGGCCTGAGGTTCAGGGGCATGGGAGAGTTCTAGTCCAAGAGGAACTAATATGACAGAGAGTGAGCCAAGAAAAAGACACAAATCATGAGAATAAGACAGAGGCCCAGTTTTTGGAACTAGGGCACATAGTTAAATCCCAGGATGAACTGAGCCTAATGTAAAATGGCAAGGGCAACAAAAAAGGCTGCTGATGCTATTGTTGTTTTTGTCAGTGTTATTGTTCTTTGAAATATATATCCATTCTGTGGAATGGCTGATTGAAAATTAACAGAAGGATAGTAAAATAATAAAACTGCTCATCTATTATGCTTCCATTTTCTTTAAGGAGAATGGCCTTCTCACTGGAAATAATAGAACAAATTTGGGAAGGAGGAAAGTAAAGAATAAGATATTGGAGGACATAGAAAGGCAGTACTTTTCTGTTTTAAATAAGTTCACACCCTTCACCCAGAGAGATATATGCAGGGTACTAAAAGAAGTCACAAATAAAATTGCTGAACCACTGTCAGCAGCCTTTGAAGAATTACAGAGAATGAAAAAGGTGTGAGAAAACTAGAGATAGGCCAATACTATCAGAGTTTTCAAAAAAGAGAAAAGGATAAATTCAACAAATTATAAAACTTTGAATTTGATATCTATCCCCAGCAAAATTCTATAGCATATTAGTTTCTTAATACTTAGAAAAGAAACAGCTATCACAAGGAACCAGTTTAATTAACACTAAGAATGATTCCTGCCAAAATACCTTATCTCCTTTTTTGATAGCAACTAGACAGAATGCTGTGAACACTGGATTTCAGCAAATCATTTCAATGCCATCTCTTTGGAGCATCAAAACAGAGACATGAGATAGATGACATCCTTGGACAGGAGAGAAACCTTATTAAAAAGCTGTCATTATCAGAGTACTCTAAGGTTTGGAAAATGCATCCTCTATATTATTTCATCTGAATTTCCACAACAGCCCTGTTAAGTAACTATGGAGCTTTTAATCATCCCCATTTTACAAATAAGTAATCTGTGGGTCAGAAAGATTACATGAATTGTCCAGAATCACCCAGCTACCAAGTACCTGTTGACCATGGAGGACCTAAGTTTGGAAAATGAGAAACACCATGGCAACAAGAGCCATAAGGTAGTTGCAAAAAAGAAAATATTTGAACAATGGAAAAGATAAGGGATAAGAAGTACCTACTTCTAATCAGGATCCTGAAAATACTGCAGACTGGTCCAGTTTTATGCAAAGTTCTATCATTATGCCTCTGATGTAGGTAATTGCTTCATTAAGCTGGCCACAGCAGCTATTTATATAGGAAATTGAGTCTTTTGACTGGGAATCAGTTCTCAATTCCATCTTACATGATATTTGTTAACTAATGGTTCCCATTGGCACATAAAGGCAAATATGGAAATCCCATTGTCTGGGTTCAGAGAAAAGTCATATGTCTGAAACCAGGAGAGCAACTCTGGTCCAATCTGTCTTTATTTAAATAATCTTTCCAAAAATTCCCTGTCTACTACAGTCTCAGAAGAAGGATTGGAACCAGGCCTTCCAGACTTTATGGCCATCTCTCTATCTGCCTTATTACATAAAGTCTTTCAGCTCTTAAGATTTCATAAATGTAGAATGAAGTTTTCTTGCTCTTCTTTCATTCTCTGCAACTCTTCAAAGGCCACTATCAGTGGGTTAGCAATGCCATTGGAAACCTCTCTGATAGTACAGTTATGTGGATTTTAAATGATTTAAACAATTGGAAATCAAAAATTATTGAGGAAAAACATTAATGTCAACCTAAAATGGTGGGGGAAGCATCCTCCAATGATGATGGAGCTGTCTTATGTTTAACACTTTTATCAATTACTAAAATGCTTAAGCTGACACAAGTTTCAGCTGACACAAAACTGGGAAACAGCTAATAGTATACATTAGTTGCCAGAATTCAGACCTAAAATGAAACCTAGCAGAATATACATAAGCAGTTTATTGGGTAGACCACAAATCTGCTTATCATACAGATGTCTTCACTGTAGAGTCCCATGATTATTATTTAGACATTTAAGCTAAAATTCCTGACCCAGTGTTACCTAGATTGTTTACAGGAATGCTAGCTTCATTGACTTCCTCTGTTTTCTTGGTTCCTCATTGTTTGGCCAGTTTCTCTGCTTAGTTTGATCCTTATTGAGCCTTGGCCCTAAATCCAATCCAATCTAATTAACATTTATTAAGTGCCTACTATTTTCTGGACACTGCACTAAGTGCTGGGAATATATAGTTAATACAAAGAAAGACAGTTCCTGGTCTCAAGAAGTTTACAATATAAAGGGTACCCTTTATATATAACTGTAAAGGGGGAAAGAAAATACAAAAAAAAATAATAATAATACAAGGAAAGGGGCAATAGGAGGTAGAAAGGATTTGGGTTAGCCAGCACAGGGGCATCTCATTCTATGGAGATGAAATCAGGCAGGACAACAAATACAAAGTGGAGTGATCTAAGAGTCCAGTTTCTGCCCTCTGTAAAAGAAAGTATTGGGAGGAGTTGAGTACTACTTTTATTAAATAGCACCACCCTCCCCATCAGAGGAGAGAGTATGCTAAAGAAGGTGATGTCAACCAAAACTTGAATTAGCAGATTGACAATGAAATTAAGTGATGAATTTATACTGTTGTGACACAGTTCTCTTTAATTGTCCTGACTCGGTTTCCCTAATTGGTTCTACCTCCATTTCCCTAAATTGTTCTGCCTCAGTTTCCTTAACTGTTCTGTCTCAATCCCCTTAGTTGTAAAAACCTTCCTGTGGTCCATTAAGACTGAGGACCATTTTCTCTAAGGTTGTAAATTGTCAATGTGAGGCTCAAGATGAGAAGGAAATCAGACTTCCTGGCTTCTAACTCCTTCTGACTTCAAGATTTTTGACACTGCCCCTCTAAAATATTCCAAAAGATAAGACTATCCGGATACCTCATTGACATCTTTACTTCTGTTTATTCAAACATCCTGAGTCTGGTTTTTAGTGAGAATTTATAGCCTCCCCCCATCCTGACAGAACCAAATGGTTCTGTAAAACCCTTCATGCTCTTTTTTCTCTTTCTTTGTTCAGAAAGGTATAAGAGGACTTGGGATTCTCCCATTTGTCACTGGATACTTTGATTGAGAGTCCTGTCCAGTCAATTATGCTCTCCAATTAATAAAATATTAAAAAACTCTCTAATCTCTATCTTGCCTCAGTTTCTCCAGAGTTTTCACCACACACACACACTTCACCCATCTTCCATTCAGAAACCATTCGCAAATAAGTTTTTAGTGAAAGCTTTAGCCTAAATGCTTTACATATATCAACAAGACTCCTACAACCTCACTTCAATTTCAAAATTTAAATGTGTCTAATGGATCAGAAGAGTCTCAACAAATTACAGAAAAACCATTGTAGATATGTGCAATTCTTTCCATTTCCAAGTCAACTGGTTGGAAGAAGAAAATCAGCGATAAAGGGGATTACTCTGAGTAGAAGGGGTAGATCCACCAGTCCTGAGCTATATTGGGGTGATAGACTTAGTCTTTTCTTAAAGCAGATAGAGCTAATTCCTTTCTCCCAGGCTAGAGGGTTATTCTCAGACTTATGTCTGGCCAAAGAAGAGATTAAGGAGAAGAACATAGGAGCCCAAGTGGAAAGTAGGGGAAAAAGGAAAATTGCCAAGAAAAAATTGATCAAGTGAATGCAATTGCTAAATCCTTATCAACCTCATCCATAATACTGCATTATCTCCATAGAACACACCTAAAAATCAATTTCTAAAGTCTTGGATAAACCCAATAACAGCAGTTGACTTTTTTGCTGCAAATTATAGTTTCTGAATGTCAGAATAGAAATTTGTCCCAATTTACACTTTGAACACAATTCCTAAACTTCATGTTAACAAAGTCCTTCTGGAATCTAATCTGCTTAGTATTTGAAGAACATTGGAAAATATCTGATAGTTATGCCACCAAAGCCATTTGAAAACTAGAGCTGCATGCATCCTGCCTCCAAATTCCAATTATACTTTTCCCCTTTAACATTACTCTATAATTCTTTTTTTCTTTCCAAAAAACAATTTTCCTTCCTTAAAGAATTTGAGTACTTTGTGTTGTTTTGAAGATACTGTCGTTTTCTCTCTTTGAAAAAGAACACAAATCTCAGTTATGATTTAGTTTCATGACTTCCATCAAAATGACTGGAGAAGATTTCTTCTTTTTCTTTCTAGAGAAAACTAAATAAACTAGGTTAACTCTCAGCTGACCTAAGGAGAGCCCCAAGTTGCTCAGATATCTGAAGTATTTTCCTTTGAAAATATATTTTATAGACAATATGATATAATATAATTTATAATATAAATAGCCAGTAATAATAACCTCAATTATCACATAAAAATTAGGACATTATTTCTTTTTTTTAAAATATATCTGTTCACTTTGTCATTTCCTATTGAAGCTTCTCCTGTCTGTCCCTCTCTACCTGGATCTGATATGAACCTTTTTTCTACTATACAAGTCTGAAAACTCTGAATAAGTAAGTCTGGTTTTCATTGAAGCCTTTCTAGTTTAAACAGAGTCTTTCACTGCTCAAAAGAAAATATATAAATCTGAAGGAAAATGACCCATGGATCACCTTCTCAGGAATGATTAAAGCCTACAGGGAAAAAGAACAAGAAAAAAGAGAAGCAAATATTCAAATGAATATACACTTCTGAGGGAAAGACAAGTGAAATAGCTCTATAGAGGACAGTGACAAGGAAACAAATAAGCAGGAGTATATACAGATGACTTGTGTTTGTGGTGCAGCAATTTCCTGTCACCCTCTTTGAGTTATCATAGAAATCACCCATTAAGCTCATTCACTACGACTCTTCTCATAGGTCCACTTGGGCAAAGAATCATAACTTTGGAGCAAAGAGAGATATTAGAGGTCATCAAGTCTAACCTTCTCATCTTACAGATGAAGAACAGAGAATTTAACATTAGTTAAAGTTGTTAGTTTAAAATTAGTTATTTAAAGGTAAAGTTAAGTGACTTTCCTAGAATCACATAGCTTGTAAATTTCCGAGGCATAATACAAATACAGCACTTAGACTTTCTTCAAGTCTAATAAGTATCCATTATTAATAAATAAAACAACTGAGTATTTGGTTTATGTTAACACAAAGTTAGGAGGTAATGTAGCCTAGTACAATGTACTCTAAACCCAGAGAGATACATATTCTGTTCCTGGTCTTGGTGGTACTCTAAGTCATGTATCTTTAAACAAATCTGGGAGTTGAGATGACTTGGGTCAAATCTCCCTTCCCTTCTCTGACATATTGTCAATGTAATTCTGAGCAAGGCAGTTAGCTTCTCAGAATCCCTCAAGTTCCATAAATTGAAGAATTTATAGGCTCCTTTTATTATTTATATAATTCCCTTTTGGGGAGTTCTCTGTCAATGAAGTCACAAGCTTCCTACCCATCTCCCCCAAATGAGAATAACAATATGCAGTTATTCTACCTTATATGATAATTTTAAGAACCTGATGTCATCCACTCCACAAGAAATTCAGAAAAATTGTTGATGATTATAAGAAGTAAAAGTTTCAATAAGAAACTTCAGAAAGAGAAGGAGAGGGCAAAGAAGATTGAGTTCAAGTTCTACTGGAGGAAAAAGAAGAATTCAAAGCAGCTTGAAATGATGAAGTATATCAAGAAAACAGGAGAAGGGAGAGATGGGTATAAACAGAATGGTTTTAGAAGTCCCTAACTTTATTTTTTAACTCAATGGTAAACTTCAAATCCCAGCTGCCTATCTTGAAAAACTGTGAGGAAGGGATTGTTCTCCTGAAAACAAAATATTTTTAAAAGCAGAAACTAGCATTCTTTTCAAAGGATGTGCTAAGCAAGATGGCAGAAAAGGGAATAAAGGCTTAGGATCAAAAAAGGAAAAATTAGACTCTCTAAAAAGCATCAAAGGACCTTTATAGTAATGAAAAAGAAATTGATGGATTGGGGAGCATTAAAAGGACCATTAAGAGACTGCAGGAAATGGAGGTAGGACAAAGCAGAGATATTATGTGGAATGAATCACTCTCTGTACTATAGTTAAAGGCCAAGATCAAATTCTGGAGCAAACGAGAAAATAATTCCCAAGATAAAGGTGGGGAAGAGGAGGCTACACAGCATTTCCTAGTTTCTGAGCACACACAAAAGTATACATAAATCCAGTTAGTCTTAATTCCTGTGGATTCAAAATAAGCAAACTCCATTCACAAAGGAAAAATATCTGGGAAAGACCCTCAAACAATCTTTTTAAGAAACTCAATTAACTGGGTAAAAAAACATGAGACTTTGGGATGGAAAGAACACCTTACCTAGCGACTCCAAAACATAGGAATAAGTTGCTGGAAAGATCTTTATCCATGTCCTGTCCCCTATTCATGTGTATTCACAGACTGCTAATCCTTTTTTCTCTGCACTCTCTCTCCCTGATATCAACAAGTTGTAGGAGTTCAACTATCATCTCTATGCAGACAACTCACAAATCTACAGATCTAACCCTAGTCTCAGAATCGCAATCCCACAGCATTAGATGCAGAATTATCAGGATCTCCCTTAGGCAAGGAGCAAAGCAGAGATAGACCATGGAGGACTTCACTTGGGATATAGAGGATTGAAGGTAAAGGGAGGGATATAGGAAGTATACTATCTGATAACTTCATTGGACTTTGAGTCAAACATGAGTTGGAATAATATCTCAGACTTACTAGCTGTATGATCCTAAACAAATCACTTAACCTTGTTACTCTAATTTGGAATTAATAATAGTACCTTTCTCACAAGATAGCTATTATCATTATTACTTATATATTCTTGCTATGAAAATATTAAGCTCAGTGGTTTCAAACTGTCAAAGAAATGGGAAGGTTGTCAGTGACATTTAAATTTCAAAATCCTGATGAAAAGTTCTGCCTACTCCCCCTCCAATTTCAACTTTGGTTGAATGAGGTTGTGATGAGAAAGAACTAGAATGAAAGATAGTCCTAGGATACTTCTTTCCTTTATTTTCCATTGGTTTGGAAGAAAAATAAGATCTTTTCACAAAATATCTTTCCTCCTTCAAGATGTAATTCATGTACTATCTTCTACATCAATTCTTTCCTATTCTCCTCAAAAAGAAAGTTCCAATAATTTTGTGATGAAGAGACTCATCTACACCCAGAGAGAAGACTGTGGGATCTGAATATGGACCACATCATAGCATTTTCATTTTTTTGATGTTATTTGCTTGCATTTTGTTTTCTTTCTCAGTTTTTTTTCCTTCTTGATGCAATTTTTCTTGTGTAGCAAGATAATTGTATAAATATGTATACATATATGGATTTACATACATTTTAACATATTTAACATATATTGGATTACTTGCTGTTTACGGGAGAGGGTGGGGGAAAGGAGGGGAAAATTTGGAATACAAGGTTTTGCAAGTGTCAATGTTGAAAAATTATCAATGCATATGTTTTGTAAATAAAAAGTTTTAATTAAAAAAAAAAGTTCCATAATAAATATAATGAATCATTGCTCAGGAAAATACTCTCTTTCCATAGTCAAGTTTTATTTTTTTGTTTAGTTTTTATAGCTTTTGCATTCTATTAGGATTTGTCTTTCTTCTACAATATTTATCTTTTGTTGGTTTTCAGACACTTTAGTTATCTTCTGATTGCCTAGACATTTTTCTTCTATCAACATATAATTCTACCAGTACCAAAAAGTGGCAAATTCCTCTAGCTTCTTTATGCTCCTTCATGTCCCCCTCCCCCAGTTGATTTCAAATTGCTATCAGCTAAGGGTGTATATTTTTTGTTTTAAAATAACTTATTCTGATACTTTTTCCTTTACAGTAGTGTTATTTCCAGATAAATTATCCCTGTCCTTAGAACTTAACCCCTCTCATAAAAAAGAAAAACAGTTAAGCAAAAACAATTGTAAAGGTGACCTTGTCTAATAATATAGGCAATTTTCTACACTAGTGATCCCATAGCTCTTTTTTGACTTCCTGGCATCCTTTTTATCTCTGTATCTATAATTCCATGATCTCAGGAGCATTTATTTTAAAACAAAGAAAGATGAAAAAGGATGATTATGACCACCCAAAATGAGAACATTCTCTTTTCTCCCCTGCTTGGAATTAGCCTAAGGTAACAACTAATGGATTGCAATGACTGGAGGAAGGCCTGTTTGAACAGCATATAAATTATGTTTGATGGGTGGATTATGAACAGGCTAAATATAATAGCAATGTTTTTGACTGGGACCCTGTAGTCTCTTTCCACCCCTGTGGAAAATGACTATGTTTCATACTGCATCAGAAATCTAAATACAATGAAAAACAAAAAAAAAAAAGTCATTCTATGCAATAGAAATTTATTGTGAAAAACAGGAAAGAAATGTGAAAATAAAGATAAAAGGAAATTTTTGCAGAGATATTTAGGAACCTGTCAACAACAGCAAAATATTGATATAATTTGATGCAGTATACTACCATTAGGATAAAAGCAACAGAGCTGGGTCCTTGAAAGTATTAGGGTTCACCCTGTAGCTTTCAACATAGCTCTAATATCCAGTAGAGTAAAGGAGAGAGACTATGTATGTTTTCCAAGGACTAATTTAGCTAAATAGGTTAACTAGAATAACCACTGATTGATAAATAAAATAATTATGGTGACCCTTGAAACTAACAATTCTCTCCTATAGTGATTGTGTGACTGAAAAGTAGAACAAAGGATGTTAACAATCAATAAAGTTTAAGATTCTCTATAAATATCAATTTAATTATTTGTAAGTTTCATTATCAATACCTATTTACAAATCAAAGACAGAGTGGGATACCTGTTGTGTCAAGGGAACAGAGGCCCTGAGTATTTAAAAAAAAAAAAAAATTATAGCTTTCAGTCACAAGACTGAAACAGAGACTTTAATGAGTAGTGTCACTTTTGGTCCCAAGGGAGCAGGGGCCCCAAAGAGCGGTACCACCTCGCTTTGTAGAAGAGTATTGACCATACAAACCCCAGAACCTCATCACTTTGGAAGCAAACAAAAACTTTCAAATGCTCATAATCATCTCCAAAAATAACAACACAAGAAAGCCTCAAGCTTAGGACAGAGTTCTCCCAGGAATCCCTAGGAACAGAGCCCAATTTTAATATAAAGTTCAAAGTGAAAAAACAGGTTGGAAAAAATAAGTAAACAATAAAAAAGAGCATGAACATAAAAACCTACAATGTGTGTTAGGGAAGATCAAGATGTAAAGAATGAAAAACACAATAATGTCAAAAACAGCTATGGAAAAAGCCTCAAAGGAGGAAAAATGCAAATTTGACACAAGCTCAGTAAGAAATTCTAGAAGAGCTAAAAATTATGAAAAATTTGAAAAAAAAATGAGAGCAAATCAAAAAGTAATTATGAAGAGGAAAGGAAGAGGAAAAAAGGAAAAATTATCTTACATAAAAGAGAACATAAGAAAACTTTTATAGTGCAGAAAATACTGTTTGAGAAATTTTTTAGCCCCACTTTAATCTAAACTGGTTCAAAGACAGAAAAATATATACATGTCTGAGCATATATTAGTGTGTGTGTGTATGTCCATGTAAAATTAGGCATAGAAATTTATAGTACTCAACAGGGAAGTAGAAAGGAAAGGGAAAGGGTGAGTGATTGTAAAAGGGAGATCAGATTAAGGGAGACAGTAATCAGAAGGAAAACTATTTGAAAAAATATGTGAAGTTCCACCAAATTCCTTTTATATAGCACAAATATGTCTTTGTTGCCTAAGCCATCAAGAGAAAAAACAGAAAAAGAAAAATTTAGGAAAATTCCTTTAATGTATATTGATACAAAAATTTTAAATAAAATGCTGAGAAAGAATAATATTACAAAGAAAACACACTGTAACCATGTAGGATTGATTTAATATGAGGAAAACCAAAAGCATAACTAACCATATCAGTAACAAAAACATGGAGAGAAGCCAAGATAATGGAAAAAAGTCAGAACGGGGAGACACTGAATTCTCCCCCAAACACCTTTAAATAATGCTTCAATTTTAGAAAATTTTAGAAAGGCAGAATCCACAAAAGGGACATAATAAAACTATTTTCCAGCTCAAGACTACTTAGATCAGCAGGAAAGATCTGTTGCACCAGGGTGAGAGTTGAGTTCAGTCTTCTGCAGACTATGTCCATGTAGACCAAGTCCCAGCAAATCAAGAGCAGGCCAGGGGACAACTGAATCAGTGGTGGCAGTGGTGGTTTCCAGACATCTCATCCCACAGATGTCAAGAGGGTTAGACAAGTGATCAGAAGAATAGTACAAGGATCCCTTTGTTAGCACCAGGGACAGGATTCTATTGCAACTGCCTATACTTAGGTCAAACTTGAGGCCAGAAAGAAGCACTGGACCCTGTTCACAATTCCAAGGTAGAAAAGAGTTCTTCCGTGATTTACTAACCAGTACATAGTTCAGGAGAGTTGTAAACACACTTTTCCCTATGTCATACCACCTTGGAAGAATCAAACACTTAAAGAATTAGAAAATTCAAAATTAGCTATGAAAACAAACACACAATAAAACCCTGAAGCTTGGAATAGTGATCCCTCCACTCTAGAAACAGAACCTCACTTTAACAAAGAGTTAAAAATCAGGAATTGCCTGGAAAATGATCAAACATCATGAAAAAAAAATCCTGACTGTATAAATTATTATAGAGGAAAATCAAAACACAAACTTAGAAAAAGATAACAATGTTAAAACTCCTTCATCCAAAATGTCTAAGAAAAATGTGAATCGCCTCAGACCATATAAGAGCTCAAAAGGGATTTTTTAAATCAAGTAAAAAAAAAAGATAGAGGAAAAAGTGGAAAGAGAAATGAGAATGGTGCAAGAAAATCATTTTTAAAAAGAGTCAAAAGCTTAGGAAAAATTATTAAAGAAAAATGCCTTATATTCTAGAATCAGAAGGTAAAATATAAATCAAAAGATTACACCATCACCTTCTAAAAGAGATTCAAAAATGAAAACTCCCAGAAATATTACAGCCAAATTCCAGAGCCTCCAGAACAAGGAAAAAAATATTGCTAGCAGACAAAACCAAAAAAATTCAAACATCATGGAGCCACAGTCAGGATAGTATAAGATTTATCAGTTTCTACATTAAAGAACCAGAGGGCTTGGAATTAAAGAAGACAAAAGAACTTGGGTTACAACCAACAATCCTTACCCAGCAAAATTGAGTATAATCTTTCAGGGAAAAAATGAATTTTCAATGAAACAGGATTTTCAAACATTCCTGATTAAAAAAAAAAAAAAACAGAGCTAAATAGAAAATTTGATTTTCAAATACAAGACTCAAAAGTAGCATAAAAAGGTAAACAGGAAAGAGAAATCATAAGGGTTTCTATAAGTTTGAACTATTTATATTCATACATGGAAGAACAATACTTGCAATTCTTAAAACTTTCTTATAATTAAGGTAATTAGAAGGTATATACATAGATATAAAAAGAGATTGAATCTGAATTGAATATGATGGGATAATTTTCTTAAAAATTAGAAATGAGAAAGAGAAATGTACTGGATGAAGGAGAAAGGGAAAGGTAGACATTGGAGATCCAAAAGATTTTACCATGGAGAGGAAAATAGGGGAAGAGGGAGTATGTGAACCTTACTCTCATCAGAATTGGCTCAAAGAGGGAATACCATACATACTCAGTAGGATATAGAAAACCATCACACAAAAGTAGGAGGGAAAGGGGATGAAAGAAAGAGGGAACTGCTAGAGAAGGGAGGGTAGATTGGGGGAAGTAAAAGTCAAAAGCAAAACACTTTTTGAGAATGAACAGGATGAAAGAGAAAGAATGGGATAAACATGGCAAAATAAGGGAGGAAATACATAGTTGATATTTATTACTGAGAAAAATTATAGCAATCTTCTCTGATAATTTCTCTAATCTTAAACATAGGAAACTGAGTTAAATATATAGGAATAAAGCCATTTCTCTATTAGTAAATGGTCAAAGACCAT